>NC_082692.2:23024893-24224893 GCF_949987515.2 Delphinus delphis | reverse complement strand
GTTTCGGGTCCAGGTGAGGGTATGACAACGCTTTAGGGGGAGCGTACGTGTGAGGGCGCGGGTTAGTGTTAGCGTACGGGTTAGGATTAGGGGACGGGTGAGGGTCAGGCTTCGGGGAAGGATTAGGATTAGGGTTCGGGCTAGGGTTAGTGTTAGGGGACGGGGACGGTTTAGGGACCAGGTGACGGTACGACAACGCTTTAGGGAGAGCGTACGTGTGAGGGCGTGGGTTAGTGTTAGCGTACGGGCTAGGATTAGGGGACGGGTGAGGGTCAGGCTTCGGGGGAGGGTTAGGGTTAGGGTTCTGGCTAGGGTTAGGGTTAGGGGACGGGGAGGGTTTAGGGTCCAGTTGGGGGTACGACAACGCTTTAGGGGGAGCGTACGTGTGAGGTCGCGGGTTAGTGTTAGCGTACGGGTTAGGATTAGGGGACGGGTGAGGGTCAGGCTTCGGGGAAGGGTTAGGGTTCGGGCTAGGGTTAGGGTTACGGTTAGGGGACGGGGACGGTTTAGGGTCCAGGTGATGGTACGACAACGCTTTAGGGAGAGCGTACGTGTGAGGGCGTGGGTTAGTGTTAGCATACGGGTTAGGATTAGGGGACGGGTGAGGGTCAGGCTTCGGGGAAGGGTTAGGGTGAGGGTTCGGGCTAGGGTTAGGTTTAGGGGACGGGGAGGGTTTAGGGTCCAGGTGAGGGTACGACAACGCTATAGGGGGCACGTACGTGTGAGGGCGCGGGTTAGTGTTAGCGTACGGGTTAGGATTAGGGGACGGGTGAGGGTCAGGCTTCGGGGAAGGGTTAGGGTTAAGGTTCGGGCTAGGGTTCGGGTTAGGGGACGGGGAGGGTTGAGGGTCCAGGTGAGGGTACGACAACGCTTTAGGGGGAGCGTACGTGTGAGGGCGTGGGTTAGTGTTAGCGTACGGGTTAGGATTAGGGGACGGGTGAGGGTCAGGCTTCGGGGAAGGTTTAGGGTTAGGGTTCGGGCTAGGGTTAGGGTTAGGGGACGGGGAGGGTTTAGGGTCCAGATGAGGGTACGACAAAGCTTTAGGGGGAGCGTACGTGTGAGGGCGCGGGTTAGTGTTAGCGTACGGGTTAGGATTAGGGGACGGGTGAGGGTCAGGCTTCGGGGAAGGGTTAGGGTTAGGGTTCGGGCTAGGGTTAGGGTTAGGGGACGGGGAGCGTTTAGGGTCCGAGTGAGGGCGCGGGTTAGTGTTAGCGTACGGGTTAGGATTAGGGGACAGGTGAGGGTCAGACTTCCGGGAAGGGTTAGGGTTAGGGTTCGGTCTAGGGTTAGGGTTAGGGGACGGGGAGGGTTTAGGGTCCAGGTGAGGGTACGACAACGCTTTAGGGGGAGCGTACGTGTGAGGGCGCGGGTTAGTGTTAGTGTATGGGTTAGGATTAGGGGACGGTTGAGGGTCAGGCTTCAGGGAAGGGTTAGGGTTAGGGTTCGGCCTAGGGTTAGGGTTAGGGGACGGGGAGGGTTTCGGGTCCAGGTGAGGGTACGACAACGCTTTAGGGGGAGCGTACGTGTGAGGGCGCTCGTTAGTGTTAGCGTACGGGTTAGGATTAGGGGACGGGTGAGGGTCAGGCTTCGGGGAAGGGTTAGGGTTAGGGTACGGGCTAGGGTTAGGGTTAGGGACGGGGACGGTTTTGGGTCCAGGTGAGGGTACGAGAATGCTTTAGGGGGAGCGTACGTGTGAGGGCGCGGGTTTGTGTTAGCGTACGGGTTAGGATTAGAGGATGGGTGAGGGTCAGGCTTCGGGGAAGGGTTAGGGTTAGGGTTCGGGCTAGGGTTAGAGTTAGGGGACGGGGAGTGTTTAGGGTCCAGGTGAGGGTACGACAACGCTTTAGGGGGAGCGTACGTGTGAGGGCGCGGGTTAGTGTTAGCGTACGGTTTAGGATTAGGGGACGGGTGAGGGTCAGGCTTCGCGGAAGGGTTAGGGTTAGGGTTCGGGCTAGGGTTAGGGTTAGGGGACAGGGACGGTTTAGGGTCCAGGTGACGGTACGAGAACGCTTTAGGGAGAGCGTACGTGTGAGGGCGTGGGTTAGTGTTAGCGTACGGGTTAGGATTAGGGGACGGGTGAGGGTCAGGCTTCGGGGAAGGGTTAGGGTTAGGGTTCGGGCTAGGGTTAGGGTGAGGGGACGGGGAGGGTTTAGGGTCCAGGTGAGAGTACGACAACGCTTTAGGGGGAGCGTACGTGTGAGGGCACGGTGTAGTGTTAGCGTACGGGTTAGGATTAGGGGACGGGTGAGGGTCAGGCTTCGGGGAAGGGTTAGGGTTAGGGTTCGGGCTAGGGTTAGGGTTAGGGGACGGGGAGGGTTTAGGGTCCAGGTGAGTGTACGACAACGCTTTAGGGGGAGCGTACGTGTGAGGGCGCGGGTTAGTGTTAGCGTACGGGTTAGGATTAGGGGACGGGTGAGGGTCAGGCTTCGGGGAAGGGTTAGGGTTACGGTTCGGGTTAGGGTTATGGTTAGGGGACGGATAGGGTTTAGGGTCCAGTTGAGGGTACGACAACGCTTTAGGGGGAGCGTACGTGTGAGGGCGCAGGTTAGTGTTAGCGTACGGGTTAGGATTAGGGGACGGGTGAGGGTCAGGCTTCGGGGAAGGGTTAGGGTTAGTGTTCGGGCTAGGGTTAGGGTTAGGGGACGGGGACGGTTTAGGGTCTAGGTGACGGTACGACAACGCTTTAGGGAGAGCGTACGTGTGAGGGCGTGGGTTAGTGTTAGCGTACGGGTTAGGATTAGGGGACGGGTGAGGGTCAGGCTTCGGGGAAGGGTTAGGGTTACGGTTCGGACTAGGGTTAGGGTTAGGGGACGGGGAGGGTTTAGGGTCCAGGTGAGGATACGACAACGCTTTAGGGGGAGCGTACGTGTGAGGGCGCGGGTTAGTGTTAGCGTACGGGTTAGGATTAGGGGACGGGTGAGGGTCAGGCTTCGGGGAAGGGTTAGGGTTAGGGTTCGGGCTAGGGTTAAGGTTAGGGGACGGGGAGGGTTTAGGATCCAGGTGAGGGTACGACAACGCTTTAGGGGGAGCGTACGTGTGAGGGCGCGGGTTAGTGTTAGCCTAAGGGTTAGGATTAGGGGACGGGTGACGGTCAGGCTTCGGGGAAGGGTTAGGGTTAGGGTTCGGGCTAGGGTTAGGGTTAGGGGACGGGGACGGTTTAGGGTCCAGGTGAGGGTACGACAACGCTTTAGGGGGAGCGTACGTGTGAGGGCGCGGGTTAATGTTAGCGTAGGTGTTAGGAAGAGGGGACGGGTGAGGGTCAGGCTTCGGGGAAGGGTTAGTTTTAGGGTTCGGGCTAGGGTTAGGGTTAGGGGACGGGGACGGTTTAGGGCCCAGGTGAGGGTACGACAACATTTTAGGGGGAGCGTACGTGTGAGGGCGCGGGTTAGTGTTAGCGTACGGGTTAGGATTAGGGGACGGGTGAGGGTCAGGCTTCGGGGAAGGGTTAGGGTTATGGTTCGGGCTAGGGTTAGGGTTAGGGGACGGGTAGGGTTTAGGGTCCAGGTGAGGGTACGACAACGCTTTAGGGGGAGCGTACGTGTGAGGGCGCGGGTTAGTGTTAGCGTACGGGTTAGGATTAGGGGACGGGTGAGGGTCATGCTTCGGGGAAGGGTTAGGGTTAGGGTTCGGGCTAGGGTTAGGGTTAGGGGACGGGGAGGGTTTAGGGTCCAGGTGAGGGTACGAAAACGCTTTAGGGGGAGCGTACGTGTGAGGGCGCGGTTTACTGTTAGCGTACGGGTTAGGATTAGGGGACGGGTGAGGGTCAGGCTTCGGGGAAGGGTTAGGGTTAGGGTTCGGGCTAGGGTTAGGGTTAGGGGACGGGGACGGTTTAGGGTCCAGGTGACGGTACGACAACGCTTTATGGAGAGCGTACGTGTGAGGGCGTGGGTTAGTGTTAGCGTACGGGTTAGGATTAGGGGACGGGTGAGGGTCAGGCTTTGGGGAAGGGTTAGGGTTAGGGTTCGGGCTAGGGTTAGGGTTAGGGGACGGGGAGGGTTTAGGGTCCAGGTGAGGGTACGACAACGATTTAGGGGGAGCGTACGTGTGAGGGCGCGGGTTAGTGTTAGCGTACGGGTTAGGATTAGGGGACGGGTGAGGGTCAGGCTTTGCGGAAGGGTTAGGGTTAGGGTTCGGGCTAGGGTTAGGGTTAGGGGACGGGGAGGGTTTAGGGTCCAAGTGAGGGTACGACAACGCTTTAGGGGGAGCGTACGTGTGAGGGCGCGTGTTAGTGTTAGCGTACGGGTTAGGATTAGGGGACGGGTGAGGGTCAGGCTTCGGGGAAGGGTTAGGGTTAGGGTTCGGGCTAGGGTTAGGGTTAGGGGACGGGGAGGGTTTAGGGTCCAGGTGAGGGTACGACAACGCTTTAGGGGGAGCGTACGTGTGAGGGCGCGGGTTAGTGTTAGCGTACGGGTTAGGATTAGGGGACGGGTGAGGGTCAGGCTTCAGGGAAGGGTTAGGGTTAGGGTTCGGGCTAGGGTTAGGGTTAGGGGACGGGGAGGGTTTAGGGTCCAGTTGAGGGTACGACAACGCTTTAGGGTGAGCGTACGTGTGAGGGCGCGGGTTAGTGTTAGCGTACGGTTTAGGATTAGGGGACGGGTGAGGGTCAGGCTTCGGGGAAGGGTTAGGGTTAGGGTTCGGGCTAGGGTTAGGGATAGGGGACGGGGACGGTTTAGGGTCCAGGTGACGATACGACCACGCTTTAGGGGGAGCGTACGTGTGAGGGCATGGGTTAGTGTTAGCATACGGGTTAGGATTAGGGGACGGGTGAGGGTCAGGCTTCGGGGAAGGGTTAGGGTTAGGGTTCGGACTAGGGTTAGGGTTAGGGGACGGGGAGGGTTTAGGGTCCAGGTGAGGGTACGACAACGCTTTAGGGGGAGCGTACGTGTGAGGGCGCAGGTTAGTGTTAGCATACGGGTTATGATTAGGGGACGGGTTAGGGTCAGGCTTCGGGCAAGTGTTAGGTTTAGGGTTCGGGCTAGGGTTAGGGTTAGGGGATGGGGAGGGTTCAAGGTTCAGGTGAGGGTACGACAACGCTTTAGGGGGAGCGTACGTGTGAGGGCGCGGGTTAGTGTTCGCGTACGGGTTAGGATTAGGGGACGGGTGAGGGTCAGGCTTCGGGGAAGGGTTAGGGTTAGGGTTCGGGCTAGGGTTAGTGTTAGGGGACGGGGACGGTTTAGGGTCCAGGTGACGGTACGACAACGCTTTAGGGGGAGCGTACGTGTGAGGGCGCGGGTTAGTGTTAGCGTACGGGTTAGGATTAGGGGACGGCTGAGGGTCAGGCTTCGGGGAAGGGTTAGGGTTAGGGTTCGGGCTAGGGTTAGGGTTAGGGGACGGGGACGGTTTACGGTCCAGGTGACGGCACGACAACGCTTTCGGGAGAGCGTACGTGTGAGGTCGTGGGTTAGTGTTAGCGTACGGGTTAGGATTAGGGGACGGGTGAGGGTCAGGCTTCGGGGAAGGGTTAGGGTTAGGGTTCTGGCTAGGGTTAGGGTTAGGGGATGGGGAGGGTTTAGGGTCCAGGTGAGGGTACGACAACGCTTTAGGGGGAGCGTACGTGTGAGGGCGTGGGTTAGCGTTAGCGTACGGGTTAGGATGAGGTCACGGGTGAGGGTCAGGCTTCGGGGAAGGGTTAGGGTTAGGCTTCGGGCTAGGGTTAGGGTTAGGGGACGGGAGGGTTTAGGGTCCAGGTGACGATACGACAACGCTTTAGGGAGAGCGTACGTGTGAGGGTGTGGGTTAGTGTTAGCATACGGGTTAGGATTAGGGGACGGGTGAGGGTCAGGCTTCGGGGAAGGGTTAGGGTTAGGGTTCGGGCTAGGGTTAGGGTTAGGGGACGGGGAGGGTTTAGGGTCCAGGTGAGGGTACGACAACGCTTTAGGGGGAGCGTACGTGTGAGGGTGCGGGTTAGTGTTAGCGTACGGGTTAGGATTAGGGGACGGGTGAGGGTCAGGTTTCGGGGAAGGGTTAGGGTTAGGGTTCGGGCTAGGGTTAGGGTTAGGGGACGGGGAGGGTTTAGGGTCTAGGTGAGGGTACGACAACGCTTTAGGGGGAGCGTACGTGTGAGGGCGCGGCTTAGTGTTAACGTATGGGTTAGGATTAGGGGACGGGTGAGGGTCAGGCTTCGGGGAAGGGTTAGGGTTAGGGTTCGGGCTAGGGTTAGGGTTAGGGGACTGGGAGGGTTTAGGGTCCAGGTGAGGGTACGACAACGCTTTAGGGGGAGCGTCCGTGTGAGGGCGCGGGTTAGTGTTAGCGTACGGGTTAGGATTAGGGGACGGGTGAGGGTCAGGCTTCGGGGAAGGGTTAGGGTTAGGGTTAGGGCTAGGGTTAGGGTTAGGGGACGGGGACGGTTTAGGGTCCAGGTGAGGGTACGACAACACTTTAGGGGGAGAGTACGTGTGAGGGCGTGGGTTAGTGTTAGCGTACGGGTTAGGATTAGGGGACGGGTCAGGGTCAGGCTTCGGGAAAGGGTTAGGGTTAGGGTTCGGGCTAGGGTTAGGGTTAGGGGACGGGGAGGGTTTAGGGTCCAGGTGAGGGTACGACAACGCTTTAGGGGGAGCGTACGTGTGAGGGCGCGGGTTAGTGTTAGCGTACGGGTTAGGATTAGGGGACGGGTGGGGGTCAGGCTTAGGGGAAAGGTTAGGGTTAGGGTTCGGGCTAGGGTTAGTTTTAGGGGACGGGGATGGTTTAGGGTCAAGGTGAGGGTACGACAACGCTTTAGGGGGAGCATACATGTGAGGGCGCGGGTCAGTGTTAGCGTACGGGTTAGGATTAGGGGACGGGTGAGGGTCAGGCTTCGGGGAAGTGTTAGGGTTAGGGTTTGGAAGGGTTAGGGTTAGGGGATTGGGAGGGTTTCGGGTCCAGGTGAGGGTATGACAACGCTTTATGGAGAGCGTACGTGTGAGGGCGTGGGTCAGTGTTTGCGTACGGGTTAGGATTAGGGGACGGGTGAGGGTCATGTTTCAGGGAAGTGTTAGGGTTAGGGTTCGGGCTAGGGTTAGGGTTAGGGGACGGGGACGGTTTAGGGTCCAGGTGAGGGTACGACAACGCTTTAGGGGTAGCGTACGTGTGAGGGCGCGGGTTAGTGTTAGCGTTCGGGTTAGGATAAGGGGACGGGTGAGGGTCAGGCTTCAGGGAAGGGTTAGGGTTAGGGTTCGGGCTAGGGTTAGGGTTAGGGGACGGGGAGGGTTTAGGGTCCAGGTTAGGGTACGACAACGCTTTAGGGGGAGCGTACGTGTGAGGGCGCGGGTTAGTGTTAGAGTACGGGTTAGGATTAGGGGACGGGTGAGGGTCAGGCTTCGGGGAAGGGTTAGGGTTAGGGTTCGGGCTAGGGTTAGGGTTAGGGGATGGGGAGGGTTTAGGGTCCAGGTGAGGGTACGACAACATTTTAGGGGGAGCGTACGTGTGAGGGCGCGGGTTTGTGTTAGCGTACGGGTTAGGATTAGGGGACGGGTGAGGGTCAGGCTTCAGGGAAGTTTTAGGGTTAGGTTCGGGCTAGGGTTAGGGTTCGGGGACGGGGAGGGTTTAGGGTCCAGGTGAGGGTACGACAACGCTTTAGGGGGAGCGTACGTGTGAGTGCGCGGGTTAGTGTTAGCGTACGGGTTAGGATTAGGGGACGGGTGAGGGTCAGGCTTCGGGGAAGTTTTAGGGATAGGGTTCGTGCTAGGGTTAGGGTTAGGGGACGGGGAGGGTTTAGGGTCCAGGTGAGGGTACGACAACGCTTTAGGGGGAGCGTACGTGTGAGGGCGCGGGTTAGTGTTAGCGTAGGGGTTAGGATTAGGGGACGGGTGAGGGTCAGGCTTCGGGGAAGGGTTAGGGTTAGGGTTCGGGCTAGGGTTAGGGTTAGGGGACGGGGAGGGTTTAGGGTCCAGGTGAGGGTACGAAAACGCTTTAGGGGGAGCGTACGTCTGAGGGCGCGGGTTAGTGTTAGTGTACGGGTTAGGATTAGGGGACGGGTGAGGGTCAGGCTTCGGGGAAGGGTTAGGGTTAGGGTTCGGGCTAGGGTTAGGGTTAGGGGACGGGGACGGTTTAGGGTCCAGGTGACGGTACGACAACGCTTTATGGAGAGCGTACGTGTTAGGGCGTGGGTTAGTGTTAGCGTACGGGTTAGGATTAGGGGACGGGTGAGGGTCAGGCTTTGGGGAAGGGTTAGGGTTAGTGTTCGGGCTAGGGTTAGGGTTAGGGGACGGGGAGGGTTTAGGGTCCAGGTGAGGGTACGACAACGATTTAGGGGGAGCGTACGTGTGAGGGCGCGGGTTAGTGTCAGCGTACGGGTTAGGATTAGGGGACGGGTGAGGGTCAGGCTTCGGGGAAGGGTTAGGGTTAGGGTTCGGGCTAGGGTTAGGGTTAGGGGACGGGGAAGGTTTAGGGTCCAGGTGAGGGTACGACAACGCTTTAGGGGGAGCGTACGTGTGAGGGCGCGGGTTAGTGTTAGCGTACGGGTTAGGATTAGGGGACGGGTGAGGGTCAGGCTTCGGGGAAGGGTTAGGGTTAGGGTTCGGGCTAGGGTTAGGGTTAGGGGACGGAGAGGGTTTAGGATCCAGGTGAGGGCACGACAACGCTTTAGGGGGAGCGTACGTGTGAGGGCGCGGGTTAGTGTTAGCGTACGGGTTAGTATTAGGGGACGGGTGACGGTCAGGCTTCGCGGAAGGGTTAGGGTTAGGGTTCGGGCTAGGGTTAGGGTTAGGGGACGGGGAGGGTTTAGGGTCCAGTTGAGGGTACGACAACGCTTTAGGGGGAGCGTACGTGTGAGGGCGCGGGTTAGTGTTAGCGTACGGGTTAGGATTAGGGGACGGGAGAGGGTCAGGCTTCGGGGAAGGGTTAGGGTTAGGGTTCGGGCTAGGGTTAGGGTTAGGGGACGGGGACGGTTTAGGGTCCAGGTGACGGTACGACAACGCTTTAGGGAGAGCGTACGTGTGAGGGCGTGGGTTAGTGTTAGCGTACGGGTTAGGATTAGGGGACGGGTGAGGGTCAGGCTTCGGGGAAGGGTTAGGTTTAGGGTTCGGGCTAGGGTTAGGGTTAGGAGACGGGGACGGTTTAGGGTCCAGGTGAGGGTACGACAACGCTTTAGGGGGGGCGTACGTGTGAGGGCGCGGATTTGTGTTAGCGTACGGGTTAGGATGAGGGGATGGGTGAGGGTCAGGCTTCGGGGAAGGGTTAGGGTTACGGTTCGGGCTAGGGTTAGTGTTAGGGGACGGGGAGGGTTTAGGGTCCAGGTGAGGGTATGACAACGCTTTAGGGGGAGCGAACGTGTGAGGGCGCGGGTTAGTGTTAGCGTACGGGTTAGGATTAGGGGACGGGTGAGGGTCAGGCTTCGGGGAAGGGTTAGGGTTAGGTTTCGGGCTAGGGTTATGGTTAGGGGACAGGGACGGTTTAGGGTCCAGGTGAGGGTACTACAACGCTTTCGGGGGAGCGTACGTGTGAGGGCGCGGGTTAGTGTTAGCGTACGGGTTCGGATTAGGGGACGGGTGAGGGTCAGGCTTCGGGGAAGTGTTAGGGTTAGGGTTCGGGCTATGTTTAGGGTTAGGGGACGGGGAGGGTTTATGATCCAGGTGAGGGTACGACAACGTTTTAGGGGGAGCGTACGTGTGAGGGCCCGGGTTAGTGTTAGCGTACGGGTTAGGATTAGGGGACGGGTGAGGGTCAGGCTTCAGGTTAGGGTTAGGGTTAGGTTTCGTGCTAGGGTTAGGGTTAGGGGATGGGGAGTGTTTAGGGTCCAGGTGAGGGTACGACAACGCTTTAAGGGTGGCGTACGTGTGAGGGCGCGGGTTCGTGTTAGCGTACGGGTTAGGATTAGGGGAAGGGTGAGGGTCAGGCTTCGGGGAAGGGTTAGGGTTAGGGTTCGGGCTAGGGTTAGGGTTAGGGGATGGGGAGGGTTTAGTGTCCAGGTGAGGGTACGACAACGCATTAGGGGAAGCGTACGTGTGAGGGCGCGTGTTTGTGTTAGCGTACGGGTTAGGATTTGGGGACGGGTGAGGGTCAGGCTTCGGGGAAGGGTTAGGGTTTGGATTCGGGCTAGGGTTAGGGTTAGGGCACGGGGAGGGTTTAGGGTCCAGGTGAGGGTACGACAACGCTTTAGGGGGAGCGTACGTGTGAGGGTGTGGGTTAGTGTTAGCGTACGGGTTAGGATTAGGGGACGGGTGAGGGTCAGGCTTCGGGGAAGGGTTAGGGTTAGGGTTCGGGCTAGGTTTAGGGGACGGGGACGGTTTAGGGTCCAGGTGAGGGTACGACAACGCTTTAGGGGGAGAGTACGTGTGAGGACGCGGGTTAGTGTTAGCGTACAGGTTAGGATTAGGGGACGGGTGAGGGTCAGGCTTCGGGGAAGGGTTAGGGTTAGAGTTCGGGCTAGGGTTAGGGTTAGGGGACGGGGAGGATTTAGGGTCCAGGTGAGGGTACGACAACGCTTTAGGGGGAGCACCTGTGAGGGCGCAGGTTAGTGTTAGCGTACGGGGTAGGATTATGGGATGGTGAGGGTCAGGCTTCGGGGAAGGGTTAGGGTTAGGGTTCGGGCTAGGGTTAGGGTTAGGGGATGGGGACGGTTTAGGGTCCAGGTGAGGGTACGACAACGCTTTAGGGGGAGCGTACGTGTGAGGGCGCGGGTTAGTGTTAGCGTACGGGTTAGGATTACGGGACGGGTGAGGGTCAGGCTTCAGGGAAGGGTTAGGGTTAGGGTTCGGGCTAGGGTTAGGGTTAGGGGACGGGGACGGTTTAGGGTCCAGGTGAGGGAACGACAACGCTTTAGGAGGAGCGTACGTGTGAGGGCGCGGGTTAGTGTTAGCGTACGGGTTAGGATTAGGGGACGGGTGAAAGTCAGGCTTCGGGTAACGGTTCGGGTTAGAGTTCGGGCTAGGATTAGGTTTAGGGGATGGGGACGGTTTAGGGTCCAGGTGAGGGTTCGACAACGTATTAGGGGGAGCGTATGTGTGAATGCGCGGGTTAGTGTTAGCGTACGGGTTAGGATTAGGGGACGGGTGAGGGTCAGGCTTCGGGGAAGTGTTAGGGTTAGGGTTCGGGCTAGGGTTAGGGTTAGGGGATGGGGAGGGTTTAGGGTCCAGGTGAGGGTACGACAACACTTTAGGGGGAGCGTACGTGTGAGGGCGTGGGTTAGTGTTAGCGTACGGGTTAGGATAAGGGGACGGGTTAGGGTCAGGCTTCGGGGAAGGGTTAGGGTTAGGGTTCGGGCTAGGGTTAGGGTTAGGGGACGGGGACGGTTTAGGGTCCAGGTGAGGGTACGACAACGCTTTAGGGGGAGCGTACGTGTGAGGGTGCGGGTTAGTGTTAGCGTACGGGTTAGGATTAGGGGACGGGTGAGGGTCAGGCGTCGGGGAAGGGTTAGGGTTAGGGTTCGGGCTAGGGTTAGGGTTAGGGGACGGGGAGGGTTTAGGGTTCAGGTGAGGGTACGACAACGCTTTAGCGGGAGCGTACGTGTGAGGGCGCGGGTTAATGTTAGCGTACGGCTTAGGATTAGGGGACGGGTGAGGGTCAGGCTTCGGGGAAGGGTTAGGGTTAGGGTTCGGGCTAGGGTTAGGGTTAGGGGACGCGGAGGATTTACGGTCCAGGTGAGGGTACGACAACGTTTTAGGGGGAGCGTACGTGTGAGGGCACGGGTTAGTGTTAGCGTACGGGTTAGGATTACGGGACGGATGAGGGTCAGGCTTCAGGGATGGGTTAGGGTTAGGGTTCGGGCTAGGGTTAGGGTTAGGGGACGGGGACGGTTTAGGGTCCAGGTGAGGGTACGACAACGCTTTAGGGGGAGCGTATGTGTGAGGGCGCGGGTTAGTGTTAGCGTACGGGTTAGGAATAGGGGACGGGTGAGGGTCAGGCTTCAGGGAAGGGTTAGGGTTAGGGTTCGGGATAGGGTTAGGGTTAGGGGACGGGGAGGGTTTAGGGTCCATGTGAGGGTACGACAACGCTTTAGGGGGAGCGTACGTGTGAGGGCGCGGGTTAGGGTTAGCGTACGGGTTAGGATTAGGGGACGGGTGAGGGTCAGACTTCGGGGAAGGGTTAGGGTTAGGATTCGGGCTAGGGTTAGGGTTAGGGGATGGTGACGGTTTAGGGTCCAGGGGTGGGTACGACAACGCTTTAGGGGCAGCGTACGTGTGAGGGCGCGGGTTAGTGTTAGCGTACGGGTTAGGATTAGGGGACGGGTGAGGGTCAGGCTTCGGGGAAGGGTTAGGGTTAGGGTTCGGGCTAGGGTTAGGGTTAGGGGACGGGGACGGTTTAGGGTCCAGGGGAGGGTACGACAACGCTTTAAGGGCAGCGTACGTGTGAGGGCGCGGGTTAGTGTTAGCGTACGGGTTAGGATTAGGGGACGGGTGAGGGTCAGGCTTCGGAGAAGGTTTAGGGTTAGGGCTCGCGCTAGGGTTAGGGTTAGGGGACGGGGACGGTTTAGGGTCCAGGGGAGGGTACAACAACACTTTGGGTGTAGCGTACGTGTGAGGGCGTGGGTTAATGTTAGCGTACGGGTTAGGATTAGGGAACGGGTGAGGGTCAGGCTTCGGGGAAGGGTTAGGGTTAGGGTTCGGGCTAGTGTTATGGTTAGGTGACGGGGACGGTTTAGGGTCCAGGGGAGGGTACGACAACGCTTTAGGGGGAGAGTACATGTGAGGGCGCGGGTTAGTGTTAGTGTACGGGTTAGGATAAGGGGACGGGTGAGGGTCAGGCTTCGGGGAAGGGTTAGGGTTAGGGTTCGGGCTAGGGTTAGGGTTAGGGGACGGGGACGGTTTAGGGTCCAGGGGAGGGTACGACAACCCTTTAGGGGGAGCGTACATGTGAGGGTGTGAGTTAGTGTTAGCGTACGGGTTAGGATTAGGGGACGGGTGAGGGTCAGGCTTCGGGGACGGGTTAGGGTTAGGGTTCGGGCTAGGGTTAGGGTTAGGTGACGGGGACGGTTTAGGGTCCAGGGGAGGGTACGACAACGCTTTAGGGGGAGCGTACATGTGAGGGCGCGGGTTAGTGTTAGTGTACGGGTTAGGATAAGGAGACGGGTGAGGGTCAGGCTTCGGGAAAGGGTTAGGGTTAGGGTTCGGGCTAGGGTTAGGGTTAGGGGACGGGGACGGTTTAGGGTCCAGGGGAGGGTACGACAACCCTTTAGGGGGAGCGTACATGTGAGGGTGTGAGTTAGTGTTAGCGTACGGGTTAGGATTAGGGGACGGGTGAGGGTCAGGCTTCGGGGACGGGTTAGGGTTAGGGTTCGGGCTAGGGTTAGGGTTAGGGGACGGGGACGGTTTAGGGTCCAGGGGAGGATACGACAACGCTTTAGGGGGAGCATACGTGTGAGGGCGCGGGTTAGTGTTAGCGTACGGGTTAGGATTAGGGGACGGGTGAGGGTCAGGCTTCGGGGAAGGGTTAGGGTTATGGTTCGGGCTAGGGTTAGGGTTAGGGGACGGGGACGGTTTAGGGTCCAGGGGAGGGTACGACAACGCTTTAGGGGGAGCGTACGTGTGAGGGCGCGGGTTAGTGTTAGCGTACGGGTTAGGATTAGGGGACGGGTGAGGGTCAGGCTTCGGGGAAGGGTTAGGGTTAGGGTTCGGGCTAGGGTTAGGGTTATGGGACGGGGAGGGTTTAGGGTCCAGGTGAGGGTACGACAACGCTTTAGGGGGAGCGTACGTGTGAGGGCGCGGGTTAGTGTTAGCGTACGGGTTAGGATTAGGGGACGGGTGAGGGTCAGGCTTCGGGGAAGGGTTAGGGTTAGGGTTCGGGCTAGGGTTAGGGTTAGGGGACGGGGACGGTTTAGGGTCCAGGTGACGGTACGACAACGCTTTAGGGGGAGCGTACGTGTGAGGGCGTGGGTTAGTGTTAGCGTACTGGTTAGGATTAGGGGACGGGTGAGGTTCAGGCTTCGGGGAAGTGTTAGGGTTAGGGTTCGGGCTAGAGTTAGGGTTAGGGGACGGGGAGAGTTTAGGTTCCAGGTGAGGGTACGACAACGCTTTAGGGGGAACGTACGTGTGAGGGCGCGTGTTAGTGTTAGCGTAAGTGTTAGGATTAGGGGACGGGTGAGGGTCAGGCTTCAGGGAAGGGTTAGGGTTAGGGTTCTGGCTAGGGTTAGGGTTAGGGGACGGGGAGGGTTTAGGGTCCAGGTGAGGGTACGACAACGTTTTAGGGGGAGTGTACGTGTGAGGGCGCGGGTTAGTGTTAGCGTACGGGTTAGGATTAGGGGACGGGTGAGGGTCAGGCTTCAGGGAAGGGTTAGGGTTAGGGTTCTGGCTAGGGTTAGGGTTAGGGGACGGGGAGGGTTTAGGGTCCAGGTGAGGGTACGACAACGTTTTAGGGGGAGTGTACGTGTGAGGGCGCGGGTTAGTGTTAGCGTACGGGTTAGGATTAGGGGACGGGTGAGGGTCAGGCTTCAGGTTAGGGTTAGAGTTAGGTTTCGGGCTAGGGTTAGAGTTAGGGGACGGGGAGGGTTTAGGGTCCAGGTGAGGGTACGACAACGCTTTAGGGGGAGCGTACTTGTGAGGGCGCGGGTTAGTGTTAGCGTACGGGTTAGGATTAGGGGACGGGTGAGGGTCAGGCTTCGGGGAAGGGTTAGGGTTAGGGTTCGGGCTAGGGTTAGGGTTAGGGGATGGGGAGCGTTTAGTGTCCAGGTGAGGGTACGACAACGCTTTAGGGGGAGCGTACGTGTGAGGGCGTGGGTTTGTGTTTGCGTACGGGTTAGGATTAGGGGACGGGTGAGGGTCAGGCTTCGGGGAAGGGTTAGGGTTAAGGTTCGGGCTAGGGTTAGGGTTAGGGGACGGGGAGGGTTTAGGGTCCAGGTGAGGGTACGACAACGCTTTAGGGGGAGCGTACGTGTGAGGGCGCGGGTTAGTGTTAGCGTACGGGTTAGGATTAGGGGACGGGTGAGGGTCAGGTTTCGGGGAAGGGTTAGGGTTAGGTTTCGGGCTAGGGTTAGGGTTAGGGGACGGGGAGGGTTTAGGGTCCAGTTGATGGTACGACAACGCTTTAAGGGGAGCGTACGTGTGAGGGCGCGGGTTAGTGTTAGCGTACGGGTTAGGATTAGAGTACGGGTGAGGGTCAGGCTTCGGGGAAGGGTTAGGGTTAGGGTTCGGGCTAGGGTTAGGGGACGGGGACGGTTTAGGGTCCAGGTGAGGGTACGACAACGCTTTAGGGGGAGAGTACGTGTGAGGATGCGGGTTAGTGTTAGCGTACGGGTTAGGATTAGGGGATGGGTGAGGGTCAGGCTGGGGGGAAGGGTTAGGGTTAGGATTCGTGCTAGGGTTAGGGTTAGGGGACGGGGACGGTTTAGGGTCCAGGTGAGGGTACGACAACGCTTTAGGGGGAGCGTACGTGTGAGGGCGTGGGTTAGTGTTAGCGTACGGGTTAGAATTAGGGAATGGGTGAGGGTCAGGCTTCGGGGAAGGGTTAGGGTTAGGGTTCGGGCTAGGGTTAGGGTTAGGGGACGGGGAGGGTTTAGGGTCCAGGTGAGGGTACGACAACGCTTTAGGGGGAGCGTACGTGTGAGGGCACGGGTTTGTGTTAGCGTACGGGTTAGGATTAGGGGATGGGTGAGGGTCAGGTTTAGGGGAAGGGTTAGGGTTAGGGTTCGGGCTAGGGTTAGGGTTAGGGGATGGGGACGGTTTAGGGTCCAGGTGAGGGTTCGACAACGCTTTAGGGGGAGCGTACATGTGAAGGCGCGGGTTAGTGTTAGCGTACGGGTTAGGATTAGGGGACGGGTGAGGGTCAGGCTTCGGGGAATGGTTAGGGTTAGGGTTCGGGCTAGGGTTAGGGTTAGGGGACGGGGAGGGTTTAGGGTCCAGGTGAGGGTACGACAACGCTTTAGGGGGAGCGTACGTGTGAGGGCGCGGGTTAGTGCTAGCGTACGGGTTAGGATTAGGGGACGGGTGAGGGTCAGGCTTCGGGGAAGGGTTAGGTTAGGGTTCAGGCTAGGGTTACGGTTAGGGGACGTGGCGGGTTTAGGGTCCAGGTGAGGGTACGACAATGCTTTAGGGGGAGCGTACGTGTGAGGGCGCAGGTTAGTGTTAGCGTACGGGTTAGGATTTGGGGACGGCTGAGGGTCAGGCTTCGGGGAAGGGTTAGGGTTAGGTTTCGGGCTACGGTTAGGGTTAGAGGACGGGGACGGTTTAGGGTCCAGGTGACGGTACGACAACGCTTTAGGGAGACCGTACGTGTGAGGGCGTGGGTTAGTGTTAGCGTACGGGTTAGGATTAGGGGACGGGTGAGGGTCAGGCTTCGGGGAAGGGTTAGGGTTAGGGTTCTGGCTAGGGTTAGGGTTAGGGGACGGGGAGGGTTTAGGGTCCAGGTGAGGGTACGACAACGCTTTAGGTGGAGCGTACGTGTGAGGGCGCGGGTTAGTGTTAGCATACGGGTTAGGATTAGGGGACGGGTGAGGGTCAGGCTTCGGGGAAGGGTTAGGGTTAGGGTTCGGGCTAGGGTTAGGGTTAGGGGACGGGGAGGGTTTAGGGTCCAGGTGAGGGTACGCAACGTTTTAGGGGGAGTGTACGTGTGAGGGCGCGGGTTAGTGTTAGCGTACGGGTTAGGATTAGGGGACGGGTGAGGGTCAGGCTTCAGGTTAGGGTTAGAGTTAGGTTTCGGGCTACGGTTAGTGTTAGGGTTAGGGGACGGGGAGGGTTTAGGGTCCAGTTGAGGGTACGACAACGCTTTAAGGGGAGCGTACGTGTGAGGGCGCGGGTTAGTGTTAGCGTACGGGTTGGGATTAGGGGACGGGTGAGGGTCAGGCTTCGGGGAAGGGTTAGGGTTAGGGTTCGGGCTAGGGTTAGGGGACGGGGACGGTTTAGGGTCCAGGTGAGGGTACGACAACGCTTTAGGGGGAGAGTACGTGTGAGGATGCGGGTTAGTGTTAGCGTACGGGTTAGGATTAGGGGACGGGTGAGGGTCAGGCTGCGGGGAAGGGTTAGGGTTAGGATTCGTGCTAGGGTTAGGGTTAGGGGACGGGGACGGTTTAGGGTCCAGGTGAGGGTACGACAACGCTTTAGGGGGAGCGTACGTGTGAGGGCGCGGGTTAGTGTTAGCGTACGGGTTAGAATTAGGGGATGGGTGAGGGTCAGGCTTCGGGGAAGGGTTAGGGTTAGGGTTCGGGCTAGGGTTAGGGTTAGGGGACGGGGAGGGTTTAGGGTCCAGGTGAGGGTACGACAACGCTTTAGGGGGAGCGTACGTGTGAGGGCACGGGTTTGTGTTAGCGTACGGGTTAGGATTAGGGGATGGGTGAGGGTCAGGTTTAGGGGAAGGGTTAGGGTTAGGGTTCGGGCTAGGGTTAGGGTTAGGGGATGGGGACGGTTTAGGGTCCAGGTGAGGGTTCGACAACGCTTTAGGGGGAGCGTACATGTGAAGGCGCGGGTTAGTGTTAGCGTACGGGTTAGGATTAGGGGACGGGTGAGGGTCAGGCTTCGGGGAATGGTTAGGGCTAGGGTTCGGGCTAGGGTTAGGGTTAGGGGACGGGGAGGGTTTAGGGTCCAGGTGAGGGTACGACAACGCTTTAGGGGGAGCGTACGTGTGAGGGCGCGGGTTAGTGCTAGCGTACGGGTTAGGATTAGGGGACGGGTGAGGGTCAGGCTTCGGGGAAGGGTTAGGTTAGGGTTCAGGCTAGGGTTACGGTTAGGGGACGTGGCGGGTTTAGGGTCCAGGTGAGGATACGACAATGCTTTAGGGGGAGCGTACGTGTGAGGGCGCAGGTTAGTGTTAGCGTACGGGTTAGGATTTGGGGACCGCTGAGGGTCAGGCTTCGGGGAAGTGTTAGGGTTAGGTTTCGGGCTACGGTTAGGGTTAGAGGACGGGGACGGTTTAGGGTCCAGGTGACGGTACGACAACGCTTTAGGGAGAGCGTACGTGTGAGGGCGTGGGTTAGTGTTAGCGTACGGGTTAGGATTAGGGGACGGGTGAGGGTCAGGCTTCGGGGAAGGGTTAGGGTTAGGGTTCTGGCTAGGGTTAGGGTTAGGGGACGGGGAGGGTTTAGGGTCCAGGTGAGGGTACGACAACGCTTTAGGTGGAGCGTACGTGTGAGGGCGCGGGTTAGTGTTAGCATACGGGTTAGGATTAGGGGACGGGTGAGGGTCAGGCTTCGGGGAAGGGTTAGGGTTAGGGTTCGGGCTAGGGTTAGGGTTAGGGGACGGGGAGGGTTTAGGGTCCAGGTGAGGGTACGCAACGTTTTAGGGGGAGTGTACGTGTGAGGGCGCGGGTTAGTGTTAGCGTACGGGTTAGGATTAGGGGACGGGTGAGGGTCAGGCTTCAGGTTAGGGTTAGAGTTAGGTTTCGGGCTAGGGTTAGTGTTAGGGTTAGGGGACGGGGAGGGTTTAGGGTCCAGGTGAGGGTACGCAACGCTGTAGGGGGAGCGTACGTGTGAGGGCGCGGGTTAGTGTTAGCGTACGGGTTAGGATTAGGGGACGGGTGAGGGTCAGGCTTCGGGGAAGGGTTAGGGTTAGGGTTCGGGCTAGGGTTAGGGTTAGGGGACGGGGAGGGTTTAGGGTCCAGGTGAGGGTACGACAACGCTTTACGGGGAGCGTACGTGTGAGGGCGCGGGTTAGTGTTAGCGTACGGGTTAGGATTTGGGGACGGCTGAGGGTCAGGCTTCGGGGAAGGGTTAGGGTTAGGGTTCGGGCTAGGGTTAGGGTTAGGGGACGGGGACGGTTTAGGGTCCAGGTGACGGTACGACAACGCTTTAGGGAGAGCGTACGTGTGAGGGCGTGGGTTAGTGTTAGCGTACGCGTTAGGATTAGGGGACGTGTGAGGGTCAGGCTTCGGGGAAGGGTTAGGGTTAGGGTTCTGGCTAGGGTTAGGGTTAGGGGACGGGGAGGGTTTAGGGTCCAGGTGAGGGTACGACAACGCTTTAGGTGGAGCGTACGTGTGAGGGCGCGGGTTAGTGTTAGCATACGGGTTAGGATTAGGGGACGGGTGAGGGTCAGGCTTCGGGGAAGGGTTAGGGTTAGGGTTCGGGCTAGGGGTAGGGTTAGGGGTGGGGACGGTTTAGGGTCCAGGTGAGGGTACGACAACGCTTTAGGGGGAGCGTACGTGTGAGGGCGCGGGTTAGTGTTAGCGTACGGGATAGGATTAGGGGACGGCTGAGGGTCAGGCTTCGGGGAAGGGTTAGGGTTCGGGTTCGGGCTAGGGTTAGGGTTAGGGGATGGGGACGGTTTAGGGTCCAGGGGAGGGTAGGACAACGCTTTAGGGGGAGCATACGTGTGAGGGCGCGGGTTAGTGTTAGCGTACGGTTTAGGATTAGGGGACTGGTGAGGGTCAGGCTTCGGGGAAAGGTTAGGGTTAGGGTTCGGGCTAGGGTTAGGGTTAGGGGACGGGGAGGGTTTAGGGTCCAGGGGAGGGTACGACAACGCTTTAGGGGGAGCGTACTTGTGAGGGCGCGGGTTAGTGTTAGCGTACGGGATAGGATTAGGGGACGGCTGAGGGTCAGGCTTCGGGGAAGGGTTAGGGTTCGGGTTCGGGCTAGGGTTAGGGTTAGGGGACGGGGACGGTTTAGGGTCCAGGTGACGGTACGACAACGCTTTAGGGGGAGCGTACGTGTGAGGGCGCGGGTTAGTGTTAGCATACGGGTTAGGTTTAGGGGACGGGTGAGGGTCAGGCTTCGGGGAAGGGTTAGGGTTAGGGTTCGGGCTAGGTTTAGGGTTAGGGGATGGGGACGGTTTAGGGTCCAGGTGAGGGTACGACAACGCTTTAGGGGGAGCATACGTGTGAGGGCGCGGGTTAGTGTTAGCGTACGGGTTAGGATTAGGGGACTGGTGAGGGTCAGGCTTCGGGGAAGGGTTAGGGTTAGGGTTCGGGCTAGGGTTAGGGTTAGGGGACGGGGAGGGTTTAGGGTCCAGGTGAGGGTACGACAACGCTTTAGGGGGAGCGTACGTGTGAGGGCGTGGGTTAGTGTTAGCGTACGGGATAGGATTAGGGGACGGCTGAGGGTCAGGCTTCGGGGAAGGGTTAGGGTTCGGGTTCGGGCTAGGGTTAGGGTTAGGGGATGGGGACGGTTTAGGGTCCAGGTGACTGTACGACAACGCTTTAGGGGGAGCATACGTGTGAGGGCGCGGGTTAGTGTTAGCGTACGGTTCAGGATTAGGGGACTGGTGAGGGTCAGGCTTCGGGGAAGGGTTAGGGTTAGGGTTCGGGCTAGGGTTAGGGTTAGGGGACGGGGAGGGTTTAGGGTCCAGGTGAGGGTACGACAACGCTTTAGGGGGAGCGTACGTGTGAGGGCGCGGGTTAGTGTTAGCGTACGGGATAGGATTAGGGGACGGCTGAGGGTCAGGATCGGGGAAGGGTTAGGGTTCGGGTTCGGGCTAGGGTTAGCGTTAGGGGACGGGGACGGTTTAGGGTCCAGGTGACGGTACGACAACGCTTTAGGGAGAGCGTACGTGTGAGGGCGTGGGTTAGTGTTAGCGTACGGGTTAGGATTAGCGGACGGGTGAGGGTCAGGCTTCGGGGAAGGGTTAGGGTTAGGGTTCAGGCTAGGGTTAGAGTTAGGGGACGGGGACGGTTTAGGGTCCAGGTGAGGGTACGACAACGCTGTAGGGGGAGCGTACGTGTGAGGGCGTGGGTTAGTGTTAGCGTACGGGTTAGGATTAGGGGACGGGTGAGGGTCAGGTTTCGGGGAAGGGTTAGGGTTAGGGTTCTGGCTAGAGTTAGGGTTAGGGGACGGGGAGGGTTTAGGGTCCAGGTGAGGGTACGACAACGCTTTAGGGGGAGCGTACATGTGAGGGCGCAGGTTAGTGTTAGCATACGAGTTAGGATTAGGGGACGGGTGAGGGTCAGGCTTCGGGGAAGGGTTAGGGTTCGGGTTCGGGCTAGGGTTAGGGTTAGGGGACGGGGACGGTTTAGGGTCCAGGTGACGGTACGACAACGCTTTAGGGAGAGTGTACGTGTGAGGGCGTGGGTTAGTGTTAGTGTACGGGTTAGGATTAGGGGACGGGTGAGGGTCAGGCTTCGGGGAAGGGTTAGGGTTAGGGTTCGGGCTAGGGTTAGAGATAGGGGACGGGGACGGTTTAGGGTCCAGGTGAGGGTACGACAACGCTGTAGGGGGAGCTTACGTGTGAGGGCGTGGGTTAGTGTTAGCGTACGGGTTAGGATTAGGGGACGGGTGAGGGTCAGGTTTCGGGGAAGGGTTAGGGTTAGGGTTCTGGCTAGAGTTAGGGTTAGGGGACGGGGAGGGTTTAGGGTCCAGGTGAGGGTACGACAACGCTTTAGGGGGAGCGTACATATGAGGGCGCAGGTTAGTGTTAGCATACGAGTTAGGATTAGGGGACGGGTGAGGGTCAGGCTTCGGGGAAGGGTTAGGGTTAGGGTTCGGGCTAGGGTTAGGGTTAGGGGACGGGGACGGTTTAGGGTCCAGGTGACGGTACGACAACGCTTTAGGGGGAGCGTACGTGTGAGGGCGTGGGTTAGTGTTAGCGTACTGGTTAGGATTAGGGGACGGGTGAGGGTCAGGCTTCGGGGAAGGGTTAGGGTTAGGGTTCTGGCTAGGGTTAGGGTTAGGGGACGGGGAGGGTTTAGGGTCCAGGTGAGGGTACGACAACGCTTTAGGGGGAGCGTACGTGTGAGGGCGCGGGTTAGTGTTAGCGTACGGGTTAGGATTAGGGGAAGGGTGAAAGTCAGGCTTCGGGGAAGGGTTAGGGTTAGGGTTCGGGCTAGGGTTAGGGTTAGGGGACGGGGAGGGTTTAGGGTCCATGTGAGGGTACGACAACGCTTTAGGGGGAGCGTACGTGTGAGTGCGCGGGTTAGTGTTAGCGTACGTGTTAGGATTAGGGGACGGCTGAGGGTCAGGCTTCGGGGAAGGGTTAGGTTAGGGTTCAGGCTAGGGTTAGGGTTAGGGGACGTGCGGTTTAGGGTCCAGGTGAGAGTACGACAATGCTTTAGGGGGAGCGTACGTGTGAGGGCGCGGGTTAGTGTTAGCGTACGGGTTAGCATTTGGGGACGGGTGAGGGTCAGGCTTCGGGGAAGGGTTAGGGTTAGGGTTCGAGCTAGGGTTAGGCTTAGGGGACGGGGACGGTTTAGGGTCCAGGTGACGGTACGACAACGCTTTAGGGAGAGCGTACGTGTGAGGGCGTGGGTTAGTGTTCGCGTACGGGTTAGGATTAGGGGACGTGTGAGGGTCAGGCTTCGGGGAAGGGTTAGGGTTAGGGTTCTGGCTAGGGTTAGGGTTAGGGGACGGGGAGGGTTTAGGGTCCAGGTGAGGGTACGACAACGCTTTAGGTGGAGCGTACGTGTGAGGGCGCGGGTTAGTGTTAGCATACGGGTTAGGTTTAGGGGACGGGTGAGGGTCAGGCTTCGGGGAAGGGTTAGGGTTAGGGTTCGGGCTAGGGTTAGGGTTAGGGGATGGGGACGGTTTAGGGTCCAGGTGAGGGTACGACAACGCTTTAGGGGGAGCGTACGTGTGAGGGCGCGGGTTAGTGTTAGCGTACGGGTTAGGATTAGGGGACGGGTGAGGGTCAGGCTTCGGGGAAGGGTTAGGGTTAGGGTTCGGCATAGGGTTAGGGTTAGGGGACGGGGAGGGTTTAGGGTCCAGGTGAGGGTACGACAACGCTTTAGGGGGAGCGTACGTGTGAGGGCGCGGGTTAGTGTTAGCGTACGGGTTAGGATTAGGGGACGGGTGAGGGTCAGGCTTCGGGGAAGGGTTAGGTTAGGGTTCAGGCTAGGGTTAGGGTTAGGGGACGGGGCGGGTTTAGGGTCCAGGTGAGGGTACGACAATGCTTTAGGGGGAGCGTACGTGTGAGGGCGCGGGTTAGTGTTAGCGTACGGGTTAGGATTTGGGGACGGCTGAGGGTCAGGCTTCGGGGAAGTGTTAGGGTTAGGTTTCAGGCTAGGGTTAGGGTTAGGGGACGGGGACGGTTTAGGGTCCAGGTGACGGTACGACAACGCTTTAGGGAGAGCGTACGTGTGAGGGCGTGGGTTAGTGTTAGCGTACGGGTTAGGATTAGGGGACGGGTGAGGGTCAGGCTTCGGGGAAGTGTTAGGGTTAGGGTTCTGGCTAGGGTTAGGGTTAGGGGACGGGGAGGGTTTAGGGTCCAGGTGAGGGTACGACAACGCTTTAGTTGGAGCGTACGTGTGAGGGCGCGGGTTAGTGTTAGCGTACGGGTTAGGATTAGGGGACGGGTGAGGGTCAGGCTTCGGGGAAGGTTTAGGGTTAGGGTTCGGGCTAGGGTTAGGGTTAGGGGATGGGGACGGTTTAGGGTCCAGGTGAGGGTACGACAACGCTTTAGGGGGAGCGTACGTGTGAGGGCGCGGGTTAGTGTTAGCATACGGGTTAGGTTTAGGGGACGGGTGAGGGTCAGGCTTCGGGAAAGGGTTAGGGTTAGGGTTCGGGCTAGGGTTAGGGTTAGGGGATGGGGACGGTTTAGGGTCCAGGTGAGGGTACGACAACGCTTTAGGGGGAGCATACGTGTGAGGGCGTGGGTTAGTGTTAGCGTACGGGTTAGGATTAGGGGACTGGTGAGGGTCAGGCTTCGGGGAAGGGTTAGGGTTAGGGTTCGGGCTAGGGTTATGGTTATGGGACGGGGAGGGTTTAGGGTCCAGGTGAGGGTACGACAACGCTTTAGGGGGAGCGTACGTGTGAGGGCGTGGGTTAGTCTTAGCGTACGGGATAGGATTAGGGGACGGCTGAGGGTCAGGCTTCGGGCAAGGGTTAGGGTTCGGGTTCGGGCTAGGGTTAGGGTTAGGGGATGGGGACGGTTTAGGGTCCAGGTGAGGGTACGACAACGCTTTAGGGGGAGCGTACGTGTGAGGGCGCGGGTTAGTGTTAGCGTACGGGTTAGGATTAGGGGACGGGTGAGGGTCAGGCTTCGGGGAAGGGTTAGGGTTAGGGTTCGGGCTAGGGTTAGTGCTGGGGACGGGGAGGGTTTAGGGTCCAGGTCAGGGTACGACAACACTTTTGGGGGAGCGTACGTGTGAGGGCGCGGGTTAGTGTTAGCGTACGGGTTAGGATTTGGGGACGGGTGAGGGTCAGGCTTCGGGGAAGGGTTAGGGTTAGGGTTCGGGCTAGGGTTAGGGTTAGGGGACAGGGAGGGTTTAGGGTCCAGGTGAGGGTACGACAACGTTTTAGGGGGAGTGTACGTCTGAGGGCGCGGGTTAGTGTTAGCGTACGGGTTAGGATTAGGGGACGGGTGAGAGTCAGGCTTCAGGTTAGGGTTAGGGTTAGGTTTCGGGCTAGGGTTAGGGTTAGGGGACGGGGAGGGTTTAGGGTCCAGGTGAGTGTACGACAACGCTTTAGGGGGAGCGTACGTGTGAGGGCGCGGGTTAGTGTTAGCGTACGGGTTAGGATTAGGGGACGGGTGAGTGTAAGGCTTCGGGGAAGTGTTAGGGTTAGGGTTCGGGCTAGGGTTAGGGTTAGGGGACGGGGAGGGTTTAGTGTCCAGGTGAGGGTACGACAACGCTTTAGGGGGAGCGTACGTGTGAGGACGTGGGTTTGTGTTTGCGTACGGGTTAGGATTAGGGGAAAGGTGAAAGTCAGGCTTCGGGGAAGTGTTAGGGTTAGGGTTCGGGCTAGGGATAGGGTTAGGGGATGGGGAGGGTTTAGGGTCCAGGTGAGGATACGACAACGCTTTAGGGGGAGCGTACGTGTGAGGGCGCGGGTTAGTGTTAGCGTACGGTTTAGGATTAGGGGACGGGTGAGGGTCAGGCTTCGGGGAAGGGTTAGGGTTAGTGTTCTGGCTAGGGTTAGGGTTAGGGGACGGGGAGGGTTTAGGGTCCAGGTGAGGGTACGACAACGCTTTAGATGGAGCGTACGTGTGAGGGCGCGGGTTAGAGTAAGCATACGGGTTAGGATTAGGGGAAGGGTGAGGGTCAGGCTTCGGGGAAGGGTTAGGGTTAGGGTTCGGGCTAGGGTTAGGGTTAGGGGATGGGGACGGTTTAGGGTCCAGGTGAGGGTACGACAACGCTTTAGGGGGAGCGTACGTGTGAGGGCGCGGGTTAGTGTTAGCGTACGGGTTAGGATTAGGGGACGGGTGAGGGTCAGGCTTCGGGGAAGGGTTAGGGTTAGGGTTCGGGCTAGAGTTAGGGTTAGGGGACGGGGAGGGTTTAGGGTCCAGGTGAGGGTACGACAACGCTTTAGGGGGAGTGTACGTGTGAGGGCGCGGGTTAGTGTTAGCGTACGGGTTAGGATTAGGGGACGGCTGAGGGTCAGGCTTCGGGGAAGGGTTAGGGTTAGGGTTCGGGCTAGGGTTAGGGGACGGGGAGGGTTTAGGGTCCAGGTGACGGTACGACAACGCTTTAGGGAGAGCGTACGTGTGAGGGCGTGGGTTAGTGTTAGCGTACGGGTTAGGATTAGGGGACGGGTGAGGGTCAGGCTTCGGGGAAGGGTTAGGGTTAGTGTTCTGGCTAGGGTTAGGGTTAGGGGACGGGGACGGTTTAGGGTCCAGGTGACGGTACGACAACGCTTTAGGGAGAGCGTACGTGTGAGGGCGTGGGTTAGTGTTAGCGTACGGGTTAGGATTAGGGGACGGGTGAGGGTCAGGCTTCGGGGAAGTGTTAGGGTTAGGGTTCTGGCTAGGGTTAGGGTTAGGGGACGGGGAGGGTTTAGGGTCCAGGTGAGGGTACGACAACGCTTTAGTTGGAGCGTACGTGTGAGGGCGCGGGTTAGTGTTAGCATACGGGTTAGGATTAGGGGACGGGTGAGGGTCAGGCTTCGGGGAAGGGTTAGGGTTAGGGTTCGGGCTAGGGTTAGGGTTAGGGGATGGGGACGGTTTAGTGTCCAGGTGAGGGTACGACAACGCTTTAGGGGGAGCGTACGTGTGAGGGCGCGGGTTAGTGTTAGCGTACGGGTTACGATTAGGGGACGGGTGAGGGTCAGGCTTCGGGGAAGGGTTAGGGTTAGGGTTCGGGCTAGGGTTAGGGGACGGGGACGGTTTAGGGTCCAGGTGACGGTACGACAACGCTTTAGGGGGAGAGTACGTGTGAGGACGCGGGTTAGTGTTAGCGTACAGTTTAGGATTAGGGGACGGGTGAGGGTCAGGCTTTGGGGAAGGGTTAGGGTTAGGGTTCGGGCTAGGGTTAGGGTTAGGGGACGGGGACGGTTTAGGGTCCAGGTGAGGGTACGACAACGCTTTAGGGGGAGCGTACGTGTGAGGGCGCGGGTTAGTGTTAGCGTACGGGTTAGGATTATGGGATGGGTGAGGGTCAGGCTTCGGGGAAGGGTTAGGGTTAGGGTTCGGGCTAGGGTTAGGGTTAGGGGACGGGGAGGTTTTAGGGTCCAGGTGAGGGTACGACAACGCTTGAGGCGGAGCGTACGTGTGAGGGCGCGGGTTAGTGTAAGCATAAGGGTTAGGATTAAGGGACGGGTGAAAGTCAGGCTTCGGGGAAGGGTTAGGGTTAGGGTTCGGGCTAGGGTTAGGGTTAGGGGATGGGGACGGTTTAGGGTCCAGGTGAGGGTTCGACAACGCTTTAGGGGGAGCGTACGTGTGAGGGCGCGGGTTAGTGTTAGCGTACGGGTTAGGATTAGGGGACGGGTGAGGGTCAGGCTTCGGGGAAATGTTAGGGTTAGGGTTCGGGCTAGAGTTAGGGTTAGGGGACGGGGAGGGTTTAGGGTCCAGGTGAGGGTACGACAACGCTTTAGGGGGAGTGTACGTGTGAGGGCGCGGGTTAGTGTTAGCGTACGGGTTAGGATTAGGGGACGGGTAAGGGTCAGGCTTCGGGGAAGTGTTAGGGTTAGGGTTCGGGCTAGGGTTACGGGACGGGGAGGGTTTAGGGTCCAGGTGACGGTACGACAACGCTTTAGGGAGAGCGTACGTGTGAGGGCGTGGGTTAGTGTTAGCGTACGGGTTAGGATTAGGGGACGGGTGAGGGTCAGGCTTCGGGGAAGGTTTAGGGTTAGGGTTCTGGCTAGGGTTAGGGTTAGGGGACGGGGAGGGTTTAGGGTCCAGGTGAGGGTACGACAACGCTTTAGGGGGAGCGTACGTGTGAGGGCGCGGGATAGTGTTAACGTACAGGTTAGGATAAGGGGACGGGTGAGGGTCAGGCTTCGGGGAAGGGTTAGGGTTAGGGTTCGGGCTAGGGTTAGGGTTAGGGGACGGGGACGGTTTAGGGTCCAGGTGACGGTACGACAACGCTTTAGGGGGAGCGTACGTGTGAGGGCGCGGGTTTGTGTTAGCGTACGGGTTAGGATTAGGGGACGGGTGAGGGTCAGGCTTCGGGGAAGGGTTAGGGTTAGAGTTCGGGCTAGGGTTAGGGTTAGGGGACGGGGAGGGTTTAGGGTCCAGTTGAGGGTACGACAACGCTTTAGGGGGAGCGTACGTGTGAGGGCGCAGGTTAGTGTTAGCGTACGGATTGGGATTAAGGGACGGGTGAGGATCAGGCTTCGGGGAAGGGTTAGGGTTAGGGTTAGGGGACGGGGACGATTTAGGGTCCAGGTGACGGTACGACAACGCTTTAGGGAGAGCGTACGTGTGAGGGCGTGGGTTAGTGTTAGCGTACGGGTTAGGATTAGGGGACGGGTGAGGGTCAGGCTTCGGGGAAGGGTTAGGGTTAGTGTTCGGGCTAGGGTTAGGGTTAGGGGACGGGGAGGGTTTAGGGTCCAGGTGAGGGTACGACAACGCTTTAGGGGGAGCACCTGTGAGGGCGCGGGTTAGTGTTAGTATACGGGTTAGGATTAGGGGACGGGTGAGGGTCAGGCTTCGGGGAAGGTTTAGGGTTAGGGTTCGGGCTAGGGTTAGGGGACGGGGACGGTTTAGGGTCCAGCTGAGGGTACGACAACGCTTTAGGGGGAGAGTACGTGTGAGGACGCGGGTTAGTGTTAGCGTTCGGTTTAGGATTAGCGGACGGGTGAGGGTCAGGCTTCGGGGAAGGTTTAGGGTTAGGGTTCGGGCTAGGGTTAGGGTTAGGGGACGGGGAGGGTTTAGGGTCCAGGTGAGGGTACGACAACGCTTTAGGGGGAGCGTACGTGTGAGGGCGCGGGTTAGTGTTAGCGTACGGGTTAGGATTATGGGATGGCTGAGAGTCAGGCTTCGGGGAAGGGTTAGGGTTAGGGTTCGGGCTAGGGTTAGGGTTAGGGGAAGGGGAGGGTTTAGGGTCCAGGTGAGGGTACGACAACGCTTTAGGGGGAGCGTACGTGTGAGGGCGCGGGTTAGTGTTAGCGTACGGGTTAGCATTAGGGGACGGGTGAAAGTCAGGCTTCGGGGAAGTGTTCGGGTTAGGGTTCGGGCTAGGGTTAGGGTTCGGGGATGGGGACGGTTTAGGGTCCAGGTGAGGGTTCGACAACGCTTTAGGGGGAGCGTACGTGTGAAGGCGCGGGTTAGTGTTAGAGTACGGGTTAGGATTAGGGGACGGGTGAGGGTCAGGCTTCGGGGAAGGGTTAGGGTTAGGGTTCGGGCTAGGGTTAGGGTTAGCGGATGGGGAGGGTTTAGGGTCCAGGTGAGGGTACGACAACGCTTTAGGGGGAGCGTACGTGTGAGGGCGTGGGTTAGTGTTAGCGTACGGGTTAGGATAAGGGCATGGGTTAGCGTCAGGCTTCGGGGAAGGGTTAGGGTTAGGGTTCGGGCTAGGGTTAGGGTTAGGGGACGGGGACGGTTTAGGGTCCAGGTGAGGGTACGACAACGCTTTAGGGGGAGTGTACGTGTGAGGGCGCGGGTTAGTGTTAGCATACGGGTTAGGTTTAGGGGACGGGTGAGGGTCAGGCTTCGGGGAAGGGTTAGGGTTAGGGTTCGGGCTAGGGTTAGGGTTAGGGGACGGGGAGGGTTTAGGGTCCAGGTGAGGGTACGACAACGCTTTAGGGGCAGCGTACGTGTGAGGGCGCGGGTTAGTGTTAGCGCACGGGTTAGGATTAGGGGACTGGTGAGGATCCGGCTTCGGGGAAGGGTTAGGGTTAGGGTTCGGGCTAGGGTTAGGGTTAGGGGACGGGGAGGGTTTAGGGTCCAGGTGAGGGTACGCCAACGCTTTAGGGGGAGCGTACGTGTGAGGGCGCGGGTTAGTGTTAGCGTACGGGATAGGATTAGGGGACGGCTGAGGGTCAGGCTTCGGGGAAGGGTTAGGGTTCGGGTTCGGGCTAGGGTTAGGGTTAGGGGACGGGGACGGTTTAGGGTCCAGGTGACGGTACGACAACGCTTTATGGAGAGCGTACGTGTGAGGGCGTGGGTTAGTGTTAGCGTACGGGTTAGGATTAGGGGACGGGTGAGGGTCAGGCTTCGGGGAAGGGTTAGGGTTAGGGTTCGGGCTAGGGTTAGAGTTAGGGGACGGGGACGGTTTAGGGTGCAGGTGAGGGTACGACAACGCTGTAGGGGGAGCGTACGTGTGAGGGCGTGGGTTAGTGTTAGCGTACGGGTTAGGATTAGGGGACGGGTGAGGGTCAGGTTTCGGGGAAGGGTTAGGGTTAGGGTTCTTGCTAGAGATAGGGTTAGGGGACGGGGAGGGTTTAGGGTCCAGGTGAGGGTACGACAACGCTTTAGGGGGAGCGTACATGTGAGGGCGCAGGTTAGTGTTAGCATACGAGTTAGGATTAGGGGACGGGTGAGGGTCAGGCTTCGGGGAAGGGTTAGGGTTAGGGTTCGGGCCAGGGTTAGGGGACGGGGACGGTTTAGGGTCCAGGTGAGGGTACGACAACACTTTAGGGGGAGAGTACGTGTGAGGACGCGGGTTAGTGTTAGCGTACGGGTTAGGATAAGGGGACGGGTTAGGGTCAGGCTTCGGGGAAGGGTTAGGGTTAGGGTTCGGGCTAGGGTTAGGGTTAGGGGACGGGGACGGTTTAGGCTCCAGGTGAGGGTACGACAACGCTTTAGGGGGAGTGTACGTGTGAGGGCGTGGGTTAGTGTTAGCATACGGGTTAGGATTAGGGGACGGGTGAGGGTCAGGCTTCGGGGAAGGGTTAGGGTTAGGGTTCGGGCTAGGGTTAGGGTTAGGGGACGGGGAGGGTTTAGGGTCCAGGTGAGGGTACGACAACGCTTTAGGGGGAGCGTACGTGTGAGGGCGCGGGTTAGTGTTAGCGTACGGTTTAGGATTAGGGGACGGGTGAGGGTCAGGCTTCGGGGAAGGGTTAGGTTAGGGTACAGGCTAGGGTTAGGGTTAGGGGACGGGGCGGGTTTAGGGTCCAGGTGAGGGTACTACAATGCTTTAGGGGGAGCGTACGTGTGAGGGCGCGGGTTAGTGTTAGCGTACGGGTTAGGATTTGGGGACGGCTGAGGGTCAGGCTTCGGGGAAGGGTTAGGGTTAGGTTTCGGTCTAGGGTTAGGGCTAGGGGACGGGGACGGTTTAGGGTCCAGGTGACGGTACGACAACGCTTTAGGGAGAGCGTACGTGTGAGGGCGTGGGTTAGTGTTAGCGTACGGGTTAGGATTAGGGGACGGGTGAGGGTCAGGCTTCGGGGAAGGGTTAGGGTTAGGGTTCTGGCTAGGGTTAGGGTTAGTGGACGGGGAGGGTTTAGGGTCCAGGTGAGGGTACGACAACGCTTTAGGTGGAGTGTACGTGTGAGGGCGCGGGTTAGTGTTAGCATACGGGTTAGGATTAGGGGACGGGTGAGGGTCAGGCTTCGGGGAAGGGTTAGGGTTAGGGTTCGGGCTAGGGTTAGGGTTAGGGGATGGGGACGGTTTAGGGTCCAGGTGAGGGTACGACAACGCTTTATGGGGAGCGTACGTGTGAGGTCGCGGGTTAGTGTTAGCGTACGGGTTAGGATTAGGGGACGGGTGAGGGTCAGGCTTCGGGGAAGGGTTAGGGTTAGGGTTCGGGCTAGGGTTAGGGTTAGGGGACGGGGAGGGTTTAGGGTCCAGGTGAGGGTACGACAACGCTAGAGGGGGAGCGTACGTGTGAGGGCGTGGGTTAGTGTTAGCGTACGGGATAGGATTAGGTGACGGCTGAGGGTCAGGCTTCGGGGAAGGGTTAGGGTTAGGGTTCGGGCTAGGGTTAGGGTTAGGGGACGGGGACGGTTTAGGGTCCAGGTGAGGGTACGACAACGCTTTAGGGAGAGCGTACGTGTGAGGGCGTGGGTTAGTGTTAGCGTACGGGTTATTATTAGGGGACGGGTGAGGGTCAGGCTTCGGGGAAGGGTTAGGGTTAGGGTTCAGGCTAGGGTTAGGGTTAGGGGACGGGGTGGGTTTAGGGTCCAGGTGAGGGTACGACAACGCTTTAGGGGGAGCGTACGTGTGAGGGCGTGGGTTAGTGTTAGCGTACGGGTTAGGATTAAGGGAGGGGTGAGGGTAAGGCTTCGGGGAAGGGTTAGGGTTAGGGTTCGGGCTAGGGTTTTGGTTAGGGGACGGTTTAGGGTCCATGTGACGGTACGACAACGCTTTAGGGAGAGCGTACGTGTGAGGGCGTGAGTTAGTGTTAGCGTACGGGTTAGGATTAGGGGACGGGTGAGGGTCAGGCTTCGGGGAAGGGTTAGGGTTAGGGTTCGGGCTAGGGTTAGGGTTAGGGGACGGGGAGGGTTTAGGGTCCAGGTGAGGGTACGACAACGCTTTAGGGGGAGCGTACGTGTGAGGGCGCGGGATAGTGTTAGCGTACGGGTTAGTATTAGGGGACGGGTGAGGGTCAGGCTTCGGGGAAGTGTTAGGGTTAGGGTTCGGGCTAGGGTTAGGGTTAGGGGACGGGGACGGTTTAGGGTCTAGGTGACGGTACGACAACGCTTTAGGGGGAGCGTACGTGTGAGGGCGTGGGTTAGTGTTAGCGTACTGGTTAGGATTAGGGGACGGGTGAGGGTCAGGCTTCGGGGAAGTGTTAGGGTTAGGGTTCGGGCTAGGGTTAGGGTTAGGGGACGGGGAGGGTTTAGGGTCCAGGTGAGGGTAAGACAACGCTTTAGGGGGAGCGTACGTGTGAGGACGCGTGTTAGTGTTAGCGTACGGGTTAGGATTAGGGGACGGGTGAGGGTCAGGCTTCGGGGAAGGGTTAGGGTTAGGGTTCGGGCTAGGGTTAGGGTTAGGGGACGGGGACGGTTTAGGGTCCAGGTGAGGGTACGACAACGCTTTAGGGGGAGCGTACGTGTGAGGGCGCGGGTTAGTGTTAGCGTACGGGTTAGGATTAGGGGACGGGTGAGGGTCAGGCTTCGGGGAAGGGTTAGGGTTAGGGTTCGGGCTAGGGTTAGGGTTAGGGGATGGGGAGGGTTTAGGGTCCAGCTGAGGGTACGACAACGCTTTAGGGGGAGCGTACGTGTGAAGGCGCGGGTTAGTGTTAGCGTACGGATTAGGATTAAGGGACGGGTGAGGGTAAGGCTTCGGGGAAGGGTTAGGGTTAGGTTTCGGGCTAGGGTTAGGGTTAGGGGACGGGGACGGTTTAGGGTCCAGGTGACGGTACGACAACGCTTTAGGGAGAGCGTACGTGTGAGGGCGTGGGTTAGTGTTAGCGTACGGGTTAGGATTAGGGGACGGGTGAGGGTCAGGCTTCGGGGAAGGGTTAGGGTTAGGGTTCGGGCTAGGGTTAGGATTAGGGGACGGGGAGGGTTTAGGGTCCAGGTGAGGGTATGACAACGCTTTAGGGGGAGCGTACGTGTGAGGGCGCGGGTTAGTGTTAGTGTATGGGTTAGGATTAGGGGACGGGTGAGGGTCAGGCTTCGGGGAAGGGTTAGGGTTAGTGTTCGGGCTAGGGTTAGGGTTAGGGGACGGGGACGGTTTAGGTTCCAGGTGATGGTACGACAACGCTTTAGGGGGAGCGTACGTGTGAGGGCATGGGTTAGTGTTAGCGTACGGGTTAGGATTATGGGACGGGTGAGGGTCAGGCTTCGGGGAAGGGTTAGGGTTAGGGTTCGGGCTAGGGTTAGGGTTAGGGGACGGGGAGGGTTTAGGGTCCAGGTGAGGGTATGACAACGCTTTAGGGGGAGCGTACGTGTGAGGGCGCGTGTTAGTGTTAGCGTACGGGTTAGGATTAGGGGACGGGTGAGTGTCAGGCTTCGGGGAAGGGTTAGGGTTAGGGTTCGGGCTAGGGTTAGGATAAGGGGACAGGGAGGGTTTAGGGTCCAGGTGAGGGTACGACAACGCTTTAGGGGGAGCGTACGTGTGAGGGCACGGGTTAGTGTTAGCGTACGGGATAGGATTAGGGGACGGGTGAGGGTCAGGCTTCGGGGAAGGGTTAGGGTTAGAGTTCGGGCTAGGGTTAGGGTTAGGGGACGGGGAGGGTTTAGGGTCCAGGTGAGAATACGACAACGCTTTAGGGGGAGGGCACGTGTGATGGCGCGGGTTAGTGTTAGCGTACGGGTTAGGATTAGGGGACGGGTGAGGGTCAGGCTTCGGGGAAGGGTTAGGGTTAGGGTTCGGGCTAGGGTTAGGGTTAGGGGACGGAGAGGGTTTAGGTTCCAGGTGAGGGTACGACAACGCTTTAGGGGGAGCGTACTTGTGAGGGCGAGGGCTAGTGTTAGCGTACGGATTAGGATTAGGGGACGGGTGAGGATCAGGCTTCGGGGAAGGGTTAGGGTTAGGGTTAGGGGACGGGGACGGTTTAGGGTCCAGGTGACGGTACGACAACGCTTTAGGGAGAGCGTACGTGTGAGGGCGTGGGTTAGTGTTAGCGTACGGGTTAGGATTAGGGGACGGGTGAGGGTCAGGCTTCGGGGAAGGGTTAGGGTTAGGGTTCGGGCTAGGGTTAGGGTTAGGGGACGGAGAGGGTTTAGGGTCCAGGTGAGGGTACGACAACGCTTTAGGGGGAGCGTACTTCTGAGGGCGAGGGTTAGTGTTAGCGTAATGATTAGGATTAGGGGACGGGTGAGGATCAGGCTTCGGGGAAGGGTTAGGGTTAGGGTTAGGGGACGGGGACGGTTTAGGGTCCAGGTGACGGTACGACAACGCTTTAGGGAGAGCGTACGTGTGAGGGCGTGGGTTAGTGTTAGCGTACGGGTTAGGATTAGGGGACGGGTGAGGGTCAGGCTTCGGGGAAGGGTTAGGGTTAGGGTTCGGGCTAGGGTTAGGGTTAGGGGACGGGGACGGTTTAGGGTCCAGGTGAGGGTACGACAAAGCTTTAGGGGGAGCGTACGTGTGAGGGCGCGGGTTAGTGTTAGCGTACGGGTTAGGATTAGGGAACGGGTGAGGGTCAGGCTTCGGGGAAGGGTTAGGGTTAGGGTTCGACCTAGGGTTAGGGTTAGGGGACGGGGAGGGTTTAGGGTCCAGGTCAGGGTACGACAACACTTTTGTGGGAGCGTACGTGTGAGGGCGCAGGTTAGTGTTAGCGTACGGTTTAGGATTAGGGGACGGGTGAGGGTCAGGCTTCGGGGAAGGGTTAGGGTTAGGGTTCGGGCTAGGGTTAGGGTTAGGGGACGGGGAGGGTTTAGGGTCCAGGTGAGGGTACGACAACGTTTTAGGGGGAGTGTACATCTGAGGGCGCGGGTTAGTGTTAGCGTACGGGTTAGGATTAGGGGACGGGTGAGAGTCAGGCTTCAGGTTAGGGTTAGGGTTGGGTTTCGGGCTAGGGTTAGGGTTAGGGGACGGGGAGGGTTTAGGGTCCAGGTGATGGTACGACAACGCTTTAGGGGGAGCGTACGTGTGAGGGCGCGGGTTAGTGTTAGCGTACGGGTTAGGATTAGGGGACGGGTGAGGGTCAGGCTTCGGGGAAGGGTTAGGGTTAGGGTTCGGGCTAGAGATAGGGTTAGGGGACGGGGAGGATTTAGGGTCCAGGTGAGGGTACGACAACGCTTTAGGGGGAGTGTACGTGTGAGGGCGCGGGTTAGTGTTAGCTTACGGGTTAGGATTAGGGGACGGCTGAGGGTCAGGCTTCGGGGAAGGGTTAGGGTTAGGTTTCGGGCTAGGGTTAGGGGACGGGGAGGGTTTAGGGTCCAGGTGACGGTACGAGAACGCTTTAGGGAGAGCGTACGTGTGAGGGCGTGGGTTAGTGTTAGCGTACGGTTTAGGATTAGGGGACGGGTGAGGGTCAGGCTTCGGGGAAGGCTTAGGGTTAGTGTTCTGGCTAGGGTTAGGGTTAGGGGACGGGGAGGGTTTAGGGTCCAGGTGAGGGTACGACAACACTTTAGGGGGAGCGTACGTGTGAGGGCGCGGGTTAGTGTTAGCGTATGGGTTAGGATTAGGGGACGGGTGAGGGTCAGGCTTCGGGGAAGGGTTAGGGTTAGGGTTCGGGCTAGGGTTAGGGTTAGGGGACGGGGAGGGTTTAGGGTCCAGGTGAGGGTACGACAACGCTTTAGGGGGAGCGTACGTGTGAGGGCGTGGGTTAGTGTTAGCGTACGGGTTAGGATTAGGGGACGGGTGAGGGTCAGGCTTCGGGGAAGGGTTAGGGTTAGGGTTCGGGCTAGGGTTAGGATTAGGGGACGGGGAGGGTTTAGGGTCCAGGTGAGGGTATGACAACGCTTTAGGGGGAGCGTACGTGTGAGGGCGCGGGTTAGTGTTAGTGTATGGGTTAGGATTAGGGGACGGGTGAGGGTCAGGCTTCGGGGAAGGGTTAGGGTTAGTGTTCGGGCTAGGGTTAGGGTTAGGGGACGGGGACGGTTTAGGTTCCAGGTGATGGTACGACAACGCTTTAGGGGGAGCGTACGTGTGAGGGCATGGGTTAGTGTTAGCGTACGGGTTAGGATTATGGGACGGGTGAGGGTCAGGCTTCGGGGAAGGGTTAGGGTTAGGGTTCGGGCTAGGGTTAGGGTTAGGGGACGGGGAGGGTTTAGGGTCCAGGTGAGGGTATGACAACGCTTTAGGGGGAGCGTACGTGTGAGGGCGCGTGTTAGTGTTAGCGTACGGGTTAGGATTAGGGGACGGGTGAGTGTCAGGCTTCGGGGAAGGGTTAGGGTTAGGGTTCGGGCTAGGGTTAGGATAAGGGGACAGGGAGGGTTTAGGGTCCAGGTGAGGGTACGACAACGCTTTAGGGGGAGCGTACGTGTGAGGGCACGGGTTAGTGTTAGCGTACGGGATAGGATTAGGGGACGGGTGAGGGTCAGGCTTCGGGGAAGGGTTAGGGTTAGAGTTCGGGCTAGGGTTAGGGTTAGGGGACGGGGAGGGTTTAGGGTCCAGGTGAGAATACGACAACGCTTTAGGGGGAGGGCACGTGTGAGGGCGCGGGTTAGTGTTAGCGTACGGGTTAGGATTAGGGGACGGGTGAGGGTCAGGCTTCGGGGAAGGGTTAGGGTTAGGGTTCGGGCTAGGGTTAGGGTTAGGGGACGGAGAGGGTTTAGGTTCCAGGTGAGGGTACGACAACGCTTTAGGGGGAGCGTACTTGTGAGGGCGAGGGTTAGTGTTAGCGTACGGATTAGGATTAGGGGACGGGTGAGGATCAGGCTTCGGGGAAGGGTTAGGGTTAGGGTTAGGGGACGGGGACGGTTTAGGGTCCAGGTGACGGTACGACAACGCTTTAGGGAGAGCGTACGTGTGAGGGCGTGGGTTAGTGTTAGCGTACGGGTTAGGATTAGGGGACGGGTGAGGGTCAGGCTTCGGGGAAGGGTTAGGGTTAGGGTTCGGGCTAGGGTTAGGGTTAGGGGACGGAGAGGGTTTAGGGTCCAGGTGAGGGTACGACAACGCTTTAGGGGGAGCGTACTTCTGAGGACGAGGGTTAGTGTTAGCGTAATGATTAGGATTAGGGGACGGGTGAGGATCAGGCTTCGGGGAAGGGTTAGGGTTAGGGTTAGGGGACGGGGACGGTTTAGGGTCCAGGTGACGGTACGACAACGCTTTAGGGAGAGCGTACGTGTGAGGGCGTGGGTTAGTGTTAGCGTACGGGTTAGGATTAGGGGACGGGTGAGGGTCAGGCTTCGGGGAAGGGTTAGGTTAGGGTTCGGGCTAGGGTTAGGGCTAGGGGACGGGGCGGGTTTAGGGTCAAGGTGAGGGTACGACAACGCTTTAGGGGGAGCGTACGTGTGAGGGCGCGGGTTAGTGTTAGCATACGGGTTAGGATTAGGGGACGGGCGAGGGTAAGGCTTCGGGGAAGGGTTAGGGTTAGGGTTCGGGCTAGGGTTAGGGTTAGGGGACGGGGAGGGTTTAGGGTCCAGGTGAGGGTACGACAACGCTTTAGGGGGAGCACCTGTGAGGGTGCGGGTTAGTGTTAGCGTACGGCTTTGGATTATGGGATGGGTGAGGATCAGGCTTCAGGGAAGGGTTAGGGTTAGGGTTAGGGGATGGGGACGGTTTAGGGTCCAGGTGAGGGTACGACAACGCTTTAGGGGGAGCGTACGTGTGAGGGCGCGGGTTAGTGTTAGCTTACGGGTTAGGATTAGGGGACGGGTGAGGGTCAGGCTTCGGGGAAGGGTTAGGGTTAGGGTTCGGGCTAGGGTTAGGGTTAGGGGACGGGGAGTGTTGAGGGTCCAGGTGAGGGTACGACAACGCTTTAGAGGGAGCGTACGTGTGAGGGTGTGGGTTAGTGTTAGCGTACGGGTTAGGATTAGGGGACGGGTGAGGGTCAGGCTTCGGGGAAGGGTTAGGGTTAGGGTTCGGGCTAGGGTTAGGGGACGGGGACGGTTTAGGGTCCAGGTGAGGGTACGACAACGCTTTAGGGGGAGAGTACGTGTGAGGACGCGGGTTAGTGTTAGCGTTCGGGTTAGGATTAGCGGACGGGTGAGGGTCAGGCTTCGGGGAAGGGTTAGGGTTAGGGTTCGGGCTAGGGTTAGGGTTAGGTGACGGGGAGGGTTTAGGGTCCAGGTGAGGGTACGACAACGCTTTAGGGGGAGCGTACGTGTGAGGGCGCGGGTTAGTGTTAGCGTACGGGTTAGGATTAGGGGATGGCTGAGGGTCAGGCTTCGGGGAAGGGTTAGGGTTAGGGTTAGGGTTAGGGTTAGGGGACAGGGCGGGTTTAGGGTCCAGGTGAGAGTACGACAACGCTTTAGGGGGAACGTACGTGTGAGGGCGCGGGTTAGTGTTAGCATACGGGTTAAGATTAGGGGACTGGTGAGGGTAAGGCTTCGGGGAAGGGTTAGGGTTCGGGCTAGGGTTAGGGTTAGGGGACGGGGAGGGTTTAGGGTCCAGGTGAGGGTACGACAACGCTTTAGGGGGAGCACCTGTGAGGGCGCGGGTTAGTGTTAGCGTACGGCTTAGGATTATGGGATGGGTGAGGGTCAGGCTTCAGGGAAGGGTTTGGGTTAGGGTTCGGGCTAGGGTTAGGGTTAGGGGATGGGGAGGGTTTAGGGTCCAGGTGAGGGTACGACAACGCTTTAGGGGGAGCGTACGTGTGAGGGCGCGGGTTAGTGATACCGTACGGGTTAGGATTACGGGACGGGTGAGGGTCAGGCTTCGGGGAAGTGTTAGGGTTAGGGTTCGGGCTAGGGTTACGGTTAGGGGACGGGGACGGTTTAGGGTCCAGGTGAGTGTACGACAACGCTGTAGGGGGAGCGTACGTGTGAGGGCGCGGGTTAGTGTTAGCGTACGGGTTAGGATTAGGGGACGTGTAAGGGTCAGGCTTCGGGGAAGGGTTATGGTTAGGGTTCGGGCTAGGGTTAGGGTTTGGGGATGGGGACGGTTTAGGGTCCAGTTGAGGGTACGGCAACGCTTTAGGGGGAGTGTACGTGTGAGGGCGCGGGTTAGTGTTAGCGTACGGGTTAGGATTAGGGGACGGGTGAGGGTCAGGCTTCGGGGAAGGGTTAGGGTTAGGGTTCGGGCTAGGGTTAGGGTTAGGGGATGGGGAGGATTTAGGGTCAAGGTGAGGGTACGACAACGCTTTAGGGGGAGCACCTGTGAGGGCGTGGGTTAGTGTTAGCGTTCGGGTTAGGATTATGAGATGGGTGAGGGTCAGGCTTCGGGGACGGGTTAGGGTTAGGGTTCGGGCTAGGGTTAGGGTTAGGGGACAGGGAGGGTTTAGGGTCCAGGTGAGGGTACGACAACGTTTTAGGGGGAGTGTACGTGTGAGGGCGCGGGTTAGTGTTAGCGTACGGGTTAGGATTAGGGGACGGGTGAGGGTCAGGCTTCAGGTTAGGGTTAGGGTTAGGTTTCGGGCTAGGGTTAGGGTTAGGGGACGGGGAGGGTTTAGGGTCCAGGTGAGGGTACGACAACGCTTTAGGGGGAGCGTACGTGTGAGGGCGCGGGTTAGTGTTAGCGTACGGGTTAGGATTAGGGGACGGGTGAGGGTCAGGCTTCGGGGAAGGGTTAGGGTTAGGTTTCGGGCTAGGGTTAGGGTTAGGGGACGGGGACGGTTTAGGGTCCAGGTGACGGTACGACAACGCTTTAGGGGGAGCGTACGTGTGAGGGCGTGGGTTAGTGTTAGCGTACTGGTTAGGATTAGGGGAAGGGTGAGGGTCAGGCTTCGGGGAAGTGTTAGGGTTAGGGTTCGGGCTAGGGTTAGGGTTAGGGGACAGGGAGGGTTTAGGGTCCAGGTGAGGGTACGACAACGCTTCCGGGGGAGCGTACATGTGATGGCGCGGGTTAGTGTTAGCGTACGGGTTAGGATTAGGGGACGGGTGAGGATCAGGCTTCGGGGAAGGGTTAGGGTTAGGGTTCGGGCTAGGGTTAGGGTTAGGGGACGGGGACGGTTTAGGGTCCAGGTGAGGGTACGACAACGCTGTAGGGGGAGCGTACGTGTGAGGGCGTGGGTTAGTGTTAGCGTACGGGTTAGGATTTGGGGACGTGTGAGCGTCAGGCTTCAGGGAAGGGTTAGGGTTAGGGTTCGGGCTAGGGTTAGGGTTAGGGGTCGGGGACGGTTAAGGGTCCAGGTGAGGGTACGACAACGCTTTAGGGGGAGCGTACGTGTGAGAGCGCGTGTTAGTGTTAGCGTACGGGTTAGGATTAGGGGACGGGTGAGGGTCAGGCTTAGGGGAAGGGTTAGGGTTAGGGTTCTGGCTATGGTTAGGGTTAGGGGATGGGGAGGGTTTAGTGTCCAGGTGAGGGTACGACAACGCTTTAGGGGGAGCGTACGTGTGAGGGCGCTGGTTTGTGTTTGCGTACGGGTTAGGATTTGGGGACGGGTGAGGGTCAGGCTTCGGGGAAGGGTTAGGGTTAGGGTTCGGGCTAGGGTTAGGGTTAGGGGACGGGGAGGGTTTAGGGTCCAGGTGAGGGTACGACAACGCTTTAGGGGGAGCGTACGTGTGAGGGCGCAGGTTAGTGTTAGCATACGGGTTAGGATTAGGGGACGTGGGAGGGTCAGGCTTCGGGGAAGGGTTAGGGTTAGGGTTCGGGCTAGGGTTAGGTTTAGGGGACGGCGTGGGTTTAGGGTCCAGGTGAGGGTACGACAACGCTTTAGGAGGAGCGTACGTGTGAGGGCGTGGGTTAGTGTTAGCGTACGGGTTAGGATTAGGGGACGGGTGCGGGTCACGCTTTAGGGAAAGGTTAGGGTTAGGGTTCGGGCTAGGGTTAGGGTTAGGGGACGGGGAGGGTTTAGGGTCCAGTTGAGGGTACGACAACGCTTTAGGGGGAGCGTACGTGTGAGGGCGCAGGTTAGTGTTAGCGTACGGGTTAGGATTAAGGGACGGGTGAGGGTAAGGCTTCTGGGAAGGGTTAGGGTTAGGGTTCGGGCTAGGGTTAGGGTTAGGGGACTGGGACGGTTTAGGGTCCAGGTGACGGTACGACAACGCTTTAGGGGGAGCGTACGTGTGAGGGCGTGGGTTAGTGTTAGCGTACGGGTTAGGATTAGGGGACGGGTGAGGGTCAGGCTTTAGGGAAAGGTTAGGGTTAGGGTTCGGGCTAGGGTTAGGGTTAGGGGACGGGGAGGGTTTAGGGTCCAGTTGAGGGTACGACAACGCTTTAGGGGGAGCGTACGTGTGAGGGCGCAGGTTAGTGTTAGCGTACGGGTTAGGATTAGGGGACGGGTGAGGGTCAGGCTTCGGGGAAGGGTTAGGGTTAGGGTTCGGGCTAGGGTTAGGGTTAGGGGACGGGGACGATTTAGGGTCCAGGTGACGGTACGACAACGCTTTAGGGAGAGCGTACGTGTGAGGGCGTGGGTTAGTGTTAGCGTACGGGTTAGGATTAGGGGACGGTTGAGGGTCAGGCTTCGGGGAAGGGTTAGGGTTACGGTTCGGGCTAGGGTTAGGGTTAGGGGACGGGGACGGTTTAGGGTGCAGGTGAGGGTACGACAACGCTTTAGGGGGAGCGTACGTGTGAGGGCGCAGGTTAGTGTTAGCGTACGGGTTAGGATTAGGGGACGGGTGAGGGTCAGGCTTCGGGGAAGGGTTAGGGTTAGGGTTCGGGCTAGGGTTAGGGTTAGGGGACGGGGACGGTTTAGGGTCCAGGTGACGGTACGACAACGCTTTAGGGGGAGCGTACGTGTGAGGGCGTGGGTTAGTGTTAGCGTACTGGTTAGGATTAGGGGACGGGAGAGGGTCAGGCTTCGGGGAAGGGTTAGGGTTAGGGTTCGGGCTAGGGATAGGGTTAGGGGAAGGGGAGGGTTTAGGGTCCAGGTGAGGGTACGACAACGCTTTAGGGGGAGCGTACGTGTGAGGGCGCGGGTTAGTGTTAGCGTACGGGTTAGGATTAGGGCACGGGTGAGGGTCAGGCTTCGGGGAAGGGTTAGGGTTAGGGTTCGGGCTAGGGTTAGGGTTAGGGGACGGAGAGGGTTTAGGGTCCAGGTGAGGGTACGAAAACGCTTTAGGGGGAGCGTACGTGTGAGGGCGCGGGTTAGTGTTAGCGTACGGGTTAGGATTAGGGGACGGGTGAGTGTCAGGCTTCGGGGAAGGGTTAGGGTTAGGGTTCGGGCTAGGGTTAGGGTTAGGGGACGGGGTGGGTTTAGGGTCCAGGTGAGGGTACGACAACGCTTTAGGGGGACCGTACGTGTGAGGGCGTGGTTTAGTGTTAGCGTACGGGTTAGGATTAAGGGACGGGTGAGGGTAAGGCTTCGGGGAAGGGTTAGGGTTAGGGTTCAGGCTAGGGTTAGGGTTCAAGCTAGGGTTACGGTTAGGGGACGGGGACGGTTTAGGGTCCAGGTGACGGTACGACAACGCTTTACGGAGAGCGTACGTGTGAGGGCGTGGGTTAGTGTTAGCGTACGGGTTAGGATTAGGGGACGGGTGAGGGTCAGGCTTCGGGGAAGGGTTCGGGTTAGGGTTCGGGCTAGGGTTAGGGTTAGGGGACGGGGAGGGTTTAGGGTCCAGGTGAGGGTACGACAACACTTTAGGGGGAGCGTACGTGTGAGGGCGCGGGTTAGTGTTAGCGTACTGGTTAGGATTAGGGGACGGGTGAGGGTCAGGCTTCGGGGAAGGGTTAGGGTTTGGGTTCGGGCTAGGGTTAGGTTTAGGGGACGGGGACGGTTTAGGGTCCAGGTGACGGTACGACAACGCTTTAGGGGGAGCGTACGTGTGAGGGCGTGGGTTAGTGTTAGCGTACTGGTTAGGATTAGGGGACGGGTGAGGGTCAGGCTTCGGGGAAGTGTTAGGGTTAGGGTTCGGCCTAGGGTTAGGGTTAGGGGACGGGAAGGGTTTAGGGTCCAGGTGAGGGTACGACAACGCTTTAGGGGGAGCGTACGTGTGAGGGCGCGTGTTAGTGTTAGCGTACGGGTTAGGATAGGGGACGGGTGAGGGTCAGGCTTCGGGGAAGGGTTAGGGTTAGGGTTCGGGCTAGGGTTAGGGTTAGGGGACGGGGACGGTTTAGGGTCCAGGTGACGGTACGACAACGCTTTAGGGAGAGCGTACGTGTGAGGGCGTGGGTTAGTGTTAGCGTACGGGTTAGGATTAGGGGACGGGTGAGGGTCAGGCTTCGGGGAAGGGTTAGGGTTACGGTTCGGGCTAGGGTTAGGGTTAGGGGACGGGGACGGTTTAGGGTGCAGGTGAGGGTTCGACAACGCTTTAGGGGGAGCGTACGTGTGAGGGCGCAGGTTAGTGTTAGCGTACGGGTTAGGATTAGGGGACGGGTGAGGGTCAGGCTTCGGGGAAGGGTTAGGGTTAGGGTTCGGGCTAGGGTTAGGGTTAGGGGACGGGAACGGTTTAGGGTCCAGGTGACGGTACGACAACGCTTTAGGGGGAGCGTACGTGTGAGGGCGTGGGTTAGTGTTAGCGTACTGGTTAGGATTAGGGGACGGGAGAGGGTCAGGCTTCAGGGAAGTGTTAGGGTTAGGGTTCGGGCTAGGGATAGGGTTAGGGGACGGGGAGGGTTTAGGGTCCAGGTGAGGGTACGACAACGCTTTAGGGGGAGCGTACGTGTAAGGGCGCGGGTTAGTGTTAGCGTACGGGTTAGGATTAGGGGACGGGTGAGGGTCAGGCTTCGGGGAAGGGTTAGGGTTAGGGTTCGGGCTAGGGTTAGGGTTAGGGGACGGAGAGGGTTTAGGGTCCAGGTGAGGGTACGACAACGCTTTAGAGGGAGCGTACGTGTGAGGGCGCGGGTTAGTGTTAGCGTACGGGTTAGGATTAGGGGACGGGTGAGGGTCAGGCTTCGGGGAAGGGTTAGGGTTAGGGTTCGGGCTAGGGTTAGGGTTAGGGGACGGGGTGGGTTTAGGGTCCAGGTGAGGGTACGACAACGCTTTAGGGGGAGCGTACGTGTGAGGGCGTGGGTTAGTGTTAGCGTACGGGTTAGGATTAAGGGACGGGTGAGGGTAAGGCTTCGGGGAAGGGTTAGGGTTAGGGTTCAGTCTAGGGTTAGGGTTCAGGCTAGGGTTACGGTTAGGGGACGGGGACGGTTTAGGGTCCAGGTGACGGTACGACAACGCTTTAGGGAGAGCGTACGTGTGAGGGCGTGGGTTAGTGTTAGCGTACGGGTTAGGATTAGGGGACGGGTAAGGGTCAGGCTTCGGGGAAGGGTTCGGGTTAGGGTTCGGGCTAGGGTTAGGGTTAGGGGACGGGGAGGGTTTAGGGTCCAGGTGAGGGTACGACAACACTTTAGGGGGAGCGTACTTGTGAGGGCGCGGGTTAGTGTTAGCGTACGGGTTAGGATTAGGGGACGGGTGAGGGTCAGGCTTCGGGGAAGGGTTAGGGTTAGGGTTCGGGCTAGGGTTAGGTTTAGGGGACGGGGACGGTTTAGGGTCCAGGTGACGGTACGACAACGCTTTAGGGGGAGCGTACGTGTGAGGGCGTGGGTTAGTGTTAGCGTACTGGTTAGGATTAGGGGACGGGTGAGGGTCAGGCTTCGGGGAAGTGTTAGGGTTAGGGTTCGGGCTAGGGTTAGGGTTAGGGGACGGGGAGGGTTTAGGGTCCAGGTGAGGGTACGACAACGCTTTAGGGGGAGCGTACGTGTGAGGGCGCGTGTTAGTGTTAGCGTACGGGTTAGGATAGGGGACGGGTGAGGGTCAGGCTTCGGGGAAGGGTTAGGGTTAGGGTTCGGGCTAGGGTTAGGGTTAGGTTACGGGGACGGTTTAGGGTCCAGGTGAGGGTACGACAACGCTTCAGGGGGAGCGTACATGTGATGGCGCGGGTTAGTGTTAGCGTACGGGTTAGGATTAGGGGACGGGTGAGGATCAGGCTTCGGGGAAGGGTTAGGGTTAGGGTTCGGGCTAGGGTTAGGGTTAGGGGACGGGGACGGTTTAGGGTCCAGGTGAGGGTACGACAACGCTGTAGGGGGAGCGTACGTGTGAGGGCGTGGGTTAGTGTTAGCGTACGGGTTAGGATTTGGGGACGTGTGAGGGTCAGGCTTCAGGGAAGGGTTAGGGTTAGGGTTCGGGCTAGGGTTAGGGTTAGGGGACGGGGACGGTTTAGGGTCCAGGTGAGGGTACGACAACGCTTTAGGGGGAGCGTACGTGTGAGGGCGCGTGTTAGTGTTAGTGTACGGGTTAGGATTAGGGGACGGGTGAGGGTCAGGCTTCGGGGAAGGGTTAGGGTTAGGGTTCTGGCTATGGTTAGGGTTAGGGGATGGGGAGGGTTTAGTGTCCAGGTGAGGGTACGACAACGCTTTAGGGGGAGCGTACGTGTGAGGGCGCGGGTTTGTGTTTGCGTACGGGTTAGGATTTGGGGACGGTGAGGGTCAGGCTTCGGGGAAGGGTTAGGGTTAGGGTTCGGGCTAGGGTTAGGGTTAGGGGACGGGGAGGGTTTAGGGTCCAGGTGAGGGTACGACAACGCTTTAGGGGGAGCGTACGTGTGAGGGCACAGGTTAGTGTTAGCATACGGGTTAGGATTAGGGGACGGGTGAGGGTCAGGCTTCGGGGAAGAGTTAGGGTTAGGGTTCGGGCTAGGGTTAGGTTTAGGGGATGGCGTGGGTTTAGGGTTCAGGTGAGGGTACGACAACGCTTTAGGAGGAGCGTTCGTGTGAGGGCGTGGGTTAGTGTTAGCGTACGGGTTAGGATTAGGGGACGGGTGAGGGTCAGGCTTTAGGGAAATGTTAGGGTTAGGGTTCGGGCTAGGGTTAGGGTTAGGGGACGGGGAGGGTTTAGGGTCCAGTTGAGGGTACGACAACGCTTTAGGGGGAGCGTACGTGTGAGGGCGCGGGTTAGTGTTAGCGTACGGGTTAGGATTAAGGGACGGGTGAGGGTAAGGCTTCGGGGAAGGGTTAGGGTTAGGGTTCGGGCTAGGGTTAGGGTTAGGTTTAGGGGACGGGGACGGTTTAGGGTCCAGGTGACGGTACGACAACGCTTTAGGGAGAGCGTACGTGTGAGGTGTGGGTTAGTGTTAGCGTACGGGTTAGGATTAGGGGACGGGTGAGGGTCAGGCTTCGAGGAAGGGTTAGGGTTACGGTTCGGGCTAGGGTTAGGGTTAGGGGACGGGGACGGTTTAGGGTGCAGGTGAGGGTACGACAACGCTTTAGGGGGAGCGTACGTGTGAGGGCGCAGGTTAGTGTTAGCGTACGGGTTAGGATTAGGTGACGGGTGAGGGTCAGGCTTCGGGGAAGGGTTAGAGTTAAGGTTCGGGCTAGAGTTAGGGTTAGGGGACGGGGACGGTTTAGGGTCCAGGTGACGGTACGACAACGCTTTAGGGGGAGCGTACGTGTGAGGGCGTGGGTTAGTGTTAGCGTACTGGTTAGGATTAGGGGACGGGTGAGGGTCAGGCTTCGGGGAAGTGTTAGGGTTAGGGTTCGGGCTAGGGATAGGGTTAGGGGACGGGGAGGGTTTAGGGTCCAGGTGAGGGTACGACAACGCTTTAGGGGGAGCGTACGTGTGAGGGCGCGGGTTAGTGTTAGCGTACGGGTTAGGATTAGGGGACGGGTGAGGGTCAGGCTTCGGGGAAGGGTTAGGGTTAGGGTTCGGGCTAGGGTTAGGGTTAGGGGACGGCGTGGGTTTAGGGTCCAGGTGAGGGTACGACAACGCTTTAGGGGGAGCGTACGTGTGAGGGCGCGGGTTAGTGTTAGCGTACGGGTTAGGATTAAGGGCCGGGTGAGGGTAAGGCTTCGGGGAAGGGTTAGGGTTAGGGTTCAGGCTAGGGTTAGGGTTAGGGGACGGGGACGGTTTAGGGTCCAGGTGACGGTACGACAACGCTTTAGGGAGAGCGTACGTGTGAGGGCGTGGGTTAGTGTTAGCGTACGTGTTAGGATTAGGGGATGGGTGAGGGTAAGGCTTCGGGGAAGGGTTAGGGTTAGGGTTCGGGCTAGGGTTAGGGTTAGGGGAAGGGGACGGTTTAGGGTCCAGGTGACGGTACGACAACGCTTTAGGGAGAGCGTACGTGTGAGGGCGTGGGTTAGTGTTAGCGTACGGGTTAGGATTAGGGGACGGGTGAGGGTCAGGCTTCGGGGAAGGGTTAGGGTTAGGGTTCGGGCTAGGGTTAGGGTTAGGGGACGGGGAGGGTTTAGGGTCCAGGTGAGGGTACGACAACGCTTTAAGGGGAGCGTACGTGTGAGGGCGCGGGTTAGTGTTAGCGTACGGGTTAGGATTAGGGGACGGGTGAGGGTCAGGCTTCGGGGAAGGGTTAGGTTAGGGTTCGGGCTAGGGTTAGGGTTAGGGGACGGGGCGGGTTTAGGGTCCAGGTGAGGGTACGACAATGCTTTAGGGGGAGCGTACGTGTGAGGGCGCGGGTTAGTGTTAGCATACGTGTTAGGATTAGGTGACGGGTGAGGGTAAGGCTTCGGGGAAGGGTTAGGGTTAGGGTTCGTGCTAGGGTTATGGTTAGGGGACGGGGAGGGTTTAGGGTCCAGGTGAGGGTACGACAACGCTTTAGGGGCAGCGTATGTGTGAGGGCGCGGGTTAGTGTTAGCGTACGGGTTAGGATTAGGGGACGGGTGAGGGTCAGGCTTCGGGGAAGGGTTAGGGTTAGGGTTCGGGCTAGGGTTAGGGTTAGGGGACGGAGAGGGTTGAGGGTCCAGGTGAGGGTAAGACAACGCTTTAGGAGGAGCGTACGTGTGAGGGCGCGGGTTAGTGTTAGCGTACGGGTTAGGATTAGGGGACGGATGAGGGTCAGGCTTCGGGGAAGCGTTAGGGTTAGGGTTCGGGCTAGGGTTAAGGTTAGGGGACGGGGAGGGTTTAGGGTCCAGGTGAGGGTACGACAACGCTTTAGGGGGAGCGTACGTGTGAGGGCGCGGGTTAGTGTTAACGTACGGGTTAGGATTATGGGACGGGTGAGGGTCAGGCTTCGGGGAAGGGTTAGAGTTAGGGTTCGGGCTAGGGTTAGAGTTAGGGGACGGGGAGGATTTAGTGTCCAGGTGAGGGTACGACAACGCTTTAGGGGGAGCACCTGTGAGGGCGCGGGTTAGTGTTAGCGTACGGGTTAGGATTATGGGATGGGTGAGGGTCAGGCTTCGGGGAAGGGTTAGGGTTAGGGTTCGGGCTAGGGTTAGGGTTAGGGGACGGGGACGGTTTAGGGTCCAGGTGAGGGTACGACAACACTTTAGGGGGAGCGTACGTGTGAGGGCGCGGGTTAGTGTTAGCGTACGGGTTAGGATTAGGGGACGTGTAAGGGTCAGGCTTCGGGGAAGGGTTAGGGTTAGGGTTCGGGCTAGGGTTAGGGTTAGGGGACGGGGACGGTTTAGGGTCCAGGTGAGGGTACGACAACGCTTTAGGGGGAGCGTACGTGTGAGGGCGCGGGTTAGTGTTAGCGTACGGGTTAGGATTAGGGGACGGGTGAGGGTCAGGCTTCAGGTTAGGGTTAGGGTTAGGTTTATGGCTAGGGTTAGGGTTAGGGGACGGGGAGGGTTTAGGGTCCAGGTGAGGGTACGACAACGCTTTAGGGGGAGCGTACGTGTGAGGGCGCGGGTTAGTGTTAGCGTACGGGTTAGGATTAGGGGACGGGTGAGGGTCAGGCTTCGGGGAAGGGTTAGGGTTAGGGTTCGGGTTAGGGTTAGGGGACGGGGAGGGTTTAGGGTCCAGGTGAGGGTACGACAACGCTTTAGGGGGAGCGTACGTGTGAGGGCGCGGGTTAGTGTTAGCGTACGGGTTAGGATTAGGGGACGGGTGAGGGTCAGGCTTCGGGGAAGTGTTAGGGTTAGGGTTCGGGCTAGGGTTAGGGTAAGGGGACGGGGACGGTTTAGGGTCCAGGTGATGGTACGACAACGCTTTAGGGGGAGAGTACGTGTGAGGACGCGGGTTAGTGTTAGCGTACAGGTTAGGTTTGGGGGACGGGTGAGGGTCAGGCTTCGGGGAAGGGTTAGGGTTAGGGTTCGGGCTAGGGTTAGGGTTAGGGGACGGGGACGGTTTAGGTTCCAGGTGAGTGTACGACAACGCTTTAAGGGGAGCGTACGTGTGAGGGCGCGGTTTAGTGTTAGCGTACGGGTTAGGATTAGGGGACGGGTGAGGGTCAGGCTTCGGGGAAGGGTTAGGGTTAGGGTTCGGGCTAGGGTTAGGGTTAGGGGACGGGGACGGTTTAGGGTCCAGGTGACGGTACGACAACGCTTTAGCGAGAACGTACGTGTGAGGGCGTGGGTTAGTGTTAGCGTACGGGTTAGGATTAGGGGACGGGTGAGGGTCAGGCTTCGGGGAAGGGTTAGGGTTAGGGTTCGGGCTAGGGTTAGGGTTAGGGGACGGGGAGGGTTTAGGGTCCAGGTGAGGGTACGACAACGCTTTAGGTGGAGCGTACGTGTGAGGGCGCGGGTTAGTGTTAGCGTACGGGTTAGGATTAGGGGACGGGTGAGGGTCAGGCTTCGGTGAAGGGTTAGGGTTAGGGTTCGGGCTAGGGTTAGGGGACGGGGACGGTTTAGGGTCCAGGTGAGGGTACGACAACGCTTTAGGGGGAGAGTACGTGTGAGGACGCAGGTTAGTGTTAGCGTTCGGGTTAGGATTAGGGGACGGGTGAGGGTCAGGCTTCGGGGAAGGGTTAGGGTTAGGATTCGGGCTAGGGTTAGGGTTAGGGGACGGGGACAGTTTAGGGTCCAGGTGAGGGTACGACAACGCTTTAGAGGGAGCGTACGTGTGAGGGCGCGGGTTAGTGTTAGCGTACGGGTTAGGATTAGGGGATGGGTGAGGGTCAGGCTTCGGGGAAGGGTTAGGGTTAGGGTTCGGGCTAGGGTTAGGGTTAGGGGATGGGGAGGGTTTAGGGTCCAGGTGAGGGTACGACAACGCTTTAGGGGGAGCGTACGTGTGAGGGCGTGGGTTAGTGTTAGCGTACGGGTTAGAATTATGGGACGGGTGAAAGTCAGGCTTCGGGGAAGGGTTCGGGTTAGGGTTCGGGCTAGGGTTAGGGTTAGGGGATGGGGAGGGTTTAGGGTCCAGGTGAGGGTTCGACAACGCTTTAGGGGGAGGGTACGTGTGAAGGTGCGGGTTAGTGTTAGCGTACGGGTTAGGATTAGGGGACAGGTGAGGATCAGGCTTCGGGGAAAGGTTAGGGTTAGGGTTCGGGCTAGGGTTAGGGTTAGGGGATGGGGAGGGTTTAGGGTCCAGGTGAGGGTACGACAACGCTTTAGGGGGAGCGTACGTGTGAGGGCGTGGGTTAGTGTTAGCGTACGGGTTAGGATAAGGGGACGGGTTAGGGTCAGGCTTCGGGGAAGGGTTAGGGTTAGGGTTCGGGCTAGGGTTAGGGTTAGGGGACGGGGACGGTTTAGCGTCCAGGTGAGGGTACGACAACGCTTTAGGGGGAGCGTACGTGTGAGGGCGCGGGTTAGTGTTAGTGTTCGGGTTAGGATTAGGGGACGGGTGAGGGTCAGGCTTCGGGGAAGGGTTAGGGTTAGGGTTCGGGCTAGGGTTAGGGTTAGGGGACGGGGAGGGTTTAGGGTCCAAGTGAGGGTACGACAACGCTTTAGGGGGAGCGTACGTGTGAGGGCGCGGGTTAGTGTTAGCATACGGGTTAGGATTAGGGGACGGGTGAGGGTCAGGCTTCGGGGAAGGGTTAGGTTAGGGTTCGGGCTAGGGTTAGGGTTATGGGACGGGGCGGGTTTAGGGTCCAGGTGAGGGTACGACAACGCTTTAGGGGGAGCGTACGTGTGAGGGCGCGGGTTAGTGTTAGCGTACGGTTTAGGATTAGGGGACGGGTGAGGGTCAGGCTTCGGGGAAGGGTTAGGGTTAGGGTTCGGGCTAGGGTTAGGATTAGGGGACGGGGAGGATTTAGGGTCCAGGTGAGGGTACGACAACGCTTTAGGGGGAGCACCTGTGAGGGCGCGGGTTAGTGTTAGCGTATGGGTTAGGATTATGGGATGGGTGAGGGTCAGGCTTCGGGGAAGGGTTAGGGTTAGTGTTCGGGCTAGGGTTAGGGTTAGGGGATGTGGACGGTTTAGGGTGCAGGTGAGGGTACGACAACGCTTTAGGGGGAGCGTACGTGTGAGGGCGCGGGTTAGTGTTAGCGTACGGGTTAGGATTACGGGACGGGTGAGGGTCAGGCTTCAGGGATGTGTTAGGGTTAGGGTTCGGGCTAGGATTAGGGTTAGGGGACGGGGACGGTTTAGGGTCCAGGTGAGGGTACGACAACGCTGTAGGGGGAGCGTACGTGTGAGGGCGCGGGTTAGTGTTAGCGTACGGGTTAGGATTAGGGAACGTGTAAGGGTAAGGCTTCGGGGAAGGGTTAGGGTTAGGGTTCGGGCTAGGGTTAGGGTTAGGGAATGGGGACGGTTTAGGGTCCAGGTGAGGGTACGACAACGCTTTAGGGGGAGCGTACATGTGAGGGCGCGGGTTAGTGTTAGCGTACGGGTTAGGATTAGGGGACGGGTTAGGGTCAGGCTTCGTGGAAGGGTTAGGGTTAGGGTTCCGGCTAGGGTTAGGGTTAGGGGACGAGGAGGATTTAGGGTCCAGGTGAGGGTACGACAACGCTTTAGGGGGAGCACCTGTGAGGGCGCGGGTGAGTTTTAGCGTACGGGTTAGGATTATGGGATGGGTGAGGGTCAGGCTTCGGGGAAGGGTTAGGGTTAGGGTTCGGGCTAGGGTTAGGGTTAGGGGATGGGGACGGTTTAGGGTCCAGGTGAGGGTACGACAACGCTTTAGGGGGAGCGTACGTGTGAGCGCACGGGTTAGTGTTAGCGTACGGGTTAGGATTACGGGACGGGTGAGGGTCAGGCTTCAGGGAAGGGTTAGGGTTAGGGTTCGGGCTAGGGTTAGGGTTAGGGGACGGAGACGGTTTAGGGTCCAGGTGAGGGTACGACAACGCTGTAGGGGGAGCGTACGTGTGAGGGCGCGGGTTAGTGTTAGCGTACGGGTTAGGATTAGGGGACGTGTAAGGGTCAGGCTTCGGGGAAGGGTTAGGGTTAGGGTTCGGGCTAGGGTTAGGGGACGGGGACGGTTTAGGGTCCAGGTGAGGGTACGACAACGCTTTAGGGGGAGAGTACTTGTGAAGGCGCGGGTTAGTGTTAGCGTACGGGTTAGGATTAGGGGACGGCTGAGGGTCAGGCTTCGGGGAAAGGTTAGGGTTAGGGTTCGGGCTAGGGTTAGGGTTAGGGGACGGGGAGGATTTAGGGTCCAGTTGAGCATACGACAACGCTTTAGGGGGAGCGTATGTGTGAGGGCGCAGGTTAGTGTTAGCGTACGGGTTAGGATTATGGACTGGGTGAGGGTCAGGCTTTGGGGAAGGGTTAGGGTTAGGGTTCGGGCTAGAGTTAGGGTTAGGGGATGGGGACGGTTTAGGGTCCAGGTGAGGGTACAACAGCGCTTTAGGGGGAGCGTACGTGTGAGGGCGCGGGTTAGTGTTAGCGTACGGGTTAGGATTACGGGACGGGTGAGGGTCAGGGTTCAGGGAAGGGTTAGGGTTAGCGTTCGGGCTAGGGTTAGGGTTAGGGGACGGGGACGGTTTAGGGTCCAGGTGAGGGTACGACAACGCTGTAGGGGGAGCGTAAGTGTGAGGGCGCGGGTTAGTTTTAGCGTACGGGTTAGGATTAGGGGACGTGTAAGGGTCAGGCTTCGGGGAAGGGTTAGGGTTAGGGTTCGGGCTAGGGTTAGGGTTAGGGGATGGGGACGGTTTAGGGTCCAGTTGAGGGTACGACAACGCTTTAGGGGGAGCGTACGTGTGAGGGCGCGGGTTAGTGTTAGCGTACGGGTTAGGATTAGAGGACGGGTGAGGGTCAGGCTTCGGGGAAGGGTTAGGGTTGTGGTTCGGGCTAGGTTTAGGGTTAGGGGATGGGGAGGGTTTAGGGTCCAGGTGAGGGTACGACAACGCTTTAGGGGGAGCGTACGTGTGAGGGGGCGGGTTAGTGTTAGCGTACGGGTTAGGATTAGGGGACGGGTGAGGGTCAGGCTTCGGGGAAGGGTTAGGGTTAGGGTTCGGGCTAGGGTTAGGGTTAGGGGACGGGGAGGGTTTAGGGTCCAGGTGAGGGTACGAGAAAGCTTTACGGGGAGCGTACGTGTGAGGGCGCGGGTTAGTGTTAGCGTACGGGTTAGTATTACGGGACGGGTGAGGGTCAGGCTTCAGGGAAGGGTTAGGGTTAGGGTTCGGGCTAGGGTTAGGGTTAGGGGACGGGGACGGTTTAGGGTCCAGGTGAGGGTACGACAACGCTGTAGGGGGAGCGTAAGTGTGAGGGCGCGGGTTAGTTTTAGCGTACGGGTTAGGATTAGGGGACGTGTAAGGGTCAGGCTTCGGGGAAGGGTTAGGGTTAGGGTTCGGGCTAGGGTTAGGGTTAGGGGATGGGGACGGTTTAGGGTCCAGTTGAGGGTACGACAACGCTTTAGGGGGAGCGTACGTGTGAGGGCGCGGGTTAGTGTTAGCGTACGGGTTAGGATTAGAGGACGGGTGAGGGTCAGGCTTCGGGGAAGGGTTAGGTTTAGGGTTCGGGCTAGGGTTAGGGTTAGGGGACGGGGAGGGTTTAGGGTCCAGGTGAGGGTACGACAATGCTTTAGTGGGAGCGTACGTGTGAGGGCGCGGGTTAGTGTTAGCGTACGGGTTAGGATTAGGGGACGGGTGAGGGTCAGGCTTCGGGGAAGGGTTAGGGCTAGGGTTCGGGCTAGGGTTACGGTTAGGGGATGGGGACAGTTTAGGGTCAAGGTGAGGGTACGACAACGCTGTAGGGGGAGTGTACGTGTGAGGGCGCGGGTTAGTGTTAGCGTACGGGTTAGGATTAGGGGACGTGTAAGGGTCAGGCTTCGGGGAAGGGTTAGGGTTAGGGTTCGGGCTAGGGTTAGGGTTAGGGGATGGGGACGGTTTCGGGTCCAGTTGAGGGTACGACAACGCTTTACGGGGAGCGTACGTGTGAGGGAATGGGTTAGTGTTAGCGTACGGGTTAGGATTAGGGGACGGGTGAGGGTCAGGCTTCGGGGAAGGGTTAGGGTTAGCGTTCGGGCTAGGGTTAGGGTTAGGTGACGGGGAGGGTTGAGGGTCCAAGTGAGGGTACGACAACGCTTTAGGGGTAGCGTACGTGTGAGGGGGCAGGTTAGTGTTAGCGTACGGATTAGGATTAGGGGACGGGTGAGGGTCAGGCTTCGGGGAAGGGTTAGGGTTAGGGTTCGGGCTAGGGTTAGGGTTAGGGGACGGGGAGGGTTTAGGGTCTAGGTGAGGGTACGACAACGCTTAAGGGGGAGCGTACGTGTGAGGGCGTGGGTTAGTGGTAGCGTACGGGTTAGGATTAGGGGACGGGTGAGGGTCAGGCTTTGGGGAAGGGTTAGGGTTACGGTTCGGGCTAGGGTTAGGGTCAGGGGACGGGGACAGTTTAGGGTCCAGGTGAGGGTACGACAACGCTTTAGGGGGAGCGTACGTGTTAGGGCGCGGGTTAGTGTTAGCGTACGGGTTAGGATTAGGGGACGGGTGAGGGTCAGACTTCGGGGAAGGGTTAGGGTTAGGGTTCGGGCTAGGGTTAGGGTTAAGGGACGGGGAGGGTTTAGGGTCCAGGTGAGGGTACGAAACGCTTTAGGGGGAACGTACGTGTGAGGGCGCGGGTTAGTGTTAGCGTACGGGTTAGGATTAGGGGACGGGTGAGGGTCAGGCTTCGGGGAAGTGTTAGGGTTAGGGTTCGGGCTAGGGTTAGGGTTAGGGAACAGGGAGGGTTTAGGGTTCAGGTGAGGGTACGACAACGCTTTAGGGGGAGCGTACGTGTGAGGGCGCGGGTTAGTGTTAGCGTAAGGGTTAGGATTAGGGGACGGGTGAGGGTCAGGCTTCGGGGAAGGGTTAGGGTTAGGGTTCGGGCTAGGGTTAGGGTTAGGGGACAGGGACGGTTTAGGGTCCAGGTGAGTGTACGACAACGCTTTACGGGGAGCGTACGTGTGAGGGCGCGGGTTAGTATTAGCGTACGGGTTAGGATTAGGAGACGGGTGAGTGTCAGGCTTCGGGGAAGGGTTAGGGTTATGGTTCGGGCTAGGGTTAGGGTTAGGGGACGGGGACGGTTTAGGGTCCAGGTGAGGGTACGACAACGCTTTAAGGGAGCATACCTGTGAGGGCGCGGGTTAGTGTTAGCGTACGGATTAGGATTAGGGTACGGGTGAGGGTCAGGCTTCGGGGAAGGGTTAGGGTTAGGGTTCGGGCTAGGGTTAGGTATAGGGGACGGGGACAGTTTAGGGTCCAGGTGAGGGTACGACAACGCTTTAGGGGGAGCGTACGTGTGAGGGCGCGGGTGAGTGTTAGCGTACGGGTTAGGATTAGGGGACGGGTGAGGGTCAGGCTTCGGGGAAGTGTTAGGGTTAGGGTTCGGGCTAGGGTTAGGGTTAGGGGACGGCGAGGGTTTAGGGTCCAGGTGAGGGTAAGACAACGCTTTAGGGGGAGCGTACGTGTGAGGGCGCGGGTTAGTGTTAGCGTTCGGGTTAGGATTAGGGGACGGGTGAGGGTCAGGCTTCGGGGAAGGGTTAGGGTTAGGGTTCGGGCTAGGGTTAGGGTTAGGGGATGGGGACGGTTTAGGGTCCAGGTGATGGTACGACAACGCTTTAGGGGGAGCGTACGTGTGAGGGCGCGGGTTAGTGTTAGCATACGGATTAGGATTAGGGGACGGGTGAGGGTCAGGCTTCGGGGAAGTGTTAGGGTTAGGGTTCGGGCTAGGGTTAGGGTTAGGGGAAGGGGACGGTTTAGGGTCCAGGTGAGGGTACGACAACGCTTTAGGGGGAGCGTACGTGTGAGGGCGCAGGTTAGTGTTAGCGTACGGGTTAGGATTAGGGGACGGGTGAGGGTCAGGCTTCGGGGAAGTGTTAGGGTTAGGGTTCGGGCTAGGGTTAGGGTTAGGGGACGGGGAGGGTTTAGGGTCCAGGAGAGGGTACGACAACGTTTTAGGGGGAGCGTACGTGTGAGGGCGCGGGTTAGTGTTAGCGTACGGGTTAGGATTAGTGAACGGGTGAGGGTCAGGCTTCGGGGAAGGGTTAGGGTTAGGGTTCGGGCTAGGGTTAGTGTTAGGGGACGGGGAGGGTTTAGGATCCATGTGAGGGTACGACAACGCTTTAGGGGGAGCGTACGTGTGAGGGCGCGGGTTAGTGTTAGCGTACGGGTTAGGATTAGGGGACGGGTGAGGGTCAGGCTTCGGGGAAGGGTTAGGGTTAGGGTTCGGGCTAGGGTTAGGGTTAGGGGACGGGGAGGGTTTAGGGTCCAGGTAAGGATACAACAACGCTTTAGGGGGAGCGTACGTGTGAGGGCGCGGGTTAGTGTTAGCGTACGGGTTAGGATTAGGGGACGGGTGAGCGTCAGGCTTCGGGGAAGGGTTAGGGTTAGGGTTCGGGCTAGGGTTAGGGGACGAGGAGGGTTTAGGGTCCAGGTGAGGGTACGACAACGCTTTAGGGGGAGCGTACGTGTGAGGGCGCGGGTTAGTGTTAGCGTACGGGTTAGGATTAGGGGACGGGTGAGGGTCAGGTTTTGGGGAAGTGTTAGGGTTAGGGTTCGGGCTAGGGTTAGGGTTAGGGGACGGGGAGGGTTTAGGGTCCAGGTGAGGGTATGACAACGCTTTAGGGGCAGCGTACGTGTGAGGGCGCGGGTTAGTGTTAGCGTACGGGTTAGGATTAGGGGACGGGTGCGGGTCAGGCTTCGGGGAAGGGTTAGGGTTAGGGTTAGGTTTCGGGCTAGTGTTAGGGTTAGGGGACGGGGAGGGTTTAGGGTCCAGGTGGGGGTACGACAACGCTTTAGGGGGAGCGTACGTGTCAGGGCGCGGGTTAGTGTTAGCGTACGGGTTAGGATTAGGGGACGGGTGAGGGTCAGGCTTCGGGGAAGGGTTAGGGTTCGGGCTAGGGTTAGGGTTAGGGGACAGGGACGGTTTAGGGTCCAGGTGAGGGTACGACAACGCTTTAGGGGGAGCGTACATGTGAGAGCGCGTGTTAGTGTTAGCGTACGGGTTAGGATTAGGAGACGGGTGAGTGTCAGGCTTCGGGGAAGGGTTAGGGTTAGGGTTCGGGCTAGGGTTAGGGTTAGGGGACGGGGACGGTTTAGGGTCCAGGTGAGGGTACGAAAACGCTTTAGGGGAGCGTACGTGTAAGGGCGCGGGTTAGTGTTATCGTACGAGTTAGGATTAGGGTACGGGTGAGGGTCAGAGTTCGGGGAAGGGTTAGGGTTAGGGTTCGGGCTAGGGTTAGGGTTAGGGGACGGGGAGGGTATAGGGTCCAGGTGAGGGTACGACAACGCTTTAGGGGGAGCGTACGTGTGAGGGCGCGGGTGAGTGTTAGTGTACGGGTTAGGATTAGGAAACGGGTGAGGGTCAGGCTTCGGGGAAGGGTTAGGGTTAGGGTTCGGGCTAGGGTTAGGCTTAGGGGACGGCGAGGGTTTAGGGTCCAGGTGAGGGTACGACAACGCTTTAGGGGGAGCGTACGTGTTAGGGTGCGGGTTAGTGTTAGCGTTCGGGTTAGGATTAGGGGACGGGTGAGGGTCAGGCTTCGGGGAAGTTTAGGGTTAGTGTTCGGGCTTGGGTTAGGGTTAGGGGAAGGGGACGGTTTAGGGTCCAGGTGAGGGTACGACAACGCTTTAGCGAGAGCGTACGTGTGAGGGCGTGGGTTAGTGTTAGCGTACGGGTTAGGATTAGGGGACGGGTGAGGGTCAGGCTTCGGGGAAGGGTTAGGGTTAGGGTTCGGGCTAGGGTTAGGGTTAGGGGACGGGGAGGGTTTAGGGTCCAGGACAGGGTACGACAACGTTTTAGGGGGAGCGTACGTGTGAGGGCGCGAGTTAGTGTTAGCGTACGGGTTAGGATTAGGGGACGGGTGAGGGTCAGGCTTCGGGGAAGGGTTAGGGTTAGGGTTCGGGCTAGGGTTAGGGTTAGGGGACAGGGAGGGTTTAGGGTCCAGGTGAGGGTACGAGAACGCTTTAGGGGGAGCGTACGTGTGAGGGCGCGGGTTAGTGTTAGCGTACGGGTTAGGATTAGGGGACCGGTGAGGGTCAGGCTTCGGGGAAGGTTTAGGGTTAGGGTTCGGGCTAGGGTTAGGGTTAGGGGACGGGGACGGTTTAGGGTCCAGGTGAGGGTACGACAACGCTTTAGGGGGAGCGTACGTGTGAGGGCGCGGGTTTGTGTTAGCGTACGGGTTAGGATTGGGGACGGGTGAGGGTCAGGCTTCGGGGAAGGGTTAGGATTAGGGTTCGGGCTAGGGTTAGGGTTAGGGGACGGGGATGGTTCAGGGTCCAGTTGAGGGTACGACAACGCTTTAAGGGGAGCGTACGTGTGAGGGCGCGGGTTAGTGTTAGCGTACGGGTTAGGATTGGGGACGGGTGAGGGTCAGGCTTCGGGGAAGGGTTAGGATTAGGGTTCGGGCTAGGGTTAGGGTTAGGGGACGGGGAGGGTTTAGGGTCCAGTTGAGGGTACGACAACGCTTTAGGGGGAGCGTACGTGTGAGGGCGAGGGTTAGTGTTAGCGTACGGGTAGGATTAGGGGACGGGTGAGGGTCAGGCTTCGGGGAAGTGTTAGGGTTAGGGTTCGGGCTAGGGTTAGGGTTAGGGGACGGGGAGGGTTTAGGGTCCACGTGAGGGTACGACAACGCTTTAGGGGGAGCGTACATGTGAGAGCGCGGTTAGTGTTAGCGTACGGGTTAGGATTAGGGGACGGGTGAGGGTCAGGCTTCGGGGAAGGGTTAGGGTTAGGGTTCGGGCTAGGGTTAGGGTTAGGGGACGGGGAGGGTTTAGGGTCCAGGAGAGGGTAAGACAACGTTTTAGGGGGAGCGTACGTGTAAGGGCGCGGGTTAGTGTTAGCGTACGGGTTAGGATTAGAGGACGGGTGAGGGTAAGGCTTCGGGGAAGGGTTAGGGTTAGGGTTCGGGCTAGGGTTAGGGTTAGGGGACGGGGAGTGTTTAGGGTCCAGGTGAGGGTACGAGAACGCTTTAGGGGGAGCGTACGTGTGAGGGCGCGGGTTAGTGTTAGCGTACGGGTTAGGATTAGGGGACGGGTGAGTGTCATGTTTTAGGGAAGGGTTAGGGTTAGGGTTCGGGCTAGGGTTAGGGTTAGGGGACGGGGACGGTGTAGGGTCCAGGTGAGGTTACGACAACGCTTTAGGGGGAGCGTTCGTGTGAGGGCGCGGGTTTGTGTTATCGTACGGGTTAGGATTAGGGGACGGGTGAGGGTCAGGCTTCGGGGAAGTGTTAGGGTTAGGGTTCGGGCTAGGGTTAGGGTTAGGGGACGGGGAGGGTTTAGGGTCCAGGTGAGGGTACGACAACGCTTAAGGGGGAGCGTACGTGTGAGGGCGCGGGTTAGTGTTAGCGTACGGGTTTGGATTAGGGGAAGGGTGAGGGTCAGGCTTCGGGGAAGGGTTAGGGTTAGGATTCGGGCTAGGGTTACTGTTAGGGGACGGGAAGGGTTTCGGGCCCAGGTGAGGGTACGACAACGCTTTAGGGGGAGCGTACATGTGAGGGCGCGGGTTAGTGTTAGCGTACAGGTTAGGATTAGGGGACTGGTTAGGGTCAGGCTTTGGGGAAGTGTTAGGGGTAGGGTTCGGGCTAGGGTTAGGGTTAGGGGACGGGGACGGTTTAGGGTCCATGTGAGGGTACAACAACGCCTTAGGGGGAGCGTACGTGTGAGGGCGCGGGTTAGTGTTAGCGTATGGGTTAGGATTAGGGGACGGGTGAGTGTCAGGCTTTAGGGAAGTGTTAGGGTTAGGGTTCGGGCTAGGGATAGGGTTAGGGGACAGGGACGGTTTAGGGTCCAGGTGAGGGTACGACACCACTTTAGGGGGAGCGTACGTGTGAGGGCGCAGGTTAGTGTTACCGTACGGGTTAGGATTAGGGGACGGGTGAGGGTCAGGTTTCGGGGAAGGTTTAGGGTTAGGGTTCGGGCTAGGGTTAGGGTTAGGGGAAGGGGAGGGTTTAGGGTCCAGGTGAGGGTACGACAACGCTTTAGGGGGAGCGTACGTGTGAGGGCGCGGGTTAGTGTTAGCGTACGGGTTAGGATTATGGGAAGGGTGAGGGTCAGGCTTCGGGGAAGGGTTAGGGTTAGGGTTCGGGCTAGGATTAGGGTTAGGGGACGGGGAGGGTTTAGGGTCCAGGTGAGGGTACGAGAAAGCTTTACGGGGAGCGTACGTGTGAGGGCGCGGGTTAGTGTTAGCGTACGGGTTAGTATTACGGGACGGGTGAGGGTCAGGCTTCAAGGAAGGGTTAGGGTTAGGGTTCGGGCTAGGGTTAGGGTTAGGGGACGGGGACAGTTTAGGGTCCAGGTGAGGGTACGACAACGCTGTAGGGGGAGCGTAAGTGTGAGGGCGCGGGTTAGTTTTAGCGTACGGGTTAGGATTAGGGGACGTGTAAGTGTCAGGCTTCGGGGAAGGGTTAGGGTTAGGGTTCGGGCTAGGGTTAGGGTTAGGGGATGGGGACGGTTTACCGTCCAGTTGAGGGTACGACAACGCTTTAGGGGGAGTGTACGTGTGAGGGCGCGGGTTAGTGTTAGCGTACGGGTTAGTATTAGGGGACGGGTGAGGGTCAGGCTTCGGGGAAGGGTTAGGGTTAGGGTTCGGGCTAGGGTTAGGGGACGAGGAGGGTTTAGGGTCCAGGTGAGGGTACGACAACGCTTTAGGGGGAGCGTACGTGTGAGGGCGCGGGTTAGTGTTAGCGTACGGGTTAGGATTAGGGGACGGGTGAGGGTCAGGTTTTGGGGAAGTGTTAGGGTTAGGGTTCGGGCTAGGGTTAGGGTTAGGGGACGGGGAGGGTTTAGGGTCCAGGTGAGGGTATGACAACGCTTTAGGGGGAGCGTACGTGTGAGGGCGCGGGTTAGTGTTAGCGTACGGGTTAGGATTAGGGGATGGGTGCGTGTCAGGCTTCGGGGAAGGGTTAGGGTTAGGGTTCGGGCTAGTGTTAGGGTTAGGGGACGGGGAGGGTTTAGGGTCCAGGTGAGGGTACGACAACGCTTTAGGGGGAGCGTACGTGTCAAGGCGCGGGTTAGTGTTAGCGTACGGGTTAGGATTAGGGGACGGGTGAGGGTCAGGCTTCGGGGAAGGTTTAGGGTTCGGGCTAGGGTTAGGGTTAGGGGACAGGGACGGTTTAGGGTCCAGGTGAGGGTACGACAACGCTTTAGGGGGAGCGTACATGTGAGGGCGCGTCTTAGTGTTAGCGTACGGGTTAGGATTAGGAGACGGGTGAGGGTCAGGCTTCGGGGAAGGGTTAGGGTTAGGGTTCGGGCTAGGGTTAGGGTTAGGGGACGGGGAGGGTTTAGGGTCCAGGAGAGGGTACGACAACGTTTTAGGGGGAGCGTACGTGTGAGGGCGCGAGTTAGTGTTAGCGTACGGGTTAGGATTAGGGGACGGGTGAGGGTCAGGCTACGGGGAAGGGTTAGGGTTAGGGTTCGGGCTAGGGTTAGGGTTAGGGGACGGGGAGGGTTTAGGGTCCAGGTGAGGGTACGAGAACGCTTTAGGGGGAGCGTACGTGTGAGGGCGCGGGTTAGTGTTAGCGTACGGGTTAGGATTAGGGGACGGGTGAGGGTCAGGCTTCGGGGAAGGGTTAGGGTTAGGGTTCGGGCTAGGGTTAGGGTTAGGGGACGGGGAGGGTTTAGGGTCCAGGTGAGGGTACGAGAACGCTTTAGGGGGAGCGTACGTGTGAGGGCGCGGGTTAGTGTTAGCGTATGGGTTAGGATTAGGGGACGGGTGAGTGTCAGGCTTTAGGGAAGTGTTAGGCTTAGGGTTCGGGCTAGGGATAGGGTTAGGGGACAGGGACGGTTTAGGGTCCAGGTGAGGGTACGACAACACTTTAGGGGGAGCGTACGTGTGAGGGCGCAGCTTAGTGTTACCGTACGGGTTAGGATTAGGGGACGGGTGAGGGTCAGGCTTCGGGGAAGGGTTAGGGTTAGGGTTCGGGCTAGGGTTAGGGTTAGGGGACGGGGAGGGTTTTGGGTCCAGGTGAGGGTACGACAACGCTTTAGGGGGAGCGTACGTGTGAGGGCGTGTGTTAGTGTTAGCGTACGGGTTAGGATTAGGGGACGGGTGAGGGTCAGGCTTCGGGGAAGGGTTAGGGTTAGGGTTCGGGCTAGGGTTAGGGTTAGGGGACAGGGAGGGTTTAGGGTCCAGGTGAGGGTACGACAACGCTTTAGGGGGAGCGTACGTGTGAGGGCGCGGGTTAGTGTTAGCGTACGGGTTAGGATTAGGGGACGGGTGAGGGTCAGGCTTCGGGGAAGGGTTAGGGTTAGGGTTCGGGCTAGGGTTAGGGTTAGGGGACGGGGACGGTTTAGGGTCCAGGTGAGGGTACGACAACGCTTTAGCGGGAGCGTACGTGTGAGGGCGCGGGTTTGTGTTAGCGTACGGGTTAGGATTAGGGGACGGGTGAGGGTCAGGTTTCGGGGAAGTGTTAGGGTTAGGGTTCGGGCTAGGGTTAGGGTTAGGGGACGGGGATGGTTCAGGGTCCAGGTGAGGGTACGACAACGCTTTAGGGGGAGCGTACGTGTGAGGGCGCGGGTTAGTGTTAGCGTACGGGTTAGGATTAGGGGACGGGTGAGGGTCAGGCTTCGGGGAAGGGTTAGGGTTAGGGTTCGGGCTAGGGTTAGGGTTAGGGGACGGGGAGGGTTTCGGGTCCAGTTGAGGGTACGACAACGCTTTAGGGGGAGCGTACGTGTGAGGGCGAGGGTTAGTGTTAGCGTACGGGTTAGGATTAGGGGACGGGTGAGGGTCAGGCTTCGGGGAAGTGTTAGGGTTAGGGTTCGGGCTAGGGTTAGGGTTAGGGGACGGGGAGGGTTTAGGGTCCAGGTGAAGGTACGAGAACGCTTTAGGGGGAGCGTACGTGTAAGGGCGCGGGTTAGTGTTAGCGTACGGGTTAGGATTAGGGGACAGGTGAGGGTCAGGCTTCGGGGAAGGGTTAGGGTTAGGGTTCGGGCTAGGGTTAGGGTTAGGGGACGGGGACGGTTTAGGGTCCAGGTGAGGGTACGACAACGCTTTAGGGGGAGCGTACGTGTGAGGGTGCGGGTTTGTGTTATCGTACGGTTTAGGATTAGGGGACGGGTGAGGGTCAGGCTTCGGGGAAGTGTTAGGGTTAGGGTTCGGGCTAGGGTTAGGGTTAGGGGACGGGGAGGGTTTAGGGTCCAGGTGAGGGTACGACAACGCTTTAGGGGGAGCGTACGTGTGAGGGCGCGGGTTAGTGTTAGCGTACGGGTTAGGATTAGGGGACGGGTGAGGGTCAGGCTTCGGGGAAGGGTTAGGGTTAGGATTCGGGCTAGGGTTAGTGTTAGGGGACGGGGAGGGTTTCGGGTCCAGGTGAGGGTACGACAACGCTTTAGGGGGAGCGTACGTGTGAGGGCGCGGGTTAGTGTTAGCGTACGGGTTAGGATTAGGGCACTGGTGAGGGTCAGGCTTTGGGGAAGTGTTAGGGGTAGGGTTCGGGCTAGGGTTAGGGTTAGGGGACGGGGACGGTTTAGGGTCCAGGTGAGGGTACGACAACGCCTTAGGGGGAGCGTACGTGTGAGGGTGCGGGTTAGTGTTAGCGTATGGGTTAGGATTAGGGGACGGGTGTGGGTCAGGCTTCGGGGAAGGGTTAGGGTTAGGATTCGGGCTAGGGTTAGTGTTAGGGGACGGGGAGGGTTTCGGGTCCAGGTGAGGGTACGACAACGCTTTAGGGGGAGCGTACGTGTGAGGGCGCGGGTTAGTGTTAGCGTACGGGTGAGGATTAGGGCACTGGTGAGGGTCAGGCTTTGGGGAAGTGTTAGGGTTAGGGTTCGGGCTAGGGTTAGGGTTAGGGGACGGGGAGGGTTTAGGGTCCACGTGAGGGTACGACAACGCTTTAGGGGGAGCGTACGTGTGAGGGCGCGGGTTAGTGTTAGTGTACGGGTTAGGATTAGGGGACGGGTGAGGGTCAGGCTTCGGGGAAGGGTTAGGGTTAGGGTTCGGGCTAGGGTTAGGGTTAGGGGACGGGGAGGGTTTTGGGTCCAGGTGAGGGTACGACAACGCTTTAGGGGGAGCGTACGTGTGAGGGCGTGTGTTAGTGTTAGCGTAAGGGTTAGGATTAGGGGACGGGTGAGGGACAGGCTTCGGGGAAGTGTTAGGTTTAGGGTTCGGGCTAGGGTTAGGGTTAGGGGACGGGGACGGTTTAGGGTCCAGGTGAGGGTACAACAACGCTTTAGGGGGAGCGTACGTGTGAGGGCACGGGTTAGTGTTAGCGTACGGGTTAGGATTAGGGGACGGGTGAGGGTCAGGCTTCGGGGAAGGGTTAGGGTTAGGGTTCGGGCTAGGGTTAGGGTTAGGGGACGGGGACGGTTTAGGGTCCAGGTGACGGTACGACAACGCTTTAGGGGGAGCGTACGTGTGAGGGCGTGAGTTAGTGTTAGCGTACTGGTTAGGATTAGGGGACGGGTGAGGGTCAGGCTTCGGGGAAGGGTTAGGGTTAGGTTTCGGGCTAGGGTTAGGGTTAGGGGACGGGGACGGTTTAGGGTCCAGGTGCGGGTACGACAACGCTTTAGGAGGAGCGTACGTGTGAGGGCGCGGGTTAGTGTTAGCGTACGGGTTAGGATTAGGGGACGGGTGAGGGTCAGGCTTCGGGGAAGGGTTAGGGTTAGGGCTCGGGCTAGGGTTAGGGTTAGGGGACGGGGAGGGTTTAGGGTCCAGGTGAGGGTACGAGAACGCTTTAGGAGGAGCGTACGTGTAAGGGCGCGGGTTAGTGTTAGCGTACGGGTTAGGATTAGGGGACGGGTGAGGTTCAGGCTTCGGGGAAGGGTTAGGGTTAGGGTTCAGGCTAGGGTTAGGGTTAGGTTTAGGGGACGGGGAGGGTTTAGGGTCCAGGTGAGTGTACGACAACGATTTAGGTGGAGCGTACGTGTGAGGGCGCGGGTTAGTGTTAGCGTACTGTTTAGGATTAGGGGACGGGTGAGGGTCAGGCTTCGGGGAAGGGTTAGGGTTAGGGTTCGGGCTAGGGTTAGGGTTAGGGGATGGGGACGGTTTAGGGTCCAGGTGAGGGTACGACAACGCTTTAGGGGGAGCGTACGTGTGAGGGCGCGGGTTCGTGTTAGCGTACTGGTTAGGATTAGGGGAGGGGTGAGTGTCAGGCTTCGGGGAAGGGTTAGGGTTAGGGTTCGGGTTAGGGTTAGGTTTAGGGGACGGGGACGGTTTAGGGTCCAGGTGACGGTACGACAACGGTTTAGGGAGAGCGTACGTGTGAGGGCGTGGGTTAGTGTTAGCGTACGGGTTAGGATTATGGACGGGTGAGGGTCAGGCTTCGGGGAAGGGTTAGGGTTAGGGTTCGGGCTAGGGTTAGGGTTAGGGGACGGGGACGGTTTAGGGTCCAGGTGACGGTACGACAACGCTTTAGGGGGAGCGTACGTGTGAGGGCGCGGGTTAGTGTTAGCGTACGGGTTAGGATTAGGGGACGGGTGAGGGTCAGGCTTCGGGGAAGGGTTAGGGTTAGGGTTCGGGCTAGGGTTAGGGTTAGGGGACGGGGACGGTTTAGGGTCCAGTTGAGGGTACGACAACGCTTTAGGGGGAGCGTACGTGTGAGGGTGCGGGTTTGTGTTATCGTACGGGTTAGGATTAGGGGACGGGTGAGGGTCAGGCTTCGGGGAAGTGTTAGGGTTAGGGTTCGGGCTAGGGTTAGGGTTAGGGGACGGGGAGGGTTTAGGGTCCAGGTGAGGGTACGACAACGCTTTAGGGGGAGCGTACGTGTGAGGGCGCGGGTTAGTGTTAGCGTACGGGTTAGGATTAGGGGACGGGTGTGGGTCAGGCTTCGGGGAAGGGTTAGGGTTAGGATTCGGGCTAGGGTTAGTGTTAGGGGACGGGGAGGGTTTCGGGTCCAGGTGAGGGTACGACAACGCTTTAGGGGGAGCGTACGTGTGAGGGCGCGGGTTAGTGTTAGCGTACGGGAGAGGATTAGGGCACTGGTGAGGGTCAGGCTTTGGGGAAGTGTTAGGGGTAGGGTTCGGGCTAGGGTTAGGGTTAGGGGACGGGGAGGGTTTAGGGTCCAGGTGAGGGTACGACAACGCTTTAGGGGGAGCGTACGTGTGAGGGCGCGGGTTAGTGTTAGCGTACGGGTTAGGATTAGGGGACAGGTGAGGGTCAGGCTTCGGGGAAGGGTTAGGGTTAGGGTTCGGGCTAGGGTTAGGGTTAGGGGACGGGGAGGGTTTCGGGTCCAGTTGAGGGTACGACAACGCTTTAGGGGGAGCGTACGTGTGAGGGCGAGGGTTAGTGTTAGCGTACGGGTTAGGATTAGGGGACGGGTGAGGGTCAGGCTTCGGGGAAGTGTTAGGGTTAGGGTTCGGGCTAGGGTTAGGGTTAGGGGACGGGGAGGGTTTAGGGTCCAGGTGAGGGTACGACAACGCTTTAGGGGGAGCGTACGTGTGAGGGCGCGGGTTAGTGTTAGCGTACGGGTTAGGATTAGGGGCCGGGTGAGGGTCAGGCTTCGGGGAAGGGTTAGGGTTAGGATTCGGGCTAGGGTTAGTGTTAGGGGACGGGGAGGGTTTCGGGTCCAGGTGAGGGTACGACAATGCTTTAGGGGGAGCGTACGTGTGAGGGCGCGGGTTAGTGTTAGCGTACGGGTTAGGATTAGGGCACTGGTGAGGGTCAGGCTTTGGGGAAGTGTTAGGGGTAGGGTTCGGGCTAGGGTTAGGGTTAGGGGACGGGGACGGTTTAGGGTCCAGGTGAGGGTACGACAACGCCTTAGGGGGAGCGTACGTGTGAGGGTGCGGATTAGTGTTAGCGTATGGGTTAGGATTAGTGGACGGGTGAGTGTCAGGCTTTAGGGAAGTGTTAGGTTTAGGGTTCGTGCTAGGGATAGGGTTATGGGACAGGGACGGTTTAGGGTCCAGGTGAGGGTACGACAACACTTTAGGGGGAGCGTACGTGTGAGGGCGCAGGTTAGTGTTAGCGTACGGGTTAGGATTAGGGGACGGGTGAGGGTCAGGCTTCGGGGAAGGGTTAGGGTTAGGGTTCCAGCTAGGGTTAGGGTTAGGGGACGGGGAGGGTTTAGGGTCCAGGTGCGGGTACGACAACGCTTTAGGAGGAGCGTACGTGTGAGGGCGCGGGTTAGTGTTAGCGTACGGGTTAGGATTAGGGGACGGGTGAGGGTCAGGCATCGGGGAAGGCTTAGGGTTAGTGTTCGGGCTAGGGTTAGGGTTAGGCGACGGGGAGGGTTTAGGGTCCAGGTGAGGGTACGACAACGCTTTAGGAGGAGCGTACGTGTGAGGGCGCGGGTTAGTGTTAGCGTACGGGTTAGGATTAGGGGACGGGTGAGGTTCAGGCTTCGGGGAAGGGTTAGGGTTAGGGTTCGGGCTAGGGTTAGGGTTAGGTTTAGGGGACGGGGAGGGTTTAGGGTCCAGGTGAGTGTACGACAACGATTTAGGTGGAGCGTACGTGTGAGGGCGCGGGTTAGTTTTAGCGTACTGTTTAGGATTAGGTGACGGGTGAGGGTCAGGCTTCGGGGAAGGGTTAGGGTTAGGGTTCGGGCTAGGGTTAGGGTTAGGGGATGGGGACGGTTTAGGGTCCAGGTGAGGGTACGACAACGCTTTAGGGGGAGCGTACGTGTGAGGGCGCGGGTTCGTGTTAGCGTACTGGTTAGGATTAGGGGAGGGGTGAGTGTCAGGCTTCGGGGAAGGGTTAGGGTTAGGTTTAGGGGACGGGGACGGTTTAGAGTCCAGGTGACGGTACGACAAAGCTTTAGGGAGAGCGTACGTGTGAGGGCGTGGGTTAGTGTTAGCGTACGGGTTAGGATTATGGACGGGTGAGGGTCAGGCTTCGGGGAAGGGTTAGGGTTAGGGTTCGGGCTAGGGTTAGGGTTAGGGGACGGGGACGGTTTAGGGTCCAGGTGACGGTACGACAACGCTTTAGGGGGAGCGTACGTGTGAGGGCGCGGGTGAGTGTTAGCGTACGGGTTAGGATTAGGGGACGGGTGAGGGTCAGGCTTCGGGGAAGGGTTAGGGTTCGGGTTCGGGCTTGGGTTAGGGTTAGGGGACGGTGAGGGTTTAGGGTCCAGGTGAGGGTAAGACAACGCTTTAGGGGGAGCGTACGTGTGAGGGCGCGGGTTAGTGTTAGCGTACGGGTTAGGATTAGGGGACGGGTGAGGGTCAGGTTTCGGGGAAGTGTTAGGGTTAGGGTTCGGGCTAGGGTTAGGGTTAGGGGACGGGGATGGTTCAGGGTCCAGGTGAGGGTACGACAACGCTTTAGGGGGAGCGTACGTGTGAGGGCGCGGGTTAGTGTTAGCGTACGGTTTAGGATTAGGGGACGGGTGAGGGTCAGGCTTCGGGGAAGGGTTAGGGTTAGGGTTCGGGCTAGGGTTAGAGTTAGGGGACGGGGAGGGTTTAGGGTCCAGTTGAGGGTACGACAACGCTTTAGGGGGAGAGTACGTGTGAGGGCGAGGGTTAGTGTTAGCGTACGGGTTAGGATTAGGTGACGGGTGAGGGTCAGGCTTCGGGGAAGGGTTAGGGTTAGGGTTCGGGCTAGGGTTAGGGTTAGGGGACGGGGATGGTTTAGGGTCCAGGTGAGGGTACGACACCGCTTTAGGGGGAGCGTACGTGTGAGGGCGCGGGTTAGTGTTAGCGTACGGGTTAGGATTAGGGGACGGGTGAGGGTCAGGCTTCGGGGAAGGGTTAGGGTTAGGGTTCGGGCTAGGGTTAGGGTTAGGGGACGGGGAGGGTTTAGGGTCCAGGTGAGAGTACGACAACGCTTTAGGGGGAGCGTACGTGTGAGGGCGCGGGTTAGTGTTAGCGTACGTGTTAGGAAGAGGGGACGGGTGAGGGTCAGGCTTCGGGGAAGGGTTAGGGTTAGGGTTCGGGCTAGGGTTAGGGTTAGGGGACGGGGAGGGTTTAGGGTCCAAGTGAGGGTACGAGAACGCTTTATGGGGAGCGTACGTGTGAGGGCGCGGGTTAGTGTTAGCGTACGGCTTAGGATTAGGGGACGGGTGAGGGTCAGGCTTCGGGGAAGGGTTAGGGTTAGGGTTCGCGCTAGGGTTAGGTTTAGGGGACGGGGACGGTTTAGGGTCCAGGTGAGGGTACGACAACGCTTTAGGGGGAGCATACGTGTGAGGGCGCGGGTTTGTGTTAGCGTACGGGTTAGGATTAGGGGACGGGTGAGGGTCAGGTTTCGGGGAAGTGTTAGGGTTAGGGTTCGGGCTAGGGTTAGGGTTAGGGGACGGGGATGGTTCAGGGTCCAGGTGAGGGTACGACAACGCTTTAGGGGGAGCGTACGTTTGAGGGCGCGGGTTAGTGTTAGCGTACGGGTTAGGATTAGGGGACGGGTGAGGGTCAGGCTTCGGGGAAGGGTTAGGGTTAGGGTTCGGGCTAGGGTTAGGGTTAGGGGACGGGGAGGGTTTAGGGTCCAGTTGAGGGTACGACAACGCTTTAGGGGGAGCGTACGTGTGAGGGCGAGGGTTAGTGTTAGCGTACGGGTTAGGATTAGGGGACGGGTGAGGGTGAGGCTTCGGGGAAGTGTTAGGGTTAGGGTTCGGGCTAGGGTTAGGGTTAGGGGACGGGGAGGGTTTAGGGTCCAGGTGAGGGTACGACAACGCTTTAGGGGGAGCGTACATGTGAGAGCGCGGGTTAGTGTTAGCGTACGGGTTAGGATTAGGGGACGGGTGAGGGTCAGGCTTCGGGGAAGGGTTAGGGTTAGGGTTCGGGCTAGGGTTAGGGTTAGGGGACGGTGAGGGTTTAGGGTCCAGGTGAGGGTACGACAACGCTTTAGGAGGAGTGTACGTGTGAGGGCGCGGGTTAGTGTTAGCGTTCGGGTTAGGATTAGGGGACGGGTGAGGGTCAGGCTTCGGGGAAGGGTTAGGGTTAGGGTTCGGGCTAGGGTTAGGGTTAGGGGACAGGGAGGGTTTAGGGTCCAGGTGAGGGTACGACAACGCTTTAGGTGGAGCGTACGTGTGAGGGCGCGGGTTAGTGTTAGCGTACGGGTTAGGATTAGGGGACGGGTGAGGTTCAGGCTTCGGGGAAGGGTTAGGGTTAGGGTTCGGGCTAGGGTTAGGGTTAGGTTTAGGGGACGGGGAGGGTTTAGGGTCCAGGTGAGTGTACGGCAACGATTTAGGTGGAGCGTACGTGTGAGGGCGCGGGTTAGTGTTAGCGTACTGTTTAGGATTAGGGGACGGGTGAGGGTCAGGCTTCGGGGAAGGGTTAGGGTTAGGTTTCGGGCTAGGGTTAGGGTTAGGGGATGGGGACGGTTTAGGGTCCAGATGAGGGTACGACAACGCTTTAGGGGGAGCGTACGTGTGAGGGCGCGGGTTCGTGTTAGCGTACTGGTTAGGATTAGGGGAGGGGTGAGTGTCAGGCTTCGGGGAAGGGTTAGGGTTAGGGTTCGGGTTAGGGTTTGGGTTAGGGGATGGGGATGGTTTAGGGTCCAGGTGACGGTACGACAACGCTTTAGGGAGAGCGTACGTGTGAGGGCGTGGGTTAGTGTTAGCGTACGGGTTAGGATTATGGACGGGTGAGGGTCAGGCTTCGGGGAAGGGTTAGGGTTAGGGTTCGGGCTAGGGTTAGGGTTAGGGGATGGGGAGGGTTTAGGGTCCAGGTGAGGGTACGACAACGCTTTAGGGAGAGCGTACGTGTGAGGGCGCGGGTTAGTGTTAGCGTACGTGTTAGGAAGAGGGGACGGGTGAGGGTCAGGCTTCGGGGAAGGGTTAGGGTTAGGGTTCGGGCTAGGGATAGGGTTAGGGGACGGGGAGGGTTTAGGGTCCAGGTGAGGGTACGACAACGCTTTAGGGGGAGCGTACGTGTGAGGGCGTGGGTTAGTGTTAGCGTACGGGTTAGGATTAGGGGACGGGTGAGGGTCAGGCTTCGGGGAAGGGTTAGGGTTAGGGTTCGGGCTAGGGTTAGGGTTAGGGGACGGGGAGTGTTTCGGGTCCAGGTGAGGGTACGACAACGCTTTAGGGGGAGCGTACGTGTGAGGGCGCGGGTTAGTGTTAGCGTACGAGTTAGGATTAGGGGACGGGTGAGAGTCAGGCTTCGGGGAAGGGTTAGGGTTAGGGTTCGGGCTAGGGTTAGGGTTAGGGGACGGGGACGGTTTAGGGTCCAGGTGACGGTACGACAACGCTTTAGGGGGAGCGTACGTGTGAGGGCGCGGGTTCGTGTTAGCGTACGGGTTAGAATTAGGGGACGGGTGAGGGTCAGGCTTCGGGGAAGGGTTAGGGTTAGGGTTCGGGCTAGGGTTAGGGTTAGGGGAAGGGGACGGTTTAGGGTCCAGGTGAGGGTACGACAACGCTTTAGGGGGAGCGTACGTGTGAGGCCGCAGGTTAGTGTTAGCGTACGGGTTAGGATTAGGGGACGGGTGAGGGTCAGGCTTCGGGGAAGGGTTAGGGTTAGGGTTCGGGCTAGGGTTAGGGTTAGGGGACGGGGAGGGTTTTGGGTCCAGGTGAGGGTACGACAACGCTTTAGGGGGAGCGTACGTGTGAGGGCGTGTGTTAGTGTTAGCGTACGGGTTAGGATTAGGGGACGGGTGAGGGTCAGGCTTCGGGGAAGGGTTAGGGTTAGGGTTCGGGCTAGGGTTAGGGTTAGGGGATGGGGAGGGTTTAGGGTCCAGGTGAGAGTACGACAACGCTTTAGGGGGAGCGTACGTGTGAGGGCGCGGGTTAGTGTTAGCGTACTTGTTAGGAAGAGGGGACGGGTGAGGGTCAGGCTTCGGGGAAGGGTTAGGGTTAGGGTTCGGGCTAGGGTTAGGGTTAGGGGACGGGGAGGGTTTAGGGTCCAGGTGAGGGTACGAGAACGCTTTATGGGGAGCGTACGTGTGAGGGCGCGGGTTACTGTTAGCGTACGGCTTAGGATTAGGGGACGGGTGAGGGTCAGGCTTCGGGGAAGGGTTAGGGTTAGGGTTCGCGCTAGGGTTAGGTTTAGGGGACGGGGACGGTTTAGGGTCCAGGTGAGGGTACGACAACGCTTTAGGGGGAGCATACGTGTGAGGGCGCGTGTTTGTGTTAGCGTACGGGTTAGGATTAGGGGACGGGTGAGGGTCAGGTTTCGGGGAAGTGTTAGGGTTAGGGTTCGGGCTAGGGTTAGGGTTAGGGGACGGGGATGGTTCAGGGTCCAGGTGAGGGTACGACAACGCTTTAGGGGGAGCGTACGTTTGAGGGCGCGGGTTAGTGTTAGCGTACGGGTTAGGATTAGCGGACGGGTGAGGGTCAGGCTTCGGGGAAGGGTTAGGGTTAGGGTTCGGGCTAGGGTTAGGGTTAGGGGACGGGGAGGGTTTAGGGTCCAGTTGAGGGTACGACAACGCTTTAGGGGGAGCGTACGTGTGAGGGCGAGGGTTAGTGTTAGCGTACGGGTTAGGATTAGGGGACGGGTGAGGGTGAGGCTTCGGGGAAGTGTTAGGGTTAGGGTTCGGGCTAGGGTTAGGGTTAGGGGACGGGGAGGGTTTAGGGTCCAGGTGAGGGTACGACAACGCTTTAGGGGGAGCGTACATGTGAGAGCGCGGGTTAGTGTTAGCGTACGGGTTAGGATTAGGGGACGGGTGAGGGTCAGGCTTCGGGGAAGGGTTAGGGTTAGGGTTCGGGCTAGGGTTAGGGTTAGGGGACGGGGAGGGTTTAGGGTCCAGGTGAGGGTACGACAACGCTTTAGGAGGAGCGTACGTGTGAGGGCGCGGGTTAGTGTTAGCGTACGGGTTAGGATTAGGGGACGGGTGAGGGTCAGGCTTCGGGGAAGGGTTAGGGTTAGGGTTCGGGCTAGGGTTAGGGTTAGGGGACAGGGAGGGTTTAGGGTCCAGGTGAGGGTACGACAACGCTTTAGGTGGAGCGTACGTGTGAGGGCGCGGGTTTGTGTTAGCGTACGGGTTAGGATTAGGGGACGGGTGAGGTTCAGGCTTCGGGGAAGGGTTAGGTTTAGGGTTCGGGCTAGGGTTAGGGTTAGGTTTAGGGGACGGGGAGGGTTTAGGGTCCAGGTGAGTGTACGACAACGATTTAGGTGGAGCGTACGTGTGAGGGCGCGGGTTAGTGTTAGCGTACTGTTTAGGATTAGGGGACGGGTGAGGGTCAGGCTTCGGGGAAGGGTTAGGGTTAGGTTTCGGGCTAGGGTTAGGGTTAGGGGATGGGGACGGTTTAGGGTCCAGATGAGGGTACGACAACGCTTTAGGGGGAGCGTACGTGTGAGGGCGCGGGTTCGTGTTAGCGTACTGGTTAGGATTAGGGGAGGGGTGAGTGTCAGGCTTCGGGGAAGGGTTAGGGTTCGGGTTAGGGGATGGGGATGGTTTAGGGTCCAGGTGACGGTACGACAACGCTTTAGGGAGAGCGTACGTGTGAGGGCGTGGGTTAGTGTTAGCGTACGGGTTAGGATTATGGACGGGTGAGGGTCAGGCTTCGGGGAAGGGTTAGGGTTAGGGTTCGGGCTAGGGTTAGGGTTAGGGGATGGGGAGGGTTTAGGGTCCAGGTGAGGGTACGACAACGCTTTAGGGAGAGCGTACGTGTGAGGGCGCGGGTTAGTGTTAGCGTACGTGTTAGGAAGAGGGGACGGGTGAGGGTCAGGCTTCGGGGAAGGGTTAGGGTTAGGGTTCGGGCTAGGGATAGGGTTAGGGGACGGGGAGGGTTTAGGGTCCAGGTGAGGGTACGACAACGCTTTAGGGGGAGCGTACGTGTGAGGGCGTGGGTTAGTGTTAGCGTACGGGTTAGGATTAGGGGACGGGTGAGGGTCAGGCTTCGGGGAAGGGTTAGGGTTAGGGTTCGGGCTAGGGTTAGGGTTAGGGGACGGGGAGGGTTTCGGGTCCAGGTGAGGGTACGACAACGCTTTAGGGGGAGCGTACGTGTGAGGGCGCGGGTTAGTGTTAGCGTACGAGTTAGGATTAGGGGACGGGTGAGAGTCAGGCTTCGGGGAAGGGTTAGGGTTAGGGTTCGGGCTAGGGTTAGGGTTAGGGGACGGGGACGGTTTAGGGTCCAGGTGACGGTACGACAACGCTTTAGGGGGAGCGTACGTGTGAGGGCGCGGGTTCGTGTTAGCGTACGGGTTAGAATTAGGGGACGGGTGAGGGTCAGGCTTTGGGGAAGTGTTAGGGTTGGGTTCGGGCTAGGGTTAGGGTTAGGGGACGGGGACGGTTTAGGGTCCACGTGAGGGTACGACAACACTTTAGGGGGAGCGTACGTATGAGGGCGCAGGTTAGTGTTAGTGTACGGGTTAGGATTAGGGGACGGGTGAGCGTCAGGCTTCGGGGAAGGGTTAGGGTTAGGGTTCGGGCTAGGGTTAGGGTTAGGGGATGGGGACGGTTTAGGGTCCAGGTGATGGTACGACAACGCTTTAGGGGGAGCGTACGTGTGAGGGCGCGGGTTAGTGTTAGCATACGGGTTAGGATTAGGGGACGGGTGAGGGTCAGGCTTCGGGGAAGGGTTAGGGTTAGGGTTCGGGCTAGGGTTAGGGTTAGGGGAAGGGGACGGTTTAGGGTCCAGGTGAGGGTACGACAACGCTTTAGGGGGAGCGTACGTGTGAGGCCGCAGGTTAGTGTTAGCGTACGGGTTAGGATTAGGGGAATGGTGAGGGTCAGGCTTCGGGGAAGGGTTAGGGTTAGGGTTCGGGCTAGGGTTAGTGTTAGGGGACGGGGAGGGCTTAGGGTCCAGGTGAGGGTACGACAACGCTTTAGGGGGAGCGTACGTGTGAGGGCGCGGGTTAGTGTTAGCGTACGAGTTAGTATTAGGGGACGGGTGAGGGTCAGGCTTCGGGGAAGGGTTAGGGTTCGGGCTAGGGTTAGGGTTAGGGGACAGGGACGGTTTAGGGTCCAGGTGAGGGTACGACAACGCTTTAGGGGGAGCATACGTGTGAGGGCGCGTGTTAGTGTTAGCGTACGGGTTAGGATTAGGAGACGGGTGAGTGTCAGGCTTCGGGGAAGGGTTAGGGTTAGGGTTCGGGCTAGGGTTAGGGTTAGGGGACGGGGACGGTTTAGGGTCCAGGTGAGGTTACGACAACGCTTTAGGGGGAGCGTACATGTGAGGGCGCGGGTTAGTGTTAGCGTACGGGTTAGGATTAGGAGACGGGTGAGGGTCAGGCTTCGGGGAAGGGTTAGGGTTAGGGTTCGGGCTAGGGTTAGGGTTAGGGGACGGGGACGGTTTAGGGTCCAGGTGAGGGTACGACAACGCTTTAGGGGGAGCATACGTGTGAGGGCGCGGGTTAGTGGTATCGTACGAGTTAGGATTAGGGTACGGGTGAGGGTCAGGCTTCGGGGAAGGGTTAGGGTTAGGGTTCGGGCTAGGGTTAGGGTTAGGGGACGGGGAAGATATAGGGTCCAGGTGAGGGTACGACAACGCTTTAGGGGGAGCGTACGTGTGAGGGCACGGGTGAGTGTTAGCGTACGGGTTAGGATTAGGAAACGGGTGAGGGTCAAGCTTCGGGGAAGGGTTAGGGTTAGGGTTCGGGCTAGGGTTAGGGTTAGGGGACGGCGAGTGTTTAGGGTCCAGGTGAGGGTACGACAACGCTTTAGGGGGAGCGTACGTGTGAGGGTGCGGGTTAGTGTTAGCGTTCGGGTTAGGATTAGGGGACGGGTGAGGGTCAGGCTTCGGGGAAGGGTTAGGGTTAGGGTTCGGGCTAGGGTTAGGGTTAGGGGATGGGGACGGTTTAGGGTCCAGGTGAGGGTACGACAACGCTTTAGGGGGAGCGTACCTGTGAGGGCGCGGGTTAGTGTTAGCATACAGGTTAGGATTAGGGGACGGGTGAGGGTCAGGCTTCGGGGAAGGTTAGGGTTAGTGTTCGGGCTAGGGTTAGGGTTAGGGGAACGGGACGGTTTAGGGTCCAGGTGAGGGTACGACAACGCTTTAGGGAGAGCGTACATGTGAGGGCGTGGGTTAGTGTTAGCGTACGGGTTAGGATTAGGGGACGGGTGAGGGTCAGGCTTCGGGGAAGGGTTAGGGTTAGGGTTCTGGCTAGGGTTAGGGTTAGGGGACGGGGAGGGTTTAGGGTCCAGGTGAGGGTACAACAACGCTTTAGGGGGAGCGTACGTGTGAGGGGGCGGGTTAGTGTTAGCATACGGGTTAGGATTAGGGGACGGGTGAGGGTCAGGCTTCGGGGAAGAGTTAGGGTTAGGGTTCGGGCTAGGGTTAGGGTTGGGGATGGGGACGGTTTAGGGTCCAGGTGAGGGTCCGACAACACTTTAGGGGGAGCGTACGTGTGAGGGCGCGGGTTAGTGTTAGTGTACGGGTTAGGATTAGGGGACGGGTGAGGGTCAGCCTTCGGGGAAGGGTTAGGGTTAGGGTTCGGGCTAGGGTTAGGGATAGGGGACGGGGAGGGTTTAGGGACGAGGTGAAGGTACGACAACGCTTTAGGGGGAGCGTACGTGTGAGGGCGCGGGTTAGTGTTAGCGTACGGGTTAGGATTAGGGGACGGCTGACGGTCAGGCTTCGGTGAAGGGTTAGGGTTAGGGTTCGGGCTAGGGTTAGGGTTCGGGGACGGGGACGGTTTAGGGTACAGGTGACGGTACGACAACGCTTTAGGGAGAGCGTACGTGTGAGGGCGTGGGTTAGTGTTAGCGTACGGGTTAGGATTAGGGGACGGGTGAGGGTCAGGCTTCGGGGAAGGGTTAGGGTTAGAGTTCTGGCTAGGGTTAGGGTTACGGGACGGGGAGGGTTTAGGGTCCAGGTGAGGGTACGACAACGCTTTAGGGTGAGCGTACGTGTGAGGGCGCGGGTTAGTGTTAGCGTACGGGTTAGGATTAGGGGACGGGTGAGGGTCAGGCTTCGGGGAAGGGTTAGGGTTAGGGTTCGGGCTAGGGTTAGGGTTAGGGGACGGTGTGGGTTTAGGGTCCAGGTGAGGGTACGACAACGCTTTAGGGGGAGCGTACGTGTGAGGGCGCGGGTTAGTGTTAGCGTACGGGTTAGGATTAAGGGACGGGTGAGGGTCAGGCTTCGGGGAAGGGTTAGGGTTAGGGTTCGGGCTAGGGTTAGGGTTAGGGGACGGGGAGGGTTTAGGGCCCAGTTGAGGGTACGACAACGCTTTAGGGGGAGCGTACGTGTGAGGGCGCGGGTTAGTGTTAGCGTACGGGTTAGGATTAGGGGACGGGTGAGAGTCAGGCTTCGGGGAAGGGTTAGGGTTAGGGTTCGGGCTAGGGTTAGGGTTAGGGGACGGGGACGGTTTAGGGTCCAGGTGACGGTATGACGCTTTAGGGAGAGCGTACGTGTGAGGGCGTGGGTTAGTGTTAGCGTACGGGTTAGGATTAGGGGACGGGTGAGGGTCAGGCTTCGGGGAAGTGTTAGGGTTAGGGTTCGGGCTAGGGTTAGGGTTAGGGGACGGGGAGGGTTTAGGGTCCAGGTGAGTGTACGACAACGCTTTAGGGGGAGCGTACGTGTGAGGGCGCGTGCTAGTGTTAGCGTACGGGTTAGCATTAGGGGACGGGTGAGGGTCAGGCTTCGGGGAAGGGTTAGGGTTAGGGTTCGGGCCAGGGTTAGGGTTAGGCTTACGGGACGGGGAGGGTTTAGGGTCCAGGTGAGGGTACGGCAATGCTTTAGGTGGAGCAAACGTATGAGGGTGCGGGTTAGTGTTAGCGTACGGTTTAGGATTAGGGGACGTGTGAGGGTCAGGCTTCGGGGAAGGGTTAGGGTTAGGGTTCGGGTTAGGGTTCGGGTTAGGGGACGGGGATGGTTTAGGGTCCAGGTGACGGTACGAGAACGCTTTAGGGAGAGCGTACGTGTGAGGGCGTCTGTTAGTGTTAGCGTACGGGTTAGGATTATGGACGGGTGAGGGTCAGGCTTCGGGGAAGGGTTAGGGTTAGGGTTCGGGCTAGGGTTAGGGTTAGGGGATGGGGAGGGTTTAGGGTCCAGGTGAGGGTACGACAACGCTTTAGGGAGAGCGTACGTGTGAGGGCGCGGGTTAGTGTTAGCGTACGTGTTAGGAAGAGGGGACGGGTGAGGGTCAGGCTTCGGGGAAGGGTTAGGGTTAGGGTTCGGGCTAGGGTTAGGGTTAGGGGACGGGGAGGGTTTAGGGTCCAGGTGAGGGTACGACAACGCTTTAGGGGGAGCGTACGTGTGAGGGCGTGGGTTAGTGTTAGCGTACGGGTTAGGATTAGGGGACGGGTGAGGGTCAGGCTTCGGGGAAGGGTTAGGGTTAGGGTTCGGGCTAGGGTTAGGGTTAGGGGACGGGAAGGGTTTCGGGTCCAGGTGAGGGTACGACAACGCTTTAGGGGGAGCGTACGTGTGAGGGCGCGGGTTAGTGTTAGCGTACGAGTTAGGATTAGGGGACGGGTGAGGGTCAGGCTTCGGGGAAGGGTTAGGGTTAGGGTTCGGGCTAGGGTTAGGGTTAGGGGACGGGGACGGTTTAGGGTCCAGGTGACGGTACGACAACGCTTTAGGGGGAGCGTACGTGTGAGGGCGCGGGTTCGTGTTAGCGTACGGGTTAGAATTAGGGGACGGGTGAGGGTCAGGCTTTGGGGAAGTGTTAGGGTTGGGTTCGGGCTAGGGTTAGGGTTAGGGGACGGGGACGGTTTAGGGTCCAGGTGAGGGTACGACAACACTTTAGGGGGAGCGTACGTATGAGGGCGCAGGTTAGTGTTAGTGTACGGGTTAGGATTAGGGGACGGGTGAGCGTCAGGCTTCGGGGAAGGGTTAGGGTTAGGGTTCGGGCTAGGGTTAGGGTTAGGGGATGGGGACGGTTTAGGGTCCAGGTGATGGTACGACAACGCTTTAGGGGGAGCGTACGTGTGAGGGCGCGGGTTAGTGTTAGCATACGGGTTAGGATTAGGGGACGGGTGAGGGTCAGGCTTCGGGGAAGGGTTAGGGTTAGGGTTCGGGCTAGGGTTAGGGTTAGGGGAAGGGGACGGTTTAGGGTCCAGGTGAGGGTACGACAACGCTTTAGGGGGAGCGTACGTGTGAGGCCGCAGGTTAGTGTTAGCGTACGGGTTAGGATTAGGGGACGGGTGAGGGTCAGGCTTCGGGGAAGGGTTAGGGTTAGGGTTCAGGCTAGGATTAGTGTTAGGGGACGGGGAGGGCTTAGGGTCCAGGTGAGGGTACGACAACGCTTTAGGGGGAGCGTACGTGTGAGGGCGCGGGTTAGTGTTAGCGTACGGGTTAGGATTAGGGGACGGGTGAGGGTCAGGCTTCGGGGAAGGGTTAGGGTTCGGGCTAGGGTTAGGGTTAGGGGACAGGGACGGTTTAGGGTCCAGGTGAGGGTACGACAACGCTTTAGGGGGAGCGTACGTGTGAGGGCGCGTGTTAGTGTTAGCGTACGGGTTAGGATTAGGAGACGGGTGAGTGTCAGGCTTCGGGGAAGGGTTAGGGTTAGGGTTCGGGCTAGGGTTAGGGTTAGGGGACGGGGACGGTTTAGGGTCCAGGTGAGGTTACGACAACGCTTTAGGGGGAGCGTACATGTGAGGGCGCGGGTTAGTGTTAGCGTACGGGTTAGGATTAGGAGACGGGTGAGGGTCAGGCTTCGGGGAAGGGTTAGGGTTAGGGTTCGGGCTAGGGTTAGGGTTAGGGGACGGGGACGGTTTAGGGTCCAGGTGAGGGTACGACAACGCTTTAGGGGGAGCGTACGTGTGAGGGCGCAGGTTAGTGGTATCGTACGAGTTAGAATTAGGGTACGGGTGAGGGTCAGGCTTCGATGAAGGGTTAGGGTTAGGGTTCGGGCTAGGGTTAGGGTTAGGGGACGGGGAGGATATAGGGTCCAGGTGAGGGTACGACAACGCTTTAGGGGGAGCGTACGTGTGAGGGCGCGGGTGAGTGTTAGCGTACGGGTTAGGATTAGGAAACGGGTGAGGGTCAAGCTTCGGGGAAGGGTTAGAGTTAGGGTTCGGGCTAGGGTTAGGGTTAGGGGACGGCGAGTGTTTAGGGTCCAGGTGAGGGTACGACAACGCTTTAGGGGGAGCGTACGTGTGAGGGTGCGGGTTAGTGTTAGCGTTCGGGTTAGGATTAGGGGACGGGTGAGGGTCAGGCTTCGGGGAAGGGTTAGGGTTAGGGTTCGGGCTAGGGTTAGGGTTAGGGGATGGGGACGGTTTAGGGTCCAGGTGAGGGTACGACAACGCTTTAGGGGGAGCGTACCTGTGAGGGCGCGGGTTAGTGTTAGCATACAGGTTAGGATTAGGGGACGGGTGAGGGTCAGGCTTCGGGGAAGGTTAGGGTTAGTGTTCAGGCTAGGGTTAGGGTTAGGGGAACGGGACGGTTTAGGGTCCAGGTGAGGGTACGACAACGCTTTAGGGAGAGCGTACATGTGAGGGCGTGGGTTAGTGTTAGCGTACGGGTTAGGATTAGGGGACGGGTGAGGGTCAGGCTTCGGGGAAGGGTTAGGGTTAGGGTTCTGGCTAGGGTTAGGGTTAGGGGATGGGGAGGGTTTAGGGTCCAGGTGAGGGTACAACAACGCTTTAGGGGGAGCGTACGTGTGAGGGGGCGGGTTAGTGTTAGCATACGGGTTAGGATTAGGGGACGGGTGAGTGTCAGGCTGCGGGGAAGAGTTAGGGTTAGGGTTCGGGCTAGGGTTAGGGTTGGGGATGGGGACGGTTTAGGGTCCAGGTGAGGGTATGACAACACTTTAGGGGGAGCGTACGTGTGAGGGCGCGGGTTAGTGTTAGTGTACGGGTTAGGATTAGGGGACGGGTGAGGGTCAGCCTTCGGGGAAGGGTTAGGGTTAGGGTTCGGGCTAGGGTTAGGGATAGGGGACGGGGAGGGTTTAGGGACGAGGTGAGGGTACGACAACGCTTTAGGGGGAGCGTACGTGTGAGGGCGCGGGTTAGTGTTAGCGTACGGGTTAGGATTAGGGGACGGCTGACGGTCAGGCTTCGGTGAAGGGTTAGGTTTAGGGTTCGGGCTAGGGTTAGGGTTCGGGGACGGGGACGGTTTAGGGTACAGGTGACGGTACGACAACGCTTTAGGGAGAGCGTACGTGTGAGGGCGTGGGTTAGTGTTAGCGTACGGGTTAGGATTAGGGGACGGGTGAGGGTCAGGCTTCGGGGAAGGGTTAGGGTTAGATTTCTGGCTAGGGTTAGGGTTAGGGGACGGGGAGGGTTTAGGGTCCAGGTGAGGGTACGACAACGCTTTAGGGGGAGCATACGTGTGATGGCACGGGTTAGTGTTAGCGTACGGGTTAGGATTAGGGGACGGGTGAGCGTAAGGCTTCGGGGAAGGGTTAGGGTTAGGGTTCGGGCTAGGGTTAGGGTTAGGGGACGGGGAGGGTTTAGGGTCCAGGTGAGGGTACGAAACGCTTTAGGGGGAGCGTACGTGTGAGGCCGCGGTTTAGTGTTAGCGTACGGGTTAGGATTAGGGGACGGGTGAGGGTCAGGCTTCGGGGAAGGGTTAGGGTTAGGGTTCGGGCTAGGGTTAGGGTTAGGGGACGGGGAGGGTTTAGGGTCCAGGTGAGGGTACGACAACGCTTTAGGGGGAGCGTACGTGTGAGGGCGCGGGTTAGTGTTAGCGTACGGGTTAGGATTAGGGGACGGGTGAGTGTCAGGCTTTGGGGAAGTTTTAGAGTTAGGGTTCGGGCTAGGGTTAGGGGACGGGGACGGTTTAGGGTCGAGGTGAGGGTACGACAGCACTTTAGGGGGAGCGTACGTGTGAGGGCGCAGGTTAGTGTTAGCGTACGGGTTAGGATTTGGGGATGGGTGAGGGTCAGGCTTCGGGGAAGTGTTAGGGTTAGGGTTCGGGCTAGGGTTACGGTTAGGGGATGGGGAGGGTTTAGGGTCCAGGTGAGGGTACGACTATGCTTTAGGGGGAGCGTACGTGTGAGGGCGTGGGTTAGTGTTAGCATACGGGTTAAGATTAGGGGACGGGTGAGGGTCAGGCTTCTGGGAAGTGTTAGGGTTAGGGTTCGGGCTAGGGTTAGGGTTAGGGGACGGGGAGGGTTTAGGGTCCAGGTGAGGGTACGACAATGCTTTATGGGGAGCGTACGTGTGAGGGCGTGGGTTAGTGTTAGCATACGGGTTAGGATTAAGGAACGGGTGAGGGTCAGGCTTGGGGAAGGGTTAGGGTTAGGGTTCGGGCTAGGGTTAGGGTTAGGGGACGGGGAGGGTTTAGGGTCCAGGTGAGGGTACGACAATGCTTTAGGGGGAGCGTACGTGTGAGGGCGCGGGTTAGTGTTAGCGTACGGGTTAGGATTAGGGGACGGGTGAGGGTCAGGCTTCGGGGAAGGTTTAGGGTTAGGGTTCGGGCTAGGGTTAGGGTTAGGGGACGGGGAGTGTTTAGGGTCCAGGTGACGGTACGACAACGCTTTAGGGAGAGCGTACGTGTGAGGGCGTGGGTTAGTGTTAGCGAACGGGTTAGGATTAGGGTACGGGTGAGGGTCAGGCTTCGGGGAAGGGTTAGGGTTAGGGTTCGGGCTAGGGTTAGGGTTAGGGGACGGGGAGGGTTTAGGGTCCAGGTGAGGGTACGAAACGCTTTAGGGGGAGCGTACGTGTGAGGCCGCGGTTTAGTGTTAGCGTACGGGTTAGGATTAGGGGACGGGTGAGGGTCAGGCTTCGGGGAAGGGTTAGGGTTAGGGTTCGGGCTAGGGTTAGGGTTAGGGGACGGGGAGGGTTTAGGGTCCAGGTGAGGGTACGACAACGCTTTAGGGGGAGCGTACGTGTGAGGGCGCGGGTTAGTGTTATCGTACGGGTTAGGATTAGGGGACGGGTGAGTGTCAGGCTTTGGGGAAGTTTTAGAGTTAGGGTTCGGGCTAGGGTTAGGGGACGGGGACGGTTTAGGGTCGAGGTGAGGGTACGACAGCACTTTAGGGGGAGCGTACGTGTGAGGGCGCAGGTTAGTGTTAGCGTACGGGTTAGGATTTGGGGATGGGTGAGGGTCAGGCTTCGGGGAAGTGTTAGGGTTAGGGTTCGGGCTAGGGTTACGGTTAGGGGATGGGGAGGGTTTAGGGTCCAGGTGAGGGTACGACTATGCTTTAGGGGGAGCGTACGTGTGAGGGCGTGGGTTAGTGTTAGCATACGGGTTAAGATTAGGGGACGGGTGAGGGTCAGGCTTCTGGGAAGTGTTAGGGTTAGGGTTCGGGCTAGGGTTAGGGTTAGGGGACGGGGAGGGTTTAGGGTCCAGGTGAGGGTACGACAACGCTTTACGGGGAGCGTACGTGTGAGGGCGTGGGTTAGTGTTAGCGTACGGGTTAGGATTAAGGAACGGGTGAGGGTCAGGCTTGGGGAAGGGTTAGGGTTAGGGTTCGGGCTAGGGTTAGGGTTAGGGGACGGGGAGGGTTTAGGGTCCAGGTGAGGGTACGACAATGCTTTAGGGGGAGCGTACGTGTGAGGGCGCGGGTTAGTGTTAGCGTACGGGTTAGGATTAGGGGACGGGTGAGAGTCAGGCTTCTGGGAAGGGTTAGGGTTAGGGTTCGGGCTAGGGTTAGTGTTAGGGGACGGGGAGGGTTTAGGGTCCAGGTGAGGGTACGAGAACGCTTTAGGGGGAGCGTACGTGTGAGGGCGCGGGTTAGTGTTAGCCTACGGGTTAGGATTAGGGGACGAGTGAGGGTCAGGCTTCGGGGAAGGGTTAGGGTTAGGGTTCTGGCTAGGGTTAGGCTTAGGGGACGGGGAGGGTTTAGGGTCCAGGTGAGGGTACGACAACGCTTTAGGGGGAGCGTACGTGTGAGGGCGCGGGTTTGTGTTATCGTACGGGTTAGGATTGTGGGAAGGGTGAGGGTCAGGCTTCGGGGAAGTGTTAGGGTTAGGGTTCGGGCTAGGGTTAGGGTTAGGGGACGGGGAGGGTTTCGGGTCCAGGTGAGGGTACGACAACGCTTTAGGGGGAGCGTACGTGTGAGGGCGCGGGTTAGTGTTAGCATACGAGTTAGGATTAGGGTACGGGTGAGGGTCAGGCTTCGGGGAAGTGTTAGGGTTAGGGTTCGGGCTAGGGTTAGGGTTAGGGGACGGGGAGGGTTTAGGGTCCAGGTGAGGGTACGACAACGCTTTAGGGGGAGCGTACATGTGAGGGCGCGGGTTAGTGTTAGCGTACGGGTTAGGATTAGGGGACGGGTGAGGGTCAGGCTTCGGGGAAGGGTTAGGGTTAGGGTTCGGGCTAGGGTTAGGGGACGGGGACGGTTTAGGGTCCAGGTGAGGGTACGACAATGCTTTAAGGGGAGCGTACGTGTGAGGGCGCGGGTTAGTGTTAGCGTACGTGTTAGGAAGAGGGGACGGGTGAGGGTCAGGCTTCGGGGAAGGGTTAGGGTTAGGGTTCGGGCTAGGGTTAGGGTTAGGGGACGGGGAGGGTTTAGGGTCCAGGTGAGGGTACAACAACGCTTTAGGGGGAGCGTACGTGTGAGGGGGCGGGTTAGTGTTAGCATACGGGTTAGGATTAGGGGACGGGTGAGGGTCAGGCTTCGGGGAAGAGTTAGGGTTAGGGTTCGGGCTAGGGTTAGGGTTGGGGATGGGGACGGTTTAGGGTCCAGGTGAGGGTCCGACAACACTTTAGGGGGAGCGTACGTGTGAGGGCGCGGGTTAGTGTTAGTGTACGGGTTAGGATTAGGGGACGGGTGAGGGTCAGCCTTCGGGGAAGGGTTAGGGTTAGGGTTCGGGCTAGGGTTAGGGATAGGGGACGGGGAGGGTTTAGGGACGAGGTGAAGGTACGACAACGCTTTAGGGGGAGCGTACGTGTGAGGGCGCGGGTTAGTGTTAGCGTACGGGTTAGGATTAGGGGACGGCTGACGGTCAGGCTTCGGTGAAGGGTTAGGGTTAGGGTTCGGGCTAGGGTTAGGGTTCGGGGACGGGGACGGTTTAGGGTACAGGTGACGGTACGACAACGCTTTAGGGAGAGCGTACGTGTGAGGGCGTGGGTTAGTGTTAGCGTACGGGTTAGGATTAGGGGACGGGTGAGGGTCAGGCTTCGGGGAAGGGTTAGGGTTAGAGTTCTGGCTAGGGTTAGGGTTACGGGACGGGGAGGGTTTAGGGTCCAGGTGAGGGTACGACAACGCTTTAGGGTGAGCGTACGTGTGAGGGCGCGGGTTAGTGTTAGCGTACGGGTTAGGATTAGGGGACGGGTGAGGGTCAGGCTTCGGGGAAGGGTTAGGGTTAGGGTTCGGGCTAGGGTTAGGGTTAGGGGACGGTGTGGGTTTAGGGTCCAGGTGAGGGTACGACAACGCTTTAGGGGGAGCGTACGTGTGAGGGCGCGGGTTAGTGTTAGCGTACGGGTTAGGATTAAGGGACGGGTGAGGGTCAGGCTTCGGGGAAGGGTTAGGGTTAGGGTTCGGGCTAGGGTTAGGGTTAGGGGACGGGGAGGGTTTAGGGCCCAGTTGAGGGTACGACAACGCTTTAGGGGGAGCGTACGTGTGAGGGCGCGGGTTAGTGTTAGCGTACGGGTTAGGATTAGGGGACGGGTGAGAGTCAGGCTTCGGGGAAGGGTTAGGGTTAGGGTTCGGGCTAGGGTTAGGGTTAGGGGACGGGGACGGTTTAGGGTCCAGGTGACGGTATGACGCTTTAGGGAGAGCGTACGTGTGAGGGCGTGGGTTAGTGTTAGCGTACGGGTTAGGATTAGGGGACGGGTGAGGGTCAGGCTTCGGGGAAGTGTTAGGGTTAGGGTTCGGGCTAGGGTTAGGGTTAGGGGACGGGGAGGGTTTAGGGTCCAGGTGAGTGTACGACAACGCTTTAGGGGGAGCGTACGTGTGAGGGCGCGTGCTAGTGTTAGCGTACGGGTTAGCATTAGGGGACGGGTGAGGGTCAGGCTTCGGGGAAGGGTTAGGGTTAGGGTTCGGGCCAGGGTTAGGGTTAGGCTTACGGGACGGGGAGGGTTTAGGGTCCAGGTGAGGGTACGGCAATGCTTTAGGTGGAGCAAACGTATGAGGGTGCGGGTTAGTGTTAGCGTACGGTTTAGGATTAGGGGACGTGTGAGGGTCAGGCTTCGGGGAAGGGTTAGGGTTAGGGTTCGGGTTAGGGTTCGGGTTAGGGGACGGGGATGGTTTAGGGTCCAGGTGACGGTACGAGAACGCTTTAGGGAGAGCGTACGTGTGAGGGCGTCTGTTAGTGTTAGCGTACGGGTTAGGATTATGGACGGGTGAGGGTCAGGCTTCGGGGAAGGGTTAGGGTTAGGGTTCGGGCTAGGGTTAGGGTTAGGGGATGGGGAGGGTTTAGGGTCCAGGTGAGGGTACGACAACGCTTTAGGGAGAGCGTACGTGTGAGGGCGCGGGTTAGTGTTAGCGTACGTGTTAGGAAGAGGGGACGGGTGAGGGTCAGGCTTCGGGGAAGGGTTAGGGTTAGGGTTCGGGCTAGGGTTAGGGTTAGGGGACGGGGAGGGTTTAGGGTCCAGGTGAGGGTACGACAACGCTTTAGGGGGAGCGTACGTGTGAGGGCGTGGGTTAGTGTTAGCGTACGGGTTAGGATTAGGGGACGGGTGAGGGTCAGGCTTCGGGGAAGGGTTAGGGTTAGGGTTCGGGCTAGGGTTAGGGTTAGGGGACGGGAAGGGTTTCGGGTCCAGGTGAGGGTACGACAACGCTTTAGGGGGAGCGTACGTGTGAGGGCGCGGGTTAGTGTTAGCGTACGAGTTAGGATTAGGGGACGGGTGAGGGTCAGGCTTCGGGGAAGGGTTAGGGTTAGGGTTCGGGCTAGGGTTAGGGTTAGGGGACGGGGACGGTTTAGGGTCCAGGTGACGGTACGACAACGCTTTAGGGGGAGCGTACGTGTGAGGGCGCGGGTTCGTGTTAGCGTACGGGTTAGAATTAGGGGACGGGTGAGGGTCAGGCTTTGGGGAAGTGTTAGGGTTGGGTTCGGGCTAGGGTTAGGGTTAGGGGACGGGGACGGTTTAGGGTCCAGGTGAGGGTACGACAACACTTTAGGGGGAGCGTACGTATGAGGGCGCAGGTTAGTGTTAGTGTACGGGTTAGGATTAGGGGACGGGTGAGCGTCAGGCTTCGGGGAAGGGTTAGGGTTAGGGTTCGGGCTAGGGTTAGGGTTAGGGGATGGGGACGGTTTAGGGTCCAGGTGATGGTACGACAACGCTTTAGGGGGAGCGTACGTGTGAGGGCGCGGGTTAGTGTTAGCATACGGGTTAGGATTAGGGGACGGGTGAGGGTCAGGCTTCGGGGAAGGGTTAGGGTTAGGGTTCGGGCTAGGGTTAGGGTTAGGGGAAGGGGACGGTTTAGGGTCCAGGTGAGGGTACGACAACGCTTTAGGGGGAGCGTACGTGTGAGGCCGCAGGTTAGTGTTAGCGTACGGGTTAGGATTAGGGGACGGGTGAGGGTCAGGCTTCGGGGAAGGGTTAGGGTTAGGGTTCAGGCTAGGATTAGTGTTAGGGGACGGGGAGGGCTTAGGGTCCAGGTGAGGGTACGACAACGCTTTAGGGGGAGCGTACGTGTGAGGGCGCGGGTTAGTGTTAGCGTACGGGTTAGGATTAGGGGACGGGTGAGGGTCAGGCTTCGGGGAAGGGTTAGGGTTCGGGCTAGGGTTAGGGTTAGGGGACAGGGACGGTTTAGGGTCCAGGTGAGGGTACGACAACGCTTTAGGGGGAGCGTACGTGTGAGGGCGCGTGTTAGTGTTAGCGTACGGGTTAGGATTAGGAGACGGGTGAGTGTCAGGCTTCGGGGAAGGGTTAGGGTTAGGGTTCGGGCTAGGGTTAGGGTTAGGGGACGGGGACGGTTTAGGGTCCAGGTGAGGTTACGACAACGCTTTAGGGGGAGCGTACATGTGAGGGCGCGGGTTAGTGTTAGCGTACGGGTTAGGATTAGGAGACGGGTGAGGGTCAGGCTTCGGGGAAGGGTTAGGGTTAGGGTTCGGGCTAGGGTTAGGGTTAGGGGACGGGGACGGTTTAGGGTCCAGGTGAGGGTACGACAACGCTTTAGGGGGAGCGTACGTGTGAGGGCGCAGGTTAGTGGTATCGTACGAGTTAGAATTAGGGTACGGGTGAGGGTCAGGCTTCGATGAAGGGTTAGGGTTAGGGTTCGGGCTAGGGTTAGGGTTAGGGGACGGGGAGGATATAGGGTCCAGGTGAGGGTACGACAACGCTTTAGGGGGAGCGTACGTGTGAGGGCGCGGGTGAGTGTTAGCGTACGGGTTAGGATTAGGAAACGGGTGAGGGTCAAGCTTCGGGGAAGGGTTAGAGTTAGGGTTCGGGCTAGGGTTAGGGTTAGGGGACGGCGAGTGTTTAGGGTCCAGGTGAGGGTACGACAACGCTTTAGGGGGAGCGTACGTGTGAGGGTGCGGGTTAGTGTTAGCGTTCGGGTTAGGATTAGGGGACGGGTGAGGGTCAGGCTTCGGGGAAGGGTTAGGGTTAGGGTTCGGGCTAGGGTTAGGGTTAGGGGATGGGGACGGTTTAGGGTCCAGGTGAGGGTACGACAACGCTTTAGGGGGAGCGTACCTGTGAGGGCGCGGGTTAGTGTTAGCATACAGGTTAGGATTAGGGGACGGGTGAGGGTCAGGCTTCGGGGAAGGTTAGGGTTAGTGTTCAGGCTAGGGTTAGGGTTAGGGGAACGGGACGGTTTAGGGTCCAGGTGAGGGTACGACAACGCTTTAGGGAGAGCGTACATGTGAGGGCGTGGGTTAGTGTTAGCGTACGGGTTAGGATTAGGGGACGGGTGAGGGTCAGGCTTCGGGGAAGGGTTAGGGTTAGGGTTCTGGCTAGGGTTAGGGTTAGGGGATGGGGAGGGTTTAGGGTCCAGGTGAGGGTACAACAACGCTTTAGGGGGAGCGTACGTGTGAGGGGGCGGGTTAGTGTTAGCATACGGGTTAGGATTAGGGGACGGGTGAGTGTCAGGCTGCGGGGAAGAGTTAGGGTTAGGGTTCGGGCTAGGGTTAGGGTTGGGGATGGGGACGGTTTAGGGTCCAGGTGAGGGTATGACAACACTTTAGGGGGAGCGTACGTGTGAGGGCGCGGGTTAGTGTTAGTGTACGGGTTAGGATTAGGGGACGGGTGAGGGTCAGCCTTCGGGGAAGGGTTAGGGTTAGGGTTCGGGCTAGGGTTAGGGATAGGGGACGGGGAGGGTTTAGGGACGAGGTGAGGGTACGACAACGCTTTAGGGGGAGCGTACGTGTGAGGGCGCGGGTTAGTGTTAGCGTACGGGTTAGGATTAGGGGACGGCTGACGGTCAGGCTTCGGTGAAGGGTTAGGTTTAGGGTTCGGGCTAGGGTTAGGGTTCGGGGACGGGGACGGTTTAGGGTACAGGTGACGGTACGACAACGCTTTAGGGAGAGCGTACGTGTGAGGGCGTGGGTTAGTGTTAGCGTACGGGTTAGGATTAGGGGACGGGTGAGGGTCAGGCTTCGGGGAAGGGTTAGGGTTAGATTTCTGGCTAGGGTTAGGGTTAGGGGACGGGGAGGGTTTAGGGTCCAGGTGAGGGTACGACAACGCTTTAGGGGGAGCATACGTGTGATGGCACGGGTTAGTGTTAGCGTACGGGTTAGGATTAGGGGACGGGTGAGCGTAAGGCTTCGGGGAAGGGTTAGGGTTAGGGTTCGGGCTAGGGTTAGGGTTAGGGGACGGGGAGGGTTTAGGGTCCAGGTGAGGGTACGAAACGCTTTAGGGGGAGCGTACGTGTGAGGCCGCGGTTTAGTGTTAGCGTACGGGTTAGGATTAGGGGACGGGTGAGGGTCAGGCTTCGGGGAAGGGTTAGGGTTAGGGTTCGGGCTAGGGTTAGGGTTAGGGGACGGGGAGGGTTTAGGGTCCAGGTGAGGGTACGACAACGCTTTAGGGGGAGCGTACGTGTGAGGGCGCGGGTTAGTGTTAGCGTACGGGTTAGGATTAGGGGACGGGTGAGTGTCAGGCTTTGGGGAAGTTTTAGAGTTAGGGTTCGGGCTAGGGTTAGGGGACGGGGACGGTTTAGGGTCGAGGTGAGGGTACGACAGCACTTTAGGGGGAGCGTACGTGTGAGGGCGCAGGTTAGTGTTAGCGTACGGGTTAGGATTTGGGGATGGGTGAGGGTCAGGCTTCGGGGAAGTGTTAGGGTTAGGGTTCGGGCTAGGGTTACGGTTAGGGGATGGGGAGGGTTTAGGGTCCAGGTGAGGGTACGACTATGCTTTAGGGGGAGCGTACGTGTGAGGGCGTGGGTTAGTGTTAGCATACGGGTTAAGATTAGGGGACGGGTGAGGGTCAGGCTTCTGGGAAGTGTTAGGGTTATGGTTCGGGCTAGGGTTAGGGTTAGGGGACGGGGAGGGTTTAGGGTCCAGGTGAGGGTACGACAATGCTTTATGGGGAGCGTACGTGTGAGGGCGTGGGTTAGTGTTAGCATACGGGTTAGGATTAAGGAACGGGTGAGGGTCAGGCTTGGGGAAGGGTTAGGGTTAGGGTTCGGGCTAGGGTTAGGGTTAGGGGACGGGGAGGGTTTAGGGTCCAGGTGAGGGTACGACAATGCTTTAGGGGGAGCGTACGTGTGAGGGCGCGGGTTAGTGTTAGCGTACGGGTTAGGATTAGGGGACGGGTGAGGGTCAGGCTTCGGGGAAGGGTTAGGGTTAGGGTTCGGGCTAGGGTTAGGGTTAGGGGACGGGGAGGGTTTAGGGTCCAGGTGAGGGTACGACAACGCTTTAGGGGGAGCGTACGTGTGAGGGCGCGGGTTAGTGTTATCGTACGGGTTAGGATTAGGGGACGGGTGAGTGTCAGGCTTTGGGGAAGTTTTAGAGTTAGGGTTCGGGCTAGGGTTAGGGGACGGGGACGGTTTAGGGTCGAGGTGAGGGTACGACAGCACTTTAGGGGGAGCGTACGTGTGAGGGCGCAGGTTAGTGTTAGCGTACGGGTTAGGATTTGGGGATGGGTGAGGGTCAGGCTTCGGGGAAGTGTTAGGGTTAGGGTTCGGGCTAGGGTTACGGTTAGGGGATGGGGAGGGATTAGGGTCCAGGTGAGGGTACGACTATGCTTTAGGGGGAGCGTACGTGTGAGGGCGTGGGTTAGTGTTAGCATACGGGTTAAGATTAGGGGACGGGTGAGGGTCAGGCTTCTGGGAAGTGTTAGGGTTAGGGTTCGGGCTAGGGTTAGGGTTAGGGGACGGGGAGGGTTTAGGGTCCAGGTGAGGGTACGACAACGCTTTACGGGGAGCGTACGTGTGAGGGCGTGGGTTAGTGTTAGCGTACGGGTTAGGATTAAGGAACGGGTGAGGGTCAGGCTTGGGGAAGGGTTAGGGTTAGGGTTCGGGCTAGGGTTAGGGTTAGGGGACGGGGAGGGTTTAGGGTCCAGGTGAGGGTACGACAATGCTTTAGGGGGAGCGTACGTGTGAGGGCGCGGGTTAGTGTTAGCGTACGGGTTAGGATTAGGGGACGGGTGAGAGTCAGGCTTCTGGGAAGGGTTAGGGTTATGGTTCGGGCTAGGGTTAGTGTTAGGGGACGGGGAGGGTTTAGGGTCCAGGTGAGGGTACGAGAACGCTTTAGGGGGAGCGTACGTGTGAGGGCGCGGGTTAGTGTTAGCCTACGGGTTAGGATTAGGGGACGAGTGAGGGTCAGGCTTCGGGGAAGGGTTAGGGTTAGGGTTCTGGCTAGGGTTAGGCTTAGGGGACGGGGAGGGTTTAGGGTCCAGGTGAGGGTACGACAACGCTTTAGGGGGAGCGTACGTGTGAGGGCGCGGGTTTGTGTTATCGTACGGGTTAGGATTGTGGGAAGGGTGAGGGTCAGGCTTCGGGGAAGTGTTAGGGTTAGGGTTCGGGCTAGGGTTAGGGTTAGGGGACGGGGAGGGTTTCGGGTCCAGGTGAGGGTACGACAACGCTTTAGGGGGAGCGTACGTGTGAGGGCGCGGGTTAGTGTTAGCATACGAGTTAGGATTAGGGTACGGGTGAGGGTCAGGCTTCGGGGAAGTGTTAGGGTTAGGGTTCGGGCTAGGGTTAGGGTTAGGGGACGGGGAGGGTTTAGGGTCCAGGTGAGGGTACGACAACGCTTTAGGGGGAGCGTACATGTGAGGGCGCGGGTTAGTGTTAGCGTACGGGTTAGGATTAGGGGACGGGTGAGGGTCAGGCTTCGGGGAAGGGTTAGGGTTAGGGTTCGGGCTAGGGTTAGGGGACGGGGACGGTTTAGGGTCCAGGTGAGGGTACGACAATGCTTTAAGGGGAGCGTACGTGTGAGGGCGCGGGTTAGTGTTAGCGTACGTGTTAGGAAGAGGGGACGGGTGAGGGTCAGGCTTCGGGGAAGGGTTAGGGTTAGGGTTCGGGCTAGGGTTAGGGTTAGGGGACGGGGAGGGTTTAGGGTCCAGGTGAGGGTACGACAACGCTTTAGGGGGAGCGTACGTGTGAGGGCGCAGGTGTGTGTTAGCGTACGGGTTAGGATTAGGAAACGGGTGAGGGTCAGGCTTTGGGGAAGGGTTAGGGTTAGGGTTCGGGCTAGGGTTAGGGTTAGGGGACGGGGAGGGTTTAGGGTCCAGGTGAGGGTACGACAACGCTTTAGGGGGAGCGTACGTGTGAGGGCGCAGGTGAGTGTTAGCGTACGGGTTAGGATTAGGAAACGGGTGAGGGTCAGGCTTCGGGGAAGGGTTAGGGTTAGGGTTCGGGCTAGGGTTAGGGTTAGGGGACGGGGAGGGTTTAGGGTCCAGGTGAGGGTACGACAACGCATTAGGGGGAGCGTACGTGTGAGGGCACGGGTTAGTGTTAGCGTACGGGTTAGGATTAGGGGACGGGTGAGGGTCAGACTTTGGGGAAGGGTTAGGGTTAGGGTTCGGGCTAGGGTTAGGGTTAGGGGACAGGGACGGTTTAGGGTCCAGGTGAGGGTACGACAACGCTTTAGGGGGAGCGTACGTGTGAGGGCGCGGGTTAGTGTTAGCGTACGGGTTAGGATTAGGGGACGGGTGAGGGTCAGGTTTCGGGGAAGTGTTAGGGTTAGGGTTCGGGCTAGGGTTAGGGTTAGGGGACGGGGATGGTTTAGGGTCCAGGTGAGGGTACGACAACGCTTTAGGGGGAGCGTACGTGTGAGGGCGCGGGTTAGTGTTAGCGTACGGGTTAGGATTAGGGGACGGGTGAGGGTCAGGCTTCGGGGAAGGGTTAGGGTTAGGGTTCGGGCTAGGGTTAGGGTTAGGGGACGGGGAGCGTTTAGGATCCAGGTGAGGGTACGACAACGCTTTAGGGGGAGTGTACGTGTGAGGGCGCGGGTTTGTGTTAGCGTACGGGTTAGGATTAGGGGACGGGTGAGGGTCAGGCTTCGGGGAAGGGTTAGGGTTAGGGTTCGGGCTAGGGTTAGGGTTGGGGACGGGGAGGGTTTAGGGTCCAGGTGAGGGTACGACTACGCTTTAGGGGGAGCGTACATGTGAGGGCGCGGGTTAGTGTTAGCGTACGGGTTAGGATTAGGGGACAGGTGAGGGTCAGGCTTCGGGGAAGGGTTAGGGTTAGGGTTCGGGCTAGGGTTAGTGTTAGAGGACGGGGAGGGTTTAGGGTCCAGGTGAGGGTACGAGAACGCTTTAGGGGGAGCGTACGTGTGAGGGCGCGTGTTAGTGTTAGCCTACGGGTTAGGATTAGGGGACGAGGGAGGGTCAGGCTTCGGGGAAGGGTTAGGGTTAGGGTTCTGGCTAGGGTTAGTGTTAGGGGACGGGGAGGGTTTAGGGTCCAGGTGAGGGTACGACAACGCTTTAGGGGGAGCGTACGTGTGAGGGCGCGGGTTTGTGTTATCGTACGGGTTAGGATTATGGGAAGGGTGAGGGTCAGGCTTCGGGGAAGTGTTAGGGTTAGGGTTCGGGCTAGGGTTAGGGTTAGGGGACGGGGAGGGTTTCGGGTCCAGGTGAGGGTACGACAACGCTTTAGGGGGAGCGTACGTGTGAGGGCGCGGGTTAGTGTTAGCGTACGGGTTAGGATTAGGGGACGGGTGAGTGTCAGGCTTCGGGGAAGGGTTAGGGTTAGGGTTCGGGCTAGGGTTAGGGTTAGGGGACGGGGAGGGTTTCGGGTCCAGGTGAGGGTACGACAACGCTTTAGGTGGAGCGTACGTGTGAGGGCGCGGGTTAGTGTTAGCGTACGTGTTAGGAAGAGGGGACGGGTGAGGGTCAGGCTTCGGGGAAGGGTTAGGGTTAGGGTTCGGGCTAGGGTTAGGGTTAGGGGACGGGGAGGGTTTAGGGTCCAGGTGAGGGTACGACAACGCTTTAGGGGGAGCGTACGTGTGAGGGCGCAGGTGAGTGTTAGCGTACGGGTTAGGATTAGGAAACGGGTGAGGGTCAGGCTTTGGGGAAGGGTTAGGGTTAGGGTTCGGGCTAGGGTTAGGGTTAGGGGACGGGGAGGGTTTAGGGTCCAGGTGAGGGTACGACAACGCTTTAGGGGGAGCGTACGTGTGAGGGCGCAGGTGAGTGTTAGCGTACGGGTTAGGATTAGGAAACGGGTGAGGGTCAGGCTTCGGGGAAGGGTTAGGGTTAGGGTTCGGGCTAGGGTTAGGGTTAGGGGACGGGGAGGGTTTAGGGTCCAGGTGAGGGTACGACAACGCATTAGGGGGAGCGTACGTGTGAGGGCACGGGTTAGTGTTAGCGTACGGGTTAGGATTAGGGGACGGGTGAGGGTCAGACTTTGGGGAAGGGTTAGGGTTAGGGTTCGGGCTAGGGTTAGGGTTAGGGGACAGGGACGGTTTAGGGTCCAGGTGAGGGTACGACAATGCTTTAGGGGGAGAGTACGTGTGAGGGCGCGGGTTAGTGTTAGCGTACGGGTTAGGATTAGGGGACGGGTGAGGGTCAGGTTTCGGGGAAGTGTTAGGGTTAGGGTTCGGGCTAGGGTTAGGGTTAGGGGACGGGGATGGTTTAGGGTCCAGGTGAGGGTACGACAACGCTTTAGGGGGAGCGTACGTGTGAGGGCGCGGGTTAGTGTTAGCGTACGGGTTAGGATTAGGGGACGGGTGAGGGTCAGGCTTCGGGGAAGGGTTAGGGTTAGGGTTCGGGCTAGGGTTAGGGTTAGGGGACGGGGAGCGTTTAGGATCCAGGTGAGGGTACGACAACGCTTTAGGGGGAGTGTACGTGTGAGGGCGCGGGTTTGTGTTAGCGTACGGGTTAGGATTAGGGGACGGGTGAGGGTCAGGCTTCGGGGAAGGGTTAGGGTTAGGGTTCGGGCTAGGGTTAGGGTTGGGGACGGGGAGGGTTTAGGGTCCAGGTGAGGGTACGACTACGCTTTAGGGGGAGCGTACATGTGAGGGCGCGGGTTAGTGTTAGCGTACGGGTTAGGATTAGGGGACAGGTGAGGGTCAGGCTTCGGGGAAGGGTTAGGGTTAGGGTTCGGGCTAGGGTTAGTGTTAGAGGACGGGGAGGGTTTAGGGTCCAGGTGAGGGTACGAGAACGCTTTAGGGGGAGCGTACGTGTGAGGGCGCGTGTTAGTGTTAGCCTACGGGTTAGGATTAGGGGACGAGGGAGGGTCAGGCTTCGGGGAAGGGTTAGGGTTAGGGTTCTGGCTAGGGTTAGTGTTAGGGGACGGGGAGGGTTTAGGGTCCAGGTGAGGGTACGACAACGCTTTAGGGGGAGCGTACGTGTGAGGGCGCGGGTTTGTGTTATCGTACGGGTTAGGATTATGGGAAGGGTGAGGGTCAGGCTTCGGGGAAGTGTTAGGGTTAGGGTTCGGGCTAGGGTTAGGGTTAGGGGACGGGGAGGGTTTCGGGTCCAGGTGAGGGTACGACAACGCTTTAGGGGGAGCGTACGTGTGAGGGCGCGGGTTAGTGTTAGCGTACGGGTTAGGATTAGGGGACGGGTGAGTGTCAGGCTTCGGGGAAGGGTTAGGGTTAGGGTTCGGGCTAGGGTTAGGGTTAGGGGACGGGGAGGGTTTCGGGTCCAGGTGAGGGTACGACAACGCTTTAGGGGGAGTGTACGTGTGAGGGCGCGGGTTAGTGTTAGCGTACGGGTTAGGATTAGGGGACTGGTGAGGGTCAGGCTTTAGGGAAGGGTTAGGGGTAGGGTTCGGGCTAGGGTTAGGGTTAGGGGACGGGGACGGTTTAGGGTCCAGGTGAGGGTACGACAACGCTTTAGGGGGAGCGTACGTGTGAGGGCTCGGGTTTGTGTTAGCGTACGGGTTAGGATTAGAGGACGGGTGAGGGTCAGGCTTCGGGGAAGGGTTAGGGTTAGGGTTCGGGCTAGGGTTAGGGTTAGGGGATGGGGACGGTTTAGGGTCCAGGTGAGGGTACGGCAACGCTTTAGGGGGAGCGTGCGTGTGAGGGCATGGGTTAGTGTTAGCGTACGGGTTAGGATTAGGGGACGGGTGAGGGTCAGGCTTCGGGGAAGGGTTAGGGTTAGGGTTCGGGCTAGGGTTAGGGTTAGGGGACGGGGACGGTTTAGGGTCCAGGTGAGGGTACGGCAACGCTTTAGGGGGAGCGTGCGTGTGAGGGCGCGGGTTAGTGTTAGCGTAAGGGTTAGGATTAGGGCACGGGTGAGGGTCAGGCTTCGGGGAAGGGTTAGGGTTAGGGTTCGGGCTAGGGTTAGGGTTAGGGGACGGGGACGGTTTAGGGTCCAGGTGAGGGTACGGCAACGCTTCAGGGGGAGCGTGCGTGTGAGGGCGCGGTCAGTGTTAGCGTACGGGTTAGGATTAGGGCACGGGTGAGGGTCAGGCTTCGGGGAAGGGTTAGGGTTAGGGTTCGGGCTAGGGTTAGGGTTAGGGGACGGGGACGGTTTAGGGTCCAGGTGAGGTTACGGCAACGCTTTAGGTGGAGCGTGCGTGTGAGGGCGCGGGTTAGTGTTAGCGTACGGGTTAGGATTAGGGGACGGGTAAGGGTCAGGCTTCGGGGAAGGGTTAGGGTTAGGGTTCGGGCTAGGGTTAGGGTTAGGGGACGGGGACGGTTTAGGGTCCAGGTGAGGGTACGGCAACGCTTTAGGGGGAGCATGCGTGTGAGGGCGCGGGTTAGTGTTAGCGTACGGGTTAGGATTAGGGCACGGGTGAGGGTCAGGCTTCGGGGAAGGGTTAGGGTTAGGGTTCGGGCTAGGGTTAGGGTTAGGGGACGGGGACGGTTTAGGGTCCAGGTGAGGGTATGGCAACGCTTTAGGGGCAGCGTGCGTGTGAGGGCGTGGGTTAGTGTTAGCGTACGGGTTAGGATTAGCGGACGGTTGAGGGTCAGGCTTCGGGGAAGGGTTACGGTTAGGGTTCGGGCTAGGGTTAGGGTTAGGGGAAGGGGACGGTTTAGGGTCCAGGTGAGGGTACGGCAACACTTTAGGGGGAGCTTGCGTGTGAGGGCGCGGGTTAGTGTTAGCGTACGGGTTAGGATTAGGGCACGGGTGAGGATCAGGCTTCGGGGAAGTGTTAGGGTTAGGGTTCGGGCTAGGGTTAGGGTTAGGGGACGGGGACGGTTTAGGGTCCAGGTGAGGTTACGGCAACGCTTTAGGGGGAGCGTGCGTGTGAGGGCGCGGGTTAGTGTTAGCGTACGGGTTAGGATTAGGGCACGGGTGAGGGTCAGGCTTCGGGGAAGGGTTAGGGTTAGGGTTCGGGCTAGGGTTAGGGTTAGGGGACGGGGACGGTTTAGGGTCCAGGTGAGGGTACGGCAACGCTGTAGGGGGAGCGTGCGTGTGAGGGCGCGGGTTAGTGTTAGCGTACGGGTTAGGATTAGGGCACGGGTGAGGGTCAGGCTTCAGGGAAGGGTTAGGGTTAGGGTTCGGGCTAGGGTTAGGGTTAGGGGACGGGGACGGTTTAGGGTCCAGGTGAGGGTACGGCAACGCTTTAGGGGGAGCGTGCGTGTGAGGGCGCAGGTTAGTGTTCGCGTACGGGTTAGGATTAGGGGACGGGTGAGGGTCAGGCTTCGGGGAAGGGTTAGGGTTAGGGTTCGGGCTAGGGTTAGGGTTGGGGATGGGGACGGTTTAGGGTCCAGGTGAGGGTACGGCAACGCTTTAGGGGGAGCGTGCGTGTGAGGGCATGGGTTAGTGTTAGCGTACGGGTTAGGATTAGGGGACGGGTGAGGGTCAGGCTTCGGGGAAGGGTTAGGGTTAGGGTTCGGGCTAGGGTTAGGGTTAGGGGACGGGGAGGGTTTCGGGTCCAGGTGAGGGTACGACAACGCTTTAGGGGGAGCGTACTTGTGAGGGCGCGGTTTAGTGTTAGCGTACGGGTTAGGATTAGGGGACGGGTGAGGGTCAGGCTTCGGGGAAGGTTTAGGGTTAGGGTTCGTGCTAGGGTTAGGGTTAGGGGACGGGGACGGTTTAGGGTCCAGGTGAGGGTACGACAACGCTTTAGGGGGAGCGTACGTGTGAGGGCGCGGGTTAGTGTTAGCATACGAGTTAGGATTAGGGTACGGGTGAGGGTCAGGCTTCGGGGAAGGGTTAGGGTTAGGGTTCGGGCTAGGGTTAGGGTTAGGGGACGGGGAGGGTTTAGGGTCCAGGTGAGGGTACGACAACGCTTTAGGGGGAGCGTACATGTGAGGGCGCGGGTTAGTGTTAGCGTACGGGTTAGGATTAGGGGACGGGTGAGGGTCAGGCTTCGGGGAAGGGTTAGGGTTAGGGTTCGGGCTAGGGTTAGGGGACGGGGACGGTTTAGGGTCCAGGTGAGGGTACGACAATGCTTTAAGGGGAGCGTACGTGTGAGGGCGCGGGTTAGTGTTAGCGTACGTGTTAGGATTAGGGTACGGGTGAGGGTCAGGCTTCGGGGAAGGGTTAGGGTTAGGGTTCGGGCTAGGGTTAGGGTTAGGGGACGGGGAGGGTTTAGGGTCCAGGTGAGGGTACGACAACGCTTTAGGGGGAGCGTACGTGTGAGGGCGCGGGTTAGTGTTAGCGTACGGGTTAGGATTAGGGGACGGGTGAGGGTCAGGCTTCGGGGAAGGGTTAGGGTTAGGGTTCGGGCTAGGGTTAGGGTTAGGGGACGGGGAGGGTTTAGGGTCCAGGTGAGGGTACGACAACGCTTTAGGGGGAGCGTACGTGTGAGGGCGTGGGTTTGTGTTAGCGTACGGGTTAGGATTAGGGGACGGGTGAGGGTCAGGCTTCGGGGAAGTCTTAGGGTTAGGGTTCGGGCTAGGGTTAGGGTTAGGGGACGGGGAGGGTTTAGGGTCCAGGTGAGGGTACGACTACGCTTTAGGGGGAGCGTACATGTGAGGGCGCGGGTTAGTGTTAGCGTACTCGTTAGGATTAGGGGACGGGTGAGGGTCAGGCTTCGGGGAAGGGTTAGGGTTAGGGTTCGGGCTAGGGTTAGGCTTAGGGGACGGGGAGGGTTTAGGGTCCAGGTGAGGGTACGACAACGCTTTAGGGGGAGCGTACGTGTGAGGGCGCGGGTTTGTGTTAGCGTACGGGTTAGGATTAGGGGACGGGTGAGGGTCAGGCTTCGGGGAAGTGTTAGGGTTAGGGTTCGGGCTAGGGTTAGGGTTAGGGGACGGGGAGGGTTTAGGGTCCAGGTGAGGGTACGACAACGCTTTAGGGGGAGCGTACGTGTGAGGGCGCGGGTTAGTGTTAGCGTACGGGTTAGGATTAGGGGACGGGTGAGGGTCAGGCTTCGGGGAAGGGTTAGGGTTAGGGTTCGGGCTAGGGTTAGGGTTAGGGGACGGGGACGGTTTAGGGGCCAGGTGAGGGTACGACAACGCATTAGGGGGAGCGTACGTGTGAGGGCGCGGGTTAGTGTTAGCGTACGTGTTAGGAAGAGGGGACGGGTGAGGGTCAGGCTTCGGGGAAGGGTTAGGGTTAGGGTTCGGGCTAGGGTTAGGGTTAGGGGACGGGGAGGGTTTAGGGTCCAGGTGAGGGTACGACAACGCTTTAGGGGGAGCGTACGTGTGAGGGCGCAGGTGAGTGTTAGCGTACGGGTTAGGATTAGGAAACGGGTGAGGGTCAGGCTTCGGGGAAGGGTTAGGGTTAGGGTTCGGGCTAGGGTTAGGGTTAGGGGACGGGGAGGGTTTAGGGTCCAGGTGAGGGTACGACAACGCTTTAGGGGGAGCGTACGTGTGAGGGCGCAGGTGAGTGTTAGCGTACGGGTTAGGATTAGGAAACGGGTGAGGGTCAGGCTTCGGGGAAGGGTTAGGGTTAGGGTTCGGGCTAGGGTTAGGGTTAGGGGACGGGGAGGGTTTAGGGTCCAGGTGAGGGTACGACAACGCTTTAGGGGGAGCGTACGTGTGAGGGCACGGGTTAGTGTTAGCGTACGGGTTAGGATTAGGGGACGGGTGAGGGTCAGACTTTGGGGAAGGGTTAGGGTTAGGGTTCGGGCTAGGGTTAGGGTTAGGGGACAGGGACGGTTTAGGGTCCAGGTGAGGGTACGACAACGCTTTAGGGGGAGCGTACGTGTGAGGGCGCGGGTTAGTGTTAGCGTACGGGTTAGGATTAGGGGACGGGTGAGGGTCAGGTTTCGGGGAAGTGTTAGGGTTAGGGTTCGGGCTAGGGTTAGGGTTAGGGGACGGGGATGGTTTAGGGTCCAGGTGAGGGTACGACAACGCTTTAGGGGGAGCGTACGTGTGAGGGCGCGGGTTAGTGTTAGCGTACGGGTTAGGATTAGGGGACGGGTGAGGGTCAGGCTTCGGGGAAGGGTTAGGGTTCGGGTTCGGGCTAGGGTTAGGGTTAGGGGACGGGGAGGGTTTAGGGTCCAGGTGAGGGTACGACAACGCTTTAGGGGGAGTGTACGTGTGAGGGCGCGGGTTTGTGTTAGCGTACGGGTTAGGATTAGGGGACGGGTGAGGGTCAGGCTTCGGGGAAGTGTTAGGGTTAGGGTTCGGGCTAGGGTTAGTGTTAGGGACGGGGAGGGTTTAGGGTCCAGGTGAGGGTACGACTACGCTTTAGGGGGAGCGTACATGTGAGGGCGCGGGTTAGTGTTAGCGTACGGGTTAGGATTAGGGGACGGGTGAGGGTCAGGCTTCGGGGAAGGGTTAGGGTTAGGGTTCGGGCTAGGGTTAGTGTTAGGGGACGGGGAGGGTTTAGGGTCCAGGTGAGGGTACGAGAAGGCTTTAGGGGGAGCGTACGTGTGAGGGCGCGTGTTAGTGTTAGCCTACGGGTTAGGATTAGGGGACGAGGGAGGGTCAGGCTTCGGGGAAGGGTTAGGGTTAGGGTTCTGGCTAGGGTTAGTGTTAGGGGACGGGGAGGGTTTAGGGTCCAGGTGAGGGTACGACAACGCTTTAGGGGGAGCGTACGTGTGAGGGCGCGGGTTTGTGTTATCGTACGGGTTAGGATTATGGGAAGGGTGAGGGTCAGGCTTCGGGGAAGTGTTAGGGTTAGGGTTCGGGCTAGGGTTAGGGTTAGGGGACGGGGAGGGTTTCGGGTCCAGGTGAGGGTACGACAACGCTTTAGGGGGAGCGTACGTGTGAGGGCGCGGGTTAGTGTTAGCGTACGGGTTAGGATTAGGGGACGGGTGAGTGTCAGGCTTCGGGGAAGGGTTAGGGTTAGGGTTCGGGCTAGGGTTAGGGTTAGGGGACGGGGAGGGTTTCGGGTCCAGGTGAGGGTACGACAACGCTTTAGGGGGAGCGTACGTGTGAGGGCGCGGGTTAGTGTTAGCGTACGGGTTAGGATTAGGGGACTGGTGAGGGTCAGGCTTTAGGGAAGGGTTAGGGGTAGGGTTCGGGGTAGGGTTAGGGTTAGGGGACGGGGACGGTTTAGGGTCCAGGTGAGGGTACGACAACGCTTTAGGGGGAGCGTACGTGTGAGGGCTCGGGTTTGTGTTAGCGTACGGGTTAGGATTAGGGGACGGGTGAGGGTCAGGCTTCGGGGAAGTGTTAGGGTTAGGGTTCGGGCTAGGGTTAGCGTTAGGGGACGGGGACGGTTTAGGGTCCAGGAGAGGGTACGACAACGTTTTAGGGGGAGCGTACGTGTGAGGGCGCGGGTTTGTGTTAGCGTACGGGTTAGGATTAGGGGACGGGTGAGGGTCAGGCTTCGGGGAAGGGTTAGGGTTAGGGTTCGGGCTAGGGTTAGGGTTAGGGGACGGGGACGGTTTAGTGTCCAGGTGACGGTACGACAACGCTTTAGGGGGAGCGTACGTGTGAGGGCGTGAGTTAGTGTTAGCGTACTGGTTAGGATTAGGGTACGGGTGATGGTAAGGCTTCGGGGAAGTGTTAGGGTTAGGGTTCGGGCTAGGGTTAGGGTTAGGGGACGGGGAGGGTTTAGGGTCCAGGTGAGGGTATGACTACGCTTTAGGGGGAGCGTACATGTGAGGGCGCGGGTTAGTGTTAGCGTACGGGTTAGGATTAGGGGACGGGTGAGGGTCAGGCTTTGGGGAAGGGTTAGGGGTAGGGTTCGGGCTAGGGTTAGGGTTAGGGGACGGGGACGGTTTAGGGTCCAGTTTAGGGTACGACAACGCTTTAGGGGGAGCGTACTTGTGAGGGCGCGGGTTAGTGTTAGCGTACGGGTTAGGATTAGGGGACGGGTGAGGGTCAGGCTTCGGGGAAGGGTTAGGGTTAGGATTCGGGCTAGAGTTAGGGTTAGGGGACGGGGAGGGTTTCGGGTCCAGGTGAGGGTACGACAACGCTTTAGGGGGAGCGTACGTGTGAGGGCGCGGGTTAGTGTTAGCGTACGGGTTAGGATTAGGGGACTGGTGAGGGTCAGGCTTTGGGGAAGGGTTAGGGGTAGGGTTCGGGCTAGGGTTAGGGTTAGGGGACGGGGACGGTTTAGGGTCCAGTTTAGGGTACGACAACGCTTTAGGGGGAGCGTACTTGTGAGGGCGCGGGTTAGTGTTAGCGTACGGGTTAGGATTAGGGGACGGGTGAGGGTCAGGCTTCGGGGAAGGGTTAGGGTTAGGGTTCGGGCTAGGGTTAGGGTTAGGGGATGGGGACGGTTTAGGGTCCAGGTGAGAGTACGGCAACGCTTTAGGGGGAGCGTGCGTGTGAGGGCATGGGTTAGTGTTAGCGTACGGGTTAGGATTAGGGGACGGGTGAGGGTCAGGCTTCGGGGAAGGGTTAGGGTTAGGGTTCGGGCTAGGGTTAGGGTTAGGGGACGGGGACGGTTTAGGGTCCAGGTGAGGCTACGGCAACGCTTTAGGGGGAGCGTGCTGTGAGGGCGAGGGTTAGTGTTAGCGTACGGGTTAGGATTAGGGGACGGGTGAGGGTCAGGCTTCGGGGAAGTGTTAAGGTTAGGGTTCGGGCTAGGGTTAGGGTTAGGGGACGGGGACGGTTTAGGGTCCAGGTGAGGGTACGGTAACGCTTTAGGGGGAGCGTGCGTGTGAGGGCGCGGGTTAGTGTTAGCGTACGGGTTAGGATTAGGGGACGGGTGAGGGTCAGGCTTCGGGGAAGGGTTAGGGTTAGGGTTCGGGCTAGGGTTAGGGTTAGGGGACGGGGACGGTTTAGGGTCCAGGTGAGGGTACGGCAACGCTTTAGGGGGAGCGTGCGTGTGAGGGCACGGGTTAGTGTTAGCGTAAGGGTTAGGATTAGGGCACGGGTGAGGGTCAGGCTTCGGGGAAGGGTTAGGGTTAGGGTTCGGGCTAGGGTTAGGGTTAGGGGACGGGGACGGTTTAGGGTCCAGGTGAGGGTATGGCAACGCTTTAGGGGCAGCGTGCGTGTGAGGGCGCGGGTTAGTGTTAGCGTACGGGTTAGGATTAGCGGACGGGTGAGGGTCAGGCTTCGGGGAAGGGTTACGGTTAGGGTTCGGGCTAGGGTTAGGGTTAGGGGACGGGGACGGTTTAGGGTCCAGGTGAGGGTACGGCAACACTTTAGGGGGAGCTTGCGTGTGAGGGCGCGGGTTAGTGTTAGCGTACGGGTTAGGATTAGGGCACGGGTGAGGATCAGGCTTCGGGGAAGTGTTAGGGTTAGGGTTCGGGCTAGGGTTAGGGTTAGGGGACGGGGACGGTTTAGGGTCCAGGTGAGGTTACGGCAACGCTTTAGGGGGAGCGTGCGTGTGAGGGCGCGGGTTAGTGTTAGCGTACGGGTTAGGATTAGGGCACGGGTGAGGGTCAGGCTTCGGGGAAGGGTTAGGGTTAGGGTTCGGGCTAGGGTTAGGGTTAGGGGACGGGGACGGTTTAGGGTCCAGGTGAGGGTACGGCAACGCTGTAGGGGGAGCGTGCGTGTGAGGGCGCGGGTTAGTGTTAGCGTACGGGTTAGGATTAGGGCACGGGTGAGGGTCAGGCTTCAGGGAAGGGTTAGGGTTAGGGTTCGGGCTAGGGTTAGGGTTAGGGGACGGGGACGGTTTAGGGTCCAGGTGAGGGTACGGCAACGCTTTAGGGGGAGCGTGCGTGTGATGGCGCGGGTTAGTGTTCGCGTACGGGTTAGGATTAGGGGACGGGTGAGGGTCAGGCTTCGGGGAAGGGTTAGGGTTAGGGTTCGGGCTAGGGTTAGGGTTAGGGGATGGGGACGGTTTAGGGTCCAGGTGAGGGTACGGCAACGCTTTAGGGGGAGCGTGCGTGTGAGGGCATGGGTTAGTGTTAGCGTACGGGTTAGGATTAGGGGACGGGTGAGGGTCAGGCTTCGGGGAAGGGTTAGGGTTAGGGTTCGGGCTAGGGTTAGGGTTAGGGGACGGGGAGGGTTTCGGGTCCAGGTGAGGCTACGACAACGCTTTAGGGGGAGCGTACGTGTGAGGGCGCGGGTTAGTGTTAGCGTACGGGTTAGGATTAGGGGACGGGTGAGGGTCAGGCTTCGGGGAAGGTTTAGGGTTAGGGTTCGTGCTAGGGTTAGGGTTAGGGGACGGGGACGGTTTAGGGTCCAGGTGAGGGTACGACAACGCTTTAGGGGGAGCGTACGTGTGAGGGCGCGGGTTAGTGTTAGCATACGAGTTAGGATTAGGGTACGGGTGAGGGTCAGGCTTCGGGGAAGGGTTAGGGTTAGGGTTCGGGCTAGGGTTAGGGTTAGGGGACGGGGAGGGTTTAGGGTCCAGGTGAGGGTACGACAACACTTTAGGGGGAGCGTACATGTGAGGGCGTGGGTTAGTGTTAGCGTACGGGTTAGGATTAGGGGATGGGTGAGGGTCAGGCTTCGGGGAAGGGTTAGGGTTAGGGTTCGGGCTAGGGTTAGGGGACGGGGACGGTTTAGGGTCCAGGTGAGGGTACGACAATGCTTTAAGGGGAGCGTACGTGTGAGGGCGCGGGTTAGTGTTAGCGTACGTGTTAGGATTAGGGTACGGGTGAGGGTCAGGCTTCGGGGAAGGGTTAGGGTTAGGGTTCGGGCTAGGGTTAGGGTTAGGGGACGGGGAGGGTTTAGGGTCCAGGTGAGGGTACGACAACGCTTTAGGGGGAGCGTACGTGTGAGGGCGCGGGTTAGTGTTAGCGTACGGGTTAGGATTAGGGGACGGGTGAGGGTCAGGCTTCGGGGAAGGGTTAGGGTTAGGGTTTGGGCTAGGGTTAGGGTTAGGGGACGGGGAGGGTTTAGGGTCCAGGTGAGGGTACGACAACGCTTTAGGGGGAGCGTACGTGTGAGGGCGCGGGTTTGTGTTAGCGTACGGGTTAGGATTAGGGGACGGGTGAGGGTCAGGCTTCGGGGAAGGGTTAGGGTTAGGGTTCGGGCTAGGGTTAGGGTTAGGGGACGGGGAGGGTTTAGGGTCCAGGTGAGGGTACGACTACGCTTTAGGGGGAGCGTACATGTGAGGGCGCGGGTTAGTGTTAGCGTACGCGTTAGGATTAGGGGACGGGTGAGGGTCAGGCTTCGGGGAAGGGTTAGGGTTAGGGTTCGGGCTAGGGTTAGGCTTAGGGGACGGGGAGGGTTTAGTGTCCAGGTGAGGGTACGACAACGCTTTAGGGGGAGCGTACGTGTGAGGGCGCGGGTTTGTGTTAGCGTACGGGTTAGGATTAGGGGACGGGTGAGGGTCAGGCTTCGGGGAAGTGTTAGGGTTAGGGTTCGGGCTAGGGTTAGGGTTAGGGGACGGGGAGGGTTTAGGGTCCAGGTGAGGGTACGACAACGCTTTAGGGGGAGCGTACGTGTGAGGGCGCGGGTTAGTGTTAGCGTACGGGTTAGGATTAGGGGACGGGTGAGGGTCAGGCTTCGGGGAAGGGTTAGGGTTAGGGTTCGGGCTAGGGTTAGGGTTAGGGGACGGGGACGGTTTAGGGGCCAGGTGAGGGTACGACAACGCATTAGGGGGAGCGTACGTGTGAGGGCGCGGGTTAGTGTTAGCGTACGTGTTAGGAAGAGGGGACGGGTGAGGGTCAGGCTTCGGGGAAGGGTTAGGGTTAGGGTTCGGGCTAGGGTTAGGGTTAGGGGACGGGGAGGGTTTAGGGTCCAGGTGAGGGTACGACAACGCTTTAGGGGGAGCGTACGTGTGAGGGCGCAGGTGAGTGTTAGCGTACGGGTTAGGATTAGGAAACGGGTGAGGGTCAGGCTTCGGGGAAGGGTTAGGGTTAGGGTTCGGGCTAGGGTTAGGGTTAGGGGACGGGGAGGGTTTAGGGTCCAGGTGAGGGTACGACAACGCTTTAGGGGGAGCGTACGTGTGAGGGCGCAGGTGAGTGTTAGCGTACGGGTTAGGATTAGGAAACGGGTGAGGGTCAGGCTTCGGGGAAGGGTTAGGGTTAGGGTTCGGGCTAGGGTTAGGGTTAGGGGACGGGGAGGGTTTAGGGTCCAGGTGAGGGTACGACAACGCTTTAGGGGGAGCGTACGTGTGAGGGCACGGGTTAGTGTTAGCGTACGGGTTAGGATTAGGGGACGGGTGAGGGTCAGACTTTGGGGAAGGGTTAGGGTTAGGGTTCGGGCTAGGGTTAGGGTTAGGGGACAGGGACGGTTTAGGGTCCAGGTGAGGGTACGACAACGCTTTAGGGGGAGCGTACGTGTGAGGGCGCGGGTTAGTGTTAGCGTACGGGTTAGGATTAGGGGACGGGTGAGGGTCAGGTTTCGGGGAAGTGTTAGGGTTAGGGTTCGGGCTAGGGTTAGGGTTAGGGGACGGGGATGGTTTAGGGTCCAGGTGAGGGTACGACAACGCTTTAGGGGGAGCGTACGTGTGAGGGCGCGGGTTAGTGTTAGCGTACGGGTTAGGATTAGGGGACGGGTGAGGGTCAGGCTTCGGGGAAGGGTTAGGGTTAGGGTTCGGGCTAGGGTTAGGGTTAGGGGATGGGGACGGTTTAGGGTCCAGGTGAGAGTACGGCAACGCTTTAGGGGGAGCGTGCGTGTGAGGGCATGGGTTAGTGTTAGCGTACGGGTTAGGATTAGGGGACGGGTGAGGGTCAGGCTTCGGGGAAGGGTTAGGGTTAGGGTTCGGGCTAGGGTTAGGGTTAGGGGACGGGGACGGTTTAGGGTCCAGGTGAGGCTACGGCAACGCTTTAGGGGGAGCGTGCTGTGAGGGCGAGGGTTAGTGTTAGCGTACGGGTTAGGATTAGGGGATGGGTGAGGGTCAGGCTTCGGGGAAGTGTTAAGGTTAGGGTTCGGGCTAGGGTTAGGGTTAGGGGACGGGGACGGTTTAGGGTCCAGGTGAGTGTACGGCAACGCTTTAGGGGGAGCGTGCGTGTGAGGGCGCGGGTTAGTGTTAGCGTAAGGGTTAGGATTAGGGCACGGGTGAGGGTCAGGCTTCGGGGAAGGGTTAGGGTTAGGGTTCGGGCTAGGGTTAGGGTTAGGGGACGGGGACGGTTTAGGGTCCAGGTGAGGGTACGGCAACGCTTTAGGGGGAGCGTGCGTGTGAGGGCATGGGTTAGTGTTAGCGTACGGGTTAGGATTAGGGCACGGGTGAGGGTCAGGCTTCGGGGAAGGGTTAGGGTTAGGGTTCGGGCTAGGGTTAGGGTTAGGGGACGGGGACGGTTTAGGGTCCAGGTGAGGTTACGGCAACGCTTTAGGTGGAGCGTGCGTGTGAGGGCGCGGGTTAGTGTTAGCGTACGGGTTAGGATTAGGGGACGGGTGAGGGTCAGGCTTCGGGGAAGGGTTAGGGTTAGGGTTCAGGCTAGGGTTAGGGTTAGGGGACGGGGACGGTTTAGGGTCCAGGTGAGGGTATGGCAACGCTTTAGGGGCAGCGTGCGTGTGAGGGCGCGGGTTAGTGTTAGCGTACGGGTTAGGATTAGCGGACGGGTGAGGGTCAGGCTTCGGGGAAGGGTTACGGTTAGGGTTCGGGCTAGGGTTAGGGTTAGGGGACGGGGACGGTTTAGGGTCCAGGTGAGGGTACGGCAACACTTTAGGGGGAGCTTGCGTGTGAGGGCGCGGGTTAGTGTTAGCGTACGGGTTAGGATTAGGGCACGGGTGAGGATCAGGCTTCGGGGAAGTGTTAGGGTTAGGGTTCGGGCTAGGGTTAGGGTTAGGGGACGGGGACGGTTTAGGGTCCAGGTGAGGTTACGGCAACGCTTTAGGGGGAGCGTGCGTGTGAGGGCGCGGGTTAGTGTTAGCGTACGGGTTAGGATTAGGGCACGGGTGAGGGTCAGGCTTCGGGGAAGGTTTAGGGTTAGGGTTCGGGCTAGGGTTAGGGTTAGGGGACGGGGACGGTTTAGGGTCCAGGTGAGGGTACGGCAACGCTGTAGGGGGAGCGTGCGTGTGAGGGCGCGGGTTAGTGTTAGCGTACGGGTTAGGATTAGGGCACGGGTGAGGGTCAGGCTTCAGGGAAGGGTTAGGGTTAGGGTTCGGGCTAGGGTTAGGGTTAGGGGACGGGGACGGTTTAGGGTCCAGGTGAGGGTACGGCAACTCTTTAGGGGGAGCGTGCGTGTGAGGGCGCGGGTTAGTGTTCGCGTACGGGTTAGGATTAGGGGACGGGTGAGGGTCAGGCTTCGGGGAAGGGTTAGGGTTAGGGTTCGGGCTAGGGTTAGGGTTAGGGGATGGGGACGGTTTAGGGTCCAGGTGAGGGTACGGCAACGCTTTAGGGGGAGCGTGCGTGTGAGGGCATGGGTTAGTGTTAGCGTACGGGTTAGGATTAGGGGACGGGTGAGGGTCAGGCTTCGGGGAAGGGTTAGGGTTAGGGTTCGGGCTAGGGTTAGGGTTAGGGGACGGGGAGGGTTTCGGGTCCAGGTGAGGGTACGACAACGCTTTAGGGGGAGCGTACGTGTGAGGGCGCGGGTTAGTGTTAGCGTACGGGTTAGGATTAGGGGACGGGTGAGGGTCAGGCTTCGGGGAAGGTTTAGGGTTAGGGTTCGTGCTAGGGTTAGGGTTAGGGGACGGGGACGGTTTAGGGTCCAGGTGAGGGTACGACAACGCTTTAGGGGGAGCGTACGTGTGAGGGCGCGGGTTAGTGTTAGCATACGAGTTAGGATTAGGGTACGGGTGAGGGTCAGGCTTCGGGGAAGGGTTAGGGTTAGGGTTCGGGCTAGGGTTAGGGTTAGGGGACGGGGAGGGTTTAGGGTCCAGGTGAGGGTACGACAACGCTTTAGGGGGAGCGTACATGTGAGGGCGCGGGTTAGTGTTAGCGTACGGGTTAGGATTAGGGGATGGGTGAGGGTCAGGCTTCGGGGAAGGGTTAGGGTTCGGGCTAGGGTTAGGGTTAGGGGACGGGGAGGGTTTAGGGTCCAGGTGAGGGTACGACAACGCTTTAGGGGGAGCGTACGTGTGAGGGCGCAGGTGAGTGTTAGCGTACGGGTTAGGATTAGGAAACGGGTGAGGGTCAGGCTTCGGGGAAGGGTTAGGGTTAGGGTTCGGGCTAGGGTTAGGGTTAGGGGACGGGGAGGGTTTAGGGTCCAGGTGAGGGTACGACAACGCTTTAGGGGGAGCGTACGTGTGAGGGCACGGGTTAGTGTTAGCGTACGGGTTAGGATTAGGGGACGGGTGAGGGTCAGACTTTGGGGAAGGGTTAGGGTTAGGGTTCGGGCTAGGGTTAGGGTTAGGGGACAGGGACGGTTTAGGGTCCAGGTGAGGGTACGACAACGCTTTAGGGGGAGCGTACGTGTGAGGGCGCGGGTTAGTGTTAGCGTACGGGTTAGGATTAGGGGACGGGTGAGGGTCAGGTTTCGGGGAAGTGTTAGGGTTAGGGTTCGGGCTAGGGTTAGGGTTAGGGGACGGGGATGGTTTAGGGTCCAGGTGAGGGTACGACAACGCTTTAGGGGGAGCGTACGTGTGAGGGCGCGGGTTAGTGTTAGCGTACGGGTTAGGATTAGGGGACGGGTGAGGGTCAGGCTTCGGGGAAGGGTTAGGGTTAGGGTTCGGGCTAGGGTTAGGGTTAGGGGACGGGGAGGGTTTAGGGTCCAGGTGAGGGTACGACAACGCTTTAGGGGGAGTGTACGTGTGAGGGCGCGGGTTTGTGTTAGCGTACGGGTTAGGATTAGGGGACGGGTGAGGGTCAGGCTTCGGGGAAGTGTTAGGGTTAGGGTTCGGGCTAGGGTTAGGGTTGGGGACGGGGAGGGTTTAGGGTCCAGGCGAGGGTACGACTACGCTTTAGGGGGAGCGTACATGTGAGGGCGCGGGTTAGTGTTAGCGTACGGGTTAGGATTAGGGGACGGGTGAGGGTCAGGCTTCGGGGAAGGGTTAGGGTTAGGGTTCGGGCTAGGGTTAGTGTTAGGGGACGGGGAGGGTTTAGGGTCCAGGTGAGGGTACGAGAACGCTTTAGGGGGAGCGTACGTGTGAGGGCGCGTGTTAGTGTTAGCCTACGGGTTAGGATTAGGGGACGAGGGAGGGTCAGGCTTCGGGGAAGGGTTAGGGTTAGGGTTCTGGCTAGGGTTAGTGTTAGGGGACGGGGAGGGTTTAGGGTCCAGGTGAGGGTACGACAACGCTTTAGGGGGAGCGTACGTGTGAGGGCGCGGGTTTGTGTTATCGTACGGGTTAGGATTATGGGAAGGGTGAGGGTCAGGCTTCGGGGAAGTGTTAGGGTTAGGGTTCGGGCTAGGGTTAGGGTTAGGGGACGGGGAGGGTTCCGGGTCCAGGTGAGGGTACGACAACGCTTTAGGGGGAGCGTACGTGTGAGGGCGCGGGTTAGTGTTAGCGTACGGGTTAGGATTAGGGGACGGGTGAGTGTCAGGCTTCGGGGAAGGGTTAGGGTTAGGGTTCGGGCTAGGGTTAGGGTTAGGGGACGGGGAGGGTTTCGGGTCCAGGTGAGGGTACGACAACGCTTTAGGGGGAGCGTACGTGTGAGGGCGCGGGTTAGTGTTAGCGTACGGGTTAGGATTAGGGGACTGGTGAGGGTCAGGCTTTAGGGAAGGGTTAGGGGTAGGGTTCGGGCTAGGGTTAGGGTTAGGGGACGGGGACGGTTTAGGGTCCAGGTGAGGGTACGACAACGCTTTAGGGGGAGCGTACGTGTGAGGGCTCGGGTTTGTGTTAGCGTACGGGTTAGGATTAGGGGACGGGTGAGGGTCAGGCTTCGGGGAAGTGTTAGGGTTAGGGTTCGGGCTAGGGTTAGCGTTAGGGGACGGGGACGGTTTAGGGTCCAGGAGAGGGTACGACAACGTTTTAGGGGGAGCGTACGTGTGAGGGCGCGGGTTAGTGTTAGCGTACGGGTTAGGATTAGGGGACGGGTGAGGGTCAGGCTTCGGGGAAGGGTTAGGGTTAGGGTTCGGGCTAGGGTTAGGGTTAGGGGACGGGGACGGTTTAGTGTCCAGGTGACGGAACGACAACGCTTTAGGGGGAGCGTACGTGTGAGGGCGTGAGTTAGTGTTAGCGTACTGGTTAGGATTAGGGTACGGGTGATAGTCAGGCTTCGGGGAAGGGTTAGGGTTAGGGTTCGGGCTAGGGTTAGGGTTAGGGGACGGGGAGGGTTTAGGGTCCAGGTGAGGGTATGACTACGCTTTAGGGGGAGCGTACATGTGAGGGCGCGGGTTAGTGTTAGCGTACGGGTTAGGATTAGGGGACGGGTGAGGGTCAGGCTTCGGGGAAGGGTTAGGGTTAGGGTTCGGGCTAGGGTTAGGGTTAGGGGACGGGGAGGGTTTAGGGTCCAGGTGAGGGTACGAGAACGCTTTAGGGTGAGCGTACGTGTGAGGGCGCGGGTTAGTGTTAGCCTACGGGTTAGGATTAGGGGACGAGTGAGGGTCAGGCTTCGGGGAAGGTTTAGGGTTAGGGTTCGGGCTAGGGTTAGGGTTAGGGGACGGGGAGGGTTTAGGGTCCAGGTGAGGGTACGACAACGCTTTAGGGGGAGCGTACGTGTGAGGGCGCGGGTTAGTGTTAGCGTACGGGTTAGGATTAGGGGACGGGTGAGGGTCAGGCTTCGGGGAAGGGTTAGGGTTAGGATTCGGGCTAGGGTTAGGGTTAGGGGACGGGGAGGGTTTCGGGTCCAGGTGAGGGTACGACAACGCTTTAGGGGGAGCGTACGTGTGAGGGCGCGGGTTAGTGTTAGCGTACGGGTTAGGATTAGGGGACTGGTGAGGGTCAGGCTTTGGGGAAGGGTTAGGGGTAGGGTTCGGGCTAGGGTTAGGGTTAGGGGACGGGGACGGTTTAGGGTCCAGTTTAGGGTACGACAACGCTTTAGGGGGAGCGTACTTGTGAGGGCGCGGGTTAGTGTTAGCGTACGGGTTAGGATTAGGGGACGGGTGAGTGTCAGGCTTTAGGGAAGTGTTAGGGTTAGGGTTCGGGCTAGGGTTAGGTTTAGGGGACAGGGACGGTTTAGGGTCCAGGTGAGGGTACGACAACACTTTAGGGGGAGCGTACGTGTGAGGGCGCAGGTTAGTGTTAGCGTACGTGTTAGGATTAGGGGACGGGTGAGGGTCAGGCTTCGGGGAAGGGTTAGGGTTAGGGTTCGGGCTAGGGTGAGGGTTAGGGGACGGGGAGGGTTTTGGGTCCAGGTGAGGGTACGACAACGCTTTAGGGGGAGGTACGTGTGAGGGCGTGTGTTAGTGTTAGCGTACGGGTTAGGATTAGGGGACGGGTGAGGGTCAGGCTTCTGGGAAGTGTTAGGGTTAGGATTCGGGCTAGGGTTAGGGTTAGGGGACGGGGACGGTTTAGGGTCCAGGTGAGGGTACGACAACGCTTTAGGGGGAGCGTACGTGTGAGGGTGCGGGTTAGTGTTAGCGTACGGGTTAGGATTAGGGGACGGGTGAGGGTCAGGCTTCGGGGAAGGGTTCGGGTTAGTGTTCGGGCTAGGGTTAGGGTTAGGGGACGGGGACGGTTTAGGGTCCAGGTGATGGTACAACAACGCTTTAGGGGTTGCGTACGTGTGAGGGCGCGGGTGAGTGTTAGCGTAAGGGTTAAGATTAGGAAACGGGTGAGGGTCAGGCTTCGGGGAAGGGTTAGGGTTAGGGTTCGGGCTAGGGTTAGGGTTAGGGGACGGGGAGGGTTTAGGGTCCAGGTGAGGGTACGACAACGCTTTAGGGGGAGCGTACGTGTGAGGGCGCGGGTTAGTGTTAGCGTACGGGTTAGGATTAGGGGACGGGTGAGGATCAGGCTTCGGGGAAGGGTTAGGGTTAGGGTTCCGGCTAGGGTTAGGGTTAGGGGACGGGGACGGTTTAGGGTCCAGGGGAGGGTACGACAACGCTTTAGGGGGAGCGTACGTGTGAGGGCGCGGGTTTGTGTCAGCGTACGCGTTAGGATTAGGGGACGGGTGAGGGTCAGGTTTCGGGGAAGTGTTAGGGTTAGGGTTCGTGCTAGGGTTAGGGTTAGGGGACGGGGAGGGTTTAGGGTCCAGGTGAGGGTACGAGAACGCTTTAGTGGGAGCGTACGTGTGAGGGCGCGGGTTAGTGTTAGCCTACGGGTTAGGATTAGGGCACGAGTGACGGTCAGGCTTCAGGGAAGGGTTAGGGTTAGGGTTCGGGCTAGGGTTAGGGTTAGGGGACGGGGAGGGTTTAGGGTCCAGGTGAGGGTACGACAACGCTTTAGGGGGAGCGTACGTGTGAGGCCGCGGGTTTGTGTTATCGTACGGGTTAGGATTATGGGAAGGGTGAGCGTCAGGCTTCGGGGAAGTGTTAGGGTTAGGGTTCGGGCTAGGGTTAGGGTTAGGGGACGGGGAGGGTTTAGGGTCCAGGTGAGGGTACGACAACGCTTTAGGGGGAGCGTACGTGTGAGGGCGCGGGTTAGTGTTAGCGTACGGGTTAGGATTAGGGGACTGGTGAGGGTCAGGCTTTGGGGAAGGGTTAGGGGTAGGGTTCGGGCTAGGGTTAGGGTTAGGGGACGGGGACGGTTTAGGGTCCAGGTGAGGGTACGACAACGCTTTAGGGGGAGCGTACTTGTGAGGGCGCGGGTTAGTGTTAGCGTACGGGTTAGGATTAGGGGACGGGTGAGTGTCAGGCTTTAGGGAAGTGTTAGGGTTAGGGTTCGGGCTAGGGTTAGGTTTAGGGGACAGGGACGGTTTAGGGTCCAGGTGAGGGTACGACAACACTTTAGGGGGAGCGTACGTGTGAGGGCGCAGGTTAGTGTTAGCGTACGTGTTAGGATTAGGGGACGGGTGAGGGTCAGGCTTCGGGGAAGGGTTAGGGTTAGGGTTCGGGCTAGGGTTAGGGTTAGCGGACGGGGAGGGTTTTGGGTCCAGGTGAGGGTACGACAACGCTTTAGGGGGAGGTACGTGTGAGGGCGTGTGTTAGTGTTAGCGTACGGGTTAGGATTAGGGGACTGGTGAGGGTCAGGCTTTGGGGAAGGGTTAGGGGTAGGGTTCGGGCTAGGGTTAGGGTTAGGGACGGGGACGGTTTAGGGTCCAGGTGATGGTACGACAACGCTTTAGGGGGAGCGTACGTGTGAGGGCGCGGGTGAGTGTTAGCGTAAGGGTTAAGATTAGGAAACGGGTGAGGGTCAGGCTTCGGGGAAGGGTTAGGGTTAGGGTTCGGGCTAGGGTTAGGGTTAGGGGACGGGGAGGGTTTTGGGTCCAGGTGAGGGTACGACAACGCTTTAGGGGGAGCGTACGTGTGAGGGTGCGGGTTAGTGTTAGCGTACGGGTTAGGATTAGGGGACGGGTGAGGGTCAGGCTTCGGGGAAGGGTTCGGGTTAGTGTTCGGGCTAGGGTTAGGGTTAGGGACGGGGACGGTTTAGGGTCCAGGTGATGGTACGACAACGCTTTAGGGGGAGCGTACGTGTGAGGGCGCGGGTGAGTGTTAGCGTAAGGGTTAAGATTAGGAAACGGGTGAGGGTCAGGCTTCGGGGAAGGGTTAGGGTTAGGTTTCGGGCTAGGGTTAGGGTTAGGGGACGGGGAGGGTTTAGGGTCCAGGTGAGGGTACGACAACGCTTTAGGGGGAGCGTACGTGTGAGGGCGCGGGTTAGTGTTAGCGTACGGGTTAGGATTAGGGGACGGGTGAGGATCAGGCTTCGGGGAAGGGTTAGGGTTAGGGTTCCGGCTAGGGTTAGGGTTAGGGGACGGGGACGGTTTAGGGTCCAGGGGAGGGTACGACAACGCTTTAGGGGGAGCGTACGTGTGAGTGCGCGGGTTTGTGTCAGCGTACGCGTTAGGATTAGGGGACGGGTGAGGGTCAGGTTTCGGGGAAGTGTTAGGGTTAGGGTTCGGGCTAGGGTTAGGGTTAGGGGACGGGGATGGTTTAGGGTCCAGGTGAGGGTACGACAACGCTTTAGGGGGAGCGTACATGTGAGGGCGCGGGTTAGTGTTAGCGTACGGGTTAGGATTAGGGGATGGGTGAGGGTCACGCTTCGGGGAAGGGTTAGGGTTAGGGTTCGGGCTAGGGTTAGGGTTAGGGGACGGGGAGGGTTTAGGATCCAGGTGAGGGTACGACAACGCTTTAGGGGGAGCGTACGTGTGAGGGCGCGGGTTTGTGTTAGCGTACGGGTTAGGATTAGGGGACGGGTGAGGGTCAGGCTTCGGGGAAGTGTTAGGGTTTGGGTTCGGGCTAGGGTTAGGGTTAGGGGACTGGGAGGGTTTAGGATCCAGGTGAGGGTACGACTACGCTTTAGGGGGAGCGTACATGTGAGGGCGCGGGTTAGTGTTAGCGTACGGGTTAGGATTAGGGGACGGGTGAGGGTCAGGCTTCGGGGAAGGGTTAGGGTTAGGGTTCGGGCTAGGGTTAGGGTTAGGGGACGGGGAGGGTTTAGGGTCCAGGAGAGGGTACGACAACGTTTTAGGGGGAGCGTACGTGTGAGGGCGCGGGTTAGTGTTAGCGTACGGGTTAGGATTAGGGGACGGGTGAGGGTCAGGCTTCGGGGAAGTGTTAGAGTTAGGGTTCGGGCTAGGGTTAGGGTTAGGGGACGGGGAGGGTTTAGGGTCCAGGTGAGGGTACGAGAACGCTTTAGTGGGAGCGTACGTGTGAGGGCGCGGGTTAGTGTTAGCCTACGGGTTAGGATTAGGGCACGAGTGACGGTCAGGCTTCAGGGAAGGTTTAGGGTTAGGGTTCGGGCTAGGGTTAGGGTTAGGGGACGGGGAGGGTTTAGGGTCCAGGTGAGGGTACGACAACGCTTTAGGGGGAGCGTACGTGTGAGGCCGCGGGTTTGTGGTATCGTACGGGTTAGGATTATGGGAAGGGTGAGCGTCAGGCTTCGGGGAAGTGTTAGGGTTAGGGTTCGGGCTAGGGTTAGGGTTAGGGGACGGGGAGGGTTTAGTGTCCAGGTGAGGGTACGAGAACGCTTTAGGGGGAGTGTACGTGTGAGGGCGCGGGTTAGTGTTTGCGTACGGGTTAGGATTAGGGGACGGGTGAGGGTCAGGCTTCGGAGAAGGGTTAGGGTTAGTGTTCGGGCTAGGGTTAGGGTTAGGGGACGGGGAGGGTTTCGGGTCCAGGTGAGGGTACGACAACGCTTTAGGGGGAGCGTACGTGTGAGGGCGCGGGTTAGTGTTAGCGTACGGGTTAGGATTAGGGGACTGGTGAGGGTCAGGCTTTAGGGAAGGGTTAGGGGTAGGGTTCGGGCTAGGGTTAGGTTTAGGGGATGGGGACGGTTTAGGGTCCAGGTGAGGGTACGACAACGCTTTAGGGGGAGTGTACGTGTGAGGGCGCGGGTTTGTGTTAGCGTACGGGTTAGGATTAGGGGACGGGTGAGGGTCAGGCTTCGGGGAAGTGTTAGGGTTAGGGTTCGGGCTAGGGTTAGGGTTAGGGGACGGGGACGGTTTAGGGTCCAGGTGAGGGTACGACAACGCTTTAGGGGGAGCGTACCTGTGAGGGCGCGGGTTAGTGTTAGCGTACGGGTTAGGATTAGGGGACGGGTGAGTGTCAGGCTTTAGGGAAGTGTTAGGGTTAGGGTTCGGGCTAGGGTTAGGTTTAGGGGACGGGGACGGTTTAGGGTCCAGGTGATGGTACGACAACACCTTAGGGGGAGCGTACGTGTGAGGGCGCAGGTTAGTGTTAGCGTACGTGTTAGGATTAGGGGACGGGTGAGGGTCAGGCTTCGGGGAAGGGTTAGGGTTAGGGTTCGGGCTAGGGTTAGGGTTAGGGGACGGGGAGGGTTTTGGGTCCAGGTGAGGGTACGACAACGCTTTATGGGGAGCGTACGTGTGAGGGCGTGTGTTAGTGTTAGCGTACGGGTTAGGATTAGGGGACGGGTGAGGGTCAGGCTTCTGGGAAGTGTTAGGGTTAGGGTTCAGGCTAGGGATAGGGTTAGGGGACGGGGACGGTTTAGGGTCCAGGTGAGGGTACGACAACGCTTTAGGGGGAGTGTACGTGTGAAAGCGCGGGTTAGTGTTAGCGTACGGGTTAGGATTAGGGGACGGGTGAGGGTCAGGCTTCGGGGAAGGGTTAGGGTTAGGGTTCGGGCTAGGGTTAGGGTTAGGGGACGGGGAGGGTTTAGGGTCCAGGTGAGGGTACGACAACGCTTTCAGGGGAGCGTACGTGTGAGGGCGCGGGTTAGTGTTAGTGTACGGGTTAGGATTAGGGGACGGGTGAGGTTCAGGCTTCGGGGAACGGTTAGGGTTAGGGTTCGGGCTAGGGTTAGGGTTAGGTTTAGGGGACGGGGAGGGTTTAGGGTCCAGGTGAGGGTACGACAATGCTTTAGGTGGAGCGTACGTGTGAGGGCGCGGGTTAGTGTTAGCGAACGGTTTAGGATTAGGGGACGGGTGAGGGTCAGGCTTCGGGGAAGGGTTAGGGTTAGGGTTCGGGCTAGGGTTAGGGTTAGGGAACGGGGAGCGTTTAGGGTCCAGGTGAGGGTACGAAAACGCTTTAGGGGGAGCGTACGTGTGAGGGCGCGGGTGAGTGTTAGCGTACGGGTTAGGATTAGGGGACGGGTGAGGGTCAGGCTTCGGGGAAGGTTTAGGGTTGGGGTTCGGGCTAGGGTTAGGGTTAGGGGACGGTGAGGGTTTAGGGTCCAGGTGAGGGTAAGACAACGCTTTAGGGGGAGCGTACGTGTGAGGGCGCGGGTTAGTGTTAGCGTACAGGTTAGGATTATGGGACGGGTGAGGGTCAGGTTTCGGGGAAGGGTTAGGGTTAGGGTTCGGGCTAGGGTTAGGGTTAGGGGATGGGGAGGGTTTAGGGTCCAGGTGAGGGTACGACAACGCTTTAGGGGGAGCGTACGCGTGAGGGCGCGGGTTAGTGTTAGCGTACGTGTTAGGAAGAGGGGACGGGTGAGGGTCAGGTTTCGCGGAAGGGTTAGGGTTAGGGTTCGGGCTAGGGTTAGGGTTAGGGGACGGGGAGGGTTTAGGGTCCAGGTGAGGGTACGACAACGCTTTAGGGGGAGCGTACGTGTGAGGGCGTGTGTTAGTGTTAGCGTACGGGTTAGGATTAGGGGACGGGTGAGGGTCAGGCTTCGGGGAAGGGTTAGGGTTAGGGTTCGGGCTAGGGTTAGGGTTAGGGGACGGGGAGGGTTTAGGGTCCAGGTGAGGGTACGACAACGCTTTAGGGGGAGCGTACGTGTGAGGGCGCGGGTTAGTGTTAGCGTACGGGTTAGGATTAGGGGACGGGTGAGGGTCAGGCTTCGGGGAAGTGTTAGGGTTAGGGTTCGGGCTAGGGTTAGGGTTAGGGGACGGGGACGGTTTAGGGTCCAGGTGAGGGTACGACAACGCTGTAGGGGGAGCGTACGTGTGAGGGCGCGGGTTAGTGTTAGCGTACGGGTTAGGATTAGGGGACGGGTGAGTGTCAGGCTTTAGGGAAGTGTTAGGGTTAGGGTTCGGGCTAGGGTTAGGTTTAGGGGACAGGGACAGTTTAGGGTCCAGGTGATGGTACGACAACACCTTAGGTGGAGCGTACATGTGAGGGCGCAGGTTAGTGTTAGCGTACGTGTTAGGATTAGGGGACGGGTGAGGGTCAGGCTTCGGGGAAGGGTTAGGGTTAGGGTTCGGGCTAGGGTTAGGGTTAGGGGACGGGGAGGGTTTTGGGTCCAGGTGAGGGTACGACAACGCTTTATGGGGAGCGTACGTGTGAGGGTGTGTGTTAGTGTTAGCGTACGGGTTAGGATTAGGGGACGGGTGAGGGTCAGGCTTCTGGGAAGTGTTAGGGTTAGGGTTCAGGCTAGGGATAGGGTTAGGGGACGGGGACGGTTTAGGGTCCAGGTGAGGGTACGACAACGCTTTAGGGGGAGTGTACGTATGAAAGGGCGGGTTAGTGTTAGCGTACGGGTTAGGATTAGGGGTCGGGTGAGGGTCAGGCTTCGGGGAAGTGTTAGGGTTAGGGTTCGGGCTAGGGTTAGGGTTAGGGGACGGGGAGGGTTTAGGGTCCAGGTGAGGGTACGACAACGCTTTAGGGGGAGCGTACGTGTGAGGGCGCGGGTTAGTGTTAGTGTACGGGTTAGGATTAGGGGACGGGTGACGTTCAGGCTTCGGGGAACGGTTAGGGTTAGGGTTCGGGCTAGGGTTAGGGTTAGGGGACGGGGAGGGTTTAGGGTCCATGTGACGGTACGACAACGCTTTAGGGAGAGCATACGTGTGAGGGCGTGGGTTAGTGTTAGCGTACGGGTTAGGATTATGGACGGGAGAGGGTCAGGCTTCGGGGAAGGGTTAGGGTTAGGGTTCGGGCTAGGGTTAGGGTTAGGGGACGGGGAGCGTTTAGGGTCCAGGTGAGGGTACGAAAACGCTTCAGGGGGAGCGTACGTGTGAGGGCGCGGGTGAGTGTTAGCGTACGGGTTAGGATTAGGGGACGGGTGAGGGTCAGGCTTCGGGGAAGGTTTAGGGTTGGGGTTCGGGCTAGGGTTAGGGTTAGGGGACGGTGAGGGTTTAGGGTCCAGGTGAGGGTAAGACAACGCTTTAGGGGGAGCGTACGTGTGAGGGCGCGGGTTAGTATTAGCGTACAGGTTAGGATTATGGGACGGGTGAGGGTCAGGTTTCGGGGAAGGGTTAGGGTTAGGGTTCGGGCTAGGGTTAGGGTTAGGGGATGGGGAGGGTTTAGGGTCCAGGTGAGGGTACGACAACGCTTTAGGGGGAGCGCACGCGTGAGGGCGCGGGTTAGTGTTAGCGTACGTGTTAGGAAGAGGGGACGGGTGAGGGTCAGGTTTCGCGGAAGGGTTAGGGTTAGGGTTGGGGCTAGGGTTAGGGTTAGGGGACGGGGAGGGTTTAGGGTCCAGGTGAGGGTACGACAACGCTTTAGGGGGAGCGTACGTGTGATGTCGTGGGTTAGTGTTAGCGTACGGGTTAGGATTAGGGGACGGGTGAGGGTCAGGCTTCGGGGAAGGGTTAGGGTTAGGGTTCGGGCTAGGGTTAGGGTTAGGGGACGGGGAGGGTTTAGGGTCCAGGTGAGGGTACGACAACGCTTTAGGGGGAGCGTACGTGTGAGGGCGCGGGTTAGTGTTAGCGTACGGGTTAGGATTAGGGGACGGGTGAGGGTCAGGCTTCGGGGAAGGGTTAGGGTTAGGGTTCGGGCTAGGGTTAGGGTTAGGGGACGGGGAGGGTTTAGTTTCCAGGTGAGGGTACGACAACGCTTTAGGTGGAGAGTACGTGTGAGGGCGCGGGTTAGTGTTAGCGTACGGTTTAGGATTAGGGGACGGGTGAGGGTCAGGCTTCGGGAAAGTGTTAGGGTTAGGGTTCGGGCTAGGGTTAGGGTTAGGGGATGGGGACGGTTTAGGGTCCAGGTGAGGGTACGACAACGCTTTAGGGGGAGCGTACGTGTGAGGGCACGGGTTAGTGTTAGCGTACGGGTTAGGATTAGGGGACGGGTGAGGGTCAGGCCTCTGGGAAGTTTTAGGGTTAGGCTTCGGGCTAGGGTTAGGGTTAGGGAACGGGGACGGTTTAGGGTCCAGGTGAGGGTACGACAACGCTTTAGGGGGAGCGTACGTGTGAGGGCGCGGGTTAGTGTTAGTGTACGGGTTAGGATTAGGGGATGGCTAAGGGTCAGGCTTCGGGGAAGGGTTAGGGTTAGGGTTCGGGCTAGGGTTAGGGAAGGGGACGGGGACGGTTTAGGGTCCAGGTGAGGGTACGACAACGCTGTAGGGGGAGCGTACGTGTGAGGGCGTGGGTTAGTGTTAGCGTACGGGTTAGGATTAGGGGACGGGTGAGGGTCAGGCTTCGGGGAAGGGTTAGGGTTAGGGTTCGGGCCAGGGTTAGGGTTAGGGGACGGGGAGGGTTTAGGGTCCAGGTGAGGGTACGACAACGCTTTAGGGGGAGCGTACGTGTGAGGGCGCGGGTTAGTGTTAGCGTACGGGTTAGGATTAGGGGACGGGTGAGGGTCAGGCTTCGGGGAAGTGTTAGGGTTAGGGTTCGGGCTAGGGTTAGGGTTAGGGGACGGGGACGGTTTAGGGTCCAGGTGAGGGTAAGACAACGCTTTAGGGGGAGCGTACGTGTGAGGGCGCGGGTTAGTGTTAGCGTACGGGTTAGGATTAGGGGACGGGTGAGTGTCAGGCTTTAGGGAAGTGTTAGGGTTAGGGTTCGGGCTAGGGTTAGGTTTAGGGGACAGGGACGGTTTAGGGTCCAGGTGATGGTACGACAACACCTTAGGGGGAGCGTTCATGTGAGGGCGCAGGTTAGTGTTAGCGTACGTGTTAGGATTAGGGGACGGGTGAGGGTCAGGCTTCAGGGAAGGGTTAGGGTTAGGGTTCGGGCTAGGGTTAGGGTTAGGGGACGGGGAGGGTTTTGGGTCCAGGTGAGGGTACGACAACGCTTTATGGGGAGCGTACGTGTGAGGGTGTGTGTTAGTGTTAGCGTACGGGTTAGGATTAGGGACGGGTGAGGGTCAGGCTTCTGGGAAGTGTTAGGGTTAGGCTTCAGGCTAGGGATAGGGTTAGGGGACGGGGACGGTTTAGGGTCCAGGTGAGGGTACGACAACGCTTTAGGGGGAGTGTACGTATGAAAGCGCGGGTTAGTGTTAGCGTACGGGTTAGGATTAGGGGACGGGTGAGGGTCAGGCTTCGGGGAAGGGTTAGGGTTAGGGTTCGGGCTAGGGTTAGGGTTAGGGGACGGGGAGGGTTTAGGGTCCAGGTGAGGGTACGACAACGCTTTAGGGGGAGCGTACGTGTGAGGGCGCGGGTTAGTGTTAGTGTACGGGTTAGGATTAGGGGACGGGTGACGTTCAGGCTTCGGGGAACGGTTAGGGTTAGGGTTCGGGCTAGGGTTAGGGTTAGGTTTAGGGGACGGGGAGGGTTTAGGGTCCAGGTGAGGGTACGACAATGCTTTAGGTGGAGCGTACGTGTGAGGGCGCGGGTTAGTGTTAGCGAACGGTTTAGGATTAGGGGACGGGTGAGGGTCAGGCTTCGGGGAAGGGTTAGGGTTAGGGTTCGGGCTAGGGTTAGGGTTAGGGGACGGGGAGGGTTTAGGGTCCATGTGACGGTACGACAACGCTTTAGGGAGAGCATACGTGTGAGGGTGTGGGTTAGTGTTAGCGTACGGGTTAGGATTATGGACGGGAGAGGGTCAGGCTTCGGGGAAGGGTTAGGGTTAGGGTTCGGGCTAGGGTTAGGGTTAGGGGACGGGGAGCGTTTAGGGTCCAGGTGAGGGTACGAAAATGCTTTAGGGGGAGCGTACGTGTGAGGGCGCGGGTGAGTGTTAGCGTACGGGTTAGGATTAGGGGACGGGTGAGGGTCAGGCTTCGGGGAAGGTTTAGGGTTGGGGTTCGGGCTAGGGTTAGGGTTAGGGGACGGTGAGGGTTTAGGGTCCAGGTGAGGGTAAGACAACGCTTTAGGGGGAGCGTACGTGTGAGGGCGCGGGTTAGTATTAGCGTACAGGTTAGGATTATGGGACGGGTGAGGGTCAGGTTTCGGGGAAGGGTTAGGGTTAGGGTTCGGGCTAGGGTTAGGGTTAGGGGATGGGGAGGGTTTAGGGTCCAGGTGAGGGTACGACAACGCTTTAGGGGGAGCGCACGCGTGAGGGCGCGGATTAGTGTTAGCGTACGTGTTAGGAAGAGGGGACGGGTGAGGGTCAGGTTTCGCGGAAGGGTTAGGGTTAGGGTTCGGGCTAGGGTTAGGGTTAGGGGACGGGGAGGGTTTAGGGTCCAGGTGAGGGTACGACAACGCTTTAGGGGGAGCGTACGTGTGAGGGCGTGGGTTAGTGTTAGTGTACGGGTTAGGATTAGGGGACGGGTGAGGGTCAGGCTTCGGGGAAGGGTTAGGGTTAGGGTTCGGGCTAGGGTTAGGGTTAGGGGACGGGGAGGGTTTAGGGTCCAGGTGAGGGTACGACAACGCTTTAGGGGGAGCGTACGTGTGAGGGCGCGGGTTAGTGTTAGCGTACGGGTTAGGATTAGGGGACGGGTGAGGGTCAGGCTTCGGGGAAGGGTTAGGGTTAGGGTTCGGGCTAGGGTTAGGGTTAGGGGACGGGGAGGGTTTAGGTTCCAGGTGAGGGTACGACAACGCTTTAGGTGGAGAGTACGTGTGAGGGCGCGGGTTAGTGTTAGCGTACGGTTTAGGATTAGGGGACGGGTGAGGGTCAGGCATCGGGAAAGTGTTAGGGTTAGGGTTCGGGCTAGGGTTAGGGTTAGGGGATGGGGACGGTTTAGGGTCCAGGTGAGGGTACGACAACGCTTTAGGGGGAGCGTACGTGTGAGGGCACGGGTTAGTGTTAGCGTACGGGTTAGGATTAGGGGACGGGTGAGGGTCAGGCCTCTGGGAAGTTTTAGGGTTAGGGTTCGGGCTAGGGTTAGGGTTAGGGAACGGGGACGGTTTAGGGTCCAGGTGAGGGTACGACAACGCTTTAGGGGGAGCGTACGTGTGAGGGCGCGGGTTAGTGTTAGTGTACGGGTTAGGATTAGGGGATGGCTAAGGGTCAGGCTTCGGGGAAGGGTTAGGGTTAGGGTTCGGTCTAGGGTTAGGGAAGGGGACGGGGACGGTTTAGGGTCCAGGTGAGGGTACGACAACGCTGTAGGGGGAGCGTACGTGTTAGGGCGCGGGTTAGTGTTAGCGTACGGGTTAGGATTAGGGGACGGGTGAGGGTCAGGCTTCGGGGAAGGGTTAGGGTTAGGGTTCGGGCCAGGGTTAGGGTTAGGGTTAGGGGACGGGGAGGGTTTAGGGTCCAGGTGAGGGTACGACAACGCTTTAGGTGGAGCGAACGTGTGAGGGTGCAGGTTAGTGTTAGCGTACGGTTTACGATTAGGGGACGGGTGAGGGTCAGGCTTCGGGGAAGGGTTAGGGTTAGGGTTCGGGCTAGGGTTAGGGTTAGGGGATGGGGACGGTTTAGGGTCCAGGTGAGGGTACGACAACGCTTTAGGGGGAGCGTACGTGTGAGGGCGCGGGTTAGTGTTAGCATACGGGTTAGGATTAGGGGACGGGTGGGGGTCAGGCATCGGGGAAGGGTTAGGGTTGGGGTTCGGGCTAGGGTTAGGGTTAGGGGACGGGGAGGGTTTAGGGTCCAGGTGAGGGTACGACAACGCTTTATGGGGAGCGTACGTGTGAGGGTGTGTGTTAGTGTTAGCGTACGGGTTAGGATTAGGGACGGGTGAGGGTCAGGCTTCTGGGAAGTGTTAGGGTTAGGGTTCAGGCTAGGGATAGGGTTAGGGGACGGGGACGGTTTAGGGTCCAGGTGAGGGTACGACAACGCTTTAGGGGGAGTGTACGTATGAAAGCGCGGGTTAGTGTAGGCGTACGGGTTAGGATTAGGGGACGGGTGAGGTTTAGGCTTCGGGGAAGGGTTAGGGTTAGGGTTCGGGCTAGGGTTAGGGTTAGGGGACGGGGAGGGTTTAGGGTCCAGGTGAGGGTACGACAACGCTTTAGGGGGAGCGTACGTGTGAGGGCGCGGGTTAGTGTTAGTGTACGGGTTAGGATTAGGGGACGGGTGACGTTCAGGCTTCGGGGAACGGTTAGGGTTAGGGTTCGGGCTAGGGTTAGGGTTAGGTTTAGGGGACGGGGAGGGTTTAGGGTCCAGGTGAGGGTACGACAATGCTTTAGGTGGAGCGTACGTGTGAGGGCGCGGGTTAGTGTTAGCGAACGGTTTAGGATTAGGGGACGGGTGAGGGTCAGGCTTCGGGGAAGGGTTAGGGTTAGGGTTCGGGCTAGGGTTAGGGTTAGGGGACGGGGAGGGTTTAGGGTCCATGTGACGGTACGACAACGCTTTAGGGAGAGCATACGTGTGAGGGCGTGGGTTAGTGTTAGCGTACGGGTTAGGATTATGGACGGGAGAGGGTCAGGCTTCGGGGAAGGGTTAGGGTTAGGGTTCGGGCTAGGGTTAGGGTTAGGGGATGGGGAGGGTTTAGGGTCCAGGAGAGGGTACGACAACGTTTTAGGGGGAGCGTACGTGTGAGCGCGTGGGTTAGTGTTAGCGTACGGTTTAGGATTAGGGGACGGGTGAGGGTCAGGCTTCGGGGAAGGGTTAGTGTGAGGGTTCGGGCTAGGGTTAGTGTTAGGGGACGGGGAGGGTTTAGGGTCCAGGTGAGGGTACGAGAACGCTTTAGGGGGAGCGTACGTGTGAGGGCGCGGGTTAGTGTTAGCCTACGGGTTGGGATTAGGGGACGAGTGAGGGTCAGGCTTCGGGGAAGTGTTAGGGTTAGGGTTCGGGCTAGGGTTAGGTTTAGGGGACGGGGAGGGTTTAGGGTCCAGGTGAGGGTACGACAACGCTTTAGGGGGAGCATACGTGTGAGGGCGCGGGTTTGTGTTATCGTACGGGTTAGGATTATGGGAAGGGTGAGGGTCAGGCTTCGGGGAAGTGTTAGGGTTAGGGTTCGGGCTAGGGTTAGGGTTAGGGGACGGGGAGGGTTTCGGGTCCAGGTGAGGGTACGACAACGCTTTAGGGGGAACGTACGTGTGAGGGCGCGGGTTAGTGTTAGCGTACGGGTTAGGATTAGGGGACGGGTGAGGGTCAGGCTTCGGGGAAGGGTTAGGGTTAGGGTTCGGGCTAGGGTTAGGGTTAGGGGACGGGGAGGGTTTCGGGTCCAGGTGAGGGTACGACAACGCTTTAGGGGGAGCGTACGTGTGAGGGCGTGGGTTAGTGTTAGCGTACGGGTTAGGATTAGGGGACTGGTGAGGGTCAGGCTTTAGGGAAGGGTTAGGGGTAGGGTTCGGGCTAGGGTTAGGGTTAGGGGACGGGGACGGTTTAGGGTCCAGGTGAGGGTAGGACAACGCTTTAGGGGGAGCGTACGTGTGAGGGCTCGGGTTTGTGTTAGCGTACGGGTTAGGATTAGGGGACGGGTGAGGGTCAGGCTTCGGGGAAGTGTTAGGGTTAGGGTTCGGGCTAGGGTTAGGGTTAGGGGACGGGGACGGTTTAGGGTCCAGGAGAGGGTACGACAACGTTTTAGGGGGAGCGTACGTGTGAGGGCGCGGGTTAGTGTTAGCGTACGGTTTAGGATTAGGGGACGGGTGAGGGTCAGGCTTCGGGGAAGGGTTAGGGTTAGGGTTCGGGCTAGGGTTAGGGTTAGGGGACGGGGACGGTTTAGGGTCCAGGTGACGGTACGACAACGCTTTAGGGGGAGCGTACGTGTGAGGGCGTGAGTTAGTGTTAGCGTACTGGTTAGGATTAGGGTACGGGTGATGGTCAGGCTTCGGGGAAGGGTTAGGGTTAGGGTTCGGGCTAGGGTTAGGGTTAGGGGACGGGGAGGGTTTAGGGTCCAGGAGAGGGTACGACAACGATTTAAGGGGAGCGTACGTGTGAGGGCGCGGGTTAGTGTTAGCGTACGGGTTAGGATTAGGGGACGGGTGAGGGTCAGGCTTCGGGGAAGGGTTAGGGTTAGGGTTCGGGCTAGGGTTAGGGTTAGGGGACGGGGAGGGTTTAGGGTCCAGGTGAGGGTACGACAACGCTTTAGGGGGAGCGTACGTGTGAGGGCGCGGGTTAGTGTTAGCGTACGGGTTAGGATTAGGGGACGGGTGAGGGTCAGACTTCGGGGAAGGGTTAGGGTTAGGGTTCGGGCTAGGGTTAGGGTTAGGGGACGGGGACGGTTTAGGGTCCAGGTGAGGGTACGACAACGCTTTAGGGGGAGCGTACGTGTGAGGGCGCGGGTTTGTGTTAGCGTACGGGTTAGGATTAGGGGACGGGTGAGCGTCAGGTTTCGGGGAAGTGTTAGGGTTAGGGTTCGGGCTAGGGTTAGGGTTAGGGGACGGGGATGGTTTAGGGTCCAGGTGAGGGTACGACAACGCTTTAGGGGGATCGTACGTGTGAGGGCGCGGGTTAGTGTTAGCGTACGGGTTAGGATTAGGGGACGGGTGAGGGTCAGGCTTCGGGGAAGGGTTAGGGTTAGGGTTCGGGCTAGGGTTAGGGTTAGGGGACGGGGAGGGTTTAGGGTCCAGGTGAGGGTACGACAACGCTTTAGGGGGAGCGTACGTGTGAGGGCGCGGGTTTGTGTTAGCGTACGGGTTAGGATTAGGGGACGGGTGAGGGTCAGGCTTCGGGGAAGTGTTAGGGTTAGGGTTCGGGCTAGGTTTAGGGTTAGGGGACGGGGAGGGTTTAGGGTCCAGGTGAGGGTACGACTACACTTTAGGGGGAGCGTACATGTGAGGGCGCGGGTTAGTGTTAGCGTACGCATTAGGATTAGGGGACGGGTGAGGGTCAGGCTTCGGGGAAGGGTTAGGGTTAGGGTTCGGGCTAGGGTTAGGGTTAGGGGATGGGGAGGGTTTAGGGTCCAGGAGAGGGTACGACAACGTTTTAGGGGGAGCGTACGTGTGAGGGCGTGAGTTAGTGTTAGCGTACTGGTTAGGATTAGGGTACGGGTGATGGTCAGGCTTCGGGGAAGGGTTAGGGTTAGGGTTCGGGCTAGGGTTAGGGTTAGGGGACGGGGAGGGTTTAGGGTCCAGGAGAGGGTACGACAACATTTTAGGGGGAGCGTACGTGTGAGGGCGCGGGTTAGTGTTAGCGTACGGGTTAGGATTAGGGGACGGGTGAGGGTCAGGCTTCGGGGAAGGGTTAGGGTTAGGGTTCGGGCTAGGGTTAGGGTTAGGGGACGGGGAGGGTTTAGGGTCCAGGTGAGGGTACGAGAAGGCTTTAGGGGGAGCGTACGTGTGAGGGCGCGGGTTAGTGTTAGCCTACGGGTTAGGATTAGGGGACGAGTGAGGGTCAGGCTTCGGGGAAGGGTTAGGGTTAGGGTTCGGGCTAGGGTTAGGGTTAGGGGACGGGGAGGGTTTAGGGTCCAGGTGAGGGTACGACAACGCTTTAGGGGGAGCGTACGTGTGAGGGCGCGGGTTAGTGTTAGTGTACGGGTTAGGATTATGGGACGGGTGAGTGTCAGGCTTCGGGGAAGGGTTAGGGTTAGGATTCGGGTTAGGGTTAGGGTTAGGGGACGGGGAGGGTTTCGGGTCCAGGTGAGGGTACGACAACGCTTTAGGGGGAGCGTACGTGTGAGGGCGCGGGTTAGTGTTAGCGTACGGGTTAGGATTAGGGGACTGGTGAGGGTCAGGCTTTCGGGAAGGGTTAGGGGTAGGGTTCGGGCTAGGGTTAGGGTTAGGGGACGGGGACGGTTTACGGTGCAGGTGAGGGTACGACAACGCTTTAGGGGGAGCGTACGTGTGAGGGCGCGGGTTAGTGTTAGCGTACGGGTTAGGATTAGGGGAAGGGTGAGTGTCAGGCTTTAGGGAAGTGTTAGGGTTAGGGTTCGGGCTAGGGTTAGGTTTAGGGGACAGGGACGGTTTAGGGTCCAGGTGAGGGTACGACAACACTTTAGGGGGAGCATACGTGTGAGGGCGCAGGTTAGTGTTAGCGTACGTGTTAGGATTAGGGGACGGGTGAGGGTCAGGCTTCGGGGAAGGGTTAGGGTTAGGGTTCGGGCTAGGGTTAGGGTTACGGGACGGGGAGGGTTTTGGGTCCAGGTGAGGGTACGACAACGCTTTAGGGGGAGGTACGTGTGAGGGCGTGTGTTAGTGTTAGCGTACAGGTTAGGATTAGGGGACGGGTGAGGGTCAGGCTTCTGGGAAGTGTTAGGGTTAGGGTTCGGGCTAGGGTTAGGGTTAGGGGACGGGGACGGTTTAGGGTCCAGGTGAGGGTACGACAACGCTTTAGGGGGAGCGTACGTGTGAGGGTGCGGGTTAGTGTTAGCGTACGGGTTAGGATTAGGGGACGGGTGAGGGTCAGGCTTCGGGGAAGAGTTCGGGTTAGTGTTCGGGCTAGGGTTAGGGTTAGGGGACGGGGACGGTTTAGGGTCCAGGTGACGGTACGACAACGCTTTAGGGAGAGCGTACGTGTGAGGGCGTGGGATAGTGTTAGCGTACGTGTTAGGATTAGGGGACGGGTGAGGGTCAGGCTTCGGGGAAGGTTTAGGGTTAGGGTTCGGGCTAGGGTTAGGGTTAGGGAACGGGGACGGTTTAGGGTCCAGGTGACGGTACGAAAACGCTTTAGGGAGAGTGTACGTGTGAGGGCGTGGGTTAGTGTTAGCGTACGGGTTAGGATTAGGGGACGGGTGAGGGTCAGGCTTCGGGGAAGGGTTAGGGTTAGGGTTCGGGCTAGGGTTAGGGTTAGGAGACGGGGAGGGTTTAGGGTCCAGGTGAGGGTACGACAACGCTTTAGGGGGAGCGTACGTGTGAGGGCGCGGGTTAGTGTTAGCGTACGGGTAGGATTAGGGGACGGGTGAGGGTCAGGCTTCAGGGAAGGTTTAGGGTTATGGTTCGGGCTAGGGTTAGGGTTAGGGGACGGGGACGGTTTAGGGTCCAGGTGACGGTACGACAACGCTTTAGGGAGAGCGTACGTGTGAGGGCGTGGGTTAGTGTTAGCGTACGGGTTAGGATTAGGGGACGGGTGAGGGTCAGGCTTCGGGGAAGAGTTAGGGTTAGGGTTCTGGCTAGGGTTAGGGTTAGGGGACGGGTAGGGTTTAGGGTCCAGGTGAGGGTACAACAACGCTTTAGGGGGAGCGTACGTGTGAGGGCGCGGGTTAGTGTTATCATAAGGGTTAGGATTAGGGGACGGGTGAGGGTCAGGCTTCGGGGAAGGGTTAGGGTTAGGGTTCGGGCTAGGGTTAGGGTTAGGGGATGGGGACGGTTTAGGGTCCAGGTGAGGGTACGACAACGCTTTAGGGGGAGCGTACGTGTGAGGGCGCGGGTTAGTATTAGCATACGCGTTAGGATTAGGGGACGGGTGAGGGTCAGGCTTCGGGGAAGGGTTAGGGTTAGGGTTCGGGCTAGGGTTAGGGTTAGGGGACGGGGAGGGTTTAGGGTCCAGGTGAGGGTACGAGAACGCTTTAGGGGGAGCGTACGTGTGAGGGCGCGTGTTAGTGTTAGCGTACGGGTTAGGATTAGGGGACGGGTGAGGGTCAGGCTTCGGGGAAGGGTTAGGGTTAGGGTTCGGGCTAGGGTTAGGGTTAGGGGACGGGGAGGGTTTAGGGTCCAGGTGAGAGTGCGACAACGGTTTAGGTGGAGCGTACGTGTGAGGGCGCGGGTTAGTGTTAGCGTACGGTTTAGGATTAGGGGACTGGTGAGGGTCAGGCTCGGGGAAGGGTTAGGGTTAGGGTTCGGGCTAGGGTTAGGGTTAGGGGACGGGGACGGTTTAGGGTCCAGGTGAGGGTACGACAACGCTTTAGGGGGAGCATACGTGTGAGGGCGCGGGTCAGTGTTAGCGTACGGGTTAGGATTAGGGGACGGGTGAGGGTCAGGCTTCGGGGAAGGGTTAGGGTTAGGGTTCGGGCTAGGGTTAGGGTTAGGGGATGGGGAGGGTTTAGGGTCCAGGTGAGGGTACGACAACGCTTTAGGGGGACCGTACGTGTGAGGGCGCGGGTTAGTGTTAGCGAACGTGTTAGGAAGAGGGGACGGGTGTGGGTCAGGCTTCGGGGAAGGGTTAGGGTTAGGGTTCGGGCTAGGGTTAGGGTTAGGGGACGGGGAGGGTTCAGGGTCCAGGTGAGGGTACGACAACGCTTTAGGGGGAGCGTACGTGTGAGGGCGTGGGTTAGTGTTAGCGTACGGGTTAGGATTAGGGGTCGGGTGAGTGTCAGGCTTCGGGGAAGGGTTAGGGTTAGGGTTTCGGCTAGGGTTAGGGTTAGGGGACGGGGACGGTTTAGGGTCCAGGTGAGGGTACGAAACACTTTAGGGGGAGCGTACGTGTGAGGGCGCGGGTTAGTGTTAGCGTACGGGTTAGGATTAGGGGACGGGTGAGGGTCCGGCTTCGGGGAAGAGTTAGGGATAGGGTTCGGGCTAGGGTTAGGGTTAGGGGACGGGGAGGGTTTAGGGTCCAGGTGAGGGTACGACAACGCTTTAGGGGGAGCGTACGTGTGAGGACGTGGGTTAGTGTTAGCGTACGGGTTAGGATTAGGGGACGGGTGAGGGTCAGGCTTCTGGGAAGTGTTAGGTTTAGGGTTCGGGCTAGGGTTAGGGTTAGGGGACGGGGACGGTTTAGGGTCCAGGTGAGGGTACGACAACGCTTTACGGGGAGCGTACGTGTGAGGGCGTGGTTAGTGTTAGCGTACGGGTTAGGATTAGGGGACGGGTGAGGGTCAGGCTTCTGGGAAGTGTTAGGTTTAGGGTTCGGCCTAGGGTTAGGGTTAGGGGACAGGGACGGTTTAGGGTCCAGGTGACGGTACGACAACGCTTTGTGGAGAGCGTACGTGTGAGGGCGTGGGTTAGTGTTAGCGTACGGGTTAGGATTAGGGGTCGGGTGAGGGTCAGGCTTCGGGGAAGGGTTAGGGTTAGAGTTCGCGCTAGCGTTAGGGTTAGGGGACGGGGAGGGTTTAGGGTCCAGGTCAGGGTACGACAACGCTTTAGGGGGAGCGTACGTGTTAGGGCGCGGGTTTGTGTTAGCGTACGGTTTAGGATTAGGGGACGGGTGAGGGTCAGGCTTCGGGGAAGGGTTAGGGTTAGGGTTCGGGCTAGGGTTAGGGTTAGGGGACGGGGAGGGTTCAGGGTCCAGGTGAGGGTACGACAACGCTTTAGGGGGAGCGTACGTGTGAGGGCGTGGGTTAGTGTTAGCGTACGGGTTAGGATTAGGGGTCGGGTGAGGGTCAGGCTTCGGGGAAGGGTTAGGGTTAGGGTTCGGGCTAGGGTTAGGGTTAGGGGACGGGGACGGTTTAGGGTCCAGGTGAGGGTACGAAACACTTTAGGGGGAGCGTACGTGTGAGGGCGCGGGTTAGTGTTAGCGTACGGGTTAGGATTAGGGGACGGGTGAGGGTCAGGCTTCGGGGAAGGGTTAGGGATAGGGTTCGGGCTAGGGTTAGGGTTAGGGGACGGGGAGGGTTTAGGGTCCAGGTGAGGGTACGACAACGCCTTCGGGGGAGCGTACGTGTGAGGACGTGGGTTAGTGTTAGCGTACGGGTTAGGATTAGGGGACGGGTGAGGGTCAGGCTTCTGGGAAGTGTTAGGTTTAGGGTTCGGGCTAGGGTTAGGGTTAGGGGACGGGGAGGGTTTAGGGTCCAGGTGACGGTACGACAACGCTTTGGGGAGAGCGTACGTGTGAGGGCGTGGGTTAGTGTTAGCGTACGGGTTAGGATTAGGGGACGGGTGAGGGTCATGCTTCGGGGAAGGGTTAGGCTTAGAGTTCTGGCTAGGGTTATGGTTAGGGGACGGAGAGGGTTTAGGGTCTAGGTGAGGGTACGACAACGCTTTAGGGGGAGCGTACGTGTGCGGGCGCGGGTTAGTGTTAGCGTACGGGTTAGTATTAGGGGACGGGTGAGGGTCAGGCTTCGGGGAAGCGTTAGGGTTAGGGTTCGGGCTAGGGTTAGGGTTAGGGGACGGGGTGGGTTTAGTGTCCAGTTGAGGGTACGACAACGATTTAGGGGGAGCGTACGTGTGACTGCGCGGGTTAGTGTTAGCGTACGGGTTAGGATTAGGGGACAGGTGAGGGTCAGGCTTCAGGGAAGGGTTAGGGTTAGGGTTCGGGCTAGGGTTAGGGTTAGGGGACGGGGACGGTTTAGGGTCCAAGTGACGGTACGACAACGCTTTAGGGGGAGCGTACGAGTGAGGGCGTAGGTTAGTGTTAGCGTACTGGTTAGGATTAGGGGACGGCTGAGGGTCAGGTTTCGGGGAAGGGTTAGGGTTAGTGTTTGGGCTAGGGTTAGGGTTAGGGGACGGGGAGGGTTTAGGGTCCAGGTGAGGGTACGACAACGCTTTAGGGGGAGCGTACGTGTGAGGGCGTGGGTTAGTGTTAGCGTACGGGTTAGGATTAGGGGACAGGTGAGGGTCAGGCTTCGGGGAAGGGTTAGGGTTAGGGTTCGGGCTAGGGTTAGGGTTAGGGGACGGGGAGGGTTTAGGGTCCAGGTGAGGGTACGACAACACTTTAGGGGGAGCGTATGTGTGAGGGCGCGGGTTAGTGTTAGCGTACGGGTTAGGAAGAGGGGACGGGTGAGCGTCAGGCTTCAGGGAATGGTTAGGGTTAGGGTTCGGGCTAGGGTTAGGGTTAGGGGACGGGGAGGGTTTAGGGTCCAGTTGAGGGTACGACAACGCTTTAGGTGGAGCGTACGTGTGAGGGCGCAGGTTAGTGTTAGCGTACGGGTTAGGATTAGGGGACGGGTGAGGGTAAGGCTTTGGGGAAGGGTTAGGGTTAGGGTTCGGGCTAGGGTTAGGGTTAGGGGACGGGGACGGTTTAGGGTCCAGGTGACGGTACGACAACGCTTTAGGGAGAGCGTACATGTGAGGGCGTGGGTTAGTGTTAGCGTACGGGTTGGGATTAGGGGACGGGTGAGGGTCAGGCTTCGGGGAAGGGTTAGGGTTAGGGTTCGGGCTAGGGTTAGGGTTAGGGGACGGGGAGGGTTTAGGGTCCAGGTGAGGGTATGACAACGCTTTAGGGGGAGCGTACGTGTGAGGGCGCGGGTTAGTGTTAGCGTACGGGTTAGGATTAGGGGACGTGTGAGGGTCAGGCTTCGGGGAAGGGTTAGAGTTAGGGTTCGGGCTAGGGTTAGGTTTAGGGGACGGGGAGGGTTTAGGGTCCAGGTGAGGGTACGACAACGCTTTAGGGGGAGCATACGTGTGAGGGCGCGGGTCTGTGTTAGTGTACGGGTTAGGATTAGGGGACGGGTGAGTGTCAGGCTTCGGGGAAGTGTTAGTGTTAGGGTTTGGGGTAGGGTTAGGGTTAGGGGACGGGGAGGGTTTAGGGTCCAGGTGAGGGTACGACAACGCTTTAGGGGGAGCGTACGTGTGAGCGCGTGGGTTAGTGTTAGTGTACGGGTTAGGATTAGGGGACGGGTGAGGGTCAGGCTTCGGGGAAGGGTTAGGGTTACGGTTCGGGCTAGGGTTAGAGTTAGGGGACGCGGAGGGTTTAGGGTCCAGGTGAGGGTACGACAACGCTTTAGGGGGAGCGTACGTGTGAGGGCGCGGGTTAGTGTTAGCGTACGGGTTAGGATTATGGGACGGGTGAGGGTCAGGCTTCGGGGAAGGGTTAGGGTTAGGGTTCGGGCTAGGGTTAAGGTTAGCGGATGAGGAGGGTTTAGGGTCCAGGTGAGGGTACGACAACGCTTTAGGGGGAGCGTACGTGTGAGGGCGCGGGTTAGTGTTAGCGTACGGGTTAGGATTAGGGGACGGGTGAGGGTCAGGCTTCGGGGAAGGGTTAGGGTTAGGGTTCGGGCTAGGGTTAGGGTTAGGGGACGGGGTGGGTTTAGGGTCCAGGAGACGGTACGACAACGCTTTAGGGAGAGCGTACGTGTGAGGGCGTGGGTTAGTGTTAGCGTACGGGTTAGGATTACGGGACGGGTGAGGGTCAGGCTTCGGGGAAGTGTTAGGGTTAGGGTTCGGGCTAGGGTTAGGGTTAGGGAACGGGGAGGGTTTAGGGTCCAGGTGAGGGTACGACAACGCTTTAGGGGGAGCGTACGTGTGAAGACGCGGGTTAGTGTTAGCGTACGGGTTAGGATTAGGGGACGGGTGAGGGTCAGGCTTCGGGGAAGGGTTAGGGTTAGGGTTCGGGCTAGGGTTAGGGTTAGGGGACGGGGACAGTTTAGGGTCCAGGTGAGGGTACGACAACGCTTTACGGGGAGCGTACGTGTGAGGGCGTGGTTTAGTGTTAGCGTACGGGGTAGGATTAGGGGACGGGTGAGGGTCAGGCTACTGGGAAGTGTTAGGGTTAGGGTTCGGGCTAGGGTTAGGGTTAGGGGACGGGGACGGTTTAGGGTCCAGGTGAGGGTACGACAACGCTTTAGGGGGAGCGTACGTGTGAGGGCGTGGGTTAGTGTTAGCGTACGGGTTAGGATTAGGGGACGGGTGAGGGTCAGGCTTCGGGGAAGGGGTAGGGTTAGGGTTCGGGCTAGGGTTAGGGTTAGGGGACGGGGACGGTTTAGGGTCCAGGTGACGGTATGACAACGCTTTAGGGGGAGCATACGTGTGAGGGCGTGGGTTAGTGTTAGCGTACGGGTTAGGATTAGGGGACGGGTGAGGGTCAGGCTTCGGGGAAGGGTTAGGGTTAGGGTTCGGGCTAGGGTTAGGGTTAGGGGACGGGGAGGGTTTAGGGTCCAGGTGAGCGTACGACAACGCTTTAGGGGGAGCGTACGTGTGAGGGCGCGGGTTAGTGTTAGCGTACGGGTAGGATTAGGGGACGGGTGAGTGTCAGGCTTCGGGGAAGGTTTAGGGTTAGGGTTCGGGCTAGGGTTAGGGTTAGGGGACGGGGACGGTTTAGAGTCCAGGTGACGGTACGACAACGCTTTAGGGAGAGCGTACGTGTGAGGGCGTGGGTTAGTGTTAGCGTACGGGTTAGGATTATGGGACGGGTGAGGGTCAGGCTTCGGGGAAGGGTTAGGGTTAGGGTTCGGGCTAGGGTTAGGGTTAGGGTTAGGGGACGGGGAGGGTTTAGGGTCCAGGTGAGTGTACAACAACGCTTTAGGGGGAGCGTACGTGTGAGGGCGCGGGTTAGTGTTATCATAAGGGTTAGGATTAGGGGACGGGTGAGGGTCAGGCTTCGGGGAAGGTTTAGGGTTAGGGTTCGGGCTAGGGTTAGGGTTAGGGGATGGGGACGGTTTAGGGTCCAGGTGAGGGTACGACAACGCTTTAGGGGGAGCGTACGTGTGAGGGCGCGGGTTAGTGTTAGCGTACGGGTTAGGATTAGGGGACGGGTGAGGGTCAGGCTTCAGGGAAGGGTTAGGGTTAGGGTTTGGGCTAGGGTTAGGGTTAGGGGACGGGGAGGGTTTAGGGTCCAGGTGAGGGTACGACAACGCTTTATGGGGAGCGTACGTGTGAGGGCGCGGGTTAGTGTTAGCGTACGGGTTAGGATTAGGGGACGGGTGAGGGTCAGGCTTCGGGGAAGGGTTAGGGATAGGGTTAGGGTACGGGGACGGTTTAGGGTCCAGTGACGGTACGACAACGCTTTAGGGAGAGCGTACGTGTGAGGGCGTGCGTTAGTGTTAGCGTACGTGTTAGGATTAGGGGACGGGTGAGGGTCAGGCTTCGGGGAAGGGTTAGGGTTAGAGTTCTGGCTAGGGTTAGGGTTAGGGGACGGAGAGGGTTTAGGGTCCAGGTGAGGGTACGACAACGCTTTAGGGGGAGCGTACGTGTGAGGGCGCGGGTTAGTGTTAGCGTACGGGTTAGGATTACGGGACGGGTGAGTGTAAGGCTTCGGGGAAGGGTTAGGGTTAGGGTTCGGGCTAGGGTTAGGGTTAGGGGACGGGGTGGGTTTAGGGTCCAGGTGAGGGTACGACAACGCTTTAGGGGGAGCGTACGTGTGAGGGCGCGGGTTAGTGTTAGCGTACGGGTTAGGATTAGGGGACGGGTGAGGGTCAGGCTTCGGGGAAGGGTTAGGGTTAGGGTTCGGGCTAGGGTTAGGGTTAGGGGACGGGGAGGGTTTAGGGTCCAGGTGAGGGTACGACAACGCTTTAGGGGAAGCGTACGTGTGAGGGCGCGGGTTAGTGTTATCATACGGGTTAGGATTAGGGGACGGGTGAGGGTCAGCCTTCGGGGAAGGGTTAGGGTTAGGGTTCGGGCTAGGGTTAGGGTTAGGGGATGGGGACGGTTTAGGGTCCAGGTGAGGGTACGACAACACTTTAGGGGGAGCGTACGTGTGAGGGCGCGGGTTAGTGTTAGCGTACGGGTTAGGATTAGGGTACGGGTGAGGGTCAGGCTTCGGGGAAGGGTTAGGGTTAGGGTTCGGGCTAGGGTTAGGGTTAGGGGACGGGGACGGTTTAGGGTCCAGGTGAGGGTACAACAACGCTTTAGGGAAAGCGTACGTGTGAGGGCGCGGGTTAGTGTTATCATACGGGTTAGGATTAGGGGACGGGTGAGGGTCAGCCTTCGGGGAAGGGTTAGGGTTAGGGTTCGGGCTAGGGTTAGGGTTAGGGGAACGGGACGGTTTAGGGTCCAGGTGAGGGTACGACAACACTTTAGGGGGAGCGTACGTGTGAGGGCGCGGGTTAGTGTTAGCGTACGGGTTAGGATTAGGGTACGGGTGAGGGTCAGGCTTCGGGGAAGGGTTAGGGTTAGGGTTCGGGCTAGGGTTAGGGTTAGGGGACGGGGAGGGTTTAGGGTCCAGGTGAGGGTACGACAAAGCTTTAGGGGGAGCGTACGTGTGAGGGCGCGGGTTAGTGTTAGCGTACGGGTTAGGATTAGGGGACGGGTGAGGGTCAGGCTTCGGGGAAGGGTTAAGGTTAGGTTTCGGGCTAGGGTTAGGGTTAGGGGACGGGGAGGGTTTAGGGTCCAGGTGAGTGTACGACAACGCTTTAGGGGGAGCGTACGTGTGAGGGCGCAGGTTAGTGTTAGCGTACGGTTTCGGATTAGGGGACGGGTGAGGGTCAGGCTTCGGGGAAGGGTTAGGGTTAGGGTTCGGGCTAGGGTTAGGGTTAGGGGACGGGGAGGGTTTAGGGTCCAGGTGAGGGTACGACAACGCTTTAGGGGGAGCGTACGTGTCAGGGCGCGGGTTAGTGTTAGCGTACGGGTTAGGATTAGGGGACGGGTGAGGGTCAGGCTTAGGGGATGGGTTAGGGTTAGGGTTCGGGCTAGGGTTAGGGTTAGGGGACGGGGACGGTTTAGGGTCCAGTGACGGTACGACAACGCTTTAGGGAGAGCGTACGTGTGAGGGCGTGCGTTAGTGTTAGCGTACGTGTTAGGATTAGGGGACGGGTGAGGGTCAGGCTTCGGGGAAGGGTTAGGGTTAGTGTTCTGGGTAGGGTTAGGGTTAGGGGACGGAGAGGGTTTAGGGTCCAGGTGAGGGTACGACAACGCTTTAGGGGGAGCGTACGTGTGAGGGCGCAGGTTAGTGTTAGCGTACGGGTTAGGATTAGGGGACGGGTGAGGGTCAGGCTTCGGGGAAGGGTTAGGGTTAGGGTTCGGGCTAGGGTTAGGGTTAGGGGACGGGGTCGGTTTAGGGTCCAGTGACGGTACGACAACGCTTTAGGGAGAGCGTACGTGTGAGGGCGTGCGTTAGTGTTAGCGTACGTGTTAGGATTAGGGGACGGGTGAGGGTCAGGCTTCGGGGAAGGTTTAGGGTTAGAGTTCTGGCTAGGGTTAGGGTTAGGGGACGGAGAGGGTTTAGGGTCCAGGTGAGGGTACGACAACGCTTTAGGGGGAGCGTACGTGTGAGGGCGCGGGTTAGTGTTAGCGTACGGGTTAGGATTAGGGGACGGGTGTGGGTCAGGCTTCGGGGAAGGGTTAGGGTTAGGGTTCGGGCTAGGGTTAGGGTTAGGGGACGGGGACGGTTTACGGTCCAGGTGACGGTACGACAACGCTTTAGGGAGAGCCTACGTGTGAGGGCGTGTGTTAGTGTTAGCATACGGGTTAGGATTAGGGGACGGGTGAGGGTCAGGCTTCGGGGAAGGGTTAGGGTTAGGGTTCGGGCTAGGGTTAGGGTTAGGGGACGGGGACGGTTTAGGGTCCAGGTGAGGGTACGACAACGCTTTAGGGGGAGCGAAAGTGTGAGGGCGCGGGTTAGTGTTAGCATACGGGTTAGGATTAGGGGACGGAAGAGAGTCAGGCATCGGGGAACGGTTAGGGTTAGGGTTCGGGCTAGGGTTAGGGTTAGGGGACGGGGAGGGTTTAGGGTCCAGGTGAGGGTACGACAACACTTTAGGGGGAGCGAAAGTGTGAGGGCGCGGGTTAGTGTTAGCGTACGGGTTAGGATTAGGGGACGGCTGAGGGTCAGGCTTCGGGGAAGGTTTAGGGTTAGGGTTCGGGCTAGGGTTAGGGTTAGGGGACGGGGAGGGTTTAGGGTCCAGGTGAGGGTACGACAACGCTTTAGGGGGAGCGTACGTGTGAGGGCGCGGGTTAGTGTTAGCGTACGGGTTAGGATTAGGGGACAGATGAGGGTCAGGCTTCGGGGAAGGGTTAGGGTTAGGGTTTGGGCTAGGGTTAGGGTTAGGGGACGGGGAGGGTTTAGGGTCCAGGTGAGGGTACGACAACGCTTTAGGGGGAGCGTACGTGTGAGGGCGCGGGTTAGTGTTAGCGTATGGGTTAGGATTAGGGGACGGGTGAGGGTCAGGCTTCGGGGAAGGGTTAGGGTTAGGGTTCGGGCTAGGGTTAGGGTTAGGGGACGGGGATGGTTTAGGATCCAGGTGACGGTACGACAACGCTTTAGGGAGAGCGTACGTGTGAGGGCGTGGGTTAGTGTTAGCATACGGGTTAGGATTAGGGGACGGGTGAGGGTCAGGCTTCGGGGAAGGGTTAGGGTTAGGGTTCGGGCTAGGATTAGGGTTAGGGGACGGGGAGGGTTTAGGGTCCAGGTGAGGGTACGACAACGCTTTAGGGGGAGCGTACGTGTGAGGGCGCGGGTTAGTGTTAGCGTACGGGTTAGGATTAGGGGACAGATGAGGGTCAGGCTTCGGGGAAGGGTTAGGGTTAGGGTTCGGGCTAGGGTTAGGGTTAGGGGACGGGGAGGGTTTAGGGTCCAGGTGAGGGTACGACAACGATTTAGGGGGAGCGTACGTGTGAGGGCGCGGGTTAGTGTTAGCGTAGGGGTTAGGATTAGGGGACGGGTGAGGGTCAGGCTTCCGGGAAGGGTTAGGGTAAGGGTTCGGGCTAGGGTTAGGGTTAGGGGACGGGGACGGTTTAGGGTCCAGGTGACGGTACGACAACGCTTTAGCGAGAGCGTACGTGTGAGGGCGTGAGTTAGTGTTAGCATACGGGTTAGGATTAGGGGACGGGTGAGGGTCAGGCTTCGGGGAAGGGTTAGGGTTATGGTTCGGGCTAGGGTTAGGGTTAGGGGACGGGGAGGGTTTAGGGTCCAGGTGAGGGTACGACAACGCTTTAGGGGGAGCGTACGTGTGAGGGCGCGGGTTAGTGTTAGCGTATGGGTTAGGATTAGGGGATGGGTGAGGGTCAGGCATCGGGGAAGGGTTAGGATTAGGGTTCGGGCTAGGGTTAGGGTTAGGGGACGGGGACGGTTTAGGGTCCAGGTGAGGGTAAGACAACCTTTTAGGGGGAGCGTACGTGTGAGGGCGCGGGTTAGTGTTAGCGTACGGGTTAGGATTAGGGGATGGGTGAGGGTCAGGCTTCGGGGAAGGGTTACGGTTAGGGTTCGGGCTAGGGTTAGGGTTAGGGGAGGGTTTAGGGTCCAGGTGAGGGTACGACAACGCTTTAGGGGGAGCGTACATGTGAGGGCACGGGTTAGTGTTAGCGTACGGGTTAGGATTAGGGGACGGGTGAGGGTCAGGCTTCGGGGAAGTGTTAGGGTTAGGGTGCGGGCTAGGGTTAGGGTTAGGGGACGGGGAGGGTTTAGGGTCCAGGTGAGGGTACGACAACGCTTTAGGGGGAGCGTACGTGTGAGGGCGTGTGTTTTGTTAGCGAATGGGTTAGGATTAGGGGACGTTTGAGGGTCAGGCTTCGGGGAAGGGTTAGGATTAGGGTTCGGGCTAGGGTTAGGGTTAGGGGACGGGGACGGTTTAGGGTCCAGGTGACGGTACGACAACGCTTTAGGGAGAGCGTACGTGTGAGGGCGTGGGTTAGTGTTAGCAGACGGGTTAGGATTAGGGGACGGGAGAGAGTCAGGCTTCGGGGAAGGGTTAGGGTTAGGGTTCGGGCTAGGGTTAGGGTTAGGGGACGGGGAGGGTTTAGGGTCCAGGTGAGGGTACGACAACGCTTTAGGGGGAGCGTACGTGTGAGGGCGCGGGTTAGTGTTAGCGTACGGGTTAGGATTAGGGGACGGGTGAGGGTCAGGCTTCGGGGAAGTGTTAGGGTTAGGGTTCGGGCTAGGGTTAGGGTTAGGGGACGGGGAGGGTTTAGGGTCCAGGTGAGGGTACGACAACGCTTTAGGGGGAGCGTACGTGTGAGGGCGCGGGTTAGTGTTAGCGTACGGGTTAGGATTAGGGGACGGGTGAGGGTCAGGCTTCGGGGAAGGGTTAGGGTTAGGGTTCGGACTATGGTTAGGATTAGGGGACGGGGACGGTTTAGGGTCCAGTTTTGGGTACGACAACGCTTTAGGGGGAGCGTACGTGTGAGGGCGCGGGTTAGTGTTAGCGTACGGTTTAGGATTAGGGGACGGGTGAGGGTCAGGCTTCGGGGAAGGGTTAGGGTTAGGGTTCGGGCTAGAGTTAGGGTTAGGGGACGGGGACGGTTTAGGATCCAGGTGACGGTACGACAACGCTTTAGGAAGAGCATACGTGTGAGGGCGTGGGTTAGTGTTAGCGTACGGGTTAGGATTAGGGGACGGGTGAGGGTCAGGTTACGGGGAAGTGTTAGGGTTAGGGTTCAGTCTAGGGTTAGGGTTAGGGGACGGGGAGGTTTTAGGGTCCAGGTGAGGGTACGACAACGCTTTAGAGGGAGCGTACGTGTGAGGGCGCGGGTTAGTGTTAGCATACGGGTTAGGATTAGGGGACGGGTGAGGGTCAGGCTTCGGGGAAGGGTTAGGGTTAGGGTTCGGGCTAGGGTTAGGGTTAGGGGACGGGGAGGGTTTAGGGTCCAGTTGAGGGTACGACAACGCTTTAGGGGGAGCGTACGTGTGAGGGCGCGGGTTAGTGTTAGCGAACGGGGTAGGATTAGGGGACGTTTGAGGGTCAGGCTTCGGGGAAGGGTTAGGGTTAGGGTTCGGGCTAGGGTTAGGGTTAGGGGACGGGGACGGTTTAGGGTCCAGGTGACGGTACGACAACGCTTTAGGGAGAGCGTACGTGTGAGGGCGTGGGTTAGTGTTAGCATACGGGTTAGGATTAGGGGACGGGAGAGAGTCAGGCTTCGGGGAAGGGTTAGGGTTAGGGTTCGGGCTAGGGTTAGGGTTAGGGGACGGGGAGGGTTTAGGGTCCAGGTGAGGGTACGACAACGCTTTAGGGGGAGCGTACGTGTGAGGGCGCGGGTTAGTGTTAGCGTACGGGTTAGGATTAGGGGACGGGTGAGGGTGAGGCTTCGGGGAAGGGTTAGGGTTAGGGTTCGGGCTAGGGTTAGGGTTAGGGGACGGGGAGGGTTTAGGGTCCAGGTGAGGGTACGACAACGCTTTAGGGGGAGCGTACGTGTGAGGGTGCGGGTTAGTGTTAGCGTACGGTTTAGGATTAGGGGACGGGTGAGGGTCAGGCTTCGGGGAAGGGTTAGGGTTAGGGTTCGGGCTAGAGTTAGGGTTAGGGGACGGGGACGGTTTAGGATCCAGGTGACGGTACGACAACGCTTTAGGGAGAGCGTACGTGTGAGGGCGTGGGTTAGTGTTAGCGTACGGGTTAAGATTAGGGGACGGGTGAGGGTCAGGTTTCGGGGAAGGGTTAGGGTTAGGGTTCAGTCTAGGGTTAGGGTTAGGGGACGGGGACAGTTTAGGGTCCAGGTGAGGGTACGACAACGCTTTAGATGGAGCGTACGTGTGAGGGCGCGGGTTAGTGTTAGCGTACGGGTTAGGATTAGGGGACGGGTGAGGGTCAGGCTTCGGGGAAGGGTTAGGGTAGGGTTCGGGCTAGGGTTAGGGTTAGGGGACGGGGAGGGTTTAGGGTCCAGTTGAGGGTACGACAACGCTTTAGGGGGAGCGTACGTGTGAGAGCGCGGGTTAGTGTTAGCGAACGGGTTAGGATTAGGGGACGTTTGAGGGTCAGGCTTCGGGGAAGGGTTAGCGTTAGGGTTCGGGCTAGGGTTAGGTTTAGGGGACGGGGACGGTTTAGGGTCCAGGTGACGGTACGACAACGCTTTAGGGAGAGCGTACGTGTGAGGGCGTGGGTTAGTGTTAGCATACGGGTTAGGATTAGGGGACGGGAGAGAGTCAGGCTTCGGGGAACGGTTAGGGTTAGGGTTCGGGCTAGGGTTAGGGTTAGGGGACGAGGAGGGTTTAGGGTCCAGGTGAGGGTACGACAACGCTTTAGGGGGAGCGTAAGTGTGAGGGCGCTGGTTAGTGTTAGCGTATGGGTTAGGATTAGGGAACGGGTGAGGGTCAGGCTTCGGGGAAGGGTTAGGGTTAGGGTTCGGGCTAGGGTTAGGGTTAGGGGATGGGGACGGTTTAGGGTCCAGGTGACGGTACGACAACGCTTTAGGGAGAGCATACGTGTGAGTGCGTGGGTTAGTGTTAGCGTACGGGTTAGGATTAGGGGACGGGTGAGGGTCAGGTTTCGGGGAAGGGTTAGGGTTAGGGTTCAGGCTAGGGTTAGGGTTAGGGGACGGGGAGGGTTTAGGGTCCAGGTGAGGGTACGACAATGCTTTAGGGGGAGCATACGTGTGAGGGCGCGGGTTAGTGTTAGCGTACGGGTTAGGATTAGGGGAGGGGTGAGGGTCAGGCTTCGGGGAAGGGTTAGGGTTAGGGTTCGGGCTAGGGTTAGGGTTAGGGGACGGGGAGGGTTTAGGGTCCAGTTGAGGGTATGACAACGCTTTAGGGGGAGCGTACGTGTGAGGGCGCGGGTTAGTGTTAGCGTACGGGTTAGGATTAGGGGACGGGTGAGGGTCAGGCTTCGGGGAAGTGTTAGGGTTAGGGTTCTGGCTAGGGTTAGGGTTGGGGACGGGGAGGGTTTAGGGTCCAGGTGAGGGTACGACAACGCTTTAGGGGGAGCGTACGTGTGAGGGCGCGGGTTAGTGTTAGCGTACGGGTTAGGATTAAGGGACGGGTGAGGGTCAGGCTTCGGGGAAGCGTTAGGGTTAGTGTTCGGGCTAGGGTTAGGGTTAGGGGACGGGGAGGGTTTAGGGGCCAGGTGAGGGTACGACAACGCTTTAGGGGGAGCGTACGTGTGAGGGCGAGGGTTAGTGTTAGCATACGGGTTAGGATTAGGGGACGGGTGAGGGTCAGGCTTCGGGGAAGGGTTAGGATTAGGGTTCGGGCTAGGGTTAGGGTTAGGGGACCGGGACGGTTTAGGGTCAAGGTGAGGGTACGACAACCCTTTAGGGGGAGCGTACGTGTCAGGGCGCGGGTTAGTGTTAGCGTACGGGTTAGGATTAGGGGATCGGTGAGGGTCAGGCTTCGGGGAAGGGTTACGGTTAGGGTTCGGGCTAGGGTTAGGGTTAGGGGAGGGTTTAGGGTCCAGGTGAGGGTACGACAACGCTTTAGGGGGAGCGTACGTGTGAGGGCGTGGGTTAGTGTTAGCGTACGGGTTAGGATTAGGGGACGGGTGAGGGTCAGGCTTCGGGGAAGTGTTAGGGTTAGGGTGCGGGCTAGGGTTAGGGTTAGGGGACGGGGAGGGTTTAGGGTCCAGGTGAGGGTACGACAACGCTTTAGGGGGAGCGTACGTGTGAGGGCGCGGGTTAGTGTTAGCGTACGGGTTAGGATTAGGGGACGGGTGAGGGTCAGGCTTCGGGGAAGGGTTAGGGTTAGGGTTCGGGCTAGGGTTAGGATTAGGGGACGGGGACGGTTTAGGGTCCAGTTGAGGGTACGACAACGCTTTAGGGGGAGCGTACGTGTTAGGGCGCGGTTTAGTGTTAGCGTACGGTTTAGGATTAGGGGACGGGTGAGAGTCAGGCTTCGGGGAAGGGTTAGGGTTAGGGTTCGGGCTAGGGTTAGGGTTAGGGGACGGGGACGGTTTAGGGTCCAGGTGAGGGTACGACAACGCTTTAGGGGGAGCGTACGTGTGAGGGCGCGGGTTAGTGTTAGCGTACGGGTTAGGATTAAGGGACGGGTGAGGGTCAGGCTTCGGGGAAGGGTTAGGGTTAGGGTTCGGGCTAGGGTTAGGGTTAGGGGACGGGGAGGGTTTAGGGTCCAGTTGAGGGTACGACAACGCTTTAGGGGGAGCGTACGTGTGAGGGCGCGGGTTAGTGTTAGCGTACGGGTTAGGATTAGGGGACGGGTGAGGGTCAGGCTTCGGGGAAGGGTTAGGGTTAGGGTTCGGGCTAGGGTTAGGGTTAGGGGACGGTGACGGTTTAGGGTCCAGGTGACGGTACGACAACGCTTTAAGGAGAGCGTACGTGTGAGGGCGTGGGTTAGTGTTAGCATACGGGTTAGGATTAGGGGACGGGTGAGGGTCAGGCTTCGGGGAAGGGTTAGGGTTAGGTTTCGGGCTAGGGTTAGGGTTAGGGTACGGGGAGGGTTTAGGGTCCAGGTGAGGGTACGACAACGCTTTAGGGGGAGCGTACGTGTGAGGGCGCGGGTTAGTGTTAGCGTACGGGTTAGGATTAGGGGACAGATGAGGGTCAGGCTTCGGGGAAGGGTTAGGGTTAGGGTTCGGGCTAGGGTTAGGGTTAGGGGACGGGGAGGGTTTAGGGTCCAGGTGAGGGTACGACAACGCTTTAGGGGGAGCGTACGTGTGAGGGCGCGGGTTAGTGTTAGCGTACGGGTTAGGATTAGGAGAGAGGCAAGGGTCAGGCTTCGGGGAAGGGTTAGGGTTAGGGTTCGAGCTAGGGTTAGGGTTAGGGGACGGGGAGGGTTTAGGGTCCAGGTGAGGGTACGACAACGCTTGAGGGGGAGCATACGTGTGAGGGCGCGGGTTAGTGTTAGCGTACGGGTTAGGATTAGGGGACGGGTGAGGGTCAGGCTTCTGGGAAGGTTTAAGGTTAGGGTTCGGGCTAGGGTTAGGGTTAGGAGACGGGGAGGGTTTAGGGTCCAGGTGAGGGTACGACAACGCTTTAGGGGGAGCGTACGTGTGAGGGCGTGAGTTAGTGTTAGCGTACTGGTTAGGATAAGGGGACGGGTGAGATCCGGCTTCGGGGAAGGGTTAGGGTTAGGGTTCGGGCTAGGGTTAGGGTTAGGGGACGGGGACGGTTTAGGGTCCAGGTGAGGGTACGACAACGCTTTAGGGGGAGCGTACGTGTGAGGGCGCGGGTTAGTGTTAGCGTACGGGTTAGGATTAGGGGACGGGTGAGGGTCAGGCTTCGGGGAAGGGTTACGATTAGGGTTCGGGCTAGGGTTAGGGTTAGGGGACGGGGACGGTTTAGGGTCCAGGTGACGGTACGACAACGCTTTAGGGAGAGCGTACGTGTGAGGGCGTGGGTTAGTGTTAGCGTACGGGTTAGGATTAGGGGACGGGTGAGGGTCAGGCTTCGGGGAAGGGTTAGGGTTAGGGTTCGGGCTAGGGTTAGGGTTAGGGGACGGGGAGGGTTTAGGGTCCAGGTGAGGGTACGACAACGCTTTAGGAGGAGCGTACGTGTGAGGGCGCGGGTTAGTGTTAGCGTACGGGTTAGGATTAGGGGACGGGTGAGGGTCAGGCTTCGGGGATGTTTGGGTTAGGGTTCGGGCTAGGGTTACGGTTAGGGGACGGGGAGGGTTTAGGGTCCAGGTGAGGGTACGACAACGCTTTAGGGGGAGCGTACGTGTGAGGGCGCAGGTTAGTGTTAGCGTACGGGTTAGGATTAGGGGACGGGTGAGGTCCGGCTTCGGGGAAGGGTTAGGGTTAGGGTTCGGGCTAGGGTTAGGGTTAGGGGACGGGGACGGTTTAGGGTCCAGGTGGGGGTACGACAACGCTTTAGGGGGAGCGTACGTGTGAGGGCGTGGGTTAGTGTTAGCGTACGGGTTAGGATTAGGGGACGGGTGAGGGTCAGGCTTCGGGGAAGGGTTAGGGTTAGGGTTCGGGCTAGGGTTAGGGTTAGGGGACAGGGAGGGTTTAGGGTCCAGGTGAGGGTACGACAACGCTTTAGGGGGAGCGTACGTGTGAGGGCACGGGTTAGTGTTAGCGTACGGGTTAGGATTAGGGGACGGGTGAGGGTCAGGCTTCGGGGAAGGGTTAGGGTTAGGGTTCGGGCTAGGGTTAGGGTTAGGGGACGGGGAGGGTTTAGGGTCCAGGTGAGGGTACGACAACGCTTTAGGGGGAGCGTACGTGTGAGGGCACGGGTTAGTGTTAGCGTACGGGTTAGGATTAGGGGACGGGTGAGGGTCAGGCTTTAGGGATGTGTTAGGGTTAGGGTACGGGCTATGGTTAGGTTTAGGGGACGGGGACGGTTTATGGTCCAGGTGAGGGTACGACAACGCTTTAGGGGGAGCGTACGTGTGAGGGCGTGAGTTAGTGTTAGCGTACTGGTTAGGATAAGGGGACGGGTGAGGTCCGGCTTCGTGGAAGGGTTAGGGTTAGTGTTCGGGTTAGGGTTAGGGTTAGGGGACGGGGACGGTTTAGGGTCCAGGTGAGGGTACGACAACGCTTTAGGGGGAGCGTACGTGTGAGGGCGCGGGTTAGTGTTAGCGTACGGGTTAGGATTAGGGGACGGGTGAGGGTCAGGCTTCGGGGAAGGGTTACGATTAGGGTTCGGGCTAGGGTTAGGGTTAGGGGACGGGGACGGTTTAGGGTCCAGGTGACGGTACGACAACGCTTTAGGGAGAGCGTACGTGTGAGGGTGTGGGTTAGTGTTAGCGTACGGGTTAGGATTAGGGGACGGGTGAGGGTCAGGCTTCGGGGAAGGGTTAGGTTTAGGGTTCGGGCTAGGGTTAGGGTTAGGGGACGGGGAGGGTTTAGGGTCCAGGTGAGGGTACGACAATGCTTTAGGGGGAGCGTACGTGTGAGGGCGCGGGTTAGTGTTAGCGTACGGGTTAGGATTAGGCGACGGGTGAGGGTCAGGCTTCGGGGAAGGGTTAGGGTTAGGGTTTGGGGTAGGGTTAGGGTTAGGGGACGGGGAGGGTTTAGGGTCAAGGTGAGGGTATGACAACGCTTTAGGTGGAGCGTGCGTGTGAGGGCGCGGGTTAGTGTTAGCGTACGGGTTAGGATTAGGGGACGGGTGAGGGTCAGGCTTCGGGGAAGGGTTAGGGTTAGGGTTCGGGCTAGGGTTAGGGTTAGGGGACGGGGACGGTTTAGGGTCCAGGTGAGGGTACGAAAACGCTTTAGGGGGAGCGTACGTGTGAGGGCGCGGGTTAGTGTTAGCGTACGGGTTAGGATTAGACGACGGGTGAGTGTCAGGCTTCGGGGAAGTGTTAGGATTAGTGTTCGGGCTAGGGTTAGGGTTAGGGGACGGGGAGGGTTTAGGGTCCAGGTGAGGGTACGACAACGCTTTAGGGGGAGCATACGTGTGAGGGCGCGGGTTAGTGTTAGCGTACGGGTTAGGATTAGGGGACGGCTGAGGGTCAGGCTTCGGGGAACGGTTAGGTTTAGGGTTCGGGCTAGGGTTAGGTTTAGGGGATGGGGACGGTTTAGGGTCCAGGTTACCGTACGACAACGCTTTAGGGAGAGCGTACGTGTGAGGGCGTGGGTTAGTGTTAGCGTACGGGTTAGGATTAGGGGACGGGTGAGGGTCAGGCTTCGAGGAAGGGTTAGGGTTAGGGTTCGGGCTAGGGTTAGGGTTAGGGGACGGGGACGGTTTACGGTCCAGGTGACGGTACGACAACGCTTTAGGGAGAGCGTACGTGTGAGGGCGTGGGTTAGTGTTAGCGTACGGGTTAGGATTAGGGGACGGGTGAGGGTCAGGCTTTGGGGAAGGGTTAGGTTTAGGGTTCGGGCTAGGGTTAGGGTTAGGGGATGGGGCGGGTTCAGGGTCCAGGTAAGGGTACGACAACGCTTTAGGGGGAGCGTATGTGTGAGGGCGCGGGTTAGTGTTAGCGTACAGGTTAGGATTAAGGGACGGGTGAGGGTCAGTCTTCGGGGAAGGGTTAGGGTTAGGGTTCGGGCTAGGGTTAGGGTTAGGGGACGGGGAGGGTTTAGGGTCCAGGTGAGGGTACGACAACGCTTTAGGGGGAGCGTACGTGTGAGGGCGCGGGTTAGTGTTAGCGTACGGGTTAGGATTAGGGGACGGGTGAGGGTCAGGCTTCGGGGAAGGGTTAGGGTTAGGGTTCGGGCTAGGGTTAGGGTTAGGGGACGGGGAGGGTTTAGGGTCCAGGTGAGGGTACGACAACGCTTTAGGGGGAGCGTACGTGTGAGGGCGCGGGTTAGTGTTAGCGTACGGGATAGGATTAGGGGACGGGTGAGGGTCAGGCTTCGGGGAAGGGTTAGGTTTAGGGTTCGGGCTACGGTTAGGGTTAGGGGACGGGGACGGTTTAGGGTCCAGGTGAGGGTACGACAACGCTTTAGGGGGAGCGTACGTGTGAGGGCGCGGGTTAGTGTTAGCGTACGGGTTAGGATTAGGGGACGGGTGAGGATCAGGCTTCGGGGAAGGGTTAGGGTTAGGGTTCGGGCTAGGGTTAGGGTTAGGGGACGGGGACGGTTTAGTGTCCAGGTGACGGTATGACAACGCTTTAGGGAGAGCGTACGTGTGAGGGCGTGGGTTAGTGTTAGCATACGGGTAAGGATTAGGGGACGGGTGAGGGTCAGGCTTCGGGGAAGTGTTAGGGTTAGGGTTTGGGCTAGGGTTAGAGTTAGGGGACGGGGACGGGGACGCTTTAGGGTCCAGGTGATGGTACGAGAACGCTTTAGGGAGAGCGTACGTGTGAGGGCGTGGGTTAGTGTTAGCGTACGGGTTAGGAGTAGGGGACGGGTGAGGGTCAGGCTTCGGGGAAGGGTTAGGGTTAGGGTTCGGGCTAGGGTTAGGGTTAGGGGACGGGGAGGGTTTAGGGTCCAGGTGAGGGTACGACAACGCTTTAGGGGGAGCGTACGTGTGAGGGCGCGGGTTAGTGTTAGCGTACGGGTTAGGATTAGGCGACGGGTGAGGGTCAGGCTTCGGAGAAGGGTTAGGGTTAGGGTTTGGGGTAGGGTTAGGGTTAGGGGACGGGGAGGGTTTAGGGTCAAGGTGAGGGTATGACAACGCTTTAGGTGGAGCGTACGTGTGAGGGCGCGGGTTAGTGTTAGCGTACGGTTTAGGATTAGGGGACGGGTGAGGGTCAGGCTTCGGGGAAGGGTTAGGTTTAGGGTTCGGGCTAGGGTTAGGGTTAGGGGACGGGGACGGTTTAGGGTCCAGGTGAGGGTACGACAACGCTTTAGGGGGAGCGTACGTGTGAGGGCGCGGGTTAGTGTTAGCGTACGGGTTAGGATTAGACGACGTGTGAGTGTCAGGCTTCGGGGAAGTGTTAGGATTAGTGTTCGGGCTAGGGTTAGGGTTAGGGGACGGGGAGGGTTTAGGGTCCAGGTGAGGGTACGACAACGCTTTAGGGGGAGCATACGTGTGAGGGCGCGGGTTAGTGTTAGCGTACGGGTTAGGATTAGGGGACGGCTGAGGGTCAGGCTTCGGGGAACGGTTAGGTTTAGGGTTCGGGCTAGGGTTAGGTTTAGGGGATGGGGACGGTTTAGGGTCCAGGTGACCGTACGACAACGCTTTGGGGAGAGCGTACGTGTGAGGGCGTGGGATAGTGTTAGCGTACGGGTTAGGATTAGGGGACGGGTGAGGGTCAGGCTTCGAGGAAGGGTTAGGGTTAGGGTTCGGGCTAGGGTTAGGGTTAGGGGACGGGGACGGTTTACGGTCCAGGTGACGGTACGACAACGCTTTAGGGAGAGCGTACGTGTGAGGGCGTGGGTTAGTGTTAGCGTACGGGTTAGGATTAGGGGACGGGTGAGGGTCAGGCTTTGGGGAAGGGTTAGGTTTAGGGTTCGGGCTAGGGTTAGGGTTAGGGGATGGGGAGGGTTCAGGGTCCAGGTAAGGGTACGACAACGCTTTAGGGGGAGCGTACGTGTGAGGGCGCGGGTTAGTGTTAGCGTACAGGTTAGGATTAAGCGACGGGTGAGGGTCAGGCTTCGGGGAAGGGTTAGGGTTAGGGTTCGGGATAGGGTTAGGGTTAGGGGACGGGGAGGGTTTAGGGTCCAGGTGAGGGTACGACAACGCTTTAGGGGGAGCTTACGTGTGAGGGCGCGGGTTAGTGTTAGCGTACGGGTTAGGATTAGGGGACGGGTGAGGGTCAGGCTTCGGGGAAGGGTTAGGGTTAGGGTTCGGGCTAGGGTTAGGGTTAGGGGACGGGGAGGGTTTAGGGTCCAGGTGAGGGTACGACAACGCTTTAGGGGGAGCGTACGTGTGAGGGCGCGGGTTAGTGTTAGCGTACGGGTTAGGATTAGGGGACGGGTGAGGGTCAGGCTTCGGGGAAGTGTTAGGTTTAGGGTTCGGGCTACGGTTAGGGTTAGGGGACGGGGACGGTTTAGGGTCCAGGTGAGGGTACGACAACGCTTTAGGGGGAGCGTACGTGTGAGGGCGCGGGTTAGTGTTAGCGTACGGGTTAGGATTAGGGGACGGGTGAGGATCAGGCTTCGGGGAAGGGTTAGGGTTAGGGTTCGGGCTAGGGTTAGGGTTAGGGGACGGGGACGGTTCAGGGTCCAGGTGACGGTACGACAACGCTTTAGGGAGAGCGTACGTGTGAGGGCGTGGGTTAGTGTTAGCATACGGGTAAGGATTAGGGGACGGGTGAGGGTCAGGCTTCGGGGAAGGGTTAGGGTTAGGGTTTGGGCTAGGGTTAGAGTTAGGGGACGGGGACGGGGACGCTTTAGGGTCCAGGTGATGGTACGAGAACGCTTTAGGGAGAGCGTACGTGTGCGGGCGTGGGTTAGTGTTAGCGTACGGGTTAGTAGTAGGGGACGGGTGAGGGTCAGGCTTCGGGGAAGGGTTAGGGTTAGGGTTCGGGCTAGGGTTAGGGTTAGGGGACAGGGAGGGTTTAGGGTCCAGGTGAGGGTACGACAACGCTTTAGGGGGAGCGTACGTGTGCGGGCGCGGGTTAGTGTTAGCGTACGGGTTAGGATTAGGGGACGGGTGAGGGTCAGGCTTCGGGGAAGGTTTAGGGTTAGGGTTTGGGGTAGGGTTAGGGTTAGGGGATGGGGAGGGTTTCGGGTCCAGGTGAGGGTATGACAACGCTCTAGGGGGAGCGTACGTGTGAGAGCGCGGGTTAGTGTTAGCGTACGGGTTAGGATTAGGGGACGGGTGACGGTCAGGCTTCGGGGAAGGGTTAGGGTTAGGGTTCGGGCTAGGGTTAGGGTTAGGGGACGGGGAGGGTTTAGGGTCCAGTTGAGGGTACGACAACGCTTTAGGGGGAGCGTTCGTGTGAGGGCGCGGGTTAGTGTTAGCGTACGGGTTAGGATTAGGGGACGGGTGAGGGTCAGGCTTCGGGGAAGGGTTACGATTAGGGTTCGGGCTAGGGTTAGGGTTAGGGGACGGGGACGGTTTAGGGTCCAGGTGACGGTACGACAACGCCTTAGGGAGAGCGTACGTGTGAGGGCGTTGGTTAGTGTTAGCGTACGGGTTAGGATTAGGGGACGGGTGAGGGTCAGGCTTCGGGGAAGGGTTAGGGTTAGGGTTCGGGCTAGGGTTAGGATTAGGGGACGGGGAGGGTTTAGGGTCCAGGTGAGGGTACGACAACGCTTTAGGGGGAGCGTACGTGTGAGGGCGGGGGTTAGTGTTAGCGTACGGGTTAGGATTATGGGACGGGTGAGGGTCAGGCTTCGGGGAAGGGTTAGGGTTAGGGTTCGGGCTAGGGTTAGGGTTAGGGGACGGGGAGGGTTTAGGGTCCAGTTGAGGGTACGACAACGCTTTAGGGGTAGCGTACGTGTGAGGGCGCGGGTTAGTGTTAGCGTACGGGTTAGGATTAGAAGACGGGTGAGGGTCAGGCTTCGGGGAAGGGTTAGGGTTAGGGTTCGGGCTAGGGTTAGGGTTAGGGGACGGGGAGGGTTTACGGTCCAGGTGAGGGTACGACAACGCTTTAGGGGGAGCGTACGTGTGAGGGCGCGGGTTAGTGTTAGCGTACGGGTTAGGATTAGGGGACGGGTGAGGGTCAGGCTTCGGGGAAGGGTTAGGGTTAGGTTTCGGGCTAGGGTTAGGGTTAGGGGACGTAGACGGTTTAGGGTCCAGGTGACGGTACGACAACGCTTTAGGGGAAGCGTACGTGTGAGGGCGTGAGTTAGTTTTAGCGTACTGGTTAGGATTAGGGGACGGGTGAGGGTCAGGCTTCAGGGAAGTGTTAGGGTTAGGGTTCGGGCTAGGGTTAGGGTTAGGGGACGGGGAGGGTTTAGGGTCCAGGTGAGGGTACGACAACGCTTTAGGGGGAGCGTACGTGTGAGGGCGTGGGTTAGTGTTAGCGTACGGGTTAGGATTAGGGGACGGTTGAGGGTCAGGCTTCGGGGAAGGGTTAGGGTTAGGGTTCGGGCTACGGTTAGGGTTAGGGGACGGGGAGGGTTTAGGGTCCAGGTGAGGGTACGACAACGCTTTAGGGGGAGTGTACGTGTGAGGGCGCGGGTTAGTGTTAGCGTACGGGTTAGGATTAGGGGACGGGTGAGGGTCAGGCTTCGGGGAAGGGTTAGGGTTAGGGTTCGGGCTAGGGTTAGGGTTAGGGGATGGGGAGGGTTTAGGGTCCAGGTGAGGGTACGACAACGCTTTAGGGGGAGCGTACGTGTGAGGGCGCGGGTTAGTGTTAGCGTACGGGTTAGGATTAGGGGACGGGTGAGGGTCAGGCTTCGGGGAAGGGTTAGGGTTAGGGTTCGGGCTAGGGTTAGGGTTAGGGGACGGGGACGGTTTAGGGTCCAGGTGACGGTACGACAACGCTTTAGGGGGAGCGTACGTGTGAGGGCGCGGGTTAGTGTTAGCGTACGGGTTAGGATTAGGGGACGGGTGAGGGTCAGGCTTCGCGGAAGTGTTAGGGTTAGGGTTCGGGCTAGGTTTAGGGTTAGGGGACGGGGACGGTTTAGAGTCCAGGTGACGGTACGACAACGCTTTAGGGAGAGCGTACGTGTGAGAGCGTGCGTTAGTGTTAGCGTACGGGTTAGGATTAGGGGACGGGTGAGGGTCAGGCTTTGGGGAAGGGTTAGGTTTAGGGTTCGGGCTAGGGTTAGGGTTAGGGGATGGGGAGGGTTCAGGGTCCAGGTGAGGGTACGACAACGCTTTAGGGAGAGCGTACGTGTGAGGGCGCGGGTTAGTGTTAGCGTACGGGTTAGGATTAGGGGACGGGTGAGGGTCAGGCTTCGGGGAAGGGTTAGGGTTAGGGTTCGGCCTAGGATTAGGGTTAGGGGACGGGGAGGGTTTAGGGTCCAGGTGAGGGTACGACAACGCTTTAGGGGGAGCGTACGTGTGAGTGCGCGGGTTAGTGTTAGCGTACGGGTTAGGATTAGGGGACGGGTGAGGGTCAGGCTTAGGGGAAGGGTTAGGGTTAGGGTTCGGGCTAGAGTTAGGGTTAGGGGACGGGGAGGGTTTAGGGTCCAGGTGAGGGTACGACAACGCTTTAGGGGGAGCGTACGTGTGAGTGCGCGGGTTAGTGTTAGCGTACGGGTTAGGATTAAGGGACGGGTGAGGGTCAGGCTTCGGGGAAGGGTTAGGGTTAGGGGACGGGGAGGGTTTAGGGTCCAGGTGAGGGTACGACAACGCTTTAGGGGGAGCGTACGTGTGAGGGCGCTGGTTTGTGTTAGCGTACGGGTTAGGATTAGGGGACGGGTGAGGGTCAGGCTTCGGGGAAGGGTTAGGGTTAGGGTTCGGGCTAGGGTTAGGGTTAGGGGACAGGGAGGGTTTAGGGTCCAGGTGAGGGTACGACAACGCTTTAGGGGGAGCATAGGTGTGAGGGAGCAGGTCAGTGTTAGCGTACGGGTTAGGATTATGGGACGGGTGAGGGTCAGGCTTCGGGGAAGGTTTAGGGTTAGGGTTTGGGGTAGGGTTAAGGTTAGGGGATGGGGAGGGTTTCGGGTCCAGGTGAGGGTATGACAACGCTTTAGGGGGAGCGTACGTGTGAGAGCGCGGGTTAGTGTTAGCGTACGGGTTAGGATTAGGGGACGGGTGAGGGTCAGGCTTCGGGGAAGGGTTACGATTAGGGTTCTGGCTAGGGTTAGGGTTAGGGGACGGGGACGGTTTAGGGTCCAGGTGACGGTACGACAACGCTTTAGGGAGAGCGTACGTGTGAGGGCGAGGGTTAGTGTTAGCGTACGGGTTAGGATTAGGGGACGGGTGAGGGTCAGTCTTCGGGGAAGGGTTAGGGTTAGGGTTCGGGCTAGGGTTAGGGTTAGGGGACGGGGAGGGTTTAGGGTCCAGGTGAGGGTACGACAACGCTTTAGGGGGAGCGTACGTGTGAGGGCGCGGGTTAGTGTTAGCGTACGGGTTAGGATTAGGGGACGGGTGAGGGTCAGGCTTCGGGGAAGGGTTAGGGTTAGGGTTCGGGCTAGGGTTAGGGTTAGGGGACGGGGACGGTTTAGGGTCCACGTGAGGGTACGACAACCCTTTAGGGAGAGCGTACGTGTGAGGGCGCGGGTAGTGTTAGCGTACGGGTTAGGATTAGGGGATGGGTGAGGGTCAAGCTTCGGGGAAGGGTTACGGTTAGTGTTCGCGCTAGGGTTAGGGTTAGGGGACGGGGAGGGTTTAGGGTCCAGGTGAGGGTACGACAACGCTTTAGGGGTAGCGTACGTGTGAGGGCGCGGGTTAGTGTTAGCGTACGGGTTAGGATTAGGGGACGGGTGAGGGTCAGGCTTCGTGGAAGGTTTAGGGTTAGGGTTCGGGCTAGGGTTAGGGTTAGGGGACGGGGACGGTTTAGGGTCCAGGTGAGGGTACGACAACGCTTTAGGGGGAGCGTACGTGTGAGGGTGCAGGTTAGTGTTAGCGTATGGGTTAGGATTAGGGGACGGGTGAGGGTCAGGCTTCGGGGAAGTGTTAGGGTTAGGGTTCGGGCTAGGGTTAGGATTAGGGGACAGGGCCGGTTTAGGGTCCAGTTGAGGGTACGACAACGCTTTAGGGGGAGCGTACGTGTGAGGGCGCGGGTTAGTGTTAGCGTACGGTTTAGGATTAGGGGACGGGTGAGGGTCAGGCTTCGGGGAAGGGTTAGGGTTAGGGTTCGGGCTACAGTTAGGGTTAGGGGACGGGGACGGTTTAGGATCCAGGTGACGGTACGACAACGCTTTAGGGAGAGCGTATGTGTGAGGGCGTGGGTTAGTGTTAGCGTACGGGTTAGGATTAGGGGACGGGTGAGGGTCAGGTTTTGGGGAAGGGTTAGGGTTAGGGTTCAGTCTAGGGTTAGGGTTAGTGGACGGGGAGGGTTTAGGGTCCAGGTGAGGGTACGACAACGCTTTAGAGTGAGCGTACGTGTGAGGGCGCGGGTTAGTGTTAGCGTACGGGTTAGGATTAGGGGACGGGTGAGGGTCAGGCTTCGGGGAAGGGTTAGGGTTAGGATTCGGGCTAGGGTTAGGATTAGTGGACGGGGAGGGTTTAGGGTCCAGTTGAGGGTACGACAACGCTTCAGGGGGAGCGTACGTGTGAGCGAACGGGTTAGTGTTAACGAACGGGTTAGGATTAGGGGACGGGTGAGGGTCAGGCTTCGGGGAAGGGTTAGGGTTCGGGTTCGGGCTAGGGTTAGGGTTAGGGGACGGGGACGGTTTAGGGTCCACGTGACGGTACGACAACGCTTTAGGGAGAGCGTACGTGTGAGGGCGTGGGTTAGCGTTAGCATACGGGTTAGGATTAGGGGACGGGAGAGAGTCAGGCTTCGGGGAACGGTTAGGGTTAGGGTTCGGGCTAGGGTTAGGGTTAGGGGACGGGGAGGGTTTAGGGTCCAGGTGAGAGTACGACAACGCTTTAGGGGGAGCGAAAGTGTGAGGGCGCGGGTTAGTGTTAGCGTACGGGTTAGGATTAGGGGACAGGTGAGGGTCAGGCTTCGGGGAAGGGTTAGGGTTAGGGTTCGGGCTAGGGTTAGGGTTAGGGGACGGGGAGGGTTCAGGGTCCAGGTGAGGGTACGACAACGCTTTAGGGGGAGCATACGTGTGAGGGCGCGGGTTAGTGTTAGCGTACGATTTAGGATTAGGGGACGGGTGAGGGTCAGGCTTCGGGGAAGGGTTAGGGTTAGGGTTCGGGCTAGGGTTAGGGTTAGGGGACGGGGAGGGTTTAGGGTCCACGTGAGGGTACGACAACGCTTTAGGGGGAGCGTACGTGTGAGGGCGCGGGTTAGTGTTAGCGTACGGGTTAGGATTAGGGGACAGGTGAGGGTCAGGCTTCGGGGAAGGGTTAGGGTTAGGGTTCGGGCTAGGGTTAGGGTTAGGGGACGGGGACGGTTTAGGGTCCAGTTGAGGGTACGACAACGCTTTAGGGAGAGCGTACGTGTGAGGGCGTGGGTTACTGTTAGCATACGGGTTAGGATTAGGGGACGGGTGAGGGTCAGGCTTCGGGGAAGGGTTAGGGTTAGTGTTCGGGCTAGGGTTAGGGTTAGGGGACAGGGAGGGTTTAGGGTCCAGGGGAGGGTACGACAACGCTTTAGGGGGAGCGTACGTGTGAGGGCGCGGGTTAGTGTTAGCGTACGGGTTAGGATTAGGGGACAGGTGAGGGTCAAGCTTCGGGGAAGGGTTAGGGTTAGGGTTCGGGCTAGGGTTAGGGTTAGGGGACGGGGAGGGTTTAGGGTCCAGGTGAGGGTACGACAACGCTTTAGGAGGAGCGTACGTGTGAGGGCGCGGGTTAGTGTTAGCGTACGGGTTAGGATTAGGGGACGGGTGAGGGTCAGGCTTCGGGGAAGGTTTAGGGTTAGGGTTCGGGCTAGGGTTAGGGTTAGGGGACGGGGAGGGTTTAGGGTCCAGGTGAGGGTACGACAACGCTTTAGGGGGAGCGTACGTGTGAGGGCGCGGGTTAGTGTTAGCGTATGGGTTAGGATTAGGGGACGGGTGAGGGTCAGGCTTCGGGGAAGGGTTAGGATTAGGGTTCGGGCTAGGGTTAGGGTTAGGGGACGGGGACGGTTTAGGGTCCAGGTGAGGGTACAACAACCCTTTAGGGGGAGCGTACGTGTGAGGGCGCGGGTTAGTGTTAGCGTACGGGTTAGGATTAGGGGACGGGTGAGGGTCAGGCTTCGGGGAAGGGTTAGGGTTAGGGTTCGGGCTAGGGTTAGGGTTAGGGGACGGGGAGGGTTTAGGGTCCAGTTGAGGGTACGACAACGCTTTAGGGGGAGCGTACGTGTGAGCGCGCGGGTTAGTGTTAGCGAACGGGTTAGGATTAGGGGACGGGTGAGGGTCAGGCTTCGGGGAAGGGTTAGGGTTAGGGTTCGGGCTAGGGTTAGGGTTAGGGGACGGGGACGGTTTAGGGATCAGGTGAGGGTACGACAACGCTTCAGGGAGAGTGTACGTGTGAGGGCGTGAGTTAGTGTTAGCGTACGGGTTAGGATTAGGGGACGGGTGAGGGTCAGGCTTTGGGGAAGGGTTAGGGTTAGGGTTCGGGCTAGGGTTAGGGTTAGGGGACAGGGAGGGTTTAGGGTCCAGGTGAGGGTACGACAACGCTTTAGGGGGAGCGTACGTGTGAGGGCGCGGGTTAGTGTTAGCGTACGGGTTAGGATTAGGGGACAGGTGAGGGTCAGGCTTCGGGGAAGGGTTAGGGTTAGGGTTCGGGCTAGGGTTAGGGTTAGGGGACGGGGAGGGTTTAGGGTCCAGGTGAGGGTACGACAACGCTTTAGGGGGAGCGTACGTGTGAGGGCGTGGGTTAGTGTTAGCGTACGGGTTAGGATTAGGGGACGGGTGAGGGTGAGGCTTCGGGGAAGGGTTAGGGTTAGGGTTCGGGCTAGGGTTAGGGTTAGGGGACGGGGAGGGTTTAGGGTCCAGGTGAGGGTACGACAACGCTTTAGGGGGAGCGTACGTGTGAGGGCGCGGGTTAGTGTTAGCGTATGGGTTAGGATTAGGGGACGGGTGAGGGTCAGGCTTCGGGGAAGGGTTAGGATTAGGGTTCGGGCTAGGGTTAGGGTTAGGGGACGGGGACGGTTTAGGGTCCAGGTGAGGGTACGACAACCCTTTAGGGGGAGCGTACGTGTGAGGGCGCGGGTTAGTGTTAGCGTACGGGTTAGGATAAGGGGACGGGTGAGGATCAGGCTTCGGGGAAGGGTTAGGATTAGGGTGCGGGCTAGGGTTAGGGATAGGGGACGGGGAGGGTTTAGGGTCCAGGTGAGGGTACGACAACGCTTTAGGGGGAGCGTACGTGTGAGGGCGCGGGTTAGTGTTAGCGTACGGGTTAGGATTACGGGACGGGTGAGGGTCAGGCTTAGGGGATGGGTTAGGTTTAGGGTTCGGACTAGGGTTAGGATTAGGGGACGGGGACGGTTTAGGGTCCAGTTGAGGGTACGACAACGCTTTAGGGGGAGCGTACGTGTGAGGGCGCGGGTTAGTGTTAGCGTACGGTTTAGGATTAGGGGACGGGTGAGGGTCAGGCTTCGTGGAAGGGTTAGGGTTAGGGTTCGGGCTAGAGTTAGGGTTAGGGGACGGGGACGGTTTAGGATCCAGGTGACGGTACGACAACGCTTTAGGGAGAGCGTACGTGTGAGGGCGTGGGTTAGTGTTAGCGTACGGGTTAGGATTAGGGGACGGGTGAGGGTCAGGTTTCGGGGAAGGGTTAGGGTTAGGGTTCAGTGTAGGGTTAGGGTTAGGGGACGGGGAGGGTTTAGGGTCCAGGTGAGGGTACGACAACGCTTTAGAGGGAGCGTACGTGTGAGGGCGCGGGTTAGTGTTAGCGTACGGGTTAGGATTAGGGGACGGGTGAGGGTCAGGCTTCGGGGAAGAGTTAGGGTTAGGGTTCGGGCTAGGGTTAGGGTTAGGGGATGGGGAGGGTTTAGGGTCCAGTTGAGGGTACGACAACGCTTTAGGGAGAGCGTACGTGTGAGGGCGTGGGTTAGTGTTAGCATACGGGTTAGGATTAGGAGACGGGAGAGAGTCAGGCTTCGGGAAACGGTTAGGGTTAGGGTTCGGGCTACGGTTAGGGTTAGGGGACGGGGAGGGTTTAGGGTCCATGTGAGGGAACGACAACGCTTTAGGGGGAGCGAAAGTGTGAGGGCGCGGGTTAGTGTTAGCGTACGGGTTAGGATTAGGGGACGGGTGAGGGTCAGGCTTCGGGGAAGGGTTAGGGTTAGGGTTCGGGCTACGGTTAGGGTTAGGGGACGGGGAGGGTTTACGGTCCAGGTGAGGGTACGACAACGCTTTAGGGGGAGCGTACGTGTGAGGGCGCGGGTTAGTGTTAGCGTACGGGTTAGGATTAGGGGACGGGTGAGGGTCAGCCTTCGGGTAAGGGTTAGGGTTAGGGTTCGGGCTAGGGTTAGGGTTAGGGGACGGGGACGGTTTAGGGTCCAGGTGAGGGTACGACAACCCTTTAGGGGGAGCGTACGTGTGAGGGCGCGGGTTAGTGTTAGCGTACGGGTTAGGATTAGGGGATGGGTGAGGGTCAGGCTTCGGGGAAGGGTTACGGTTAGGGTTCGGGCTAGGGTTAGGGTTAGGGGAGGGTTTAGGGTCCAGGTGAGGGTACGACAACGCTTTAGGGGGAGCGTACGTGTGAGGGCGCGGGTTAGTGTTAGCGTACGGGTTAGGATTAGGGGACGGGTGAGGGTCAGGCTTCGGGGAAGTGTTAGGGTTAGGGTGCGGGCTAGCGTTAGGGTTAGGGGACGGGGAGGGTTTAGGGTCCAGGTGAGGGTACGACAACGCTTTAGGGGGAGCGTACGTGTGAGGGCGCGGGTTAGTGTTAGCGTACGGGTTAGGATTAAGAGACGGGTGAGGGTCAGGCTTCGGGGAAGGGTTAGGGTTAGGGTTCGGGCTAGGGTTAGGGGACGGGGACGGGGACGGTTTAGGGTCCAGTTGAGGGTACGACAACGCTGTAGGGGGAGCGTACGTGTGAGGGCGCGGGTTAGTGTTAGCGTACGGGTTAGGATTAGGGGACGGGTGAGGGTCAGGCTTCGGGGAAGTGTTAGGGTTAGAGTGCGGGCTAGGGTTAGGGTTAGGGGACGGGGAGGGTTTAGGGTCCAGGTGAGGGTACGACAACGCTTTAGGGGGAGCGTACGTGTGAGGGCGTGGGTTAGTGTTAGCGTACGGGTTAGGACTAGGGGACGGGTGAGGTTCAGGCTTCGGGGAAGGGTTAGGGTTAGGGTTCGGGCTAGGGTTAGGGTTAGGGGACGGGGACGGTTTAGGGTCCAGTTGAGGGTACGACAACGCTTTAGGGGGAGCGTACGTGTGAGGGCGCGGGTTAGTGTTAGCGTACGGTTTAGGATTAGGGGACGGGTGAGGGTCAGGCTTCGGGGAAGGGTTAGGGTTAGGGTTCGGGCTAGGGTTAGGGTTAGGGGACGGGGACGGTTTAGGGTCCAGGTGAGGGTACGACAACGCTTTAGGGGGAGCGTACGTGTGAGGGCGCGGGTTACTGTTAGCGTACGGGTTAGGATTAGGGGACGGGTGAGTGTCAGGCTTCCGGGAAGGGTTAGGGTTAGGGTTCGGGCTAGGGTTAGGGTTAGGGGACGGGGACGGTTTAGGGTCCAGGTGACGGTACGACAACGCTTTAGGGAGAGCGTACGTGTGAGGGCGTGGGTTAGTGTTAGCATACGGGTTAGGATTAGGGGACGGGTGAGGGTCAGGCTTCGGGGAAGGGTTAGGGTTAGGGTTCGGGCTAGGGTTAGGGTTAGGGGACGGGGAGGGTTTAGGGTCCAGGTGAGGGTACGACAACGCTTTAGGGGGAGCGTACGTGTTAGGGCGCGGGTTAGTGTTAGCGTATGGGTTAGGATTAGGGGACGGGTGAGGGTCAGGCTTCGGTGAAGGGTTAGGATTAGGGTTCGGGCTAGGGTTAGGGTTAGGGGACGGGGACGGTTTAGGGTCCAGGTGAGGGTACGACAACCCTTTAGGGGGAGCGTACGTGTGAGGGCGCGGGTTAGTGTTAGCGTACGGGTTAGGATTAGGGGATGGGTGAGTGTCAGGCTTCGGGGAAGGGTTACGGTTAGGGTTCGGGCTAGGGTTAGGGGACGGGGAGGGTTTAGGGTCCAGGTGAGGGTACGACAACGCTTTAGGGGGAGCGTACGTATGAGGGCGCGGGTTAGTGTTAGCGTACGGGTTAGGATTAGGGGACGGGTGAGGGTCAGGCTTCGGGGAAGTGTTAGGGTTAGGGTGCAGGCTACGGTTAGGGTTAGGGGACGGGGAGGGTTTAGGGTCCAGGTGAGGGTACGACAACGCTTTAGGGGGAGCGTACGTGTGAGGGCGCGGGTTAGTGTTAGCGTACGGGTTAGGATTAGGGGACGGGTGAGGGTCAGGCTTCAGGGAAGTGTTAGGGTTAGGGTTCGGGCTAGGGTTAGGTTTAGGGGACGGGCAGGGTTTAGGGTCCAGTTGAGGGTACGACAACGCTTTAGGGGGAAGGGTACGTGTGAGGGCGCGGGTTAGTGTTAGCGTACGGGTTAGGATTAGGGGACGGGTGAGGGTCAGGCTTCGGGGAAGGGTTAGGGTTACGGTTCGGGCTAGGATTAGGGTTAGGGGACGGGGACGGTTTAGGGTCCAGGTGACGGTACGACAACGCTTTAGGGAGAGCGTACGTGTGAGGGCATGGGTTAGTGTTAGCATACGGGTTAGGATTAGGGGACGGGTGAGGGTCAGGCTTCGGGGAAGGGTTAGGGTTACGGTTCGGGCTAGGGTTAGGCTTAGGGGACGGGGACGGTTTAGGGTCCAGGTGACGGTACGACAACGCTCTAGGGAGAGCGTACGTGTGAGGGCGTGGGTTAGTGTTAGCATACGGGTTAGGATTAGGGGACGGGTGAGGGTCAGGCTTCGGGTAAGGGTTAGGGTTAGGGTTCGGGCTAGGGTTAGGGTTAGGGGACGGGGAGGGTTTAGGGTCCAGGTGAGGGTACGACAACGCTTTAGGGGGAGCGTACATGTGAGGGCGCGGGTTAATGTTAGCGTACGGGTTAGGATTAGGGGACGGGTGAGGGTCAGGCTTCGGGGAAGTGTTAGGGTTAGGGTGCGGGCTAGGGTTAGGGTTAGGGGACGGGGAGGGTTTAGGGTCCAGGTGAGGGTACGACAACCCTTTAGGGGGAGCGTACGTGTGAGGGCATGGGTTAGTGTTAGCGTACGGGTTAGGATTAGGGGATGGGTGAGGGTCAGGCTTCGGGGAAGGGTTACGGTTAGGGTTCGGGCTAGGGTTAGGGGACGTAGACGGTTTAGGGTCCAGGTGACGGTACGACAACGCTTTAGGGGGAGCGTACGTGTGAGGGCGTGAGTTAGTGTTAGCGTACTGGTTAGGATTAGGGGACGGGTGAGGTCCGGCTTCGGGGAAGAGTTAGGGTTAGGGTTCGGGCTAGGGTTAGGGTTAGGGGACGGGGAGGGTTTAGGGTCCAGGTGAGGGTACGACAACGCTTTAGGGGGAGCGTACGTGTGAGGGCGCGGGTTAGTGTTAGCGTACGGGTTAGGATTAGGGGACAGGTGAGGGTCAGGCTTCGGGGAAGGGTTAGGGTTAGGGTTCGGGCTAGGGTTAGGGTTAGGGGACGGGGAGGGTTTAGGGTCCAGTTGAGGGTACGACAACGCTTTAGGGGGAGCGTACGTGTGAGGGCGCGGGTTAGTGTTAGCGTACGGGTTAGGATTAGGGGACGGGTGAGGGTCAGGCTTCGGGGATGTTTGGGTTAGGGTTCGGGCTAGGGTTAGGGTTAGGGGACGTAGACGGTTTAGGGTCCAGGTGACGGTACGACAACGCTTTAGGGGGAGCGTACGTGTGAGGGCGTGAGTTAGTGTTAGCGTACTGGTTAGGATTAGGGGACGGGTGAGGTCCGGCTTCGGGGAAGATTTAGGGTTAGGGTTCGGGCTAGGGTTAGGGTTAGGGGACGGGGAGGGTTTAGGGTCTAGGTGAGGGTACGACAACGCTTTAGGGGGAGCGAAAGTGTGAGGGCGCGGGTTAGTGTTAGCGTACGGGTTAGGATTAGGGGACAGGTGAGGGTCAGGCTTCGGGGAAGGGTTAGGGTTAGGGTTCGGGCTAGGGTTAGGGTTAGGGGACGGGGACGGTTTAGGGTCCAGCTGAGGGTACGACAACCCTTTAGGGGGAGCGTACGTGTGAGGGGGCGGGTTAGTGTTAGCGTACGGGTTAGGATTAGGGGACGGGTGATGGTCAGGCTTCGGGGAAGGGTTAGGTTTAGGGTTCGGGCTAGGGTTAGGGTTAGGGGACGGGGACGGTTTAGGGTCCAGGTGAGGGTACGACAACGCTTTAGGGGGAGCGTACGTGTGAGGGCGCGTGTTAGTGTTAGCGTACGAGTTAGGATTAGGGGACGGGTGAGGGTCAGGCTTCGGGGAAGGGTTAGGGTTAGGGTTCGGGCTAGGGTTAGGTTTAGGGGACGGGCAGGGTTTAGGGTCCAGTTGAGGGTACGACAACGCTTTACGGGGAAGGGTACGTGTGAGGGCGCGGGTTAGTGTTAGCGTACGGGTTAGGATTAGGGGACGGGTGAGGGTCAGGCTTCGGGGAAGGGTTAGGGTTAGGGTTCGGGCTAGGATTAGGGTTAGGGGACGGGGACGGTTTAGGGTCCAGGTGACGGTACGACAACGCTTTAGGGAGAGCGTACGTGTGAGGGCATGGGTTAGTGTTAGCATACGGGTTAGGATTAGGGGACGGGTGAGGGTCAGGCTTCAGGGAAGGGTTAGGGTTACGGTTCGGGCTAGGGTTAGGGTTAGGGGACGGGGACGGTTTAGGGTCCAGGTGACGGTACGACAACGCTTTAGGGAGAGCGTACGTGTGAGGGCGTGGGTTAGTGTTAGCATACGGGTTAGGATTAGGGGACGGGTGAGGGTCAGGCTTCGGGGAAGGGTTAGGGTTAGGGTTCGGGCTAGGGTTAGGGTTAGGGGACGGGGAGGGTTTAGGGTCCAGGTGAGGGTACGACAACGCTTTAGGGGGAGCGTACATGTGAGGGCGCGGGTTAGTGTTAGCGTACGGGTTAGGATTAGGGGACGGGTGAGGGTCAGGCTTCGGGGAAGTGTTAGGGTTAGGGTGCGGGCTAGGGTTAGGGTTAGGGGACGGGGAGGGTTTAGGGTCCAGGTGAGGGTACGACAACCCTTTAGGGGGAGCGTACGTGTGAGGGCATGGGTTAGTGTTAGCGTACGGGTTAGGATTAGGGGATGGGTGAGGGTCAGGCTTCGGGGAAGGGTTACGGTTAGGGTTTGGGCTAGGGTTAGGGGACGGGGAGGGTTTAGGGTCCAGGTGAGGGTACGACAACACTTTAGGGGGAGCGTACGTGTGAGGGCGCGGGTTAGTGTTAGCGTACGGGTTAGGATTAGGGGACGGGTGAGGGTCAGGCTTCGGGGAAGTGTTAGGGTTAGGGTGCGGGCTAGGGTTAGGGTTAGGGGACGGGGAGGGTTTAGGGTCCAGGTGAGGGTACGACAACGCTTTAGGGGGAGCGTACGTGTGAGGGCGCGGGTTAGTGTTAGCGTACGGGTTAGGATTAGGGGACGGGTGAGGGTCAGGCTTCGGGGAAGGGTTAGGGTTAGGGTTCGGGCTAGGGTTAGGGTTAGGGGACGGGGACGGTTTAGTGTCCAGTTGAGGGTACGACAACGCTTTAGGGGGAGCGTACGTGTGAGGGCGCGGGTTAGTGTTAGCGTACGGGTTAGGATTAGGGGACGGGTGAGGGTCAGGCTTCGGGGAAGGGTTAGGGTTAGGGTTCGGGCTAGGGTTAGGGTTACGGGACTGGGACGGTTTAGGGTCCAGGTGACGGTACGACAACGCTTTAGGGAGAGCGTACGGGTGAGGGCGTGGGTTAGTGTTAGCATACGGGTTAGGATTAGGGGACGGGTGAGGGTCAGGCTTCGGGGAAGGGTTAGGGTTAGGGTTCGGGCTAGGGTTAGGGTTAGGGGACGGGGAGGGTTTAGGGTCCAGGTGAGGGTACGACAACGCTTTAGGGGGAGCGTACGTGTGAGGGCGTGAGTTAGTGTTAGCGTACGGGTTAGGATTAGGGGACGGGTGAGGGTCAGGCTTCGGGGAAGTGTTAGGGTTAGGGTGCGGGCTAGGGTTAGGGTTCGGGGACGGGGAGGGTTTAGGGTCCAGGTGAGGGTATGACAACGCTTTAGGGGGAGCGTACGTGTGAGGGCGCGGGTTAGTGTTAGCGTACGGGTTAGGATTAGGGGACGGGTGAGGGTCAGTCTTCGAGGATGTTTGGGTTAGCGTTCGGGCTAGGGTTAGGGTTAGGGGACGTAGACGGTTTAGGGTCCAGGTGACGGTACGAAAACGCTTTAGGGGGAGCGTACGTGTGAGGGCGTGAGTTAGTGTTAGCGTACTGGTTAGGATTAGGGGACGGGTGAGGTCCGGCTTCGGGGAAGGGTTAGGGTTAGGGTTCGGGCTAGGGTTAGGGTTAGGGGACGGGGAGGGTTTAGGGTCCAGGTGAGGGTACGACAACGCTTTAGGGGGAGCGTACGTGTGAGGGCGCGGGTTAGTGTTAGCGTACGGGTTAGGATTAGGAGACAGGTGAGGGTCAGGCTTCGGGGAAGGGTTAGGGTTAGGGTTCGGGCTAGGGTTAGGGTTAGGGGACGGGGAGGGTTTAGGGTCCAGCTGAGGGTACGACAACGCTTTAGGGGGAGCGTACGTGTGAGGGCGCGGGTTAGTGTTAGCGTACGGGTTAGGATTAGGGGACGGGTGATGGTCAGGCTTCGGGGAAGGGTTAGGTTTAGGGTTCGGGCTAGGGTTAGGGTTAGGGGACGGGGACGGTTTAGGGTCCAGGTGAGGGTACGACAACGCTTTAGGGGGAGCGTACGTGTGAGGGCGCGTGTTAGTGTTAGCGTACGAGTTAGGATTAGGGGACGGGTGAGGGTCAGGCTTCGGGGAAGGGTTAGGGTTAGGGTTCGGGCTAGGGTTAGGTTTAGGGGACGGGCAGGGTTTAGGGTCCAGTTGAGGGTACGACAACGCTTTAGGGGGAAGGGTACGTGTGAGGGCGCGGGTTAGTGTTAGCGTACGGGTTAGGATTAGGGGACGGGTGAGGGTCAGGCTTCGGGGAAGGGTTAGGGTTAGGGTTCGGGCTAGGGTTAGGCTTAGGGGACGGGGACGGTTTAGGGTCCAGGTGACGGTACGACAACGCTCTAGGGAGAGCGTACGTGTGAGGGCGTGGGTTAGTGTTAGCGTACGGGTTAGGAGTAGGGGACGGGTGAGTGTCAGGCTTCGGGAAGGGTTAGGGTTAGGGTTCGGGCTAGGGTTAGGGTTAGGGGACGGGGAGGGTTTAGGGTCCAGGTGAGGGTACGACAACGCTTTAGGGGGAGCGTACGTGTGAGGGCGTGGGTTAGTGTTAGCGTACGGGTTAGGATTAGGGGACGGGTGAGGGTCAGGCTTCTGGGAAGTGTTAGGATTAGGGTTCGGGCTAGGGTTAGGGTTAGGGGACGGGGAGGGTTTAGGGTCCAGGTGAGGGTACGACAACGCTTTAGGGGGAGCGTACGTGTGAGGGCGCGGGTTAGTGTTAGCGTACGGGTTAGGATTAGGGGACGGGTGAGGGTCAGGCTTCGGGGATGTTTGGGTTAGGGTTCGGGCTAGGGTTAGGGTTAGGGGACGTAGACGGTTTAGGGTCCAGGTGACGGTACGACAACGCTTTAGGGGGAGCGTACGTGTGAGGGCGTGAGTTAGTGTTAGCGTACTGGTTAGGATTAGGGGACGGGTGAGGTCCGGCTTCGGGGAAGATTTAGGGTTAGGGTTCGGGCTAGGGTTAGGGTTAGGGGACGGGGAGGGTTTAGGGTCTAGGTGAGGGTACGACAACGCTTTAGGGGGAGCGAAAGTGTGAGGGCGCGGGTTAGTGTTAGCGTACGGGTTAGGATTAGGGGACAGGTGAGGGTCAGGCTTCGGGGAAGGGTTAGGGTTAGGGTTCGGGCTAGGGTTAGGGTTAGGGGACGGGGACGGTTTAGGGTCCAGCTGAGGGTACGACAACCCTTTAGGGGGAGCGTACGTGTGAGGGCGCGGGTTAGTGTTAGCGTACGGGTTAGGATTAGGGGACGGGTGATGGTCAGGCTTCGGGGAAGGGTTAGGTTTAGGGTTCGGGCTAAGGTTAGGGTTAGGGGACGGGGACGGTTTAGGGTCCAGGTGAGGGTACGACAACGCTTTAGGGGGAGCGTACGTGTGAGGGCGCGTGTTAGTGTTAGCGTACGAGTTAGGATTAGGGGACGGGTGAGGGTCAGGCTTCGGGGAAGGGTTAGGGTTAGGGTTCGGGCTAGGGTTAGGTTTAGGGGACGGGCAGGGTTTAGGGTCCAGTTGAGGGTACGACAACGCTTTAGGGGGAAGGGTACGTGTGAGGGCGCGGGTTAGTGTTAGCGTACGGGTTAGGATTAGGGGACGGGTGAGGGTCAGGCTTCGGGGAAGGGTTAGGGTTAGGGTTCGGGCTAGGGTTAGGCTTAGGGGACGGGGACGGTTTAGGGTCCAGGTGACGGTACGACAACGCTCTAGGGAGAGCGTACGTGTGAGGGCGTGGGTTAGTGTTAGCGTACGGGTTAGGAGTAGGGGACGGGTGAGTGTCAGGCTTCGGGAAGGGTTAGGGTTAGGGTTCGGGCTAGGGTTAGGGTTAGGGGACGGGGAGGGTTTAGGGTCCAGGTGAGGGTACGACAACGCTTTAGGGGGAGCGTACGTGTGAGGGCGTGGGTTAGTGTTAGCGTACGGGTTAGGATTAGGGGACGGGTGAGGGTCAGGCTTCTGGGAAGTGTTAGGATTAGGGTTCGGGCTAGGGTTAGGGTTAGGGGACGGGGAGGGTTTAGGGTCCAGGTGAGGGTACGACAACGCTTTAGGGGGAGCGTACGTGTGAGGGCGCGGGTTAGTGTTAGCGTACGGGTTAGGATTAGGGGACGGGTGAGGGTCAGGCTTCGGGGATGTTTGGGTTAGGGTTCGGGCTAGGGTTAGGGTTAGGGGACGTAGACGGTTTAGGGTCCAGGTGACGGTACGACAACGCTTTAGGGGGAGCGTACGTGTGAGGGCGTGAGTTAGTGTTAGCGTACTGGTTAGGATTAGGGGACGGGTGAGGTCCGGCTTCGGGGAAGAGTTAGGGTTAGGGTTCGGGCTAGGGTTAGGGTTAGGGGACGGGGAGGGTTTAGGGTCCAGGTGAGGGTACGACAACGCTTTAGGGGGAGCGTACGTGTGAGGGCGCGGGTTAGTGTTAGCGTACGGGTTAGGATTAGGGGACAGGTGAGGGTCAGGCTTCGGGGAAGGGTTAGGGTTAGGGTTCGGGCTAGGGTTAGGGTTAGGGGACGGGGAGGGTTTAGGGTCCAGGTGAGGGTACGACAACGCTTTAGGGGGAGCGTACGTGTGAGGGCGCGGGTTAGTGTTAGCGTACGGGTTAGGATTAGGGGACGGGTGAGGGTCAGGCTTCGGGGATGTTTGGGTTAGGGTTCGGGCTAGGGTTAGGGTTAGGGGACGTAGACGGTTTAGGGTCCAGGTAACGGTACGACAACGCTTTAGGGGGAGCGTACATGTGAGGGCGCGGGTTAGTGTTAGCGTACGGGTTAGGATTAGGGGACGGGTGAGTGTCAGGCTTCGGGGAAGGGTTAGGATTAGGGTTCGGGCTAGGGTTAGGGTTAGGGGACGGGGACGGTTTAGGGTCCAGGTGAGGGTACGACAACCCTTTAGGGGGAGCGTACGTGTGAGGGCGCGGGTTAGTGTTAGCGTACGGGTTAGGATTAGGGGACGGGTGATGGTCAGGCTTCGGGGAAGGGTTAGGTTTAGGGTTCGGGCTAGGGTTAGGGTTAGGGGACGGGGACGGTTTAGGGTCCAGGTGAGGGTACGACAACGCTTTAGGGGGAGCGTACGTGTGAGGGCGCGTGTTAGTGTTAGCGTACGAGTTAGGATTAGGGGACGGGTGAGGGTCAGGCTTCGGGGAAGGGTTAGGGTTAGGGTTCGGGCTAGGGTTAGGTTTAGGGGACGGGCAGGGTTTAGGGTCCAGTTGAGGGTACGACAACGCTTTAGGGGGAAGGGTACGTGTGAGGGCGCGGGTTAGTGTTAGCGTACGGGTTAGGATTAGGGGACGGGTGAGGGTCAGGCTTCGGGAAAGGGTTAGGGTTAGGGTTCGGGCTAGGGTTAGGCTTAGGGGACGGGGACGGTTTAGGGTCCAGGTGACGGTACGACAACGCTCTAGGGAGAGCGTACGTGTGAGGGCGTGGGTTAGTGTTAGCGTACGGGTTAGGAGTAGGGTACGGGTGAGTGTCAGGCTTCGGGAAGGGTTAGGGTTAGGGTTCGGGCTAGGGTTAGGGTTAGGGGACGGGGAGGGTTTAGGGTCCAGGTGAGGGTACGACAACGCTTTAGGGGGAGCGTACGTGTGAGGGCGTGGGTTAGTGTTAGCGTACGGGTTAGGATTAGGGGACGGGTGAGGGTCAGGCTTCTGGGAAGTGTTAGGATTAGGGTTCGGGCTAGGGTTAGGGTTAGGGGACGGGGAGGGTTTAGGGTCCAGGTGAGGGTACGACAACGCTTTAGGGGGAGCGTACGTGTGAGGGCGCGGGTTAGTGTTAGCGTACGGGTTAGGATTAGGGGACGGGTGAGGGTCAGGCTTCGGGGATGTTTGGGTTAGGGTTCGGGCTAGGGTTAGGGTTAGGGGACGTAGACGGTTTAGGGTCCAGGTGACGGTACGACAACGCTTTAGGGGGAGCGTACGTGTGAGGGCGTGAGTTAGTGTTAGCGTACTGGTTAGGATTAGGGGACGGGTGAGGTCCGGCTTCGGGGAAGAGTTAGGGTTAGGGTTCGGGCTACGGTTAGGGTTAGGGGACGGGGAGGGTTTAGGGTCCAGGTGAGGGTACGACAACGCTTTAGGGGGAGCGTACGTGTGAGGGCGCGGGTTAGTGTTAGCGTACGGGTTAGGATTAGGGGACAGGTGAGGGTCAGGCTTCGGGGAAGGGTTAGGGTTAGGGTTCGGGCTAGGGTTAGGGTTAGGGGACGGGGAGGGTTTAGGGTCCAGGTGAGGGTACGACAACGCTTTAGGGGGAGCGTACGTGTGAGGGCGCGGGTTAGTGTTAGCGTACGGGTTAGGATTAGGGGACGGGTGAGGGTCAGGCTTCGGGGATGTTTGGGTTAGGGTTCGGGCTAGGGTTAGGGTTAGGGGACGTAGACGGTTTAGGGTCCAGGTGACGGTACGACAACGCTTTAGGGGGAGCGTACGTGTGAGGGCGTGAGTTAGTGTTAGCGTACTGGTTAGGATTAGGGGACGGGTGAGGTCCGGCTTCGGGGAAGATTTAGGGTTAGGGTTCGGGCTAGGGTTAGGGTTAGGGGACGGGGAGGGTTTAGGGTCTAGGTGAGGGTACGACAACGCTTTAGGGGGAGCGAAAGTGTGAGGGCGCGGGTTAGTGTTAGCGTAAGGGTTAGGATTAGGGGACGGGTGAGGTTCAGACTTCGGGGAAGGGTTAGGGTTAGGGTTCGGGCTAGGGTTAGGGTTAGGGGACGGGGACGGTTTAGGGTCCAGGTGAGGGTACGACAACGCTTTAGGGGGAGCGTACGTGTGAGGGCGCGGGTTAGTGTTAGCGTACGGGTTAGGATTAGGGGACGGGTGAGGGTCAGGCTTCGGGGAAGGGTTAGGGTTAGGGTTCGGGCTAGGGTTAGGGTTAGGGGACGGGGACGGTTTAGGGTCCAGGTGACGGTACGACAACGCTTTAGGGAGAGCGTACGTGTGAGGGCGAGGGTTAGTGTTAGCATACGGGTTAGGATTAGGGGACGGGTGAGGGTCAGGCTTCGGGGAAGGGTTAGGGTTAGTGTTCGGGCTAGGGTTAGGGTTAGGGGATGGGGAGGGTTTAGGGTCCAGGTGAGGGTACGACAACGCTTTAGGGGGAGCGTACGTGTGAGGGCGCGGTTTAGTGTTAGCGTACGGGTTAGGATTAGGGGACGGGTGAGGATCAGGCTTCGGGGAAGGGTTACGGTTAGGGTTCGCGCTAGGGTTAGGGTTAGGGGACGGGGAGGGTTTAGGGTCCAGGTGAGGGTACGACAACGCTTTAGGGGGAGCGTACGTGTGAGGGCGCGGGTTAGTGTTAGCGTACGGGTTAGGATTAGGGGACGGGTGAGGGTCAGGCTTCGGGGAAGGGTTAAGGTTAGGGTGCGGGCTAGGGTTAGGGTTAGGGGACGGGGAGGGTTTAGGGTCCAGGTGAGGGTACGACAACGCTTTAGGGGGAGCGTACGTGTGAGGGCGCGAGTTAGTGTTAGCGTACGGGTTAGGATTAGGGGACGGGTGAGGGTCAGGCTTCGGGGAAGGGTTAGGGTTAGGGTTCGGGCTAGGGTTAGGATTAGGGGACGGGGACGGTTTAGGGTCCAGGTGAGGGTACGACAACGCTTTAGGGGGAGCGTACGTGTGAGGGCGTGGGTTAGTGTTAGCGTACCGTTTAGGATTAGGGGACGGGTGAGGGTCAGGCTTCGGGGAAGGGTTAGGGTTAGGGTTCGGGCTAGGGTTAGGGTTAGGGGACGGGGACGGTTTAGGGTCCAGGTGAGGGTACGACAACGCTTTAGGGAGAGCGTACGTGTGAGGGCGTGAGTTAGTGTTAGCGTACGGGTTAGGATTAGGGGACGGGTGAGGGTCAGGCTTTGGGGAAGGGTTAGGGTTAGGGTTCGGGCTAGGGTTAGGGTTAGGGGACAGGGAGGGTTTAGGGTCCAGGTGAGGGTACGACAACGCTTTAGGGGGAGCGTACGTGTGAGGGCGCGGGTTAGTGTTAGCGTACGGGTTAGGATTAGGGGACAGGTGAGGGTCAAGCTTCGGGGAAGGGTTAGGGTTAGGGTTCGGGCTAGGGTTAGGGTTAAGGGACGGGGAGGGTTTAGGGTCCAGGTGAGGGTACGACAACGCTTTAAAGGGAGCATACGTGTGAGGGCGCGGGTTAGTGTTAGCGTACGGGTTAGGATTAGGGGACGGGTGAGGGTCAGGCTTCGGGGAAGGGTTAGGGTTAGGGTTCGGGCTAGGGTTAGGGTTAGGGGACGGGGATGGTTTAGGGTCCAGTTGAGGGTACGACAACGCTTTAGGGGGAGCGTACGTGTGAGGGCGCGGGTTAGTGTTAGCGAACGGGTTAGGATTAGGGGACGTTTGAGGGTCAGGCTTCGGGGAAGGGTTAGGGTTAGGGTTCGGGCTAGGGTTAGGGTTAGGGGACGGGGACGGTTTAGGGTCCAGGTGACGGTACGACAACGCTTTAGGGAGAGCGTACGTGTGAGGGCGTGGGTTAGTGTTAGCATACGGGTTAAGATTAGGGGACGGGAGAGAGTCAGGCTTCGGGGAACGGTTAGGGTTAGGGTTCGGGCTAGGGTTAGGGTTAGGGGACGGGGAGGGTTTAGGGTCCAGGTGAGGGTACGACAACGCTTTAGGGGGAGCGAAAGTGTGAGGGCACGGGTTAGTGTTAGCGTACGGGTTAGGATTAGGGGACGGGTGAGGGTCAGGCTTCGGGGAAGGGTTAGGGTTAGGGTTCGGGCTAGGGTTAGGGTTAGGGGACGGGGAGGGTTTAGGGTCCAGGTGAGGGTATGACAACGCTTTAGGGGGAGCGTACGTGTGAGGGCGCGGGTTAGTGTTAGCGTACGGGTTAGGATTAGGGGACGTGTGAGGGTCAGGCTTCGGGGAAGGGTTAGGGTTAGGGTTCGGGCTAGGGTTAGGGTTAGGGGACGGGGACGGTTTAGGGTCCAGGTGAGGGTACGACAACCCTTTAGGGGGAGCGTACGTGTGAGGGCGCGGGTTAGTGTTAGCGTACGGGTTAGGATTAGGGGACGGGTGAGGGTCAGGCTTCGGGGAAGGGTTAGGGTTAGGGTGCGGGCTAGGGTTAGGGATAGGGGACGGGGAGGGTTTAGGGTCCAGGTGAGGGTACGACAACGCTTTAGGGGGAGCGTACGTGTGAGGGCGCGGGTTAGTGTTAGCGTACGGGTTAGGATTAGGGGACAGATGAGGGTCAGGCTTCGGGGAAGGGTTAGGGTTAGGGTTCGGGCTAGGGTTAGGGTTAGGGGACGGGGAGGGTTTAGGGTCCAGGTGAGGGTACGACAACGCTTTAGGGGGAGCGTACGTGTGAGGGCGCGTGTTAGTGTTAGCGTACGGGTTAGGATTAGGGGACGGGTGAGTGTCAGGCTTCCAGGAAGGGTTAGGGTTAGGGTTCGGGCTAGGGTTAGGGTTAGGGGACGGGGAGGGTTTAGGGTCCAGGTGAGGGTACGACAACGCTTTAGGGGGAGCGTACGTGTGAGGGCGCGTGTTAGTGTTAGCGTACGGGTTAGGATTAGGGGACGGGTGAGTGTCAGGCTTCCAGGAAGGGTTAGGGTTAGGGTTCGGGCTAGGGTTAGGGTCAGGGGACGGGGACGGTTTAGGGTCCAGGTGACGGTACGACAACGCTTTAGGGAAAGCGTACGTGTGAGGGCGTGGGTTAGTGTTAGCATACGGGTTAGGATTAGGGGACGGGTGAGGGTCAGGCTTCGGGGAAGGGTTAGGGTTAGGTTTCGGGCTAGGGTTAGGGTTAGGGGACAGGGAGGGTTTAGGGTCCAGGTGAGGGTACGACAACGCTTTAGGGGGAGCGTACGTGTGAGGGCGCGGGTTAGTGTTAGCGTATGGGTTAGGATTAGGGGACGGGTGAGGGTCAGGCTTCGGGGAAGGGTTAGGATTAGGGTTCGGGCTAGGGTTAGGGTTAGGGGACGGGGACGGTTTAGGGTCCAGGTGAGGGTACGACAACCCTTTAGGGGGAGCGTACGTGTGAGGGCGCGGGTTAGTGTTAGCGTACGGGTTAGGATTAGGGGATGGGTGAGGGTCAGGCTTCGGGGAAGGGTTACGGTTAGGGTTCGGGCTAGGGTTAGGGTTAGGGGAGGGTTTAGGGTCCAGGTGAGGGTACGACAACGCTTTAGGGGGAGCGTACGTGTGAGGGCGCGGGTTAGTGTTAGCGTACGGGTTACGATTAGGGGACGGGTGAGGGTCAGGCTTCGGGGAAGGGTTAGGGTTAGGGTTCGGGCTAGGGTTAGGGTTAGGGGACGGGGACGGTTTAGGGTCCAGTTGAGGGTACGACAACGCTTTAGGGGGAGCGTACGTGTGAGGGCGCGGGTTAGTGTTAGCGTACGGTTTAGGATTAGGGGACGGGTGAGAGTCAGGCTTCGGGGAAGGGTTAGGGTTAGGGTTCGGGCTAGGGTTAGGGTTAGGGGACGGGGACGGTTTAGGGTCCAGGTGAGGGTACGACAACGCTTTAGGGGGAGCGTACGTGTGAGGGCGTGGGTTAGTGTTAGCGTACGGGTTAGGATTAGGGGACGGGTGAGGTTCAGGCTTCGGGGAAGGGTTAGGGTTAGGGTTCGGGCTAGGGTTAGGGTTAGGGGACGGGGAGGGTTTAGGGTCCAGGTGAGGGTACGAAAACGCTTTAGGGGGAGCGTACGTGTGAGGGCGCGGGTTAGTGTTAGCGTACGGGTTAGGATTAGGGGACGGGTGAGGGTCAGGCTTCGGGGAAGGGTTAGGGTTAGGGTTCGGGCTAGGGTTAGGGTTAGGGGACAGGGACGGTTTAGGGTCCAGGTGACGGTACGACAACGCTTTAGGGCGAGCGTACGTGTGAGGGCGTGGGTTAGTGTTAGCATACGGGTTAGGATTAGGGGACGGGTGAGGGTCAGGCTTCGGGGAAGGGTTAGGGTTAGGGTTCGGGCTAGGGTTAGGGTTAGGGGACGGGGAGGGTTTAGGGACCAGGTGAGGGTACGACAACGTTTTAGGGGGAGCGTACCTGTGAGGGCGCTGGTTAGTGTTAGCGTACGGGTTAGGATTAGGGGACAGATGAGGGTCAGGCTTCGGGGAAGGGTTAGGGTTAGGGTTCGGGCTAGGGTTAGGGTTAGGGGACGGGGAGGGTTTAGGGTCCAGGTGAGGGTACGACAACGCTTTAGGGGAGCGTACGTGTGAGGGCGCGGGTTACTGTTAGAGTACGGGTTAGGATTACGGGACGGGTGAGGGTCAGGCTTCCGGGAAGGGTTAGGGTTAGGGTTCGGGCTAGGGTTAGGGTTAGGGGACGGGGACGGTTTAGGGTCCAGGTGAGGGTACGACAACGCTTTAGGGAGAGCGTACGTGTGAGGGCGTGGGTTAGTGTTAGCATACGGGTTAGGATTAGGGGACGGGTGAGGGTCAGGCTTCGGGGAAGGGTTAGGGTTAGGGTTCGGGCTAGGGTTAGGGTTAGGGGACGGGGACGGTTTAGGGTCCAGTTGAGGGTACGACAACGCTTTAGGGGGAGCTTACGTGTGAGGGCGCGGGTTAGTGTTAGCGTACGGTTTAGGATTAGGGGACGGGTGAGAGTCAGGCTTCGGGGAAGGGTTAGGGTTAGGGTTCGGGCTAGGGTTAGGGTTAGGGGACGGGGACGGTTTAGGGTCCAGGTGAGGGTACGACAACGCTTTAGGGGGAGCGTACGTGTGAGGGCGCGGGTTAGTGTTAGCGTACGGGTTAGGATTAGGGGACGGGTGAGGGTCAGGCTTCGGGGAAGGGTTAGGGTTAGGGTTCGGGCTAGGGTTAGGGTTAGGGGACGGGGAGGGTTTAGGGTCCAGTTGAGGGTACGAAAACGCTTTAGGGGGAGCGTACGTGTGAGGGCGCGGGTTAGTGTTAGCGTACGGGTTAGGATTAGGGGACGGGTGAGGGTCAGGCTTCGGGGAAGGGTTAGGGTTAGGGTTCGGGCTAGGGTTAGGGTTAGGGGACGGGGACGGTTTAGGGTCCAGGTGACGGTACGACAACGCTTTAGGGAGAGCGTACGTGTGAGGGCGTGGGTTAGTGTTAGCATACGGGTTAGGATTAGGGGACGGGTGAGGGTCAGGCTTCGGGGAAGGGTTAGGGTTAGGGTTCGGGCTAGGGTTAGGGTTAGGGGACGGGGAGGGTTTAGGGACCAGGTGAGGGTACGACAACATTTTAGGGGGAGCGTACGTGTGAGGGCGCGGGTTAGTGTTAGCGTACGGGTTAGGATTAGGGGACAGATGAGGGTCAGGCTTCGGGGAAGGGTTAGGGTTAGGGTTCGGGCTAGGGTTAGGGTTAGGGGACGGGGAGGATTTAGGGTCCAGGTGAGTGTACGACAACGCTTTAGGGGAGCGTACGTGTGAGGGCGCGGGTTAGTGTTAGCGTACGGGTTAGGATTACGGGACGGGTGAGGGTCAGGCTTCCGGGAATGGTTAGGGTTAGGGTTCGGGCTAGGGTTAGGGTTAGGGGACGGGGACGGTTTAGGGTCCAGGTGACGGTACGACAACGCTTTAGGGAGAGCGTACGTGTGAGAGCGTGGGTTAGTGTTAGCATACGGGTTAGGATTAGGGGACGGGTGAGGGTCAGGCTTCGGGGAAGGGTTAGGGTTAGGGTACGGGCTAGGGTTAGGGTTAGGGCACGGGGAGGGTTTAGGGTCCAGGTGAGGGTACGACAACGCTTTAGGGGGAGCGTACGTGTGAGGGCGCGGGTTAGTGTTAGCGTATGAGTTAGGATTAGGGGACGGGTGAGGGTCAGGCTTCGGGGAAGGGTTAGGGTTAGGGTTCGGGCTAGGGTTAGGGTTAGGGGACGGGGACGGTTTAGGGTCCAGGTGAGGGTACGACAACCCTTTAGGGGGAGCGTACGTGTGAGGGCACGGGTTAGTGTTAGCGTACGGGTTAGGATTAGGGGATGGGTGAGGGTCAGGATTCGGGGAAGGGTTACGGTTAGGGTTCGGGCTAGGGTTAGGGGACGGGGAGGGTTTAGGGTCCAGGTGAGGGTACGACAACGCTTTAGGGGGAGCGTACGTGTGAGGGCGCGGGTTAGTGTTAGCGTACGGGTTAGGATTAGGGGACGGGTGAGGGTCAGGCTTCGGGGAAGTGTTAGGGTTAGGGTGCGGGCTAAGGTTAGGGTTAGGGGACGGGGAGGGTTTAGGGTCCAGGTGAGGGTACGACAACGCTTTAGGGGGAGCGTACGTGTGAGGGCGCGGGTTAGTGTTAGCGTACGGGTTAGGATTAGGGGACGGGTGAGGGTCAGGCTTCGGGGAAGTGTTAGGGTTAGGGTGCGGGCTAGGGTTAGGGTTAGGGGACGGGGAGGGTTTAGGGTCCAGGTGAGGGTACGACAACGCTTTAGGGGGAGCGTACGTGTTAGGGCGCGGGTTAGTGTTAGCGTACGGGTTAGGATTAGGGGACGGGTGAGGGTCAGGCTTCGGGGAAGGGTTAGGGTTAGGGTTCGGGCTACGGTTAGGGTTAGGGGACGGGGACGGTTTAGGGTCAAGTTGAGGGTACGACAACGCTTTAGGGGGAGCGTACGTGTGAGGGCGCGGGTTAGTGTTAGCGTACGGTTTAGGATTAAGGGACGGGTGAGAGTCAGGCTTCGGGGAAGGGTTAGGGTTAGGGTTCGGGCTAGGGTTAGGGTTAGGGGACGGGGACGGTTTAGGGTCCAGGTGAGGGTACGACAACGCTTTAGGGGGAGCGTACGTGTGAGGGCGCGGGTTAGTGTTAGCGTACGGGTTAGGATTAGGGGACGGGTGAGGGTCAGGCTTCGGGTAAGTGTTAGGGTTAGGGTTCGGGCTAGGGTTAGGGTTAGGGGACGGGGACGGTTTAGGGTCCAGGTGAGGGTACAACAACGCTTTAGGGGGAGCGTACGTGTGAGGGCGCGGGTTAGTGTTAGCGTACGGGTTAGGATTAGGGGACAGATGAGGGTCAGGCTTCGGGGAAGGGTTAGGGTTACGGTTCGGGCTAGGGTTAGGGTTAGGGGACGGGGAGGGTTTAGGGTCCAGTTGAGGGTACGACAACGCTTTAGGGGGAGCGTACGTGTGAGGGCGCGGGTTAGTGTTAGCGTACGGGTTAGGATTAGGGGACGGGTGAGGGTCAGGCTTCGGGGAAGGGTTAGGGTTAGGGTTCGGGCTAGGGTTAGGCTTAGGGGACGGGGAGGGTTTAGGGTCCAGGTGAGGGTACGACAACGCTTTAGGGGGAGCGTACGTGTGAGGGCGCGTGTTAGTGTTAGCGTATGGGTTAGGATTAGGGGACGGGTGAGGGTCAGGCGTCGGGGAAGGGTTAGGATTAGGGTTCGGGCTAGGGTTAGGGTTAGGGGACGGGGACGGTTTAGGGTCCAGTTGACGGTACGACAACGCTTTAGGGGGAGCGTACGTGTGAGGGCGCGGGTTAGTGTTAGCGTACGGTTTAGGATTAAGGGATGGGTGAGAGTCAGGCTTCGGGGAAGGGTTAGGGTTAGGGTTCGGGCTAGGGTTAGGGTTAGGGGACGGGGAGGGTTTAGGGTCCAGGTGAGGGTACGACAACGCTTTAGGGGGAGCGTACGTGTGAGGGCGCGGGTTAGTGTTAGCGTACGGGTTAGGATTAGGGGACGGGTGAGGGTCAGGCTTCGGGGAAGTGTTAGGGTTAGGGTTCGGGCTAGGGTTAGGGTTAGGGGACGGGGACGGTTTAGGGTCCAGGTGAGGGTACGACAACGCTTTAGGGGGAGCGTACGTGTGAGGTCGTGGGTTAGTGTTAGCGTACGGGTTAGGATTAGGGGACAGATGAGGGTCAGGCTTCGGGGAAGGGTTAGGGTTACGGTTCGGGCTAGGGTTAGGGTTAGGGGACGGGGAGGGTTTAGGGTCCAGGTGAGGGTACGACAACGCTTTAGGGGGAGCGTACGTGTGAGGGCGCGGGTTAGTGTTAGCGTACGGGTTAGGATTAGGGGACGGGTGAGGGTCAGGCTTCGGGGAAGGGTTAGGGTTAGGGTTCGGGCTAGGGTTAGGCTTAGGGGACGGGGAGGGTTTAGGGTCCAGGTGAGGGTAGGACAACGCTTTAGGGGGAGCGTACGTGTGAGGGCGCGTGTTAGTGTTAGCGTATGGGTTAGGTTTAGGGGACGGGTGAGGGTCAGGCTTCGGGGAAGGGTTAGGGTTAGGGTTAGGGCTAGGGTTAGGGTTAGGGGACGGGGACGGTTTAGGGTCCAGGTGACGGTACGACAACGCTTTAGGGGGAGCGTACGTGTGAGGGCGCGGGTTAGTGTTAGCGTACGGGTTAGGATTAAGGGATGGGTGAGAGTCAGGCTTCGGGGAAGGGTTAGGGTTAGGGTTCGGGCTAGGGTTAGGGTTAGGGGACGGGGAGGGTTTAGGGTCCAGGTGAGGGTACGACAACGCTTTAGGGGGAGCGTACGTGTGAGGGCGCGGGTTAGTGTTAGCGTACGGGTTAGGATTAGGGGACGGGTGAGGGTCAGGCTTCGGGGAAGTTTTAGGGTTAGGGTTCGGGCTAGGGTTAGGGTTAGGGGACGGGGACGGTTTAGGGTCCAGGTGAGGGTACGACAACGCTTTAGGGGGAGTGTACGTGTGAGGGCGCGGGTTAGTGTTAGCGTACGGGTTAGGATTAGGGGACAGATGAGGGTCAGGCTTCGGGGAAGGGTTAGGGTTACGGTTCGGGCTAGGGTTAGGGTTAGGGGACGGGGAGGGTTTAGGGTCCAGGTGAGGGTACGACAACGCTTTAGGGGGAGCGTACGTGTGAGGGCGCGGGTTAGTGTTAGCGTACGGGTTAGGATGAGGGGACGGGTGAGGGTCAGGCTTCGGGGAAGGGTTAGGGTTAGGGTTCGGGCTAGGGTTAGGGTTAGGGGACGGGGACGGTTTAGGGTCCAGGTGACGGTACGACAACGCTTTAGGGAGAGCGTACGTGTGAGGGTGTGCGTTAGTGTTAGCATACGGGTTAGGATTAGGGGACGGGTGAGGGTCAGGCTTCGGGGAAGGGTTAGGGTTAGGGTTCGGGCTTGGGTTAGGGTTAGGGGACGGGGAGGGTTTAGGGTCCAGGTGAGGGTACGACAACGCTTTAGGGGGAGCGTACGTGTGAGGGCGCGGGTTAGTGTTAGCGTACGGGTTAGGATTAGGGGACGGGTGAGGGTCAGGCTTCGGGGAAGTGTTAGGGTTAGGGTTCGGGCTAGGGTTAGGGTTAGGGGACAGGGACGGTTTAGGGTCCAGGTGACGGTACGACAACGCTTTAGGGAGAGCGTACGTGTGAGGGTGTGGGTTAGTGTTAGCATACGGGTTAGGATTAGGGGACGGGTGAGGGTCAGGCTTCGGGGAAGGGTTAGGGTTAGGGTTCGGGCTAGGGTTAGGGTTAGGGGACGGGGAGGGTTTAGGGTCCTGGTGAGGGTACGACAACGCTTTAGGAGGAGGATACGTGTGAGGGCGCGGGTTAGTGTTAGCGTACGGGTTAGGATTATGGGACTGGTGAGGGTCAGGCTTCGGGGAAGGGTTAGGGTTAGGGTTCGGGCTAGGGTTAGGGTTAGGGGACGGGGAGGGTTTAGGGTCCAGGTGAGGGTACGACAACGCTTTAGGGGGAGCGTACGTGTGAGGGCGCGGGTTAGTGTTAGCGTATGGGTTAGGATTAGGGGACGGGTGAGGGTCAGGCTTCGGGGAAGTGTTAGGGTTAGGGTTCGGGCTAGGGTTAGGGTTAGGGGACGGGGAGGGTTTAGGGTCCAGGTGAGGGTACGACAACGCTTTAGGGGGAGCGTACGTGTGAGGGCGCGGGTTAGTGTTAGCGTACGGGTTAGGATTAGGGGACGTGTGAGGGTCAGGCTTCGGGGAAGGGTTAGGGTTAGGGTTCGGGCTAGGGTTAAGGTTAGGGGACGGGGACGGTTTAGGGTCCAGGTGAGGGTACGACAACGCTTTAGGGGGAGCGTACGTGTGAGGGCGTGGGTTAGTGTTAGCGTACGGGTTAGGTTTAGGGGACGGGTGAGGGTCAGGCTTCGGGGAAGGGTTAGGGTTAGGGTTAGGGCTAGGGTTAGGGTTAGGGGACGGGGACGGTTTAGGGTCCAGGTGACGGTACGACAACGCTTTAGGGAGATCGTACGTGTGAGGGCGCGGGTTAGTGTTAGCGTACGGGTTAGGATTAGGGGACGGGTGAGGGTCAGGCTTCGGGGAAGGGTTAGGGTTAGGGTTCGGGCTAGGGTTAGGGTTAGGGGACGGGGACGGTTTAGGGTCCAGGTGAGGGTACGACAACGCTTTAGGGGGAGCGTACGTGTGAGGGCGCGAGTTAGTGTTAGCGTACGGGTTAGGATTAGGGGACGGGTGAGGGTCAGGCTTCGGGGAAGGGTTAGGTTTAGGGTTCGGGCTAGGGTTAGGGTTCGGGGACGGGGAGGGTTTAGGGTCCAGGTGAGGGTATGACAACGCTTTAGGGGGAGCGTACGTGTGAGGGCGCGGGTTAGTGTTAGCGTACGGGTTAGGATGAGCGGACGGGTGAGGGTCAGGCTTCGGGGAATGGTTAGGGTTAGGGTTCGGGCTAGGGTTAGGGTTAGGGGACGGGGACAGTTTAGGGTCCAGGTGACGGTACGACAACGCTTTAGGGAGAGCGTACGTGTGAGGGTGTTGGTTAGTGTTAGCATACGGGTTAGGATTAGGGGACGTGTGAGGGTCAGGCTTCGGGGAAGGGTTAGGGTTAGGGTTCGGGCTAGGGTTAGAGTTAGGGGACGGGGAGGGTTTAGGGTCCAGGTGAGGGTACGACAACGCTTTAGGGGGAGCGTACGTGTGAGGGCGCGGGTCACTGTTAGCGTACGGGTTAGGATTAGGGGACGGGTGAGGGTCAGGCTTCGGGGAAGTGTTAGGGTTAGGGTTTGGGGTAGGGTTAGGGTTAGGGGACGGGGAGGGTTTCGGGTCCAGGTGAGGGTATGACAACGCTTTAGGGGGAGCGTACGTGTGAGGGCGCGGGTTAGTGTTAGCGTACGGGTTAGGGTTAGGGGACTTGTGAGGGTCAGGCTTCGGGGAAGGGTTAGGGTTAGGGTTCGGGCTAGGGTTAGGGTTAGGGGACGGGGAGGGTTTAGGGTCCAGGTGAGGGTACGACAACGCTTTAGTGGGAGCGTACATGTGAGGGCGCGGGTTAGTGTTAGCGTACGGGTTATGATTAGGGGACGGGTGAGGGTCAGGCTTCGGGGAAGTGTTAGGGTTAGGGTGCGGGCTAGGGTTAGGGTTAGGGGACGGGGAGGGTTTAGGGTCCAGTTGAGGGTACGACAACCCTTTAGGGGGAGCGTACGTGTGAGGGCGTGGGTTAGTGTTAGCGTACGGGTTAGGATTAGGGGATGGGTGAGGGTCAGGCTTCGGGGAAGGGTTACGGTTAGGGTTCGGGCTAGGGTTAGGGGACGGGGAGGGTTTAGGGTCCAGGTGAGGGTACGACAACGCTTTAGGGGGAGCGTACGTGTGAGGGCGTGGGTTAGTGTTAGCGTACGGGTTAGGATTAGGGGACGGGTGAGGGTCAGGCTTCGGGGAAGGGTTAGGGTTAGGGTTCGGGCTAGGGTTAGGGTTAGGGGACGGGGAGGGTTTAGGGTCCAGGTGAGGGTACGACAACGCTTTAGGGGGAGCGTACGTGTGAGGGCGCGGGTTAGTGTTAGCGTATGGGTTAGGATTAGGGGACGGGTGAGGGTCAGGCTTCGGGGAAGTGTTAGGGTTAGGGTTCGGGCTAGGGTTAGGGTTAGGGGACGGGGAGGGTTTAGGGTCCAGGTGAGGGTACGACAACGCTTTAGGGGGAGCGTACGTGTGAGGGCGCGGGTTAGTGTTAGCGTACGGGTTAGGATTAGGGGACGGGTGAGGGTCAGGCTTCGGGGAAGGGTTAGGGTTAGGGTTCGGGCTAGGGTTAGGGTTAGGGGACGGGGAGGGTTTAGGGTCCAGGTGAGGGTACGACAACGCTTTAGGGGGAGCGTACGTGTGAGGGCGCGGGTTAGTGTTAGCGTACGGGTTAGGATTAGGGGACGGGTGAGGGTCAGGCTTCGGGGAAGGGTTAGGGTTAGGGTTCGGGCTAGGGTTAGGGTTAGGGGACGGGGAGGGTTTAGGGTCCAGGTGAGGGTACGACAACGCTTTAGGGGGAGCGTACGTGTGAGGGCGCGGGTTAGTGTTAGCGTACGGGTTAGGATTAGGGGACGGGTGAGGGTCAGGCTTCGGGGAAGGGTTAGGTTTAGGGTTCGGGCTAGGGTTAGGGTTAGGGGACGGGGACGGTTTAGGGTCCAGGTGACGGTACGACAACGCTTTAGGAGGAGCGTACGTGTGAGGGCGCGGGTTAGTGTTAGCGTACGGGTTAGGATTAGGGGACGGGTGAGGGTCAGGCTTCGGGGAAGGGTTAGGGTTAGGGTTCGGGCTACGGTTAGGTTTAGGGGACGGGGAGGGTTTAGGGTCCAGTTGAGGGTACGACAACGCTTTAGGGGGAAGCGTACGTGTGAGGGCGCGGGTTAGTGTTAGCGTACGGGTTAGGATTAGGGGACGGGTGAGGGTCAGGCTTCGGGGAAGGGTTAGGGTTAGGGTTTGGGCTAGGGTTAGGGTTAGGGGACGGGGACGGTTTAGGGTCCAGGTGACGGTACGACAATGCTTTAGGGAGAGCGTACGTGTGAGGGCGTGGGTTAGTGTTAGCGTACGGGTTTGGAGTAGGGGATGGGTGAGGGTCAGGCTTCAGGGAAGGGTTAGGGTTAGGGTTCGGGCTAGGGTTAGGGTTAGGGGACGGGGAGGGTTTAGGGTCCAGGTGAGGGTACGACAACGCTTTAGGGGGAGCGTACGTGTGCGGGCGCGGGTTAGTGTTAGCGTACGGGTTAGGATTAGGGGACGGGTGAGGGTCAGGCTTCGGGGAAGGGTTAGGGTTAGGGTTCGGGCTAGGGTTAGGGTTAGGGGACGGGGAGGGTTTAGGGTCCAGGTGAGGGTACGACAACGCTTTAGGGGGAGCGTACGTGTGAGGGCACGGGTTAGTGTTAGCGTACGGGTTAGGATTAGGGGATTGGTGAGGGTCAGGCTTCGGGGAAGGGTTACGGTTAGGGTTCGGGCTAGGGTTAGGGGACGGGGAGGGTTTAGGGTCCAGGTGAGGGTACGACAACGCTTTAGGGGGAGCGTACGTGTGAGGGCGCGGGTTAGTGTCAGCGTACGGGTTAGGATTAGGGAACGGGTGAGGGTCTGGCTTCGGGGAAGTGTTAGGGTTAGGGTGCGGGCTAGGGTTAGGGTTACGGGACGGGGAGGGTTTAGGGTCCAGGTGAGGGTACGAAAACGCTTTAGGGGGAGCGTACGTGTGAGGGCGTGGATTAGTGTTAGCGTACGGGTTAGGATTAGGGGACGGGTGAGGGTCAGGCTTCGGGGAAGGGTTAGGGTTAGGGTTCGGGCTAGGGTTAGGGTTAGGGGACGGGGACGGTTTAGGGTCCAGTTGAGGGTACGACAACGCTTTAGGGGGAGCGTACGTGTGAGGGCGCGGGTTAGTGTTAGCGTACGGGTTAGGATTAGGGGACGGGTGAGGGTCAGGCTTCGGGGAAGGGTTAGGGTTAGGGTTCGGGCTAGGATTAGGGTTAGGGGACGGGGACGGTTTAGGGTCCAAGTGACGGTACGACAACGCTTTAGGGAGAGCGTACGTGTGAGGGCGTGGGTTAGTGTTAGCATACGGGTTAGGATTAGGGGACGGGTGAGGGTCAGGCTTCGGGGAAGGGTTAGGGTTACGGTTCGGGCTAGGGTTAGGGTTAGGGGACGGGGACGGTTTAGGGTCCAGGTGACGGTACGACAACGCTTTAGGGAGAGCGTACGTGTGAGGGCGTGGGTTAGCGTTAGCATACGGGTTAGGATTAGGGGACGGGTGAGGGTCAGGCTTCGGGGAAGGGTTAGGGTTAGGGTTCGGGCTAGGGTTAGGGTTAGGGGACGGGGAGGGTTTAGGGTCCAGGTGAGGGTACGACAACGCTTTAGGGGGAGCGTACATGTGAGGGCGCGGGTTAGTGTTAGCGTACGGGTTAGGATTAGGGGACGGGTGAGGGTCAGGCTTCGGGGAAGTGTTAGGGTTAGGGTGCGGGCTAGGGTTAGGGTTAGGGGACGGGGAGGGTTTAGGGTCCAGGTGAGGGTACGACAACCCTTTAGGGGGAGCGTACGTGTGAGGGCATGGGTTAGTGTTAGCGTACGGGTTAGGATTAGGGGATGGGTGAGGGTCAGGCTTCGGGGAAGGGTTACGGTTAGGGTTCGGGCTAGGGTTAGGGGACGGGGAGGGTTTAGGGTCCAGGTGAGGGTACGACAACGCTTTAGGGGGAGCGTACGTGTGAGGGCGCGGGTTAGTGTTAGCGTACGGGTTAGGATTAGGGGACGGGTGAGGGTCAGGCTTCGGGGAAGTGTTAGGGTTAGGGTGCGGGCTAGGGTTAGGGTTAGGGGACGGGGAGGGTTTAGGGTCCAGGTGAGGGTACGACAACGCTTTAGGGGGAGCGTACGTGTGAGGGCGCGGGTTAGTGTTAGCGTACGGGTTAGGATTAGGGGACGGGTGAGGGTCAGGCTTCGGGGAAGGGTTAGGGTTAGGGTTCGGGCTAGGGTTAGGGTTACGGGACGGGGACGGTTTAGGGTCCAGGTGACGGTACGACAACGCTTTAGGGAGAGCGTACGTGTGAGGGCGTGGGTTAGTGTTAGCATACGGGTTAGGATTAGGGGACGGGTGAGGGTCAGGCTTCGGGGAAGGGTTAGGGTTAGGGTTCGGGCTAGGGTTAGGGTTAGGGGACGGGGAGGGTTTAGGGTCCAGGTGAGGGTACGACAACGCTTTAGGGGGAGCGTACGTGTGAGGGCGCGGGTTAGTGTTAGCGTACGGGTTAGGATTAGGGGACGGGTGAGGGTCAGGCTTCGGGGAAGGGTTAGGGTTAGGGTTCGGGCTAGGGTTAGGGTTAGGGGACGGGGAGGGTTTAGGGTCCAGGTGAGGGTACGACAACGCTTTAGGGGGAGCGTACGTGTGCGGGCGCGGGTTAGTGTTAGCGTACGGGTTAGGATTAGGGGACGGGTGAGGGTCAGGCTTCGGGGAAGGGTTAGGGTTAGGGTTCGGGCTAGGGTTAGGGTTAGGGGACGGGGAGGGTTTAGGGTCCAGGTGAGGGTACGACAACGCTTTAGGGGGAGCGTACGTGTGAGGGCACGGGTTAGTGTTAGCGTACGGGTTAGGATTAGGGGATGGGTGAGGGTCAGGCTTCGGGGAAGGGTTACGGTTAGGGTTCGGGCTAGGGTTAGGGGACGGGGAGGGTTTAGGGTCCAGGTGAGGGTACGACAACGCTTTAGGGGGAGCGTACGTGTGAGGGCGCGGGTTAGTGTTAGCGTACGGGTTAGGATTAGGGAACGGGTGAGGGTCTGGCTTCGGGGAAGTGTTAGGGTTAGGGTGCGGGCTAGGGTTAGGGTTACGGGACGGGGATGGTTTAGGGTCCAGGTGAGGGTACGAAAACGCTTTAGGGGGAGCGTACGTGTGAGGGCGTGGATTAGTGTTAGCGTACGGGTTAGGATTAGGGGACGGGTGAGGGTCAGGCTTCGGGGAAGGGTTAGGGTTAGGGTTCGGGCTAGGGTTAGGGTTAGGGGACGGGGACGGTTTAGGGTCCAGTTGAGGGTACGACAACGCTTTAGGGGGAGCGTACGTGTGAGGGCGCGGGTTAGTGTTAACGTACGGTTTAGGATTAGGGGACGGGTGAGAGTCAGGCTTCGGGGAAGGTTTAGGGTTAGGGTTCGGGCTAGGGTTAAGGTTAGGGGACGGGGACGGTTTAGGGTCCAGGTGACGGTACGACAACGCTTTAGGGAGAGCGTACGTGTGAGGGCGTGGGTTAGTGTTAGCATACGGGTTAGGATTAGGGGACGGGTGAGGGTCAGGCTTCGGGGAAGGGTTAGGGTTACGGTTCGGGCTAGGGTTAGGGTTAGGGGACGGGGACGGTTTAGGGTCCAGGTGACGGTACGACAACGCTTTAGGGAGAGCGTACGTGTGAGGGCGTGGGTTAGTGTTAGCATACGGGTTAGGATTAGGGGACGGGTGAGGGTCAGGCTTCGGGGAAGGGTTAGGGTTAGGGTTCGGGCTAGGGTTAGGGTTAGGGGACGGGGAGGGTTTAGGGTCCAGGTGAGGGTACGACAACGCTTTAGGGGGAGCGTACATGTGAGGGCGCGGGTTAGTGTTAGCGTACGGGTTAGGATTAGGGGACGGGTGAGGGTCAGGCTTCGGGGAAGTGTTAGGGTTAGGGTGCGGGCTAGGGTTAGGGTTAGGGGCGGGGAGGGTTTAGGGTCCAGGTGAGGGTACGACAACCCTTTAGGGGGAGCGTACGTGTGAGGGCATGGGTTAGTGTTAGCGTACGGGTTAGGATTAGGGGATGGGTGAGGGTCAGGCTTCGGGGAAGGGTTACGGTTAGGGTTCGGGCTAGGGTTAGGGGACGGGGAGGGTTTAGGGTCCAGGTGAGGGTACGACAACACTTTAGGGGGAGCGTACGTGTGAGGGCGCGGGTTAGTGTTAGCGTACGGGTTAGGATTAGGGGACGGGTGAGGGTCAGGCTTCGGGGAAGTGTTAGGGTTAGGGTGCGGGCTAGGGTTAGGGTTAGGGGACGGGGAGGGTTTAGGGTCCAGGTGAGGGTACGACAACGCTTTAGGGGGAGCGTACGTGTGAGGGCGCGGGTTAGTGTTAGCGTACGGGTTAGGATTAGGGGACGGGTGAGGGTCAGGCTTCGGGGAAGGGTTAGGGTTAGGGTTCGGGCTAGGGTTAGGGTTAGGGGACGGGGACGGTTTAGGGTCCAGTTGAGGGTACGACAACGCTTTAGGGGGAGCGTACGTGTGAGGGCGCGGGTTAGTGTTAGCGTACGGGTTAGGATTAGGGGACGGGTGAGGGTCAGGCTTCGGGGAAGGCTTAGGGTTAGGGTTCGGGCTAGGGTTAGGGTTACGGGACGGGGACGGTTTAGGGTCCAGGTGACGGTACGACAACGCTTTAGGGAGAGCGTACGTGTGAGGGCGTGGGTTAGTGTTAGCATACGGGTTAGGATTAGGGGACGGGTGAGGGTCAGGCTTCGGGGAAGGGTTAGGGTTAGGGTTCGGGCTAGGGTTAGGGTTAGGGGACGGGGAGGGTTTAGGGTCCAGGTGAGGGTACGACAACGCTTTAGGGGGAGCGTACGTGTGAGGGCGCGGGTTAGTGTTAGCGTACGGGTTAGGATTAGGGGACGGGTGAGGGTCAGGCTTCGGGGAAGGGTTAGGGTTAGGGTTCGGGCTAGGGTTAGGGTTAGGGGACGGGGAGGGTTTAGGGTCCAGTTGAGGGTACGACAACGCTTTAGGGGGAGCGTACGTGTGAGGGCGCGGGCTAGTGTTAGCGTACGGGTTAGGATGAGGGGACGGGTGAGGGTCAGGCTTCGGGGAAGGGTTAGGGTTAGGGTTCGGGCTAGGGTTAGGGTTAGGGGACGGGGACGGTTTAGGGTCCAGGTGTCGGTACGACAACGCTTTAGGGAGAGCGTACGTGTGAGGGTGTGCGTTAGTGTTAGCATAGGGGTTAGGATTAGGGGACGGGTGAGGGTCAGGCTTCGGGGAAGGGTTAGGGTTAGGGTTCGGGCTTGGGTTAGGGTTAGGGGACGGGGAGGGTTTAGGGTCCAGGTGAGGGTACGACAACGCTTTAGGGGGAGCGTACGTGTGAGGGCGCGGGTTAGTGTTAGCGTACGGGTTAGGATTAGGGGACGGGTGAGGGTCAGGCTTTGGGGAAGTGTTAGGGTTAGGGTTCGGGCTAGGGTTAGGGTTAGGGGACAGGGACGGTTTAGGGTCCAGGTGACGGTACGACAACGCTTTAGGGAGAGCGTACGTGTGAGGGTGTGGGTTAGTGTTAGCATACGGGTTAGGATTAGGGGACGGGTGAGGGTCAGGCTTCGGGGAAGGGTTAGGGTTAGGGTTCGGGCTAGGGTTAGGGTTAGGGGACGGGGAGGGTTTAGGGTCCAGGTGAGGGTACGACAACGCTTTAGGAGGAGGATACGTGTGAGGGCGCGGGTTAGTGTTAGCGTACGGGTTACGATTATGGGACGGGTGAGGGTCAGGCTTCGGGGAAGGGTTAGGGTTAGGGTTCGGGCTAGGGTTAGGGTTAGGGGACGGGGAGGGTTTAGGGTCCAGGTGAGGGTACGACAACGCTTTAGGGGGAGCGTACGTGTGAGGGCGCGGGTTAGTGTTAGCGTATGGGTTAGGATTAGGGGACGGGTGAGGGTCAGGCTTCGGGGAAGTGTTAGGGTTAGGGTTCGGGCTAGGGTTAGGGTTAGGGGACGGGGAGGGTTTAGGGTCCAGGTGAGGATACGACAACGCTTTAGGGGGAGCGTACGTGTGAGGGCGCGGGTTAGTGTTAGCGTACGGGTTAGGATTAGGGGACGTGTGAGGGTCAGGCTTCGGGGAAGGGTTAGGGTTAGGGTTCGGGCTAGGGTTAAGGTTAGGGGACGGGGACGGTTTAGGGTCCAGGTGAGGGTAAGACAACGCTTTAGGGGGAGCGTACGTGTGAGGGCGCGGGTTAGTGTTAGCGTACGGGTTAGGTTTAGGGGACGGGTGAGGATCAGGCTTCGGGGAATGGTTAGGGTTAGGGTTCGGGCTAGGGTTAGGGTTAGGGGACGGGGACAGTTTAGGGTCCAGGTGACGGTACGACAACGCTTTAGGGAGAGCGTACGTGTGAGGGTGTTGGTTAGTGTTAGCATACGGGTTAGGATTAGGGGACGGGTGAGGGTCAGGCTTCGGGGAAGGGTTAGGTTTAGGGTTCGGGCTAGGGTTAGGGTTAGGGGACGGGGACGGTTTAGGGTCCAGGTGACGGTACGACAACGCTTTAGGAGGAGCGTACGTGTGAGGGCGCGGGTTAGTGTTAGCGTACGGGTTAGGATTAGGGGACGGGTGAGGGTCAGGCTTCGGGGAAGGGTTAGGGTTAGGGTTCGGGCTACGGTTAGGTTTAGGGGACGGGGAGGGTTTAGGGTCCAGTTGAGGGTACGACAACGCTTTAGGGGGAAGCGTACGTGTGAGGGCGCGGGTTAGTGTTAGCGTACGGGTTAGGATTAGGGGACGGGTGAGGGTCAGGCTTCGGGGAAGGGTTAGGGTTAGGGTTTGGGCTAGGGTTAGGGTTAGGGGACGGGGACGGTTTAGGGTCCAGGTGACGGTACGACAATGCTTTAGGGAGAGCGTACGTGTGAGGGCGTGGGTTAGTGTTAGCGTACGGGTTAAGAGTAGGGGATGGGTGAGGGTCAGGCTTCAGGGAAGGGTTAGGGTTAGGGTTCGGGCTAGGGTTAGGGTTAGGGGACGGAGAGGGTTTAGGGTCCAGGTGAGGGTACGACAACGCTTTAGGGGGAGCGTACGTGTGCGGGCGCGGGTTAGTGTTAGCGTACGGGTTAGGATTAGGGGACGGGTGAGGGTCAGGCTTCGGGGAAGGGTTAGGGTTAGGGTTCGGGCTAGGGTTAGGGTTAGGGGACGGGGAGGGTTTAGGGTCCAGGTGAGGGTACGACAACGCTTTAGGGGGAGCGTACGTGTGAGGGCACGGGTTAGTGTTAGCGTACGGGTTAGGATTAGGGGATGGGTGAGGGTCAGGCTTCGGGGAAGGGTTACGGTTAGGGTTCGGGCTAGGGTTAGGGGACGGGGAGGGTTTAGGGTCCAGGTGAGGGAACGACAACGCTTTAGGGGGAGCGTACGTGTGAGGGCGCGGGTTAGTGTTAGCGTACGGGTTAGGATTAGGGAACGGGTGAGGGTCTGGCTTCGGGGAAGTGTTAGGGTTAGGGTGCGGGCTAGGGTTAGGGTTACGGGACGGGGAGGGTTTAGGGTCCAGGTGAGGGTACGAAAACGCTTTAGGGGGAGCGTACGTGTGAGGGCGTGGATTAGTGTTAGCGTACGGGTTAGGATTAGGGGACGGGTGAGGGTCAGGCTTCGGGGAAGTGTTAGGGTTAGGGTTCGGGCTAGGGTTAGGGTTAGGGGACGGGGACGGTTTAGGGTCCAGTTGAGGGTACGACAACGCTTTAGGGGGAGCGTACGTGTGAGGGCGCGGGTTAGTGTTAGCGTACGGGTTAGGATTAGGGGACGGGTGAGGGTCAGGCTTCGGGGAAGGGTTAGGGTTAGGGTTCGGGCTAGGATTAGGGTTAGGGGACGGGGACGGTTTAGGGTCCAGGTGACGGTACGACAACGCTTTAGGGAGAGCGTACGTGTGAGGGCGTGGGTTAGTGTTAGCATACGGGTTAGGATTAGGGGACGGGTGAGGGTCAGGCTTCGGGGAAGGGTTAGGGTTACGGTTCGGGCTAGGGTTAGGGTTAGGGGACGGGGACGGTTTAGGGTCCAGGTGACGGTACGACAACGCTTTAGGGAGAGCGTACGTGTGAGGGCGTGGGTTAGTGTTAGCATACGGGTTAGGATTAGGGGACGGGTGAGGGTCAGGCTTCGGGGAAGGGTTAGGGTTAGGGTTCGGGCTAGGGTTAGGGTTAGGGGACGGGGAGGGTTTAGGGTCCAGGTGAGGGTACGACAACGCTTTAGGGGGAGCGTACATGTGAGGGCGCGGGTTAGTGTTAGCGTACGGGTTAGGATTAGGGGACGGGTGAGGGTCAGGCTTCGGGGAAGTGTTAGGGTTAGGGTGCGGGCTAGGGTTAGGGTTAGGGGACGGGGAGGGTTTAGGGTCCAGGTGAGGGTACGACAACCCTTTAGGGGGAGCGTACGTGTGAGGGCATGGGTTAGTGTTAGCGTACGGGTTAGGATTAGGGGATGGGTGAGGGTCAGGCTTCGGGGAAGGGTTACGGTTAGGGTTCGGGCTAGGGTTAGGGGACGGGGAGGGTTTAGGGTCCAGGTGAGGGTACGACAACGCTTTAGGGGGAGCGTACGTGTGAGGGCGCGGGTTAGTGTTAGCGTACGGGTTAGGATTAGGGGACGGGTGAGGGTCAGGCTTCGGGGAAGTGTTAGGGTTAGGGTGCGGGCTAGGGTTAGGGTTAGGGGACGGGGAGGGTTTAGGGTCCAGGTGAGGGTACGACAACGCTTTAGGGGGAGCGTACGTGTGAGGGCGCGGGTTAGTGTTAGCGTACGGGTTAGGATTAGGGGACGGGTGAGGGTCAGGCTTCGGGGAAGGGTTAGGGTTAGGGTTCGGGCTAGGGTTAGGGTTAGGGGACGGGGACGGTTTAGGGTCCAGTTGAGGGTACGACAACGCTTTAGGGGGAGCGTACGTGTGAGGGCGCGGGTTAGTGTTAGCGTACGGGTTAGGATTAGGGGACGGGTGAGGGTCAGGCTTCGGGGAAGGGTTAGGGTTAGGGTTCGGGCTAGGGTTAGGGTTACGGGACGGGGACGGTTTAGGGTCCAGGTGACGGTACGACAACGCTTTAGGGAGAGCGTACGTGTGAGGGCGTGGGTTAGTGTTAGCATACGGGTTAGGATTAGGGGACGGGTGAGGGTCAGGCTTCGGGGAAGGGTTAGGGTTAGGGTTCGGGCTAGGGTTAGGGTTAGGGGACGGGGAGGGTTTAGGGTCCAGGTGAGGGTACGACAACGCTTTAGGGGGAGCGTACGTGTGAGGGCGCGGGTTAGTGTTAGCGTACGGGTTAGGATTAGGGGACGGGTGAGGGTCAGGCTTCGGGGAAGGGTTAGGGTTAGGGTTCGGGCTAGGGTTAGGGTTAGGGGACGGGGAGGGTTTAGGGTCCAGGTGAGGGTACGACAACGCTTTAGGGGGAGCGTACGTGTGCGGGCGCGGGTTAGTGTTAGCGTACGGGTTAGGATTAGGGGACGGGTGAGGGTCAGGCTTCGGGGAAGGGTTAGGGTTAGGGTTCGGGCTAGGGTTAGGGTTAGGGGACGGGGAGGGTTTAGGGTCCAGGTGAGGGTACGACAACGCTTTAGGGGGAGCGTACGTGTGAGGGCGCGGGTTAGTGTTAGCGTACGGGTTAGGATTAGGGGATGGGTGAGGGTCAGGCTTCGGGGAAGGGTTACGGTTAGGGTTCGGGCTAGGGTTAGGGGACGGGGAGGGTTTAGGGTCCAGGTGAGGGTACGACAACGCTTTAGGGGGAGCGTACGTGTGAGGGCGCGGGTTAGTGTTAGCGTACGGGTTAGGATTAGGGAACGGGTGAGGGTCTGGCTTCGGGGAAGTGTTAGGGTTAGGGTGCGGGCTAGGGTTAGGGTTACGGGACGGGGAGGGTTTAGGGTCCAGGTGAGGGTACGAAAACGCTTTAGGGGGAGCGTACGTGTGAGGGCGTGGATTAGTGTTAGCGTACGGGTTAGGATTAGGGGACGGGTGAGGGTCAGGCTTCGGGGAAGGTTTAGGGTTAGGGTTCGGGCTAGGGTTAGGGTTAGGGGACGGGGACGGTTTAGGGTCCAGTTGAGGGTACGACAACGCTTTAGGGGGAGCGTACGTGTGAGGGCGCGGGTTAGTGTTAGCGTACGGTTTAGGATTAGGGGACGGGTGAGAGTCAGGCTTCGGGGAAGGTTTAGGGTTAGGGTTCGGGCTAGGGTTAAGGTTAGGGGACGGGGACGGTTTAGGGTCCAGGTGACGGTACGACAACGCTTTAGGGAGAGCGTACGTGTGAGGGCGTGGGTTAGTGTTAGCATACGGGTTAGGATTAGGGGACGGGTGAGGGTCAGGCTTCGGGGAAGGGTTAGGGTTACGGTTCGGGCTAGGGTTAGGGTTAGGGGACGGGGACGGTTTAGGGTCCAGGTGATGGTACGACAACGCTTTAGGGAGAGCGTACGTGTGAGGGCGTGGGTTAGTGTTAGCATACGGGTTAGGATTAGGGGACGGGTGAGGGTCAGGCTTCGGGGAAGGGTTAGGGTTAGGGTTCGGGCTAGGGTTAGGGTTAGGGGACGGGGAGGGTTTAGGGTCCAGGTGAGGGTACGACAACGCTTTAGGGGGAGCGTACATGTGAGGGCGCGGGTTAGTGTTAGCGTACGGGTTAGGATTAGGGGACGGGTGAGGGTCAGGCTTCGGGGAAGTGTTAGGGTTAGGGTGCGGGCTAGGGTTAGGGTTAGGGGCGGGGAGGGTTTAGGGTCCAGGTGAGGGTACGACAACCCTTTAGGGGGAGCGTACGTGTGAGGGCATGGGTTAGTGTTAGCGTACGGGTTAGGATTAGGGGATGGGTGAGGGTCAGGCTTCGGGGAAGGGTTACGGTTAGGGTTCGGGCTAGGGTTAGGGGACGGGGAGGGTTTAGGGTCCAGGTGAGGGTACGACAACACTTTAGGGGGAGCGTACGTGTGAGGGCGCGGGTTAGTGTTAGCGTACGGGTTAGGCTTAGGGGACGGGTGAGGGTCAGGCTTCGGGGAAGTGTTAGGGTTAGGGTGCGGGCTAGGGTTAGGGTTAGGGGACGGGGAGGGTTTAGGGTCCAGGTGAGGGTACGACAACGCTTTAGGGGGAGCGTACGTGTGAGGGCGCGGGTTAGTGTTAGCGTACGGGTTAGGATTAGGGGACGGGTGAGGGTCAGGCTTCGGGGAAGGGTTAGGGTTAGGGTTCGGGCTAGGGTTAGGGTTAGGGGACGGGGACGGTTTAGGGTCCAGTTGAGGGTACGACAACGCTTTAGGGGGAGCGTACGTGTGAGGGCGCGGGTTAGTGTTAGCGTACGGGTTAGGATTAGGGGACGGGTGAGGGTCAGGCTTCGGGGAAGGCTTAGGGTTAGGGTTCGGGGTAGGGTTAGGGTTACGGGACGGGGACGGTTTAGGGTCCAGGTGACGGTACGACAACGCTTTAGGGAGAGCGTACGTGTGAGGGCGTGGGTTAGTGTTAGCATACGGGTTAGGATTAGGGGACGGGTGAGGGTCAGGCTTCGGGGAAGGGTTAGGGTTAGGGTTCGGGCTAGGGTTAGGGTTAGGGGACGGGGAGGGTTTAGGGTCCAGGTGAGGGTACGACAACGCTTTAGGGGGAGCGTACGTGTGAGGGCGCGGGTTAGTGTTAGCGTACGGGTTAGGATTAGGGGACGGGTGAGGGTCAGGCTTCGGGGAAGGGTTAGGGTTAGGGTTCGGGCTAGGGTTAGGGTTAGGGGACGGGGAGGGTTTAGGGTCCAGGTGAGGGTACGACAACGCTTTAGGGGGAGCGTACGTGTGAGGGCGCGGGCTAGTGTTAGCGTACGGGTTAGGATGAGGGGACGGGTGAGGGTCAGGCTTCGGGGAAGGGTTAGGGTTAGGGTTCGGGCTAGGGTTAGGGTTAGGGGACGGGGACGGTTTAGGGTCCAGGTGTCGGTACGACAACGCTTTAGGGAGAGCGTACGTGTGAGGGTGTGCGTTAGTGTTAGCATAGGGGTTAGGATTAGGGGACGGGTGAGGGTCAGGCTTCGGGGAAGTGTTAGGGTTAGGGTTCGGGCTAGGGTTAGGGTTAGGGGACGGGGAGGGTTTAGGGTCCAGGTGCGGGTACGACAACGCTTTATGGGGAGTGTACGTGTGAGGGCGCGGGTTAGTGTTAGCGTACGGGTTAGGATTAGGGGACGGGTGAGGGTCAGGCTTCGGGGAAGGGTTAGGGTTAGGGTTCGGGCTAGGGTTAGGGTTAGGGGACGGGGAGGGTTTAGGGTCCAGGTGAGGGTACGACAACGCTTTAGGGGGAGCGTACGTGTGAGGGCGCGGGTTAATGTTAGCGTACGGGTTAGGATGAGGGGACGGGTGAGGGTCAGGCTTCGGGGAAGGGTTAGGGTTAGGGTTCGGGCTAGGGTTAGGGTTAGGGGACGGGGACGGTTTAGGGTCCAGGTGACGGTACGACAACGCTTTAGGGAGAGCGTACGTGTGAGGGTGTGCGTTAGTGTTAGCATACGGGTTAGGATTAGGGGACGGGTGAGGGTCAGGCTTCGGGGAAGGGTTAGGGTTAGGGTTCGGGCTTGGGTTAGGGTTAGGGGACGGGGAGGGTTTAGGGTCCAGGTGAGGGTACGATAACGCTTTAGGGGGAGCGTACGTGTGAGGGCGCGGGTTAGTGTTAGCGTACGGGTTAGGATTAGGGGACGGGTGAGGGTCAGGCTTTGGGGAAGTGTTAGGGTTAGGGTTCGGGCTAGGGTTAGGGTTAGGGGACAGGGACGGTTTAGGGTCCAGGTGACGGTACGACAACGCTTTAGGGAGAGCGTACGTGTGAGGGTGTGGGTTAGTGTTAGCATACGGGTTAGGATTAGGGGACGGGTGAGGGTCAGGCTTCGGGGAAGGGTTAGGGTTAGGGTTCGGGCTAGGGTTAGGGTTACGGGACGGGGAGGGTTTAGGGTCCAGGTGAGGGTACGACAACGCTTTAGGAGGAGGATACGTGTGAGGGCGCGGGTTAGTGTTAGCGTACGGGTTACGATTATGGGACGGGTGAGGGTCAGGCTTCGGGGAAGGGTTAGGGTTAGGGTTCGGGCTAGGGTTAGGGTTAGGGGACGGGGAGGGTTTAGGGTCCAGGTGAGGGTACGACAACGCTTTAGGGGGAGCGTACGTGTGAGGGCGCGGGTTAGTGTTAGCGTATGGGTTAGGATTAGGGGACGGGTGAGGGTCAGGCTTCGGGGAAGTGTTAGGGTTAGGGTTCGGGCTAGGGTTAGGGTTAGGGGACGGGGAGGGTTTAGGGTCCAGGTGAGGGTACGACAACGCTTTAGGGGGAGCGTACGTGTGAGGGCGCGGGTTAGTGTTAGCGTACGGGTTAGGATTAGGGGACGTGTGAGGGTCAGGCTTCGGGGAAGGGTTAGGGTTAGGGTTCGGGCTAGGGTTAAGGTTAGGGGACGGGGACGGTTTAGGGTCCAGGTGAGGGTAAGACAACGCTTTAGGGGGAGCGTACGTGTGAGGGCGCGGGTTAGTGTTAGCGTACGGGTTAGGTTTAGGGGACGGGTGAGGATCAGGCTTCGGGGAATGGTTAGGGTTAGGGTTCGGGCTAGGGTTAGGGTTAGGGGACGGGGACAGTTTAGGGTCCAGGTGACGGTACGACAACGCTTTAGGGAGAGCGTACGTGTGAGGGTGTTGGTTAGTGTTAGCATACGGGTTAGGATTAGGGGACGGGTGAGGGTCAGGCTTCGGGGAAGGGTTAGGGTTAGGGTTCGGGCTAGGGTTAGAGTTAGGGGACGGGGAGGGTTTAGGGTCCAGGTGAGGGTACGACAACGCTTTAGGGGGAGCGTACGTGTGAGGGCGTGGGTCACTGTTAGCGTACGGGTTAGGATTAGGGGACGGGTGAGGGTCAGGCTTCGGGGAAGTGTTAGGGTTAGGGTTTGGGGTAGGGTTAGGGTTAGGGGACGGGGAGGGTTTCGGGTCCAGGTGAGGGTATGACAACGCTTTAGGGGGAGCGTACGTGTGAGGGCGCGGGTTAGTGTTAGCGTACGGGTTAGGGTTAGGGGACTTGTGAGGGTCAGGCTTCGGGGAAGGGTTAGGGTTAGGGTTCGGGCTAGGGTTAGGGTTAGGGGACGGGGAGGGTTTAGGGTCCAGGTGAGGGTACGACAACGCTTTAGGGGGAGCGTACGTGTGAGGGCGCGGGTTAGTGTTAGCGTACGGGTTAGGATTAGGGGACGGGTGAAGGTCAGGCTTCGGGGAATTGTTAGGGTTAGGGTGCGGGCTAGGGTTAGGGTTAGGGGACGGGGAGGGTTTAGGGTCCAGGTGAGGGTACGACAACCCTTTAGGGGGAGCGTACGTGTGAGGGCGTGGGTTAGTGTTAGCGTACGGGTTAGGATTAGGGGATGGGTGAGGGTCAGGCTTCGGGGAAGGGTTACGGTTAGGGTTCGGGCTAGGGTTAGGGGACGGGGAGGGTTTAGGGTCCAGGTGAGGGTACGACAACGCTTTAGGGGGAGCGTACGTGTGAGGGCGCGGGTTAGTGTTAGCGTACGGGTTAGGATTAGGGGACGGGTGAGGGTCAGGCTTCGGGGAAGGGTTAGGGGTAGGGTTCCGGCTAGGGTTAGGGTTAGGGGACGGGGAGGGTTTAGGGTCCAGGTGAGGGTACGACAACGCTTTAGGGGGAGCGTACGTGTGAGGGCGCGGGTTAGTGTTAGCGTATGGGTTAGGATTAGGGGACGGGTGAGGGTCAGGCTTCGGGGAAGTGTTAGGGTTAGGGTTCGGGTTAGGGTTAGGGTTAGGGGACGGGGAGGGTTTAGGGTCCAGGTGAGGGTACGACAACGCTTTAGGGGGAGCGTACGTGTGAGGGCGCGGGTTAGTGTTAGCGTACGGGTTAGGATTAGGGGACGGGTGAGGGTCAGGCTTCGGGGAAGGGTTAGGGTTAGGGTTCGGGCTAGGGTTAGGGTTAGGGGACGGGGAGGGTTTAGGGTCCAGTTGAGGGTACGACAACGCTTTAGGGGGAGCGTACGTGTGAGGGCGCGGGTTAGTGTTAGCGTACGGGTTAGGATTAGGGGACGGGTGAGAGTCAGGCTTCGGGGAAGGGTTAGGGTTAGGGTTCGGGCTAGGGTTAGGGTTAGGGGACGGGGAGGGTTTAGGGTCCAGGTGAGGGTACGACAACGCTTTAGGGGGAGCGTACGTGTGAGGGCGCGGGTTAGTGTTAGCGTACGGGTTAGGATTAGGGGACGGGTGAGGGTCAGGCTTCGGGGAAGGGTTAGGTTTAGGGTTCGGGCTAGGGTTAGGGTTAGGGGACGGGGACGGTTTAGGGTCCAGGTGACGGTACGACAACGCTTTAGGGGGAGCGTACGTGTGAGGGCGCGGGTTAGTGTTAGCGTACGGGTTAGGATTAGGGGACGGGTGAGGGTCAGGCTTCGGGGAAGGGTTAGGGTTAGGGTTCGGGCTAGGGTTAGGTTTAGGGGACGGGGAGGGTTTAGGGTCCAGTTGAGGGTACGACAACGCTTTAGGGGGAAGCGTACGTGTGAGGGCGCGGGTTAGTGTTAGCGTACGGGTTAGGATTAGGGGACGGGTGATGGTCAGGCTTCGGGGAAGCGTTAGGGTTAGGGTTTGGGCTAGGGTTAGGGTTAGGGGACGGGGACGGTTTAGGGTCCAGGTGACGGTACGACAACGCTTTAGGGAGAGCGTACGTGTGAGGGCGTGGGTTAGTGTTAGCGTACGGGTTAGGAGTAGGGGATGGGTGAGGGTCAGGCTTCGGGGAAGGGTTAGGGTTAGGGTTCGGGCTAGGGTTAGGGTTAGGGGACGGGGAGGGTTTAGGGTCCAGGTGAGGGTACGACAACGCTTTAGGGGGAGCGTACGTGTGAGGGCGCTGGTTTTGTTAGCGTACGGGTTAGGATTAGGGGACGGGTGAGGGTCAGGCTTCGGGGAAGGTTTAGGGTTAGGGTTCGGGCTAGGGTTAGGGTTAGGGGACGGGGAGGGTCTAGGGTCCAGGTGAGGGTACGACAACGCTTTAGGGGGAGCATACGTGTGAGGGCGCGGGTCAGTGTTAGCGTACGGGTTAGGATTAGGGGACGGGTGAGGGTCAGGCTTCAGGGAAGATTTAGGGTTAGGGTTTGGGGTAGGGTTAGGGTTAGAGGATGGGGAGGGTTTCGGGTCCAGGTGAGGGTATGACAACGCTTTAGGGGGAGCGTACGTGTGAGAGCGCGGTTTAGTGTTAGCGTACGGGTTAGGATTAGGGGACGGGTGAGGGTCAGGCTTCGGGGAAGTGTTAGGGTTAGGGTTCGGGCTAGGGTTAGGGTTAGGGGACGGGGAGGGTTTAGGGTCCAGTTGAGGGTACGACAACGCTTTAGGGGGAGCGTTCATGTGAGGGCGCAGGTTAGTGTTAGCGTACGGGTTAGGATTAGGGGACGGGTGAGGGTCAGGCTTCGGGGAAGGGTTACGATTAGGGTTCGGGCTAGGGTTAGGGTTAGGGGACGGGGACGGTTTAGGGTCCAGGTGACGGTACGACAACGCCTTAGGGAGAGCGTACGTGTGAGGGCGTGGATTAGTGTTAGCGTACGGGTTAGGATTAGGGGACGGGTGAGGGTCAGGCTTCGGGGAAGGGTTAGGGTTAGGGTTCGGGCTAGGGTTAGGGTTAGGGGACGGGGAGGGTTTAGGGTCCAGGTGAGGGTACGACAACGCTTTAGGGGGAGCGTACGTGTGAGGGCGCGGGTTAGTGTTAGCGTACGGGTTAGGATTATGGGACGGGTGAGGGTCAGGCTTCGGGGAATGGTTAGGGTTAGGGTTCGGGCTAGGGTTAGGGTTAGGGGACGGGGACGGTTTAGGGTCCAGTTGAGGGTACGAAAACGCTTTAGGGGGAGCTTACGTGTGAGGGCGCGGGTTAGTGTTAGCGTACGGGTTAGGATTAGGGGACGGGTGAGGGTCAGGCTTCGGGGAAGGGTTAGGGTTAGGGTTCGGGCTAGGGTTAGGGTTAGGGGACGTAGACGGTTTAGGGTCCAGGTGACGGTACGACAACGCTTTAGGGGGAGCGTACATGTGAGGGCGTGAGTTAGTTTTAGCGTACTGGTTAGGATTAGGGGACGGGTGAGGGTCAGGCTTCGGGGAAGAGTTAGGGTTAGGGTTCGGGCTAGGGTTAGGGTTAGGGGACGGGGAGGGTTTAGGGTCCAGGTGAGGGTACGACAACGTTTTAGGGGGAGCGTACGTGTGAGGGCGTGGGTTAGTGTTAGCGTACGGGTTAGGATTAGGGGACGGGTGAGGGTCAGGCTTCGGGGAAGGGTTAGGGTTAGGGTTCGGGCTAGGGTTAGGGTTAGGGGATGGGGAGAATTTAGGGTCCAGGTGAGGGTACGACAACGCTTTAGGGGGAGCATACGTGTGAGGGCGCGGGTTAGTGTTAGCGTACGGGTTAGGATTAGGGGACGGGTGAGGGTCAGGCTTCGGGGAAGGGTTAGGGTTAGGGTTCGGGCTAGGGTTATGATTAGGGGACGGGGAGGGTTTAGGGTCCAGGTGAGGGTACGACATCGCTTTAGGGGGAGCGTACGTGTGAGGGCGCGGGTTAGTGTTAGCGTACGGGTTAGGATTAGGGGACGGGTGAGGGTCAGGCTTCGGGGAAGGGTTAGGGTGAGGGTTCGGGCTAGGGTTAGGGTTAGGGGACGGGGAGGGTTTAGGGTCCAGGTGAGGGTACGACAATGCTTTAGGGGGAGCGTACGTGTGAGGGCGCGGGTTAGTGTTAGCGTACGGGTTAGGATTAGTGGACGGGTGAGGGTCAGGTTTCGGGGAAGGGTTAGGGTTAGGGTTCGGGCTAGGGTTAGGGTTAGGGGACGGGGAGGATTTAGGGTCCAGGTGAGGGTACGACAACGATTTAGGGGGAGCGTACGTGTGAGGGCGCGGGTTAGTGTTAGCGTACGGGTTAGGATTAGGGGATGGGTGAGGGTCTGGCTTCGGGGAAGGGTTAGGGTTAGGGTTCGGGCTAGGGTTAGGCTTAGGGGACGGGTAGGGTTTAGGGTCCAGGTGAGGGTACGACAACGCTTTAGGGGGAGCGTACGTGTGAGGGCGCGGGTTAGTGTTAGCGTACGGGTTAGGATTAGGGGACGGGTGAGGGTCAGGCTTCGGGGAAGGGTTAGGGTTAGGGTTCGGGCTAGGGTTAGGGTTAGGGGACGGGGAGGGTTTAGGGTCCAGGTGAGGGTACGACAACGCTTTCGGGGCAGCGTACGTGTGAGGGCGCGGGTTAGTGTTAGCGTACGGGTTAGGATTAGGGGACGGGTGAGGGTCAGGCTTCGGGGAAGGGTTAGGGTTAGGGTTCGGGCTAGGGTTAGGGTTAGGGTATGGGGAGGGTTTCGGGTCCAGGTGAGGGTATGACAACGCTTTAGGGGGAGCGTACGTGTGAGAGAGCGGGTTAGTGTTAGCGTACGGGTTAGGATTAGGGGACGGGTGAGGGTCAGGCTTCGGGGAAGGGTTAGGGTTAGGGTTCGGGCTAGGGTTAGGGTTAGGGGACGGGGAGGGTTTAGGGTCCAGTTGAGGGTACGACAACGCTTTAGGAGGAGCGTTCGTGTGAGGGCGCGGGTTAGTGTTAGCGTACAGGTTAGGATTAGGGGACGGGTGAGGGTCAGGCTTCGGGGAAGGGTTACGATTAGGGTTCGGGCTACGGTTAGGGTTAGGGGACGGGGACGGTTTAGGGTCCAGGTGACGGTACGACAACGCTTTAGGGAGAGCGTACGTGTGAGGGCGTGGGTTAGTGTTAGCATACGGGTTACGATTAGGAGACGGGTGAGGGTCAGGCTTCGGGGAAGGGTTAGGGTTAGGGTTCGGGCTAGGGTTAGGGTTAGGGGACGGGGAGGGTTTAGGGTCCAGGTGAGGGTACGACAACGCTTTAGGGGGAGCGTACGTGTGAGGGCGCGGGTTAGTGTTAGCGTACGGGTTAGGATTAGGGGACGGGTGAGGGTCAGGCTTCGGGGAAGGGTTAGGGTTAGGGTTCGGGCTAGGGTTAGGGTTAGGGGACGGGGAGGGTTTAGGGTTCAGGTGAGGGTACGACAACGCTTTAGGGGGAGCGTATGTGTGAGGGCGCGGGTTAGTGTTAGCGTACGGGTTATGATTAGGGGACGGGTGAGGGTCAGGCTTCGGGGAAGGGTTAGGGTTAGGGTTCGGGCTAGGGTTAGGATTAGGGGACGGGGAGGGTTTAGGGTCCAGGTGAGGGTACGACATCGCTTTAGGGGGAGCGTAAGTGTGAGGGCGCGGGTTAGTGTTAGCGTACGGGTTAGGATTAGGGGACGGGTGAGGGTCAGGCTTCGGGGAAGGGTTAGGGTGAGGGTTCGGGCTAGGGTTAGGGTTAGGGGACGGGGAGGGTTTAGGGTCCAGGTGAGGGTACGACAATGCTTTAGGGGGAGCGTACGTGTGAGGGCGCGGGTTAGTGTTAGCGTACGGGTTAGGATTAGGAGACGGGTGAGGGTCAGGTTTCGGGGAAGGGTTAGGGTTAGGGTTCGGGCTAGGGTTAGGGTTAGGGGACGGGGAGGATTTAGGGTCCAGGTGAGGGTACGACAACGATTTAGAGGGAGCGTACGTGTGAGGGCGCGGGTTAGTGTTAGCGTACGGGTTAGGATTAGGGGATGGGTGAGGGTCTGGCTTCGGGGAAGGGTTAGGGTTAGGGTTCGGGCTAGGGTTAGGGTTAGGGGACGGGGAGGGTTTAGGGTCCAGGTGAGGGTACGACAACGCTTTAGGGGGAGCGTACGTGTGAGGGCGCGGGTTAGTGTTAGCGTACGGGTTAGGATTAGGGGACGGGTGAGGGTCAGGCTTCGGGGAAGGGTTAGGGTTAGGGTTCGGGCTAGGGTAAGGGTTAGGGGACGTGGAGGGTTTAGGGTCCAGTTGAGGGTACGACAACGCTTTAGGGGGAGCGTACGTGTGAGGGCGCGGGTTAGTGTTAGCGTACGGGTTAGGATTAGGGGACGGGTGAGGGTCAGGCTTCGGGGAAGGGTTAGGGTTAGGGTTCGGGCTAGGGTTAGGGTTAGGGGACGTAGACGGTTTAGGGTCCAGTTGACGGTACGACAACGCTTTAGGGGGAGCGTACGTGTGAGGGCGTGAGTTAGTGTTAGCGTACTGGTTAGGATTAGGGGACGGGTGAGGGTCAGGCTTCGGGGAAGAGTTAGGGTTAGGGTTCGGTCTAGGGTTAGAGTTAGGGGACGGGGAGGGTTTAGGGTCCAGTTGAGGGTACGACAACGCTTTAGGGGGAGCGTACGTGTGAGGGCGCGGGTTAGTGTTAGCGTACGGGTTAGGATTAGGGGACGGGTGAGGGTCAGGCTTCGGGGAAGGGTTAGGGTTAGGGTTCGGACTAGGGTTAGGGTTAGGGGACGGGGAGGGTTTAGGGTCCAGGTGAGGGTACGACAACGCTTTAGGGGGAGCGTACATGTGAGGGCGCGGGTTAGTGTTTGCGTACGGGTTAGGATTAGGGGACGGGTGAGGGTCAGGCTTCGGGGAAGGGTTAGGATTAGGGTTCGGGCTAGGTTTAGGGTTAGGGGACGGGGACGGTTTAGGGTCCAGGTGACGGTACGACAACGCTTTAGGGAGAGCGTACGTGTGAGGGCGTGGGTTAGTGTTAGCGTACGGGTTAGGAGTAGGGGATGGGTGAGGGTCAGGCTTCGGGGAAGGGTTAGGGTTAGGGTTCGGGCTAGGGTTAGGGTTAGGGGACGGGGAGGGTTTAGGGTCCAGGTGAGGGTACGACAACGCTTTAGGGGGAGCGTACGTGTGAGGGCGCTGGTTTTGTTAGCGTACGGGTTAGGATTAGGGGACGGGTGAGGGTCAGGCTTCGGGGAAGGTTTAGGGTTAGGGTTCGGGCTAGGGTTAGGGTTAGGGGACGGGGAGGGTCTAGGGTCCAGGTGAGGGTACGACAACGCTTTAGGGGGAGCATACGTGTGAGGGCGCGGGTCAGTGTTAGCGTACGGGTTAGGATTAGGGGACGGGTGAGGGTCAGGCTTCAGGGAAGATTTAGGGTTAGGGTTTGGGGTAGGGTTAGGGTTAGAGGATGGGGAGGGTTTCGGGTCCAGGTGAGGGTATGACAACGCTTTAGGGGGAGCGTACGTGTGAGAGCGCGGTTTAGTGTTAGCGTACGGGTTAGGATTAGGGGACGGGTGAGGGTCAGGCTTCGGGGAAGTGTTAGGGTTAGGGTTCGGGCTAGGGTTAGGGTTAGGGGACGGGGAGGGTTTAGGGTCCAGTTGAGGGTACGACAACGCTTTAGGGGGAGCGTTCATGTGAGGGCGCAGGTTAGTGTTAGCGTACGGGTTAGGATTAGGGGACGGGTGAGGGTCAGGCTTCGGGGAAGGGTTACGATTAGGGTTCGGGCTAGGGTTAGGGTTAGGGGACGGGGACGGTTTAGGGTCCAGGTGACGGTACGACAACGCCTTAGGGAGAGCGTACGTGTGAGGGCGTGGATTAGTGTTAGCGTACGGGTTAGGATTAGGGGACGGGTGAGGGTCAGGCTTCGGGGAAGGGTTAGGGTTAGGGTTCGGGCTAGGGTTAGGGTTAGGGGACGGGGAGGGTTTAGGGTCCAGGTGAGGGTACGACAACGCTTTAGGGGGAGCGTACGTGTGAGGGCGCGGGTTAGTGTTAGCGTACGGGTTAGGATTATGGGACGGGTGAGGGTCAGGCTTCGGGGAATGGTTAGGGTTAGGGTTCGGGCTAGGGTTAGGGTTAGGGGACGGGGACGGTTTAGGGTCCAGTTGAGGGTACGAAAACGCTTTAGGGGGAGCTTACGTGTGAGGGCGCGGGTTAGTGTTAGCGTACGGGTTAGGATTAGGGGACGGGTGAGGGTCAGGCTTCGGGGAAGGGTTAGGGTTAGGGTTCGGGCTAGGGTTAGGGTTAGGGGACGTAGACGGTTTAGGGTCCAGGTGACGGTACGACAACGCTTTAGGGGGAGCGTACATGTGAGGGCGTGAGTTAGTTTTAGCGTACTGGTTAGGATTAGGGGACGGGTGAGGGTCAGGCTTCGGGGAAGAGTTAGGGTTAGGGTTCGGGCTAGGGTTAGGGTTAGGGGACGGGGAGGGTTTAGGGTCCAGGTGAGGGTACGACAACGTTTTAGGGGGAGCGTACGTGTGAGGGCGTGGGTTAGTGTTAGCGTACGGGTTAGGATTAGGGGACGGGTGAGGGTCAGGCTTCGGGGAAGGGTTAGGGTTAGGGTTCGGGCTAGGGTTAGGGTTAGGGGATGGGGAGAATTTAGGGTCCAGGTGAGGGTACGACAACGCTTTAGGGGGAGCATACGTGTGAGGGCGCGGGTTAGTGTTAGCGTACGGGTTAGGATTAGGGGACGGGTGAGGGTCAGGCTTCGGGGAAGGGTTAGGGTTAGGGTTCGGGCTAGGGTTATGATTAGGGGACGGGGAGGGTTTAGGGTCCAGGTGAGGGTACGACATCGCTTTAGGGGGAGCGTACGTGTGAGGGCGCGGGTTAGTGTTAGCGTACGGGTTAGGATTAGGGGACGGGTGAGGGTCAGGCTTCGGGGAAGGGTTAGGGTGAGGGTTCGGGCTAGGGTTAGGGTTAGGGGACGGGGAGGGTTTAGGGTCCAGGTGAGGGTACGACAATGCTTTAGGGGGAGCGTACGTGTGAGGGCGCGGGTTAGTGTTAGCGTACGGGTTAGGATTAGTGGACGGGTGAGGGTCAGGTTTCGGGGAAGGGTTAGGGTTAGGGTTCGGGCTAGGGTTAGGGTTAGGGGACGGGGAGGATTTAGGGTCCAGGTGAGGGTACGACAACGATTTAGGGGGAGCGTACGTGTGAGGGCGCGGGTTAGTGTTAGCGTACGGGTTAGGATTAGGGGATGGGTGAGGGTCTGGCTTCGGGGAAGGGTTAGGGTTAGGGTTCGGGCTAGGGTTAGGCTTAGGGGACGGGTAGGGTTTAGGGTCCAGGTGAGGGTACGACAACGCTTTAGGGGGAGCGTACGTGTGAGGGCGCGGGTTAGTGTTAGCGTACGGGTTAGGATTAGGGGACGGGTGAGGGTCAGGCTTCGGGGAAGGGTTAGGGTTAGGGTTCGGGCTAGGGTTAGGGTTAGGGGACGGGGAGGGTTTAGGGTCCAGGTGAGGGTACGACAACGCTTTCGGGGCAGCGTACGTGTGAGGGCGCGGGTTAGTGTTAGCGTACGGGTTAGGATTAGGGGACGGGTGAGGGTCAGGCTTCGGGGAAGGGTTAGGGTTAGGGTTCGGGCTAGGGTTAGGGTTAGGGTATGGGGAGGGTTTCGGGTCCAGGTGAGGGTATGACAACGCTTTAGGGGGAGCGTACGTGTGAGAGAGCGGGTTAGTGTTAGCGTACGGGTTAGGATTAGGGGACGGGTGAGGGTCAGGCTTCGGGGAAGGGTTAGGGTTAGGGTTCGGGCTAGGGTTAGGGTTAGGGGACGGGGAGGGTTTAGGGTCCAGTTGAGGGTACGACAACGCTTTAGGAGGAGCGTTCGTGTGAGGGCGCGGGTTAGTGTTAGCGTACAGGTTAGGATTAGGGGACGGGTGAGGGTCAGGCTTCGGGGAAGGGTTACGATTAGGGTTCGGGCTACGGTTAGGGTTAGGGGACGGGGACGGTTTAGGGTCCAGGTGACGGTACGACAACGCTTTAGGGAGAGCGTACGTGTGAGGGCGTGGGTTAGTGTTAGCATACGGGTTACGATTAGGAGACGGGTGAGGGTCAGGCTTCGGGGAAGGGTTAGGGTTAGGGTTCGGGCTAGGGTTAGGGTTAGGGGACGGGGAGGGTTTAGGGTCCAGGTGAGGGTACGACAACGCTTTAGGGGGAGCGTACGTGTGAGGGCGCGGGTTAGTGTTAGCGTACGGGTTAGGATTAGGGGACGGGTGAGGGTCAGGCTTCGGGGAAGGGTTAGGGTTAGGGTTCGGGCTAGGGTTAGGGTTAGGGGACGGGGAGGGTTTAGGGTTCAGGTGAGGGTACGACAACGCTTTAGGGGGAGCGTATGTGTGAGGGCGCGGGTTAGTGTTAGCGTACGGGTTATGATTAGGGGACGGGTGAGGGTCAGGCTTCGGGGAAGGGTTAGGGTTAGGGTTCGGGCTAGGGTTAGGATTAGGGGACGGGGAGGGTTTAGGGTCCAGGTGAGGGTACGACATCGCTTTAGGGGGAGCGTAAGTGTGAGGGCGCGGGTTAGTGTTAGCGTACGGGTTAGGATTAGGGGACGGGTGAGGGTCAGGCTTCGGGGAAGGGTTAGGGTGAGGGTTCGGGCTAGGGTTAGGGTTAGGGGACGGGGAGGGTTTAGGGTCCAGGTGAGGGTACGACAATGCTTTAGGGGGAGCGTACGTGTGAGGGCGCGGGTTAGTGTTAGCGTACGGGTTAGGATTAGGAGACGGGTGAGGGTCAGGTTTCGGGGAAGGGTTAGGGTTAGGGTTCGGGCTAGGGTTAGGGTTAGGGGACGGGGAGGATTTAGGGTCCAGGTGAGGGTACGACAACGATTTAGAGGGAGCGTACGTGTGAGGGCGCGGGTTAGTGTTAGCGTACGGGTTAGGATTAGGGGATGGGTGAGGGTCTGGCTTCGGGGAAGGGTTAGGGTTAGGGTTCGGGCTAGGGTTAGGGTTAGGGGACGGGGAGGGTTTAGGGTCCAGGTGAGGGTACGACAACGCTTTAGGGGGAGCGTACGTGTGAGGGCGCGGGTTAGTGTTAGCGTACGGGTTAGGATTAGGGGACGGGTGAGGGTCAGGCTTCGGGGAAGGGTTAGGGTTAGGGTTCGGGCTAGGGTAAGGGTTAGGGGACGTGGAGGGTTTAGGGTCCAGTTGAGGGTACGACAACGCTTTAGGGGGAGCGTACGTGTGAGGGCGCGGGTTAGTGTTAGCGTACGGGTTAGGATTAGGGGACGGGTGAGGGTCAGGCTTCGGGGAAGGGTTAGGGTTAGGGTTCGGGCTAGGGTTAGGGTTAGGGGACGTAGACGGTTTAGGGTCCAGTTGACGGTACGACAACGCTTTAGGGGGAGCGTACGTGTGAGGGCGTGAGTTAGTGTTAGCGTACTGGTTAGGATTAGGGGACGGGTGAGGGTCAGGCTTCGGGGAAGAGTTAGGGTTAGGGTTCGGTCTAGGGTTAGAGTTAGGGGACGGGGAGGGTTTAGGGTCCAGTTGAGGGTACGACAACGCTTTAGGGGGAGCGTACGTGTGAGGGCGCGGGTTAGTGTTAGCGTACGGGTTAGGATTAGGGGACGGGTGAGGGTCAGGCTTCGGGGAAGGGTTAGGGTTAGGGTTCGGACTAGGGTTAGGGTTAGGGGACGGGGAGGGTTTAGGGTCCAGGTGAGGGTACGACAACGCTTTAGGGGGAGCGTACATGTGAGGGCGCGGGTTAGTGTTTGCGTACGGGTTAGGATTAGGGGACGGGTGAGGGTCAGGCTTCGGGGAAGGGTTAGGGTTAGGGTTCGGGCTAGGGTTAGGGTTAGGGGATGGGGAGGGTTTAGGGTCCAGGTGAGGGTACGACAACGCTTTAGGGGGAGCGTACGTGTGAGGGCGCGGGTTTGTGTTAGCGAACGGGTTAGGATTAGGGGACGGGTGAGGGTCAGGCTTCGGGGAAGGGTTAGGGTTAGGGTTCGGGCTAGGGTTAGGGTTAGGGGATGGGGAGGGTTTAGGGTCCAGTTGAGGGTACGACAACGCCTTAGGGGGAGCGTACGTGTGAGGGCGCGGGTTAGTGTTAGCGTACGGGTTAGGATTAGGGGACGGGTGAGGGTCAGGCTTCGGGGAAGGTTTAGGGTTAGGGTTTTGGGTAGGGTTAGGGTTAGGGGATGGGGAGGGTTTCGGGTCCAGGTGACGGTATGACAACGCTTTAGGGGGAGCGTACGAGTGAGAGCGAAGGTTAGTGTTAGCGTACGGGTTAGGATTAGGGGACGGGTGAGGGTCAGGCTTCGGGGAAGGGTTAGGGTTAGGAATCGGGCTAGGGTTAGGGTTAGGGGACAGGGAGGGTTTAGGGTCCAGTTGAGTGTACGACAACGCTTTAGGGGGAGCGTTCGTGTGAGGGCGCGGGTTAGTGTTAGCGTACGGGTTAGGATTAGGGGACGGGTGAGGGTCAGGCTTCGGGGAAGGGTTAGGATTAGGGTTCGGGCTAGGTTTAGGGTTAGGGGACGGGGACGGTTTAGGGTCCAGGTGACGGTACGACAACGCTTTAGGGAGAGCGTACGTGTGAGGGCGTGGGTTAGTGTTAGCGTACGGGTTAGGATTAGGGGACAGGTGAGGGTCAGGCTTCGGGGAAGGGTTAGGGTTAGGGTTCGGGCTAGGGTTAGGGTTAGGGGACGGGGAGGGTTTAGGGTCCAGGAGAGGGTACGACAACGCTTTAGGGGGAGCGTACGTGTGAGGGCGCGGGTTAGTGTTAGCATACGGGTTAGGATTATGGGACGCGTGAGTGTCAGGCTTCGGGGAAGGGTTAGGGTTAGGGTTCGGGCTAGGGTTAGGGTTAGGGGACGGGGAGGGTTTAGGGTCCAGTTGAGGGTACGAAAACGCTTTAGTGGGAGCGTACGTGTGAGGGCGCGTGTTAGTGTTAGCGTACTGGTTAGGATTAGGGGACGGGTGAGGGTCAGGCTTCGGGGAAGTGTTAGGGTTAGGGTTCGGGCTAGGGTTAGGGTTAGGGGACGGGGAGGGTTTAGGGTCCAGGTGAGGGTATGACAACGATTTAGGGGGAGCGTACGTGTGAGGGCGCGGGTTAGTGTTAGCGTACGGGTTAGGATTAGGGGACGGGTGAGGGTCTGGCTTCGGGGAAGGGTTAGGGTAAGGGTTCGGGCTAGGGTTAGGGTTAGGGGACGGGGATGGTTTAGGGTCCAGGTGACGGTACGACAACGCTTTAGGGAGAGCGTACGTGTGAGGGCACGGGTTAGTGTTAGCGTACGGGTTAGGATTAGGGGACGGGTGAGGGTCAGTCTTCGGGGAAGGGTTAGGCTTAGAGTTCGGGCTAGGGTTAGGGTTAGAGGACGGGGAGGGTTTACGGTCCAGGTGAGGGTACGACAATGCTTTAGGGGGAGCGTACGTGTGAGAGCGTGGGTTAGTGTTAGCGTACGGGTTAGGATTAGGGGACGGGTGAGGGTCAGGCTTCGGGGAAGCGTTAGGGTTAGGGTTTGGGCTAGGGTTAGGGTTAGGGGACGGGGACGGTTTAGGGTCCAGGTGACGGTACGACAACGCTTTAGGGAGAGCGTACGTGTGAGGGCGTGGGTTAGTGTTAGCGTACGGGTTAGGAGTAGGGGATGGGTGAGGGTCAGGCTTCGGGGAAGGGTTAGGGTTAGGGTTCGGGCTAGGGTTAGGGTTAGGGGACGGGGAGGGTTTAGGGTCCAGGTGAGGGTACGACAACGCTTTAGGGGGAGCGTACGTGTGAGGGCGCTGGTTTTGTTAGCGTACGGGTTAGGATTAGGGGACGGGTGAGGGTCAGGCTTCGGGGAAGGTTTAGGGTTAGGGTTCGGGCTAGGGTTAGGGTTAGGGGACGGGGAGGGTCTAGGGTCCAGGTGAGGGTACGACAACGCTTTAGGGGGAGCATACGTGTGAGGGCGCGGGTCAGTGTTAGCGTACGGGTTAGGATTAGGGGACGGGTGAGGGTCAGGCTTCAGGGAAGATTTAGGGTTAGGGTTTGGGGTAGGGTTAGGGTTAGAGGATGGGGAGGGTTTCGGGTCCAGGTGAGGGTATGACAACGCTTTAGGGGGAGCGTACGTGTGAGAGCGCGGTTTAGTGTTAGCGTACGGGTTAGGATTAGGGGACGGGTGAGGGTCAGGCTTCGGGGAAGTGTTAGGGTTAGGGTTCGGGCTAGGGTTAGGGTTAGGGGACGGGGAGGGTTTAGGGTCCAGTTGAGGGTACGACAACGCTTTAGGGGGAGCGTTCATGTGAGGGCGCAGGTTAGTGTTAGCGTACGGGTTAGGATTAGGGGACGGGTGAGGGTCAGGCTTCGGGGAAGGGTTACGATTAGGGTTCGGGCTAGGGTTAGGGTTAGGGGACGGGGACGGTTTAGGGTCCAGGTGACGGTACGACAACGCCTTAGGGAGAGCGTACGTGTGAGGGCGTGGATTAGTGTTAGCGTACGGGTTAGGATTAGGGGACGGGTGAGGGTCAGGCTTCGGGGAAGGGTTAGGGTTAGGGTTCGGGCTAGGGTTAGGGTTAGGGGACGGGGAGGGTTTAGGGTCCAGGTGAGGGTACGACAACGCTTTAGGGGGAGCGTACGTGTGAGGGCGCGGGTTAGTGTTAGCGTACGGGTTAGGATTATGGGACGGGTGAGGGTCAGGCTTCGGGGAATGGTTAGGGTTAGGGTTCGGGCTAGGGTTAGGGTTAGGGGACGGGGACGGTTTAGGGTCCAGTTGAGGGTACGAAAACGCTTTAGGGGGAGCTTACGTGTGAGGGCGCGGGTTAGTGTTAGCGTACGGGTTAGGATTAGGGGACGGGTGAGGGTCAGGCTTCGGGGAAGGGTTAGGGTTAGGGTTCGGGCTAGGGTTAGGGTTAGGGGACGTAGACGGTTTAGGGTCCAGGTGACGGTACGACAACGCTTTAGGGGGAGCGTACATGTGAGGGCGTGAGTTAGTTTTAGCGTACTGGTTAGGATTAGGGGACGGGTGAGGGTCAGGCTTCGGGGAAGAGTTAGGGTTAGGGTTCGGGCTAGGGTTAGGGTTAGGGGACGGGTAGGGTTTAGGGTCCAGGTGAAGGTACGACAACGTTTTAGGGGGAGCGTACGTGTGAGGGCGTGGGTTAGTGTTAGCGTACGGGTTAGGATTAGGGGACGGGTGAGGGTCAGGCTTCGGGGAAGGGTTAGGGTTAGGGTTCGGGCTAGGGTTAGGGTTAGGGGATGGGGAGAATTTAGGGTCCAGGTGAGGGTACGACAACGCTTTAGGGGGAGCATACGTGTGAGGGCGCGGGTTAGTGTTAGCGTACGGGTTAGGATTAGGGGACGGGTGAGGGTCAGGCTTCGGGGAAGGGTTAGGGTTAGGGTTCGGGCTAGGGTTATGATTAGGGGACGGGGAGGGTTTAGGGTCCAGGTGAGGGTACGACATCGCTTTAGGGGGAGCGTACGTGTGAGGGCGCGGGTTAGTGTTAGCGTACGGGTTAGGATTAGGGGACGGGTGAGGGTCAGGCTTCGGGGAAGGGTTAGGGTGAGGGTTCGGGCTAGGGTTAGGGTTAGGGGACGGGGAGGGTTTAGGGTCCAGGTGAGGGTACGACAATGCTTTAGGGGGAGCGTACGTGTGAGGGCGCGGGTTAGTGTTAGCGTACGGGTTAGGATTAGGAGACGGGTGAGGGTCAGGTTTCGGGGAAGGGTTAGGGTTAGGGTTCGGGCTAGGGTTAGGGTTAGGGGACGGGGAGGATTTAGGGTCCAGGTGAGGGTACGACAACGATTTAGGGGGAGCGTACGTGTGAGGGCGCGGGTTAGTGTTAGCGTACGGGTTAGGATTAGGGGATGGGTGAGGGTCTGGCTTCGGGGAAGGGTTAGGGTTAGGGTTCGGGCTAGGGTTAGGCTTAGGGGACGGGTAGGGTTTAGGGTCCAGGTGAGGGTACGACAACGCTTTAGGGGGAGCGTACGTGTGAGGGCGCGGGTTAGTGTTAGCGTACGGGTTAGGATTAGGGGACGGGTGAGGGTCAGGCTTCGGGGAAGGGTTAGGGTTAGGGTTCGGGCTAGGGTTAGGGTTAGGGGACGGGGAGGGTTTAGGGTCCAGGTGAGGGTACGACAACGCTTTCGGGGCAGCGTACGTGTGAGGGCGCGGGTTAGTGTTAGCGTACGGGTTAGGATTAGGGGACGGGTGAGGGTCAGGCTTCGGGGAAGGGTTAGGGTTAGGGTTCGGGCTAGGGTTAGGGTTAGGGTATGGGGAGGGTTTCGGGTCCAGGTGAGGGTATGACAACGCTTTAGGGGGAGCGTACGTGTGAGAGAGCGGGTTAGTGTTAGCGTACGGGTTAGGATTAGGGGACGGGTGAGGGTCAGGCTTCGGGGAAGGGTTAGGGTTAGGGTTCGGGCTAGGGTTAGGGTTAGGGGACGGGGAGGGTTTAGGGTCCAGTTGAGGGTACGACAACGCTTTAGGAGGAGCGTTCGTGTGAGGGCGCGGGTTAGTGTTAGCGTACAGGTTAGGATTAGGGGACGGGTGAGGGTCAGGCTTCGGGGAAGGGTTACGATTAGGGTTCGGGCTACGGTTAGGGTTAGGGGACGGGGACGGTTTAGGGTCCAGGTGACGGTACGACAACGCTTTAGGGAGAGCGTACGTGTGAGGGCGTGGGTTAGTGTTAGCATACGGGTTACGATTAGGAGACGGGTGAGGGTCAGGCTTCGGGGAAGGGTTAGGGTTAGGGTTCGGGCTAGGGTTAGGGTTAGGGGACGGGGAGGGTTTAGGGTCCAGGTGAGGGTACGACAACGCTTTAGGGGGAGCGTACGTGTGAGGGCGCGGGTTAGTGTTAGCGTACGGGTTAGGATTAGGGGACGGGTGAGGGTCAGGCTTCGGGGAAGGGTTAGGGTTAGGGTTCGGGCTAGGGTTAGGGTTAGGGGACGGGGAGGGTTTAGGGTTCAGGTGAGGGTACGACAACGCTTTACGGGGAGCGTATGTGTGAGGGCGCGGGTTAGTGTTAGCGTACGGGTTATGATTAGGGGACGGGTGAGGGTCAGGCTTCGGGGAAGGGTTAGGGTTAGGGTTCGGGCTAGGGTTAGGATTAGGGGACGGGGAGGGTTTAGGGTCCAGGTGAGGGTACGACATCGCTTTAGGGGGAGCGTACGTGTGAGGGCGCGGGTTAGTGTTAGCGTACGGGTTAGGATTAGGGGACGGGTGAGGGTCAGGCTTCGGGGAAGGGTTAGGGTGAGGGTTCGGGCTAGGGTTAGGGTTAGGGGACGGGGAGGGTTTAGGGTCCAGGTGAGGGTACGACAACGCTTTAGGGGGAGCGTACGTGTGAGGGCGCGGGTTAGTGTTAGCGTACGGGTTAGGATTAGGGGACGGGTGAGGGTCAGGCTTCGGGGAAGGGTTAGGGTTAGGGTTCGGGCTAGGGTAAGGGTTAGGGGACGTGGAGGGTTTAGGGTCCAGTTGAGGGTACGACAACGCTTTAGGGGGAGCGTACGTGTGAGGGCGCGGGTTAGTGTTAGCGTACGGGTTAGGATTAGGGGACGGGTGAGGGTCAGGCTTCGGGGAAGGGTTAGGGTTAGGGTTCGGGCTAGGGTAAGGGTTAGGGGACGTGGAGGGTTTAGGGTCCAGTTGAGGGTACGACAACGCTTTAGGGGGAGCGTACGTGTGAGGGCGCGGGTTAGTGTTAGCGTACGGGTTAGGATTAGGGGACGGGTGAGGGTCAGGCTTCGGGGAAGGGTTAGGGTTAGGGTTCGGACTAGGGTTAGGGTTAGGGGACGGGGAGGGTTTAGGGTCCAGGTGAGGGTACGACAACGCTTTAGGGGGAGCGTACATGTGAGGGCGCGGGTTAGTGTTTGCGTACGGGTTAGGATTAGGGGACGGGTGAGGGTCAGGCTTCGGGGAAGGGTTAGGGTTAGGGTTCGGGCTAGGGTTAGGGTTAGGGGATGGGGAGGGTTTAGGGTCCAGGTGAGGGTACGACAACGCTTTAGGGGGAGCGTACGTGTGAGGGCGCGGGTTTGTGTTAGCGAACGGGTTAGGATTAGGGGACGGGTGAGGGTCAGGCTTCGGGGAAGGGTTAGGGTTAGGGTTCGGGCTAGGGTTAGGGTTAGGGGATGGGGAGGGTTTAGGGTCCAGTTGAGGGTACGACAACGCCTTAGGGGGAGCGTACGTGTGAGGGCGCGGGTTAGTGTTAGCGTACGGGTTAGGATTAGGGGACGGGTGAGGGTCAGGCTTCGGGGAAGGTTTAGGGTTAGGGTTTTGGGTAGGGTTAGGGTTAGGGGATGGGGAGGGTTTCGGGTCCAGGTGACGGTATGACAACGCTTTAGGGGGAGCGTACGAGTGAGAGCGAAGGTTAGTGTTAGCGTACGGGTTAGGATTAGGGGACGGGTGAGGGTCAGGCTTCGGGGAAGGGTTAGGGTTAGGAATCGGGCTAGGGTTAGGGTTAGGGGACAGGGAGGGTTTAGGGTCCAGTTGAGTGTACGACAACGCTTTAGGGGGAGCGTTCGTGTGAGGGCGCGGGTTAGTGTTAGCGTACGGGTTAGGATTAGGGGACGGGTGAGGGTCAGGCTTCGGGGAAGGGTTAGGATTAGGGTTCGGGCTAGGTTTAGGGTTAGGGGACGGGGACGGTTTAGGGTCCAGGTGACGGTACGACAATGCTTTAGGGAGAGCGTACGTGTGAGGGCGTGGGTTAGTGTTAGCGTACGGGTTAGGATTAGGGGACAGGTGAGGGTCAGGCTTCGGGGAAGGGTTAGGGTTAGGGTTCGGGCTAGGGTTAGGGTTAGGGGACGGGGAGGGTTTAGGGTCCAGGTGAGGGTACGACAACGCTTTAGGGGGAGCGTACGTGTGAGGGCGCGGGTTAGTGTTAGCATACGGGTTAGGATTATGGGACGCGTGAGTGTCAGGCTTCGGGGAAGGGTTAGGGTTAGGGTTCGGGTTAGGGTTAGGGTTAGGGGACGGGGAGGGTTTAGGGTCCAGTTGAGGGTACGAAAACGCTTTAGTGGGAGCGTACGTGTGAGGGCGCGTGTTAGTGTTAGCGTACTGGTTAGGATTAGGGGACGGGTGAGGGTCAGGCTTCGGGGAAGTGTTAGGGTTAGGGTTCGGGCTAGGGTTAGGGTTAGGGGACGGGGAGGGTTTAGGGTCCAGGTGAGGGTATGACAACGATTTAGGGGGAGCGTACGTGTGAGGGCGCGGGTTAGTGTTAGCGTACGGGTTAGGATTAGGGGACGGGTGAGGGTCTGGCTTCGGGGAAGGGTTAGGGTAAGGGTTCGGGCTAGGGTTAGGGTTAGGGGACGGGGACGGTTTAGGGTCCAGGTGACGGTACGACAACGCTTTAGGGAGAGCGTACGTGTGAGGGCACGGGTTAGTGTTAGCGTACGGGTTAGGATTAGGGGACGGGTGAGGGTCAGTCTTCGGGGAAGGGTTAGGCTTAGAGTTCGGGCTAGGGTTAGGGTTAGAGGACGGGGAGGGTTTACGGTCCAGGTGAGGGTACGACAATGCTTTAGGGGGAGCGTACGTGTGAGAGCGCGGGTTAGTGTTAGCGTACGGGTTAGGATTAGGGGACGGGTGAGGGTCAGGTTTCGGGGAAGGGTTAGGGTTAGGGTTCGGGCTAGGGTTAGGGTTAGGGGACGGGGAGGATTTAGGGTCCAGGTGAGGGTACGACAACGATTTAGGGGGAGCGTACGTGTGAGGGCGCGGGTTAGTGTTAGCGTACGGGTTAGGATTAGGGGATGGGTGAGGGTCTGGCTTCGGGGAAGGGTTAGGGTTAGGGTTCGGGCTAGGGTTAGGGTTAGGGGATGGGGAGGGTTTAGGGTCCAGGTGAGGGTACGACAACGCTTTAGGGGGAGCGTACGTGTGAGGGCGCGGGTTAGTGTTAGCGTACGGGTTAGGATTAGGGGACGGGTGAGGGTCAGGCTTCGGGGAAGGGTTAGGGTTAGGGTTCGGGCTAGGGTAAGGGTTAGGGGACGTGGAGGGTTTAGGGTCCAGTTGAGGGTACGACAACGCTTTAGGGGGAGCGTACGTGTGAGGGCGCGGGTTAGTGTTAGCGTACGGGTTAGGATTAGGGGACGGGTGAGGGTCAGGCTTCGGGGAAGGGTTAGGGTTAGGGTTCGGGCTAGGGTTAGGGTTAGGGGACGTAGACGGTTTAGGGTCCAGGTGACGGTACGACAACGCTTTAGGGGGAGCGTACGTGTGAGGGCGTGAGTTAGTGTTAGCGTACTGGTTAGGATTAGGGGACGGGTGAGGGTCAGGCTTCGGGGAAGAGTTAGGGTTAGGGTTCGGTCTAGGGTTAGAGTTAGGGGACGGGGAGGGTTTAGGGTCCAGTTGAGGGTACGACAACGCTTTAGGGGGAGCGTACGTGTGAGGGCGCGGGTTAGTGTTAGCGTACGGGTTAGGATTAGGGGACGGGTGAGGGTCAGGCTTCGGGGAAGGGTTAGGGTTAGGGTTCGGACTAGGGTTAGGGTTAGGGGACGGGGAGGGTTTAGGGTCCAGGTGAGGGTACGACAACGCTTTAGGGGGAGCGTACATGTGAGGGCGCGGGTTAGTGTTAGCGTACGGGTTAGGATTAGGGGACGGGTGAGGGTCAGGCTTCGGGGAAGGGTTAGGGTTAGGGTTCGGGCTAGGGTTAGGGTTAGGGGATGGGGAGGGTTTAGGGTCCAGGTGCGGGTACGACAACGCTTTAGGGGGAGCGTACGTGTGAGGGAGCGGGTTTGTGTTAGCGAACGGGTTAGGATTAGGGGACGGGTGAGGGTCAGGCTTCGGGGAAGGGTTAGGGTTAGGGTTCGGGCTAGGGTTAGGGTTAGGGGATGGGGAGGGTTTAGGGTCCAGTTGAGGGTACGACAACGCCTTAGGGGGAGCGTACGTGTGAGGGCGCGGGTTAGTGTTAACGTACGGGTTAGGATTAGGGGACGGGTGAGGGTCAGGCTTCGGGGAAGGTTTAGGGTTAGGGTTTTGGGTAGGGTTAGGGTTAGGGGATGGGGAGGGTTTCGGGTCCAGGTGACGGTATGACAACGCTTTAGGGGGAGCGTACGAGTGAGAGCGAAGGTTAGTGTTAGCGTACGGGTTAGGATTAGGGGACGGGTGAGGGTCAGGCTTCGGGGAAGGGTTAGGGTTAGGATTCGGGCTAGGGTTAGGGTTAGGGGACAGGGAGGGTTTAGGGTCCAGTTGAGTGTACGACAACGCTTTAGGGGGAGCGTTCGTGTGAGGGCGCGGGTTAGTGTTAGCGTACGGGTTAGGATTAGGGGACGGGTGAGGGTCAGGCTTCGGGGAAGGGTTAGGATTAGGGTTCGGGCTAGGTTTAGGGTTAGGGGACGGGGACGGTTTAGGGTCCAGGTGACGGTACGACAACGCTTTAGGGAGAGCGTACGTGTGAGGGCGTGGGTTAGTGTTAGCGTACGGGTTAGGATTAGGGGACAGGTGAGGGTCAGGCTTCGGAGAAGGGTTAGGGTTAGGGTTCGGGCTAGGGTTAGGGTTAGGGGACGGGGAGGGTTTAGGGTCCAGGAGAGGGTACGACAACGCTTTAGGGGGAGCGTACGTGTGAGGGCGCGGGTTAGTGTTAGCGTACGGGTTAGGATTATGGGACGCGTGAGGGTCAGGCTTCGGGGAAGGGTTAGGGTTAGGGTTCGGGCTAGGGTTAGGGTTAGGGGACGGGGAGGGTTTAGGGTCCAGTTGAGGGTACGAAAACGCTTTAGTGGGAGCGTACGTGTGACGGCGCGTGTTAGTGTTAGCGTACTGGTTAGGATTAGGGGACGGGTGAGGGTCAGGCTTCGGGGAAGGGTTAGGGTTAGGGTTCGGGCTAGGGTTAGGGTTAGGGGACGGGGAGGGTTTAGGGTCCAGGTGAGGGTATGACAACGCTTTAGGGGGAGCGTACGTGTGAGGGAGCGGGTTAGTGTTAGCGTACGGGTTAGGATTAGGGGACGGGTGAGAGTCAGGCTTCGGGGAAGGGTTAGGGTTAGGGTTCGGGCTAGGGTTAGGGTTAGGGGACGGTGACGGTTTACGGTCCAGGTGACGGTACGACAACGCTTTAGGGAGAGCGTACGTGTGAGGGCGTGGGTTAGTGTTAGCGAACGGGTTAGGATTAGGGGACGGGTGAGGGTCAGGCTTCGGGGAAGGGTTAGGGTTAGGGTTCGGGCTAGGGTTAGGGTTAGGGGACGGGGAGGGTTTAGGGTCCAGGTGAGGGTACGAAAACGCTTTAGGGGGAGCGTCCGTGTGAGGGCGTGGGTTAGTGTTAGCGTACGGGTTAGGATTAGGGGACGGGAGAGACTCAGGCTTCGGGGAACGGTTAGGGTTAGGGTTCGGGCTAGGTTTAGGGTTAGGGGACGGGGAGGGTTTAGGGTCCAGGTGAGGGTACGACAACGCTTTAGGGGGAGCGTACGTGTGAGGGCGCGGGTTAGTGTTAGCGTACGGGTTAGGATTAGGGGACGGGTGAGGGTCAGGCTTCGGGGAAGGGTTAGGGTTAGGGTTCGGGCTAGGGTTAGCGTTAGGGGACGGGGAGGGTTTAGGGTCCAGGTGAGGGTACGACAACGCTTTAGGGGGAGCGTACGTGTGACGGCGCGGGTTAGTGTTAGCGTACGGGTTAGGATTAGGGGACAGATGAGGGTCAGGCTTCGGGGAAGGGTTAGGGTTAGGATTCCGGCTAGGGTTAGGGTTAGGGGACGGGGAGGGTTTAGGGTCCAGGTGAGGGTACGACAACGCTTTAGGGGGAGCGTACGTGTGAGGGCGCGGGTTAGTGTTAGCGTACGGGTTACGATTAGGGGACGGGTGAGGGTCAGGCTTCCGGGAAGGGTTAGGCTTAGGGTTCGGGCTAGGGTTAGGGTTAGGGGACGGGGACGGTTTAAGGTCCAGGTGACGGTACGACAACGCTTTAGCGAGAGCGTACGTGTGAGGGCGTGAGTTAGTGTTGGAATACGGGTTAGGATTAGGGGACGGGTGAGGGTCAGGCTTCGGGGAAGGGTTAGGGTTAGGGTTCGGGCTAGGGTTAGGGTTAGGGGACGGGGAGGGTTTAGGGTCCAGGTGAGGGTACGACAACGCTTTAGGGGGAGCGTACGTGTGAAGGCGCGGGTTAGTGTTAGCGTATGGGTTAGGATTAGGGGACAGATGAGGGTCAGGCTTCGGGGAAGGGTTAGGGTTAGGGTTCAGGCTAGGGTTAGGGTTAGGGGACGGGGAGGGTTTAGGGTCCAGGTGAGGGTACGACAACGCTTTAGGGGGAGCGTACGTGTGAGGGCGCGGGTTAGTGTTAGCGTACGGGTTAGGATTAGGGGACGGGTGAGGGTCAGGCTTCCGGGAAGGGTTAGGGTTAGGGTTCGGGCTAGGGTTAGGGTTAGGGGACGGGGACGGTTTAGGGTCCAGATGAGGGTACGACAACGCTGTAGGGGGAGCGTACGTGTGAGGGTGCGAGTTAGTGTTAGCGTACGGGTTAGGATTAGGGGACGGGTGAGTGTCAGGCTTCCGGGAAGGGTTAGGGTTAGGGTTCGGGCTAGGGTTAGCGTTAGGGGACGGGGACGGTTTAGGGTCCAGGTGACGGTACGACAACGCTTTAGGGAGAGCGTACGTGTGAGGGTGTGGGTTAGTGTTAGCATACGGGTTAGGATTAGGGGACGGGTGAGGGTCAGGCTTCGGGGAAGGGTTAGAGTTAGGGTTCGGGCTAGGGTTAGGGTTAGGGGACGGGAAGGGTTTAGGGTCCAGGTGAGGGTACGACAACGCTTTAGGGGGAGCGTACGTGTGAGGGCGCGGGTTAGTGTTAGCGTATGGGTTAGGATTAGGGGACGGGTGAGGGTCAGGCTTCGGGGAAGGGTTAGGATTAGGGTTCGGGCTAGGGTTAGGGTTAGGGGACGGGGACGGTTTAGGGTCCAGGTGAGGGTACGACAACCCTTTAGGGGGAGCATACGTGTGAGGGCGCGGGTTAGTGTTAGCGTACGGGTTAGGATTAGGGGATGGGTGAGGGTCAGGCTTCGGGGAAGGGTTACGGTTAGGGTTCGGGCTAGGGTTAGGGGACGGGGAGGGTTTAGGGTCCAGCTGAGGGTACGACAACGCTTCAGGGGGAGCGTACGTGTGAGGGCGCGGGTTAGTGTTAGCGTACGGGTTAGGATTAGGGGACGGGTGAGGGTCAGGCTTCGGGGAAGTGTTAGGGTTAGGGTGCGGGCTAGGGTTAGGGTTAGGGGACGGGGAGGGTTTAGGGTCCAGGTGAGGGAACGACAACCCTTTAGGGGGAGCGTACGTGTGAGGGCGCGGGTTAGTGTTAGCGTACGGGTTAGGATTAGGGGATGGTTGAGGGTCAGGCTTCGGGGAAGGGTTACGGTTAGGGTTCGGGCTAGGTTTAGGGGACGGGGAGGGTTTAGGGTCCACGTGAGGGTACGACAACGCTTTAGGGGGAGCGTACGTGTGAGGGCGCGGGTTAGTGTTAGCGTACGGTTTAGGATTAGGGGACGGGTGAGGGTCAGGCTTCGGGGAAGGGTTAGGGTTAGGGTTCGGGCTAGGGTTAGGGTTAGGGGATGGGGAAGATTTAGGGTCCAGGTGAGGGTACGACAACGCTTTAGGGGGAGCGTACGTGTGAGGGCGCGGGTTAGTGTTAGCGTACGGGTTAGGATTAGGGGACGGGTGAGGGTCAGGCTTCGGGGAAGGGTTAGGGTTATGGTTCGGGCTAGGGTTAGGGTTAGGGGACGGGGACGGTTTAGGGTCCAGGTGACGGTACGACAACGCATTAGGGGGAGCGTACGTGTGAGGGCGCGGGTTAGTGTTAGCGTATGGGTTAGGATTAGGGGACGGGTGAGGGTCAGGCTTCGGGGAAGTGTTAGGGTTAGGGTTCGGGCTAGGGTTAGGGTTAGGGGACGGGGAGGGTTTAGGGTCCAGGTGAGGGTACGACAACCCTTTAGGGGGAGCGTACGTGTGAGGGCGCGGGTTAGTGTTAGCGTACGGGTTAGGATTAGGGGACGTGTGAGGGTCAGGCTTCGGGGAAGGGTTAGGGTTAGGGTTCGGGCTAGGGTTAGGGTTAGGGGACGGGGACGGTTTAGGGTCCAGGTGAGGGTACGACAACGCTTTAGGGGGAGCGTACGTGTGAGGGCGCGGGTTAGTGTTAGCGCAGGGGTTAGGATTAAGGGACGGGTGAGGGTCAGGCTTCGGGGAAGGGTTAGGGTTAGGGCTCGGGCTAGGGTTAGGGTTAGGGGACGGGGACGGTTTAGGGTCCAGGTGAGGGTACGACAACGCTTTAGGGGGAGCGTACGTGTGAGGGCATGGGTTAGTGTTAGCGTACGCTTTAGGATTAGGGGACGGGTGAGGGTCAGGCTTCGGGGAAGGGTTAGGGTTTGGATTCGGGCTAGGGTTAGGGTTAGGGGACGGGGAGGGTTTAGGGTCCAGGTGAGGGTACGACAACGCTTTAGGGGGAGCGTACGTGTGAGGGCGCGGGTTAGTGTTAGCGTACGGGTTAGGATTACGGGACGGGTGAGGGTCAGGCTTAGGGGAAGTGTTAGGGTTAGGGTTCGGGCTAGGGTTAGGGTTAGGGGACGGGGAGGGTTTAGGGTCCAGGTGAGGGTACGACAACGCTTTAGGGGTAGCGCACGTGTGAGGGCGCGGGTTAGTGTTAGCGTACGGGTTAGGATTAGGGGACGGGTGATGGTCAGGCTTCGGGGAAAGGTTAGGTTTAGGGTTCGGGCTAGGGTTAGATTTAGGGGACGGGGAGGGTTTAGGGTCGAGGTGAGGGTACGACAACGCTTTAGGGGGAGCATACGTGTGAGGGCGCGGGTCAGTGTTAGCGTACGGGTTAGGATTAGGGGACGGGTGAGGGTCAGGCTTCGGGGAAGGGTTAGGGTTAGGGTTTGGGGTAGGGTTAGGTTTAGGGGACGGGGAGGGTTTCGGGTCCAGGTGAGGGTATGACAACGCTTTAGGGGGAGCGTACGTGTGAGGGCGCGGGTTAGTGTTAGCGTACGGGTTAGGATTAGGGGACGGGTGAGGGTCAGGCTTCGGGGAAGGGTTAGGGTTAGTGTTCGGGCTAGGGTTAGGGTTAGGGGACGGGGAGGGTTTACGGTCCAGGTGAGGGTACGACAACGCTTTAGGGGGAGCGTACGTGTGAGGGCGCGGGTTAGTGTTAGCGTACGGGTTAGGATTAGGGGACGGGTGAGGTTCAGGCTTCGGGGAAGGGTTAGGGTTAGGGTTTGGGCTAGGGTTAGGGTTAGGGGACGGGGACGGTTTAGGGTCCAGGTGAGGGTACGACAACACTTTAGGGGGAGCGTACGTGTGAGGGCGTGGGTTAGTGTTAGCGTACGGGTTAGGATTAGGGGACGGGTGAGGGTCAGGCTTCGGGGAAGTGTTAGGGTTAGGGTTCGGGCTAGGGTTAGGGTTAGGGGACGGGGACGGTTTAGGGTCCAGGTGAGGGTACGACAACGCTTTAGGGGGAGCGTACGTGTGAGGGCGTGGATTAGTGTTAGCGTACGGGTTAGGATTAGGGGACGGGTGAGGGTCAGGCTTTAGGGAAGTGTTAGGGTTAGGGCACGGGCTATGGTTAGGTTTAGGGGACGGGGACGGTTTAGGGTCCAGGTGAGGGTACGACAACACTTTAGGGGGAGCGTACGTTTGAGGGCGCAGGTTAGTGTTAGCATACGGGTTAGGATTAGGGGACGGGTGATGATCAGGCTTCGGGGAAGGGTTAGGTGTAGGGTTCGGGCTAGGGTTAGGGTTAGGGGACGGGGACGGTTTAGGGTCCAGGTGAGGGTACGACAACGCTTTAGGGGGAGCGTACGTGTGAGGGCGCGGGTTAGTTTTAGCGTACGGGTTAGGATTAGGGGACGGGTGAGGGTCAGGCTTCGGGGATGTTTGGGTTAGGGTTCGGGCTAGGGTTAGGGTTAGGGGACGTAGACGGTTTAGGGTCCAGGTGACGGTACGACAACGCTTTAGGGGGAGCGTACGTGTGAGGGCGTGAGTTAGTGTTAGCGTACTGGTTAGGATTAGGGGACGGGTGAGGTCCGGCTTCGGGGAAGAGTTAGGGTTAGGGTTAGGGCTAGGGTTAGGGTTAGGGGACGGGGAGGGTTTAGGGTCCAGGTGAGGGTACGACAACGCTTTAGGGGGAGCGTACGTGTGAGGGCGTGGGTTAGTGTTAGCGTACGGGTTAGGATTAGGGGACAGGTGAGGGTCAGGCTTCGGGGAAGGGTTAGGGTTAGGGTTCGGGTTAGGGTTAGGGTTAGGGGACGGGGAGGGTTTAGGGTCCAGGTGAGGGTACGACAACGCTTTAGGGGGAGCGTACGTGTGAGGGCGCGGGTTAGTGTTAGCGTACGGGTAAGGATTAGGGGACGGGTGAGGCTCAGGCTTCGGGGATGTTTGGGTTAGGGTTCGGGCTAGGGTTAGGGTTAGGGGACGTAGACGGTTTAAGGTCCAGGTGACGGTACGACAACGCTTTAGGGGGAGCGTACGTGTGAGGGCGCGGGTTAGTGTTAGCGTACGGGTTAGGATTAGGGGACGGGTGATGGTCAGGCTTCGGGGAAGGGTTAGGTTTAGGGTTCGGGCTAGGGTTAGGATTAGGGGACGGGGACGGTTTAGGGTCCAGGTGAGGGTACGACAACGCTTTAGGGGGAGCGTACGTGTGAGGGCGCGTGTTAGTGTTAGCTTACGGGTTAGGATTAGGGGACGGGTGAGGGTCAGGCTTCGGGGAAGGGTTAGGGTTAGGGTTCGGGCTAGGGTTAGGTTTAGGGGACGGGGAGGGTTTAGGGTCCAGTTGAGGGTACGACAACGCTTTAGGGGGAAGCGTACGTGTGAGGGCGCGGGTTAGTGTTAGCGTACGGGTTAGGATTAGGGGACGCGTGAGGGTCAGGCTTCGGGGAAGGGTTAGGGTTAGGGTTCGGGCTAGGGTTAGGGTTAGGGGACGGGGACGGTTTAGGGTCCAGGTGACGATACGACAACGCTTTAGGGAGAGCGTACATGTGAGGGCGTGGGTTAGTGTTAGCGTACGGGTTAGGAGTAGGGGACGGGTGAGGGTCAGGCTTCGGGGAAGGGTTAGGGTTAGGGTTCGGGCTAGGGTTAGGGTTAGGGGACGGCGAGGGTTTAGGGTCCAGGTGAGGGTACGACAACGCTTTAGGGGGAGCGTACGTGTGAGGGCGCGGGTTAGTGTTAGCGTACGGGTTAGGATTAGGGGATGGGTGAGGGTCAGGCTTCGGGGAAGGGTTAGGGTTAGGGTTCGGGCTAGGGTTAGGGTTAGGGGATGGGGAGGGTTTAGGGTCTAGGTGAGGGTTCGACAACGCTTTAGGGGGAGCGTACGTGTGAGGGCGCTGGTTTTTGTTAGCGTACGGGTTAGGATTAGGGGACGGGTGAGGGTCAGGCTTCGGGGAAGGGTTAGGGTTAGGGTTCGGGCTAGGGTTAGGGTTAGGGGACGGGGAGGGTTTAGGGTCCAGGTGAGGGTACGACAACGCTTTAGGGGGAGCATACGTGTGAGGGCGCGGGTCAGTGTTAGCGTACGGGTTAGGATTAGGGGACGGGTGAGGGTCAGGCTTCTGGGAAGGTTTAGGGTTAGGGTTCGGGCTAGGGTTAGGGTTAGGGGACGGGTAGGGTTTAGGGTCCACGTGAGGGTACGACAACGCTTTAGGGGGAGCGTACGTGTGAGGGCGCGGGTTAGTGTTAGCGTACGGGTTAGGATTGGGGACGGGTGAGGGTCAGGCTTCGGGGATGTTTGGGTTAGGGTTCGGGCTAGGGTTAGGGTTAGGGAACGGGGAGGGTTTAGGGTCCAGGTGAGGGTACGACAACGCTTTAGGGGGAGCGTACGTGTGAGGGCGCGGGTTAGTGTTAGCGTACGGGTTAGGATTAGGGGACGGGTGAGGTCCGGCTTCGGGGAAGGGTTAGGGTTAGGGTTCGGGCTAGGGTTAGGGTTAGGGGACGGGGAGGGTTTAGGGTCCAGGTGAGGGTACGACAACGCTTTAGGGGGAGCGTACGTGTGAGGGCGCGGGTTAGTGTTAGCGTACGGGTTAGGATTGGGGACGGGTGAGGGTCAGGCTTCGGGGATGTTTGGGTTAGGGTTCGGGCTAGGGTTAGGGTTACGGGACGGGGAGGGTTTAGGGTCCAGGTGAGGGTACGACAATGCTTTAGGGGGAGCGTACGTGTGAGGGCGCGGGTTAGTGTTAGCGTACGGGTTAGGATTAGGGGACGGGTGAGGTCCGGCTTCGAGGAAGGGTTAGGGTTAGGGTTCGGGCTAGGGTTAGGGTTAGGGGACGGGGAGGGTTTAGGGTCCAGGTGAGGGTATGACAACGCTTTAGGGGGAGCATACGTGTGAGGGCGCGGGTCAGTGTTAGCGTACGGGTTAGGATTAGGGGACGGGTGAGGGTCAGGCTTCTGGGAAGGTTTAGGTTTAGGGTTCGGGCTAGGGTTAGGGTTAGGGGACGGGGAGGGTTTAGGGTCCAGGTGAGGGTACGACAACGCTTTAGGGGGAGCGTACGTGTGAGGGCGTGAGTTAGTGTTAGCGTACTGGTTAGGATAAGGGGACGGGTGAGGTCCGGCTTCGGGGAAGGGTTAGGGTTAGGGTTCGGGCTAGGGTTAGGGTTAGGGGACGGGGACGGATTAGGGTCCAGGTGAGGGTACGACAACGCTTTAGGGGGAGCGTACGTGTGAGGGCGCGGGTTAGTGTTAGCGTACGGGTTAGGATTAGGGGACGGGAGAGGGTCAGGCTTCGGGGAAGGGTTACGATTAGGGTTCGGGCTAGGGTTAGGGTTAGGGGACGGGGACGGTTTAGGGTCCAGGTGACGGTACGACAACGCTTTAGGGAGAGCGTACGTGTGAGGGCGTGGGTTAGTGTTAGCGTACGGGTTAGAATTAGGGGACGGGTGAGGGTCAGGCTTCGGGGAAGGGTTAGGGTTAGGGTTCGGGCTAGGGTTAGGGTTAGGGGACGGGGACGGTTTAGGGTCCAGGTGACGATACGACAACGCTTTAGGGAGAGCGTACATGTGAGGGCGTGGGTTAGTGTTAGCGTACGGGTTAGGAGTAGGGGACGGGTGAGGGTCAGGCTTCGGGGAAGGGTTAGGGTTAGGGTTCGGGCTAGGGTTAGGGTTAGGGGACGGGGAGGGTTTAGGGTCCAGGTGAGGGTACGACAACGCTTTAGGGGGAGCGTACGTGTGAGGGCGCGGGTTAGTGTTAGCGTACGGGTTAGGATTAGGGGACGGGTGAGGGTCAGGCTTCGGGGAACGGTTAGGGTTAGGGTTCGGGCTAGGGTTAGGGTTAGGGGATGGGGAGGGTTTAGGGTCTAGGTGAGGGTACGACAACGCTTTAGGGGGAGCGTACGTGTGAGGGCGCTGGTTTTTGTTAGCGTACGGGTTAGGATTAGGGGACGGGTGAGGGTCAGGCTTCGGGGAAGTGTTAGGGTTAGGGTTCGGGCTAGGGTTAGGGTTAGGGGACGGGGAGGGTTTAGGGTCCAGGTGAGGGTACGACAACGCTTTAGGGGGAGCATACGTGTGAGGGCGCGGGTCAGTGTTAGCGTACGGGTTAGGATTAGGGGACGGGTGAGGGTCAGGCTTCTGGGAAGGTTTAGGGTTAGGGTTCGGGCTAGGGTTAGGGTTAGGGGACGGGTAGGGTTTAGGGTCCACGTGAGGGTACGACAACGCTTTAGGGGGAGCGTACGTGTGAGGGCGCGGGTTAGTGTTAGCGTACGGGTTAGGATTGGGGACGGGTGAGGGTCAGGCTTCGGGGATGTTTGGGTTAGGGTTCGGGCTAGGGTTAGGGTTAGGGGACGGGGAGGGTTTAGGGTCCAGGTGAGGGTACGACAACGCTTTAGGGGGAGCGTACGTGTGAGGGCGCGGGTTAGTGTTAGCGTACGGGTTAGGATTAGGGGACGGGTGAGGTCCGGCTTCGGGGAAGGGTTAGGGTTAGGGTTCGGGCTAGGGTTAGGGTTAGGGGACGGGGAGGGTTTAGGGTCCAGGTGAGGGTACGACAACGCTTTAGGGGGAGCGTACGTGTGAGGGCGCGGGTTAGTGTTAGCGTACGGGTTAGGTTTGGGGACGGGTGAGGGTCAGGCTTCGGGGATGTTTGGGTTAGGGTTCGGGCTAGGGTTAGGGTTAGGGGACGGGGAGGGTTTAGGGTCCAGGTGAGGGTACGACAATGCTTTAGGGGGAGCGTACGTGTGAGGGCGTGGATTAGTGTTAGCGTACGGGTTAGGATTAGGGGACGGGTGAGGTCCGGCTTCGAGGAAGGGTTAGGGTTAGGGTTCGGGCTAGGGTTAGGGTTAGGGGACGGGGAGGGTTTAGGGTCCAGGTGAGGGTATGACAACGCTTTAGGGGGAGCATACGTGTGAGGGCGCGGGTCAGTGTTAGCGTACGGGTTAGGATTAGGGGACGGGTGAGGGTCAGGCTTCTGGGAAGGGTTACGATTAGGGTTCGGGCTAGGGTTAGGGTTAGGGGACGGGGAGGGTTTAGGGTCCAGGTGAGGGTACGACAACGCTTTAGGGGGAGCGTACGTGTGAGGGCGTGAGTTAGTGTTAGCGTACTGGTTAGGATAAGGGGACGGGTGAGGTCCGGCTTCGGGGAAGGGTTAGGGTTAGGGTTCGGGCTAGGGTTAGGGTTAGGGGACGGGGACGGATTAGGGTCCAGGTGAGGGTACGACAACGCTTTAGGGGGAGCGTACGTGTGAGGGCGCGGGTTAGTGTTAGCGTACGGGTTAGGATTAGGGGACGGGTAAGGGTCAGGCTTCGGGGAAGGGTTACGATTAGGGTTCGGGCTAGGGTTAGGGTTAGGGGACGGGGACGGTTTGGGGTCCAGGTGACGGTACGACAACGCTTTAGGGAGAGCGTACGTGTGAGGGCGTGGGTTAGTGTTAGCGTACGGGTTAGGATTAGGGGACGGGTGAGGGTCAGGCTTCGGGGAAGGGTTAGGGTTAGGGTTCGGGCTAGGGTTAGCGTTAGGGGACGGGGAGGGTTTAGGGTCCAGGTGAGGGTACGACAACGCTTTAGGGGGAGCGTACGTGTGAGGGCGCGGGTTAGTGTTAGCGTACGGGTTAGGATTAGGCGACGGGTGAGGGTCAGGCTTCGGGGAAGGGTTAGGGTTAGGGTTTGGGGTAGGGTTAGGGTTAGGGGACGGGGAGGGTTTAGGGTCCAGGTGAGGGTACGACAACGCTTTAGGTGGAGCGTACGTGTGAGGGCGCGGGTTAGTGTTAGCGTACGGTTTAGGATTAGGGGACGGGTGAGGGTCAGGCTTCGGGGAAGGGTTAGGGTTAGGGTTCGGGATAGGGTTAGGGTTAGGGGACGGGGACGGTTTAGGGTCCAGGTGAGGGTACGACAACGCTTTAGGGGGAGCGTACGTGTGAGGGCGCGGGTTAGTGTTAGCGTACGGGTTAGGATTAGACGACGGGTGAGGGTCAGGTTCGGGGAAGTGTTAGGATTAGGGTTCCGGCTAGGGTTAGGGTTAGGGGACGGGGAGGGTTTAGGGTCCAGGTGAGGGTACGACAACGCTTTAGGGGGAGCGTACGTGTGAGGGCACGTGTTAGTGTTAGCTTACGGGTTAGGATTAGGGGACGGGTGAGGGTCAGGCTTCGGGGAAGGGTTAGGGTTAGGGTTCGGGCTAGGGTTAGGGTTAGGGGACGGGGAGGGTTTAGGGTCCAGGTGAGGGTACGACAACGCTTTAGGGGGAGCGTACGTGTGAGGGCGCGGGTTAGTGTTAGCGTACGGGTTAGGATTAGGGGACGGGTGAGGGTCAGGCTTCGGGGAAGGGTTAGGGTTAGGGTTCGGGCTAGGGTTAGGGTTAGGGGATGGGGAGGGTTTACGGTCCAGGTGAGGGTACGACAACGCTTTAGGGGGAGCGTACGTGTGAGGGCGTGGGTTAGTGTTAGCGTACGGGTTAGAATTAGGGGACGGCTGAGGTTCAGGCTTCGGGGAAGGGTTAGGGTTAGGGTTTGGGCTAGGGTTAGGGTTAGGGGACGGGGACGGTTTAGGGTCCAGGTGAGGGTACGACAACGCTTTAGGGGGAGCGTACGTGTGAGGGCGTGGGTTAGTGTTAGCGTACGGGTTAGGATTAGGGGACGGGTGAGGGTCAGGCTTCGGGGAAGTGTTAGGGTTAGGGTTCGGGCTAGGGTTAGGGTTAGGGGACGGGGACGGTTTAGGGTCCAGGTGAGGGTACGACAACGCTTTAGGGGGAGCGTACGTGTGAGGGCGTGGATTAGTGTTAGCGTACGGGTTAGGATTAGGGGACGGGTGAGGGTCAGGCTTTAGGGAAGTGTTAGGGTTAGGGTACGGGCTATGGTTAGGTTTAGGGGACGGGGACGGTTTAGGGTCCAGGTGAGGGTACGACAACACTTTAGGGGGAGCGTACGTTTGAGGGCGCGGGTTAGTGTTAGCGTACGGGTTAGGATTAAGGGACGGGTGATGATCAGGCTTCGGGGAAGGGTTAGGTTTAGGGTTCGGGCTAGGGTTAGGGTTAGGGGACGGGGACGGTTTAGGGTCCAGGTGAGGGTACGACAACGCTTTAGGGGGAGCGTACGTGTGAGGGCGCGGGTTAGTTTTAGCGTACGGGTTAGGATTAGGGGACGGGTGAGGGTCAGGCTTCGGGGATGTTTGGGTTAGGGTTCGGGCTAGGGTTAGGGTTAGGGGACGTAGACGGTTTAGGGTCCAGGTGACGGTACGACAACGCTTTAGGGGGAGCGTACGTGTGAGGGCGTGAGTTAGTGTTAGCGTACTGGTTAGGATTAGGGGACGGGTGAGGTCCGGCTTCGGGGAAGAGTTAGGGTTAGGGTTCGGGCTAGGGTTAGGGTTAGGGGACGGGGAGGGTTTAGGGTCCAGGTGAGGGTACGACAACGCTTTAGGGGGAGCGTACGTGTGAGGGCGTGGGTTAGTGTTAGCGTATGGGTTAGGATTAGGGGACAGGTGAGGGTCAGGCTTCGGGGAAGGGTTACGGTTAGGGTTCGGGTAGGGTTAGGGTTAGGGGACGGGGAGGGTTTAGGGTCCAGGTGAGGGTACGACAACGCTTTAGGGGGAGCGTACGTGTGAGGGCGCGGGTTAGTGTTAGCGTACGGGTAAGGATTAGGGGACGGGTGAGGCTCAGGCTTCGGGGATGTTTGGGTTAGGGTTCGGGCTAGGGTTAGGGTTAGGGGACGTAGACGGTTTAAGGTCCAGGTGACGGTACGACAACGCTTTAGGGGGAGCGTACGTGTGAGGGCGCGGGTTAGTGTTAGCGTACGGGTTAGGATTAGGGGACGGGTGATGGTCAGGCTTCGGGGAAGGGTTAGGTTTAGGGTTCGGGCTAGGGTTAGGGTTAGGGGACGGGGACGGTTTAGGGTCCAGGTGAGGGTACGACAACGCTTTAGGGGGAGCGTACGTGTGAGGGCGCGTGTTAGTGTTAGCTTACGGGTTAGGATTAGGGGACGGGTGAGGGTCAGGCTTCGGGGAAGGGTTAGGGTTAGGGTTCGGGCTAGGGTTAGGTTTAGGGGACGGGGAGGGTTTAGGGTCCAGTTGAGGGTACGACAACGCTTTAGGGGGAAGCGTACGTGTGAGGGCGCGGGTTAGTGTTAGCGTACGGGTTAGGATTAGGGGACGCGTGAGGGTCAGGCTTCGGGGAAGGGTTAGGGTTAGGGTTCGGGCTAGGGTTAGGGTTAGGGGACGGGGACGGTTTAGGGTCCAGGTGACGATACGACAACGCTTTAGGGAGAGCGTACATGTGAGGGCGTGGGTTAGTGTTAGCGTACGGGTTAGGAGTAGGGGACGGGTGAGGGTCAGGCTTCGGGGAAGGGTTAGGGTTAGGGTTCGGGCTAGGGTTAGGGTTAGGGGACGGGGAGGGTTTAGGGTCCAGGTGAGGGTACGACAACGCTTTAGGGGGAGCGTACGTGTGAGGGCGCTGGTTTTTGTTAGCGTACGGGTTAGGATTAGGGGACGGGTGAGGGTCAGGCTTCGGGGAAGGGTTAGGGTTAGGGTTCGGGCTAGGGTTAGGGTTAGGGGATGGGGAGGGTTTAGGGTCTAGGTGAGGGTACGACAACGCTTTAGGGGGAGCGTACGTGTGAGGGCGCTGGTTTTTGTTAGCGTACGGGTTAGGATTAGGGGACGGGTGAGGGTCAGGCTTCGGGGAAGGGTTAGGGTTAGGGTTCGGGCTAGGGTTAGGGTTAGGGGACGGGGAGGGTTTAGGGTCCAGGTGAGGGTACGACAACGCTTTAGGGGGAGCATACGTGTGAGGGCGCGGGTCAGTGTTAGCGTACGGGTTAGGATTAGGGGACGGGTGAGGGTCAGGCTTCTGGGAAGGTTTAGGGTTAGGGTTCGGGCTAGGGTTAGGGTTAGGGGACGGGTAGGGTTTAGGGTCCACGTGAGGGTACGACAACGCTTTAGGGGGAGCGTACGTGTGAGGGCGCGGGTTAGTGTTAGCGTACGGGTTAGGATTGGGGACGGGTGAGGGTCAGGCTTCGGGGATGTTTGGGTTAGGGTTCGGGCTAGGGTTAGGGTTAGGGGACGGGGAGGGTTTAGGGTCCAGGTGAGGGTACGACAACGCTTTAGGGGGAGCGTACGTGTGAGGGCGCGGGTTAGTGTTAGCGTACGGGTTAGGATTAGGGGACGGGTGAGGTCCGGCTTCGGGGAAGGGTTAGGGTTAGGGTTCGGGCTAGGGTTAGGGTTAGGGGACGGGGAGGGTTTAGGGTCCAGGTGAGGGTACGACAACGCTTTAGGGGGAGCGTACGTGTGAGGGCGCGGGTTAGTGTTAGCGTACGGGTTAGGATTGGGGACGGGTGAGGGTCAGGCTTCGGGGATGTTTGGGTTAGGGTTCGGGCTAGGGTTAGGGTTAGGGGACGGGGAGGGTTTATGGTCCAGGTGAGGGTACGACAATGCTTTAGGGGGAGCGTACGTGTGAGGGCGCGGGTTAGTGTTAGCGTACGGGTTAGGATTAGGGGACGGGTGAGGTCCGGCTTCGAGGAAGGGTTAGGGTTAGGGTTCGGGCTAGGGTTAGGGTTAGGGGACGGGGAGGGTTTAGGGTCCAGGTGAGGGTATGACAACGCTTTTGGGGGAGCATACGTGTGAGGGCGCGGGTCAGTGTTAGCGTACGGGTTAGGATTAGGGGACGGGTGAGGGTCAGGCTTCTGGGAAGGTTTAGGTTTAGGGTTCGGGCTAGGGTTAGGGTTAGGGGAGGGGGAGGGTTTAGGGTCCAGGTGAGGGTACGACAACGCTTTAGGGGGAGCGTACGTGTGAGGGCGTGAGTTAGTGTTAGCGTACTGGTTAGGATAAGGGGACGGGTGAGGTCCGGCTTCGGGGAAGGTTTAGGGTTAGGGTTCGGGCTAGGGTTAGGGTTAGGGGACGGGGACGGATTAGGGTCCAGGTGAGGGTACGACAACGCTTTAGGGGGAGCGTACGTGTGCGGGCGCGGGTTAGTGTTAGCGTACGGGTTAGGATTAGGGGACGGGTGAGGGTCAGGCTTCGGGGAAGGGTTACGATTAGGGTTCGGGCTAGGGTTAGGGTTAGGGGACGGGGACGGTTTAGGGTCCAGGTGACGGTACGACAACGCTTTAGGGAGAGCGTACGTGTGAGGGCGTGGGTTAGTGTTAGCGTACGGGTTAGAATTAGGGGACGGGTGAGGGTCAGGCTTCGGGGAAGGGTTAGGGTTAGGGTTCGGGCTAGGGTTAGGGTTAGGGGACGGGGACGGTTTAGGGTCCAGGTGACGATACGACAACGCTTTAGGGAGAGCGTACATGTGCGGGCGTGGGTTAGTGTTAGCGTACGGGTTAGGAGTAGGGGACGGGTGAGGGTCAGGCTTCGGGGAAGGGTTAGGGTTAGGGTTCGGGCTAGGGTTAGGGTTAGGGGACGGGGAGGGTTTAGGGTCCAGGTGAGGGTACGACAACGCTTTAGGGGGAGCGTACGTGTGAGGGCGCGTGTTAGTGTTAGCGTACGGGTTAGGATTAGGGGACGGGTGAGGGTCAGGCTTCGGGGAAGGGTTAGGGTTAGGGTTCGGGCTAGGGTTAGGGTTAGGGGATGGGGAGGGTTTAGGGTCTAGGTGAGGGTACGACAACGCTTTAGGGGGAGCGTACGTGTGAGGGCGCTGGTTTTTGTTAGCGTACGGGTTAGGATTAGGGGACGGGTGAGGGTCAGGCTTCGGGGAAGGGTTAGGGTTAGGGTTCGGGCTAGGGTTAGGGTTAGGGGACGGGGAGGGTTTAGGGTCCAGGTGAGGGTACGACAACGCTTTAGGGGGAGCATACGTGTGAGGGCGCGGGTCAGTGTTAGCGTACGGGTTAGGATTAGGGGACGGGTGAGGGTCAGGCTTCTGGGAAGGTTTAGGGTTAGGGTTCGGGCTAGGGTTAGGGTTAGGGGACGGGTAGGGTTTAGGGTCCACGTGAGGGTACGACAACGCTTTAGGGGGAGCGTACGTGTGAGGGCGCGGGTTAGTGTTAGCGTACGGGTTAGGATTGGGGACGGGTGAGGGTCAGGCTTCGGGGATGTTTGTGTTAGGGTTCGGGCTAGGGTTAGGGTTAGGGGACGGGGAGGGTTTAGGGTCCAGGTGAGGGTACGACAACGCTTTAGGGGGAGCGTAGGTGTGAGGGCGCGGGTTAGTGTTAGCATACGGGTTAGGATTAGGGGACGGGTGAGGTCCGGCTTCGGGGAAGGGTTAGGGTTAGGGTTCGGGCTAGGGTTAGGGTTAGGGGACGGGGAGGGTTTAGGGTCCAGGTGAGGGTATGACAATGCTTTAGGGGGAGCATACGTGTGAGGGCGCGGGTCAGTGTTAGCGTACGGGTTAGGATTAGGGGACGGGTGAGGGTCAGGCTTCTGGGAAGGTTTAGGTTTAGGGTTCGGGCTAGGGTTAGGGTTAGGGGACGGGGAGGGTTTAGGGTCCAGGTGAGGGTACGACAACGCTTTAGGGGGAGCGTACGTGTGAGGGCGTGAGTTAGTGTTAGCGTACTGGTTAGGATAAGGGGACGGGTGAGGTCCGGCTTCGGGGAAGGGTTAGGGTTAGGGTTCGGGCTAGGGTTAGGGTTAGGGGACGGGGACGGATTAGGGTCCAGGTGAGGGTACGACAACGCTTTTGAGGGAGCGTACGTGTGAGGGCGCGGGTTAGTGTTAGCGTACGGGTTAGGATTAGGGGACGGGTAACGGTCAGGCTTCGGGGAAGGGTTACGATTAGGGTTCGGGCTAGGGTTAGGGTTAGGGGACGGGGACGGTTTAGGGTCCAGGTGACGGTATGACAACGCTTTAGGGAGAGCGTACGTGTGAGGGCGTGGGTTAGTATTAGCGTACGGGTTAGGATTAGGGGACGGGTGAGGGTCAGGCTTCGGGGAAGGGTTAGGGTTAGGGTTCGGGCTAGGGTTAGCGTTAGGGGACGGGGAGGGTTTAGGGTCCAGGTGAGGGTACGACAACGCTTTAGGGGGAGCGTACGTGTGAGGGCGCGGGTTAGTGTTAGCGTACGGGTTAGGATTAGGCGACGGGTGAGTGTCAGGCTTCGGGGAAGGGTTAGGGTTAGGGTTTGGGGTAGGGTTAGGGTTAGGGGACGGGGAGGGTTTAGGGTCCAGGTGAGGGTACGACAACGCTTTAGGTGGAGCGTACGTGTGAGGGCGCGGGTTAGTGTTAGCGTACGGTTTAGGATTAGGGGACGGGTGAGGGTCAGGCTTCGGGGAAGGGTTAGGGTTAGGGTTCGGGCTAGGGTTAGGGTTAGGGGACGGGGACGGTTTAGGGTCCAGGTGAGGGTACGACAACGCTTTAGGGGGAGCGTACGTGTGAGGGCGCGGGTTAGTGTTAGCGTACGGGTTAGGATTAGACGACGGGTGAGGGTCAGGCTTCGGGGAAGTGTTAGGATTAGGGTTCCGGCTAGGGTTAGGGTTAGGGGACGGGGAGGGTTTAGGGTCCAGGTGAGGGTACGACAACGCTTTAGGGGGAGCATACGTGTGAGGGCGTGGGTTAGTGTTAGCGTACGGGTTAGGATTAGGGGACGGCTGAGGGTAGGCTTCGGGGAACGGTTAGGTTTAGGGTTCGGGCTAGGGTTAGGTTTAGGGGACGGGGACGGTTTAGGGTCCAGCTGACCGTACGACAACGCTTTAGGGAGAGCGTACGTGTGAGGGCGTGGGTTAGTGTTAGCGTACGGGTTAGGATTAGGGGACGGGTGAGGGTCAGGCTTCGAGGAAGGTTTAGGGTTAGGGTTCGGGCTAGGGTTAGGGTTAGGGGACGGGGACGGTTTACGGTCCAGGTGACGGTACGACAACGCTTTAGGGAGAGCGTACGTGTGAGGGCGTGGGTTAGTGTTAGCGTACGGGTTAGGATTAGGGGACGGGTGAGGGTCAGGCTTCGGGGAAGGGTTAGGGTTAGGGTTCGGGCTACGGTTAGGGTTAGGGGACGGGGAGGGTTTAGGGTCCAGATGAGGGTACGACAACGCTTTAGGGGGAGCGTACGTGTGAGGGCGCGGGTTAGTGTTAGCGTACGGGTTAGGATTAGGGGACGGGTGAGGGTCAGGCTTCGGGGAAGGGTTAGGGTTAGGGTTCGGGCTAGGGTTAGGGTTAGGGGACGGGGAGGGTTTAGGGTCCAGGTGAGGGTACGACAACGCTTTAGGGTGAGCGTACGTGTGAGGGTGCGGGTTAGTGTTAGCGTATGGGTTAGGATTAGGGGACGGGTGAGGGTCAGGCTTCGGGGAAGGGTTAGGGTTAGGGTTCGGGCTAGGGTTAGGGTTAGGGGACGGGGAGGGTTTAGGGTCCAGGTGAGGGTACGACAACGCTTTAGGGGGAGCGTACGTGTGAGGGCGCGGGTTAGTGTCAGCGTACGGGTTAGGATTAGGGGACGGGTGAGGGTCAGGCTTCGGGGAAGGGTTAGGGTTAGGGTTCGGGCTAGGGTTAGGGTTAGGGGACAGGGAGGGTTTAGGGTCCAGGTGAGGGTACGACAACGCTTTAGGGGGAGCGTACGTGTGAGGGCGCGGGTTAGTGTTAGCGTACGGGTTAGGATTAGGGGACGGGTGAGGGTCAGGCTTCGGGGAAGTGTTAGGGTTAGGGTTCGGGCTAGGGTTCGGGTTAGGGGACGGGGACGGTTTAGGGTCCAGGTGACGGTACGACAACGCTTTAGGGAGAGCGTACGTGTGAGAGCGTGGGTTAGTGTTAGCGTATGGGTTAGGATTAAGGGACGGGTGAGGGTCAGGCTTTGGGGAAGGTTTAGGTTTAGGGTTCGGGCTAGGGTTAGGGTTACGGGATGGGGAGGGTTCAGGGTCCACGTAAGGGTACGACAACGCTTTAGGGGGAGCGTACGTGTGAGGGCGCGGGTTAGTGTTAGCGTACGGGTTAGGATTATGGGACGGGTGAGGGTCAGGCTTCGGGGAAGGGTTAGGGTTAGGGTTCGGGCTAGGGTTAGGGTTAGGGGACGGGGAGGGTTTAGGGTCCAGTTGAGGGTACGACAACGTTTTAGGGGGAGCGTTCGTGTGAGGGCGCGGGTCAGTGTTAGCGTACGGGTTAGGATTAGGGGACGGGTGAGGGTCAGGCTTCGGGGAAGGGTTAGCGTTAGGGTTCGGGCTAGGGTTAGGGTTAGGGGACGGGGAGGGTTTAGGGTCCAGGTGAGGGTACGACAACGCTTTAGGGGGAGCGTACGTGTGAGGGTTCGGGTTAGTGTTAGCGTATGGGTTAGGATTAGGGGACGGGTGAGGGTCAGGCTTCGGGGAAGGGTTAGCGTTAGGGTTCGGGCTAGGGTTAGGGTTAGGGGACGGGGAGGGTTTAGGGTCCAGGTGAGGGTACGACAGCGCTTTAGGGGGAGCGTACGTGTGAGGGCGTGGGTTAGTGTTAGCGTACGGGTTAGGATTAGGGGACGGGTGAGGGTCAGGCTTCGGGGAAGGGTTAGGGTTAGGGTTCGGGCTAGGGTTAGGGTTAGGGGACGGGGAGGGTTTAGGGTCCAGGTGAGGGTACGACAACGCTTTAGGGGGAGCGTACGTGTGAGGGCGTGGGTTAGTGTTAGCGTACGGGTTAGGATTAGGGGACGGGTGAGGGTCAGGCTTCGGGGAAGTGTTAGGTTTAGGGTTCGGGCTAGGGTTAGGGTTAGGGGACGGGGACGGTTTAGGGTCCAGGTGACGGTACGACAACGCTTTAGGGAGAGCGTACGTGTGAGAGCGTGGGTTAGTGTTAGCGTACGGGTTAGGATTAGGGGACGGGTGAGGGTCAGGCTTTGGGGAAGGGTTAGGTTTAGGGTTCGGGCTAGGGTTAGGGTTAGGGGATGGGGAGGGTTCAGGGTCCAGGTAAGGGTACGACAACGCTTTAGGGGGAGCGTACGTGTGAGGGCGCGGGTTAGTGTTAGCGTACGGGTTAGGATTAAGGGACGGGTGAGGGTCAGGCTTCGGGGAAGGGTTAGGGTTAGGGTTCGGGCTAGGGTTAGGGTTAGGGGACGGGGAGGGTTTAGGGTCCAGGTGAGGGTACGACAACGCTTTAGGGGGAGCGTACGTGTGAGGGCGCGGGTTAGTGTTAGCGTACGGGTTAGGATTAGGGGACGGGTGAGGGTCAGGCTTCGGGGAAGGGTTAGGGTTAGGGTTCGGGCTAGGGTTAGGGTTAGGGGACGGGGAGGGTTTAGGGTCCAGGTGAGTGTACGACAACGCTTTAGGGGGAGCGTACGTGTGAGGGCGCGGGTTAGTGTTAGCGTACGGGTTAGGATTAGGGGACGGGTGAGGGTCAGGCTTCGGGGAAGGGTTAGGTTTAGGGTTCGGGCTAGGGTTAGGGTTAGGGGACGGGGACGGTTTAGGGTCCAGGTGAGGGTACGACAACGCTTTAGGGGGAGCGTACGTGTGAGGGCGCGGGTTAGTGTTAGCGTACGGGTTAGGATTAGGGGACGGGTGAGGGTCAGGCTTCGGGGAAGGGTTAGGGTTAGGGTTCGGCTAGGGTTAGGTTTAGGGGACGGGGAGGGTTTAGGGTCCAGTTGAGGGTACGACAACGCTTTAGGGGGAAGCGTACGTGTGAGGGCGCGGGTTAGTGTTAGCATACGGGTAAGGATTAGGGGACGGGTGAGGGTCAGGCTTCGGGGAAGGGTTAGGGTTAGGGTTTGGGCTAGGGTTAGGGTTAGGGGACGGGGACGGGGACGCTTTAGGGTCCAGGTGACGGTACGACAACGCTTTAGGGAGAGCGTACGTGTGAGGGCGTGGGTTAGTGTTAGCGTACGGGTTAGGAGTAGGGGACGGGTGAGGGTCAGGCTTCGGGGAAGGGTTAGGGTTAGGGTTCGGGCTAGGGTTAGGGTTAGGGGACGGGGAGGGTTTAGGGTCCAGGTGAGGGTACGACAACGCTTTAGGGGGAGCGTACGTGTGAGGGCGCTGGTTTGTGTTAGCGTACGGGTTAGGATTAGGGGACGGGTGAGGGTCAGGCTTCGGGGAAGGGTTAGGGTTAGGGTTCGGGCTAGGGTTAGGGTTAGGGGACGGGGAGGGTTTAGGGTCCAGGTGAGGGTACGACAACGCTTTAGGGGGAGCATACGTGTGAGGGCGCGGGTCAGTGTTAGCGTACGGGTTAGGATTAGGGGACGGGTGAGGGTCAGGCTTCGGGGAAGGTTTAGGGTTAGGGTTTGGGGTAGGGTGAGGGTTAGGGGATGGGGAGGGTTTCGGGTCCAGGTGAGGGTATGACAACGCTTTAGGGGGAGCATACGTGTGAGAGCGCGGGTTAGTGTTAGCGTACGGGTTAGGATTAGGGGACGGGTGAGGGTCAGGCTTCGAGGAAGGGTTAGGGTTAGGGTTCGGGCTAGGATTAGGGTTAGGGGACGGGGACGGTTTACGGTCCAAGTGACGGTACAACAACGCTTTAGGGAGAGCGTACGTTTGAGCGCGTGGGTTAGTGTTAGCGTACGGGTTAGGATTAGGGGACGGGTGAGGGTCAGGCTTCGGGGAAGGGTTAGGGTTAGGGTTCGGAGTAGGGTTAGGGTTAGGGGACGGGGAGGGTTTAGGGTCCAGGTGAGGGTACGACAACGCTTTATGGGGAGCGTACGTGTGAGGGCGCGGGTTAGTGTTACCGTATGGGTTAGGATTAGGGGACGGGTGAGGGTCAGGCTTCGGGGAAGGGTTAGGGTTAGGGTTCGGGCTAGGGTTAGGGTTAGGGGACGGGGACGGTTTAGGGTCCAGGTGACGGTACGACAACGCTTTAGGGAGAGCGTTCGTGTGAGGGCGTGGGTTAGTGTTAGCGTACGGGTTAGGAGTAGGGGACGGGTGAGGGTCAGGCTTCGGGGAAGGGTTAGGGTTAGGGTTCGGGCTAGGGTTAGGGTTAGGGGATGGGGAGGGTTGAGGGTCCAGGTGAGGGTACGACAACGCTTTAGGGGGAGCGTACGTGTGAGGGCGCGGGTTAGTGTTAGCGTACGGGTTAGGATTAGGGGACGGGTGAGGGTCAGGCTTCGGGGAAGGGTTAGGGTTAGGGGACGGGGAGGGTTTAGGGTCCAGGTGAGTGTACGACAACGCTTTACGGGGAGCGTACGTGTGAGGGCGCTGGTTTGTGTTAGCGTACGGGTTAGGATTAGGGGACGGGTGAGGGTCAGGCTTCGGGGAAGGGTTAGGGTTAGGGTTCGGGCTAGGGTTAGGGTTAGGGGACAGGGAGGGTTTAGGGTCCAGGTGAGGGTACGACAACGCTTTAGGGGGAGCATAGTTGTGAGGGCGCGGGTCAGTGTTAGCGTACGGGTTAGGATTAGGGGACGGGTGAGGGTCAGGCTTCGGGGAAGGTTTAGGGTTAGGGTTTGGGGTAGGGTTAGGGTTAGGGGATGGGGAGGGTTTCGGGTCCAGGTAAGGGTATGACAACGCTTTAGGGGGAGCGTACGTGTGAGAGCGCGCGTTAGTGTTAGCGTACGGGTTAGGATTAGGGGACGGGTGAGGGTCAGGCTTCGGGGAAGGGTTACGATTAGGGACGGGCTAGGGTTAGGGTTAGGGGACGGGGACGGTTTAGGGTCCAGGTGACGGTACGACAACGCTTTAGGGAGAGCGTACGTGTGAGGGCGTGGGTTAGTGTTAGCGTACGGGTTAGGATTAGGGGACGGGTGAGTGTCAGGCTTCGGGGAAGGGTTAGGGTTAGGGTTCGGGCTAGGGTTAGGGTTAGGGGACGGGGAGGGTTTAGGGTCCAGTTGAGGGTACGACAACGCTTTAGGGGGAGCGTACGTGTGAGGGCGCGGGTTAGTGTTAGCGTACGGGTTAGGATTAGGGGACGGGTGAGGGTCAGGCTTCGGGGAAGGGTTAGGGTTAGGGTTCGGGCTAGGGTTAGGGTTAGGGGACGGGGACGGTTTAGGGTCCAGGTGAGGGTACGACATCGCTTTAGGGGGAGCGTACGTTTGAGGGCGCGGGTTAGTGTTAGCGTACGGGTTAGGATTAGGGGACGGGTGAGGGTCAGGCTTCGGGGAAGGGTTAGGGTGAGGGTTCGGGCTAGGGTTAGGGTTAGGGGACGGGGACGGTTTAGGGTCCAGGTGAGGGTACGACAACGCTTTAGGGGGAGCATACGTGTGAGGGCGCGGGTCAGTGTTAGCGTACGGGTTAGGATTAGGGGACGGGTGAGGGTCAGGCTTCTGGGAAGGTTTAGGGTTAGGGTTCGGGCTAGGGTTAGGGTTAGGGTACGGGTAGGGTTTAGGGTCCACGTGAGGGTACGACAACGCTTTAGGGGGAGCGTACGTGTGAGGGCGCGGGTTAGTGTTAGCGTACGGGTTAGGATTGGGGACGGGTGAGGGTCAGGCTTCGGGGATGTTTGGGTTAGGGTTCGGGCTAGGGTTAGGGTTAGGGGACGGGGAGGGTTTAGGGTCCAGGTGAGGGTACGACAACGCTTTAGGGGGAGCGTAGGTGTGAGGGCGCGGGTTAGTGTTAGCGTACGGTTTAGGATTAGGGGACGGGTGAGGTCCGGCTTCGGGGAAGGGTTAGGGTTAGGGTTCGGGCTAGGGTTAGGGTTAGGGGACGGGGAGGGTTTAGGGTCCAGGTGAGGGTATGACAACGCTTTAGGGGGAGCATACGTGTGAGGGCGCGGGTCAGTGTTAGCGTACGGGTTAGGATTAGGGGACGGATGAGGGTCAGGCTTCTGGGAAGGTTTAGGTTTAGGGTTCGGGCTAGGGTTAGGGTTAGGGGACGGGGAGGGTTTAGGGTCCAGGTGAGGGTACGACAACGCTTTAGGGGGAGCGTACGTGTGAGGGCGTGAGTTAGTGTTAGCGTACTGGTTAGGATAAGGGGACGGGTGAGGTCCGGCTTCGGGGAAGGGTTAGGGTTAGGGTTCGGGCTAGGGTTAGGGTTAGGGGACGGGGACGGATTAGGGTCCAGGTGAGGGTACGACAACGCTTTAGGGGGAGCGTACGTGTGAGGGCGCGGGTTAGTGTTAGCGTACGGGTTAGGATTAGGGGACGGGTAACGGTCAGGCTTCGGGGAAGGGTTACGATTAGGGTTCGGGCTAGGGTTAGGGTTAGGGGACGGGGACGGTTTAGGGTCCAGGTGACGGTACGACAACGCTTTAGGGAGAGCGTACGTGTGAGGGCGTGGGTTAGTGTTAGCGTACGGGTTAGGATTAGGGGACGGGTGAGGGTCAGGCTTCGGGGAAGGGTTAGGGTTAGGGTTCGGGCTAGGGTTAGCGTTAGGGGACGGGGAGGGTTTAGGGTCCAGGTGAGGGTACGACAACGCTTTAGGGGGAGCGTACGTGTGAGGGCGCGGGTTAGTGTTAGCGTACGGGTTAGGATTAGGCGACGGGTGAGGGTCAGGCTTCGGGGAAGGGTTAGGGTTAGGGTTTGGGGTAGGGTTAGGGTTAGGGGACGGGGAGGGTTTAGGGTCCAGGTGAGGGTACGACAACGCTTTAGGTGGAGCGTACGTGTGAGGGCGCGGGTTAGTGTTAGCGTACGGTTTAGGATTAGGGGACGGGTGAGGGTCAGGCTTCGGGGAAGTGTTAGGATTAGGGTTCCGGCTAGGGTTAGGGTTAGGGGACGGGGAGGGTTTAGGGTCCAGGTGAGGGTACGACAACGCTTTAGGGGGAGCATACGTGTGAGGGCGTGGGTTAGTGTTAGCGTACGGGTTAGGATTAGGGGACGGCTGAGGGTAGGCTTCGGGGAACGGTTAGGTTTAGGGTTCGGGCTAGGGTTAGGTTTAGGGGACGGGGACGGTTTAGGGTCCAGGTGACCGTACGACAACGCTTTAGGGAGAGCGTACGTGTGAGGGCGTGGGTTAGTGTTAGCGTACGGGTTAGGATTAGGGGACGGGTGAGGGTCAGGCTTCGAGGAAGGTTTAGGGTTAGGGTTCGGGCTAGGGTTAGGGTTAGGGGACGGGGACGGTTTACGGTCCAGGTGACGGTACGACAACGCTTTAGGGAGAGCGTACGTGTGAGGACGTGGGTTAGTGTTAGCGTACGGGTTAGGATTAGGGGACGGGTGAGGGTCAGGCTTCGGGGAAGGGTTAGGGTTAGGGTTCGGGCTACGGTTAGGGTTAGGGGACGGGGAGGGTTTAGGGTCCAGATGAGGGTACGATAACGCTTTAGGGGGAGCGTACGTGTGAGGGCGCGGGTTAGTGTTAGCGTACGGGTTAGGATTAGGGGACGGGTGAGGGTCAGGCTTCGGGGAAGGGTTAGGGTTAGGGTTCGGGCTAGGGTTAGGGTTAGGGGACGGGGAGGGTTTAGGGTCCAGGTGAGGGTACGACAACGCTTTAGGGTGAGCGTACGTGTGAGGGTGCGGGTTAGTGTTAGCGTATGGGTTAGGATTAGGGGACGGGTGAGGGTCACGCTTCGGGGAAGGGTTAGGGTTAGGGTTCGGGCTAGGGTTAGGGTTAGGGGACGGGGAGGGTTTAGGGTCCAGGTGAGGGTACGACAACGCTTTAGGGGGAGCGTACGTGTGAGGGCGCGGGTTAGTGTCAGCGTACGGGTTAGGATTAGGGGATGGGTGAGGGTCAGGCTTCGGGGAAGGGTTAGGGTTAGGGTTCGGGCTAGGGTTAGGGTTAGGGGACAGGGAGGGTTTAGGGTCCAGGTGAGGGTACGACAACGCTTTAGGGGGAGCGTACGTGTGAGGGCGCGGGTTAGTGTTAGCGTACGGGTTAGGATTAGGGGACGGGTGAGGGTCAGGCTTCGGGGAAGTGTTAGGGTTAGGGTTCGGGCTAGGGTTCGGGTTAGGGGACGGGGACGGTTTAGGGTCCAGGTGACGGTACGACAACGCTTTAGGGAGAGCGTACGTGTGAGAGCGTGGGTTAGTGTTAGCGTATGGGTTAGGATTAAGGGACGGGTGAGGGTCAGGCTTTGGGGAAGGGTTAGGTTTAGGGTTCGGGCTAGGGTTAGGGTTACGGGATGGGGAGGGTTCAGGGTCCACGTAAGGGTACGACAACGCTTTAGGGGGAGCGTACGTGTGAGGGCGCGGGTTAGTGTTAGCGTACGGGTTAGGATTAGGGGACGGGTGAGGGTCAGGCTTCGGGGAAGGGTTAGGGTTAGGGTTCGGGCTAGGGTTAGGGTTAGGGGACGGGGAGGGTTTAGGGTCCAGGTGAGGGTACGACAACGCTTTAGGGGGAGCGTTCGTGTGAGGGCGCGGGTCAGTGTTAGCGTACGGGTTAGGATTAGGGGACGGGTGAGGGTCAGGCTTCGGGGAAGGGTTAGCGTTAGGGTTCGGGCTAGGGTTAGGGTTAGGGGACGGGGAGGGTTTAGGGTCCAGGTGAGGGGACGACAACGCTTTAGGGGGAGCGTACGTGTGAGGGTTCGGGTTAGTGTTAGCGTATGGGTTAGGATTAGGGGACGGGTGAGGGTCAGGCTTCGGGGAAGGGTTAGCGTTAGGGTTCGGGCTAGGGTTAGGGTTAGGGGACGGGGAGGGTTTAGGGTCCAGGTGAGGGTACGACAGCGCTTTAGGGGGAGCGTACGTGTGAGGGCGTGGGTTAGTGTTAGCGTACGGGTTAGGATTAGGGGACGGGTGAGGGTCAGGCTTCGGGGAAGGGTTAGGGTTAGGGTTCGGGCTAGGGTTAGGGTTAGGGGACGGGGAGGGTTTAGGGTCCAGGTGAGGGTACGACAACGCTTTAGGGGGAGCGTACGTGTGAGGGCGCGGGTTAGTGTTAGCGTACGGGTTAGGATTAGGGGACGGGTGAGGGTCAGGCTTCGGGGAAGTGTTAGGTTTAGGGTTCGGGCTAGGGTTAGGGTTAGGGGACGGGGACGGTTTAGGGTCCAGGTGACGGTACGACAACGCTTTAGGGAGAGCGTACGTGTGAGAGCGTGGGTTAGTGTTAGCGTACGGGTTAGGATTAGGGGACGGGTGAGGGTCAGGCTTTGGGGAAGGGTTAGGTTTAGGGTTCGGGCTAGGGTTAGGGTTAGGGGATGGGGAGGGTTCAGGGTCCAGGTAAGGGTACGACAACGCTTTAGGGGGAGCGTACGTGTGAGGGCGCGGGTTAGTGTTAGCGTACGGGTTAGGATTAAGGGACGGGTGAGGGTCAGGCTTCGGGGAAGGGTTAGGGTTAGGGTTCGGGCTAGGGTTAGGGTTAGGGGACGGGGAGGGTTTAGGGTCCAGGTGAGGGTACGACAACGCTTTAGGGGGAGCGTACGTGTGAGGGCGCGGGTTAGTGTTAGCGTACGGGTTAGGATTAGGGGACGGGTGAGGGTCAGGCTTCGGGGAAGGGTTAGGGTTAGGGTTCGGGCTAGGGTTAGGGTTAGGGGACGGGGAGGGTTTAGGGTCCAGGTGAGTGTACGACAACGCTTTAGGGGGAGCGTACGTGTGAGGGCGCGGGTTAGTGTTAGCGTACGGGTTAGGATTAGGGGACGGGTGAGGGTCAGGCTTCGGGGAAGGGTTAGGTTTAGGGTTCGGGCTAGGGTTAGGGTTAGGGGACGGGGACGGTTTAGGGTCCAGGTGAGGGTACGACAACGCTTTAGGGGGAGCGTACGTGTGAGGGCGCGGGTTAGTGTTAGCGTACGGGTTAGGATTAGGGGACGGGTGAGGGTCAGGCTTCGGGGAAGGGTTCGGGTTAGGGTTCGGCTAGGGTTAGGTTTAGGGGACGGGGAGGGTTTAGGGTCCAGTTGAGGGTACGACAACGCTTTAGGGGGAAGCGTACGTGTGAGGGCGCGGGTTAGTGTTAGCATACGGGTAAGGATTAGGGGACGGGTGAGGGTCAGGCTTCGGGGAAGGGTTAGGGTTAGGGTTTGGGCTAGGGTTAGGGTTAGGGGACGGGGACGGGGACGCTTTAGGGTCCAGGTGACGGTACGACAACGCTTTAGGGAGAGCGTACGTGTGAGGGCGTGGGTTAGTGTTAGCGTACGGGTTAGGAGTAGGGGACGGGTGAGGGTCAGGCTTCGGGGAAGGGTTAGGGTTAGGGTTCGGGCTATTGTTAGGGTTAGGGGACGGGGAGGGTTTAGGGTCCAGGTGAGGGTACGACAACGCTTTAGGGGGAGCGTACGTGTGAGGGCGCTGGTTTGTGTTAGCGTACGGGTTAGGATTAGGGGACGGGTGAGGGTCAGGCTTCGGGGAAGGGTTAGGGTTAGGGTTCGGGCTAGGGTTAGGGTTAGGGGACGGGGAGGGTTTAGGGTCCAGGTGAGGGTACGACAACGCTTTAGGGGGAGCATACGTGTGAGGGCGCGGGTCAGTGTTAGCGTACGGGTTAGGATTAGGGGACGGGTGAGGGTCAGGCTTCGGGGAAGGTTTAGGGTTAGGGTTTGGGGTAGGGTGAGGGTTAGGGGATGGGGAGGGTTTCGGGTCCAGGTGAGGGTATGACAACGCTTTAGGGGGAGCATACGTGTGAGAGCGCGGGTTAGTGTTAGCGTACGGGTTAGGATTAGGGGACGGGTGAGGGTCAGGCTTCGAGGAAGGGTTAGGGTTAGGGTTCGGGCTAGGGTTAGGGTTAGGGGACGGGGACGGTTTACGGTCCAGGTGACGGTACAACAACGCTTTAGGGAGAGCGTACGTTTGAGCGCGTGGGTTAGTGTTAGCGTACGGGTTAGGATTAGGGGACGGGTGAGGGTCAGGCTTCGGGGAAGGGTTAGGGTTAGGGTTCGGGCTAGGGTTAGGGTTAGGGGACGGGGAGGGTTTAGGGTCCAGGTGAGGGTACGACAACCTTTTATGGGGAGCGTACGTGTGAGGGCGCGGGTTAGTGTTACCGTATGGGTTAGGATTAGGGGACGGGTGAGGGTCAGGCTTCGGGGAAGGGTTAGGGTTAGGGTTCGGGCTAGGGTTAGGGTTGGGGGACGGGGACGGTTTAGGGTCCAGGTGACGGTACGACAACGCTTTAGGGAGAGCGTTCGTGTGAGGGCGTGGGTTAGTGTTAGCGTACGGGTTAGGAGTAGGGGACGGGTGAGGGTCAGGCTTCGGGGAAGGGTTAGGGTTAGGGTTCGGGCTAGGGTTAGGGTTAGGGGATGGGGAGGGTTGAGGGTCCAGGTGAGGGTACGACAACGCTTTAGGGGGAGCGTACGTGTGAGGGCGCGGGTTAGTGTTAGCGTACGGGTTAGGATTAGGGGACGGGTGAGGGTCAGGCTTCGGGGAAGGGTTAGGGTTAGGGGACGGGGAGGGTTTAGGGTCCAGGTGAGTGTACGACAACGCTTTACGGGGAGCGTACGTGTGAGGGCGCTGGTTTGTGTTAGCGTACGGGTTAGGATTAGGGGACGGGTGAGGGTCAGGCTTCGGGGAAGGGTTAGGGTTAGGGTTCGGGCTAGGGTTAGGGTTAGGGGACAGGGAGGGTTTAGGGTCCAGGTGAGGGTACGACAACGCTTTAGGGGGAGCATAGTTGTGAGGGCGCGGGTCAGTGTTAGCGTACGGGTTAGGATTAGGGGACGGGTGAGGGTCAGGCTTCGGGGAAGGTTTAGGGTTAGGGTTTGGGGTAGGGTTAGGGTTAGGGGATGGGGAGGGTTTCGGGTCCAGGTGAGGGTATGACAACGCTTTAGGGGGAGCGTACGTGTGAGAGCGCGCGTTAGTGTTAGCGTACGGGTTAGGATTAGGGGACGGGTGAGGGTCAGGCTTCGGGGAAGGGTTACGATTAGGGTTCGGGCTAGGGTTAGGGTTAGGGGACGGGGACGGTTTAGGGTCCAGGTGACGGTACGACAACGCTTTAGGGAGAGCGTACGTGTGAGGGCGTGGGTTAGTGTTAGCGTACGGGTTAGGATTAGGGGACGGGTGAGTGTCAGGCTTCGGGGAAGGGTTAGGGTTAGGGTTCGGGCTAGGGTTAGGGTTAGGGGACGGGGAGGGTTTAGGGTCCAGTTGAGGGTACGACAACGCTTTAGGGGGAGCGTACGTGTGAGGGCGCGGGTTAGTGTTAGCGTACGGGTTAGGATTAGGGGACGGGTGAGGGTCAGGCTTCGGGGAAGGGTTAGGGTTAGGGTTCGGGCTAGGGTTAGGGTTAGGGGACGGGGACGGTTTAGGGTCCAGGTGAGGGTACGACATCGCTTTAGGGGGAGCGTACGTTTGAGGGCGCGGGTTAGTGTTAGCGTACGGGTTAGGATTAGGGGACGGGTGAGGGTCAGGCTTCGGGGAAGGGTTAGGGTGAGGGTTCGGGCTAGGGTTAGGGTTAGGGGACGGGGACGGTTTAGGGTCCAGGTGAGGGTACGACAACGCTTTAGGGGGAGCGTACGTGTGAGGGCGCGGGTTAGTGTTAGCGTACGGGTTAGGATTAGGGGACGGGTGAGGGTCAGGCTTCGGGGAAGGGTTAGGGTTAGGGTTCGGGCTAGGGTTAGGGTTAGGGCACGGGGAGGGTTTAGGGTCCAGGTGAGGGTACGACAACGATTTAGGGGGAGCGTACGTGTGAGGTCGCGGGTTAGTGTTAGCGTACGGGTTAGGATTAGGGGACGGGTGAGGGTCAGGCTTCGGGGAAGGGTTAGGGTTAGGGTTCGGGCTAGAGTTAGGGTTAGGGGACGGGGACGGTTTAGGATCCAGGTGACGGTACGACAACGCTTTAGGGAGAGCGTACGTGTGAGGGCGTGGGTTAGTGTTAGAGTACGGTTTAGGAGTAGGGGACGGGTGAGGGTCAGGCTTCGGGGAAGGGTTAGGGTTAGGGTTCGGGCTAGGGTTAGGGTTAGGGGACGGGGAGGGTTGAGGGTCCAGGTGAGGGTACGACAACGCTTTAGGGGGAGCGTACGTGTGCGGGCGCGGGTTAGTGTTAGCGTACGGGTTAGGATTAGGGGACGGGTGAGGGTCAGGCTTCGGGGAAGGGTTAGGGTTAGGGTTCGGGCTAGGGTTAGGGTTAGGGGACGGGGAGGGTTTAGGGTCCAGGTGAGGGTACGACAACGCTTTAGGGGGAGCATACGTGTGAGGGCGCGGGTCAGTGTTAGCGTACGGGTTAGGATTAGGGGACGGGTGAGGGTCAGGCTTCGGGGAAGGTTTAGGGTTAGGGTTTGGGGTAGGGTTAGGGTTAGGGGATGGGGAGGGTTTCGGGTCCAGGTGAGGGTATGACAACGCTTTACGGGGAGCGTACGTGTGAGAGCGCGGGTTAGTGTTAGCGTACGGGTTAGGATTAGGGGACGGGTGAGGGTCAGGCTTCGGGGAAGGGTTAGGGTTAGGGTTCGGGCTAGGGTTAGGGTTAGGGGACGGGGACGGTTTAGGTTCCAGGTGAGGGTACGACAACGTTTAGGGGGAGCGTTCGTGTGAGGGCGCGGGTTAGTGTTAGCGTACGGGTTAGGATTAAGGGACGGGTGAGGGTCAGGCTTCGGGGAAGGGTTAGGGTTAGGGTTCGGGCTAGGGTTAGGGTTAGGGGACAGGGAGGGTTTAGGGTCCAGGTGAGGGTACGACAACGCTTTAGGGGGAGCGTACGTGTGAGGGCGTGGGTTAGTGTTAGCGTACGGGTTAGGATTAGGGGACAGGTGAGGGTCAGGCTTCGGGGAAGGGTTAGGGTTAGGGTTCGGGCTAGGGTTAGGGTTAGGGGACAGGGAGGGTTTAGGGTCCAGGTGAGGGTACGACAACGCTTTAGGGGGAGCGTACGTGTGAGGGCGTGGGTTAGTGTTAGCGTACGGGTTAGGATTAGGGGACGGGTGAGGGTGAGGCTTCGGGGAAGGGTTAGGGTTAGGGTTCGGGCTAGGGTTAGGGTTAGGGGACGGGGAGGGTTTAGGGTCCAGGTGAGGGTACGACAACGCTTTAGGGGGAGCGTACGTGTGAGGGCGCGGGTTAGTGTTAGCGTATGTGTTAGGATTAGGGGACGGGTGAGGGTCAGGCTTCGGGGAAGGGTTAGGGTTAGGGTTCGGGCTAGGGTTAGGGTTAGGGGACGGGGACGGTTTAGGGTCCAGGTGACGGTACGACAACACTTTAGGGAGAGCGTTCGTGTGAGGGCGTGGGTTAGTGTTAGCGTACGGGTTAGGAGTAGGGGACGGGTGAGGGTCAGGCTTCGGGGAAGGGTTAGGGTTAGGGTTCGGGCTAGGGTTAGGGTTAGGGGACGGGGAGGGTTGAGGGTCCAGGTGAGGGTACGACAACGCTTTAGGGGGAGCGTACGTGTAAGGGCGCGGGTTAGTGTTAGCGTACGGGTTAGGATTAGGGGACGGGTGAGGGTCAGGCTTCGGGGAAGGGTTAGGGTTAGGGGACGGGGAGGGTTTAGGGTCCAGGTGAGTGTACGACAACGCTTTACGGGGAGCGTACGTGTGAGGGCGCTGGTTTGTGTTAGCGTACGGGTTAGGATTAGGGGACGGGTGAGGGTCAGGCTTCGGGGAAGGGTTAGGGTTAGGGTTCGGGCTAGGGTTAGGGTTAGGGGACAGGGAGGGTTTAGGGTCCAGGTGAGGGTACGACAACGCTTTAGGGGGAGCATAGTTGTGAGGGCGCGGGTCAGTGTTAGCGTACGGGTTAGGATTAGGGGACGGGTGAGGGTCAGGCTGCGGGGAAGGTTTAGGGTTAGGGTTTGGGGTAGGGTTAGGGTTAGGGGATGGGGAGGGTTTCGGGTCCAGGTGAGGGTATGACAACGCTTTAGGGGGAGCGTACGTGTGAGAGCGCGCGTTAGTGTTAGCGTACGGGTTACGATTAGGGGACGGGTGAGGGTCAGGCTTCGGGGAAGGGTTAGGGTTAGGGTTCGGGCTAGGGTTAGGGTTAGGGGACGGGGACGGTTTAGGGTCCAGGTGAGGGTACGACATCGCTTTAGGGGGAGCGTACGTTTGAGGGCGCGGGTTAGTGTTAGCGTACGGGTTAGGATTAGGGGACGGGTGAGGGTCAGGCTTCGGGGAAGGGTTAGGGTGAGGGTTCGGGCTAGGGTTAGGGTTAGGGGACGGGGACGGTTTAGGGTCCAGGTGAGGGTACGACAACGCTTTAGGGGGAGCGTACGTGTGAGGGCGCGGGTTAGTGTTAGCGTACGGGTTAGGATTAGGGGAAGGGTGAGGGTCAGGCTTCGGGGAAGGGTTAGGTTTAGGGTTCGGGCTAGGGTTAGGGTTAGGGCACGGGGAGGGTTTAGGGTCCAGGTGAGGGTACGACAACGATTTAGGGGGAGCGTACGTGTGAGGGCGCGGGTTAGTGTTAGCGTACGGGTTAGGATTAGGGGACGGGTGAGGGTCAGGCTTCGGGGAAGGGTTAGGGTTAGGGTTCGGGCTAGAGTTAGGGTTAGGGGACGGGGACGGTTTAGGATCCAGGTGACGGTACGACAACGCTTTAGGGAGAGCGTACGTGTGAGGGCGTGGGTTAGTGTTAGAGTACGGTTTAGGAGTAGGGGACGGGTGAGGGTCAGGCTTCGGGGAAGGGTTAGGGTTAGGGTTCGGGCTAGGGTTAGGGTTAGGGGACGGGGAGGGTTTAGGGTCCAGGTGAGGGTACGACAACGCTTTAGGGGGAGCGTACGTGTGCGGGCGCGGGTTAGTGTTAGCGTACGGGTTAGGATTAGGGGACGGGTGAGGGTCAGGCTTCGGGGAAGGGTTAGGGTTAGGGTTCGGGCTAGGGTTAGGGTTAGGGGACGGGGAGGGTTTAGGGTCCAGGTGAGGGTACGACAACGCTTTAGGGGGAGCATACGTGTGAGGGCGCGGGTCAGTGTTAGCGTACGGGTTAGGATTAGGGGACGGGTGAGGGTCAGGCTTCGGGGAAGGTTTAGGGTTAGGGTTTGGGGTAGGGTTAGGGTTAGGGGATGGGGAGGGTTTCGGGTCCAGGTGAGGGTATGACAACGCTTTAGGGGGAGCGTACGTGTGAGAGCGCGCGTTAGTGTTAGCGTACGGGTTAGGATTAGGGGACGGGTGAGGGTCAGGCTTCGGGGAAGGGTTACGATTAGGGTTCGGGCTAGGGTTAGGGTTAGGGGACGGGGACGGTTTAGGGTCCAGGTGACGGTACGACAACGCTTTAGGGAGAGCGTACGTGTGAGGGCGTGGGTTAGTGTTAGCGTACGGGTTAGGATTAGGGGACGGGTGAGTGTCAGGCTTCGGGGAAGGGTTAGGGTTAGGGTTCGGGCTAGGGTTAGGGTTAGGGGACGGGGAGGGTTTAGGGTCCAGTTGAGGGTACGACAACGCTTTAGGGGGAGCGTACGTGTGAGGGCGCGGGTTAGTGTTAGCGTACGGGTTAGGATTAGGGGACGGGTGAGGGTCAGGCTTCGGGGAAGGGTTAGGGTTAGGGTTCGGGCTAGGGTTAGGGTTAGGGGACGGGGACGGTTTAGGGTCCAGGTGAGGGTACGACATCGCTTTAGGGGGAGCGTACGTTTGAGGGCGCGGGTTAGTGTTAGCGTACGGGTTAGGATTAGGGGACGGGTGAGGGTCAGGCTTCGGGGAAGGGTTAGGGTGAGGGTTCGGGCTAGGGTTAGGGTTAGGGGACGGGGACGGTTTAGGGTCCAGGTGAGGGTACGACAACGCTTTAGGGGGAGCGTACGTGTGAGGGCGCGGGTTAGTGTTAGCGTACGGGTTAGGATTAGGGGACGAGTGAGGGTCAGGCTTCGGGGAAGGGTTAGGGTTAGGGTTCGGGCTAGGGTTAGGGTTAGGGCACGGGGAGGGTTTAGGGTCCAGGTGAGGGTACGACAACGATTTAGGGGGAGCGTACGTGTGAGGGCGCGGGTTAGTGTTAGCGTACGGGTTAGGATTAGGGGACGGGTGAGGGTCAGGCTTCGGGGAAGGGTTAGGGTTAGGGTTCGGGCTAGAGTTAGGGTTAGGGGACGGGGACGGTTTAGGATCCAGGTGACGGTACGACAACGCTTTAGGGAGAGCGTACGTGTGAGGGCGTGGGTTAGTGTTAGCGTACGGTTTAGGAGTAGGGGACGGGTGAGGGTCAGGCTTCGGGGAAGGGTTAGGGTTAGGGTTCGGGCTAGGGTTAGGGTTAGGGGACGGGGAGGGTTGAGGGTCCAGGTGAGGGTACGACAACGCTTTAGGGGGAGCGTACGTGTGCGGGCGCGGGTTAGTGTTAGCGTACGGGTTAGGATTAGGGGACGGGTGAGGGTCAGGCTTCGGGGAAGTGTTAGGGTTAGGGTTCGGGCTAGGGTTAGGGTTAGGGGACGGGGAGGGTTTAGGGTCCAGGTGAGGGTACGACAACGCTTTAGGGGGAGCGTACGTGTGAGGGCGCTGGTTTGTGTTAGCGTACGGGTTAGGATTAGGGGACGGGTGAGGGTCAGGCTTCGGGGAAGGGTTAGGGTTAGGGTTCGGGCTAGGGTTAGGGTTAGGGGACGGGGAGGCTTTAGGGTCCAGGTGAGGGCACGACAACGCTTTAGGGGGAGCGTACGTGTGAGGGCGCGGGTTAGTGTTAGCGTACGGGTTAGGTTTAGGGGACGGGTGAGGGTCAGGCTTCGGGGAAGGGTTAGGGTTAGGGTTCGGGCTAGGGTTAGGGTTAGGGGACAGGGAGGGTTTAGGGTCCAGTTGAGGGTACGACAACGCTTTAGGGGGAGCGTACGTGTGAGGGCGCGGGTTAGTGTTAGCGTACGGGTTAGGATTAGGGGACGGGTGAGGGTCAGGCTTCGGGGAAGGGTTAGGGTTAGGGTTCGGGCTAGGGTTAGGGTTGGGGGACGGGGAGGGTTTAGGGTCCAGGTGAGGGTACGACAACGCTTTAGGGGGAGCGTACGTGTGAGGGCGCGGGTTAGTGTTAGCGTACGGGTTAGGATTAGGGGACGGGTGAGGGTCAGGCTTCGGGGAAGGTTTAGGGTTAGGGTGCGGGCTAGGTTTAGGGATAGGGGACGGGGAGGCTTTAGGGTCCAGGTGAGGGTACGACAACGCTTTAGGGGGAGCGTACGTGTGAGGGCGCGGTTTAGTGTTAGCGTACGGGTTAGGATTAGGGAACGGGTGAGGGTCAGGCTTCGGGGAAGGGTTAGGGTTAGGGTTCGGGCTAGGGTTAGGGTTAGGGGACGGGGAGGGTTTAGGGTCCAGTTGAGGGTACGACAACGCTTTAGGGGGAGCGTACGTGTGAGGGCGCGGATTAGTGTTAGCGTACGGTTTAGGATTAGGGGACGGGTGAGGGTCAGGCTTCGGGGAAGGGTTAGGGTTAGGGTTCGGGCTAGAGTTAGGGTTAGGGGACGGGGACGGTTTAGGATCCAGGTGACGGTACGACAACGCTTTAGGGAGAGCGTACGTGTGAGGGCGTGGGTTAGTGTTAGCGTACGGGTTAGGATTAGGGGACGGGTGAGGGTCAGGTTTCGGGGAAGGGTTAGGATTAGGGTTCGGGCTAGGGTTAGGGTTAGGGGACGGGGAGGGTTTAGGGTCCAGGTGAGGGTACGACAACGCTTTAGGGGGAGCGTACGTGTGAGGTCACGGGTTAGTGTTAGCGTACGGGTTAGGATTAGGGGACGGGTGAGGGTCAGGCTTCGGGGAAGGGTTAGGGTTAGGGTTCGGGCTAGGGTTAGGGTTAGGGGACGGGGAGGGTTTAGGGTCCAGTTGAGGGTACGACAACGCTTTAGGGGGAGCGTACGTGTGAGCGCGCGGGTTAGTGTTAGCGAACGGGTTAGGATTAGGGGACGGGTGAGGGTCAGGCTTCGGGGAAGGGTTAGGGTTAGGGTTCGGGCTAGGGTTAGGGTTAGGGGACGGGGACGGTTTAGGGTCCAGGTGAGGGTACGACAACGCTTTAGGCAGAGCGTACGTGTGAGGGCGTGAGTTAGTGTTAGCGTACGGGTTAGGATTAGGGGACAGGTGAGGGTCAGGCTTCGGGGAAGGGTTAGGGTTAGGGTTCGGGCTAGGGTTAGGGTTAGGGGACGGGGAGGGTTTAGGGTCCAGGTGAGGGTACGACAACGCTTTAGGGGGAGCGTACGTGTGAGGGCGTGGGTTAGTGTTAGCGTACGGGTTAGGATTAGGGGACGGGTGAGGGTGAGGCTTCGGGGAAGGGTTAGGGTTAGGGTTCGGGCTAGGGTTAGGGTTAGGGGACGGGGAGGGTTTAGGGTCCAGGTGAGGGTACGACAACGCTTTAGGGGGAGCGTACGTGTCAGGGCGCGGGTTAGTGTTAGCGTACGGGTTAGGATTAGGGGACGGGTGAGGGTCTGGCTTCGGGGAAGGGTTAGGGTTAGGGTTCGGGCTAGGGTTAGGGTTAGGGGACGGGGAGGGTTTAGGGTCCAGGTGAGGGTACAACAACGCTTTAGGGGGAGCGTACGTGTGAGGGCGCGGGTTAGTGTTAGCGTACGGGTTAGGATTAGGGGACGGGTGAGGGTCAGGCTTCGGGGAAGGGTTAGGGTTAGGGTTCGGGCTAGGGTTAGGATTAGGGGACAGGGCCGGTTTAGGGTCCAGTTGAGGGTACGACAACGCTTTAGGGGGAGCGTACGTGTGAGGGCGCGGGTTAGTGTTAGCGTACGGTTTAGGATTAGGGGACGGGTGAGGGTCAGGCTTCGGGGAAGGGTTAGGGTTAGGGTTCGGGCTAGAGTTAGGGTTAGGGGACGGGGACGGTTTAGGATCCAGGTGACGGTACGACAACGCTTTAGGGAGAGCGTACGTGTGAGGGCGTGGGTTAGTGTTAGCGTACGGGTTAGGATTAGGGGACGGGTGAGGGTCAGGTTTCGGGGAAGGGTTAGGGTTAGGGTTCAGTCTAGGGTTAGGGTTAGTGGACGGGGAGGGTTTAGGGTCCAGGTGAGGGTACGACAACGCTTTAGAGTGAGCGTACGTGTGAGGGCGCGGGTTAGTGTTAGCGTACGGGTTAGGATTAGGGGACGGGTGAGGGTCAGGCTTCGGGGAAGGGTTAGGGTTAGGGTTCGGGCTAGGGTTAGGGTTAGTGGACGGGGAGGGTTTAGGGTCCAGTTGAGGGTACGACAACGCTTTAGGGGGAGCGTACGTGTGAGCGCACGGGTTAGTGTTAACGAACGGGTTAGGATTAGGGGACGGGTGAGGGTCAGGCTTCGGGGATGGGTTAGGGTTCGGGTTCGGGCTAGGGTTAGGGTTAGGGGACGGGGACGGTTTAGGGTCCACGTGACGGTACGACAACGCTTTAGGGAGAGCGTACGTATGAGGGCGTGGGTTAGTGTTAGCATACGGGTTAGGATTAGGGGACGGGAGAGAGTCAGGCTTCGGGGAACGGTTAGGGTTAGGGTTCGGGCTAGGGTTAGGGTTAGGGGACGGGGAGGGTTTAGGGTCCAGGTGAGGGTACGACAACGCTTTAGGGGGAGCGAAAGTGTGAGGGCGCGGGTTAGTGTTAGCGTACGGGTTAGGATTAGGGGACAGGTGAGGGTCAGGCTTCGGGGAAGGGTTAGGGTTAGGGTTCGGGCTAGGGTTAGGGTTAGGGGACGGGGAGGGTTCAGGGTCCAGGTGAGGGTACGACAACGCTTTAGGGGGAGCATACGTGTGATGGCGCGGGTTAGTGTTAGCGTACGGGTTAGGATTAGGGGACGGGTGAGGGTCAGGCTTCGGGGAAGGGTTAGGGTTAGGGTTCGGGCTAGGGTTAGGGTTAGGGGACGGGGAGGGTTTAGGGTCCACGTGAGGGTACGAAAACGCTTTAGGGGGAGCGTACGTGTGAGGGCGCGGGTTAGTGTTAGCGTACGGGTTAGGATTAGGGGACGGGTGAGGGTCAGGCTTCGGGGAAGGGTTAGGGTTAGGGTTCGGGCTAGGGTTAGGATTAGGGGACAGGGCCGGTTTAGGGTCCAGTTGAGGGTACGACAACGCTTTAGGGGGAGCGTACGTGTGAGGGCGCGGGTTAGTGTTAGCGTACGGGTTAGGATTAGGGGACGGGTGAGGGTCAGGCTTCGGGGAAGGGTTAGGGTTAGGGGACGGGGAGGGTTTAGGGTCCAGGTGAGGGTACGACAACGCTTTACGGGGAGCGTACGTGTGAGGGCGCTGGTTTGTGTTAGCGTACGGGTTAGGATTAGGGGACGGGTGAGGGTCAGGCTTCGGGGAAGGGTTAGGGTTAGGGTTCGGGCTAGGGTTAGGGTTAGGGGACAGGGAGGGTTTAGGGTCCAGGTGAGGGTACGACAACGCTTTAGGGGGAGCATAGTTGTGAGGGCGCGGGTCAGTGTTAGCGTACGGGTTAGGATTAGGGGACGGGTGAGGGTCAGGCTTCGGGGAAGGTTTAGGGTTAGGGTTTGGGGTAGGGTTAGGGTTAGGGGATGGGGAGGGTTTCGGGTCCAGGTGAGGGTATGACAACGCTTTCGGGGGAGCGTACGTGTGAGAGCGCGGGTTAGTGTTAGCGTACGGGTTAGGATTAGGGGACGGGTGAGGGTCAGGCTTCGGGGAAGGGTTACGATTAGGGTTCGGGCTAGGGTTAGGGTTAGGGGACGGGGACGGTTTAGGGTCCAGGTGACGGTACGACAACGCTTTAGGGAGAGCGTATGTGTGAGGGCGTGGGTTAGTGTTAGCGTACGGGTTAGGATTAGGGGACGGGTGAGGGTCAGGCTTCGGGGAAGGGTTAGGGTTAGGGTTCGGGCTAGGGTTAGGGTTAGGGGACGGGGAGGGTTTAGGGTCCAGTTGAGGGTATGACAACGCTTTAGGGGGAGCGTACGTGTGAGGGCGCGGGTTAGTGTTAGCGTACGGGTTAGGATTAGGGGACGGGTGAGGGTCAGGCTTCGGGGAAGGGTTAGGGTTAGGGTTCGGGCTAGGGTTAGGGTTAGGGGACGGGGACGGTTTAGGGTCCAGGTAGGGTACGACATCGCTTTAGGGGGAGCGTACGTTTGAGGGCGCGGGTTAGTGTTAGCGTACGGGTTAGGATTAGGGGACGGGTGAGGGTCAGGCTTCGGGGAAGGGTTAGGGTGAGGGTTCGGGCTAGGGTTAGGGTTAGGGGACGGGGACGGTTTAGGGTCCAGGTGAGGGTACGACAACGCTTTAGGGGGAGCGTACGTGTGAGGGCGCGGGTTAGTGTTAGCGTACGGGTTAGGATTAGGGGACGGGTGAGGGTCAGGCTTCGGGGAAGGGTTAGGGTTAGGGTTTGGGCTAGGGTTAGGGTTAGGGCACGGGGAGGGTTTAGGGTCCAGGTGAGGGTACGACAACGATTTAGGGGGAGCGTACGTGTGAGGGCGCGGGTTAGTGTTAGCGTACGGGTCAGGATTAGGGGACGGGTGAGGTTCTGGCTTCGGGGAAGGGTTAGGGTTAGGGTTCGGGCTAGGGTTAGGGTTAGGGGACGGGGAGGGTTTAGGGTCCAGGTGAGGGTACAACAACGCTTTAGGGGGAGCGTACGTGTGAGGGCGCGGGTTAGTGTTAGCGTACGGGTTAGGATTAGGGGACGGGTGAGGGTCAGGCTTCGGGGAAGGGTTAGGGTTAGGGTTCGGGCTAGGGTTAGGGTTAGGGGACAGGGAGGGTTTAGGGTCCAGTTGAGGGTACGACAACGCTTTAGGGGGAGCGTACGTGTGAGGGCGCGGGTTAGTGTTAGCGTACGGGTTAGGATTAGGGGACGGGTGAGGGTCAGGCTTCGGGGAAGGGTTAGGGTTAGGGTTTGGGCTAGGGTTAGGGTTAGGGGACGTAGACGGTTTAGGGTCCAGGTGACGATACGACAACGCTTTAGGGGGAGCGTACGTCTGAGGGCGTGAGTTAGTGTTAGCGTACTGGTTAGGATTAGGGCACGGGTGAGGGTCAGGCTTCGGGGAAGATTTAGGGTTAGGGTTCGGGCTAGGGTTAGGGTTAGGGGACGGGGACGGTTTAGGGTCCAGGTGAGGGTACGACAATGCTTTAGGGGGAGCGTACGTGTGAGGGCGTGGGTTAGTGTTAGCGTACGGGTTAGGATTAGGGGACGGGTGAGGGTCAGGCTTCGGGGAAGGGTTAGGGTTAGGGTTCGGGCTAGGGTTAGGGTTAGGGGACGGGGAGGGTTTAGGGTCCAGGTGAGGGTACGACAACGCTTTAGGGGGAGCGTACGTGTGAGGGCGCGGGTTAGTGTTAGCGTACGGGTTAGGATTAGGGGACGGGTGAGGGTCAGGCTTCGGGGAAGGTTTAGGGTTAGGGTGCGGGCTAGGTTTAGGGGTAGGGGACGGGGAGGCTTTAGGGTCCAGGTGAGGGTACGACAACGCTTTAGGGGGAGCGTACGTGTGAGGGCGCGGTTTAGTGTTAGCGTACGGGTTAGGATTAGGGGACGGGTGAGGGTCAGGCTTCGGGGAAGGGTTAGGGTTAGGGTTCGGGCTAGGGTTAGGGTTAGGGGACGGGGAGGGTTTAGGGTCCAGTTGAGGGTACGACAACGCTTTAGGGGGAGCGTACGTGTGAGGGCGCGGGTTAGTGTTAGCGTACGGGTTAGGATTAGGGGACGGGTGAGGGTCAGGCTTCGGGGACGGGTGAGGGTCAGGCTTCGGGGAAGGGTTAGGGTTAGGGGACGGGGAGGGTTTAGGGTCCAGGTGAGGGTACGACAACGCTTTAGGGGGAGCGTACGTGTGAGGGCGCGGGTTAGTGTTAGCGTACGGGTTAGGATTAGGGGACGGGTGAGCGTCAGGCTTCGGGGAAGGTTTAGGGTTAGGGTGCGGGCTAGGGTTAGGGATAGGGGACGGGGAGGGTTTAGGGTCCAGGTGAGGGTACGACAACGCTTTAGGGGGAGCGTACGTGTGAGGGCGCGGGTTAGTGTTAGCGTACGGGTTAGGATTATGGGACGGGTGAGGGTCAGGCTTCGGGGAAGGGTTAGGGTTAGGGTTCGGGCTAGGGTTAGGGTTAGGGGACGGGGAGGGTTTAGGTTCCAGTTGAGGGTACGACAACGCTTTAGGGGGAGCGTACGTGTGAGGGCGCGGGTTAGTGTTAGCGTACGGGTTAGGATTAGGGGACGGGTGAGGGTCAGGCTTCGGGGAAGGGTTAGGGTTAGGGTTCGGGCTAGGGTTAGGGTTAGGGGACGGGGACGGTTTAGGGTCCAGGTGAGGGTACGACATCGCTTTAGGGGGAGCGTACGTTTGAGGGCGCGGGTTAGTGTTAGCGTACGGGTTAGGATTAGGGGACGGGTGAGGGTCAGGCTTCGGGGAAGGGTTAGGGTGAGGGTTCGGGCTAGGGTTAGGGTTAGGGGACGGGGACGGTTTAGGGTCCAGGTGAGGGTACGACAACGCTTTAGGGGGAGCGTACGTGTGAGGGCGCGGGTTAGTGTTAGCGTACGGGTTAGGATTAGGGGACGGGTGAGGGTCAGGCTTCGGGGAAGGGTTAGGGTTAGGGTTCGGGCTAGGGTTAGGGTTAGGGGACGGGGACGGTTTAGGGTCCAGGTGAGGGTACGACATCGCTTTAGGGGGAGCGTACGTTTGAGGGCGCGGGTTAGTGTTAGCGTACGGGTTAGGATTAGGGGACGGGTGAGGGTCAGGCTTCGGGGAAGGGTTAGGGTGAGGGTTCGGGCTAGGGTTAGGGTTAGGGGACGGGGACGGTTTAGGGTCCAGGTGAGGGTACGACAACGCTTTAGGGGCAGCGTACGTGTGAGGGCGCGGGTTAGTGTTAGCGTACGGGTTAGGATTAGGGGACGGGTGAGGGTCAGGCTTCGGGGAAGGGTTAGGGTTAGGGTTCGGGCTAGGGTTAGGGTTAGGTCACGGGGAGGGTTTAGGGTCCAGGTGAGGGTACGACATCGCTTTAGGGGGAGCGTACGTTTGAGGGCGCGGGTTAGTGTTAGCGTACGGGTTAGGATTAGGGGACGGGTGAGGGTCAGGCTTCGGGGAAGGGTTAGGGTGAGGGTTCGGGCTAGGGTTAGGGTTAGGGGACGGGGACGGTTTAGGGTCCAGGTGAGGGTACGACAACGCTTTAGGGGCAGCGTACGTGTGAGGGCGCGGGTTAGTGTTAGCGTACGGGTTAGGATTAGGGGACGGGTGAGGGTCAGGCTTCGGGGAAGGGTTAGGGTTAGGGTTCGGGCTAGGGTTAGGGTTAGGTCACGGGGAGGGTTTAGGGTCCAGGTGAGGGTACGACAACGATTTAGGGGGAGCGTACGTGTGAGGGCGCGGGTTAGTGTTAGCGTACGTGTTAGGATTAGGGGACGGGTGAGGGTCTGGCTTCGGGGAAGGGTTAGGGTTAGGGTTCGGGCTAGGGTTAGGGTTAGGGGACGGGGACGGTTTAGGGTCCAGGTGAGGGTACGACATCGCTTTAGGGGGAGCGTACGTTTGAGGGCGCGGGTTAGTGTTAGCGTACGGGTTAGGATTAGGGGACGGGTGAGGGTCAGGCTTCGGGGAAGGGTTAGGGTGAGGGTTCGGGCTAGGGTTAGGGTTAGGGGACGGGGACGGTTTAGGGTCCAGGTGAGGGTACGACAACGCTTTAGGGGGAGCGTACGTGTGAGGGCGCGGGTTAGTGTTAGCGTACGGGTTAGGATTAGGGGACGGGTGAGGGTCAGGCTTCGGGGAAGGGTTAGGGTTAGGGTTTGGGCTAGGGTTAGGGTTAGGGGACGTAGACGGTTTAGGGTCCAGGTGACGGTACGACAACGCTTTAGGGGGAGCGTACGTGTGAGGGCGTGGGTTAGTGTTAGCGTAATGGTTAGGATTAGGGGACGGGTGAGGGTCAGGCTTCGGGGAAGATTTAGGGTTAGGGTTCTGGCTAGGGTTAGGGTTAGGGGACGGGGACGGTTTAGGGTCCAGGTGAGTGTACGACAACGCTTTAGGGGGAGCGTACGTGTGAGGGCGCGGGTTAGTGTTAGCGTACGGGTTAGGATTAGGGGACGGGTGAGGGTCAGGCTTCGGGGAAGGGTTAGGGTTAGGGTTCGGGCTAGGGTTAGGGTTAGGGGACGGGGAGGGTTTAGGGTCCAGGTGAGGGTACGACAATGCTTTAGGGGGAGCGTACGTGTGAGGGCGCGGGTTAGTGTTAGCGTACGGGTTAGGATTAGGGGACGGGTGAGCGTCAGGCTTCGGGGAAGGTTTAGGTTTAGGGTGCGGGCTAGGTTTAGGGATAGGGGACGGGGAGGCTTTAGGGTCCAGGTGAGGGTACGACAACGCTTTAGGGGAAGCGTACGTGTGAGGGCGCGGGTTAGTGTTAGCGTACGGGTTAGGATTAGGGGACGGGTGAGGGTCAGGCTTCGGGGAAGGGTTAGGGTTAGGGTTCGGGCTAGAGTTAGGATTAGGGGACGGGGAGGGTTTAGGGTCCAGTTGAGGGTACGACAACGCTTTAGGGGGAGCGTACGTGTGAGGGCGCGGGTTAGTGTTAGTGTACGGGTTAGGATTAGGGGACGGGTGAGGGTCAGGCTTCGGGGAAGGGTTAGGGTTAGGGTTCGGGCTAGGGTTAGGGTTAGGGGACGGGGAGGGTTTAGGGTCCAGGTGAGGGTACGACAACGCTTTAGGGGGAGCGTACGTGTGAGGGCGCGGGTTAGTGTTAGCATACGGGTTAGGATTAGGGGACGGGTGAGGGTCAGGCTTCGGGGAAGGTTTAGGGTTAGGGTGCGGGCTAGGGTTAGGGATAGGGGACGGGGAGGGTTTAGGGTCCAGGTGAGGGTACGACAACGCTTTAGGGGGAGCGTACGTGTGAGGGCGCGGGTTAGTGTTAGCGTACGGGTTAGGATTATGGGACGGGTGAGGGTCAGGCTTCGGGGAAGGGTTAGGGTTAGGGTTCGGGCTAGGGTTAGGGTTAGGGGACGGGGAGGGTTTAGGGTCCAGGTGAGGGTACGACAACGCTTTAGGGGGAGCGTACGTGTGAGGGCGCGGATTAGTGTTAGCGTACGGGTTAGGATTAGGGGACGGGTGAGGGTCAGGCTTCGGGAAAGGGTTAGGGTTAGGGTTCGGGCTAGGGTTAGGGTTAGGGGACGGGGACGGTTTAGGGTCCAGGTGAGGGTACGACATCGCTTTAGGGGGAGCGTACGTTTGAGGGCGCGGGTTAGTGTTAGCGTACGGGTTAGGATTAGGGGACGGGTGAGGGTCAGGCTTCGGGGAAGGGTTAGGGTTAGGGTTCGGGCTAGGGTTAGGGTTAGGGGACGGGGAGGGTTTAGGGTCCAGGTGAGGGTACGACAACGCTTTAGGGGGAGCGTACGTGTGAGGGCGCGGGTTAGTGTTAGCGTACGGGTTAGGATTAGGGGACGGGTGAGGGTCAGGCTTCGGGGAAGGGTTAGGGTTAGGGTTCGGGCTAGGGTTAGGGTTAGGGGACGGGGAGGGTTTAGGGTCCAGGTGAGGGTACGACAACGATTTAGGGGGAGCGTACGTGTGAGGGCGCGGGTTAGTGTTAGCGTACGGGTTAGGATTAGGGGACGGGTGAGGGTCAGGCTTCGGGGAAGGGTTAGGGTTAGGGTGCGGGCTAGGGTTAGGGTTAGGGGACGGGGAGGGTTTAGGGTCCAGGTGAGGGTACGACATCGCTTTAGGGGGAGCGTACGTGTGAGGGCGCGGGTTAGTGTTAGCGTACGGGTTAGGATTAGGGGACGGGTGAGGGTCAGGCTTCGGGGAAGGGTTAGGGTGAGGGTTCGGGCTAGGGTTAGGGTTAGGGGACGGGGAGGGTTTAGGGTCCAGGTGAGGGTACGACAACGCTTTAGGGGGAGCGTACGTGTGAGGGCGCGGGTTAGTGTTAGCATACGGGTTAGGATTAGGGGACGGGTGAGGATCAGGCTTCGGGGAAGGGTTAGGGTTAGGGTTCGGGCTAGGGTTAGCGTTAGGGGACGGGGAGGATTTAGGGTCCAGGTGAGGGTACGACAACGATTTAGGGTGAGCGTACGTGTGAGGGCGCGGGTTAGTGTTAGCGTACGGGTTAGGATTAGGGGACGGGTGAGGGTCTGGCTTCGGGGAAGTGTTAGGGTTAGGGTTCGGGCTAGGGTTAGGGTTAGGGGACGGGGAGGGTTTAGGGTTCAGGTGAGGGTACGACAACGCTTTAGGGGGAGCGTACGTGTGAGGGCGCGGGTTAGTGTTAGCGTACGGGTTAGGATTAGGGGACGGGTGAGGATCAGGCTTCGGGGAAGGGTTAGGGTTAGGGTTCGGGCTAGGGTTAGGGTTAGGGGACGGGGAGGATTTAGGGTCCAGGTGAGGGTACGAGAACGATTTAGGGTGAGCGTACGTGTGAGGGCGCGGGTTAGTGTTAGCGTACGGCTTAGGATTAGGGGACTGGTGAGGGTCTGGCTTCGGGGAAGGGTTAGGGTTAGGGTTCGGGCGAGGGTTAGGGTTAGGGGACGGGGAGGGTTTAGGGTCCAGGTGAGGGTACGACAACGCTTTAGGGGGAGCGTACGTGTGAGGGCGCGGGTTAGTGTTAGCGTACGTGTTAGGATTAGGGGACAGGTGAGGGTCAGGCTTCGGGGAAGGGTTAGGGTTAGGGTTCGGGCTAGGGTTAGGGTTAGGGGACGTGGAGGGTTTAGGATCCAGTTGAGGGTACGACATCGCTTTAGGGGGAGCGTACGTGTGAGGGCGCGGGTTAGTGTTAGCGTACGGGTTAGGATTAGGGGACGGGTGAGGGTCAGGCTTCGGGGAAGGGTTAGGGTTAGGGTTCGGGCTAGGGTAAGGGTTAGGGGACGTAGACGGTTTAGGGACCAGGTGACGGTACGACAACGCTTTAGGGGGAGCGTACGTGTGAGGGCGTGAGTTAGTGTTAGCGTACTGGTTAGGATTAGGGGACGGGTGAGGGTCAGGCTTCAGGGAATAGTTAGGGTTAGGGTTCGGGCTAGAGTTAGGGTTAGGGGACGGGGAGGGTTTAGGGTCCAGGTGAGGATACGACAACGCTTTAGGGGGAGCGTACGTGTGAGGGAGCGGTTTAGTGTTAGCGTACGGGTTAGGATTAGGGGACGGGTGAGGGTCAGACTTCGGGGAAGTGTTAGGGTTAGGGTTCGGGCTAGGGTTAGGGTTAGGGGACGGGGAGGGTTTAGGGTCCAGGTGAGGGTACGACAACCCTTTAGGGGGAGCGTACGTGTGAGGGCGCGGGTTAGTGTTAGCGTACGGGTTAGGAATAGGGGACGGGTGAGGGTCAAGCTTCGGGGAAGGGTTACGGTTAGGGTTCGGGCTAGGGTTAGGGTTAGGGGACGGGGAGGGTTTAGGGTCCAGGTGAGGGTACGACATCGCTTTAGGGGGAGCGTACGTTTGAGGGCGCGGGTTAGTGTTAGCGTACGGGTTAGGATTAGGGGACGGGTGAGGGTCAGGCTTCGGGGAAGGGTTAGGGTTAGGGTTCGGGCTAGGGTTAGGGTTAGGGGACGGGGACGGTTTAGGGTCCAGGTGAGGGTACGACATCGCTTTAGGGGGAGCGTATGTTTGAGGGCGCGGGTTAGTGTTAGCGTACGGGTTAGGATTAGGGGACGGGTGAGGGTCAGGCTTCGGGGAAGGGTAAGGGTTAGGGTTCGGGCTAGGGTTAGGGTTAGGGGACGGGGAGGGTTTAGGGTCCAGTTGAGGGTACGACATCGCTTTAGGGGGAGCGTACGTGTGAGGGCGCGGGTTAGTGTTAGCGTACGGGTTAGGATTAGGGGACGGGTGAGTGTCAGGCTTCGGGGAAGGGTTAGGGTGAGGGTTCGGGCTAGGGTTAGGGTTAGGGGACGGGGAGGGTTTAGGGTCCAGGTGAGGGTACGACAACGCTTTAGGGGGAGCGTACGTGTGAGGGCGCGGGTTAGTGTTAGCATACGGGTTAGGATTAGGGGACGGGTGAGGATCAGGCTTCGGGGAAGGGTTAGGGTTAGGGTTCGGGCTAGGGTTAGCGTTAGGGTACGGGGAGGATTTAGGGTCCAGGTGAGGGTACGACAACGATTTAGGGTGAGCGTACGTGTGAGGGCGCGGGTTAGTGTTAGCGTACGGGTTAGGATTAGGGGACGGGTGAGGGTCTGGCTTCGGGGAAGTGTTAGGGTTAGGGTTCGGGCTAGGGTTAGGGTTAGGGGACGGGGAGGGTTTAGGGTCCAGGTGAGGGTACGACAACGCTTTAGGGGGAGCGTACGTGTGAGGGCGCGGGTTAGTGTTAGCGTACGGGTTAGGATTAGGGGACGGGTGACGATCAGGCTTCGGGGAAGGGTTAGGGTTAGGGTTCGGGCTAGGGTTAGGGTTAGGGGACGGGGAGGATTTAGGGTCCAGGTGAGGGTACGACAACGATTTAGGGTGAGCGTACGTGTGAGGGCGCGGGTTAGTGTTAGCGTACGGCTTAGGATTAGGGGACGGGTGAGGGTCTGGCTTCGGGGAAGGGTTAGGGTTAGGGTTCGGGCTAGGGTTAGGGTTAGGGGACGGGGAGGGTTTAGGGTCCAGGTGAGGGTACGACAACGCTTTAGGGGGAGCGTACGTGTGAGGGCGCGGGTTAGTGTTAGCGTACGTGTTAGGATTAGGGGACGGGTGAGGGTCAGGCTTCGGGGAAGGGTTAGGGTTAGGGTTCGGGCTAGGGTTAGGGTTAGGGGACGTGGAGGGTTTAGGGTCCAGTTGAGGGTACGACATCGCTTTAGGGGGAGCGTACGTGTGAGGGCGCGGGTTAGTGTTAGCGTACGGGTTAGGATTAGGGGACGGGTGAGGGTCAGGCTTCGGGGAAGGGTTAGGGTTAGGGTTCGGGCTAGGGTAAGGGTTAGGGGACGTAGACGGTTTAGGGTCCAGGTGACGGTACGACAACGCTTTAGGGGGAGCGTACGTGTGAGGGCGTGAGTTAGTGTTAGCGTACTGGTTAGGATTAGGGGACGGGTGAGGGTCAGGCTTCAGGGAATAGTTAGGGTTAGGGTTCGGGCTAGGGTTAGGGTTAGGGGACGGGGAGGGTTTAGGGTCCAGGTGAGGATACGACAACGCTTTAGGGGGAGCGTACGTGTGAGGGAGCGGTTTAGTGTTAGCGTACGGGTTAGGATTAGGGGACGGGTGAGGGTCAGACTTCGGGGAAGGGTTAGGGTTAGGGTTCGTTCTAGGGTTAGGGTTAGGGGACGGGGAGGGTTTAGGGTCCAGGTGAGGGTACGACAACGCTTTAGGGGGAGCGTACGTGTGAGGGCGCGGGTTAGTGTTAGCGTACGGGTTAGGAATAGGGGACGGGTGAGGGTCAAGCTTCGGGGAAGGGTTACGGTTAGGGTTCGGGCTAGGGTTAGGGTTAGGGGACGGGGAGGGTTTAGGGTCCAGGTGAGGGTACGACATCGCTTTAGGGGGAGCGTACGTTTGAGGGCGCGGGTTAGTGTTAGCGTACGGGTTAGGATTAGGGGACGGGTGAGGGTCAGGCTTCGGGGAAGGGTTAGGGTTAGGGTTCGGGCTAGGGTTAGGGTTAGGGGACGGGGACGGTTTAGGGTCCAGGTGAGCGTACGACATCGCTTTAGGGGGAGCGTACGTTTGAGGGCGCGGGTTAGTGTTAGCGTACGGGTTAGGATTAGGGGACGGGTGAGGGTCAGGCTTCGGGGAAGGGTTAGGGTGAGGGTTCGGGCTAGGGTTAGGGTTAGGGGACGGGGACGGTTTAGGGTCCAGGTGAGGGTACGACAACGCTTTAGGGGGAGCGTACGTGTGAGGGCGCGGGTTAGTGTTAGCGTACGGGTTAGGATTAGGGGACGGGTGAGGGTCAGGCTTCGGGGAAGGGTTAGGGTTAGGGTTCGGGCTAGGGTTAGGGTTAGGGGACGGGGACGGTTTAGGGTCCAGGTGAGGGTACGACATCGCTTTAGGGGGAGCGTACGTTTGAGGGCGCGGGTTAGTGTTAGCGTACGGGTTAGGATTAGGGGACGGGTGAGGGTCAGGCTTCGGGGAAGGGTTAGGGTTAGGGTTCGGGCTAGGGTTAGGGTTAGGGGACGGGGAGGGTTTAGGGTCCAGGTGAGGGTACGACAACGCTTTAGGGGGAGCGTACGTGTGAGGGCGCGGGTTAGTGTTAGCGTACGGGTTAGGATTAGGGGACAGGTGAGGGTCAGGCTTCGGGGAAGGGTTAGGGTTAGGGTTCGGGCTAGGGTTAGGGTTAGGGGACGGGGAGGGTTTAGGGTCCAGGTGAGGGTACGACAACGATTTAGGGGGAGCGTACGTGTGAGGGCGCGGGTTAGTGTTAGCGTACGGGTTAGGATTAGGGGACGGGTGAGGGTCAGGCTTCGGGGAAGGGTTAGGGTTAGGGTTCGGGCTAGGGTTAGGGTTAGGGGACGGGGAGGGTTTAGGGTCCAGGTGAGGGTACGACATCGCTTTAGGGGGAGCGTACGTGTGAGGGCGCGGGTTAGTGTTAGCGTACGGGTTAGGATTAGGGGACGGGTGAGGGTCAGGCTTCGGTGAAGGGTTAGGGTGAGGGTTCGGGCTAGGGTTAGGGTTAGGGGACGGGGAGGGTTTAGGGTCCAGGTGAGGGTACGACAACGCTTTAGGGGGAGCGTACGTGTGAGGGCGCGGGTTAGTGTTAGCATACGGGTTAGGATTAGGGGACGGGTGAGGATCAGGCTTCGGGGAAGGGTTAGGGTTAGGGTTCGGGCTAGGGTTAGCGTTAGGGGACGGGGAGGATTTAGGGTCCAGGTGAGGGTACGACAACGATTTAGGGTGAGCGTACGTGTGAGGGCGCGGGTTAGTGTTAGCGTACGGGTTAGGATTAGGGGACGGGTGAGGGTCTGGCTTCGGGGAAGGGTTAGGGTTAGGGTTCGGGCTAGGGTTAGGGTTAGGGGACGGGGAGGGTTTAGGGTTCAGGTGAGGGTACGACAACGCTTTAGGGGGAGCGTACGTGTGAGGGCGCGGGTTAGTGTTAGCGTACGGGTTAGGATTAGGGGACGGGTGAGGATCAGGCTTCGGGGAAGGGTTAGGGTTAGGGTTCGGGCTAGGGTTAGGGTTAGGGGACGGGGAGGATTTAGGGTCCAGGTGAGGGTACGACAACGATTTAGGGTGAGCGTACGTGTGAGGGCGCGGGTTAGTGTTAGCGTACGGCTTAGGATTAGGGGACGGGGGAGGGTCTGGCTTCGGGGAAGGGTTAGGGTTAGGGTTCGGGCTAGGGTTAGGGTTAGGGGACGGGGAGGGTTTAGGGTCCAGGTGAGGGTACGACAACGCTTTAGGGGGAGCGTACGTGTGAGGGCGCGGGTTAGTGTTAGCGTACGTGTTAGGATTAGGGGACGGGTGAGGGTCAGGCTTCGGGGAAGGGTTAGGGTTAGGGTTCGGGCTAGGGTTAGGGTTAGGGGACGTGGAGGGTTTAGGGTCCAGTTGAGGGTATGACATCGCTTTAGGGGGAGCGTACGTGTGAGGGCGCGGGTTAGTGTTAGCGTACGGGTTAGGATTAGGGGACGGGTGATGGTCAGGCTTCGGGGAAGGGTTAGGGTTAGGGTTCGGGCTAGGGTAAGGGTTAGGGGACGTAGACGGTTTAGGGTCCAGGTGACGGTACGACAACGCTTTAGGGGGAGCGTACGTGTGAGGGCGTGAGTTAGTGTTAGCGTACTGGTTAGGATTAGGGGACGGGTGAGGGTCAGGCTTCAGGGAATAGTTAGGGTTAGGGTTCGGGCTAGGGTTAGGGTTAGGGGACGGGGAGGGTTTAGGGTCCAGGTGAGGATACGACAACGCTTTAGGGGGAGCGTACGTGTGAGGGAGCGGTTTAGTGTTAGCGTACGGGTTAGGATTAGGGGACGGGTGAGGGTCAGACTTCGGGGAAGGGTTAGGGTGAGGGTTCGGGCTAGGGTTAGGGTTAGGGGACGGGGAGGGTTTAGGGTCCAGGTGAGGGTACGACAACCCTTTAGGGGGAGCGTACGTGTTAGGGCGCGGGTTAGTGTTAGCGTACGGGTTAGGAATAGGGGACGGGTGAGGGTCAAGCTTCGGGGAAGGGTTACGGTTAGGGTTCGGGCTAGGGTTAGGGTTAGGGGACGGGGAGGGTTTAGGGTCCAGGTGAGGGTACGACATCGCTTTAGGGGGAGCGTACGTTTGAGGGCGCGGGTTAGTGTTAGCGTACGGGTTAGGATTAGGGGACGGGTGAGGGTCAGGCTTCGGGGAAGGGTTAGGGTTAGGGTTCGGGCTAGGGTTAGGGTTAGGGGACGGGGACGGTTTAGGGTCCAGGTGAGGGTACGACATCGCTTTAGGGGGAGCGTATGTTTGAGGGCGCGGGTTAGTGTTAGCGTACGGGTTAGGATTAGGGGACGGGTGAGGGTCAGGCTTCGGGGAAGGGTTAGGGTTAGGGTTCGGGCTAGGGTTAGGGTTAGGGGACGGGGAGGGTTTAGGGTCCAGGTGAGGGTACGACATCGCTTTAGGGGGAGCGTACGTGTGAGGGCGCGGGTTAGTGTTAGCGTACGGGTTAGGATTAGGGGACGGGTGAGTGTCAGGCTTCGGGGAAGGGTTAGGGTGAGGGTTCGGGCTAGGGTTAGGGTTAGGGGACGGGGAGGGTTTAGGGTCCAGGTGAGGGTACGACAACGCTTTAGGGGGAGCGTACGTGTGAGGGCGCGGGTTAGTGTTAGCATACGGGTTAGGATTAGGGGACGGGTGAGGATCAGGCTTCGGGGAAGGGTTAGGGTTAGGGTTCGGGCTAGGGTTAGCGTTAGGGGACGGGGAGGATTTAGGGTCCAGGTGAGGGTACGACAACGATTTAGGGTGAGCGTACGTGTGAGGGCGCGGGTTAGTGTTAGCGTACGGGTTAGGATTAGGGGACGGGTGAGGGTCTGGCTTCGGGGAAGGGTTAGGGTTAGGGTTCGGGCTAGGGTTAGGGTTAGGGGACGGGGAGGGTTTAGGGTCCAGGTGAGGGTACGACAACGCTTTAGGGGGAGCGTACGTGTGAGGGCGCGGGTTAGTGTTAGCGTACGGGTTAGGATTAGGGGACGGGTGAGGATCAGGCTTCGGGGAAGGGTTAGGGTTAGGGTTCGGGCTAGGGTTAGGGTTAGGGGACGGGGAGGATTTAGGGTCCAGGTGAGGGTACGACAACGATTTAGGGTGAGCGTACGTGTGAGGGCGCGGGTTAGTGTTAGCGTACGGCTTAGGATTAGGGGACGGGTGAGGGTCTGGCTTCGGGGAAGGGTTAGGGTTAGGGTTCGGGCTAGGGTTAGGGTTAGGGGACGGGGAGGGTTTAGGGTCCAGGTGAGGGTACGACAACGCTTTAGGGGGAGCGTACGTGTGAGGGCGCGGGTTAGTGTTAGCGTACGTGTTAGGATTAGGGGACGGGTGAGGGTCAGGCTTCGGGGAAGGGTTAGGGTTAGGGTTCGGGCTAGGGTTAGGGTTAGGGGACGTGGAGGGTTTAGGGTCCAGTTGAGGGTACGACATCGCTTTAGGGGGAGCGTACGTGTGAGGGCGCGGGTTAGTGTTAGCGTACGGGTTAGGATTAGGGGACGGGTGAGGGTCAGGCTTCGGGGAAGGGTTAGGGTTAGGGTTCGGGCTAGGGTAAGGGTTAGGGGACGTAGACGGTTTAGGGTCCAGGTGACGGTACGACAACGCTTTAGGGGGAGCGTACGTGTGAGGGCGTGAGTTAGTGTTAGCGTACTGGTTAGGATTAGGGGACGGGTGAGGGTCAGGCTTCAGGGAATAGTTAGGGTTAGGGTTCGGGCTAGGGTTAGGGTTAGGGGACGGGGAGGGTTTAGGGTCCAGGTGAGGATACGACAACGCTTTAGGGGGAGCGTACGTGTGAGGGAGCGGTTTAGTGTTAGCGTACGGGTTAGGATTAGGGGACGGGTGAGGGTCAGACTTCGGGGAAGGGTTAGGGTTAGGGTTCGGGCTAGGGTTAGGGTTAGGGGACGGGGAGGGTTTAGGGTCCAGGTGAGGGTACGACAACCCTTTAGGGGGAACGTACGTGTGAGGGCACGGGTTAGTGTTAGCGTACGGGTTAGGAATAGGGGACGGGTGAGGGTCAAGCTTCGGGGAAGGGTTACGGTTAGGGTTCGGGCTAGGGTTAGGGTTAGGGGACGGGGAGGGTTTAGGGTCCAGGTGAGGGTACGACATCGCTTTAGGGGGAGCGTACGTTTGAGGGCGCGGGTTAGTGTTAGCGTACGGGTTAGGATTAGCGGACGGGTGAGGGTCAGGCTTCGGGGAAGGGTTAGGGTTAGGGTTCGGGCTAGGGTTAGGGTTAGGGGACGGGGACGGTTTAGGGTCCAGGTGAGCGTACGACATCGCTTTAGGGGGAGCGTACGTTTGAGGGCGCGGGTTAGTGTTAGCGTACGGGTTAGGATTAGGGGACGGGTGAGGGTCAGGCTTCGGGGAAGGGTTAGGGTGAGGGTTCGGGCTAGGGTTAGGGTTAGGGGACGGGGACGGTTTAGGGTCCAGGTGAGGGTACGACAACGCTTTAGGGGGAGCGTACGTGTGAGGGCGCGGGTTAGTGTTAGCGTACGGGTTAGGATTAGGGGACGGGTGAGGGTCAGGCTTCGGGGAAGGGTTAGGGTTAGGGTTCGGGCTAGGGTTAGGGTTAGGGCACGGGGAGGGTTTAGGGTCCAGGTGAGGGTACGACAACGATTTAGGGGGAGCGTACGTGTGAGGGCGCGGGTTAGTGTTAGCGTACGTGTTAGGATTAGGGGACGGGTGAGGGTCTGGCTTCGGGGAAGGGTTAGGGTTAGGGTTCGGGCTAGGGTTAGGGTTAGGGGACGGGGACGGTTTAGGGTCCAGGTGAGGGTACGACATCGCTTTAGGGGGAGCGTACGTGTGAGGGCGCGGGTTAGTGTTAGCGTACGGGTTAGGATTAGGGGACGGGTGAGGGTCAGGCTTCGGGGAAGGGTTAGGGTGAGGGTTCGGGCTAGGGTTAGGTTTAGGGGACGGGGACGGTTTAGGGTCCAGGTGAGGGTACGACAACGCTTTAGGGGGAGTGTACGTGTGAGGGCGCGGGTTAGTGTTAGCGTACGGGTTAGGATTAGGGGACGGGTGAGGGTCAGGCTTCGGGGAAGGGTTAGGGTTAGGGTTCGGGCTAGGGTTAGGGTTAGGGGACAGGGAGGGTTTAGGGTCCAGTTGAGGGTACGACAACGCTTTAGGGGGAGCGTACGTGTGAGGGCGCGGGTTAGTGTTAGCGTACGGGTTAGGATTAGGGGACGGGTGAGGGTCAGGCTTCGGGGAAGGGTTAGGGTTAGGGTTTGGGCTAGGGTTAGGGTTAGGGGACGTAGACGGTTTAGGGTCCAGGTGACGGTACGACAACGCTTTAGGGGGAGCGTACGTGTGAGGGCGTGGGTTAGTGTTAGCGTACTGGTTAGGATTAGGGGACGGGTGAGGGTCAGGCTTCGGGGAAGATTTAGGGTTAGGGTTCTGGCTAGGGTTAGGGTTAGGGGACGGGGACGGTTTAGGGTCCAGGTGAGTGTACGACAACGCTTTAGGGGGAGCGTACGTGTGAGGGCGCGGGTTAGTGTTAGCGTACGGGTTAGGATTAGGGGACGGGTGAGGGTCAGGCTTCGGGGAAGGGTTAGGGTTAGGGTTCGGGCTAGGGTTAGGGTTAGGGGACGGGGAGGGTTTAGGGTCCAGGTGAGGGTACGACAACGCTTTAGGGGGAGCGTACGTGTGAGGGCGCGGGTTAGTGTTAGCGTACGGGTTAGGATTAGGGGACGGGTGAGCGTCAGGCTTCGGGGAAGGTTTAGGGTTAGGGTGCGGGCTAGGTTTAGGGATAGGGGACGGGGAGGCTTTAGGGTCCAGGTGAGGGTACGACAACGCTTTAGGGGGAGCGTACTTGTGAGGGCGCGGGTTACTGTTAGCGTACGGGTTAGGATTAGGGGACGGGTGAGGGTCAGGCTTCGGGGAAGGGTTAGGGTTAGGGTTCGGGCTAGGGTTAGGGTTAGGGGACGGGGAGGGTTTAGGGTCCAGTTGAGGGTACGACAACGCTTTAGGGGGAGCGTACGTGTGAGGGCGCGGGTTAGTGTTAGCGTACGGGTTAGGATTAGGGGACGGGTGAGGGTCAGGCTTCGGGGAAGGGTTAGGGTTAGGGTTCGGGCTAGGGTTAGGGTTAGGGGACGGGGAGGGTTTAGGGTCCAGGTGAGGGTACGACAACGCTTTAGGGGGAGCGTACGTGTGAGGGCGCGGGTTAGTGTTAGCGTACGGGTTAGGATTAGGGGACGGGTGAGGGTCAGGCTTCGGGGAAGGTTTAGGGTTAGGGTGCGGGCTAGGGTTAGGGATAGGGGACGGGGAGGGTTTAGGGTCCAGGTGAGGGTACGACAACGCTTTAGGGGGAGCGTACGTGTGAGGGTGCGGGTTAGTGTTAGCGTACGGGTTAGGATTATGGGACGGGTGAGGGTCAGGCTTCGGGGAAGGGTTAGGGTTAGGGTTCGGGCTAGGGTTAGGGTTAGGGGACGGGGAGGGTTTAGGGTCCAGTTGAGGGTATGACAACGCTTTAGGGGGAGCGTACGTGTGAGGGCGCGGGTTAGTGTTAGCGTACGGGTTAGGATTAGGGGACGGGTGAGGGTCAGGCTTCGGGAAAGGGTTAGGGTTAGGGTTCGGGCTAGGGTTAGGGTTAGGGGACGGGGACGGTTTAGGGTCCAGGTGAGGGTACGACATCGCTTTACGGGGAGCGTACGTTTGAGGGCGCGGGTTAGTGTTAGCGTACGGGTTAGGATTAGGGGACGGGTGAGGGTCAGGCTTCGGGGAAGGGTTAGGGTGAGGGTTCGGGCTAGGGTTAGGGTTAGGGGACGGGGACGGTTTAGGGTCCAGGTGAGGGTACGACAACGCTTTAGGGGGAGCGTACGTGTGAGGGCGCGGGTTAGTGTTAGCGTACGGGTTAGGATTAGGGGACGGGTGAGGGTCAGGCTTCGGGGAAGGGTTAGGGTTAGGGTTCGGGCTAGGGTTAGGGTTAGGGCACGGGGAGGGTTTAGGGTCCAGGTGAGGGTACGACAACGATTTAGGGGGAGCGTACGTGTGAGGGCGCGGGTTAGTGTTAGCGTACGTGTTAGGATTAGGGGACGGGTGAGGGTCTGGCTTCGGGGAAGGGTTAGGGTTAGGGTTCGGGCTAGGGTTAGGGTTAGGGGACGGGGACGGTTTAGGGTCCAGGTGAGGGTACGACATCGCTTTAGGGGGAGCGTACGTTTGAGGGCGCGGGTTAGTGTTAGCGTACGGGTTAGGATTAGGGGACGGGTGAGGGTCAGGCTTCGGGGAAGGGTTAGGGTGAGGGTTCGGGCTAGGGTTAGGGTTAGGGGACGGGGAGGGTTTAGGGTCCAGGTGAGGGTACGACAACGCTTTAGGGGGAGCGTACGTGTGAGGGCGCGGGTTAGTGTTAGCGTACGGGTTAGGATTAGGGGACGGGTGAGCGTCAGGCTTCGGGGAAGGTTTAGGGTTAGGGTGCGGGCTAGGTTTAGGGATAGGGGACGGGGAGGCTTTAGGGTCCAGGTGAGGGTACGACAACGCTTTAGGGGGAGCGTACGTGTGAGGGCGCGGGTTAGTGTTAGCGTACGGGTTAGGATTAGGGGACGGGTGAGGGTCAGGCTTCGGGGAAGGGTTAGGGTTAGGGTTCGGGCTAGGGTTAGGGTTAGGGGACGGGGAGGGTTTAGGGTCCAGTTGAGGGTACGACAACGCTTTAGGGGGAGCGTACGTGTGAGGGCGCGGGTTAGTGTTAGCGTACGGGTTAGGATTAGGGGACGGGTGAGGGTCAGGCTTCGGGGAAGGGTTAGGGTTAGGGTTAGGGTTCGGGCTAGGGTTAGGGTTAGGGGACGGGGAGGGTTTAGGGTCCAGGTGAGGGTACGACAACGCTTTAGGGGGAGCGTACGTGTGAGGGCGCGGGTTAGTGTTAGCGTACGGGTTAGGATTAGGGGACGGGTGAGGGTCAGGCTTCGGGGAAGGGTTAGGGTTAGGGTTCGGGCTAGGGTTAGGGTTAGGGGACGGGGAGGGTTTAGGGTCCAGGTGAGGGTACGACAACGCTTTAGGGGGAGCGTACGTGTGAGGGCGCGGGTTAGTGTTAGCGTACGGGTTAGGATTAGGGGACGGGTGAGGGTCAGGCTTCGGGGAAGGTTTAGGGTTAGGGTGCGGGCTAGGGTTAGGGATAGGGGACGGGGAGGGTTTAGGGTCCAGGTGAGGGTACGACAACGCTTTAGGGGGAGCGTACGTGTGAGGGCGCGGGTTAGTGTTAGCGTACGGGTTAGGATTATGGGACGGGTGAGGGTCAGGCTTCGGGGAAGGGTTAGGGTTAGGGTTCGGGCTAGGGTTAGGGTTAGGGGACGGGGAGGGTTTAGGGTCCAGTTGAGGGTACGACAACGCTTTAGGGGGAGCGTACGTGTGAGGGCGCGGGTTAGTGTTAGCGTACGGGTTAGGATTAGGGGACGGGTGAGGGTCAGGCTTCGGGAAAGGGTTAGGGTTAGGGTTCGGGCTAGGGTTAGGGTTAGGGGACGGGGACGGTTTAGGGTCCAGGTGAGGGTACGACATCGCTTTAGGGGGAGCGTACGTTTGAGGGCGCGGGTTAGTGTTAGCGTACGGGTTAGGATTAGGGGACGGGTGAGGGTCAGGCTTCGGGGAAGGGTTAGGGTGAGGGTTCGGGCTAGGGTTAGGGTTAGGGGACGGGGAGGGTTTAGGGTCCAGGTGAGGGTACGACAACGCTTTAGGGGGAGCGTACGTGTGAGGGCGCGGGTTATTGTTAGCGTACGGGTTAGGATTAGGGGACGGGTGAGGGTCACGCTTCGGGGAAGGGTTAGGGTTAGGGTTCGGGCTAGGGTTAGGGTTAGGGGACGGGGAGGGTTTAGGGTCCAGGTGAGGGTACGACAACGATTTAGGGGGAGCGTACGTGTGAGGGCGCGGGTTAGTGTTAGCGTACGGGTTAGGATTAGGGGACGGGTGAGGGTCAGGCTTCGGGGAAGGGTTAGGGTTAGGGTTCGGGCTAGGGTTAGTGTTAGGGGACGGGGAGGGTTTAGGGTCCAGGTGAGGGTACGACATCGCTTTAGGGGGAGCGTACGTGTGAGGGCGCGGGTTAGTGTTAGCGTACGGGTTAGGATTAGGGGACGGGTGAGGGTCAGGCTTCGGGGAAGGGTTAGGGTTAGGGTTCTGGCTAGGGTAAGGGTTAGGGGACGTAGACGGTTTAGGGTCCAGGTGACGGTACGACAACGCTTTAGGGGGAGCGTACGTGTGAGGGCGTGAGTTAGTGTTAGCGTACTGGTTAGGATTAGGGGACGGGTGAGGGTCAGTCTTCAGGGAATAGTTAGGGTTAGGGTTCGGGCTAGGGTTAGGGTTAGGGGACGGGGAGGGTTTAGGGTCCAGGTGAGGGTACGACAACGCTTTAGGGGGAGCGTACGTGTGAGGGCGCGGGTTAGTGTTAGCGTACGGGTTAGGATTAGGGGACGGGTGAGGGTCAGGTTTCGGGGAAGGGTTAGGTTTAGGGTTCGGGCTAGGGTTAGGGTTAGGGGACGGGGACGGTTTACGGTCCAGGTGATGGTACGACAACGCTTTAGGGGGAGCGTACGTGTGAGGGCGCGGGTTAGTGTTAGCGTACGGGTTAGGATTAGGGGACGGGTGAGGGTCAGGCTTCGGGGAAGGGTTAGGGTTAGGGTTCGGGCTAGGGTTAGGTTTAGGGGACGGGGAGGGTTTAGGGTCCAGTTGAGGGTACGACAACGCTTTAGGGGGAAGCGTACGTGTGAGGGCGCGGGTTAGTGTTAGCATACGGGTAAGGATTAGGGGACGGGTGAGGGTCAGGCTTCGGGGAAGGGTTAGGGTTAGGGTTCGGGCTAGGGTTAGGGTTAGGGGACGGGGACGGTTTAGGGTCCAGGTGACGGTACGACAACGCTTTAGGGAGAGCGTACGTGTGAGGGCGTGGGTTAGTGTTAGCGTATGGTTTAGGAGTAGGGGACGGGTGAGGGTCAGGCTTCGGGGAAGGGTTAGGGTTAGGGTTCGGGCTAGGGTTAGGGTTAGGGGACGGGGAGGGTTTAGGGTCCAGGTGAGGGTACGACAACGCTTTAGGGGGAGCGTACGTGTGAGGGCGCGGGTTAGTGTTAGCGTACGGGTTAGGATTAGGGGACGGGTGAGGGTCAGGCTTCGGGGAAGGGTTAGGGTTAGGGTTCGGGCTAGGGTTAGGGTTCAGGCTAGGGTTAGGGTTAGGGGACGGGGAGGGTTTAGGGTCCAGTTGAGGGTACGACAACGCTTTAGGGGGAGCGTTCGTGTGAGGGCGCGGGTTAGTGTTAGCGTACGGGTTAGGATTAGGGGACGGGTGAGGGTCAGGCTTCGGGGAAGGGTTACGATTAGGGTTCGGGCTAGGGTTAGGGTTAGGGGACGGGGACGGTTTAGGGTCCAGGTGACGGTACGACAACGCTTTAGGGAGAGCGTACGTGTGAGGGCGTGGGTTAGTGTTAGCGTACGGGTTAGGATTAGGGGACGGTTGAGGGTCAGGCTTCGGGGAAGGGTTAGGGTTAGGGTTCGGGCTAGGGTTAGGGTTAGGGGACGGGGAGGGTTTAGGGTCCAGGTGAGGGTACGACAACGCTTTAGGGGGAGCGTACGTGTGAGGGCGCGGGTTAGTGTTAGCGTACGGGTTAGGATTACGGGACGGGTGAGGGTCAGGCTTCGGGGAAGGGTTAGGGTTAGGGTTCGGGCTAGGGTTAGGGTTAGGGGACGGGGAGGGTTTAGGGTCCAGTTGAGGGTACGACAACGCTTTAGGGGGAGCGTACGTGTGAGGGCGCGGGTTAGTGTTAGCGTACGGGTTAGGATTAGGGGACGGGTGAGGGTCAGGCTTCGGGGAAGGGTTGGGGTTAGGTTTCGTGCTAGGGTTAGGGTTAGGGGACGTAGACGGTTTAGGGTCCAGGTGACGGTACGACGACGCTTTAGGGGGAGCGTACGTGTGAGGGCGTGAGTTAGTTTTAGCGTACTGGTTAGGATTAGGGGACGGGTGAGGGTCAGGCTTCGGGGAAGTGTTAGGGTTAGGGTTCGGGCTAGGGTTAGGGTTAGGGGACGGGGAGGGTTTAGGGTCCAGGTGAGGGTACGACAACGCTTTAGGGGGAGCGTACGTGTGAGGGCGCGGGTTAGTGTTAGCGTACGGGTTAGGATTAGGGGACGGGTGAGGGTCAGGCTTCGGGGAAGGGTTAGGGTTAGGGTTCAGGCTACGGTTAGGGTTAGGGGACGGGGAGGGTTTAGGGTCCAGGTGAGGGTACGACAACGCTTTAGGGGGAGCGTACGTGTGAGGGCGCGGGTTAGTGTTAGCGTACGGGTTAGGATTAGGGGACGGGTGAGGGTCAGGCTTCGGGGAGGAGTTAGGGTTAGGGTTCGGGCTAGGGTTAGGGTTAGGGGATGGGGAGGATTTAGGGTCCAGGTGAGGGTACGACAACGCTTTAGGGGGAGCGTACGTGTGAGGGCGCGGGTTAGTGTTAGCGTACGGGTTACGATTAGGGGACGGGTGAGGGTCAGGCTTCGGGGAAGAGTTAGGGTTAGGGTTCGGGCTAGGGTTAGGGTTAGGGGTCGGGGACGGTTTAGAGTCCAGGTGACGGTACGACAACGCTTTAGGGAGAGCGTACGTGTGAGGGCGTGGGTTAGTGTTAGCGTACGGGTTAGGATTAGGGGACGGGTGAGGGTCAGGCTTTGGGGAAGGGTTAGGGTTAGGGTTCGGGCTAGGGTTAGGGTTAGGGGATGGGGAGGGTTTAGGGTCCAGGTGAGGGTACGACAACCCTTTAGGGGGAGCGTACGTGTGAGGGCGCGGGTTAGTGTTAGCGTACGGGTTAGGATTAGGGGACGGGTGAGGGTCAGGCTTTGGGGAAGGGTTAGGGTTAGGGTTCGGGCTAGGGTTAGGGTTAGGGCACGGGGAGGGTTTAGGGTCCAGGTGAGGGTACGACAATGATTTAGGGGGAGCGTACGTGTGAGGGCGCGGGTTAGTGTTAGCGTACGGGTTAGGATTAGGGGACGGGTGAGGGTCTGGCTTCGGGGAAGGGTTAGGGTTAGGGTTCGCGCTAGGGTTAGGGTTAGGGGACGCGGAGGGTTTAGGGTCCAGGTGAGGGTACAACAACGCTTTAGGGGGAGCGTACGTGTGAGGGCGCGGGTTAGTGTTAGCGTACGGGTTAGGATTAGGGGACGGGTGAGGGTCAGGCTTCGGGGAAGGGTTAGGGTTAGGGTTCGGGCTAGGGTTAGGATTAGGGGACAGGGCCGGTTTAGGGTCCAGTTGAGGGTACGACAACGCTTTAGGGGGAGCGTACGTGTGAGGGCGCGGGTTAGTGTTAGCGTACGGTTTAGGATTAGGGGACGGGTGAGGGTCAGGCTTCGGGGAAGGGTTAGGGTTAGGGTTCGGGCTAGAGTTAGGGTTAGGGGACGGGGACGGTTTAGGATCCAGGTGACGGTACGACAACGCTTTAGGGAGAGCGTACGTGTGAGGGCGTGGGTTAGTGTTAGCGTACGGGTTAGGATTAGGGGACGGGTGAGGGTCAGGTTTCGGGGAAGGGTTAGGGTTAGGGTTCAGTCTAGGGTTAGGGTTAGTGGACGGGGAGGGTTTAGGGTCCAGGTGAGGGTACGACAACGCTTTAGAGTGAGCGTACGTGTGAGGGCGCGGGTTAGTGTTAGCGTACGGGTTAGGATTAGGGGACGGGTGAGGGTCAGGCTTCGGGGAAGGGTTAGGGTTAGGGTTCGGGCTAGGGTTAGGGTTAGTGGACGGGGAGGGTTTAGGGTCCAGTTGAGGGTACGACAACGCTTTAGGGGGAGCGTACGTGTGAGCGCACGGGTTAGTGTTAACGAACGGGTTAGGATTAGGGGACAGGTGAGGGTCAGGCTTCGGGGAAGGGTTAGGGTTAGGGTTCGGGCTAGGGTTAGGGTTAGGGGACGGGGAGGGTTTAGGGTCCAGGTGAGGGTACGACAACGCTTTAGGAGGAGCGTACGTGTGAGGGCGCGGGTTAGTGTTAGCGTACGGGTTAGGATTAGGGGACGGGTGAGGGTCAGGCTTCGGGGAAGGTTTAGGGTTAGGGTTCGGGCTAGGGTTAGGGTTAGGGGACGGGGAGGGTTTAGGGTCCAGGTGAGGGTACGACAACGCTTTAGGGGGAGCGTACGTGTGAGGGCGCGGGTTAGTGTTAGCGTATGGGTTAGGATTATGGGACGGGTGAGGGTCAGGCTTCGGGGAAGGGTTAGGATTAGGGTTCGGGCTAGGGTTAGGGTTAGGGGACGGGGACGGTTTAGGGTCCAGGTGAGGGTACGACAACCCTTTAGGGGGAGCGTACGTGTGAGGGCGCGGGTTAGTGTTAGCGTACGGGTTAGGATTAGGGGACGGGTGAGGGTCAGGCTTCGGGGAAGGGTTAGGGTTAGGGTTCGGGCTAGGGTTAGGGTTAGGGGACGGGGAGGGTTTAGGGTCCAGTTGAGGGTACGACAACGCTTTAGGGGGAGCGTACGTGTGAGCGCGCGGGTTAGTGTTAGCGAACGGGTTAGGATTAGGGGACGGGTGAGGGTCAGGCTTCGGGGAAGGGTTAGGGTTAGGGTTCGGGCTAGGGTTAGGGTTAGGGGACGGGGACGGTTTAGGGTCCAGGTGAGGGTACAACAACGCTTTAGGGAGAGCGTACGTGTGAGGGCGTGAGTTAGTGTTAGCGTACGGGTTAGGATTAGGGGACGGGTGAGGGTCAGGCTTTGGGGAAGGGTTAGGGTTAGGGTTCGGGCTAGGGTTAGGGTTAGGGGACGGGGAGGGTTTAGGGTCCAGGTGAGGGTACGACAACGCTTTAGGGGGAGCGTACGTGTGAGGGCGCGGGTTAGTGTTAGCGTACGGGTTAGGATTAGGGGACGGGTGAGGGTCAGGCTTCGGGGAAGGTTTAGGGTTAGGGTTTGGGGTAGGGTTAGGGTTAGGGGATGGGGAGGGTTTCGGGTCCAGGTGAGGGTATGACAACGCTTTAGGGGGAGTGTACGTGTGAGAGCGCGCGTTAGTGTTAGCGTACGGGTTAGGATTAGGGGACGGGTGAGGGTCAGGCTTCGGGGAAGGGTTACGATTAGGGTTCGGGCTAGGGTTAGGGTTAGGGGACGGGGACGGTTTAGGGTCCAGGTGACGGTACGACAACGCTTTAGGGAGAGCGTACGTGTGAGGGCGTGGGTTAGTGTTAGCGTACGGGTTAGGATTAGGGGACGGGTGAGGGTCAGGCTTCGGGGAAGGGTTAGGGTTAGGGTTCGGGCTAGGGTTAGGGTTAGGGGACGGGGAGGGTTTAGGGTCCAGTTGAGGGTACGACAACGCTTTAGGGGGAGCGTACGTGTGAGGGCGCGGGTTAGTGTTAGCGTACGGGTTAGGATTAGGGGACGGGTGAGGGTCAGGCTTCGGGGAAGGGTTAGGGTTAGGGTTCGGGCTAGGGTTAGGGTTAGGGGACGGGGACGGTTTAGGGTCCAGGTGAGGGTACGACATCGCTTTAGGGGGAGCGTACGTTTGAGGGCGCGGGTTAGTGTTAGCGTACGGGTTAGGATTAGGGGACGGGTGAGGGTCAGGCTTCGGGGAAGGGTTAGGGTGAGGGTTCGGGCTAGGGTTAGGGTTAGGGGACGGGGACGGTTTAGGGTCCAGGTGAGGGTACGACAACGCTTTAGGGGGAGCGTACGTGTGAGGGCGCGGGTTAGTGTTAGCGTACGGGTTAGGATTAGGGGACGGGTGAGGGTCAGGCTTCGGGGAAGGGTTAGGGTTAGGGTTCGGGCTAGGGTCAGGGTTAGGGCACGGGGAGGGTTTAGGGTCCAGGTGAGGGTACGACAACGATTTAGGGGGAGCGTACGTGTGAGGGCGCGGGTTAGTGTTAGCGTACGGGTTAGGATTAGGGGACGGGTGAGGGTCTGGCTTCGGGGAAGGGTTAGGGTTAGGGTTCGGGCTAGGGTTAGGGTTAGGGGACGGGGAGGGTTTAGGGTCCAGGTGAGGGTACAACAACGCTTTAGGGGGAGCGTACGTGTGAGGGCGCGGGTTAGTGTTAGCGTACGGGTTAGGATTAGGGGACGGGTGAGGGTCAGGCTTCGGGGAAGGGTTAGGGTTAGGGTTCGGGCTAGGGTTAGGATTAGGGGACAGGGCCGGTTTAGGGTCCAGTTGAGGGTACGACAACGCTTTAGGGGGAGCGTACGTGTGAGGGCGCGGGTTAGTGTTAGCGTACGGTTTAGGATTAGGGGACGGGTGAGGGTCAGGCTTCGGGGAAGGGTTAGGGTTAGGGTTCGGGCTATAGTTAGGGTTAGGGGACGGGGACGGTTTAGGATCCAGGTGACGGTACGACAACGCTTTAGGGAGAGCGAACGTGTGAGGGCGTGGGTTAGTGTTAGCGTACGGGTTAGGATTAGGGGACGGGTGAGGGTCAGGCTTCGGGGAAGGGTTAGGGTTAGGGTTCGGGCTAGGGTTAGGGTTAGGGGACGGGGAGGGTTCAGGGTCCAGGTGAGGGTACGACAACGCTTTAGGGGGAGCATATGTGTGAGGGCGCGGGTTAGTGTTAGCGTACGGGTTAGGATTAGGGGACGGGTGAGGGTCAGGCTTCGGGGAAGGGTTAGGGTTAGGGTTCGGGCTAGGGTTAGGGTTAGTGGACGGGGAGGGTTTAGGGTCCACGTGAGGGTACGACAACGCTTTAGGGGGAGCGTACGTGTGAGCGCACGGGTTAGTGTTAGCGTACGGGTTAGGATTAGGGGACGGGTGAGGGTCAGGCTTCGGGGAAGAGTTAGGGTTCGGGTTCGGGCTAGGGTTAGGGTTAGGGGACGGGGACGGTTTAGGGTCCAGGTGAGGGTACGACAACGCTTTAGGGAGAGCGTACGTGTGAGGGCGTGGGTTAGTGTTAGCATACGGTTTAGGATTAGGGGACGGCTGAGGGTCAGGCTTCGGGGAAGGGTTAGGGTTAGTGTTCGGGCTAGGGTTAGGGTTAGGGGACAGGGAGGGTTTAGGGTCCAGGTGAGGGTACGACAACGATTTAGGGTGAGCGTACGTGTGAGGGCGCGGGTTAGTGTTAGCGTACGTCTTAGGATTAGGGGACGGGTGAGGGTCTGGCTTCGGGGAAGGGTTAGGGTTAGGGTTCGGGCTAGGGTTAGGGTTAGGGGACGGGGAGGGTTTAGGGTCCAGGTGAGGGTACGACAACGCTTTAGGGGGAGCGTACGTGTGAGGGCGCGGGTTAGTGTTAGCGTACGGGTTAGGATTAGGGGACGGGTGAGGGTCAGGCTTCGGGGAAGGGTTAGGGTTAGGGTTCGGGCTAGGGTTAGGGTTAGGGGACGTAGACGGTTTAGGGTCCAGGTGACGGTACGACAACGCTTTAGGGGGAGCGTACGTGTGAGGGCGTGAGTTAGTGTTAGCGTACTGGTTAGGATTAGGGGACGGGTGAGGCTCAGGCTTCAGGGAATAGTTAGGGTTAGGGTTCGGGCTAGGGTTAGGGTTAGGGGACGGGGACGGTTTAGGGTCCAGGTGAGGATACGACAACGCTTTAGGGGGAGCGTACGTGTGAGGGAGCGGTTTAGTGTTAGCGTACGGGTTAGGATTAGGGGACGGGTGAGGGTCAGACTTCGGGGAAGGTTTAGGGTTAGGGTTCGGGCTAGGGTTAGGGTTAGGGGACGGGGAGGGTTTAGGGTCCAGGTGAGGGTACGACAACCCTTTAGGGGGAGCGTACGTGTGAGGGCGTGGGTTAGTGTTAGCGTACGGGTTAGGAATAGGGGACGGGTGAGGGTCAAGCTTCGGGGAAGGGTTACAGTTAGGGTTCGGGCTAGGGTTAGGGTTAGGGGACGGGGAGGGTTTAGGGTCCAGGTGAGGGTACGACATCGCTTTACGGGGAGCGTACGTTTGAGGGCGCGGGTTAGTGTTAGCGTATGGGTTAGGATTAGGGGACGGGTGAGGGTCAGGCTTCGGGGAAGGGTTAGGGTGAGGGTTCGGGCTAGGGTTAGGGTTAGGGGACGGGGACGGTTTAGGGTCCAGGTGAGGGTACGACAACGCTTTAGGGGGAGCGTACGTGTGAGGGCGCGGGTTAGTGTTAGCGTACGGGTTAGGATTAGGGGACGGGTGAGGGTCAGGCTTCGGGGAAGGGTTAGGGTTAGGGTTCGGGCTAGGGTTAGGGTTAGGGCATGGGGAGGGTTTAGGGTCCAGGTGAGGGTACGACAACGAATTAGGGGGAGCGTACGTGTGAGGGCGCGGGTTAGTGTTAGCGTACGGGTTAGGATTAGGGGACGGGTGAGGGTCTGGCTTCGGGGAAGGGTTAGGGTTAGGGTTCGGGCTAGGGTTAGGGTTAGGGGAAGGGGAGGGTTTAGGGTCCAGGTGAGGGTACAACAACGCTTTAGGGGGAGCGTACGTGTGAGGGCGCGGGTTAGTGTTAGCGTACGGGTTAGGATTAGGGGACGGGTGAGGGTCAGGCTTCGGGGAAGGGTTAGGGTTAGGGTTCGGGCTAGGGTTAGGGTTAGGGGACAGGGAGGGTTTAGGGTCCAGTTGAGGGTACGACAACGCTTTAGGGGGAGCGTACGTGTGAGGGCGCGGGTTAGTGTTAGCGTACGGGTCAGGATTAGGGGACGGATGAGGGTCAGGCTTCGGGGAAGGGTTAGGGTTAGTGTTTGGGCTAGGGTTAGGGTTAGGGGACGTAGACGGTTTAGGGTCCAGGTGACGGTACGACAACGCTTTAGGGGGAGTGTACGTGTGAGGGCGTGAGTTAGTGTTAGCGTACTGGTTAGGATTAGGGGACGGGTGAGGGTCAGGCTTCGGGGAAGATTTAGGGTTAGGTTTCGGGCTAGGGTTAGGGTTAGGGGACGGGGACGGTTTAGGGTCCAGGTGAGGGTACGACAACGCTTTAGGGGGAGCGTACGTGTGAGGGAGCGGTTTAGTGTTAGCGTACGGGTTAGGATTAGGGGACGGGTGAGGGTCAGACTTCGGGGAAGGGTTAGTGTTAGGGTTCGGGCTAGGGTTAGGGTTAGGGGACGGGGAGGGTTTAGGGTCCAGGTGAGGGTACGACAACCCTTTAGGGGGAACGTACGTGTGAGGGCGCGGGTTAGTGTTAGCGTACGGGTTAGGAATAGGGGACGGGTGAGGGTCAAGCTTCGGGGAAGGGTTACGGTTAGGGTTCGGGCTAGGGTTAGGGTTAGGGGACGGGGAGGGTTTATGGTCCAGGTGAGGGTACGACATCGCTTTAGGGGGAGCGTACGTTTGAGGGCGCGGGTTAGTGTTAGCGTACGGGTTAGGATTAGGGGACGGGTGAGGGTCAGGCTTCGGGGAAGGGTTAGGGTTAGGGTTCGGGCTAGGGTTAGGGTTAGGGGACGGGGACGGTTTAGGGTCCAGGTGAGCGTACGACATCGCTTTAGGGGGAGCGTACGTTTGAGGGCGCGGGTTAGTGTTAGCGTACGGGTTAGGATTAGGGGACGGGTGAGGGTCAGGCTTCGGGGAAGGGTTAGGGTGAGGGTTCGGGCTAGGGTTAGGGTTAGGGGACGGGGACGGTTTAGGGTCCAGGTGAGGGTACGACATCGCTTTAGGGGGAGCGTACGTTTGAGGGCGCGGGTTAGTGTTAGCGTACGGGTTAGGATTAGGGGACGGGTGAGGGTCAGGCTTCGGGGAAGGGTTAGGGTTAGGGTTCGGGCTAGGGTTAGGGTTAGGGGACGGGGAGGGTTTAGGGTCCAGGTGAGGGTACGACAACGCTTTAGGGGGAGCGTACGTGTGAGGGCGCGGGTTAGTGTTAGCGTACGGGTTAGGATTAGGGGACAGGTGAGGGTCAGGCTTCGGGGAAGGGTTAGGGTTAGGGTTCGGGCTAGGGTTAGGGTTAGGGGACGGGGAGGGTTTAGGGTCCAGGTGAGGGTACGACAACGATTTAGGGGGAGCGTACGTGTGAGGGCGCGGGTTAGTGTTAGCGTACGGGTTAGGATTAGGGGACGGGTGAGGGTCAGGCTTCGGGGAAGGGTTAGGGTTAGGGTTCGGGCTAGGGTTAGGGTTAGGGGACGGGGAGGGTTTAGGGTCCAGGTGAGGGTACGACATCCCTTTAGGGGGAGCGTACGTGTGAGGGCGCGGGTTAGTGTTAGCGCACGGGTTAGGATTAGGGGACGGGTGAGGGTCAGGCTTCGGGGAAGGGTTAGGGTGAGGGTTCGGGCTAGGGTTAGGGTTAGGGGACGGGGAGGGTTTAGGGTCCAGGTGAGGGTACGACAACGCTTTAGGGGGAGCGTACGTGTGAGGGCGCGGGTTAGTGTTAGCATACGGGTTAGGATTAGGGGACGGGTGAGGATCAGGCTTCGGGGAAGGGTTAGGGTTAGGGTTCGGGCTAGGGTTAGCGTTAGGGGATGGGGAGGGTTTAGGGTCCAGGTGAGGGTACGACAACGATTTAGGGTGAGCGTACGTGTGAGGGCGCGGGTTAGTGTTAGCGTACGGGTTAGGATTAGGGGACGGGTGAGGGTCTGGCTTCGGGGAAGGGTTAGGGTTAGGGTTCGGGCTAGGGTTAGGGTTAGGGGACGGGGAGGGTTTAGGGTTCAGGTGAGGGTACGACAACGCTTTAGGGGGAGCGTACGTGTGAGGGCGCGGGTTAGTGTTAGCGTACGGGTTAGGATTAGGGGACGGGTGAGGATCAGGCTTCGGGGAAGGGTTAGGGTTAGGGTTCGGGCTAGGGTTAGGGTTAGGGGACGGGGAGGATTTAGGGTCCAGGTGAGGGTACGACAACGATTTAGGGTGAGCGTACGTGTGAGGGCGCGGGTTAGTGTTAGCGTACGGCTTAGGATTAGGGGACGGGTGAGGGTCTGGCTTCGGGGAAGGGTTAGGGTTAGGGTTCGGGCTAGGGTTAGGGTTAGGGGACGGGGAGGGTTTAGGGTCCAGGTGAGGGTACGACAACGCTTTAGGGGGAGCGTACGTGTGAGGGAGCGTTTTAGTGTTAGCGTACGGGTTAGGATTAGGGGACGGGTGAGGGTCAGACTTCGGGGAAGGGTTAGGGTTAGGGTTCGGGCTAGGGTTAGGGTTAGGGGACGGGGACGGTTTAGGGTCCAGGTGAGGGTACGACATCGCTTTAGGGGGAGCGTACGTTTGAGGGCGCGGGTTAGTGTTAGCGTACGGGTTAGGATTAGGGGACGGGTGAGGGTCAGGCTTCGGGGAAGGGTTAGGGTTAGGGTTCGGGCTAGGGTTAGGGTTAGGGGACGGGGAGGGTTTAGGGTCCAGGTGAGGGTACGACAACGCTTTAGGGGGAGCGTACGTGTGAGGGCGCGGGTTAGTGTTAGCGTACGGGTTAGGATTAGGGGACAGGTGAGTGTCAGGCTTCGGGGAAGGGTTAGGGTTAGGGTTCGGTCTAGGGTTAGGGTTAGGGGACGGGGAGGGTTTAGGGTCCAGGTGAGGGTACGACAACGATTTAGGGGGAGCGTACGTGTGAGGGCGCGGGTTAGTGTTAGCGTACGGGTTAGGATTAGGGGACGGGTGAGGGTCAGGCTTCGGGGAAGGGTTAGGGTTAGGGTTCGGGCTAGGGTTAGGGTTAGGGGACGGGGAGGGTTTAGGGTCCAGGTGAGGGTACGACATCCCTTTAGGGGGAGCGCACGTGTGAGGGCGCGGGTTAGTGTTAGCGCACGGGTTAGGATTAGGGGACGGGTGAGGGTCAGGCTTCGGGGAAGGGTTAGGGTGAGGGTTCGGGCTAGGGTTAGGGTTAGGGGACGGGGAGGGTTTAGGGTCCAGGTGAGGGTACGACAACGCTTTAGGGGGAGCGTACGTGTGAGGGCGCGGGTTAGTGTTAGCATACGGGTTAGGATTAGGGGACGGGTGAGGATCAGGCTTCGGGGAAGGGTTAGGGTTAGGGTTCGGGCTAGGGTTAGCGTTAGGGGACGGGGAGGGTTTAGGGTCCAGGTGAGGGTACGACAACGATTTAGGGTGAGCGTACGTGTGAGGGCGCGGGTTAGTGTTAGCGTACGGGTTAGGATTAGGGGACGGGTGAGGGTCTGGCTTCGGGGAAGGGTTAGGGTTAGGGTTCGGGCTAGGGTTAGGGTTAGGGGACGGGGAGGGTTTAGGGTTCAGGTGAGGGTACGACAACGCTTTAGGGGGAGCGTACGTGTGAGGGCGCGGGTTAGTGTTAGCGTACGGGTTAGGATTAGGGGACGGGTGAGGATCAGGCTTCGGGGAAGGGTTAGGGTTAGGGTTCGGGCTAGGGTTAGGGTTAGGGGACGGGGAGGATTTAGGGTCCAGGTGAGGGTACGACAACGATTTAGGGTGAGCGTACGTGTGAGGGCGCGGGTTAGTGTTAGCGTACGGCTTAGGATTAGGGGACGGGTGAGGGTCTGGCTTCGGGGAAGGGTTAGGGTTAGGGTTCGGGCTAGGGTTAGGGTTAGGGGACGGGGAGGGTTTAGGGTCCAGGTGAGGGTACGACAACGCTTTAGGGGGAGCGTACGTGTGAGGGCGCGGGTTAGTGTTAGCGTACGTGTTAGGATTAGGGGACGGGTGAGGGTCAGGCTTCGGGGAAGGGTTAGGGTTAGGGTTCGGGCTAGGGTTAGGGTTAGGGGACGTGGAGGGTTTAGGGTCCAGTTGAGGGTACGACATCGCTTTAGGGGGAGCGTACGTGTGAGGGCGCGGGTTAGTGTTAGCGTATGGGTTAGGATTAGGGGACGGGTGAGGGTCAGGCTTCGGGGAAGGGTTAGGGTTAGGGTTCGGGCTAGGGTAAGGGTTAGGGGACGTAGACGGTTTAGGGTCCAGGTGACGGTACGACAACGCTTTAGGGGGAGCGTACGTGTGAGGGCGTGAGTTAGTGTTAGTGTACTGGTTAGGATTAGGGGACGGGTGAGGGTCAGGCTTCAGGGAATAGTTAGGGTTAGGGTTCGGGCTAGGGTTAGGGTTAGGGGACGGGGAGGGTTTAGGGTCCAGGTGAGGATACGACAACGCTTTAGGGGGAGCGTACGTGTGAGGGAGCGTTTTAGTGTTAGCGTACGGGTTAGGATTAGGGGACGGGTGAGGGTCAGACTTCGGGGAAGGGTTAGGGTTAGGGTTCGGGCTAGGGTTAGGGTTAGGGGACGGGGAGGGTTTAGGGTCCAGGTGAGGGTACGACAACCCTTTAGGGGGAGCGTACGTGTGAGGGCGCGGGTTAGTGTTAGCGTACGGGTTAGGAATAGGGGACAGGTGAGGGTCAAGCTTCGGGGAAGGGTTACGGTTAGGGTTCGGGCTAGGGTTAGGGTTAGGGGACGGGGAGGGTTTAGGGTCCAGGTGAGGGTACGACATCGCTTTAGGGGGAGCGTACGTTTGAGGGCGCGGGTTAGTGTTAGCGTACGGGTTAGGATTAGGGGACGGGTGAGGGTCAGGCTTCGGGGAAGGGTTAGGGTTAGGGTTCGGGCTAGGGTTAGGGTTAGGGGACGGGGAGGGTTTAGGGTCCAGGTGAGGGTACGACATCGCTTTAGGGGGAGCGTATGTTTGAGGGCGCGGGTTAGTGTTAGCGTACGGGTTAGGATTAGGGGACGGGTGAGGGTCAGGCTTCGGGGAAGGGTTAGGGTTAGGGTTCGGGCTAGGGTTAGGGTTAGGGGACGGGGAGGGTTTAGGGTCCAGGTGAGGGTACGACATCGCTTTAGGGGGAGCGTACGTGTGAGGGCGCGGGTTAGTGTTAGCGTACGGGTTAGGATTAGGGGACGGGTGAGTGTCAGGCTTCGGGGAAGGGTTAGGGTGAGGGTTCGGGCTAGGGTTAGGGTTAGGGGACGGGGAGGGTTTAGGGTCCAGGTGAGGGTACGACAACGCTTTAGGGGGAGCGTACGTGTGAGGGCGCGGGTTAGTGTTAGCGTACGGGTTAGGATTAGGGGACGGGTGAGGATCAGGCTTCGGGGAAGGGTTAGGGTTAGGGTTCGGGCTAGGGTTAGCGTTAGGGGACGGGGAGGATTTAGGATCCAGGTGAGGGTACGACAACGATTTAGGGTGAGCGTACGTGTGAGGGCGCGGGTTAGTGTTAGCGTACTGGTTAGGATTAGGGGACGGGTGAGGGTCTGGCTTCGGGGAAGGGTTAGGGTTAGGGTTCGGGCTAGGGTTAGGGTTAGGGGACGGGGAGGGTTTAGGGTCCAGGTGAGGGTACGACAACGCTTTAGGGGGAGCGTACGTGTGAGGGCGCGGGTTAGTGTTAGCGTACGGGTTAGGATTAGGGGACGGGTGAGGATCAGGCTTCGGGGAAGGGTTAGGGTTAGGGTTCGGGCTAGGGTTAGGGTTAGGGGACGGGGAGGATTTAGGGTCCAGGTGAGGGTACGACAATGATTTAGGGTGAGCGTACGTGTGAGGGCGCGGGTTAGTGTTAGCGTACGGCTTAGGATTAGGGGACGGGTGAGGGTCTGGCTTCGGGGAAGGGTTAGGGTTAGGGTTCGGGCTAGGGTTAGGGTTAGGGGACGGGGAGGGTTTAGGGTCCAGGTGAGGGTACGACAACGCTTTAGGGGGAGCGTACGTGTGAGGGCGCGGGTTAGTGTTAGCGTACGTGTTAGGATTAGGGGACGGGTGAGGGTCAGGCTTCGGGGAAGGGTTAGGGTTAGGGTTCGGGCTAGGGTTAGGGTTAGGGGACGTGGAGGGTTTAGGGTCCAGTTGAGGGTACGACATCGCTTTAGGGGGAGCGTACGTGTGAGGGCGCGGGTTAGTGTTAGCGTACGGGTTAGGATTAGGGGACGGGTGAGGGTCAGGCTCGGGGAAGGGTTAGGGTTAGGGTTCGGGCTAGGGTAAGGGTTAGGGGACGTAGACGGTTTAGGGTCCAGGTGACGGTACGACAACGCTTTAGGGGGAGCGTACGTGTGAGGGCGTGAGTTAGTGTTAGCGTACTGGTTAGGATTAGGGGACGGGTGAGGGTCAGGCTTCAGGGAATAGTTAGGGTTAGGGTTCGGGCTAGGGTTAGGGTTAGGGGACGGGGAGGGTTTAGGGTCCAGGTGAGGATACGACAACGCTTTAGGGGGAGCGTACGTGTGAGGGAGCGGTTTAGTGTTAGCGTACGGGTTAGGATTAGGGGACGGGTGAGGGTCAGACTTCGGGGAAGGGTTAGGGTTAGGGTTCGGGCTAGGGTTAGGGTTAGGGGACGGGGAGGGTTTAGGGTCCAGGTGAGGGTACGACAACGCTTTAGGGGGAGCGTACGTGTGAGGGCGCGGGTTAGTGTTAGCGTACGGGTTAGGATTAGGGGACGGGTGAGGGTCAGGCTTCGGGGAAGGGTTAGGGTTAGGGTTTGGGCTAGGGTTAGGGTTAGGGGACGTAGACGGTTTAGGGTCCAGGTGAGGGTACGACAACGCTTTAGGGGGAGCGTACGTGTGAGGGCGTGGGTTAGTGTTAGCGTACTGGTTAGGATTAGGGGACGGGTGAGGGTCAGGCTTCGGGGAAGATTTAGGATTAGGGTTCTGGCTAGGGTTAGGGTTAGGGGACGGGGACGGTTTAGGGTCCAGGTGAGTGTACGACAACGCTTTAGGGGGAGCGTACGTGTGAGGGCGCGGGTTAGTGTTAGCGTACGGGTTAGGATTAGGGGACGGGTGAGGGTCAGGCTTCGGGGAAGGGTTAGGGTTAGGGTTCGGGCTAGGGTTAGGGTTAGGGGACGGGGAGGGTTTAGGGTCCAGGTGAGGGTACGACAACGCTTTAGGGGGAGCGTACGTGTGAGGGCGCGGGTTAGTGTTAGCGTACGGGTTAGGATTAGGGGACGGGTGAGCGTCAGGCTTCGGGGAAGGTTTAGGGTTAGGGTGCGGGCTAGGTTTAGGGATAGGGGACGGGGAGGCTTTAGGGTCCAGGTGAGGGTACGACAACGCTTTAGGGGGAGCGTACGTGTGAGGGCGCGGGTTACTGTTAGCGTACGGGTTAGGATTAGGGGACGGGTGAGGGTCAGGCTTCGGGGAAGGGTTAGGGTTAGGGTTCGGGCTAGGGTTAGGGTTAGGGGACGGGGAGGGTTTAGGGTCCAGTTGAGGGTACGACAACGCTTTAGGGGGAGCGTACGTGTGAGGGCGCGGGTTAGTGTTAGCGTACGGGTTAGGATTAGGGGACGGGTGAGGGTCTGGCTTCGGGGAAGGGTTAGGGTTAGGGTTCGGGCAAGGGTTAGGGTTAGGGGACGGGGAGGGTTTAGGGTCCAGGTGAGGGTACAACAACGCTTTAGGGGGAGCGTACGTGTGAGGGCGCGGGTTAGTGTTAGCGTACGGGTTAGGATTAGGGGACGGGTGAGGGTCAGGCTTCGGGGAAGATTTAGGGTTAGGGTTCTGGCTAGGGTTAGGGTTAGGGGACGGGGACGGTTTAGGGTCCAGGTGAGTGTACGACAACGCTTTAGGGGGAGCGTACGTGTGAGGGCGCGGGTTAGTGTTAGCGTACGGGTTTGGATTAGGGGACGGGTGAGGGTCAGGCTTCGGGGAAGGGTTAGGGTTAGGGTTCTGGCTAGGGTTAGGGTTAGGGGACGGGGACGGTTTAGGGTCCAGGTGAGTGTACGACAACGCTTTAGGGGGAGCGTACGTGTGAGGGCGCGGGTTAGTGTTAGCGTACGGGTTAGGATTAGGGGACGGGTGAGGGTCAGGCTTCGGGGAAGGGTTAGGGTTAGGGTTCGGGCTAGGGTTAGGGTTAGGGGACGGGGAGGGTTTAGGGTCCAGGTGAGGGTACGACAACGCTTTAGGGGGAGCGTACGTGTGAGGGCGCGGGTTAGTGTTAGCGTACGGGTTAGGATTAGGGGACGGGTGAGCGTCAGGCTTCGGGGAAGGTTTAGGGTTAGGGTGCGGGCTAGGTTTAGGGATAGGGGACGGGGAGGCTTTAGGGTCCAGGTGAGGGTACGACAACACTTTAGGGGGAGCGTACGTGTGAGGGCGCGGGTTAGTGTTAGCGTACGGGTTAGGATTAGGGGACGGGTGAGGGTCAGGCTTCGGGGAAGGGTTAGGGTTAGGGTTCGGGCTAGGGTTAGGGTTAGGGGACGGGGAGGGTTTAGGGTCCAGTTGAGGGTACGACAACGCTTTAGGGGGAGCGTACGTGTGAGGGCGCGGGTTAGTGTTAGCGTACGGGTTAGGATTAGGGGACGGGTGAGGGTCAGGCTTCGGGGAAGGGTTAGGGTTAGGGTTAGGGTTCGGGCTAGGGTTAGGGTTAGGGGACGGGGAGGGTTTAGGGTCCAGGTGAGGGTACGACAACGCTTTAGGGGGAGCGTACGTGTGAGGGCGCGGGTTAGTGTTAGCGTACGGGTTAGGATTAGGGGACGGGTGAGGGTCAGGCTTCGGGGAAGGTTTAGGGTTAGGGTGCGGGCTAGGGTTAGGGATAGGGGACGGGGAGGGTTTAGGGTCCAGGTGAGGGTACGACAACGCTTTAGGGGGAGCGTACGTGTGAGGGCGCGGGTTAGTGTTAGCGTACGGGTTAGGATTATGGGACGGGTGAGGGTCAGGCTTCGGGGAAGGGTTAGGGTTAGGGTTCGGGCTAGGGTTAGGGTTAGGGGACGGGGAGGGTTTAGGGTCCAGTTGAGGGTACGACAACGCTTTAGGGGGAGCGTACGTGTGAGGGCGCGGGTTAGTGTTAGCGTACGGGTTAGGATTAGGGGACGGGTGAGGGTCAGGCTTCGGGAAAGGGTTAGGGTTAGGGTTCGGGCTAGGGTTAGGGTTAGGGGACGGGGACGGTTTAGGGTCCAGGTGAGGGTACGACATCGCTTTAGGGGGAGCGTACGTTTGAGGGCGCGGGTTAGTGTTAGCGTACGGGTTAGGATTAGGGGACGGGTGAGGGTCAGGCTTCGGGGAAGGGTTAGGGTTAGGGTTCGGGCTAGGGTTAGGGTTAGGGGACGGGGAGGGTTTAGGGTCCAGGTGAGGGTACGACAACGCTTTAGGGGGAGCGTACGTGTGAGGGCGCGGGTTAGTGTTAGCGTACGGGTTAGGATTAGGGGACGGGTGAGGGTCAGGCTTCGGGGAAGGGTTAGGGTTAGGGTGCGGGCTAGGGTTAGGGTTAGGGGACGGGGAGGGTTTAGGGTCCAGGTGAGGGTACGACAACGCTTTAGGGGGAGCGTACGTGTGAGGGCGCGGGTTAGTGTTAGCGTACGGGTTAGGATTAGGGGACGGGTGAGGGTCAGGCTTCGGGGAAGGGTTAGGGTTAGGGTTCGGGCTAGGGTTAGGGTTAGGGGACGGGGAGGGTTTAGGGTCCAGTTGAGGGTACGACAACGCTTTAGGGGGAGCGTACGTGTGAGGGCGCGGGTTAGTGTTAGCGTACGGGTTAGGATTAGGGGACGGGTGAGGGTCAGGCTTCGGGAAAGGGTTAGGGTTAGGGTTCGGGCTAGGGTTAGGGTTAGGGGACGGGGACGGTTTAGGGTCCAGGTGAGGGTACGACATCGCTTTAGGGGGAGCGTACGTTTGAGGGCGCGGGTTAGTGTTAGCGTACGGGTTAGGATTAGGGGACGGGTGAGGGTCAGGCTTCGGGGAAGGGTTAGGGTGAGGGTTCGGGCTAGGGTTAGGGTTAGGGGACGGGGAGGGTTTAGGGTCCAGGTGAGGGTACGACAACGCTTTAGGGGGAGCGTACGTGTGAGGGCGCGGGTTATTGTTAGCGTACGGGTTAGGATTAGGGGACGGGTGAGGGTCACGCTTCGGGGAAGGGTTAGGGTTAGGGTTCGGGCTAGGGTTAGGGTTAGGGGACGGGGAGGGTTTAGGGTCCAGGTGAGGGTACGACAACGATTTAGGGGGAGCGTACGTGTGAGGGCGCGGGTTAGTGTTAGCGTACGGGTTAGGATTAGGGGACGGGTGAGGGTCAGGCTTCGGGGAAGGGTTAGGGTTAGGGTTCGGGCTAGGGTTAGTGTTAGGGGACGGGGAGGGTTTAGGGTCCAGGTGAGGGTACGACATCGCTTTAGGGGGAGCGTACGTGTGAGGGCGCGGGTTAGTGTTAGCGTACAGGTTAGGATTAGGGGACGGGTGAGGGTCAGGCTTCGGGGAAGGGTTAGGGTGAGGGTTCGGGCTAGGGTTAGGGTTAGGGGACGGGGAGGGTTTAGGGTCCAGGTGAGGGTACGACAACGCTTTAGGGGGAGCGTACGTGTGAGGGCGCGGGTTAGTGTTAGCATACGGGTTAGGATTAGGGGACGGGTGAGGATCAGGCTTCGGGGAAGGGTTAGGGTTAGGGTTCGGGCTAGGGTTAGGGTTAGGGGACGGGGAGGGTTTAGGGTCCAGGTGAGGGTACGACAACGCTTTAGGGGGAGCGTACGTGTGAGGGCGCGGGTTAGTGTTAGCGTACGGGTTAGGATTAGGGGACGGGTGAGGGTCAGGCTTCGGGGAAGGGTTAGGTTTAGGGTTCGGGCTAGGGTTAGGGTTAGGGGACGTGGAGGGTTTAGGGTCCAGTTGAGGGTACGACATCGCTTTAGGGGGAGCGTACGTGTGAGGGCGCGGGTTAGTGTTAGCGTACGGGTTAGGATTAGGGGACGGGTGAGGGTCAGGCTTCGGGGAAGGGTTAGGGTTAGGGTTCGGGCTAGGGTAAGGGTTAGGGGACGTAGACGGTTTAGGGTCCAGGTGACGGTACGACAATGCTTTAGGGGAAGCGTACGTGTGAGGGCGTGAGTTAGTGTTAGCGTACTGGTTAGGATTAGGGGACGGGTGAGGGTCAGGCTTCAGGGAATAGTTAGGGTTAGGGTTCGGGCTAGGGTTAGGGTTAGGGGACGGGGAGGGTTTAGGGTCCAGGTGAGGGTACGACAACGCTTTAGGGGGAGCGTACGTGTGAGGGCGCGGTTTAGTGTTAGCGTACGGGTTAGGATTAGGGGACGGGTGAGGGTCAGGTTTCGGGGAAGGTTTAGGTTTAGGGTTCGGGCTAGGTTTTGGGTTAGGGGACGGGGACGGTTTACGGTCCAGGTGAGGGTACGACAACGCTTTAGGGGGAGCGTACGTGTGAGGGTGCGGGTTAGTGTTAGCGTACGGGTTAGGATTAGGGGACGGGTGAGGGTCAGGCTTCGGGGAAGGGTTAGGGTTAGGGTTCGGGCTAGGGTTAGGTTTAGGGGACGGGGAGGGTTTAGGGTCCAGTTGAGGGTACGACAACGCTTTAGGGGGAAGCGTACGTGTGAGGGCGCGGGTTAGTGTTAGCATACGGGTAAGGATTAGGGGACGGGTGAGTGTCAGGCTTCGGGGAAGGGTTAGGGTTAGGGTTCGGGCTAGGGTTAGGGTTAGGGGACGGGGACGGTTTAGGGTCCAGGTGACGGTACGACAACGCTTTAGGGAGAGCGTACGTGTGAGGGCGTGGGTTAGTGTTAGCGTATGGTTTAGGAGTAGGGGACGGGTGAGGGTCAGGCTTCGGGGAAGGGTTAGGGTTAGGGTTCGGGCTAGGGTTAGGGTTAGGGGACGGGGAGGGTTTAGGGTCCAGGTGAGGGTACGACAACGCTTTAGGGGGAGCGTACGTGTGAGGGCGCGGGTTAGTGTTAGCGTACGGGTTAGGATTAGGGGACGGGTGAGGGTCAGGCTTCGGGGAAGGGTTAGGGTGAGGGTTCGGGCTAGGGTTAGGGTTAGGGGACGGGGAGGGTTTAGGGTCCAGGTGAGGGTACGACAACGCTTTAGGGGGAGCGTACGTGTGAGGGCGCGGGTTAGTGTTAGCATACCGGTTAGGATTAGGGGACGGGTGAGGATCAGGTTTCGGGGAAGGGTTAGGGTTAGGGTTCGGGCTAGGGTTAGGGTTAGGGGACGGGGAGGATTTAGGGTCCAGGTGAGGGTACGACAACGATTTAGGGTGAGCGTACGTGTGAGGGCGCGGGTTAGTGTTAGCGTACGGGTTAGGATTAGGGGACGGGTGAGGGTCTGGCTTCGGGGAAGGGTTAGGGTTAGGGTTCGGGCTAGGGTTAGGGTTAGGGGACGGGGAGGGTTTAGGGTCCAGGTGAGGGTACGACAACGCTTTAGGGGGAGCGTACGTGTGAGGGCGCGGGTTAGTGTTAGCGTACGGGTTAGGATTAGGGGACGGGTGAGGGTCAGGCTTCGGGGAAGGGTTAGGGTTAGGGTTCGGGCTAGGGTTAGGGTTAGGGGACGTGGAGGGTTTAGGGTCCAGCTGAGGGTACGACATCGCTTTAGGGGGAGCGTACGTGTGAGGGCGCGGGTTAGTGTTAGCGTACGGGTTAGGATTAGGGGACGGGTGAGGGTCAGGCTTCGGGGAAGGGTTAGGGTTAGGGTTCGGGCTAGGGTTAGGGTTAGGGGACGTAGACGGTTTAGGGTCCAGGTGACGGTACGACAACGCTTTAGGGGGAGCGTACGTGTGAGGGCGTGAGTTAGTGTTAGCGTACTGGTTAGGATTAGGGGACGGGTGAGGGTCAGGCTTCGGGGAATAGTTAGGGTTAGGGTTCGGGCTAGGGTTAGGGTTAGGGGACGGGGGGGGTTTAGGGTCCAGGTGAGGATACGACAACGCTTTAGGGGGAGCGTACGTGTGAGGGAGCGGTTTAGTGTTAGCGTACGGGTTAGGATTAGGGGACGGGTGAGGGTCAGACTTCGGGGAAGGGTTAGGGTTAGGGTTCGGGCTAGGGTTAGGGTTAGGGGACGGGGAGGGTTTAGGGTCCAGGTGAGGGTACGACAACCCTTTAGGGGGAGCGTACGTGTGAGGGCACGGGTTAGTGTTAGCGTACGGGTTAGGAATAGGGGACGGGTGAGGGTCAGGCTTCGGGGAAGGGTTAGGATTAGGGTTCGGGCTAGGGTTAGGGTTAGGGGACGGGGACGGTTTAGGGTCCAGGTGAGGGTACTACAACCCTTTAGGGAGAGCGTACATGTGAGGGCGCGGGTTAGTGTTAGCGTACGGGTTAGGATTAGGGGATGAGTGAGGGTCAGGCTTCGGGGAAGGGTTACGGTTAGTGTTCGCGCTAGGGTTAGGGTTAGGGGACGGGGAGGGTTTAGGGTCCAGGTGAGGGTACGACAACGCTTTAGGGGGAGCGTACGTGTGAGGGCGCGGGTTAGTGTTAGCATACGGGTTAGGATTAGGGGACGGGTGAGGGTCAGGCTTCGTGGAAGGTTTAGGGTTAGGGTTCGGGCTAGGGTTAGGGTTAGGGGACGGGGAGGGTTTAGGGTCCAGGTGAGGGTACGACAACGCTTTAGGGGGAGCGTACGTGTGAGGGCGCGGGTTAGTGTTAGCGTACGGGTTAGGATTAGGGGACGGGTGAGGGTCAGGCTTCGGGGAAGGGTTAGGGTTAGGGTTCGGGCTAGGGTTAGGGTTAGGGGACGGGGACGGTTTAGGGTCCAGGTGAGGGTACGACATCGCTTTAGGGGGAGCGTACGTTTGAGGGCGCGGGTTAGTGTTAGCGTACGGGTTAGGATTAGGGGACGGGTGAGGGTCAGGCTTCGGGGAAGGGTTAGGGTGAGGGTTCGGGCTAGGGTTAGGGTTAGGGGACGGGGAGGGTTTAGGGTCCAGGTGAGGGTACGACAACGCTTTAGGGGGAGCGTACATATGAGGGCGCGGATTAGTGTTAGCGTACGGGTTAGGATTAGGGGACGGGTGAGGGTCAGGCTTCGGGGAAGGGTTAGGGTTAGGGTTTGGGCTAGGGTTAGGGTTAGGGGACGGGGAGGGTTTAGGGTCCAGGTGAGGGTACGACAACGATTTAGGGGGAGCGTACGTGTGAGGGCGCGGGTTAGTGTTAGCGTACGGGTTAGGATTAGGGGACGGGTGAGGGTCTGGCTTCGGGGAAGGGTTAGGGTTAGGGTTCGGGCTAGGGTTAGGGTTAGGGGACGGGGAGGGTTTAGGGTCCAGGTGAGGGTACGACAACACTTTAGGGGGAGCGTATGTGTGAGGGCGCGGGTTAGTGTTAGCGTACGGGTTAGGGTTAGGAGACGGGTGAGGGTCAGGCTTCGGGGAAGGGTTAGGGTTAGGGTTCGGGCTAGGGTTAGGGTTAGGGGACGTGGAGGGTTTAGGGTCCAGTTGAGGGTACGACATCGCTTTAGGGGGAGCGTACGTGTGAGGGCGCGGGTTAGTGTTAGCGTACGGGTTAGGATTAGGGGACAGGTGAGGGTCAGGCTTCGGGGAAGGGTTAGGGTTAGGGTTCGGGCTAGGGTTAGGGTTAGGGGACGGGGAGGGTTTAGGGTCCAGGTGAGGGTACGAAAACGCTTTAGGGGGAGCGTACGTGTGAGGGCGCGGGTTAGTGTTAGCGTACGGGTTAGGATTAGGGGACGGGTGAGGGTCAGGCTTCGGGGAAGGGTTAGGGTTAGGGTTCGGGCTAGGGTTAGGGTTAGGGGACGGGGACGGTTTAGGGTCCAGGTGAGGGTACGACAACGCTTTAGGGGGAGCGTACGTGTGAGGGCGTGGGTTAGTGTTAGCATACGGGTTAGGATTAGGGGACGGGTGAGGGTCAGACTTCGGGGAAGGGTTAGGGTTAGTGTTCGGGCTAGGGTTAGGGTTAGGGGACAGGGAGGGTTTAGGGTCCAGGTGAGGGTACGACAACGCTTTAGGGGGAGCGTACGAGTGAGGGCGCGGGTTAGTGTTAGCGTACGGGTTAGGATTAGGGGACGGGTGAGGGTCAGGCTTCGGGGAAGGGTTAGGGTTAGGGTTCGGGCTAGGGTTAGGATTAGGGGACGGGGAGGGTTTAGGGTCCAGGTGAGGGTACGACAACGCTTTAGGGGGAGCGTACGTGTGAGGGCGCGGGTTAGTGTTAGCGTACGGTTTAGGATTAGGGGACGGGTGAGGGTCAGGCTTCGGGGAAGGGTTAGGGTTAGGGTTCGGGCTAGACTTAGGGTTAGGGGACGGGGACGGTTTAGGATCCAGGTGACGGTACGACAACGCTTTAGGGAGAGCGTACGTGTGAGGGCGTGGGTTAGTGTTAGCGTACGGGTTAGGATTAGGGGACGGGTGAGGGTCAGGTTTCGGGGAAGGGTTAGGGTTAGGGTTCAGTCTAGGTTTAGGGTTCGGGGACGGGGAGGGTTTAGGGTCCAGGTGAGGGTACGACAACGCTTTAGAGGGAGCGTACGTGTGAGGGCGCGGGTTAGTGTTAGCGTACGGGTTAGGATTAGGGGACGGGTGAGGGTCAGGCTTCGGGGAAGGGTTAGGGTTAGGGTTCGGGCTAGGGTTAGGGTTAGGGGACGGGGAGGGTTTAGGGTCCAGGTGAGGGTACGACAACGCTTTAGGGGGAGCGTACGTGTGAGCGCGCGGGTTAGTGTTAGCGAACAGGTTAGGGTTAGGGGACGGGTGAGGGTCAGGCTTCGGGGAAGGGTTAGGGTTAGGGTTCGGGCTAGGGTTAGGGTTAGGGGACGGGGACGGTTTAGGGTCCAGGTGACGGTACGACAACGCTTTAGGGAGAGCGTACGTGTGAGGGCGTGGGTTAGTGTTAGCATACGGGTTAGGATTAGGGGACGGGAGAGAGTCAGGCTTCGGGGAACGGTTAGGGTTAGGGTTCGGGCTAGAGTTAGGGTTAGGGGACGGGGAGGGTTTAGGGTCTAGGTGAGGGTACGACAACGCTTTAGGGGGAGAGAAAGTGTGAGGGCGTGGGTTAGTGTTAGCGTACAGGTTAGGATTAGGGGACAGGTGAGGGTCAGGCTTCGGGGAAGGGTTAGGGTTAGGGTTCGGGCTAGGGTTAGGGTTAGGGGACGGGGAGGGTTTAGGGTCCAGGTGAGGGTACGACAACGCTTTAGGGAGAGCGTACATGTGAGGGCGTGGGTTAGTGTTAGCATACGGGTTAGGATTAGGGGACGGGTGAGGGTCAGGCTTCGGGGAAGGGTTAGGGTTAGTGTTCGGGCTAGGGTTAGGGTTAGGGGACGGGGAGGATTTAGGGTCCAGGTGAGGGTACGACAACGATTTAGGGTGAGCGTACGTGTGAGGGCGCGGGTTAGTGTTAGCGTACGGGTTAGGATTAGGGGACGGGTGAGGGTCTGGCTTCGGGGAAGGGTTAGGGTTAGGGTTCGGGCTAGGGTTAGGGTTAGGGGACGGGGAGGGTTTAGGGTCCAGGTGAGGGTACGACAACGCTTTAGGGGGAGCGTACGTCTGAGGGCGCGGGTTAGTGTTAGCGTACGGGTTAGGATTAGGGGACGGGTGAGGATCAGGCTTCGGGGAAGGGTTAGGGTTAGGGTTCGGGCTAGGGTTAGGGTTAGGGGACGGGGAGGATTTAGGGTCCAGGTGAGGGTACGACAACGATTTAGGGTGAGCGTACGTGTGACGGCGCGGGTTAGTGTTAGCGTACGGGTTAGGATTAGGGGACGGGTGAGGGTCTGGCTTCGGGGAAGGGTTAGGGTTAGGGTTCGGGCTAGGGTTAGGGTTAGGGGACGGGGAGGGTTTAGGGTCCAGGTGAGGGTACGACAACGCTTTAGGGGGAGCGTACGTGTGAGGGCGCGGGTTAGTGTTAGCGTACGGGTTAGGGTTAGGGGACGGGTGAGGGTCAGGCTTCGGGGAAGGGTTAGGGTTAGGGTTCGGGCTAGGGTTAGGGTTAGGGGACGTGGAGGGTTTAGGGTCCAGTTGAGGGTACATCGCTTTAGGGGGAGCGTACGTGTGAGGGCGCGGGTTAGTGTTAGCGTACGGGTTAGGATTAGGGGACGGGTGAGGGTCAGACTTCGGGGAAGGGTTAGGGTTAGGGTTCGGGCTAGGGTTAGGGTTAGGGGACGTAGACGGTTAGGGTCCAGGTGACGGTACGACAACGCTTTAGGGGGAGCGTACGTGTGAGGGCGTGAGTTAGTGTTAGCGTACTGGTTAGGATTAGGGGACGGGTGAGGGTCAGGCTTCGGGGAAGGGTTAGGGTGAGGGTTCGGGCTAGGGTTAGGGTTAGGGGACGGGGAGGGTTTAGGGTCCAGGTGAGGGTACGACAACGCTTTAGGGGGAGCGTACGTGTGAGGTCGCGGGTTAGTGTTAGCATACGGGTTAGGATTAGGGGACGGGTGAGGATCAGGCTTCGGGGAAGGGTTAGGGTTAGGGTTCGGGCTAGGGTTAGGGTTAGGGGACGGGGAGGATTTAGGGTCCAGGTGAGGGTACGACAACGATTTAGGGTGAGCGTACGTGTGAGGGCGCGGGTTAGTGTTAGCGTACGGGTTAGGATTAGGGGACGGGTGAGGGTCTGGCTTCGGGGAAGGGTTAGGGTTAGGGTTCGGGCTAGGGTTAGGGTTAGGGGACGGGGAGGGTTTAGGGTCCAGGTGAGGGTACGACAACGCTTTAGGGGGAGCGTACGTGTGAGGGCGCGGGTTAGTGTTAGCGTACGGGTTAGGATTAGGGGACGGGTGAGGATCAGGCTTCGGGGAAGGGTTAGGGTTAGGGTTCGGGCTAGGGTTAGGGTTAGGGGACGGGGAGGATTTAGGGTCCAGGTGAGGGTACGACAACGATTTAGGGTGAGCGTACGTGTGAGGGCGCGGGTTAGTGTTAGCGTACGTCTTAGGATTAGGGGACGGGTGAGGGTCTGGCTTCGGGGAAGGGTTAGGGTTAGGGTTCGGGCTAGGGTTAGGGTTACGGGACGGGGAGGGTTTAGGGTCCAGGTGAGGGTACGACAACGCTTTAGGGGGAGCGTACGTGTGAGGGCGCGGGTTAGTGTTAGCGTACGGGTTAGGATTAGGGGACGGGTGAGGGTCAGGCTTCGGGGAAGGGTTAGGGTTAGGGTTCGGGCTAGGGTTAGGGTTAGGGGACGTAGACGGTTTAGGGTCCAGGTGACGGTACGACAACGCTTTAGGGGGAGCGTACGTGTGAGGGCGTGAGTTAGTGTTAGCGTACTGGTTAGGATTAGGGGACGGGTGAGGCTCAGGCTTCAGGGAATAGTTAGGGTTAGGGTTCGGGCTAGGGTTAGGGTTAGGGGACGGGGACGGTTTAGGGTCCAGGTGAGGATACGACAACACTTTAGGGGGAGCGTACGTGTGAGGGAGCGGTTTAGTGTTAGCGTACGGGTTAGGATTAGGGGACGGGTGAGGGTCAGACTTCGGGGAAGGGTTAGGGTTAGGGTTCGGGCTAGGGTTAGGGTTAGGGGACGGGGAGGGTTTAGGGTCCAGGTGAGGGTACGACAACCCTTTAGGGGGAGCGTACGTGTGAGGGCGCGGGTTAGTGTTAGCGTACGGGTTAGGAATAGGGGACGGGTGAGGGTCAAGCTTCGGGGAAGGGTTACGGTTAGGGTTCGGGCTAGGGTTAGGGTTAGGGGACGGGGAGGGTTTAGGGTCCAGGTGAGGGTACGACATCGCTTTACGGGGAGCGTACGTTTGAGGGCGCGGGTTAGTGTTAGCGTACGGGTTAGGATTAGGGGACGGGTGAGGGTCAGGCTTCGGGGAAGGGTTAGGGTGAGGGTTCGGGCTAGGGTTAGGGTTAGGGGACGGGGACGGTTTAGGGTCCAGGTGAGGGTACGACAACGCTTTAGGGGGAGCGTACGTGTGAGGGCGCGGGTTAGTGTTAGCGTACGGGTTAGGATTAGGGGACGGGTGAGGGTCAGGCTTCGGGGAAGGGTTAGGGTTAGGGTTCGGGCTAGGGTTAGGGTTAGGGCATGGGGAGGGTTTAGGGTCCAGGTGAGGGTACGACAACGAATTAGGGGGAGCGTACGTGTGAGGGCGCGGGTTAGTGTTAGCGTACGGGTTAGGATTAGGGGACGGGTGAGGGTCTGGCTTCGGGGAAGGGTTAGGGTTAGGGTTCGGGCTAGGGTTAGGGTTAGGGGAAGGGGAGGGTTTAGGGTCCAGGTGAGGGTACAACAACGCTTTAGGGGGAGCGTACGTGTGAGGGCGCGGGTTAGTGTTAGCGTACGGGTTAGGATTAGGGGACGGGTGAGGGTCAGGCTTCGGGGAAGGGTTAGGGTTAGGGTTTGGGCTAGGGTTAGGGTTAGGGGACGGGGAGGGTTTAGGGTCCAGGTGAGGGTACGACAACGATTTAGGGGGAGCGTACGTGTGAGGGCGCGGGTTAGTGTTAGCGTACGGGTTAGGATTAGGGGACGGGTGAGGGTCTGGCTTCGGGGAAGGGTTAGGGTTAGGGTTCGGGCTAGGGTTAGGGTTAGGGGACGGGGAGGGTTTAGGGTCCAGGTGAGGGTACGACAACACTTTAGGGGGAGCGTACTTGTGAGGGCGCGGGTTAGTGTTAGCGTACGGGTTAGGGTTAGGGGACGGGTGAGGGTCAGGCTTCGGGGAAGGGTTAGGGTTAGGGTTCGGGCTAGGGTTAGGGTTAGGGGACGTGGAGGGTTTAGGGTCCAGTTGAGGGTACGACATCGCTTTAGGGGGAGCGTACGTGTGAGGGCGCGGGTTAGTGTTAGCGTACGGGTTAGGATTAGGGGACAGGTGAGGGTCAGGCTTCGGGGAAGGGTTAGGGTTAGGGTTCGGGCTAGGGTTAGGGTTAGGGGACGGGGAGGGTTTAGGGTCCAGGTGAGGGTACGAAAACGCTTTAGGGGGAGCGTACGTGTGAGGGCGCGGGTTAGTGTTAGCGTACGGGTTAGGATTAGGGGACGGGTGAGGGTCAGGCTTCGGGGAAGGGTTAGGGTTAGGGTTCGGGCTAGGGTTAGGGTTAGGGGACGGGGACGGTTTAGGGTCCAGGTGAGGGTACGACAACGCTTTAGGGGGAGCGTACGTGTGAGGGCGTGGGTTAGTGTTAGCATACGGGTTAGGATTAGGGGACGGGTGAGGGTCAGACTTCGGGGAAGGGTTAGGGTTAGTGTTCGGGCTAGGGTTAGGGTTAGGGGACAGGGAGGGTTTAGGGTCCAGGTGAGGGTACGACAACGCTTTAGGGGGAGCGTACGAGTGAGGGCGCGGGTTAGTGTTAGCGTACGGGTTAGGATTAGGGGACGGGTGAGGGTCAGGCTTCGGGGAAGGGTTAGGGTTAGGGTTCGGGCTAGGGTTAGGATTAGGGGACGGCGAGGGTTTAGGGTCCAGGTGAGGGTACGACAACGCTTTAGGGGGAGCGTACGTGTGAGGGCGTGGGTTAGTGTTAGCGTATGGTTTAGGATTAGGGGACGGGTGAGGGTCAGGCTTCGGGGAAGGGTTAGGGTTAGGGTTCGGGCTAGACTTAGGGTTAGGGGACGGGGACGGTTTAGGATCCAGGTGACGGTACGACAACGCTTTAGGGAGAGCGTACGTGTGAGGGCGTGGGTTAGTGTTAGCGTACGGGTTAGGATTAGGGGACGGGTGAGGGTCAGGTTTCGGGGAAGGGTTAGGGTTAGGGTTCAGTCTAGGTTTAGGGTTCGGGGACGGGGAGGGTTTAGGGTCCAGGTGAGGGTACGACAACGCTTTAGAGGGAGCGTACGTGTGAGGGCGCGGGTTAGTGTTAGCGTACGGGTTAGGATTAGGGGACGGGTGAGGGTCAGGCTTCGGGGAAGGGTTAGGGTTAGGGTTCGGGCTAGGGTTAGGGTTAGGGGACGGGGAGGGTTTAGGGTCCAGGTGAGGGTACGACAACGCTTTAGGGGGAGCGTACGTGTGAGCGCGCGGGTTAGTGTTAGCGAACAGGTTAGGGTTAGGGGACGGGTGAGGGTCAGGCTTCGGGGAAGGGTTAGGGTTAGGGTTCGGGCTAGGGTTAGGGTTAGGGGACGGGGACGGTTTAGGGTCCAGGTGACGGTACGACAACGCTTTAGGGAGAGCGTACGTGTGAGGGCGTGGGTTAGTGTTAGCATACGGGTTAGGATTAGGGGACGGGTGAGGGTCAGGCTTCGGGGAAGGGTTAGGGTTAGTGTTCGGGCTAGGGTTAGGGTTAGGGGACGGGGAGGATTTAGGGTCCAGGTGAGGGTACGACAACGATTTAGGGTGAGCGTACGTGTGAGGGCGCGGGTTAGTGTTAGCGTACGGGTTAGGATTAGGGGACGGGTGAGGGTCTGGCTTCGGGGAAGGGTTAGGGTTAGGGTTCGGGCTAGGGTTAGGGTTAGGGGACGGGGAGGGTTTAGGGTCCAGGTGAGGGTACGACAACGCTTTAGGGGGAGCGTACGTCTGAGGGCGCGGGTTAGTGTTAGCGTACGGGTTAGGATTAGGGGACGGGTGAGGATCAGGCTTCGGGGAAGGGTTAGGGCTAGGGTTCGGGCTAGGGTTAGGGTTAGGGGACGGGGAGGATTTAGGGTCCAGGTGAGGGTACGACAACGATTTAGGGTGAGCGTACGTGTGACGGCGCGGGTTAGTGTTAGCGTACGGGTTAGGATTAGGGGACGGGTGAGGGTCTGGCTTCGGGGAAGGGTTAGGGTTAGGGTTCGGGCTAGGGTTAGGGTTAGGGGACGGGGAGGGTTTAGGGTCCAGGTGAGGGTACGACAACGCTTTAGGGGGAGCGTACGTGTGAGGGCGCGGGTTAGTGTTAGCGTACGGGTTAGGGTTAGGGGACGGGTGAGGGTCAGGCTTCGGGGAAGGGTTAGGGTTAGGGTTCGGGCTAGGGTTAGGGTTAGGGGACGTGGAGGGTTTAGGGTCCAGTTGAGGGTACGACATCGCTTTAGGGGGAGCGTACGTGTGAGGGCGCGGGTTAGTGTTAGCGTACGGGTTAGGATTAGGGGACGGGTGAGGGTCAGGCTTCGGGGAAGGGTTAGGGTTAGGGTTCGGGCTAGGGTTAGGGTTAGGGGACGTAGACGGTTAGGGTCCAGGTGACGGTACGACAACGCTTTAGGGGGAGCGTACGTGTGAGGGCGTGAGTTAGTGTTAGCGTACTGGTTAGGATTAGGGGACGGGTGAGGGTCAGGCTTCGGGGAATAGTTAGGGTTAGGGTTCGGGCTAGGGTTAGGGTTAGGGGACGGGGAGGGTTTAGGGTCCAGGTGAGGATACGACAACGCTTTAGGGGGAGCGTACGTGTGAGGGAGCGGTTTAGTGTTAGCGTACGGGTTAGGATTAGGGGACGGGTGAGGGTCAGACTTCGGGGAAGGGTTAGGGTTAGGGTTCGGGCTAGGGTTAGGGTTAGGGGACGGGGAGGGTTTAGGGTCCAGGTGAGGGTACGACAACCCTTTAGGGGGAGCGTACGTGTGAGGGCGCGGGTTAGTGTTAGCGTACGGGTTATGAATAGGGGACGGGTGAGGGTCAAGCTTCGGGGAAGGGTTACGGTTAGGGTTCGGGCTAGGGTTAGGTTTAGGGGACGGGGAGGGTTTAGGGTCCAGGTGAGGGTACGACAACGCTTTAGGGGAGCGTACGTGTGAGGGCGCGGGTTAGTGTTAGCGTACGGGTTAGGATTAGGGGACGGGTGAGGGTCAGGCTTCGGGGAAGGGTTAGGGTTAGTGTTCGGGCTAGGTTTAGGGTTAGGGGACGGGGAGGGTTTAGGGTCCAGGTGAGCGTACGACAACGCTTTAGGGGGAGCGTACGTGTGAGGGCGCGGGTTAGTGTTAGCATACGGGTTAGGATTAGGGGACGGGTGAGGGTCAGGCTTCGGGGAAGGGTTAGGGTTAGGGTGCGGGCTAGGGTTAGGGATAGGGGACGGGGAGGGTTTAGGGTCCAGGTGAAAGTACGACAACGCTTTAGGGGGAACGTACGTGTGAGGGCGCGGGTTAGTGTTAGCGTACGGGTTAGGATTAGGGGACGGGTGAGGGTCAGGCTTCGGGGAAGGGTTAGGGTTAGGGTTCGGGCTAGGGTTAGGATTAGGGGACAGGGCCGGTTTAGGTTCCAGTTGAGGGTACGACAACGATTTATGGGGAGCGTACGTGTGAGGGTGCGGGTTAGTGTTAGCGTACTGTTTAGGATTAGGGGACGGGTGAGGGTCAGGCTTCGGGGAAGGGTTAGGGTTAGGGTTCGGGCTAGAGTTAGGGTTAGGGGACGGGGCCGGTTTAGGATCCAGGTGATGGTACGACAACGCTTTAGGGAGAGCGTACGTGTGAGGGCGTGGGTTAGTGTTAGCGTACGGGTTAGGATTAGGGGACAGGTGAGGGTCAGGTTTCGGGGAAGGGTTAGGGTTAGGGTTCAGTCTAGGGTTAGGGTTAGGGGACGGGGAGGGTTTAGGGTCCAGGTGAGGGTACGACAACGCTTTAGAGTGAGCGTAGGTGTGAGGGCGCGGGTTAGTGTTAGCGTACGGGTTAGGATTAGGGGACGGGTGAGGGTCAGGCTTCGGGGAAGGGTTAGGGTTAGGGTTCGGGCTAGGGTTAGGGTTAGGGGACGGGGAGGGTTTAGGGTCCAGTTGAGGGTACGACAACGCTTTAGGGGGAGCGTACGTGTGAGCGCGCGGGTTAGTGTTAGCGAACGGGTTAGGATTAGGGGACGGGTGAGGGTCAGGCTTCGGGGAAGGGTTAGGGTTAGGGTTCGGGCTAGGGTTAGGGTTAGGGGACGGGGACGGTTTAGGGTCCAGGTGACGGTATGACAACGCTTTAGGGAGAGCGTACGTGTGAGGGCGTGGGTTAGTGTTAGCATACGGGTTAGGATTAGGGGACGGGAGAGAGTCAGGCTTCGGGGAACGGTTAGGGTTAGGGTTCGGGCTAGGGTTAGGGTTAGGGGACGGGGAGGGTTTAGGGTCCAGGTGAGGGTACGACAACGCTTTAGGGGGAGCGACAGTGTGAGGGCGCGGGTTAGTGTTAGCGTACGGGTTAGGATTAGGGGACAGGTGAGGGTCAGGCTTCGGGGAAGGGTTAGGGTTAGGGTTCGGGCTAGGGTTAGGGTTAGGGGACAGGGAGGGTTTAGGGTCCAGGTGAGGGTACGACAACGCTTTAGGGGGAGCATACGTGTGAGGGCGCGGGTTAGTGTTAGCGTACGGGTTAGGATTAGGGGACGGGTGAGGGTCAGGCTTCGGGGAAGGGTTAGGGTTAGGGTTCGGGCTAGGGTTAGGGTTAGGGGACGGGGAGGGTTTAGGGTCCAGGTGAGGGTACGAAAACGCTTTAGGGGGAGCGTACGTGTGAGGGCGCGGGTTAGTGTTAGCGTACGGGTTAGGATTAGGGGACGGGTGAGGGTCAGGCTTCGGGGAAGGGTTAGGGTTAGGGTTCGGGCTAGGGTTAGGGTTAGGGGACGGGGACGGTTTAGGGTCCAGGTGAGGGTACGACAACGCTTTAGGGGGAGCGTACGTGTGAGGGCGTGGGTTAGTGTTAGCATACGGGTTAGGATTAGGGGACGGGTGAGGGTCAGACTTCGGGGAAGGTTTAGGGTTAGTGTTCGGGCTAGGGTTAGGGTTAGGGGACAGGGAGGGTTTAGGGTCCAGGTGAGGGTACGACAACGCTTTAGGGGGAGCGTACGTGTGAGGGCGCGGGTTAGTGTTAGCGTACGGGTTAGGATTAGGGGACAGGTGAGGGTCAAGCTTCGGGGAAGGGTTAGGGTTAGGGTTCGGGCTAGGGTTAGGGTTAGGGGACGGGGAGGGTTTAGGGTCCAGGTGAGGGTACGACAACGCTTTAGGGGGAGCGTACGTGTGAGGGCGCGGGTTAGTGTTAGCGTACGGGTTAGGATTAGGGGACGGGTGAGGGTCAGGCTTCGGGGAAGGGTTAGGGTTAGGGTTCGGGCTAGGGTTAGGGTTAGGGGACGGGGAGGGTTTAGGGTCCAGGTGAGGGTACGACAACGCTTTAGGGGGAGCGTACGTGTGAGGGCGCGGGTTAGTGTTAGCGTATGGGTTAGGATTAGGGGACGGGTGAGGGTCAGGCTTCGGGGAAGGGTTAGGATTAGGGTTCGGGCTAGGGTTAGGGTTAGGGGACGGGGACGGTTTAGGGTCCAGGTGAGGGTACGACAACCCTTTAGGGGGAGCGTACGTGTGAGGGCGCGGGTTAGTGTTAGCGTACGGGTTAGGATTAGGGGACGGGTGAGGGTCAGGCTTCGGGGAAGGGTTAGGGTTAGGGTGCGGGCTAGGGTTAGGGATAGGGGACGGGGAGGGTTTAGGTTCCAGGTGAGGGTACGACAACGCTTTAGGGGGAGCGTACGAGTGAGGGCGCGGGTTAGTGTTAGCGTACGGGTTAGGATTAGGGGACGGGTGAGGGTCAGGCTTCGGGGAAGGGTTAGGGTTAGGGTTCGGGCTAGGGTTAGGATTAGGGGACGGGGACGGTTTAGGGTCCAGTTGAGGGTACGACAACGCTTTAGGGGGAGCGTACGTGTGAGGGCGCGGGTTAGTGTTAGCGTACGGTTTAGGATTAGGGGACGGGTGAGGGTCAGGCTGGGGGAAGGGTTAGGGTTAGGGTTCGGGCTAGAGTTAGGGTTAGGGGACGGGGACGGTTTAGGATCCAGGTGACGGTACGACAACGCTTTAGGGAGAGCGTACGTGTGAGGGCGTGGGTTAGTGTTAGCGTACGGGTTAGGATTAGGGGACGGGTGAGGGTCAGGTTTCGGGGAAGGGTTAGGGTTAGGGTTCAGTCTAGGTTTAGGGTTCGGGGACGGGGAGGGTTTAGGGTCCAGGTGAGGGTACGACAACGCTTTAGGGGGAGCGAAAGTGTGAGGGCGTGGGTTAGTGTTAGCGTACAGGTTAGGATTAGGGGACAGGTGAGGGTCAGGCTTCGGGGAAGGGTTAGGGTTAGGGTTCGGGCTAGGGTTAGGGTTAGGGGACGGGGAGGGTTTAGGGTCCAGGTGAGGGTACGACAACGCTTTAGGGAGAGCGTACATGTGAGGGCGTGGGTTAGTGTTAGCATACGGGTTAGGATTAGGGGACGGGTGAGGGTCAGGCTTCGGGGAAGGGTTAGGGTTAGTGTTCGGGCTAGGGTTAGGGTTAGGGGACGGGGAGGGTTTAGGGTCCAGGTGAGGGTACGACAACGCTTTAGGGGGAGCGTACGTGTGAGGGCGCGGGTTAGTGTTAGCGTATGGGTTAGGATTAGGGGACGGGTGAGGGTCAGGCTTCGGGGAAGGGTTAGGATTAGGGTTCGGGCTAGGGTTAGGGTTAGGGGACGGGGAGGGTTTAGGGTCCAGGTGAGGGTACGACAACGCTTTAGGGGGAGCGTACGTGTGAGGGCGCGGGTTAGTGTTAGCGTACGGGTTAGGATTAGGGGACGGGTGAGGGTCAGGCTTCGGGGAAGGGTTAGGGTTAGGGTTCAGGCTAGGGTTAGGTTTAGGGGACGGGGACGGTTTAGGGTCCAGGTGACGGTATGACAACGCTTTAGGGAGAGCGTACGTGTGAGGGCGTGGGTTAGTGTTTGCATACGGGTTAGGATTAGGGGACGGGTGAGGGTCAGGCTTCGGGGAAGGGTTAGGGTTAGGGTTCGGGCTAGGGTTAGGGTTAGGGCACGGGGAGGGTTTAGGGTCCAGGTGAGGGTACGACAACGCTTTATGGGGAGCGTACGTGTGAGGGCGCGGGTTAGTGTTAGCGTACGGGTTAGGATTAGGGGACAGATGAGGGTCAGGCTTCGGGGAAGGGTTAGGGTTAGGGTTCGGGCTAGGGTTAGGGTTAGGGGACGGGGAGGGTTTAGGGTCCAGGTGAGGGTACGACAACGCTTTAGGGGGAGCGTACGTGTGAGGGCGCGGGTTAGTGTTAGCGTACGGGTTAGGATTAGGGGACGGGTGAGGGTCAGGCTTCCGGGAAGGGTTAGGGTTACGGTTCGGGCTAGGGTTAGGGTTAGGGGACGGGGACGGTTTAGGGTCCAGGTGACGGTACGACAACGCTTTAGGGAGAGCGTACGTGTGAGGGCGTGGGTTAGTGTTAGCATACGGGTTAGGATTAGGGGACGGGTGAGGGTCAGGCTTCGGGGAAGGGTTAGGGTTAGGGTTCGGGCTAGGGTTAGGGTTAGGGGACGGGGAGGGTTTAGGGTCCAGGTGAGGGTACGACAACGCTTTAGGGGGAGCGTACGTGTGAGGGCGCGGGTTAGTGTTAGCGTATGGGTTAGGATTAGGGGACGGGTGAGGGTCAGGCTTCGGGGAAGGGTTAGGATTAGGGTTCGGGCTAGGGTTAGGGTTAGGGGACAGGGACGGTTTAGGGTCCAGGTGAGGGTACGACAAACCTTTAGGGGGAGCGTACGTGTGAGGGCGCGGGTTAGTGTTAGCGTACGGGTTAGGATTAGGGAATGGGTGAGGGTCAGGCTTCGGGGAAGGGTTACGGTTAGGGTTCGGGCTAGGGTTAGGGTTAGGGGACGGGGATGGTTTAGGATCCAGTTGAGGGTACGACAACGCTTTAGGGGGAGCGTACGTGTGAGGGCGCGGGTTAGTGTTAGCGTACGGTTTAGGAATAGGGGACGGGTGAGAGTCAGGCTTCGGGGAAGGGTTAGGGTTAGGGTTCGGGCTAGGGTTAGGGTTAGGGGACGGGGACGGTTTAGGGTCCAGGTGAGGGTACGACAACGCTTTAGGGGGAGCGTACGTGTGAGGGCGCGGGTTAGTGTTAGCGTACGGGTTAGGATTAGGGGACGGGTGAGGGTCAGGCTTCAGGGAAGGGTTAGGGTTAGGGTTCGGGCTAGGGTTAGGGTTAGGGGACGGGGAGGGTTTAGGGTCCAGTTGAGGGTACGACAACGCTTTAGGGGGAGCGTACGTGTGAGGGCGCGGGTTAGTGTTAGCGTACGGGTTAGGATTAGGGGACGGGTGAGGGTCAGGCTTCGGGGAAGGGTTAGGGTTAGGGTTCGGGCTAGGGTTAGGGTTACGGGACGGGGACGGTTTAGGGTCCAGGTGACGGTACGACAACGCTTTAGGGAGAGCGTACGTGTGAGGGCGTGGGTTAGTGTTAGCATACGGGTTAGGATTAGGGGACGGGTGAGGGTCAGGCTTCGGGGAAGGGTTAGGGTTAGGGTTCGGGCTAGGGTTAGGGTTAGGGGACGGGGAGGGTTTAGGGACCAGGTGAGGGTACGACAACGCTTTAGGGAGAGCGTACGTGTGAGGGCGCGGGTTAGTGTTAGCGTACGGGTTAGGATTAGGGGACAGATGAGGGTCAGGCTTCGGGGAAGGGTTAGGGTTAGGGTTCGGGCTAGGGTTAGGGTTAGGGGACGGGGAGGGTTTAGGGTCCAGGTGAGGGTACGACAACGCTTTAGGGGGAGCGTACGTGTGAGGGCGCGGGTTAGTGTTAGCGTACGGGTTAGAATTAGGGGACGGGTGAGGGTCAGGCTTCCGGGAAGGGTTAGGGTTAGGGTTCGGGGTAGGGTTAGGGTTAGGGGACGGGGAGGGTTTAGGGTCCAGGTAAGGGTACGACAACGCTTTAGGGGGAGCGTACGTGTGAGGGCGCGGGTTAGTGTTAGCGTATGGGTTAGGATTAGGGGACGGGTGAGGGTCTGGCTTCGGGGAAGGGTTAGGATTAGGGTTCGGGCTAGGGTTAGGGGAAGGGTTAGGGTTAGGTTTCGGGCTAGGGTTAGGGTTAGGGGACGGGGAGGGTTTAGGGTCCAGGTGAGGGTACGACAACGCTTTAGGGGGAGCGTACGTGTGAGGGCGCGGGTTAGTGTTAGCGTACGGGTTAGGATTAGGGGACAGATGAGGGTCAGGCTTCGGGGAAGGGTTAGGGTTAGGGTTCGGGCTAGGGTTAGGGTTAGGGGACGGGGAGGGTTTAGGGTCCAGGTGAGGGTACGACAACGCTTTAGGGGGAGCGTACGTGTGAGGGCGCGGGTTAGTGTTAGCGTACGGGTTAGGATTAGGGGACGGGTGAGGGTCAGGCTTCCGGGAAGGGTTAGGGTTAGGGTTCGGGCTAGGGTTAGGGTTAGGGGACGGGGACGGTTTAGGGTCCAGGTGAGGGTACGACAACCCTTTAGGGGGAGCGTACGTGTGAGGGCGCAGGTTAGTGTTAGCGTACGGGTTAGGATAAGGGGACGGGTGAGGGTCAGGCTTCGGGGAAGGGTTAGGGTTAGGGTGCGGGCTAGGGTTAGGGATAGGGGACGGGGAGGGTTTAGGGTCCAGGTGAGGGTACAACAACGCTTTAGGGGGAGCGTACGTGTGAGGGCGCGGGTTAGTGTTAGCGTACGGGTTAGGATTAGGGGACGGGTGAGGGTCAGGCTTAGGGGAAGGGTTAGGGTTAGGGTTCGGACTAGGGTTAGGATTAGGGGACGGGGACGGTTTAGGGTCCAGTTGAGGGTACGACAACGCTTTAGGGGGAGCGTACGTGTGAGGGCGCGGGTTAGTGTTAGCGTACGGTTTAGGATTAGGGGACGGGTGAGGGTCAGGCTTCGGGGAAGGGTTAGGGTTAGGGTTCGGGCTAGAGTTAGGGTTAGGGGACGGGGACGGTTTAGGATCCAGGTGACGGTACGACAACGCTTTAGGGAGAGCGTACGTGTTAGGGCGTGGGTTAGTGTTAGCGTACGGGTTAGGATTAGGGGACGTGTGAGGGTCAGGTTTCGGGGAAGGGTTAGGGTTAGGGTTCAGTCTAGGGTTAGGGTTAGGGGACGGGGAGGGTTTAGGGACCAGGTGAGGGTACGACAACGCTTTAGAGGGAGCGTACGTGTGAGGGCGCGGGTTAGTGTTAGCGTACGGGTTAGGATTAGGGGACGGGTGAGGGTCAGGCTTCGGGGAAGGGTTAGGGTTAGGGTTCGGGCTAGTGTTAGGGTTAGGGGACGGGGAGGGTTTAGGGTCCAGTTGAGGGTACGACAACGCTTTAGGGGGAGCGTACGTGTGAGGGCGCGGGTTAGTGTTAGCGAACGGGTTAGGATTAGGGGACGTTTGAGGGTCAGGCTTCGGGGAAGGGTTAGGGTTAGGGTTCGGGCTAGGGTTAGGGTTAGGAGACGGGGACGGTTTAGGGTCCAGGTGACGGTACGACAACGCTTTAGGGAGAGCGTACGTGTGAGGGCCTGGGTTAGTGTTAGCATACGGGTTAGGATTAGGGGACGGGAGAGAGTCAGGCTTCGGGGAACGGTTAGGGTTAGGGTTCGGGCTAGGGTTAGGGTTAGGGGACGGGGAGGGTTTAGGGTCCAGGTGAGGGTACGACAACGCTTTAGGGGGAGCGAAAGTGTGAGGACGCGGGTTAGTGTTAGCGTACGGGTTAGGATTAGGGGACGGGTGAGGGTCAGGCTTCGGGGAAGGGTTAGGGTTAGGGTTCGGGCTAGGGTTAGGGTTAGGGGACGGGGAGGGTTTAGGGTCAAGGTGAGGGTACGACAACGCTTTAGGGGGAGCGTACGTGTGAGGGCGCGGGTTAGTGTTAGCGTACGGGTTAGGATTCGGGGACGGGTGAGGTTCAGGCTTCGGGGAAGGGTTAGGATTAGGGTTCGGGCTAGGGTTAGGTTTAGGGGACGGGGACGGTTTAGGGTCCAGGTGAGGGTACGACAACGCTTTAGGGGGAGCGTACTGTGAGGGCGCGGGTTAGTGTTAGCGTACGGCTTAGGATTAGGGGACGGGTGAGGGTCAGGCTTCGGGGAAGGGTTAGGGTTAGGGTGCGGGCTGGGGTTAGGGTTAGCGGACGGGGAGGGTTTAGGGTCTAGGTGAGGGTACGACAACGCTTTAGGGGGAGCGTACGTGTGAGGACGCGGGTTAGTGTTAGCGTACGGGTTAGGATTAGGGGACGGGTGAGGATCAGGCTTCGGGGAAGGGTTAGCGTTAGGTTTCGGGCTAGGGTTAGGGTTAGGGGACGGGGACGGTTTAGGGTCCAGTTGAAGGTACGACAACGCTTTAGGGGGAGCGTACGTGTGAGGGCGTGGGTTAGTGTTAGCGTACGGGTTAGGATTAGGGGACGGGTGAGGGTCAGGCTTCGGGGAAGGGTTAGGGTTAGAGTTCGGGCTAGGGTTAGGGTTAGGGGACGGGGACGGTTTAGGGTCCAGGTGACGGTACGACAACGCTTTAGGGAGAGCGTTCGTGTGAGGGCGTGGGTTAGTGTTAGCGTACGGGTTAGGATTAGGGGACGGGTGAGGGTCAGGTTTCGGGGAAGGGTTAGGGTTAGGGTTCAGGCTAGGGTTAGGGTTAGGGGACGGGGAGGGTTTAGGGTCCAGGTGAGGGTACGACAACGCTTTAGGGGGAGCGTACGTGTGAGGGCGCGGGTTAGTGTTAGCGTACGGTTTAGGATTAGGGGACGGGTGAGGGTCAGGCTTCGGGGAAGGGTTAGGGTTAGGGTTCGGGCTAGGGTTAGGTTTAGGGGACGGGGACGGTTTAGGGTCCAGGTGACGGTATGACAACACTTTAGGGAGAGCGTACGTGTGAGGGCGTGGGTTAGTGTTTGCATACGGGTTAGGATTAGGGGACGGGTGAGGGTCAGGCTTCGGGGAAGGGTTAGGGTTAGGGTTCGGGCTAGGGTTAGGGTTAGGGCACGGGGAGGGTTTAGGGTCCAAGTGAGGGTACGACAACGCTTTAGGGGGAGCGTACGTGTGAGGGCACGGGTTAGTGTTAGCGTACGGGTTAGGATTAGGGGACAGATGAGGGTCAGGCTTCGGGGAAGGGTTAGGGTTAGGGTTCGGGCTAAGGTTAGGGTTAGGGGACGGGGAGGGTTTAGGGTCCAGGTGAGGGTACGACAACGCTTTAGGGGGAGCGTACGTGTGAGGGCGCGGGTTAGTGTTAGCGTACGGGTTAGGATTAGGGGACGGGTGAGGGTCAGGCTTCCGGGAAGGGTTAGGGTTAGGGTTCGGGCTAGGGTTAGGGTTAGGGGACGGGGACGGTTTAGGGTCCAGGTGACGGTACGACAACGCTTTAGGGAGAGCGTACGTGTGAGGGCGTGGGTTAGTGTTAGCATACGGGTTAGGATTAGGGGACGGGTGAGGGTCAGGCTTCGGGGAAGGGTTAGGGTTAGGGTTCGGGCTAGGGTTAGGGTTAGGGGACGGGGACGGTTTAGGGTCCAGGTGACGGTACGACAACGCTTTAGGGAGAGCGTACGTGTGAGGGCGTGGGTTAGTGTTAGCATACGGGTTAGGATTAGGGGACGGGTGAGGGTCAGGCTTCGGGGAAGGGTTAGGGTTAGGGTTCGGGCTAGGGTTAGGGTTAGGGGACGGGGAGGGTTTAGGGACCAGGTGAGGGTACGACAACGCTTTAGGGAGAGCGTACGTGTGAGGGCGCGGGTTAGTGTTAGCGTACGGGTTAGGATTAGGGGACAGATGAGGGTCAGGCTTCGGGGAAGGGTTAGGGTTAGGGTTCGGGCTAGGGTTAGGGTTAGGGGACGGGGAGGGTTTAGGGTCCAGGTGAGGGTACGACAACGCTTTAGGGGGAGCGTACGTGTGAGGGCGCGGGTTAGTGTTAGCGTACGGGTTAGAATTAGGGGACGGGTGAGGGTCAGGCTTCCGGGAAGGGTTAGGGTTAGGGTTCGGGGTAGGGTTAGGGTTAGGGGACGGGGAGGGTTTAGGGTCCAGGTGAGGGTACGACAACGCTTTAGGGGGAGCATACGTGTGAGGGCGCGGGTTAGTGTTAGCGTATGGGTTAGGATTAGGGGACGGGTGAGGGTCTGGCTTCGGGGAAGGGTTAGGATTAGGGTTCGGGCTAGGGTTAGGGGAAGGGTTAGGGTTAGGTTTCGGGCTAGGGTTAGGGTTAGGGGACGGGGAGGGTTTAGGGTCCAGGTGAGGGTACGACAACGCTTTAGGGGGAGCGTACGTGTGAGGGCGCGGGTTAGTGTTACCGTACGGGTTAGGATTAGGGGACAGATGAGGGTCAGGCTTCGGGGAAGGGTTAGGGTTAGGGTTCGGGCTAGGGTTAGGGTTAGGGGACGGGGAGGGTTTAGGGTCCAGGTGAGGGTACGACAACGCTTTAGGGGGAGCGTACGTGTGAGGGCGCGGGTTAGTGTTAGCGTACGGGTTAGGATTAGGGGACGGGTGAGGGTCAGGCTTCCGGGAAGGGTTAGGGTTAGGGTTCGGGCTAGGGTTAGGGTTAGGGGACGGGGACGGTTTAGGGTCCAGGTGACGGTACGACAACGCTTTAGGGAGAGCGTACGTGTGAGGGCGTGGGTTAGAGTTAGCATACGGGTTAGGATTAGGGGACGGGTGAGGGTCAGGCTTCGGGGAAGGGTTAGGGTTAGGGTTCGGGGTAGGGTTAGGCTTAGGGGACGGGGAGGGTTTAGGGTCCAGGTGAGGGTACGACAACGCTTTAGGGGGAGCGTACGTGTGAGGGCGCGGGTTAGTGTTAGCGTATGGGTTAGGATTAGGGGACGGGTGAGGGTCAGGCTTCGGCTAAGGGTTAGGATTAGGGTTCGGGCTAGGGTTAGGGTTAGGGGACGGGGACGGTTTAGGGTCCAGGTGAGGGTACGACAACCCTTTAGGGGGAGCGTACGTGTGAGGGCGCGGGTTAGTGTTAGCGTACGCCTTAGGATTAGGGGACGGGTGAGGGTCAGGTTTCGGGGAAGGGTTACGGTTAGGGTTCGGGCTAGGGTTAGGGGACGGGGAGGGTTTAGGGTCCAGGTGAGGGTACGACAACGCTTTAGGGGGAGCGTACGTGTGAGGGCGCGGGTTAGTGTTAGCGTACGGGTTAGGATTAGAGGACGGGTGAGGGTCAGGCTTCGGGGAAGTGTTAGGGTTAGGGTGCGGGCTAGGGTTAGGGTTAGGGGACGGGGAGGGTTTAGAGTCCAGGTGAGGGTACGACAACGCTTTAGGGGGAGCGTACGTGTGAGGGCGCGGGTTAGTGTTAGCGTACGGGTTAGGATTAGGGGACGGGTGAGGGTCAGGCTTCCGGGAAGGGTTAGGGTTAGGGTTCGGGCTAGGGTTAGGGTTAGGGGACGGGGACGGTTTAGGGTCCAGGTGACGGTACGACAACGCTTTAGGGAGAGCGTACATGTGAGGGCGTGGGTTAGTGTTAGCATACGGGTTAAGATTAGGGGACGGGTGAGGGTCAGGCTTCGGGGAAGGGTTAGGGTTAGGGTTCGGGCTAGGGTTAGGGTTAGGGGACGGGGAGGGTTTAGGGTCCAGTTGAGGGTACGACAACGCTTTAGGGGGAGCGTACGTGTGAGGGCGCGGGTTAGTGTTAGCGTACGGGTTAGGATTAGGGGACGGGTGAGGGTCAGGCTTCGGGGAAGGGTTAGGGTTAGGGTTCGGGCTAGGGTTAGGGTTACGGGACGGGGACGGTTTAGGGTCCAGGTGACGGTACGACAACACTTTAGGGAGAGCGTACGTGTGAGGGCGTGGGTTAGTGTTAGCATACGGGTTAGGATTAGGGGACGGGTGAGGGTCAGGCTTCGGGGAAGGGTTAGGGTTAGGGTTCGGGCCAGGGTTAGGTTTAGGGGACGGGGAGGGTTTAAGGTCCAGGTGAGGGTACAACAACGCTTTAAGGGGAGCGTACGTGTGAGGGCGCAGGTTAGTGTTAGCGTGCGGGTTAGGATTAGGGGACGGGTGAGGGTCAGGCTTCGGGGAAGGGTTAGGGTTAGGGTTCGGGCTAGGGTTAGGGTTAGGGGACGGGGACGGTTTAGGGTCCAGGTGAGGGTACGACAACCCTTTAGGGGGAGCGTACGTGTGAGGGCGCGGGTTAGTGTTAGCGTACGGGTTAGGATGAGGGGACGGGTGAGGGTCAGGCTTCGGGGAAGGGTTAGGGTTAGGGTTCGGGCTAGGGTTAGGGTTAGGGGACGGGGACGGTTTAGGGTCCAGGTGACGGTACGACAACGCTTTAGGGAGAGCGTACGTGTGAGGGCGTGGGTTAGTGTTAGCATACAGGTTAGGATTAGGGGACGGGTGAGGGTCAGGCTTCGGGGAAGGGTTAGGGTTAGGGTTCGGGCTAGGGTTAGGCTTAGGGGACGGGGAGGGTTTAGGGTCCAGGTGAGGGTACGACAACGCTTTAGGGGGAGCGTACGTGTGAGGGCGCGGGTTAGTGTTAGCGTATGGGTTAGGATTAGGGGACGGGTGAGGGTCAGGCTTCGGGGAAGGGTTAGGATTAGGGTTCGGGCTAGGGTTAGGGTTAGGGGACGGGGACGGTTTAGGGTCCAGGTGAGGGTACGACAACCCTTTAGGGGGAGCGTAAGTGTGAGGGCGCGGGTTAGTGTTAGCGTACGGGATAGGATTAGGGGATGGGTGAGGGTCAGGTTTCGGGGAAGGGTTACGGTTAGGGTTCGGGCTAGGGTTAGGGGACGGGGAGGGTTTAGGGTCCAGGTGAGGGTACGACAACGCTTTAGGGGGAGCGTACGTGTGAGGGCACGGGTTAGTGTTAGCGTACGGGTTAGGATTAGGGGACGGGTGAGGGTCAGGCTTCGGGGAAGGGTTAGGGTTAGGGTGCGGGCTAGGGTTAGGGTTAGGGGACGGGGAGGGTTTAGGGTCCAGGTGAGGGTACGACAACGCTTTAGGGGGAGCATACGTGTGAGGGCGCGGGTTAGTGTTAGCGTACGGGTTAGGATTAGGGGACGGGTGAGGGTCAGGCTTCGGGGAAGGGTTAGGGTTAGGGTTCGGGCTAGGGTTAGGGTTAGGGGACGGGGAGGGTTTAGGGTCCAGTTGAGGGTACGACAACGCTTTAGGGGGAGCGTACGTGTGAGGGCGCGGGTTAGTGTTAGCGTACGGGTTAGGATTAGGGGACGGGTGAGGGTCAGGCTTCGGGGAAGGGTTAGGGATAGGGTTCGGGCTAGGGTTAGGGTTAGGGGACGGGGACGGTTTAGGGTCCAGGTGACGGTACGACAACGCTTTAGGGAGAGCGTACGTGTGAGGGCGTGGGTTAGTGTTAGCATACGGGTTAGGATTAGGGGACGGGTGAGGGTCAGGCTTCGGGGAAGGGTTAGGGTTAGGGTTCGGGCTAGGGTTAGGGTTAGGGGACGGGGAGGGTTTAGGGTCCAGGTGAGGGTACGACAACGCTTTAGGGGGAGCGTACGTGTGAGGGCGCGGGTTAGTGTTAGCGTACGGGTTAGGATTAGGGGACAGATGAGGGTCAGGCTTCGGGGAAGGGTTAGGGTTAGGGTTCGGGCTAGGGTTAGGGTTAGGGGACGGGGAGGGTTTAGGGTCCAGGTGAGGGTACGACAACGCTTTAGGGGGAGCGTACGTGTGAGGGCGCGGGTTAATGTTAGCGTACGGGTTAGGATTAGGGGACGGGTGAGGGTCAGGCTTCCGGGAAGGGTTAGGGTTAGGGTTCGGGCTAGGGTTAGGGTGAGGGGACGGGGACGGTTTAGGGTCCAGGTGACGGTACGACAACGCTTTAGGGAGAGCGTACGTGTGAGGGCGTGGGTTAGTGTTAGCATACGGGTTAGGATTAGGGGACGGGTGAGGGTCAGGCTTCGGGGAAGGGTTAGGGTTAGGGTTCGGGCTAGGGTTAGGGTTAGGGGACGGGGACGGTTTAGGGTCCAGGTGAGGGTACGACAACGCTTTAGGGGGAGCGTACGTGTTAGGGCGCGGGTTAGTGTTAGCGTATGGGTTAGGATTAGGGGACGGGTGAGGGTCAGGCTTCGGGGAAGGGTTAGGATTAGGGTTCGGGCTAGGGTTAGGGTTAGGGGACGGGGACGGTTTAGGGTCCAGGTGAGGGTACGACAACCCTTTAGGGGGAGCGTACGTGTGAGGGCGCGGGTTAGTGTTAGCGTACGGGTTAGGATTAGGGGATGGGTGAGGGTCAGGCTTCGGGGAAGGGTTACGGTTAGGGTTCGGGCTAGGGTTAGGGGACGGGGAGGGTTTAGGGTCCAGGTGAGGGTACGACAACGCTTTAGGGGGAGCGTACGTGTGAGGGCGCGGGTTAGTGTTAGCGTACGGGTTAGGATTAGGGGACGGGTGAGCGTCAGGCTTCGGGGAAGTGTTAGGGTTAGGGTGCGGTCTAGGGTTAGGGTTAGGGGACGGGGAGGGTTTAGGGTCCAGGTGAGGGTACGACAACCCTTTAGGGGGAGTGTACGTGTGAGGGCGCGGGTTAGTGTTAGCGTACGGGTTAGGATTAGGGGATGGGTGAGGGTCAGGCTTCGGGGAAGGGTTACGGTTAGGGTTCGGGCTAGGGTTAGGGGACGGGGAGGGTTTAGGGTCCAGGTGAGGGTACGACAACGCTTTAGGGGGAGCGTACGTGTGAGGGCGTGGGTTAGTGTTAGCGTACGGGTTAGGATTAGGGGACGGGTGAGGGTCAGGCTTCGGGGAAGTGTTAGGGTTAGGGTGCGGGCTAGGGTTAGGGTTAGGGGACGGGGAGGGTTTAGGGTCCAGGTGAGGGTACGACAACGCTTTAGGGGGAGCGTACGTGTGAGGGCGCGGGTTAGTGTTAGCGTACGGGTTAGGATTAGGGGACGGTTGAGGGTCAGGCTTCGGGGAAGGGTTAGGGTTAGGGTTCGGGCTAGGGTTAGGGTTAGGGGACGGGGACGGTTTAGGGTCCAGTTGAGGGTACGACAACGCTTTAGGGGGAGCGTACGTGTGAGGGCGCGGGTTAGTGTTAGCGTACGGGTTAGGATTAGGGGACGGGTGAGGGTCAGGCTTCGGGGAAGGGTTAGGGTTAGGGTTCGGGCTAGGGTTAGGGTTAGGGCACGGGGACGGTTTAGGGTCCAGGTGACGGTACGACAACGCTTTAGGGAGAGCGTACGTGTGAGGGCGTGGGTTAGTGTTAGCATACGGGTTAGGATTAGGGGACGGGTGAGGGTCAGGCTTCGGGGAAGGTTTAGGGTTAGGGTTCGGGCTAGGGTTAGGGTTAGGGGACGGGGAGGGTTTAGGGTCCAGGTGAGGGTACGACAACGCTTTAGGGGGAGCGTACGTGTGAGGGCGCAGGTTAGTGTTAGCGTACAGGTTAGGATTAGGGGACGGGTGACGGTCAGGCTTCGGGGAAGGGTTAGGGTTAGGGTTCGGGCTAGGGTTAGGGTTAGGGGACGGGGACGGTTTAGGGTCCAGGTGAGGGTACGACAACCCTTTAGGGGGAGCGTACGTCTGAGGGCGCGGGTTAGTGTTAGCGTACGGGTTAGGATGAGGGGACGGGTGAGGGTCAGGCTTCGGGGAAGGGTTAGGGTTAGGGTTCGGGCTAGGGTTAGGGTTAGGGGACGGGGACGGTTTAGGGTCCAGGTGACGGTACGACAACGCTTTAGGGAGAGCGTACGTGTGAGGGTGTGCGTTAGTGTTAGCATACGGGTTAGGATTAGGGGACGGGAGAGAGTCAGGCTTCGGGGAAGGGTTAGGGTTACGGTTCGGGCTAGGGTTAGGGTTAGGGGACGGGGAGGGTTTAGGGTCCAGGTGAGGGTACGACAACGCTTTAGGGGGAGCGTACGTGTGAGGGCGCGGGTTAGTGTTAGCGTACGGGTTAGGATTAGGGGACGGGTGAGGGTCAGGCTTCGGGGAAGGGTTAGGGTTAGGGTTCGGGCTAGGGTTAGGGTTCGGGCTAGGGTTAGGGTTAGGGGACGGGGAGGGTTTAGGGTCCAGGTGAGGGTACGACAACGCTTTAGGGGGAGCGTACGTGTGAGGGCGCGGGTTAGTGTTAGCGTACGGGTTAGGATGAGGGGACGGGTGAGGGTCAGGCTTCGGGGAAGGGTTAGGGTTAGGGTTCGGGCTAGGGTTAGGGTTAGGGGACGGGGATGGTTTAGGGTCCAGGTGACGGTACGACAACGCTTTAGGGAGAGCGTACGTGTGAGGGCGTGGGTTAGTGTTAGCATACGGGTTAGGATTAGGGGACGGGTGAGGGTCAGGCTTCGGGGAAGGGTTAGGGTTACGGTTCGGGCTAGGGTTAGGGTTAGGGGACGGGGAGGGTTTAGGGTCCAGGTGAGGGTACGACAACGCTTTAGGGGGAGCGTACGTGTGAGGGCGCGGGTTAGTGTTAGCGTACGGGTTAGGATGAGGGGACGGGTGAGGGTCAGGCTTCGGGGAAGGGTTAGGGTTAGGGTTTGGGCTAGGGTTAGGGTTAGGGGACGGGGACGGTTTAGGGTCCAGGTGACGGTACGACAACGCTTTAGGGAGAGCGTACGTGTGAGGGTGTGCGTTAGTGTTAGCATACGGGTTAGGATTAGGGGACGTGTAAGGGTCAGGCTTCGGGGAAGGGTTAGGGTTAGGGTTCGGGCTTGGGTTAGGTTTAGGGGACCGGGAGGGTTTAGGGTCCAGTTGAGGGTACGACAACGCTTTAGGGGGAGCGTACGTGTGAGGGCGCGGGTTAGTGTTAGCGTACGGGTTAGGATTAGGGGACGGGTGAGGGTCAGGCTTCGGGGAAGTGTTAGGGTTAGGGTTCGGGCTAGGGTTAGGGTTAGGGGACGGGGACGGTTTAGGGTCCAGGTGACGGTACGACAACGCTTTAGGGAGAGCGTACGTGTGAGGGTGTGGGTTAGTGTTAGCATACGGGTTAGGATTAGGGGATGGGTGAGGGTCAGGCTTCGGGGAAGGGTTAGGGTTAGGGTTCGGGCTAGGGTTAGGGTTAGGGGACGGGGAGGGTTTAGGGTCCAGGTGAGGGTACGACAACGCTTTAGGAGGAGGATACGTGTGAGGGCGCGGGTTATTGTTAGAGTACGGGTTAGGATTATGGGACGGGTGAGGGTCATGCTTCGGGGAAGGGTTAGGGTTAGGGTTCGGGCTAGGGTTAGGGTTAGGGGACGGGGAGGGTTTAGGGTCCAGGTGAGGGTACGACAACGCTTTAGGGGGAGCGTACGTGTGAGGGCGCGGGTTAGTGTTAGCGTACGGGTTAGGATTAGGGGACGGGTGAGGGTCAGGCTTCGGGGAAGGGTTAGGGTTAGGGTTCGGGCTACGGTTAGTGTTAGGGGACGGGGAGGGTTTAGGGTCCAGTTGAGGGTACGACAACGCTTTAGGGGGAGCGTACGTGTGAGGGCGCAGGTTAGTGTTAGCGTACGGTTTAGGATTAGGGGACGGGTGAGGGTCAGGCTTCGGGGAAGGGTTAGGGTTAGGGTTCGGGCTAGGGTTAGGGTTAGCGGACGGGGACGGTTTAGGGTCCAGGTGACGGTACGACAACGCTTTAGGGAGAGCGTACGAGTGAGGGCGTGAGTTAGTGTTAGCGTACGGGTTAGGATTAGGGGACGGGTGAGTGTCAGGCTTCGGGGAAGGGTTAGGGTTAGGGTTCGGGCTAGGGTTAGGTTTAGGGGACGGGGAGGGTTTAGGGTCCAGGTGAGGGTACGACAACGCTTTAGGGGGAGCGTACATGTGAGGGCGCGGGTTAGTGTTAGCGTACGGGTTAGGATTACGGGACGGGTGAGGGTCAGGATTCGGGGAAGTGTTAGGGTTAGGGTTCGGGCTAGGGTTAGGGTTAGGGGACGGGGAGGGTTTAGGGTCCAGGTGAGGGTACAACAACGCTTTAGGGGTAGCGCACGTGTGAGGGCGCGGGTTTGTGTTAGCGTACGGGTTAGGATTCGGGGATGGGTGAGGGTCAGGTTTCGGGGAAGGGTTAGGGTTAGGGTTCGGGCTAGGGTTAGGGTTAGGGGACGGGGAGGGTTTAGGGTCCAGGTGAGGGTACGACACGCTTTAGGGGGAGCGTACGTGTGAGGGCGCGGGTTAGTGTTAGCGTACGGGTTAGGATTAGGGGACGGGTGAGGGTCAGGCTTTGGGGAAAGGTTAGGGTTAGGGTTCGGGCTAGGGTTAAGTTTCGGGGACGGGGAGGGTTTAGGGTCGAGGTGAGGGTACGACAACGCTTTAGGGGGAGCATACGTGTGAGGGCGCGGGTCAGTGTTAGCGTACGGGTTAGGATTAGGGGACGGGTGAGGGTCAGGCTTCGGGGAAGTGTTAGGGTTAGGGTTTGGGGTAGGGTTAGGGTTAGGGGACGGGGAGGGTTTCGGGTCCAGGTGAGGGTATGACAACGCTTTAGGGGGAGCGTACGTGTGAGGGCGCGGGTTAGTGTTAGCGTACAGGTTAGGATTAGGGGACGGGTGAGGGTCAGGCTTCGGGGAAGGGTTAGGGTTAGGGTTCAGGCTAGGGTTAGGGTTAGGGGACAGGGACGGTTTAGGGTCCAGGTGAGGGTACGACAACGCTTTAGGGGGAGCGTACGTGTGAGGGCGTGGGTTAGTGTTAGCGTACGGGTTAGGATTAGGGGACGGGTGAGGGTCAGGCTTTAGGGAAGTGTTAGGGTTAGGGTACGGGCTATGGTTAGGTTTAGGGGACGGGGACGGTTTAGGGTCCAGGTGAGGGTACGACAACACTTTAGGGGGAGCGTACGTGTGAGGGCGCAGGTTAGTGTTAGCGTACGGGTTAGGATTAGGGGACGGGTGAGGTCCGGCTTCGGGGAAGAGTTAGGGTTAGGGTTCGGGCTAGGGTTAGGGTTAGGGGACGGGGACGGTTTAGGGTCCAGGTGAGGGTACGACAACGCTTTAGGGGGAGCGTACGTGTGAGGGCGCGGGGTAGTGTTAGCGTACGGGTTAGGATTAGGGGACAGGTGAGGGTCAGGCTTCGGGGAAGGGTTAGGGTTAGGGTTCGGGCTAGGGTTAGGGTTAGGGGACGGGGAGGGTTTAGGGTCCAGGTGAGGGTACGACAACGCTTTAGGGGGAGCGTACGTGTGAGGGCGCGGGTTAGTGTTAGCGTACGGGTTAGGATTAGGGGACGGGTGAGGGTCAGGCTTCGGGGATGTTTGGGTTAGGGTTCGGGCTAGGGTTAGGGTTAGGGGACGTAGACGGTTTAGGGTCCAGGTGACGGTACGACAACGCTTTAGGGGGAGCGTACGTGTGAGGGCGTGAGTTAGTGTTAGCGTACTGGTTAGGATTAGGGGACGGGTGAGGTTCGGCTTCGGGGAAGAGTTAGGGTTAGGGTTCGGGCTAGGGTTAGGGTTAGGGGACGGGGAGGGTTTAGGGTCCAGGTGAGGGTACGACAACGCTTTAGGGGGAGCGTACGTGTGAGGGCGCGGGGTAGTGTTAGCGTACGGGTTAGGATTAGGAGACAGGTGAGGGTCAGGCTTCGGGGAAGGGTTAGGGTTAGGGTTCGGGCTAGGGTTAGGGTTAGGGGACGGGGACGGTTTAGGGTCCAGGTGAGGGTACGACAACCCTTTAGGGGGAGCGTACGTGTGAGGGCGCGGGTTAGTGTTAGCGTACGGGTTAGGATTAGGGGATGGGTGAGGGTCAGCCTTCGGGGAAGGGTTACGGTTAGGGTATGCGCTAGGGTTAGGGTTAGGGGACGGGGAGGGTTTAGGGTCCAGGTGAGGGTACGACAACGCTTTAGGGGGAGCGTACGTGTGAGGGCGCGGGTTAGTGTTAGCGTACGGGTTAGGATTAGGGGACGGGTGAGGGTCAGGCTTCGGGGAAGGGTTAGGGTTAGGGTGCGGGCTAGGGTTAGGGTTAGGGGACGGGGAGGGTTTAGGGTCCAGGTGAGGGTACGACAACGCTTTAGGGGGAGCGTACGTGTGAGGGCGCGAGTTAGTGTTAGCGTACGGGTTAGGATTAGGGGACGGGTGAGGGTCAGGCTTCGGGGAAGGGTTAGGGTTAGGGTTCGGGCTAGGGTTAGGATTAGGGGACGGGGACGGTTTAGGGTCCAGGTGAGGGTACGACAACGCTTTAGGGGGAGCGTACGTGTGAGGGCGCGGGTTAGTTTTAGCGTACCGTTTAGGATTAGGGGACGGGTGAGGGTCAGGCTTCGGGGAAGGGTTAGGGTTAGGGTTCGGGCTAGGGTTAGGGTTAGGGGACGGGGACGGTTTAGGGTCCAGGTGAGGGTACGACAACGCTTTAGGGGGAGCGTACGTGTGAGGGCGCGGGTTAGTGTTAGCGTACGGGTTAGGATTAGGGGACGGGTGAGGGTCAGGCTTCAGGGAAGGGTTAGGGTTAGGGTTCGGGCTAGGGTTAGGGTTAGGGGACGGGGAGGGTTTAGGGTCCAGTTGAGGGTACGACAACGCTTTAGGGGGAGCGTACGTGTGAGGGCGCGGGTTAGTGTTAGCGTACGGGTTAGGATTAGGGGACGGGTGAGGGTCAGGCTTCGGGGAAGGGTTAGGGTTAGGGTTCGGGCTAGGGTTAGGGTTAGGGGACGGGGACGGTTTAGGGTCCAGGTGACGGTACGACAACGCTTTAGGGAGAGCGTACGTGTGAGGGCGTGGGTTAGTGTTAGCATACGGATTAGGATTAGGGGACGGGTGAGGGTCAGGCTTCGGGGAAGGGTTAGGGTTAGGGTTCGGGCTAGGGTTAGGGTTAGGGGACGGGGAGGGTTTAGGGACCAGGTGAGGGTACGACAACGCTTTAGGGAGAGCGTACGTGTGAGGGCGCGGGTTAGTGTTAGCATACGGGTTAGGATTAGGGGACAGATGAGGGTCAGGCTTCGGGGAAGGGTTAGGGTTAGGGTTCGGGCTAGGGTTAGGGTTAGGGGACGGGGAGGGTTTAGGGTCCAGGTGAGGGTACGACAACGCTTTAGGGGGAGCGTACGTGTGAGGGCGCGGGTTAGTGTTAGCGTATGGGTTAGGATTAGGGGACGGGTGAGGGTCTGGCTTCGGGGAAGGGTTAGGATTAGGGTTCGGGCTAGGGTTAGGGGAAGGGTTAGGGTTAGGTTTCGGGCTAGGGTTAGGGTTAGGGGACGGGGAGGGTTTAGGGTCCAGGTGAGGGTACGACAACGCTTTAGGGGGAGCGTACGTGTGAGGGCGCGGGTTAGTGTTAGCGTACGGGTTAGGATTAGGGGACAGATGAGGGTCAGGCTTCGGGGAAGGGTTAGGGTTAGGGTTCGGGCTAGGGTTAGGGTTAGGGGACGGGGAGGGTTTAGGGTCCAGGTGAGGGTACGACAACGCTTTAGGGGGAGCGTACGTGTGAGGGCGCGGGTTAGTGTTAGCGTACGGGTTAGGATTAGGGGACGGGTGAGGGTCAGGCTTCCGGGAAGGGTTAGGGTTAGGGTTCGGGCTAGGGTTAGGGTTAGGGGACGGGGACGGTTTAGGGTCCAGGTGAGGGTACGACAACCCTTTAGGGGGAGCGTACGTGTGAGGGCGCAGGTTAGTGTTAGCGTACGGGTTAGGATAAGGGGACGGGTGAGGGTCAGGCTTCGGGGAGGGGTTAGGGTTATGGTGCGGGCTAGGGTTAGGGATAGGGGACGGGGAGGGTTTAGGGTCCAGGTGAGGGTACAACAACGCTTTAGGGGGAGCGTACGTGTGAGGGCGCGGGTTAGTGTTAGCGTACGGGTTAGGATTAGGGGACGGGTGAGGGTCAGGCTTAGGGGAAGGGTTAGGGTTAGGGTTCGGACTAGGGTTAGGATTAGGGGACGGGGACGGTTTAGGGTCCAGTTGAGGGTACGACAACGCTTTAGGGGGAGCGTACGTGTGAGGGCGCGGGTTAGTGTTAGCGAACGGGTTAGGATTAGGGGACGTTTGAGGGTCAGGCTTCGGGGAAGGGTTAGGGTTAGGGTTCGGGCTAGGGTTAGGGTTAGGAGACGGGGACGGTTTAGGGTCCAGGTGACGGTACGACAACGCTTTAGGGAGAGCGTACGTGTGAGGGCCTGGGTTAGTGTTAGCATACGGGTTAGGATTAGGGGACGGGAGAGAGTCAGGCTTCGGGGAACGGTTAGGGTTAGGGTTCGGGCTAGGGTTAGGGTTAGGGGACGGGGAGGGTTTAGGGTCCAGGTGAGGGTACGACAACGCTTTAGGGGGAGCGAAAGTGTGAGGGCGCGGGTTAGTGTTAGCGTACGGGTTAGGATTAGGGGACGGGTGAGGGTCAGGCTTCGGGGAAGGGTTAGGGTTAGGGTTCGGGCTAGGGTTAGGGTTAGGGGACGGGGAGGGTTTAGGGTCAAGGTGAGGGTACGACAACGCTTTAGGGGGAGCGTACGTGTGAGGGCGCGGGTTAGTGTTAGCGTACGGGTTAGGATTCGGGGACGGGTGAGGTTCAGGCTTCGGGGAACGGTTAGGATTAGGGTTCGGGCTAGGGTTAGGTTTAGGGGACGGGGACGGTTTAGGGTCCAGGTGAGGGTACGACAACGCTTTAGGGGGAGCGTACTGTGAGGGCGCGGGTTAGTGTTAGCGTACGGCTTAGGATTAGGGGACGGGTGAGGGTCAGGCTTCGGGGAAGGGTTAGGGTTAGGGTGCGGGCTGGGGTTAGGGTTAGGGGACGGGGAGGGTTTAGGGTCTAGGTGAGGGTACGACAACGCTTTAGGGGGAGCGTACGTGTGAGGACGCGGGTTAGTGTTAGCGTACGGGTTAGGATTAGGGGACGGGTGAGGGTCAGGCTTCGGGGAAGGGTTAGCGTTAGGTTTCGGGCTAGGGTTAGGGTTAGGGGACGGGGACGGTTTAGGGTCCAGTTGAAGGTACGACAACGCTTTAGGGGGAGCGTACGTGTGAGGGCGTGGGTTAGTGTTAGCGTACGGGTTAGGATTAGGGGACGGGTGAGGGTCAGGCTTCGGGGAAGGGTTAGGGTTAGAGTTCGGGCTAGGGTTAGGGTTAGGGGACGGGGACGGTTTAGGGTCCAGGTGACGGTACGACAACGCTTTAGGGAGAGCGTTCGTGTGAGGGCGTGGGTTAGTGTTAGCGTACGGGTTAGGATTAGGGGACGGGTGAGGGTCAGGTTTCGGGGAAGGGTTAGGGTTAGGGTTCAGGCTAGGGTTAGGGTTAGGGGACGGGGAGGGTTTAGGGTCCAGGTGAGGGTACGACAACGCTTTAGGGGGAGCGTACGTGTGAGGGCGCGGGTTAGTGTTAGCGTACGGGTTAGGATTAGGGGACGGGTGAGGGTCAGGCTTCGGGGAAGGGTTAGGGTTAGGGTTCGGGCTAGGGTTAGGTTTAGGGGACGGAGACGGTTTAGGGTCCAGGTGACGGTATGACAACACTTTAGGGAGAGCGTACGTGTGAGGGCGTGGGTTAGTGTTTGCATACGGGTTAGGATTAGGGGACGGGTGAGGGTCAGGCTTCGGGGAAGGGTTAGGGTTAGGGTTCGGGCTAGGGTTAGGGTTAGGGCACGGGGAGGGTTTAGGGTCCAGGTGAGGGTACGACAACGCTTTAGGGGGAGCGTACGTGTGAGGGCGCGGGTTAGTGTTAGCGTACGGGTTAGGATTAGGGGACAGATGAGGGTCAGGCTTCGGGGAAGGGTTAGGGTTAGGGTTCGGGCTAAGGTTAGGGTTAGGGGACGGGGAGGGTTTAGGGTCCAGGTGAGGGTACGACAACGCTTTAGGGGGAGCGTACGTGTGAGGGCGCGGGTTAGTGTTAGCGTACGGGTTAGGATTAGGGGACGGGTGAGGGTCAGGCTTCCGGGAAGGGTTAGGGTTAGGGTTCGGGCTAGGGTTAGGGTTAGGGGACGGGGACGGTTTAGGGTCCAGGTGACGGTACGACAACGCTTTAGGGAGAGCGTACGTGTGAGGGCGTGGGTTAGTGTTAGCATACGGGTTAGGATTAGGGGACGGGTGAGGGTCAGGCTTCGGGGAAGGGTTAGGGTTAGGGTTCGGGCTAGGGTTAGGGTTAGGGGACGGGGAGGGTTTAGGGTCCAGGTGAGGGTACGACAACGCTTTAGGGGGAGCGTACGTGTGAGGGCGCGGGTTAGTGTTAGCGTATGGGTTAGGATTAGGGGACGGGTGAGGGTCAGGCTTCGGGGAATGGTTAGGATTAGGGTTCGGGCTAGGGTTAGGGTTAGGGGACAGGGACGGTTTAGGGTCCAGGTGAGGGTACGACAAACCTTTAGGGGGAGCGTACGTGTGAGGGCGCGGGTTAGTGTTAGCGTACGGGTTACGATTAGGGAATGGGTGAGGGTCAGGCTTCGGGGAAGGGTTACGGTTAGGGTTCGGGCTAGGGTTAGGGTTAGGGGACGGGGACGGTTTAGGATCCAGTTGAGGGTACGACAACGCTTTAGGGGGAGCGTACGTGTGAGGGCGCGGGTTAGTGTTAGCGTACGGGTTAGGATTAGGGGACGGGTGAGGGTCAGGCTTCAGGGAAGGGTTAGGGTTAGGGTTCGGGCTAGGGTTAGGGTTAGGGGACGGGGAGGGTTTAGGGTCCAGTTGAGGGTACGACAACGCTTTAGGGGGAGCGTACGTGTGAGGGCGCGGGTTAGTGTTAGCGTACGGGTTAGGATTAGGGGACGGGTGAGGGTCAGGCTTCGGGGAAGGGTTAGGGTTAGGGTTCGGGCTAGGGTTAGGGTTAGGGGACGGGGAGGGTTTAGTGTCCAGGTGAGGGTACGACAACGCTTTAGGGGGAGCGTACGTGTGAGGATGCGGGTTAGTGTTAGCGTACGGGTTAGGATTAGGGGACGGGTGAGGGTCAGGCTTCGGGGAAGGGTTAGGGTTAGGGTTCGGGCTAGGGTTAGGGGACGGGGAGGGTTTAGGGTCCACGTGAGGGTACGACAACGCTTTAGGGGGTGCGTACGTGTGAGGGCGCGGGTTAGTGTTAGCGTACGGGTTAGGATTAGGGGACGGGTGAGGGTCAGGCTTCGGGGAAGGGTTAGGGTTAGGGTTCGGGCTAGGGTTAGGGTTAGGGGATGGGGAGGGTTTCGGGTCCAGGTGAGGGTACGACAACGCTTTACGGGGAGCGTACGTGTGAGGGCGCGGGTTAGTGTTAGCGTACGGGTTAGAATTAGGGGACGGGTGAGGGTCAGGCTTCCGGGAAGGGTTAGGGTTAGGGTTCGGGGTAGGGTTAGGGTTAGGGGACGGGGAGGGTTTAGGGTCCAGGTGAGGGTACGACAACGCTTTAGGGGGAGCATACGTGTGAGGGCGCGGGTTAGTGTTAGCGTATGGGTTAGGATTAGGGGACGGGTGAGGGTCTGGCTTCGGGGAAGGGTTAGGATTAGGGTTCGGGCTAGGGTTAGGGGAAGGGTTAGGGTTAGGTTTCGGGCTAGGGTTAGGGTTAGGGGACGGGGAGGGTTTAGGGTCCAGGTGAGGGTACGACAACGCTTTAGGGGGAGCGTACGTGTGAGGGCGCGGGTTAGTGTTAGCGTACGGGTTAGGATTAGGGGACAGATGAGGGTCAGGCTTCGGGGAAGGGTTAGGGTTAGGGTTCGGGCTAGGTTTAGGGTTAGGGGACGGGGAGGGTTTAGGGTCCAGGTGAGGGTACGACAACGCTTTAGGGGGAGCGTACGTGTGAGGGCGCGGGTTAGTGTTAGCGTACGGGTTAGGATTAGGGGACGGGTGAGGGTCAGGCTTCCGGGAAGGGTTAGGGTTAGGGTTCGGGCTAGGGTTAGGGTTAGGGGACGGGGACGGTTTAGGGTCCAGGTGACGGTACGACAACGCTTTAGGGAGAGCGTACGTGTGAGGGCGTGGGTTAGAGTTAGCATACGGGTTAGGATTAGGGGACGGGTGAGGGTCAGGCTTCGGGGAAGGGTTAGGGTTAGGGTTCGTGGTAGGGTTAGGCTTAGGGGACGGGGAGGGTTTAGGGTCCAGGTGAGGGTACGACAACGCTTTAGGGGGAGCGTACGTGTGAGGGCGCGGGTTAGTGTTAGCGTATGGGTTAGGATTAGGGGACGGGTGAGGGTCAGGCTTCGGCTAAGGGTTAGGATTAGGGTTCGGGCTAGGGTTAGGGTTAGGGGACGGGGACGGTTTAGGGTCCAGGTGAGGGTACGACAACCCTTTAGGGGGAGCGTACGTGTGAGGGCGCGGGTTAGTGTTAGCGTACGGCTTAGGATTAGGGGACGGGTGAGGGTCAGGTTTCGGGGAAGGGTTACGGTTAGGGTTCGGGCTAGGGTTAGGGGACGGGGAGGGTTTAGGGTCCAGGTGAGGGTACGACAACGCTTTAGGGGGAGCGTACGTGTGAGGGCGCGGGTTAGTGTTAGCGTACGGGTTAGGATTAGAGGACGGGTGAGGGTCAGGCTTCGGGGAAGTGTTAGGGTTAGGGTGCGGGCTAGGGTTAGGGTTAGGGAACGGGGAGGGTTTAGAGTCCAGGTGAGGGTACGACAACGCTTTAGGGGGAGCGTACGTGTGAGGGCGCGGGTTAGTGTTAGCGTACGGGTTAGGATTAGGGGACGGGTGAGGGTCAGGCTTCCGGGAAGGGTTAGGGTTAGGGTTCGGGCTAGGGTTAGGGTTAGGGGACGGGGACGGTTTAGGGTCCAGGTGACGGTACGACAACGCTTTAGGGAGAGCGTACGTGTGAGGGCGTGGGTTAGTGTTAGCATACGGGTTAGGATTAGGGGACGGGTGAGGGTCAGGCTTCGGGGAAGGGTTAGGGTTAGGGTTCGGGCTAGGGTTAGGGTTAGGGGACGGGGAGGGTTTAGGGTCCAGTTGAGGGTACGACAACGCTTTAGGGGGAGCGTACGTGTGAGGGCGCGGGTTAGTGTTAGCGTACGGGTTAGGATTAGGGGACGGGTGAGGGTCAGGCTTCGGGGAAGGGTTAGGGTTAGGGTTCGGGCTAGGGTTAGGGTTAGGGGACGGGGACGGTTTAGGGTCCAGGTGACGGTACGACAACGCTTTAGGGAGAGCGTACGTGTGAGGGCGTGGGTTAGTGTTAGCATACGGGTTAGGATTAGGGGACGGGTGAGGGTCAGGCTTCGGGGAAGGGTTAGGGTTAGGGTTCGGGCCAGGGTTAGGTTTAGGGGACGGGGAGGGTTTAAGGTCCAGGTGAGGGTACAACAACGCTTTAAGGGGAGCGTACGTGTGAGGGCGCAGGTTAGTGTTAGCGTGCGGGTTAGGATTAGGGGACGGGTGAGGGTCAGGCTTCGGGGAAGGGTTAGGGTTAGGGTTCGGGCTAGGGTTAGGGTTAGGGGACGGGGACGGTTTAGGGTCCAGGTGAGGGTACGACAACCCTTTAGGGGGAGCGTACGTGTGAGGGCGCGGGTTAGTGTTAGCGTACGGGTTAGGATGAGGGGACGGGTGAGGGTCAGGCTTCGGGGAAGGGTTAGGGTTAGGGTTCGGGCTAGGGTTAGGGTTAGGGGACGGGGACGGTTTAGGGTCCAGGTGACGGTACGACAACGCTTTAGGGAGAGCGTACGTGTGAGGGCGTGGGTTAGTGTTAGCATACAGGTTAGGATTAGGGGACGGGTGAGGGTCAGGCTTCGGGGAAGGGTTAGGGTTAGGGTTCGGGCTAGGGTTAGGCTTAGGGGACGGGGAGGGTTTAGGGTCCAGGTGAGGGTACGACAACGCTTTAGGGGGAGCGTACGTGTGAGGGCGCGGGTTAGTGTTAGCGTATGGGTTAGGATTAGGGGACGGGTGAGGGTCAGGCTTCGGGGAAGGGTTAGGATTAGGGTTCGGGCTAGGGTTAGGGTTAGGGGACGGGGACGGTTTAGGGTCCAGGTGAGGGTACGACAACCCTTTAGGGGGAGCGTAAGTGTGAGGGCGCGGGTTAGTGTTAGCGTACGGGATAGGATTAGGGGATGGGTGAGGGTCAGGTTTCGGGGAAGGGTTACGGTTAGGGTTCGGGCTAGGGTTAGGGGACGGGGAGGGTTTAGGGTCCAGGTGAGGGTACGACAACGCTTTAGGGGGAGCGTACGTGTGAGGGCACGGGTTAGTGTTAGCGTACGGGTTAGGATTAGGGGACGGGTGAGGGTCAGGCTTCGGGGAAGGGTTAGGGTTAGGGTGCGGGCTAGGGTTAGGGTTAGGGGACGGGGAGGGTTTAGGGTCCAGGTGAGGGTACGACAACGCTTTAGGGGGAGCATACGTGTGAGGGCGCGGGTTAGTGTTAGCGTACGGGTTAGGATTAGGGGACGGGTGAGGGTCAGGCTTCGGGGAAGGGTTAGGGTTAGGGTTCGGGCTAGGGTTAGGGTTAGGGGACGGGGAGGGTTTAGGGTCCAGTTGAGGGTACGACAACGCTTTAGGGGGAGCGTACGTGTGAGGGCACGGGTTAGTGTTAGCGTACGGGTTAGGATTAGGGGACGGGTGAGGGTCAGGCTTCGGGGAAGGGTTAGGGATAGGGTTCGGGCTAGGGTTAGGGTTAGGGGACGGGGACGGTTTAGGGTCCAGGTGACGGTACGACAACGCTTTAGGGAGAGCGTACCTGTGAGGGCGTGGGTTAGTGTTAGCATACGGGTTAGGATTAGGGGACGGGTGAGGGTCAGGCTTCGGGGAAGGGTTAGGGTTAGGGTTCGGGGTAGGGTTAGGGTTAGGGGACGGGGAGGGTTTAGGGTCCAGGTGAGGGTACGACAACGCTTTAGGGGGAGCGTACGTGTGAGGGCGCGGGTTAGTGTTAGCGTACGGGTTAGGATTAGGGGACAGATGAGGGTCAGGCTTCGGGGAAGGGTTAGGGTTAGGGTTCGGGCTAGGGTTAGGGTTAGGGGACGGGGAGGGTTTAGGGTCCAGGTGAGGGTATGACAACGCTTTAGGGGGAGCGTACGTGTGAGGGCGCGGGTTAATGTTAGCGTACGGGTTAGGATTAGGGGACGGGTGAGGGTCAGGCTTCCGGGAAGGGTTAGGGTTAGGGTTCGGGCTAGGGTTAGGGTTAGGGCACGGGGACGGTTTAGGGTCCAGGTGACGGTACGACAACGCTTTAGGGAGAGCGTACGTGTGAGGGCGTGGGTTAGTGTTAGCATACGGGTTAGGATTAGGGGACGGGTGAGGGTCAGGCTTCGGGGAAGGGTTAGGGTTACGGTTCGGGCTAGGGTTAGGGTTAGGGGACGGGGAGGGTTTAGGGTCCAGGTGAGGGTACGACAACGCTTTAGGGGGAGCGTACGTGTGAGGGCGCGGGTTAGTGTTAGCGTACGGGTTAGGATGAGGGGACGGGTGAGGGTCAGGCTTCGGGGAAGGGTTAGGGTTAGGGTTTGGGCTAGGGTTAGGGTTAGGGGACGGGGACGGTTTAGGGTCCAGGTGACGGTACGACAACGCTTTAGGGAGAGCGTACGTGTGAGGGTGTGCGTTAGTGTTAGCGTACGGGTTAGGATTAGGGGACGTGTAAGGGTCAGGCTTCGGGGAAGGGTTAGGGTTAGGGTTCGGGCTTGGGTTAGGTTTAGGGGACGGGGAGGGTTTAGGGTCCAGTTGAGGGTACGACAACGCTTTAGGGGGAGCGTACGTGTGAGGGCGCGGGTTAGTGTTAGCGTACGGGTTAGGATTAGGGGACGGGTGAGGGTCAGGCTTCGGGGAAGTGTTAGGGTTAGGGTTCGGGCTAGGGTTAGGGTTAGGGGACGGGGACGGTTTAGGGTCCAGGTGACGGTACGACAACGCTTTAGGGAGAGCGTACGTGTGAGGGTGTGGGTTAGTGTTAGCATACGGGTTAGGATTAGGGGATGGGTGAGGGTCAGGCTTCGGGGAAGGGTTAGGGTTAGGGTTCGGGCTAGGGTTAGGGTTAGGGGACGGGGAGGGTTTAGGGTCCAGGTGAGGGTACGACAACGCTTTAGGAGGAGGATACGTGTGAGGGCGCGGGTTATTGTTAGCGTACGGGTTAGGATTATGGGACGGGTGAGGGTCATGCTTCGGGGAAGGGTTAGGGTTAGGGTTCGGGCTAGGGTTAGGGTTAGGGGACGGGGAGGGTTTAGGGTCCAGGTGAGGGTACGACAACGCTTTAGGGGGAGCGTACGTGTGAGGGCGCGGGTTAGTGTTAGCGTACGGGTTAGGATTAGGGGACGGGTGAGGGTCAGGCTTCGGGGAAGGGTTAGGGTTAGGGTTCGGGCTACGGTTAGTGTTAGGGGACGGGGAGGGTTTAGGGTCCAGTTGAGGGTACGACAACGCTTTAGGGGGAGCGTACGTGTGAGGGCGCAGGTTAGTGTTAGCGTACGGTTTAGGATTAGGGGACGGGTGAGGGTCAGGCTTCGGGGAAGGGTTAGGGTTAGGGTTCGGGCTAGGGTTAGGGTTAGCGGACGGGGACGGTTTAGGGTCCAGGTGACGGTACGACAACGCTTTAGGGAGAGCGTACGAGTGAGGGCGTGATTTAGTGTTAGCGTACGGGTTAGGATTAGGGGACGGGTGAGTGTCAGGCTTCGGGGAAGGGTTAGGGTTAGGGTTCGGGCTAGGGTTAGGTTTAGGGGACGGGGAGGGTTTAGGGTCCAGGTGAGGGTACGACAACGCTTTAGGGGGAGCGTACATGTGAGGGCGCGGGTTAGTGTTAGCGTACGGGTTAGGATTACGGGACGGGTGAGGGTCAGGATTCGGGGAAGTGTTAGGGTTAGGGTTCGGGCTAGGGTTAGGGTTAGGGGACGGGGAGGGTTTAGGGTCCAGGTGAGGGTACAACAACGCTTTAGGGGTAGCGCACGTGTGAGGGCGCGGGTTTGTGTTAGCGTACGGGTTAGGATTCGGGGATGGGTGAGGGTCAGGTTTCAGGGAAGGGTTAGGGTTAGGGTTCGGGCTAGGGTTAGGGTTAGGGGACGGGGAGGGTTTAGGGTCCAGGTGAGGGTACGACACGCTTTAGGGGGAGCGTACGTGTGAGGGCGCGGGTTAGTGTTAGCGTACGGGTTAGGATTAGGGGACGGGTGAGGGTCAGGCTTCGGGGAAAGGTTAGGGTTAGGGTTCGGGCTAGGGTTAAGTTTCGGGGACGGGGAGGGTTTAGGGTCGAGGTGAGGGTACGACAACGCTTTAGGGGGAGCATACGTGTGAGGGCGCGGGTCAGTGTTAGCGTACGGGTTAGGATTAGGGGACGGGTGAGGGTCAGGCTTCGGGGAAGTGTTAGGGTTAGGGTTTGGGGTAGGGTTAGGGTTAGGGGACGGGGAGGGTTTCGGGTCCAGGTGAGGGTATGACAACGCTTTAGGGGGAGCGTACGTGTGAGGGCGCGGGTTAGTGTTAGCGTACAGGTTAGGATTAGGGGACGGGTGAGGGTCAGGCTTCGGGGAAGGGTTAGGGTTAGGGTTCAGGCTAGGGTTAGTGTTAGGGGACAGGGACGGTTTAGGGTCCAGGTGAGGGTACGACAACGCTTTAGGGGGAGCGTACGTGTGAGGGCGTGGGTTAGTGTTAGCGTACGGGTTAGGATTAGGGGACGGGTGAGGGTCAGGCTTTAGGGAAGTGTTAGGGTTAGGGTACGGGCTATGGTTAGGTTTAGGGGACGGGGACGGTTTAGGGTCCAGGTGAGGGTACGACAACGCTTTAGGGGGAGCGTACGTGTGAGGGCGCAGGTTACTGTTAGCGTACGGGTTAGGATTAGGGGACGGGTGAGGTCCGGCTTCGGGGAAGAGTTAGGGTTAGGGTTCGGGCTAGGGTTAGGGTTAGGGGACGGGGACGGTTTAGGGTCCAGGTGAGGGTACGACAACGCTTTAGGGGGAGCGTACGTGTGAGGGCGCGGGGTAGTGTTAGCGTACGGGTTAGGATTAGGGGACAGGTGAGGGTCAGGCTTCGGGGAAGGGTTAGGGTTAGGGTTCGGGCTAGGGTTAGGGTTAGGGGACGGGGAGGGTTTAGGGTCCAGGTGAGGGTACGACAACGCTTTAGGGGGAGCGTACGTGTGAGGGCGCGGGTTAGTGTTAGCGTACGGGTTAGGATTAGGGGACGGGTGAGGGTCAGGCTTCGGGGATGTTTGGGTTAGGGTTCGGGCTAAGGTTAGGGTTAGGGGACGTAGACGGTTTAGGGTCCAGGTGACGGTACGACAACGCTTTAGGGGGAGCGTACGTGTGAGGGCGTGAGTTAGTGTTAGCGTACTGGTTAGGATTAGGGGACGGGTGAGGTCCGGCTTCGGGGAAGAGTTAGGGTTAGGGTTCGGGCTAGGGTTAGGGTTAGGGGACGGGGAGGGTTTAGGGTCCAGGTGAGGGTACGACAACGCTTTAGGGGGAGCGTACGTGTGAGGGCGCGGGGTAGTGTTAGCGTACGGGTTAGGATTAGGAGACAGGTGAGGGTCAGGCTTCGGGGAAGGGTTAGGGTTAGGGTTCGGGCTAGGGTTAGGGTTAGGGGACGGGGACGGTTTAGGGTCCAGGTGAGGGTACGACAACCCTTTAGGGGGAGCGTACGTGTGAGGGCGCGGGTTAGTGTTAGCGTACGGGTTAGGATTAGGGGATGGGTGAGGGTCAGCCTTCGGGGAAGGGTTACGGTTAGGGTACGCGCTAGGGTTAGGGTTAGGGGACGGGGAGGGTTTAGGGTCCAGGTGAGGGTACGACAACGCTTTAGGGGGAGCGTACGTGTGAGGGCGCGGGTTAGTGTTAGCGTACGGGTTAGGATTAGGGGACGGGTGAGGGTCAGGCTTCGGGGAAGGGTTAGGGTTAGGGTGCGGGCTAGGGTTAGGGTTAGGGGACGGGGAGGGTTTAGGGTCCAGGTGAGGGTACGACAACGCTTTAGGGGGAGCGTACGTGTGAGGGCGTGGGTTAGTGTTAGCGTACGGGTTAGGATTAGGGGACGGGTGAGGGTCAGGCTTTGGGGAAGGGTTAGGGTTAGGGTTCGGGCTAGGGTTAGGGTTAGGGGACAGGGAGGGTTTAGGGTCCAGGTGAGGGTACGACAACGCTTTAGGGGGAGCGTACGTGTGAGGGCGCGGGTTAGTGTTAGCGTACGGGTTAGGATTAGGGGACAGGTGAGGGTCAGGCTTCGGGGAAGGGTTAGGGTTAGGGTTCGGGCTAGGGTTAGGGTTAGGGGACGGGGAGGGTTTAGGGTCCAGGTGAGGGTACGACAACGCTTTAGGGGGAGCGTACGTGTGAGGGCGCGGGTTAGTGTTAGCGTACGGGTTACGATTAGGGGACGGGTGAGGGTCAGGCTTCGGGTAAGGGTTAGGGTTAGGGTTCGGGCTAGGGTTAGGGTTAGGGGACGGGGAGGGTTTAGGGTCCAGGTGAGGGTACGACAACGCTTTAGGGGGAGCGTACGTGTGAGGGCGCGGGTTAGTGTTAGCGTATGGGTTAGGATTAGGGGACGGGTGAGGGTCAGGCTTCGGGGAATGGTTTGGATTAGGGTTCGGGCTAGGGTTAGGGTTAGGGGACGGGGACGGTTTAGGGTCCAGGTGAGGGTACGACAACCCTTTAGGGGGAGCGTACGTGTGAGGGCGCGGGTTAGTGTTAGCGTACGGGTTAGGATTAGGGGACGGGTGAGGGTCAGGCTTCGGGGAAGGGTTAGGGTTAGGGTGCGGGCTAGGGTTAGGGATAGGGGACGGGGAGGGTTTAGGGTCCAGGTGAGGGTACGACAACACTTTAGGGGGAGCGTACGTGTGAGGGCGCGGGTTAGTGTTAGCGTACGGGTTAGGATTAGGGGACGGGTGAGGGTCAGGCTTCGGGGAAGGGTTAGGGTTAGGGTTCGGACTAGGGTGAGGATTAGGGGACGGGGACGGTTTAGGGTCCAGTTGAGGGTACGACAACGCTTTAGGGGGAGCGTACGTGTGAGGGCGCGGGTTAGTGTTAGCGTACGGTTTAGGATTAGGGGACGGGTGAGGGTCAGGCTTCGGGGAAGGGTTAGGGTTAGGGTTCGGGCTAGAGTTAGGGTTAGGGGACGGGGACGGTTTAGGATCCAGGTGACGGTACGACAACGCTTTAGGGAGAGCGTACGTGTGAGGGCGTGGGTTAGTGTTAGCGTACGGGTTAGGATTAGGGGACGGGTGAGGGTCAGGTTTCGGGGAAGGGTTAGGGTTAGGGTTCAGTCTAGGGTTAGGGTTAGGGGACGGGGAGGGTTTAGGGTCCAGGTGAGGGTACTACAACGCTTTAGAGGGAACGTACGTGTGAGGGCGCGGGTTAGTGTTAGCGTACGGGTTAGGATTAGGGGACGGGTGAGGGTCAGGCTTCGGGGAAGGGTTAGGGTTAGGGTTCGGGCTAGGGTTAGGGTTACGGGACGGGGAGGGTTTAGGGTCCAGTTGAGGGTATGACAACGCTTTAGGGGGAGCGTACGTGTGAGGGCGCGGGTTAGTGTTAGCGAACGGGTTAGGGTTAGGGGACGTTTGAGGGTCAGGCTTCGGGGAAGGGTTAGGGTTAGGGTTCGGGCTAGGGTTAGGGTTAGGGGACAGGGAAGGTTTAGGGTCCAGGTGACGGTACGACAACGCTTTAGGGAGAGCGTACGTGTGAGGGCGAGGGTTAGTGTTAGCATACGGTTTAGGATTAGGGGACGGGAGAGAGTCAGGCTTCGGGGAACGGTTAGGGTTAGGGTTCGGGCTAGGGTTAGGGTTAGGGGACGGGGAGGGTTTAGGGTCCAGGTGAGGGTACGACAACGCTTTAGGGGGAGCGAAAGTGTGAGGGCGCGGGTTAGTGTTAGTGTACGGGTTAGGATTAGGGGACGGGTGAGGGTCAGGCTTCGGGGAAGGGTTAGGGTTAGGGTTCGGGCTAGGGTTAGGGTTAGGGGACGGGGAGGGTTTAGGGTCCAGGTGAGGGTACGACAACGCTTTAGGGGGAGCGTACGTGTGAGGGCGCGGGTTAGTGTTAGCGTACGGGTTAGGATTAGGGGACGGGTGAGGGTCAGGCTTCGGGGAAGGGTTAGGGTTAGGGTTCGGGCTAGGGTTAGGGTTAGGGGACGGGGACGGTTTAGGGTCCAGGTGAGGGTACGACAACCCTTTAGGGGGAGCGTACGTGTGAGGGCGCGCGTTAGTGTTAGCGTACGGGTTAGGATTAGGGGACGGGTGAAGGTCAGGCTTCGGGGAAGGGTTAGGGTTAGGGTGCGGGCTAGGGTTAGGGATAGGGGACGGGGAGGGTTTAGGGTCCAGGTGAGGGTACGACAACGCTTTAGGGGGAGCGTACGTGTGAGGGCGCGGGTTAGTGTTAGCGTACGGGTTAGGATTAGGGGACGGGTGAGGGTCAGGCTTCGGGGAAGGGTTAGGGTTAGGGTTCGGACTAGGGTTAGGATTAGGGGACGGGGACGGTTTAGGGTCCAGTTGAGGGTACGACAACGCTTTAGGGGGAGCGTACGTGTGAGGGCGCAAGTTAGTGTTAGCGTACGGTTTAGGATTAGGGGACGGGTGAGGGTCAGGCTTCGGGGAAGGGTTAGGGTTAGGGTTCGGGCTAGAGTTAGGGTTAGGGGACGGGGACGGTTTAGGATCCAGGTGACGGTACGACAACGCTTTAGGGAGAGCGTACGTGTGAGGGCGTGGGTTAGTGTTAGCGTACGGGTTAGGATTAGGGGACGGGTGAGGGTCAGGTTTCGGGGAAGGGTTAGGGTTAGGGTTCAGTCTAGGGTTAGGGTTAGGGGACGGGGAGGGTTTAGGGTCCAGGTGAAGGTACAACAACGCTTTAGAGGGAGCGTACGTGTGAGGGCGCGGGTTAGTGTTAGCGTACGGGTTAGGATTAGGGGACGGGTGAGGGTCAAGCTTCGGGGAAGGGTTAGGGTTAGGGTTCGGGCTAGGGTTAGGGTTAGGGGACGGGGAGGGTTTAGGGTCCAGTTGAGGGTACGACAACGCTTTAGGGGGAGCGTACGTGTGAGGGCGCGGGTTAGTGTTAGCGAACGGGTTAGGATTAGGGGACGTTTGAGGGTCAGGCTTCGGGGAAGGGTTAGGGTTAGGGTTCGGGCTAGGGTTAGGGTTAGGGGACGGGGACGGTTTAGGGTCCAGTTGACGGTACGACAACGCTTTAGGGAGAGAGTACGTGTGAGGGCGTGGGTTAGTGTTAGCATACGGGTTAGGATTAGGGGACGGGAGAGAGTCAGGCTTCGGGGAACGGTTAGGGTTAGGGTTCGGGCTAGGGTTAGGGTTAGGGGACGGGGAGGGTTTAGGGTCCAGGTGAGAGTACGACAACGCTTTAGGGGGAGCGAAAGTGTGAGGGCGCGGGTTAGTGTTAGCGTACGGGTTAGGATTAGGGGACGGGTGAGGGTCAGGCTTCGGGGAAGGGTTAGGGTTAGGGTTCGGGCTAGGGTTAGGGTTAGGGGACGGGGAGGGTTTAGGGTCCAGGTGAGGGTACGACAACCCTTTAGGGGGAGCGTACGTGTGAGGGCGCGGGTTAGTGTTAGCGTACGGGTTAGGATTAGGGGACGGGTGAGGGTCAGACTTCGGGGAAGGGTTAGGGTTAGGGTTCGGGCTAGGGTTAGGGTTAGGGGACGGGGACGGTTTAGGGTCCAGTTGAGGGTACGACAACGTTTTAGGGGGAGCGTACGTGTGAGGGCGCGGGTTAGTGTTAGCGTACGGTTTAGGATTAGGGGACGGGTGAGAGTCAGGCTTCGGGGAAGGGTTAGGGTTAGGGTTCGGGCTAGGGTTAGGGTTAGGGGACGGGGACGGTTTAGGGTCCAGGTGAGGGTACGACAACGCTTTAGGGGGAGCGTACGTGTGAGGGCGCGGGTTAGTGTTAGCATACGGGTTAGGATTAGGGGACGGGTGAGGGTCAGGCTTCGGGGAAGGGTTAGGGTTAGGGTTCGGGCTAGGGTTAGGGTTAGGGGACGGGGAGGGTTTAGGGTCCAGTTGAGGGTACGACAACGCTTTAGGGGGAGCGTACGTGTGAGGGCGCGGGTTAGTGTTAGCGTACGGGTTAGGATTAGGGGACGGGTGAGGGTCAGGCTTCGGGGAAGTGTTAGGGTTAGGGTTCGGGCTAGGGTTAGGGTTAGGGGACGGGGACGGTTTAGGGTCCAGGTGACGGTACGACAACGCTTTAGGGAGAGCGTACGTGTGAGGGCGTGGGTTAGTGTTAGCATACGGGTTAGGATTAGGGGACGGGTGAGGGTCAGGCTTCGGGGAAGGGTTAGGGTTAGGGTTCGGGCTAGGGTTAGGGTTAGGGGACGGGGAGGGTTTAGGGACCAGGTGAGGGTACGACAACGCTTTAGGGGGAGCGTACGTGTGAGGGCGCGGGTTAGTGTTAGCGTACGGGTTAGGATTAGGGGATGGGTGAGGGTCAGGATTCGGGGAAGGGTTACGGTTAGGGTTCGGGCTAGGGTTAGAGGACGGGGAGGGTTTAGGGTCCAGGTGAGGGTACGACAACGCTTTAGGGGGAGCGTACGTGTGAGGGCGCGGGTTAGTGTTAGCGTACGGGTTAGGATTAGGGGACGGGTGAGGGTCAGGCTTCGGGGAAGTGTTAGGGTTAGGGTGCGGGCTAGGGTTAGGGTTAGGGGACGGGGAGGGTTTAGGGTCCAGGTGAGGGTACGACAACGCTTTAGGGGGAGCGTACGTGTGAGGGCGCGGGTTACTGTTAGCGTACGGGTTAGGATTAGGGGACGGGTGAGGGTCAGGCTTCGGGGAAGTTTTAGGGTTAGGGTGCGGGCTAGGGTTAGGGTTAGGGGACGGGGAGGGTTTAGGGTCCAGGTGAGGGTACGACAACGCTTTAGGGGGAGCGTACGTGTGAGGGCGCGGGTTAGTGTTAGCGTACGGCTTAGGATTAGGGGACGGGTGAGAGTCAGGCTTCGGGGAAGGGTTAGGGTTAGGGTTCGGGCTAGGGTTAGGGTTAGGGGACGGGGACGGTTTAGGGTCCAGGTGACGGTACGACAACGCTTTAGGGGGAGCGTACGTTTGAGGGCGCGGGTTAGTGTTAGCGTACGGGTTAGGATTAGGGGACGGGTGAGGGTCAGGCTTCGGGGAAGGGTTAGGGTTAGGGTTCGGGCTAGGGTTAGGGTTAGGGGACGGGGAGGGTTTAGGGTCCAGGTGAGGGTACGACAACGCTTTAGGGGGAGCGTACGTGTGAGGGCGCGGGTTAGTGTTAGCGTATGGGTTAGGATTAGGGGACAGATGAGGGTCAGGTTTCGGGGAAGGGTTAGGGTTAGGGTTCGGGCTAGGGTTAGGGTTAGGGGACGGGGAGGGTTTAGGGTCCAGGTGAGGGTACGACAACGCTTTAGGGGGAGCGTACGTGTGAGGGCGCGGGTTAGTGTTAGCGTACGGGTTAGGATTAGGGGACGGGTGAGGGTCAGGCTTCGGGGAAGGGTTAGGGTTAGGGTTCGGGCTAGGGTTAGGCTTAGGGGACGGGGAGGGTTTAGGGTCCAGGTGTGGGTACGACAACGCTTTAGGGGGAGCGTACGTGTGAGGGCGCGGGTTAGTGTTAGCGTATGGGTTAGGATTAGGGGACGGGTGAGGGTCAGGCTTCGGGGAAGGGTTAGGATTAGGGTTCGGGCTAGGGTTAGGGTTAGGGGACGGGGACGGTTTAGGGTCCAGGTGAGGGTATGACAACCCTTTAGGGGGAGCGTACGTGTGAGGGCGCGGGTTAGTGTTAGCGTACGGGTTAGGATTAGGGGATGGGTGAGGGTCAGGCTTCGGGGAAGGGTTACGGTTAGGGTTCGGGCTAGGGTTAGGGGACGGGGAGGGTTTACGGTCCAGGTGAGGGTACGACAACGCTTTAGGGGGAGCGTACGTGTGAGGGCGCGGGTTAGTGTTACCGTACGGGTTAGGATTAGGGGACGGGTGAGGGTCTGGCTTCGGGGAAGTGTTAGGGTTAGGGTGCGGGCTAGGGTTAGGGTTACGGGACGGGGAGGGTTTAGGGTCCAGGTGAGGGTACGACAACGCTTTAGGGGGAGCGTACGTGTGAGGGCGCGGGTTAGTGTTAGCGTACGGTTTAGGATTAGGGGACGGGTGAGAGTCAGGCTTCGGGGAAGGGTTAGACTTAGGGTTCGGGCTTGGGTTAGGGTTAGGGGACGGGGACGGTTTAGGGTCCAGGTGAGGGTACGACAACGCTTTAGGGGGAGCGTACGTGTGAGGGCGCGGGTTAGTGTTAGCGTACGGGTTAGGATTAGGGGACGGGTGAGGGTCAGGCTTCGGGGAAGGGTTAGGGTTAGGGTTCGGGCTAGGGTTAGGGTTAGGGGACGGGGAGGGTTTAGGGTCCAGGTGAGGGTACGACAACGCTTTAGGGGGAGCGTACGTGTGAGGGCGCGGGTTAGTGTTAGCGTACGGGTTAGGATTAGGGGACGGGTGAGGGTCAGGCTTCGGGGAAGGGTTAGGGTTAGGGTTCGGGCTAGGGTTAGGGTTAGGGGACGGGGAGGGTTTAGGGTCCAGGTGAGGGTACGACAACGCTTTAGGGGGAGCGTACGTGTGAGGGCGCGGGTTAGTGTTAGCGTTCGGGTTAGAATGAGGGGACGGGTGAGGGTCAGGCTTCGGGGAAGGGTTAGGGTTAGGGTTCGGGCTAGGGTTAGGGTTAGGGGACGGGGACGGTTTAGGGTCCAGGTGACGGTACGACAACGCTTTAGGGAGAGCGTACGTGTGAGGGTGTGCGTTAGTGTTAGCATAGGGGTTAGGATTAGGGGACGGGTGAGGGTCAGGCTTCGGGGAAGGGTTAGGGTTAGGGTTCGGGCTAGGGTTAGGGTTAGGGGACGGGGAGGGTTTAGGGTCCAGGTGAGGGTACGACAACTCTTTATGGGGAGTGTACGTGTGAGGGCGCGGGTTAGTGTTAGCGTACGGGTTAGGATTACGGGACGGGTGAGGGTCAGGCTTCGGGGAAGGGTTAGGGTTAGGGTTCGGGCTAGGGTTAGGGTTAGGGGACGGGGAGGGTTTAGGGTCCAGGTGAGGGTACGACAACGCTTTAGGGGGAGCGTACGTGTGAGGGCGCGGGTTAGTGTTAGCGTACGGGTTAGGATGAGGGGACGGGTGAGGGTCAGGCTTCGGGGAAGTGTTAGGGTTAGGGTTCGGGCTAGGGTTAGGGTTAGGGGACGGGGAGGGTTTAGGGTCCAGGTGAGGGTACGACAACGCTTTAGGGGGAGCGTACGTGTGAGGGCGCGGGTTAGTGTTAGCGTACGGGTTAGGATTAGGGGACGTGTGAGGGTCAGGCTTCGGGGAAGGGTTAGGGTTAGGGTTCGGGCTAGGGTTAAGGTTAGGGGACGGGGACGGTTTAGGGTCCAGGTGACGGTACGACAACGCTTTAGGGGGAGCGTACGTGTGAGGGCGCGGGTTAGTGTTAGCGTACGGGTTAGGTTTAGGGGACGGGTGAGGGTCAGGCTTCGGGGAAGGGTTAGGGTTAGGGTTAGGGCTAGGGTTAGGGTTAGGGGACGGGGAGGGTTTAGGGTCCAGGTGACGGTACGACAACGCTTTAGGGAGATCGTACGTGTGAGGGCGTGGGTTAGTGTTAGCGTACGGGTTAGGATTAGGGGACGGGTGAGGGTCAGGCTTCGGGGAAGGGTTAGGTTTAGGGTTCGGGCTAGGGTTAGGGTTAGGGGACGGGGACGGTTTAGGGTCCAGGTGAGGGTACGACAACGCTTTAGGGGGAGCGTACGTGTGAGGGCGCGAGTTAGTGTTAGCGTACGGGTTAGGATTAGGGGACGGGTGAGGGTCAGGCTTCGGGGAAGGGTTAGGTTTAGGGTTCGGGCTAGGGTTAGGGTTCGGGGACGGGGAGGGTTTAGGGTCCAGGTGAGGGTACGACAACGCTTTAGGGGGAGCGTACGTGTGAGGGCGCGGGTTAGTGTTAGCGTACGGGTTAGGATGAGCGGACGGGTGAGGGTCAGGCTTCGGGGAATGGTTAGGGTTAGGGTTCGGGCTAGGGTTAGGGTTAGGGGATGGGGACAGTTTAGGGTCCAGGTGACGGTACGACAACGCTTTAGGGAGAGCGTACGTGTCAGGGTGTGGGTTAGTGTTAGCATACGGGTTAGGATTAGGGGACGGGTGAGGGTCAGGCTTCGGGGAAGGGTTAGGGTTAGGGTTCGGGCTAGGGTTAGAGTTAGGGGACGGGGAGGGTTTAGGGTCCAGGTGAGGGTACGACAACGCTTTAGGGGGAGCGTACGTGTGAGGGCGCGGGTTAGTGTTAGCGTACGGGTTAGGATTAGGGGACGGGTGAGGGTCAGGCTTCGGGGAAGGGTTAGGGTTAGGGTTCGGGCTAGGGTTAGGGTTAGGGGACGGGGAGGGTTTAGGGTCCAGGTGAGGGTACGACAACGCTTTAGGGGGACGTACGTGTGAGGGCGCGGGTTAGTGTTAGCGTATGGGTTAGGATTTGGGGACGGGTGAGGGTCAGGCTTCGGGGAAGGGTTAGGGTTAGTGTTCGGGCTAGGGTTAGGGTTAGGGGACGGGGAGGGTTTAGGGTCCAGGTGAGGGTACGACAACGCTTTAGGGGGAGCGTACGTGTGAGGGCGCGGGTTAGTGTTAGCGTACGGGTTAGGATTAGGGGACGGGTGAGGGTCAGGCTTCGGGGAAGGGTTAGGGTTAGGGTTTGGGTTAGGGTTAGGGTTAGGGGACGGGGACGGTTTAGGGTCCAGGTGACGGTACGACAACGCTTTAGGGGGAGCGTACGTGTGAGGGCGCGGGTTAGTGTTAGCGTACGGGTTAGGATTAGGGGACGGGTGAGGGTCAGGCTTCGGGGAAGGGTTAGGGTTAGGGTTCGGGCTAGCGTTAGGGTTGGGGACGGGGAGGGTTTAGGGTCCAGGTGAGGGTACGACAACGCTTTAGGGGGAGCGTACGTGTGAGGGCGCGGGTTAGTGTTAGCGTACGGGTTAGGATTAGGGGACGGGTGAGGGTCAGGCTTCGGGGAAGGGTTAGGGTTAGGGTTCGGGCTAGGGTTAGGTTTAGGGGACGGGGAGGGTTTAGGGTCCAGTTGAGGGTACGACAACGCTTTAGGGGGAAGCGTACGTGTGAGGGCGCGGGTTAGTGTTAGCGTACGGGTTAGGATTAGGGGACGGGTGAGGGTCAGGCTTCGGGGAAGGGTTAGGGTTAGGGTTTGGGCTAGGGTTAGGGTTAGGGGACGGGGACGGTTTAGGTTCCAGGTGACGGTACGACAACGCTTTAGGGAGAGCGTACGTGTGAGGGCGTGGGTTATTGTTAGCGTACGGGTTAGGAGTAGGGGACGGGTGAGGGTCAGGCTTCGGGGAAGGGTTAGGGTTAGGGTTCGGGCTAGGGTTAGGGTTAGGGGACGGGGAGGGTTTAGGGTCCAGGTGAGAGTACGACAACGCTTTAGGGGGAGCGTACGTGTGAGGGCGTGGGTTAGTGTTAGCGTACGGGTTAGGATTAGGGGACGGGTGAGGGTCAGGCTTCTGGGAAGTGTTAGGATTAGGGTTCGGGCTAGGGTTAGGGTTAGGGGACGGGGAGGGTTTAGGGTCCAGGTGAGGGTACGACAACGCTTTAGGGGGAGCGTACGTGTGAGGGCGCGGGTTAGTGTTAGCGTACGGGTTAGGATTAGGGGACGGGTGAGGGTCAGGCTTCGGGGATGTTTGGGTTAGGGTTCAGGCTAGGGTTAGGGTTAGGGGACGTAGACGGTTTATGGTCCAGGTGACGGTACGACAACGCTTTAGGGGGAGCGTACGTGTGAGGGCGTGAGTTAGTGTTTGCGTACTGGTTAGGATTAGGGGACGGGTGAGGTCCGGCTTCGGGGAAGAGTTAGGGTTAGGGTTCGGGCTAGGGTTAGGGTTAGGGGACGGGGAGGGTTTAGGGTCCAGGTGAGGGTACGACAACGCTTTAGGGGGAGCGTACGTGTCAGGGCGCGGGTTAGTGTTAGCGTACGGGTTAGGATTACGGGACAGGTGAGGGTCAGGCTTCGGGGAAGGGTTAGGGTTAGGGTTCGGGCTAGGGTTAGGGTTAGGGGACGGGGAGGGTTTAGGGTCCAGGTGAGGGTACGACAACGCTTTAGGGGGAGCGTACGTGTGAGGGCGCGGGTTAGTGTTAGCGTACGGGTTAGGATTAGGAGACAGGTGAGGGTCAGGCTTCGGGGAAGGGTTAGGGTTAGGGTTTGGGCTAGGGTTAGGGTTAGGGGACGGGGAGGGTTTAGGGTCCAGCTGAGGGTACGACAACGCTTTAGGGGGAGCGTACGTGTGAGGGCGCGGGTTAGTGTTAGCGTACGGGTTAGGATTAGGGGACTGGTGAGGGTCAGGCTTCGAGGAAGGGTTAGGTTTAGGGTTCGGGCTAGGGTTAGGGTTAGGGGACGGGGACGGTTTAGGGTCCAGGTGAGGGTACGACAACGCTTTAGGGGGAGCGTACGTGTGAGGGCGCGGGTTAGTGTTAGCGTACGGGTTAGGATTAGGGGACGGGTGAGGGTCAGGCTTCGGGGAAGGGTTAGGGTTAGGGTTTGGGCTAGGGTTAGGGTTAGGGGACGGGGACGGTTTAGGGTCCAGGTGAGGGTACGACAACACTTTAGGGGGAGCGTACGTGTGAGGGCGTGGGTTAGTGTTAGCGTACGGGTTAGGATTAGGGGACGGGTGAGGGTCAGGCTTCGGGGAAGGGTTAGGGTTAGGGTTCGGGCTAGGGTTAGGGTTAGGGGACGGGGAGGGTTTAGGGTCCAGGTGAGGGTACGACAACGCTTTAGGGGGAGCGTACGTGTGAGGGCGCGGGTTAGTGTTAGCGTACGGGTTAGGATTAGGGGACGGGTGAGGGTCAGGCTTCGGGGAAGGGTTAGGGTTAGGGTGCGGGCTAGGGTTAGGGTTAGGGGACGGGGAGGGTTTAGGGTCCAGGTGAGGGTACGACAACGCTTTAGGGGGAGCGTACGTGTGAGGGCGCGAGTTAGTGTTAGCGTACGGGTTAGGATTAGGGGACGGGTGAGGGTCAGGCTTCGGGGAAGGGTTAGGGTTAGGGTTCGGGCTAGGGTTAGGATTAGGGGACGGGGACGGTTTAGGGTCCAGGTGAGGGTACGACAACGCTTTAGGGGGAGCGTACGTGTGAGGGCGTGGGTTAGTTTTAGCGTACCGTTTAGGATTAGGGGACGGGTGAGGGTCAGGCTTCGGGGAAGGGTTAGGGTTAGGGTTCGGGCTAGGGTTAGGGTTAGGGGACGGGGACGGTTTAGGGTCCAGGTGAGGGTACGACAACGCTTTAGGGAGAGCGTACGTGTGAGGGCGTGAGTTAGTGTTAGCGTACGGGTTAGGATTAGGGGACGGGTGAGGGTCAGGCTTTGGGGAAGGGTTAGGGTTAGGGTTCGGGCTAGGGTTAGGGTTAGGGGACAGGGAGGGTTTAGGGTCCAGGTGAGGGTACGACAACGCTTTAGGGGGAGCGTACGTGTGAGGGCGCGGGTTAGTGTTAGCGTACGGGTTAGGATTAGGGGACAGGTGAGGGTCAGGCTTCGGGGAAGGGTTAGGGTTAGGGTTCGGGCTAGGGTTAGGGTTAGGGGACGGGGAGGGTTTAGGGTCCAGGTGAGGGTACGACAACGCTTTAGGGGGAGCGTACGTGTGAGGGCGCGGGTTAGTGTTAGCGTACGGGTTACGATTAGGGGACGGGTGAGGGTCAGGCTTCGGGTAAGGGTTAGGGTTAGGGTTCGGGCTAGGGTTAGGGTTAGGGGACGGGGAGGGTTTAGGGTCCAGGTGAGGGTACGACAACGCTTTAGGGGGAGCGTACGTGTGAGGGCGCGGGTTAGTGTTAGCGTATGGGTTAGGATTAGCGGACGGGTGAGGGTCAGGCTTCGGGGAATGGTTTGGATTAGGGTTCGGGCTAGGGTTAGGGTTAGGGGACGGGGACGGTTTAGGGTCCAGGTGAGGGTACGACAACCCTTTAGGGGGAGCGTACGTGTGAGGGCGCGGGTTAGTGTTAGCGTACGGGTTAGGATTAGGGGACGGGTGAGGGTCAGGCTTCGGGGAAGGGTTAGGGTTAGGGTGCGGGCTAGGGTTAGGGATAGGGGACGGGGAGGGTTTAGGGTCCAGGTGAGGGTACGACAACACTTTAGGGGGAGCGTACGTGTGAGGGCGCGGGTTAGTGTTAGCGTACGGGTTAGGATTAGGGGACGGGTGAGGGTCAGGCTTCGGGGAAGGGTTAGGGTTAGGGTTCGGACTAGGGTGAGGATTAGGGGACGGGGACGGTTTAGGGTCCAGTTAAGGGTACGACAACGCTTTAGGGGGAGCGTACGTGTGAGGGCGCGGGTTAGTGTTAGCGTACGGGTTAGGATTAGGGGACGGGTGAGGGTCAGGCTTCGGGGAAGGGTTAGGGTTAGGGTTCGGGCTAGAGTTAGGGTTAGGGGACGGGGACGGTTTAGGATCCAGGTGACGGTACGACAACGCTTTAGGGAGAGCGTACGTGTGAGGGCGTGGGTTAGTGTTAGCGTACGGGTTAGGATTAGGGGACGGGTGAGGGTCAGGTTTCGGGGAAGGGTTAGGGTTAGGGTTCAGTCTAGGGTTAGGGTTAGGGGACGGGGAGGGTTTAGGGTCCAGGTGAGGGTACTACAACGCTTTAGAGGGAACGTACGTGTGAGGGCGCGGGTTAGTGTTAGCGTACGGGTTAGGATTAGGGGACGGGTGAGGGTCAGGCTTCGGGGAAGGGTTAGGGTTAGGGTTCGGGCTAGGGTTAGGGTTACGGGACGGGGAGGGTTTAGGGTCCAGTTGAGGGTATGACAACGCTTTAGGGGGAGCGTACGTGTGAGGGCGCGGGTTAGTGTTAGCGAACGGGTTAGGATTAGGGGACGTTTGAGGGTCAGGCTTCGGGGAAGGGTTAGGGTTAGGGTTCGGGCTAGGGTTAGGGTTAGGGGACAGGGAAGGTTTAGGGTCCAGGTGACGGTACGACAACGCTTTAGGGAGAGCGTACGTGTGAGGGCGTGGGTTAGTGTTAGCATACGGTTTAGGATTAGGGGACGGGAGAGAGTCAGGCTTCGGGGAACGGTTAGGGTTAGGGTTCGGGCTAGGGTTAGGGTTAGGGGACGGGGAGGGTTTAGGGTCCAGGTGAGGGTACGACAACGCTTTAGGGGGAGCGAAAGTGTGAGGGCGCGGGTTAGTGTTAGCGTACGGGTTAGGATTAGGGGACGGGTGAGGGTCAGGCTTCGGGGAAGGGTTAGGGTTAGGGTTCGGGCTAGGGTTAGGGTTAGGGGACGGGGAGGGTTTAGGGTCAGGTGAGGGTACGACAACGCTTTAGGGGGAGCGTACGTGTGAGGGCGCGGGTTAGTGTTAGCGTACGGGTTAGGATTAGGGGACGGGTGAGGGTCAGGCTTCGGGGAAGGGTTAGGGTTAGGGTTCGGGCTAGGGTTAGGGTTAGGGGACGGGGACGGTTTAGGGTCCAGGTGAGGGTACGACAACCCTTTAGGGGGAGCGTACGTGTGAGGGCGCGCGTTAGTGTTAGCGTACGCGTTAGGATTAGGGGACGGGTGAAGGTCAGGCTTCGGGGAAGGGTTAGGGTTAGGGTGCGGGCTAGGGTTAGGGATAGGGGACGGGGAGGGTTTAGGGTCCAGGTGAGGGTACGACAACGCTTTAGGGGGAGCGTACGTGTGAGGGCGCGGGTTAGTGTTAGCGTACGGGTTAGGATTAAGGGACGGGTGAGGGTCAGGCTTCGGGGAAGGGTTAGGGTTAGGGTTCGGACTAGGGTTAGGATTAGGGGACGGGGACGGTTTAGGGTCCAGTTGAGGGTACGACAACGCTTTAGGGGGAGCGTACGTGTGAGGGCGCAAGTTAGTGTTAGCGTACGGTTTAGGATTAGGGGACGGGTGAGGGTCAGGCTTCGGGGAAGGGTTAGGGTTAGGGTTCGGGCTAGAGTTAGGGTTAGGGGACGGGGACGGTTTAGGATCCAGGTGACGGTACGACAACGCTTTAGGGAGAGCGTACGTGTGAGGGCGTGGGTTAGTGTTAGCGTACGGGTTAGGATTAGGGGACGGGTGAGGGTCAGGTTTCGGGGAAGGGTTAGGGTTAGGGTTCAGTCTAGGGTTAGGGTTAGGGGACGGGGAGGGTTTAGGGTCCAGGTGAAGGTACAACAACGCTTTAGAGGGAGCGTACGTGTGAGGGCGCGGGTTAGTGTTAGCGTACGGGTTAGGATTAGGGGACGGGTGAGGGTCAAGCTTCGGGGAAGGGTTAGGGTTAGGGTTCGGGCTAGGGTTAGGGTTAGGGGACGGGGAGGGTTTAGGGTCCAGTTGAGGGTACGACAACGCTTTAGGGGGAGCGTACGTGTGAGGGCGCGGGTTAGTGTTAGCGAACGGGTTAGGATTAGGGGACGTTTGAGGGTCAGGCTTCGGGGAAGGGTTAGGGTTAGGGTTCGGGCTAGGGTTAGGGTTAGGGGACGGGGACGGTTTAGGGTCCAGTTGACGGTACGACAACGCTTTAGGGAGAGAGTACGTGTGAGGGCGTGGGTTAGTGTTAGCATACGGGTTAGGATTAGGGGACGGGAGAGAGTCAGGCTTCGGGGAACGGTTAGGGTTAGGGTTCGGGCTAGGGTTAGGGTTAGGGGACGGGGAGGGTTTAGGGTCCAGGTGAGAGTACGACAACGCTTTAGGGGGAGCGAAAGTGTGAGGGCGCGGGTTAGTGTTAGCGTACGGGTTAGGATTAGGGGACGGGTGAGGGTCAGGCTTCGGGGAAGGGTTAGGGTTAGGGTTCGGGCTAGGGTTAGGGTTAGGGGACGGGGAGGGTTTAGGGTCCAGGTGAGGGTACGACAACGCTTTAGGGGGAGCGTACGTGTGAGGGCGCGGGTTAGTGTTAGCGTACGGGTTAGGATTAGGGGACGGGTGAGGGTCAGACTTCGGGGAAGGGTTAGGGTTAGGGTTCGGGCTAGGGTTAGGGTTAGGGGACGGGGACGGTTTAGGGTCCAGTTGAGGGTACGACAACGTTTTAGGGGGAGCGTACGTGTGAGGGCGCGGGTTAGTGTTAGCGTACGGTTTAGGATTAGGGGACGGGTGAGAGTCAGGCTTCGGGGAAGGGTTAGGGTTAGGGTTCGGGCTAGGGTTAGGGTTAGGGGACGGGGACGGTTTAGGGTCCAGGTGAGGGTACGACAACGCTTTAGGGGGAGCGTACGTGTGAGGGCGCGGGTTAGTGTTAGCATACGGGTTAGGATTAGGGGACGGGTGAGGGTCAGGCTTCGGGGAAGGGTTAGGGTTAGGGTTCGGGCTAGGGTTAGGGTTAGGGGACGGGGAGGGTTTAGGGTCCAGTTGAGGGTACGACAACGCTTTAGGGGGAGCGTACGTGTGAGGGCGCGGGTTAGTGTTAGCGTACGGGTTAGGATTAGGGGACGGGTGAGGGTCAGGCTTCGGGGAAGTGTTAGGGTTAGGGTTCGGGCTAGGGTTAGGGTTAGGGGACGGGGACAGTTTAGGGTCCAGGTGACGGTACGACAACGCTTTAGGGAGAGCGTACGTGTGAGGGCGTGGGTTAGTGTTAGCATACGGGTTAGGATTAGGGGACGGGTGAGGGTCAGGCTTCGGGGAAGGGTTAGGGTTAGGGTTCGGGCTAGGGTTAGGGTTAGGGGACGGGGAGGGTTTAGGGACCAGGTGAGGGTACGACAACGCTTTAGGGGGAGCGTACGTGTGAGGGCGCGGGTTAGTGTTAGCGTACGGGTTAGGATTAGGGGACAGATGAGGGTCAGGCTTCGGGGAAGGGTTAGGGTTAGGGTTCGGGCTAGGGTTAGGGTTAGGGGACGGGGAGGGTTTAGGGTCTAGGTGAGGGTATGACAACGCTTTAGGGGAGCGTACGTGTGAGGGCACGGGTTAGTGTTAGCGTACGGGTTACGATTACGGGACGGGTGAGGGTCAGGCTTCCGGGAAGGGTTAGGGTTAGGGTTCGGGCTAGGGTTAGGGTTAGGGGACGGGGACGGTTTAGGGTCCAGGTGACGGTACGACAACGCTTTAGGGAGAGCGTACGTGTGAGGGCGTGGGTTAGTGTTAGCATACGGGTTAGGATTAGGGGACGGGTGAGGGTCAGGCTTCGGGGAAGGGTTAGGGTTAGGGTTCGGGCTAGGGTTAGGGTTAGGGGACGGGGAGGGTTTAGGGTCCAGGTGAGGGTACGACAACGCTTTAGGGGGAGCGTACGTGTGAGGGCGCGGGTTAGTGTTAGCGTATGGGTTAGGATTAGGGGACGGGTGACGGTCAGGCTTCGGGGAAGGGTTAGGATTAGGGTTCGGGCTAGGGTTAGGGTTAGGGGACGGGGACGGTTTAGGGTCCAGGTGAGGGTACGACAACCCTTTAGGGGGAGCGTACGTGTGAGGGCGCGGGTTAGTGTTAGCGTACGGGTTAGGATTAGGGGATGGGTGAGGGTCAGGATTCGGGGAAGGGTTACGGTTAGGGTTCGGGCTAGGGTTAGAGGACGGGGAGGGTTTAGGGTCCAGGTGAGGGTACGACAACGCTTTAGGGGGAGCGTACGTGTGAGGGCGCGGGTTAGTGTTAGCGTACGGGTTAGGATTAGGGGACGGGTGAGGGTCAGGCTTCGGGGAAGTGTTAGGGTTAGGGTGCGGGCTAGGGTTAGGGTTAGGGGACGGGGAGGGTTTAGGGTCCAGGTGAGGGTACGACAACGCTTTAGGGGGAGCGTACGTGTGAGGGCGCGGGTTACTGTTAGCGTACGGGTTAGGATTAGGGGACGGGTGAGGGTCAGGCTTCGGGGAAGTTTTAGGGTTAGGGTGCGCGCTAGGGTTAGGGTTAGGGGACGGGGAGGGTTTAGGGTCCAGGTGAGGGTACGACAACGCTTTAGGGGGAGCGTACGTGTGAGGGCGCGGGTTAGTGTTAGCGTACGGCTTAGGATTAGGGGACGGGTGAGAGTCAGGCTTCGGGGAAGGGTTAGGGTTAGGGTTCGGGCTAGGGTTAGGGTTAGGGGACGGGGACGGTTTAGGGTCCAGGTGACGGTACGACAACGCTTTAGGGGGAGCGTACGTTTGAGGGCGCGGGTTAGTGTTAGCGTACGGGTTAGGATTAGGGGACGGGTGAGGGTCAGGCTTCGGGGAAGGGTTAGGGTTAGGGTTCGGGCTAGGGTTAGGGTTAGGGGACGGGGAGGGTTTAGGGTCCAGGTGAGGGTACGACAACGCTTTAGGGGGAGCATACGTGTGAGGGCGCGGGTTAGTGTTAGCGTATGGGTTAGGATTAGGGGACAGATGAGGGTCAGGTTTCGGGGAAGGGTTAGGGTTAGGGTTCGGGCTAGGGTTAGGGTTAGGGGACGGGGAGGGTTTAGGGTCCAGGTGAGGGTACGACAACGCTTTAGGGGGAGCGTACGTGTGAGGGCGCGGGTTAGTGTTAGCGTACGGGTTAGGATTAGGGGATGGGTGAGGGTCAGGCTTCGGGGAAGGGTTACGGTTAGGGTTCGGGCTAGGGTTAGGGGACGGGGAGGGTTTAGGGTCCAGGTGAGGGTACGACAACGCTTTAGGGGGAGCGTACGTGTGAGGGCGCGGGTTAGTGTTACCGTACGGGTTAGGATTAGGGGACGGGTGAGGGTCTGGCTTCGGGGAAGTGTTAGGGTTAGGGTGCGGGCTAGGGTTAGGGTTACGGGACGGGGAGGGTTTAGGGTCCAGGTGAGGGTACGACAACGCTTTAGGGGGAGCGTACGTGTGAGGGCGCGGGTTAGTGTTAGCGTACGGTTTAGGATTAGGGGACGGGTGAGAGTCAGGCTTCGGGGAAGGGTTAGACTTAGGGTTCGGGCTTGGGTTAGGGTTAGGGGACGGGGACGGTTTAGGGTCCAGGTGAGGGTACGACAACGCTTTAGGGGGAGCGTATGTGTGAGGGCGCGGGTTAGTGTTAGCGTACGGGTTAGGATTAGGGGACGGGTGAGGGTCAGGCTTCGGGGAAGGGTTAGGGTTAGGGTTCGGGCTAGGGTTAGGGTTAGGGGACGGGGAGGGTTTAGGGTCCAGGTGAGGGTACGACAACGCTTTAGGGGGAGCGTACGTGTGAGGGCGCGGGTTAGTGTTAGCGTACGGGTTAGGATTAGGGGACGGGTGAGGGTCAGGCTTCGGGGAAGGGTTAGGGTTAGGGTTCGGGCTAGGGTTAGGGTTAGGGGACGGGGAGGGTTTAGGGTCCAGGTGAGGGTACGACAACGCTTTAGGGGGAGCGTACGTGTGAGGGCGCGGGTTAGTGTTAGCGTTCGGGTTAGAATGAGGGGACGGGTGAGGGTCAGGCTTCGGGGAAGGGTTAGGGTTAGGGTTCGGGCTAGGGTTAGGGTTAGGGGACGGGGACGGTTTAGGGTCCAGGTGACGGTACGACAACGCTTTAGGGAGAGCGTACGTGTGAGGGTGTGCGTTAGTGTTAGCATAGGGGTTAGGATTAGGGGACGGGTGAGGGTCAGGCTTCGGGGAAGGGTTAGGGTTAGGGTTCGGGCTAGGGTTAGGGTTAGGGGACGGGGAGGGTTTAGGGTCCAGGTGAGGGTACGACAACTCTTTATGGGGAGTGTACGTGTGAGGGCGCGGGTTAGTGTTAGCGTACGGGTTAGGATTACGGGACGGGTGAGGGTCAGGCTTCGGGGAAGGGTTAGGGTTAGGGTTCGGGCTAGGGTTAGGGTTAGGGGACGGGGAGGGTTTAGGGTCCAGGTGAGGGTACGACAACGCTTTAGGGGGAGCGTACGTGTGAGGGCGCGGGTTAGTGTTAGCGTACGGGTTAGGATGAGGGGACGGGTGAGGGTCAGGCTTCGGGGAAGTGTTAGGTTTAGGGTTCGGGCTAGGGTTAGGGTTAGGGGACGGGGAGGGTTTAGGGTCCAGGTGAGGGTACGACAACGCTTTAGGGGGAGCGTACGTGTGAGGGCGCGGGTTAGTGTTAGCGTACGGGTTAGGATTAGGGGACGTGTGAGGGTCAGGCTTCGGGGAAGGGTTAGGGTTAGGGTTCGGGCTAGGGTTAAGGTTAGGGGACGGGGACAGTTTAGGGTCCAGGTGACGGTACGACAACGCTTTAGGGGGAGCGTACGTGTGAGGGCGCGGGTTAGTGTTAGCGTATGGGTTAGGTTTAGGGGACGGGTGAGGGTCAGGCTTCGGGGAAGGGTTAGGGTTAGGGTTAGGGCTAGGGTTAGGGTTAGGGGACGGGGAGGGTTTAGGGTCCAGGTGACGGTACGACAACGCTTTAGGGAGATCGTACGTGTGAGGGCGTCGGTTAGTGTTAGCGTACGGGTTAGGATTAGGGGACGGGTGAGGGTCAGGCTTCGGGGAAGGGTTAGGGTTAGGGTTCGGGCTAGGGTTAGGGTTAGGGGACGGGGACGGTTTAGGGTCCAGGTGAGGGTACGACAACGCTTTAGGGGGAGCGTACGTGTGAGGGCGCGAGTTAGTGTTAGCGTACGGGTTAGGATTAGGGGACGGGTGAGGGTCAGGCTTCGGGGAAGGGTTAGGTTTAGGGTTCGGGCTAGGGTTAGGGTTCGGGGACGGGGAGGGTTTAGGGTCCAGGTGAGGGTACGACAACGCTTTAGGGGGAGCGTACGTGTGAGGGCGCGGGTTAGTGTTAGCGTACGGGTTAGGATGAGCGGACGGGTGAGGGTCAGGCTTCGGGGAATGGTTAGGGTTAGGGTTCGGGCTAGGGTTAGGGTTAGGGGATGGGGACAGTTTAGGGTCCAGGTGACGGTACGACAACGCTTTAGGGAGAGCGTACGTGTCAGGGTGTGGGTTAGTGTTAGCATACGGGTTAGGATTAGGGGACGGGTGAGGGTCAGGCTTCGGGGAAGGGTTAGGGTTAGGGTTCGGGCTAGGGTTAGAGTTAGGGGACGGGGAGGGTTTAGGGTCCAGGTGAGGGTACGACAACGCTTTAGGGGGAGCGTACGTGTGAGGGCGCGGGTTAGTGTTAGCGTACGGGTTAGGATTAGGGGACGGGTGAGGGTCAGGCTTCGGGGAAGGGTTAGGGTTAGGGTTCGGGCTAGGGTTACGGTTAGGGGACGGGGAGGGTTTAGGGTCCAGGTGAGGGTACGACAACGCTTTAGGGGGACGTACGTGTGAGGGCGCGGGTTAGTGTTAGCGTACGGGTTAGGATTAGGGGACGGGTGAGGGTCAGGCTTCGGGGATGTTTGGGTTAGGGTTCAGGCTAGGGTTAGGGTTAGGGGACGTAGACGGTTTATGGTCCAGGTGACGGTACGACAACGCTTTAGGGGGAGCGTACGTGTGAGGGCGTGAGTTAGTGTTTGCGTACTGGTTAGGATTAGGGGACGGGTGAGGTCCGGCTTCGGGGAAGAGTTAGGGTTAGGGTTCGGGCTAGGGTTAGGGTTAGGGGACGGGGAGGGTTTAGGGTCCAGGTGAGGGTACGACAACGCTTTAGGGGGAGCGTACGTGTCAGGGCGCGGGTTAGTGTTAGCGTACGGGTTAGGATTACGGGACAGGTGAGGGTCAGGCTTCGGGGAAGGGTTAGGGTTAGGGTTCGGGCTAGGGTTAGGGTTAGGGGACGGGGAGGGTTTAGGGTCCAGGTGAGGGTACGACAACGCTTTAGGGGGAGCGTACGTGTGAGGGCGCGGGTTAGTGTTAGCGTACGGGTTAGGATTAGGAGACAGGTGAGGGTCAGGCTTCGGGGAAGGGTTAGGGTTAGGGTTTGGGCTAGGGTTAGGGTTAGGGGACGGGGAGGGTTTAGGGTCCAGCTGAGGGTACGACAACGCTTTAGGGGGAGCGTACGTGTGAGGGCGCGGGTTAGTGTTAGCGTACGGGTTAGGATTAGGGGACTGGTGAGGGTCAGGCTTCGAGGAAGGGTTAGGTTTAGGGTTCGGGCTAGGGTTAGGGTTAGGGGACGGGGACGGTTTAGGGTCCAGGTGAGGGTACGACAACGCTTTAGGGGGAGCGTACGTGTGAGGGCGCGGGTTAGTGTTAGCGTACGGGTTAGGATTAGGGGACGGGTGAGGGTCAGGCTTCGGGGAAGGGTTAGGGTTAGGGTTTGGGCTAGGGTTAGGGTTAGGGGACGGGGACGGTTTAGGGTCCAGGTGAGGGTACGACAACACTTTAGGGGGAGCGTACGTGTGAGGGCGTGGGTTAGTGTTAGCGTACGGGTTAGGATTAGGGGACGGGTGAGGGTCAGGCTTCGGGGAAGGGTTAGGGTTAGGGTTCGGGCTAGGGTTAGGGTTAGGGGACGGGGAGGGTTTAGGGTCCAGGTGAGGGTACGACAACGCTTTAGGGGGAGCGTACGTGTGAGGGCGCGGGTTAGTGTTAGCGTACGGGTTAGGATTAAGGGACGGGTGAGGGTCAGGCTTTAGGGAAGTGTTAGGGTTAGGGTACGGGCTATGGTTAGGTTTAGGGGACGGGGACGGTTTAGGGTCCAGGTGAGGGTACGACAACACTTTAGGGGGAGCGTACGTGTGAGGGCGCAGGTTAGTGTTAGCGAACGGGTTAGGATTAGGGGACGGGTGAGGGTCAGGCTTCGGGGAAGTGCTAGGGTTAGGGTTCGGGCTAGGGTTAGGGTTAGGGGACGGGGAGGGTTTAGGGTCCAGGTGAGGGTACGACAACGCTTTAGGGGGAGCGTACGTGTGAGGGCGTGGGTTAGTGTTAGCGTACGGGTTAGGATTACGGGACGGGTGAGGGTCAGGCTTCTGGGAAGTGTTAGGATTAGGGTTCGGGCTAGGGTTAGGGTTAGGGGACGGGGAGGGTTTAGGGTCCAGGTGAGGGTACGACAACGCTTTAGGGGGAGCGTACGTGTGAGGGCGCGGGTTAGTGTTAGCGTACGGGTTAGGATTAGGGGACGGGTGAGGGTCAGGCTTCGGGGATGTTTGGGTTAGGGTTCGGGCTAGGGTTAGGGTTAGGGGACGTAGACGGTTTATGGTCCAGGTGACGGTACGACAACGCTTTAGGGGGAGCGTACGTGTGAGGGCGTGAGTCAGTGTTTGCGTACTGGTTAGGATTAGGGGACGGGTGAGGTCCGGCTTCGGGGAAGAGTTAGGGTTAGGCTTCAGGCTAGGGTTAGGGTTAGGGGACGGGGAGGGTTTAGGGTCCAGGTGAGGGTACGACAACGCTTTAGGGGGAGCGTACGTGTCAGGGCGCGGGTTAGTGTTAGCGTACGGGTTAGGATTACGGGACAGGTGAGGGTCAGGCTTCGGGGAAGGGTTAGGGTTAGGGTTCGGGCTAGGGTTAGGGTTAGGGGACGGGGAGGGTTTAGGGTCCAGGTGAGGGTACGACAACGCTTTAGGGGGAGCGTACGTGTGAGGGCGCGGGTTAGTGTTAGCGTACGGGTTAGGATTAGGAGACAGGTGAGGGTCAGGCTTCGAGGAAGGGTTAGGGTTAGGGTTTGGGCTAGGGTTAGGGTTAGGGGACGGGGAGGGTTTAGGGTTCGGCTGAGGGTACGACAACGCTTTAGGGGGAGCGTACATGTAAGGGCGCGGGTTAGTGTTAGCGTACGGGTTAGGATTAGGGGACGGGTGATGGTCAGGCTTCGAGGAAGGGTTAGGTTTAGGGTTCGGGCTAGGGTTAGGGTTAGGGGACGGGGACGGTTTAGGGTCCAGGTGAGGGTACGACAACGCTTTAGGGGGTGCGTACGTGTGAGGGCGCGGGTTAGTGTTAGCGTACGGGTTAGGATTAGGGGACGGGTGAGGGTCAGGCTTCGGGGAAGGGTTAGGGTTAGGGTTCGGGCTAGGGTTAGGTTTAGGGGACGGGGAGGGTTTAGGGTCCAGTTGAGGGTACGACAACGCTTTAGGGGGAAGCGTACGTGTGAGGGCGCGGGTTAGTGTTAGCGTACGGGTTAGGATTAGGGGACGGGTGAGGGTCAGGCTTCGGGGAAGGGTTAGGGTTAGGGTTTGGGCTAGGGTTAGGGTTAGGGGACGGGGACGGTTTAGGGTCCAGGTGACGGTACGACAACGCTTTAGGGAGAGCGTACGTGTGAGGGCGTGGGTTATTGTTAGTGTACGGGTTAGGAGTAGGGGACGGGTGAGGGTCAGGCTTCGGGGAAGGGTTAGGGTTAGGGTTCGGGCTAGGGTTAGGGTTAGGGGACGGGGAGGGTTTAGGGTCCAGGTGAGAGTACGACAACGCTTTAGGGGGAGCGTACGTGTGAGGGCGTGGGTTAGTGTTAGCGTACGGGTTAGGATTAGGGGACGGGTGAGGGTCAGGCTTCTGGGAAGTGTTAGGATTAGGGTTCGGGCTAGGGTTAGGGTTAGGGGACGGGGAGGGTGTAGGGTCCAGGTGAGGGTACGACAACGCTTTAGGGGGAGCGTACGTGTGAGGGCGCGGGTTAGTGTTAGCGTACGGGTTAGGATTAGGGGACGGGTGAGGGTCAGGCTTCGGGGATGTTTGGGTTAGGGTTCAGGCTAGGGTTAGGGTTAGGGGACGTAGACGGTTTATGGTCCAGGTGACGGTACGACAACGCTTTAGGGGGAGCGTACGTGTGAGGGCGTGAGTTAGTGTTTGCGTACTGGTTAGGATTAGGGGACGGGTGAGGTCCGGCTTCGGGGAAGAGTTAGGGTTAGGGTTCGGGCTAGGGTTAGGGTTAGGGGACGGGGAGGGTTTAGGGTCCAGGTGAGGGTACGACAACGCTTTAGGGGGAGCGTACGTGTCAGGGCGCGGGTTAGTGTTAGCGTACGGGTTAGGATTACGGGACAGGTGAGGGTCAGGCTTCGGGGAAGGGTTAGGGTTAGGGTTCGGGCTAGGGTTAGGGTTAGGGGACGGGGAGGGTTTAGGGTCCAGGTGAGGGTACGACAACGCTTTAGGGGGAGCGTACGTGTGAGGGCGCGGGTTAGTGTTAGCGTACGGGTTAGGATTAGGAGACAGGTGAGGGTCAGGCTTCGGGGAAGGGTTAGGGTTAGGGTTTGGGCTAGGCTTAGGGTTAGGGGACGGGGAGGGTTTAGGGTCCAGCTGAGGGTACGACAACGCTTTAGGGGGAGCGTACGTGTGAGGGCGCGGGTTAGTGTTAGCGTACGGGTTAGGATTAGGGGACGAGTGATGGTCAGGCTTCGAGGAAGGGTTAGGTTTAGGGTTCGGGCTAGGGTTAGGGTTAGGGGACGGGGACGGTTTAGGGTCCAGGTGAGGGTACGACAACGCTTTAGGGGGAGCGTACGTGTGAGGGCGCGGGTTAGTGTTAGCGTACGGGTTAGGATTAGGGGACGGGTGAGGGTCAGGCTTCGGGGAAGGGTTAGGGTTAGGGTTCGGGCTAGGGTTAGGGTTAGGGGACGGGGACGGTTTAGGGTCCAGGTGAGGGTACGACAACGCTTTAGGGGGAGCGTACGTGTGAGGGCGCGAGTTAGTGTTAGCGTACGGGTTAGGATTAGGGGACGGGTGAGGGTCAGGCTTCGGGGAAGGGTTAGGTTTAGGGTTCGGGCTAGGGTTAGGGTTCGGGGACGGGGAGGGTTTAGGGTCCAGGTGAGGGTACGACAACGCTTTAGGGGGAGCGTACGTGTGAGGGCGCGGGTTAGTGTTAGCGTACGGGTTAGGATGAGCGGACGGGTGAGGGTCAGGCTTCGGGGAATGGTTAGGGTTAGGGTTCGGGCTAGGGTTAGGGTTAGGGGATGGGGACAGTTTAGGGTCCAGGTGACGGTACGACAACGCTTTAGGGAGAGCGTACGTGTCAGGGTGTGGGTTAGTGTTAGCATACGGGTTAGGATTAGGGGACGGGTGAGGGTCAGGCTTCGGGGAAGGGTTAGGGTTAGGGTTCGGGCTAGGGTTAGAGTTAGGGGACGGGGAGGGTTTAGGGTCCAGGTGAGGGTACGACAACGCTTTAGGGGGAGCGTACGTGTGAGGGCGCGGGTTAGTGTTAGCGTACGGGTTAGGATTAGGGGACGGGTGAGGGTCAGGCTTCGGGGAAGGGTTAGGGTTAGGGTTCGGGCTAGGGTTAGGGTTAGGGGACGGGGAGGGTTTAGGGTCCAGGTGAGGGTACGACAACGCTTTAGGGGGACGTACGTGTGAGGGCGCGGGTTAGTGTTACCGTACGGGTTAGGATTAGGGGACGGGTGAGGGTCTGGCTTCGGGGAAGTGTTAGGGTTAGGGTGCGGGCTAGGGTTAGGGTTAGGGGACGGGGAGGGTTTAGGGTCCAGGTGAGGGTACGACAACGCCTTAGGGGGAGCGTACGTGTGAGGGCGCGGGTTAGTGTTAGCGTACGGTTTAGGATTAGGGGACGGGTGAGAGTCAGGCTTCGGGGAAGGGTTAGACTTAGGGTTCGGGCTTGGGTTAGGGTTAGGGGACGGGGACGGTTTAGGGTCCAGGTGAGGGTACGACAACGCTTTAGGGGGAGCGTACGTGTGAGGGCGCGGGTTAGTGTTAGCGTACGGGTTAGGATTAGGGGACGGGTGAGGGTCAGGCTTCGGGGAAGGGTTAGGGTTAGGGTTCGGGCTAGGGTTAGGGTTAGGGGACGGGGAGGGTTTAGGGTCCAGGTGAGGGTACGACAACGCTTTAGGGGGAGCGTACGTGTGAGGGCGCGGGTTAGTGTTAGCGTACGGGTTAGGATTAGGGGACGGGTGAGGGTCAGGCTTCGGGGAAGGGTTAGGGTTAGGGTTCGGGCTAGGGTTAGGGTTAGGGGACGGGGAGGGTTTAGGGTCCAGGTGAGGGTACGACAACGCTTTAGGGGGAGCGTACGTGTGAGGGCGCGGGTTAGTGTTAGCGTTCGGGTTAGAATGAGGGGACGGGTGAGGGTCAGGCTTCGGGGAAGGGTTAGGGTTAGGGTTCGGGCTAGGGTTAGGGTTATGGGACGGGGACGGTTTAGGGTCCAGGTGACGGTACGACAACGCTTTAGGGAGAGCGTACGTGTGAGGGTGTGCGTTAGTGTTAGCATAGGGGTTAGGATTAGGGGACGGGTGAGGGTCAGGCTTCGGGGAAGGGTTAGGGTTAGGGTTCGGGCTAGGGTTAGGGTTAGGGGACGGGGAGGGTTTAGGGTCCAGGTGAGGGTACGACAACTCTTTATGGGGAGTGTACGTGTGAGGGCGCGGGTTAGTGTTAGCGTACGGGTTAGGATTACGGGACGGGTGAGGGTCAGGCTTCGGGGAAGGGTTAGGGTTAGGGTTCGGGCTAGGGTTAGGGTTAGGGGACGGGGAGGGTTTAGGGTCCAGGTGAGGGTATGACAACGCTTTAGGGGGAGCGTACGTGTGAGGGCGCGGGTTAGTGTTAGCGTACGGGTTAGGATGAGGGGACGGGTGAGGGTCAGGCTTCGGGGAAGTGTTAGGGTTAGGGTTCGGGCTAGGGTTAGGGTTAGGGGACGGGGAGGGTTTAGGGTCCAGGTGAGGGTACGACAACGCTTTAGGGGGAGCGTACGTGTGAGGGCGCGGGTTAGTGTTAGCGTACGGGTTAGGATTAGGGGACGTGTGAGGGTCAGGCTTCGGGGAAGGGTTAGGGTTAGGGTTCGGGCTAGGGTTAAGGTTAGGGGACGGGGACGGTTTAGGGTCCAGGTGACGGTACGACAACGCTTTAGGGGGAGCGTACGTGTGAGGGCGCGGGTTAGTGTTAGCGTACGGGTTAGGTTTAGGGGACGGGTGAGGGTCAGGCTTCGGGGAAGGGTTAGGGTTAGGGTTAGGGCTAGGGTTAGGGTTAGGGGACGGGGAGGGTTTAGGGTCCAGGTGACGGTACGACAACGCTTTAGGGAGATCGTACGTGTGAGGGCGTGCGTTAGTGTTAGCGTACGGGTTAGGATTAGGGGACGGGTGAGGGTCAGGCTTCGGGGAAGGGTTAGGGTTAGGGTTCGGGCTAGGGTTAGGGTTAGGGGACGGGGACGGTTTAGGGTCCAGGTGAGGGTACGACAACGCTTTAGGGGGAGCGTACGTGTGAGGGCGCGAGTTAGTGTTAGCGTACGGGTTAGGATTAGGGGACGGGTGAGGGTCAGGCTTCGGGGAAGGGTTAGGTTTAGGGTTCGGGCTAGGGTTAGGGTTCGGGGACGGGGAGGGTTTAGGGTCCAGGTGAGGGTACGACAACGCTTTAGGGGGAGCGTACGTGTGAGGGCGCGGGTTAGTGTTAGCGTACGGGTTAGGATGAGCGGACGGGTGAGGGTCAGGCTTCGGGGAATGGTTAGGGTTAGGGTTCGGGCTAGGGTTAGGGTTAGGGGATGGGGACAGTTTAGGGTCCAGGTGACGGTACGACAACGCTTTAGGGAGAGCGTACGTGTCAGGGTGTGGGTTAGTGTTAGCATACGGGTTAGGATTAGGGGACGGGTGAGGGTCAGGCTTTGGGGAAGGGTTAGGGTTAGGGTTCGGGCTAGGGTTAGAGTTAGGGGACGGGGAGGGTTTAGGGTCCAGGTGAGGGTACGACAACGCTTTAGGGGGAGCGTACGTGTGAGTGCGCGGGTTAGTGTTAGCGTACGGGTTAGGATTAGGGGACGGGTGAGGGTCAGGCTTCGGGGAAGGGTTAGGGTTAGGGTTCGGGCTAGGGTTAGGGTTAGGGGACGGGGAGGGTTTAGGGTCCAGGTGAGGGTACGACAACGCTTTAGGGGGACGTACGTGTGAGGGCGCGGGTTAGTGTTAGCGTATGGGTTAGGATTTGGGGACGGGTGAGGGTCAGGCTTCGGGGAAGGGTTAGGGTTAGTGTTCGGGCTAGGGTTAGGGTTAGGGGACGGGGAGGGTTTAGGGTCCAGGTGAGGGTACGACAACGCTTTAGGGGGAGCGTACGTGTGAGGGCGCGGGTTAGTGTTAGCGTACGGGTTAGGATTAGGGGACGGGTGAGGGTCAGGCTTCGGGGAAGGGTTAGGGTTAGGGTTTGGGTTAGGGTTAGGGTTAGGGGACGGGGACGGTTTAGGGTCCAGGTGACGGTACGACAACGCTTTAGGGGGAGCGTACGTGTGAGGGCGCGGGTTAGTGTTAGCGTACGGGTTAGGATTAGGGGACGGGTGAGGGTCAGGCTTCGGGGAAGGGTTAGGGTTAGGGTTCGGGCTAGCGTTAGGGTTGGGGACGGGGAGGGTTTAGGGTCCAGGTGAGGGTACGACAACGCTTTAGGGGGAGCGTACGTGTGAGGGCGCGGGTTAGTGTTAGCGTACGGGTTAGGATTAGGGGACGGGTGAGGGTCAGGCTTCGGGGAAGGGTTAGGGTTAGGGTTCGGGCTAGGGTTAGGTTTAGGGGACGGGGAGGGTTTAGGGTCCAGTTGAGGGTACGACAACGCTTTAGGGGGAAGCGTACGTGTGAGGGCGCGGGTTAGTGTTAGCGTACGGGTTAGGATTAGGGGACGGGTGAGGGTCAGGCTTCGGGGAAGGGTTAGGGTTAGGGTTTGGGCTAGGGTTAGGGTTAGGGGACGGGGACGGTTTAGGGTCCAGGTGACGGTACGACAACGCTTTAGGGAGAGCGTACGTGTGAGGGCGTGGGTTATTGTTAGCGTACGGGTTAGGAGTAGGGGACGGGTGAGGGTCAGGCTTCGGGGAAGGGTTAGGGTTAGGGTTCGGGCTAGGGTTAGGGTTAGGGGACGGGGAGGGTTTAGGGTCCAGGTGAGAGTACGACAACGCTTTAGGGGGAGCGTACGTGTGAGGGCGTGGGTTAGTGTTAGCGTACGGGTTAGGATTAGGGGACGGGTGAGGGTCAGGCTTCGGGGAAGGGTTAGGATTAGGGTTCGGGCTAGGGTTAGGGTTAGGGGACGGGGAGGGTTTAGGGTCCAGGTGAGGGTACGACAACGCTTTAGGGGGAGCGTACGTGTGAGGGCGCGGGTTAGTGTTAGCGTACGGGTTAGGATTAGGGGACGGGTGAGGGTCAGGCTTCGGGGATGTTTGGGTTAGTGTTCAGGCTAGGGTTAGGGTTAGGGGACGTAGACGGTTTATGGTCCAGGTGACGGTACGACAACGCTTTAGGGGGAGCGTACGTGTGAGGGCGTGAGTTAGTGTTTGCGTACTGGTTAGGATTAGGGGACGGGTGAGGTCCGGCTTCGGGGAAGAGTTAGGGTTAGGGTTCGGGCTAGGGTTAGGGTTAGGGGACGGGGAGGGTTTAGGGTCCAGGTGAGGGTACGACAACGCTTTAGGGGGAGCGTACGTGTCAGGGCGCGGGTTAGTGTTAGCGTACGGGTTAGGATTACGGGACAGGTGAGGGTCAGGCTTCGGGGAAGGGTTAGGGTTAGGGTTCGGGCTAGGGTTAGGGTTAGGGGACGGGGAGGGTTTAGGGTCCAGGTGAGGGTACGACAACGCTTTAGGGGGAGCGTACGTGTGAGGGCGCGGGTTAGTGTTAGCGTACGGGTTAGGATTAGGAGACAGGTGAGGGTCAGGCTTCGGGGAAGGGTTAGGGTTAGGGTTTGGGCTAGGGTTAGGGTTAGGGGACGGGGAGGGTTTAGGGTCCAGCTGAGGGTACGACAACGCTTTAGGGGGAGCGTACGTGTGAGGGCGCGGGTTAGTGTTAGCGTACGGGTTAGGATTAGGGGACTGGTGAGGGTCAGGCTTCGAGGAAGGGTTAGGTTTAGGGTTCGGGCTAGGGTTAGGGTTAGGGGACGGGGACGGTTTAGGGTCCAGGTGAGGGTACGACAACGCTTTAGGGGGAGCGTACGTGTGAGGGCGCGGGTTAGTGTTAGCGTACGGGTTAGGATTAGGGGACGGGTGAGGGTCAGGCTTCGGGGAAGGGTTAGGGTTAGGGTTTGGGCTAGGGTTAGGGTTAGGGGACGGGGACGGTTTAGGGTCCAGGTGAGGGTACGACAACACTTTAGGGGGAGCGTACGTGTGAGGGCGTGGGTTAGTGTTAGCGTACGGGTTAGGATTAGGGGACGGGTGAGGGTCAGGCTTCGGGGAAGGGTTAGGGTTAGGGTTCGGGCTAGGGTTAGGGTTAGGGGACGGGGAGGGTTTAGGGTCCAGGTGAGGGTACGACAACGCTTTAGGGGGAGCGTACGTGTGAGGGCGCGGGTTAGTGTTAGCGTACGGGTTAGGATTAAGGGACGGGTGAGGGTCAGGCTTTAGGGAAGTGTTAGGGTTAGGGTACGGGCTATGGTTAGGTTTAGGGGACGGGGACGGTTTAGGGTCCAGGTGAGGGTACGACAACACTTTAGGGGGAGCGTACGTGTGAGGGCGCAGGTTAGTGTTAGCGAACGGGTTAGGATTAGGGGACGGGTGAGGGTCAGGCTTCGGGGAAGTGCTAGGGTTAGGGTTCGGGCTAGGGTTAGGGTTAGGGGACGGGGAGGGTTTAGGGTCCAGGTGAGGGTACGACAACGCTTTAGGGGGAGCGTACGTGTGAGGGCGTGGGTTAGTGTTAGCGTACGGGTTAGGATTAGGGGACGGGTGAGGGTCAGGCTTCTGGGAAGTGTTAGGATTAGGGTTCGGGCTAGGGTTAGGGTTAGGGGACGGGGAGGGTTTAGGGTCCAGGTGAGGGTACGACAACGCTTTAGGGGGAGCGTACGTGTGAGGGCGCGGGTTAGTGTTAGCGTACGGGTTAGGATTAGGGGACGGGTGAGGGTCAGGCTTCGGGGATGTTTGGGTTAGGGTTCGGGCTAGGGTTAGGGTTAGGGGACGTAGACGGTTTATGGTCCAGGTGACGGTACGACAACGCTTTAGGGGGAGCGTACGTGTGAGGGCGTGAGTCAGTGTTTGCGTACTGGTTAGGATTAGGGGACGGGTGAGGTCCGGCTTCGGGGAAGAGTTAGGGTTAGGCTTCAGGCTAGGGTTAGGGTTAGGGGACGGGGAGGGTTTAGGGTCCAGGTGAGGGTACGACAACGCTTTAGGGGGAGCGTACGTGTCAGGGCGCGGGTTAGTGTTAGCGTTCGGGTTAGGATTAGGGGACGGGTGAGGGTCAGGCTTCGGGGAAGGGTTAGGGTTAGGGTTCGGGCTAGGGTTAGGGTTAGGGGACGGGGAGGGTTTAGGGTCCAGGTGAGGGTACGACAACGCTTTAGGGGGAGCGTACGTGTGAGGGCGCGGGTTAGTGTTAGCGTACGGGTTAGGATTAGGAGACAGGTGAGGGTCAGGCTTCGAGGAAGGGTTAGGGTTAGGGTTTGGGCTAGGGTTAGGGTTAGGGGACGGGGAGGGTTTAGGGTTCGGCTGAGGGTACGACAACGCTTTAGGGGGAGCGTACATGTAAGGGCGCGGGTTAGTGTTAGCGTACGGGTTAGGATTAGGGGACGGGTGATGGTCAGGCTTCGAGGAAGGGTTAGGTTTAGGGTTCGGGCTAGGGTTAGGGTTAGGGGACGGGGACGGTTTAGGGTCCAGGTGAGGGTACGACAACGCTTTAGGGGGTGCGTACGTGTGAGGGCGCGGGTTAGTGTTAGCGTACGGGTTAGGATTAGGGGACGGGTGAGGGTCAGGCTTCGGGGAAGGGTTAGGGTTAGGGTTCGGGCTAGGGTTAGGTTTAGGGGACGGGGAGGGTTTAGGGTCCAGTTGAGGGTACGACAACGCTTTAGGGGGAAGCGTACGTGTGAGGGCGCGGGTTAGTGTTAGCGTACGGGTTAGGATTAGGGGACGGGTGAGGGTCAGGCTTCGGGGAAGGGTTAGGGTTAGGGTTTGGGCTAGGGTTAGGGTTAGGGGACGGGGACGGTTTAGGGTCCAGGTGACGGTACGACAACGCTTTAGGGAGAGCGTACGTGTGAGGGCGTGGGTTATTGTTAGTGTACGGGTTAGGAGTAGGGGACGGGTGAGGGTCAGGCTTCGGGGAAGGGTTAGGGTTAGGGTTCGGGCTAGGGTTAGGGTTAGGGGACGGGGAGGGTTTAGGGTCCAGGTGAGAGTACGACAACGCTTTAGGGGGAGCGTACGTGTGAGGGCGTGGGTTAGTGTTAGCGTACGGGTTAGGATTAGGGGACGGGTGAGGGTCAGGCTTCTGGGAAGTGTTAGGATTAGGGTTCGGGCTAGGGTTAGGGTTAGGGGACGGGGAGGGTGTAGGGTCCAGGTGAGGGTACGACAACGCTTTAGGGGGAGCGTACGTGTGAGGGCGCGGGTTAGTGTTAGCGTACGGGTTAGGATTAGGGGACGGGTGAGGGTCAGGCTTCGGGGATGTTTGGGTTAGGGTTCAGGCTAGGGTTAGGGTTAGGGGACGTAGACGGTTTATGGTCCAGGTGACGGTACGACAACGCTTTAGGGGGAGCGTACGTGTGAGGGCGTGAGTTAGTGTTTGCGTACTGGTTAGGATTAGGGGACGGGTGAGGTCCGGCTTCGGGGAAGAGTTAGGGTTAGGGTTCGGGCTAGGGTTAGGGTTAGGGGACGGGGAGGGTTTAGGGTCCAGGTGAGGGTACGACAACGCTTTAGGGGGAGCGTACGTGTCAGGGCGCGGGTTAGTGTTAGCGTACGGGTTAGGATTACGGGACAGGTGAGGGTCAGGCTTCGGGGAAGGGTTAGGGTTAGGGTTCGGGCTAGGGTTAGGGTTAGGGGACGGGGAGGGTTTAGGGTCCAGGTGAGGGTACGACAACGCTTTAGGGGGAGCGTACGTGTGAGGGCGCGGGTTAGTGTTAGCGTACGGGTTAGGATTAGGAGACAGGTGAGGGTCAGGCTTCGGGGAAGGGTTAGGGTTAGGGTTTGGGCTAGGCTTAGGGTTAGGGGACGGGGAGGGTTTAGGGTCCAGCTGAGGGTACGACAACGCTTTAGGGGGAGCGTACGTGTGAGGGCGCGGGTTAGTGTTAGCGTACGGGTTAGGATTAGGGGACGAGTGATGGTCAGGCTTCGAGGAAGGGTTAGGTTTAGGGTTCGGGCTAGGGTTAGGGTTAGGGGACGGGGACGGTTTAGGGTCCAGGTGAGGGTACGACAACGCTTTAGGGGGAGCGTACGTGTGAGGGCGCGGGTTAGTGTTAGCGTACGGGTTAGGATTAGGGGACGGGTGAGGGTCAGGCTTCGGGGAAGGGTTAGGGTTAGGGTTCGGGCTAGGGTTAGGGTTAGGGGACGGGGACGGTTTAGGGTCCAGGTGAGGGTACGACAACGCTTTAGGGGGAGCGTACGTGTGAGGGCGCGAGTTAGTGTTAGCGTACGGGTTAGGATTAGGGGATGGGTGAGGGTCAGGCTTCGGGGAAGGGTTAGGTTTAGGGTTCGGGCTAGGGTTAGGGTTCGGGGACGGGGAGGGTTTAGGGTCCAGGTGAGGGTACGACAACGCTTTAGGGGGAGCGTACGTGTGAGGGCGCGGGTTAGTGTTAGCGTACGGGTTAGGATGAGCGGACGGGTGAGGGTCAGGCTTCGGGGAATGGTTAGGGTTAGGGTTCGGGCTAGGGTTAGGGTTAGGGGATGGGGACAGTTTAGGGTCCAGGTGACGGTACGACAACGCTTTAGGGAGAGCGTACGTGTCAGGGTGTGGGTTAGTGTTAGCATACGGGTTAGGATTAGGGGACGGGTGAGGGTCAGGCTTCGGGGAAGGGTTAGGGTTAGGGTTCGGGCTAGGGTTAGAGTTAGGGGACGGGGAGGGTTTAGGGTCCAGGTGAGGGTACGACAACGCTTTAGGGGGAGCGTACGTGTGAGGGCGCGGGTTAGTGTTAGCGTACGGGTTAGGATTAGGGGACGGGTGAGGGTCAGGCTTCGGGGAAGGGTTAGGGTTAGGGTTCGGGCTAGGGTTAGGGTTAGGGGACGGGGAGGGTTTAGGGTCCAGGTGAGGGTACGACAACGCTTTAGGGGGACGTACGTGTGAGGGCGCGGGTTAGTGTTAGCGTATGGGTTAGGATTTGGGGACGGGTGAGGGTCAGGCTTCGGGGAAGGGTTAGGGTTAGTGTTCGGGCTAGGGTTAGGGTTAGGGGACGGGGAGGGTTTAGGGTCCAGGTGAGGGTACGACAACGCTTTAGGGGGAGCGTACGTGTGAGGGCGCGGGTTAGTGTTAGCGTACGGGTTAGGATTAGGGGACGGGTGAGGGTCAGGCTTCGGGGAAGGGTTAGGGTTAGGGTTTGGGTTAGGGTTAGGGTTAGGGGACGGGGACGGTTTAGGGTCCAGGTGACGGTACGACAACGCTTTAGGGGGAGCGTACGTGTGAGGGCGCGGGTTAGTGTTAGCGTACGGGTTAGGATTAGGGGACGGGTGAGGGTCAGGCTTCGGGGAAGGGTTAGGGTTAGGGTTCGGGCTAGCGTTAGGGTTGGGGACGGGGAGGGTTTAGGGTCCAGGTGAGGGTACGACAACGCTTTAGGGGGAGCGTACGTGTGAGGGCGCGGGTTAGTGTTAGCGTACGGGTTAGGATTAGGGGACGGGTGAGGGTCAGGCTTCGGGGAAGGGTTAGGGTTAGGGTTCGGGCTAGGGTTAGGTTTAGGGGACGGGGAGGGTTTAGGGTCCAGTTGAGGGTACGACAACGCTTTAGGGGGAAGCGTACGTGTGAGGGCGCGGGTTAGTGTTAGCGTACGGGTTAGGATTAGGGGACGGGTGAGGGTCAGGCTTCGGGGAAGGGTTAGGGTTAGGGTTTGGGCTAGGGTTAGGGTTAGGGGACGGGGACGGTTTAGGGTCCAGGTGACGGTACGACAACGCTTTAGGGAGAGCGTACGTGTGAGGGCGTGGGTTATTGTTAGCGTACGGGTTAGGAGTAGGGGACGGGTGAGGGTCAGGCTTCGGGGAAGGGTTAGGGTTAGGGTTCGGGCTAGGGTTAGGGTTAGGGGACGGGGAGGGTTTAGGGTCCAGGTGAGAGTACGACAACGCTTTAGGGGGAGCGTACGTGTGAGGGCGTGGGTTAGTGTTAGCGTACGGGTTAGGATTAGGGGACGGGTGAGGGTCAGGCTTCTGGGAAGTGTTAGGATTAGGGTTCGGGCTAGGGTTAGGGTTAGGGGACGGGGAGGGTTTAGGGTCCAGGTGAGGGTACGACAACGCTTTAGGGGGAGCGTACGTGTGAGGGCGCGGGTTAGTGTTAGCGTACGGGTTAGGATTAGGGGACGGGTGAGGGTCAGGCTTCGGGGATGTTTGGGTTAGGGTTCAGGCTAGGGTTAGGGTTAGGGGACGTAGACGGTTTATGGTCCAGGTGACGGTACGACAACGCTTTAGGGGGAGCGTACGTGTGAGGGCGTGAGTTAGTGTTTGCGTACTGGTTAGGATTAGGGGACGGGTGAGGTCCGGCTTCGGGGAAGAGTTAGGGTTAGGGTTCGGGCTAGGGTTAGGGTTAGGGGACGGGGAGGGTTTAGGGTCCAGGTGAGGGTACGACAACGCTTTAGGGGGAGCGTACGTGTCAGGGCGCGGGTTAGTGTTAGCGTACGGGTTAGGATTACGGGACAGGTGAGGGTCAGGCTTCGGGGAAGGGTTAGGGTTAGGGTTCGGGCTAGGGTTAGGGTTAGGGGACGGGGAGGGTTTAGGGTCCAGGTGAGGGTACGACAACGCTTTAGGGAGAGCGTACGTGTGAGGGCGCGGGTTAGTGTTAGCGTACGGGTTAGGATTAGGAGACAGGTGAGGGTCAGGCTTCGGGGAAGGGTTAGGGTTAGGGTTTGGGCTAGGGTTAGGGTTAGGGGACGGGGAGGGTTTAGGGTCCAGCTGAGGGTACGACAACGCTTTAGGGGGAGCGTACGTGTGAGGGCGCGGGTTAGTGTTAGCGTACGGGTTAGGATTAGGGGACTGGTGAGGGTCAGGCTTCGAGGAAGGGTTAGGTTTAGGGTTCGGGCTAGGGTTAGGGTTAGGGGACGGGGACGGTTTAGGGTCCAGGTGAGGGTACGACAACGCTTTAGGGGGAGCGTACGTGTGAGGGCGCGGGTTAGTGTTAGCGTACGGGTTAGGATTAGGGGACGGGTGAGGGTCAGGCTTCGGGGAAGGGTTAGGGTTAGGGTTTGGGCTAGGGTTAGGGTTAGGGGACGGGGACGGTTTAGGGTCCAGGTGAGGGTACGACAACACTTTAGGGGGAGCGTACGTGTGAGGGCGTGGGTTAGTGTTAGCGTACGGGTTAGGATTAGGGGACGGGTGAGGGTCAGGCTTCGGGGAAGGGTTAGGGTTAGGGTTCGGGCTAGGGTTAGGGTTAGGGGACGGGGAGGGTTTAGGGTCCAGGTGAGGGTACGACAACGCTTTAGGGGGAGCGTACGTGTGAGGGCGCGGGTTAGTGTTAGCGTACGGGTTAGGATTAGGGGACGGGTGAGGGTCAGGCTTCGGGGATGTTTGGGTTAGGGTTCGGGCTAGGGTTAGGGTTAGGGGACGTAGACGGTTTATGGTCCAGGTGACGGTACGACAACGCTTTAGGGGGAGCGTACGTGTGAGGGCGTGAGTCAGTGTTTGCGTACTGGTTAGGATTAGGGGACGGGTGAGGTCCGGCTTCGGGGAAGAGTTAGGGTTAGGGTTCAGGCTAGGGTTAGGGTTAGGGGACGGGGAGGGTTTAGGGTCCAGGTGAGGGTACGACAACGCTTTAGGGGGAGCGTACGTGTCAGGGCGCGGGTTAGTGTTAGCGTACGGGTTAGGATTACGGGACAGGTGAGGGTCAGGCTTCGGGGAAGGGTTAGGGTTAGGGTTCGGGCTAGGGTTAGGGTTAGGGGACGGGGAGGGTTTAGGGTCCAGGTGAGGGTACGACAACGCTTTAGGGGGAGCGTACGTGTGAGGGCGCGGGTTAGTGTTAGCGTACGGGTTAGGATTAGGAGACAGGTGAGGGTCAGGCTTCGAGGAAGGGTTAGGGTTAGGGTTTGGGCTAGGGTTAGGGTTAGGGGACGGGGAGGGTTTAGGGTTCGGCTGAGGGTACGACAACGCTTTAGGGGGAGCGTACATGTAAGGGCGCGGGTTAGTGTTAGCGTACGGGTTAGGATTAGGGGACGGGTGATGGTCAGGCTTCGAGGAAGGGTTAGGTTTAGGGTTCGGGCTAGGGTTAGGGTTAGGGGACGGGGACGGTTTAGGGTCCAGGTGAGGGTACGACAACGCTTTAGGGGGTGCGTACGTGTGAGGGCGCGGGTTAGTGTTAGCGTACGGGTTAGGATTAGGGGACGGGTGAGGGTCAGGCTTCGGGGAAGGGTTAGGGTTAGGGTTCGGGCTAGGGTTAGGTTTAGGGGACGGGGAGGGTTTAGGGTCCAGTTGAGGGTACGACAACGCTTTAGGGGGAAGCGTACGTGTGAGGGCGCGGGTTAGTGTTAGCGTACGGGTTAGGATTAGGGGACGGGTGAGGGTCAGGCTTCGGGGAAGGGTTAGGGTTAGGGTTTGGGCTAGGGTTAGGGTTAGGGGACGGGGACGGTTTAGGGTCCAGGTGACGGTACGACAACGCTTTAGGGAGAGCGTACGTGTGAGGGCGTGGGTTATTGTTAGCGTACGGGTTAGGAGTAGGGGACGGGTGAGGGTCAGGCTTCGGGGAAGGGTTAGGGTTAGGGTTCGGGCTAGGGTTAGGGTTAGGGGACGGGGAGGGTTTAGGGTCCAGGTGAGAGTACGACAACGCTTTAGGGGGAGCGTACGTGTGAGGGCGTGGGTTAGTGTTAGCGTACGGGTTAGGATTAGGGGACGGGTGAGGGTCAGGCTTCTGGGAAGTGTTAGGATTAGGGTTCGGGCTAGGGTTAGGGTTAGGGGACGGGGAGGGTGTAGGGGCCAGGTGAGGGTACGACAACGCTTTAGGGGGAGCGTACGTGTGAGGGCGCGGGTTAGTGTTAGCGTACGGGTTAGGATTAGGGGACGGGTGAGGGTCAGGCTTCGGGGATGTTTGGGTTAGGGTTCAGGCTAGGGTTAGGGTTAGGGGACGTAGACGGTTTATGGTCCAGGTGACGGTACGACAACGCTTTAGGGGGAGCGTACGTGTGAGGGCGTGAGTTAGTGTTTGCGTACTGGTTAGGATTAGGGGACGGGTGAGGTCCGGCTTCGGGGAAGAGTTAGGGTTAGGGTTCGGGCTAGGGTTAGGGTTAGGGGACGGGGAGGGTTTAGGGTCCAGGTGAGGGTACGACAACGCTTTAGGGGGAGCGTACGTGTCAGGGCGCGGGTTAGTGTTAGCGTACGGGTTAGGATTACGGGACAGGTGAGGGTCAGGCTTCGGGGAAGGGTTAGGGTTAGGGTTCGGGCTAGGGTTAGGGTTAGGGGACGGGGAGGGTTTAGGGTCCAGGTGAGGGTACGACAACGCTTTAGGGGGAGCGTACGTGTGAGGGCGCGGGTTAGTGTTAGCGTACGGGTTAGGATTAGGAGACAGGTGAGGGTCAGGCTTCGGGGAAGGGTTAGGGTTAGGGTTTGGGCTAGGCTTAGGGTTAGGGGACGGGGAGGGTTTAGGGTCCAGCTGAGGGTACGACAACGCTTTAGGGGGAGCGTACGTGTGAGGGCGCGGGTTAGTGTTAGCGTACGGGTTAGGATTAGGGGACGAGTGATGGTCAGGCTTCGAGGAAGGGTTAGGTTTAGGGTTCGGGCTAGGGTTAGGGTTAGGGGACGGGGACGGTTTAGGGTCCAGGTGAGGGTACGACAACGCTTTAGGGGGAGCGTACGTGTGAGGGCGCGGGTTAGTGTTAGCGTACGGGTTAGGATTAGGGGACGGGTGAGGGTCAGGCTTCGGGGAAGGGTTAGGGTTAGGGTTTGGGCTAGGGTTAGGGTTAGGGGACGGGGACGGTTTAGGGTCCAGGTGAGGGTACGACAACACTTTAGGGGGAGCGTACGTGTGAGGGCGTGGGTTAGTGTTAGCGTACGGGTTAGGATTAGGGGACGGGTGAGGGTCAGGCTTCGGGGAAGGGTTAGGGTTAGGGTTCGGGCTAGGGTTAGGGTTAGGGGACGGGGAGGGTTTAGGGTCCAGGTGAGGGTACGACAACGCTTTAGGGGGAGCGTACGTGTGAGGGCGCGGGTTAGTGTTAGCGTACGGGTTAGGATTAGGGGACGGGTGAGGGTCAGGCTTTAGGGAAGTGTTAGGGTTAGGGTACGGGCTATGGTTAGGTTTAGGGGACGGGGACGGTTTAGGGTCCAGGTGAGGGTACGACAACACTTTAGGGGGAGCGTACGTGTGAGGGCGCAGGTTAGTGTTAGCGAACGGGTTAGGATTAGGGGACGGGTGAGGGTCAGGCTTCGGGGAAGTGCTAGGGTTAGGGTTCGGGCTAGGGTTAGGGTTAGGGGACGGGGAGGGTTTAGGGTCCAGGTGAGGGTACGACAACGCTTTAGGGGGAGCGTACGTGTGAGGGCGTGGGTTAGTGTTAGCGTACGGGTTAGGATTAGGGGACGGGTGAGGGTCAGGCTTCTGGGAAGTGTTAGGATTAGGGTTCGGGCTAGGGTTAGGGTTAGGGGACGGGGAGGGTTTAGGGTCCAGGTGAGGGTACGACAACGCTTTAGGGGGAGCGTACGTGTGAGGGCGCGGGTTAGTGTTAGCGTACGGGTTAGGATTAGGGGACGGGTGAGGGTCAGGCTTCGGGGATGTTTGGGTTAGGGTTCGGGCTAGGGTTAGGGTTAAGGGACGTAGACGGTTTATGGTCCAGGTGACGGTACGACAACGCTTTAGGGGGAGCGAACGTGTGAGGGCGTGAGTCAGTGTTTGCGTACTGGTTAGGATTAGGGGACGGGTGAGGTCCGGCTTCGGGGAAGAGTTAGGGTTAGGGTTCGGGCTAGGGTTAGGGTTAGGGGATGGGGAGGGTTTAGGGTCCAGGTGAGGGTACGACAACGCTTTAGGGGGAGCGTACGTGTCAGGGCGCGGGTTAGTGTTAGCGTACGGGTTAGGATTACGGGACAGGTGAGGGTCAGGCTTCGGGGAAGGGTTAGGGTTAGGGTTCGGGCTAGGGTTAGGGTTAGGGGACGGGGAGGGTTTAGGGTCCAGGTGAGGGTACGACAACGCTTTAGGGGGAGCGTACGTGTGAGGGCGCGGGTTAGTGTTAGCGTACGGGTTAGGATTAGGAGACAGGTGAGGGTCAGGCTTCGAGGAAGGGTTAGGGTTAGGGTTTGGGCTAGGGTTAGGGTTAGGGGACGGGGAGGGTTTAGGGTCCAGCTGAGGGTACGACAACGCTTTAGGGGGAGCGTACGTGTAAGGGCGCGGGTTAGTGTTAGCGTACGGGTTAGGATTAGGGGACGGGTGATGGTCAGGCTTCGAGGAAGGGTTAGGTTTAGGGTTCGGGCTAGGGTTAGGGTTAGGGGACGGGGACGGTTTAGGGTCCAGGTGAGGGTACGACAACGCTTTAGGGGGTGCGTACGTGTGAGGGCGCGGGTTAGTGTTAGCGTACGGGTTAGGATTAGGGGAAGGGTGAGGGTCAGGCTTCGGGGAAGGGTTAGGGTTAGGGTTCGGGCTAGGGTTAGGTTTAGGGGACGGGGAGGGTTTAGGGTCCAGTTGAGGGTACGACAACGCTTTAGGGGGAAGCGTACGTGTGAGGGCGCGGGTTAGTGTTAGCGTACGGGTTAGGATTAGGGGACGGGTGAGGGTCAGGCTTCGGGGAAGGGTTAGGGTTAGGGTTCGGACTAGGGTTAGGATTAGGGGACGGGGACGGTTTAGGGTCCAGGTGACGGTACGACAACGCTTTAGGGAGAGCGTACGTGTGAGGGCGTGGGTTAGTGTTAGCGTACGGGTTAGGAGTAGGGGACGGGTGAGGGTCAGGCTTCGGGGAAGGGTTAGGGTTAGGGTTCGGGCTAGGGTTAGGGTTAGGGGACGGGGAGGGTTTAGGGTCCAGGTGAGGGTACGACAACGCTTTAGGGGGAGCGTACGTGTGAGGGCGCGGGTTAGTGTTAGCGTACGGGTTAGGATTAAGGGACGGATGAGGGTCAGGCTTCGGGGATGTTTGGGTTAGGGTTCGGGCTAGGGTTAGGGTTAGGGGACGTAGACGGTTTAGGGTTCAGGTGACGGTACGACAACGCTTTAGGGGGAGCGTACGTGTGAGGGCGTGAGTTAGTGTTAGCGTACTGGTTAGGATAAGGGGACGGGTGAGGTCCGGCTTCGGGGAAGGGTTAGGGTTAGGGTTCGGGCTAGGGTTAGGGTTAGGGGACGGGGAGGGTTTAGGGTCCAGGTGAGGGTACGACAACGCTTTAGGGGGAGCGTACGTGTGAGGGCGCGGGTTAGTGTTACCGTACGGGTTAGGATTAGGGGACGGGTGAGGGTCTGGCTTCGGGGAAGTGTTAGGGTTAGGGTGCGGGCTAGGGTTAGGGTTACGGGACGGGGAGGGTTTAGGGTCCAGGTGAGGGTACGACAACGCTTTAGGGGGAGCGTACGTGTGAGGGCGCGGGTTAGTGTTAGCGTACGGTTTAGGATTAGGGGACGGGTGAGAGTCAGGCTTCGGGGAAGGGTTAGACTTAGGGTTCGGGCTTGGGTTAGGGTTAGGGGACGGGGACGGTTTAGGGTCCAGGTGAGGGTACGACAACGCTTTAGGGGGAGCGTACGTGTGAGGGCGCGGGTTAGTGTTAGCGTACGGGTTAGGATTAGGGGACGGGTGAGGGTCAGGCTTCGGGGAAGGGTTAGGGTTAGGGTTCGGGCTAGGGTTAGGGTTAGGGGACGGGGAGGGTTTAGGGTCCAGTTGAGGGTACGACAACGCCTTAGGGGGAGCGTACGTGTGAGGGCGCGGGTTAGTGTTAGCGTACGGGTTAGGATTAGGGGACGGGTGAGGGTCAGGCTTCGGGGAAGGGTTAGGGTTAGGGTTCGGGCTAGGGTTAGGGTTAGGGGACGGGGACGGTTTAGGGTCCAGGTGACGGTACGACAACGCTTTAGGGAGAGCGTACGTGTGAGGGCGTGGGTTAGTGTTAGCATACGGGTTAGGATTAGGGGACGGGTGAGGGTCAGGCTTCGGGGAAGGGTTAGGGTTAGGGTTCGGGCTAGGGTTAGGGTTAGGGGACGGGGAGGGTTTAGGGTCCAGGTGAGGGTACGACAACGCTTTAGGGGGAGCGTACGTGTGAGGGCGCGGGTTAGTGTTAGCGTACGGGTTAGGATTAGGGGACGGGTGAGGGTCAGGCTTCGGGGAAGTGTTAGGGTTAGGGTGCGGGCTAGGGTTAGGGTTAGGGGACGGGGAGGGTTTAGGGTCCAGGTGAGGGTACGACAACCCTTTAGGGGGAGCGTACGTGTGAGGGCGCGGGTTAGTGTTAGCGTACGGGTTAGGATTAGGGGATGGGTGAGGGTCAGGCTTCGGGGAAGGGTTACGGTTACGGTTCGGGCTAGGGTTAGGGGACGGGGAGGGTTTAGGGTCCAGGTGAGGGTACGACAACGCTTTAGGGGGAGCGTACGTGTGAGGGCGCGGGTTAGTGTTAGCGTACGGGTTAGGATTAGGGGACGGGTGAGGGTCAGGCTTCGGGGAAGTGTTAGGGTTAGGGTGCGGGCTAGGGTTAGGGTTAGGGGACGGGGAGGGTTTAAGGTCCAGGTGAGGGTACGACAACGCTTTAGGGGGAGCGTACGTGTGAGGGCGCGGGTTAGTGTTAGCGTACGTGTTAGGATTAGGGGACGGGTGAGGGTCAGGCTTCGGGGAAGGGTTAGGGTTAGGGTTCGGGCTAGGGTTAGGGTTAGGGGACGGGGAGGGTTTAGGGTCCAGTTGAGGGTACGACAACGCTTTAGGGGGAGCGTACATGTGAGGGCGCAGGTTAGTGTTAGCGTACGGGTTAGGATTAGGGGACGGGTGAGGGTCAGGCTTCGGGGAAGGGTTAGGGTTAGGGTTCGGGCTAGGGTTAGGGTTAGGGGACGGGGACGGTTTAGGGTCCAGGTGACGGTACGACAACGCTTTAGGGAGAGCGTACGTGTGAGGGCGTGGGTTAGTGTTAGCGTACGGGTTAGGAGTAGGGGACGGGTGAGGGTCAGGCTTCGGGGAAGGGTTAGGGTTAGGGTTCGGGCTAGGGTTAGGGTTAGGGGACGGGGAGGGTTTAGGGTCCAGGTGAGGGTACGACAACGCTTTAGGGGGAGCGTACGTGTGAGGGCGCGGGTTAGTGTTAGCGTACGGGTTAGGATTAGGGGACGGGTGAGGGTCAGGCTTCGGGGAAGGATTAGGGTTAGGGTTCGGGCTAGGGTTAGGGTTAGGGGACGGGGAGGGTTTAGGGTCCAGATGAGGGTACGACAACGCTTTAGGGGGAGCGTACGTGTGTGGGCGCTGGTTTTTGTTAGCGTACGGGTTAGGATTAGGGGACGGGTGAGGGTCAGGCTTCGGGGAACGGTTAGGGTTAGAGTTCGGGCTAGGGTTAGGGTTAGGGGACGGGGAGTGTTTAGGGTCCAGGAGAGGGTACGACAACACTTTAGGGGGAGCATACGTGTGAGGGCGCGGGTCAGTGTTAGCGTACGGGTTAGGATTAGGGGACGGGTGAGGGTCAGGCTTCTGGGAAGGTTTAGGGTTAGGGTTCGGGCTAGGGTTAGGGTTAGGGGACGGGGAGGGTTTAGGGTCCAGGTGAGGGTACGACAACGCTTTAGGGGGAGCGTACGTGTGAGGGCGCGGGTTAGTGTTAGCGTACGGGTTAGGATTAGGGGACGGGTGAGGGTCAGGCTTCGGGGATGTTTGGGTTAGGGTTCGGGCTAGGGTTAGGATTAGGGGACGTAGACGGTTTAGGGTCCAGGTGACGGTACGACAACGCTTTAGGGGGAGCGTACGTGTGAGGGCGTGAGTTAGTGTTAGCGTACTGGTTAGGATTAGGGGACGGGTGAGGTCCGGCTTCGGGGAAGGGTTAGGGTTAGGGTTCGGGCTAGGGTTAGGGTTAGGGGACGGGGAGGGTTTAGGGTCCAGGTGAGGGTACGACAACGCTTTAGGGGGAGCGTACGTGTGAGGGCGCGGGTTAGTGTTAGCGTACGGGTTAGGATTAGGGGACGGGTGAGGGTCAGGCTTCGGGGAAGGGTTAGGGTTAGGGTGCGGGCTAGGGTTACGGTTAGGGGACGGGGACGGTTTAGGGTCCAGGTGAGGGTACGACAACACTTTAGGGGGAGCGTACGTGTGAGGGCGTGGGTTAGTGTTAGCGTACGGTTTAGGATTAGGGGACAGGTGAGGGTCAGGCTTCGGGGAAGGGTTAGGGTTAGAGTTCGGGCTAGGGTTAGGGTTAGGGGACGGGGAGGGTTTAGGGTCCAGGTGAGGGTACGACAACACTTTAGGGGGAGCATACGTGTGAGGGCGCGGGTCAGTGTTAGCGTACGGGTTAGGATTAGGGGACGGGTGAGGGTCAGGCTTCTGGGAAGGTTTAGGGTTAGGGTTCGGGCTAGGGTTAGGGTTAGGGGACGGGGAGGGTTTAGGGTCCATGTGAGGGTACGACAACGCTTTAGGGGGAGCGTACGTGTGAGGGCGCGGGTTAGTGTTAGCGTACGGGTTAGGATTAGGAGACAGGTGAGGGTCAGGCTTCGGGGAACGGTTAGGGTTAGGGTTTGGGCTAGGGTTAGGGTTAGGGGACGGGGAGGGTTTAGGGTCCAGCTGAGGGTACGACAACGCTTTAGGGGGAGCGTACGTGTGAGGGCGCGGGTTAGTGTTAGCGTACGGGTTAGGATTAGGGGACGGGTGATGGTCAGGCTTCGAGGAAGGGTTAGGTTTAGGGTTCGGGCTAGGGTTAGGGTTAGGGGACGGGGACGGTTTAGGGTCCAGGTGAGGGTACGACAACGCTTTAGGGGGAGCGTACGTGTGAGGGCGCGGGTTAGTGTTAGCGTACGGGTTAGGATTAGGGGACAGGTGAGGGTCAGGCTTCGGGGAAGGGTTAGGGTTAGGGTTCGGGCTAGGGTTAGGTTTAGGGGACGGGGAGGGTTTAGGGTCCAGTTGAGGGTACGACAACGCTTTAGGGGGAAGCGTACATGTGAGGGCGCGGGTTAGTGTTAGCGTACGGGTTAGGATTAGGGGACGGGTGAGGGTCAGGCTTCGGGGAAGGGTTAGGGTTAGGGTTCGGACTAGGGTTAGGGTTAGGGGACGGGGACGGTTTAGGGTCCAGGTGACGGTACGACAACGCTTTAGGGAGAGCGTACGTGTGAGGGCGTGGGTTAGTGTTAGCGTACGGGTTAGGATTAGGGGACGGGTGAGGGTCAGGCTTCGGGGAAGGGTTAGGGTTAGGGTTCGGGCTAGGGTTAGGGTTAGGGGACGGGGAGGGTTTAGGGTCCAGGTGAGGGTACGACAACGCTTTAGGGGGAGCGTACGTGTGAGGGCGCGGGTTAGTGTTAGCGTACGGGTTAGGATTAAGGGACGGGAGAGGGTCAGGGTTCGGGGATGTTTGGGTTAGGGTTCGGGCTAGGGTTAGGGTTAGGGGACGTAGACGGTTTAGGGTCCAGGTGACGGTACGACAACGCTTTAGGGGGAGCGTACGTGTGAGGGCGTGAGTTAGTGTTAGCGTACTGGTTAGGATAAGGGGACGGGTGAGGTCCGGCTTCGGGGAAGGGTTAGGGTTAGGGTTCGGGCTAGGGTTAGGGTTAGGGGACGGGGAGGGTTTAGGGTCCAGGTGAGGGTACGACAACGCTTTAGGTGGAGCGTACGTGTGAGGGCGCGGGTTAGTGTTAGCGTACGGATTAGGATTAGGGGACGGGTGAGGGTCAGGCTTCGGGGAAGGGTTAGGGTTAGGGTTTGGGCTAGGGTTAGGGTTAGGGGACGGGGACGGTTTAGGGTCCAGGTGAGGGTACGACAACACTTTAGGGGGAGCGTACGTGTGAGGGCGTGGGTTAGTGTTAGCGTACGGGTTAGGATTAGGGGACGGGTGAGGGTCAGGCTTCGGGGAAGGGTTAGGGTTAGGGTTCGGGCTAGGGTTAGGGTTAGGGGACGGGGAGGGTTTAGGGTCCAGGTGAGGGTACGACAACGCTTTAGGGGAGCGTATGTGTGAGGGCGCGGGTTAGTGTTAGCGTACGGGTTAGGATTAGGGGACGGGTGAGGGTCAGGCTTTAGGGAAGTGTTAGGGTTAGGGTACGGGCTATGGTTAGGTTTAGGGGACGGGGAGGGTTTAGGGTCCAGGTGAGGGTACGACAACACTTTAGGGGGAGCGTACGTTTGAGGGCGCCGGTTAGTGTTAGCGTACGGGTTAGGATTAGGGGACGGGTGAGGGTCAGGCTTCTGGGAAGTGTTAGGATTAGGGTTCGGGCTAGGGTTAGGGTTAGGGGACGGGGAGGGTTTAGGGTCCAGGTGAGGGTACGACAACGCTTTAGGGGGAGCGTACGTGTGAGGGCGCGGGTTAGTGTTAGCGTACGGGTTAGGATTAGGGGACGGGTGAGGGTCAGGCTTCGGGGATGTTTGGGTTAGGGTTCGGGCTAGGGTTAGGGTTAGGGGACGTAGACGGTTTAGGGTCCAGGTGACGGTACGACAACGCTTTAGGGGGAGCGTACGTGTGAGGGCGTGAGTTAGTGTTAGCGTACTGGTTAGGATTAGGGGACGGGTGAAGTCCGGCTTCGGGGAAGAGTTAGGGTTAGGTTTCGGCCTAGGGTTAGGGTTAGGGGACGGGGAGGGTTTAGGGTCCAGGTGAGGGTACGACAACGCTTTAGGGGGAGCGTACGTGTCAGGGCGCGTGTTAGTGTTAGCGTACGGGTTAGGATTACGGGACAGGTGAGGGTCAGGCTTCGGGGAAGGGTTAGGGTTAGGGTTCGGGCTAGGGTTAGGGTTAGGGGACGGGGAGGGTTTAGGGTCCAGGTGAGGGTACGACAACGCTTTAGGGGGAGCGTACGTGTGAGGGCGTGGGTTAGTGTTAGTGTACGGGTTAGGATTAGGGGACGGGTGATGGTCAGGCTTCGGGGAAGGGTTAGGTTTAGGGTTCGGGCTAGGGTTAGGGTTAGGGGAAGGGGACGGTTTAGGGTCCAGGTGAGGGTACGACAACGCTTTAGGGGGAGCGTACGTGGGAGGGCGCGGGTTAGTGTTAGCGTACGGGTTAGGATTAGGGGACGGGTGAGGGTCAGGCTTCGGGGAAGGGTTAGGGTTAGGGTTCGGGCTAGGGTTAGGTTTAGGGGACGGGGAGGGTTTAGGGTCCAGTTGAGGGTACGACAACGCTTTAGGGGGAAGCGTACGTGTGAGGGCGCGGGTTAGTGTTAGCGTACGGGTTAGGATTAGGGGACGGGTGAGGGTCAGGCTTCGGGGAAGGGTTAGGGTTAGGGTTCGGGCTAGGGTTAGGGTTAGGGGACGGGGACGGTTTAGGGTCCAGGTGCGGTACGACAACGCTTTAGGGAGTGCGTATGTGTGAGGGCGTGGGTTAGTGTTAGCGTACAGGTTAGGAGTAGGGGACGGGTGAGGGTCAGGCTTCGGGGAAGGGTTAGGGTTAGGGTTCGGGCTAGGGTTAGGGTTAGGGGACGGGGAGGGTTTAGGGTCCAGGTGAGGGTACGAAAACGCTTTAGGGGGAGCGTACGTGTGAGGGCGCGGGTTAGTGTTAGCGTACGGGTTAGGATTAGGGGACGGGTGAGGGTCAGGCTTCGGGGAAGGGTTAGGGTTAGGGTTCGGGCTAGGGTTAGGGTTAGGGGACGGGGAGGGTTTAGGGTCCAATGAGGGTACGACAACGCTTTAGGGGGAGCACACGTGTGAGGGCGCGGGTCAGTGTTAGCGTACGGGTTAGGATTAGGGGACGGGTGAGGGTCAGGCTTCTGGGAAGGTTTAGGGTTAGGGTTTGGGGTAGGGTTAGGGTTAGGGGATGGGGAGGGTTTCGGGTCCAGGTGAGGGTATGACAACGCTTTAGGGGGAGCGTACGTGTGAGAGCGCGGGTTAGTGTTAGCGTACGGGTTAGGATTAGGGGACGGGTGAGGGTCAGGCTTCGGGGAAGGGTTAGGGTTAGGGTTCGGGCTAGGGTTAGGGTTAGGGGACGGGGAGGGTTTAGGGTCCAGTTGAGGGTACGACAACGCTTTAGGGGGAGCGTTCGTGTGAGGGCGCGGGTTAGTTTTAGCGTACGGGTTAGGATTAGGGGACGGGTGAGGGTCAGGCTTCGGGGAAGGGTTAGGGTTCGGGCTAGGGTTAGGGTTAGGGGACGGGGAGGGTTTAGGGTCCAGTTGAGGGTACGACAACGCTTTAGGGGGAGCGTACGTGTGAGGGCGCGGGTTAGTGTTAGCGTGCGGGTTAGGATTAGGGGACAGGTGAGGGTCAGGCTTCGGGGAAGGGTTAGGGTTAGGGTTCGGGCTAGGGTTAGGGTTAGGGGACGGGGACGGTTTAGGGTCCAGTTGAGGGTACGACATCGCTTTAGGGGGAGCGTACGTTTGAGGGCGCGGGTTAGTGTTAGCGTACGGGTTAGGATTAGGGGACGGGTGAGGGTCAGGCTTCGGGGAAGGGTTAGGGTGAGGGTTCGGGCTAGGGTTAGGGTTAGGGGACGGGGACGGTTTAGGGTCCAGGTGAGGGTACGACAACGCTTTAGGGGGAGCGTACGTGTGAGGGCGCGGGTTAGTGTTAGCGTACGGGTTAGGATTAGGGGACGGCTGAGGGTCAGGCTTCGGGGAAGGGTTAGGGTTAGGGTTCGGGCTAGGGTTAGGGTTAGGGGACGGTGAGGGTTTAGGGTCCAGGTGAGGGTACGACAACGATTTAGGGGGAGCGTACGTGTGAGGGCGCGGGTTAGTGTTAGCGTACGGGTTAGGATTAGGGGACGGGTGAGGGTCTGGCTTCGGGGAAGGGTTAGGGTTAGGGTTCGGGCTAGGGTTAGGGTTAGGGGACGGGGAGGGTTTAGGGTCCAGGTGAGGGTACAACAACGCTTTAGGGGGAGCGTACGTGTGAGGGCGCGGGTTAGTGTTAGCGTACGGGTTAGGATTAGGGGACGGGTGAGGGTCAGGCTTCGGGGAAGGGTTAGGGTTAGGGTTCGGGCTAGGGTTAGGATTAGGGGACGTAGACGGTTTAGAGTCCAGGTGACGGTACGACAACGCTTTAGGGAGAGCGTACGTGTGAGGGCGTGGGTTAGTGTTAGTGTACGGGTTAGGAGTAGGGGACGGGTGAGGGTCAGGCTTTGGGGAAGGGTTAGGGTTAGGGTTCGTGCTAGGGTTAGGGTTAGGGGACGGGGAGGGTTTAGGGTCCAGGTGAGGGTACGACAAACCTTTAGGGGGAGCGTACGTGTGAGGGCGCGGGTCAGTGTTAGCGTACGGGTTAGGATTAGGGGACGGGTGAGGGTCAGGCTTCGGGGAAGGGTTAGGGTTAGGGTTCGGGCTAGGGTTAGGGTTAGGGGACGGGGAGGGTTTAGGGTCCAGGTGAGGGTACGACAACGCTTTAGGGGGAGCGTACGTGTGAGGGCGCGGGTCAGTGTTAGCGTACGGGTTAGGATTAGGGGACGGGTGAGGGTCAGGCTTCGGGGAAGGGTTAGGGTTACGGTTCGGGCTAGGGTTAGGGTTAGGGGACGGGGAGGGTTTAGGGTCCAGGTGAGGGTACGACAACGCTTTAGGGGGAGCGTATGTGTGAGGGCGCGGGTTAGTGTTAGCGTACGGGTTAGGATTAGGGGACGGGTGAGGGTCAGGCTTCGGGGAAGTGTTAGTGTTAGGGTTTCGGCTAGGGTTAGGGTTAGGGGACAGGGAGGGTTTAGGGTCCAGTTGAGGGTATGACAACGCTTTAGGGGGAGCGTACGTGTGAGGGCGCGGGTTAGTGTTAGCGTACGGGTTAGGATTAGGGGACGGGTGAGGGTCAGGCTTCGGGGAAGGGTTAGGGTTAGGGTTCGGGCTAGGGTTAGGGTTAGGGGACGGGGACGGTTTAGGGTCCAGGTGACGGTACGACAACGCTTTAGGGAGAGCGTACGTGTGAGGGCGTGGGTTAGTGTTAGCGTACGGGTTAGGATTAGGGGACGGGTGAGGGTCAGGCTTCGGGGAAGGGTTAGGGTTAGGGTTCGGGCTAGGGTTAGGGTTAGGGGACGGGGAGGGTTTAGGGTCCAGGTGAGGGTACGACAACGCTTTAGGGGGAGCGTACGTGTGAGGGCGCAGGTTAGTGTTAGCGTACGGGTTAGGATTAGGGGACGGGTTAGGGTCAGGCTTCGGGGAAGGGTTAGGTTTAGGGTTCGGGCTAGGGTTAGGGTTAGGGGATGGGGAGGGTTCAGGGTCCAGGTGAGGGTACGACAACGCTTTAGGGGGAGCGTACGTGTGAGGGCGCGGGTTAGTGTTAGCGTACGGGTTAGGATTAGGGGACGGGTGAGGGTCAGGCTTCGGGGAAGGGTTAGGGTTAGGGTTCGGGCTAGGGTTAGGGTTAGGGGACGTGGAGGATTTAGGGTCCAGTTGAGGGTACGACAACGCTTTAGGGGGAGCGTACGTGTGAGGGCGCGGGTTAGTGTTAGCGTACGGGCTAGGATTAGGGGACGGGTGAGGGTCAGGCTTCGGGGAAGGGTTAGGGTTAGGGTTCGGGCTAGGGTTAGGGTTAGGGGACGGGGACGGTTTAGGGTCCAGGTGACGGTACGACAACGCTTTAGGGGGAGCGTACGTGTGAGGGCGTGAGTTAGTGTTAGCGTACTGGTTAGGATTAGGGGACGGGTGAGGGTCAGGCTTCGGGGTAGAGTTAGGGTTAGGGTTCGGGCTAGGGTTAGAGTTAGGGGACGGGGAGGGTTTAGGGTCCAGGTGAGGGTACGACAACGCTTTAGGGGGAGCGTACGTGTGAGGGCGCGGGTTTGTGTTAGCGAACGGGTTAGGATTAGGGGACGGGTGAGGGTCAGGCTTCGGGGAAGGGTTAGGGTTAGGGTTAGGTTTCGGGCTAGGGTTAGGGTTAGGGGACGGGGAGGGTTTAGGGTCCAATGAGGGTACGACAACGCTTTAGGGGGAGCACACGTGTGAGGGCGCGGGTCAGTGTTAGCGTACGGGTTAGGATTAGGGGACGGGTGAGGGTCAGGCTTCTGGGAAGGTTTAGGGTTAGGGTTTGGGGTAGGGTTAGGGTTAGGGGATGGGGAGGGTTTCGGGTCCAGGTGAGGGTATGACAACGCTTTAGGGGGAGCGTACGTGTGAGAGCGTGGGTTAGTGTTAGCGTACGGGTTAGGATTAGGGGACGGGTGAGGGTCAGGCTTCGGGGAAGGGTTAGGGTTAGGGTTCGGGCTAGGGTTAGGGTTAGGGGACGGGGAGGGTTTAGGGTCCAGTTGAGGGTACGACAACGCTTTAGGGGGAGCGTTCGTGTGAGGGCGCGGGTTAGTTTTAGCGTACGGGTTAGGATTAGGGGACGGGTGAGGGTCAGGCTTCGGGGAAGGGTTAGGGTTCGGGCTAGGGTTAGGGTTAGGGGACGGGGAGGGTTTAGGGTCCAGTTGAGGGTACGACAACGCTTTAGGGGGAGCGTACGTGTGAGGGCGCGGGTTAGTGTTAGCGTGCGGGTTAGGATTAGGGGACAGGTGAGGGTCAGGCTTCGGGGAAGGGTTAGGGTTAGGGTTCGGGCTAGGGTTAGGGTTAGGGGACGGGGACGGTTTAGGGTCCAGTTGAGGGTACGACATCGCTTTAGGGGGAGCGTACGTTTGAGGGCGCGGGTTAGTGTTAGCGTACGGGTTAGGATTAGGGGACGGGTGAGGGTCAGGCTTCGGGGAAGGGTTAGGGTGAGGGTTCGGGCTAGGGTTAGGGTTAGGGGACGGGGACGGTTTAGGGTCCAGGTGAGGGTACGACAACGCTTTAGGGGGAGCGTACGTGTGAGGGCGCGGGTTAGTGTTAGCGTACGGGTTAGGATTAGGGGACGGCTGAGGGTCAGGCTTCGGGGAAGGGTTAGGGTTAGGGTTCGGGCTAGGGTTAGGGTTAGGGGACGGTGAGGGTTTAGGGTCCAGGTGAGGGTACGACAACGATTTAGGGGGAGCGTACGTGTGAGGGCGCGGGTTAGTGTTAGCGTACGGGTTAGGATTAGGGAACGGGTGAGGGTCTGGCTTCGGGGAAGGGTTAGGGTTAGGGTTCGGGCTAGGGTTAGGGTTAGGGGACGGGGAGGGTTTAGGGTCCAGGTGAGGGTACAACAACGCTTTAGGGGGAGCGTACGTGTGAGGGCGCGGGTTAGTGTTAGCGTACGGGTTAGGATTAGGGGACGGGTGAGGGTCAGGCTTCGGGGAAGGGTTAGGGTTAGGGTTCGGGCTAGGGTTAGGATTAGGGGACGTAGACGGTTTAGAGTCCAGGTGACGGTACGACAACGCTTTAGGGAGAGCGTACGTGTGAGGGCGTGGGTTAGTGTTAGTGTACGGGTTAGGAGTAGGGGACGGGTGAGGGTCAGGCTTTGGGGAAGGGTTAGGGTTAGGGTTCGTGCTAGGGTTAGGGTTAGGGGACGGGGAGGGTTTAGGGTCCAGGTGAGGGTACGACAAACCTTTAGGGGGAGCGTACGTGTGAGGGCGCGGGTCAGTGTTAGCGTACGGGTTAGGATTAGGGGACGGGTGAGGGTCAGGCTTCGGGGAAGGGTTAGGGTTAGGGTTCGGGCTAGGGTTAGGGTTAGGGGACGGGGAGGGTTTAGGGTCCAGGTGAGGGTACGACAACGCTTTAGGGGGAGCGTACGTGTGAGGGCGCGGGTCAGTGTTAGCGTACGGGTTAGGATTAGGGGACGGGTGAGGGTCAGGCTTCGGGGAAGGGTTAGGGTTAGGGTTCGGGCTAGGGTTAGGGTTAGGGGACGGGGAGGGTTTAGGGTCCAGGTGAGGGTACGACAACGCTTTAGGGGGAGCGTATGTGTGAGGGCGCGGGTTAGTGTTAGCGTACGGGTTAGGATTAGGGGACGGGTGAGGGTCAGGCTTCGGGGAAGTGTTAGTGTTAGGGTTTCGGCTAGGGTTAGGGTTAGGGGACAGGGAGGGTTTAGGGTCCAGTTGAGGGTATGACAACGCTTTAGGGGGAGCGTACGTGTGAGGGCGCGGGTTAGTGTTAGCGTACGGGTTAGGATTAGGGGACGGGTGAGGGTCAGGCTTCGGGGAAGGGTTAGGGTTAGGGTTCGGGCTAGGGTTAGGGTTAGGGGACGGGGACGGTTTAGGGTCCAGGTGACGGTACGACAACGCTTTAGGGGGAGCGTATGTGTGAGGGCGCGGGTTAGTGTTAGCGTACGGGTTAGGATTAGGGGACGGGTGAGGGTCAGGCTTCAGGGAAGGGTTGGGGTTAGGGTTCGGGATAGGGTTAGGGTTAGGGGACGGGGACGGTTTAGGGTCCAGGTGAGGGTACGACAACGCTTTAGGGGGAGCGTACGTGTGAGGGCGCGGGTTAGTGTTAGCATACGGGTTAGGATTAGGGGACCGGTGAGGGTCAGGCTTCGGGGAAGGGTTAGTGTTAGGGTTCGGGCTAGGGTTAGGGTTAGGGGACGGGGAGGGTTTAGGGTCCAGATGAGGGTACGACAACGCTTTAGCGGGAGCGTACGTGTGAGGGCGCGGGTTAGTGTTAGCGTATGGTTTAGGATTAGGGGACGGGTGAGGGTCAGGCTTCGGGGAAGGGTTAGGGTTAGGGTTCGCGCTAGTGTTAGGGTTAGGGGACGGGGACGGTTTAGGGTCCAGGTGACGGTACGACAACGCTTTAGGGGCAGCGTACGTGTGAGGGCGTGGGTTAGTGTTAGCGTACTGGTTAGGATTAGGGGACGGGTGAGGGTCAGGCTTCGGGGAAGGGTTAGGGTTAGGGTTCGGGCTAGGGTTAGGGTTAGGGGATGGGGGCGGTTTAGGGTCCAGGTGAGGGTACGACAACGCTTTAGGGGGAGCGTACGTGTGAGGGCGTGGGTTAGTGTTAGCGTACTGGTTAGGATTAGGGGACGGGTGAGGGTCAGGCTTCGGGGAAGGGTTAGGGTTAGGGTTCGGGCTAGGGTTAGGGTTAGGGGACGGGGAGGGTTTAGGGTCCAGGTGAGGGTACGACAACACTTTAGGGGGAGCGTACGTGTGAGGGCGCGGGTTAGTGTTAGCGTACGGGTTAGGATTAGGGGACGGGTGAGGGTCAGGCTTCGGGGAAGGGTTAGGGTTAGGGTTCGGGCTAGGGTTAGGGTTAGGGGACGGGGAGGGTTTAGGGTCCAGTTGAGGGTACGACAACGCTTTAGGGGGAGCGTACGTGTGAGGGCGCGGGTTAGTGTTAGCGTACGGGTTAGGATTATGGGACGCGTGAGGATCAGGCTTCGGGGAAGGGTTAGGGTTAGGGTTCGGGCCAGGGTTATGGTTAGGGGACGGGGAGGGTTTAGGGTCCAGTTGAGGGTACGACAACGCTTTAGGGGGAGCGTACGTGTGAGGGCGCGGGTTAGTGTAAGCGTACGGGTTAGGATTAGGGGACCCGTGAGGGTCAGGCTTCGGGGAAGGGTTAGGGTTAGGGTTCGGGCTAGGGTTAGGGTTAGGGAATGGGAAGGGTTCAGGGTCCACGTGAGGGTACGACAACGCTTTAGGGGGAGCGTACGTGTGAGGGCGCGGGTTAGTGTTAGCGTACGGGTTAGGAGTAGGGGACGGGTGAGGGTCAGGCTTCGGGGAAGGGTTAGGGTTAGGGTTCGGGCTAGGGTTAGGGTTAGGGGTCGGGGAGGGTTTAGGGTCCAGGTGAGGGTACGACAACGCTTTAGGGGGAGCGTACGTGTGAGGGGACGGGTCAGTGTTAGCGTACAGGTTAGGACTAGGGGACGGGTGAGGGTCAGGCTTCGGGGAAGGTTTAGGGTTAGGGTTTTGGGTAGGGTTAGGGTTAGGGGATGGGGAGGGTTTCGGGTCCAGGTGACGGTATGACAACGCTTTAGGGGGAGCGTACGAGTGAGAACGAAGGTCAGTGTTAGCGTACGGGTTAGGATTAGGGGACGGGTGAGGGTCAGGCTTCGGGGAAGGTTTAGGGTTAGGGTTCGGGCTAGGGTTAGGGTTAGGGGACGGGGAGGGTTTAGGGTCCAGATGAGGGTACGACAACGCTTTAGGGGGAGCATACGTGTGAGGGCGCGGGTTAGTGTTAGCGTACGGGATAGGATTAGGGGACGGGTGAGGGTCAGGCTTCGGGGAAGGGTTAGGGTTAGGGTTCGGGCTAGGGTTAGGGTTAGGGGACGGGGAGGCTTTAGGGTCCAGGTGAGGGTACGACAACGCTTTAGGGGGAGCGTACGTGTGAGGGCGTGGGTTAGTGTTAGGGTACGGGTTAGGATTAGGGGACGGGTGAGGGTCAGGCTTCGGGGAAGGGTTAGGGTTAGGGTTCGGGCTAGGGTTAGGGTTAGGGGACGGGGACGGTTTAGGGTCCAGGTGACGGTACGACAACGCTTTAGGGAGAGCGTACGTGTGAGGGCGTGGGTTAGTGTTAGCGTACGGGTTAGGATTAGGGGACGGGTTAGGGTTAGGCTTAGGGGAAGGGTTAGGGTTAGGGTTCGGGCTAGGGTTAGGGTTAGGGGACGGGGAGGGTTTAGGGTCCAGGTAAGGGTACGACATCGCTTTAGGCGGAGCATACGTGTGAGGGCGCGGGTTAGTGTTAGCGTACGGGTTAGGATTAGGGGACGGCTGAGGGTCAGGCTTCGGGGAAGGGTTAGGGTTAGGGTTCGGGCTACGGTTAGGGTTAGTGGACGGGGAGCGTTTAGGGTCCAGGTGTGGGTACCATAGCGCTTTAGGGGGAGCGTACGAGTGAGGGCGCGGGTTAGTGTTAGCGTACAGGTTAGGATTAGGCGACAGGTGAGGGTCAGGCTTCGGGGAAGGGTTAGGGTTAGTGTTCAGGCTAGGGTTAGGTTTAGGGGACGGGGAGGGTTTAGGGTCCAGGTGAGGGTACGACAACGCTTTAGGGGGAGCGTACGTGTGAGGGCGCGGGTTAGTGTTAGCGTACGGGTTAGGATTAGGGGACGGGTGAGGGTCAGGCTTCGGGGAAGGGTTAGGGTTAGGGTTCGGGCTAGGGTTGAGGTTAGGGGACGGGGAGGGTTTAGGGTCCAGTTGAGGGTACGACAATGCTTTAGGGGGAGCGTACGTGTGAGGGCGTGGGTTAGTGTTAGCGTACGGGTTAGGATTAGGGGACGGGTGAGGGTCAGGCTTCGAGGAAGGGTTAGGGTTAGGGTTCGGGCTAGGGTTAGGGTTAGGGGACGGGGACGGTTTAGGGTCCAGGTGACGGTACGACAACGCTTTAGGGGGAGCGTACGTGTGAGGGCGTGGGTTAGTGTTAGCGTACGGGTTAGGATTAGGGGACGGGTGAGGGTCAGGCTTCGGGGAAGGGTTAGGGTTAGGGTTCTGGCTAGGGTTAGGGTTAGGGGACGGGGAGGGTTTAGGGTCCAGGTGAGGGTACGACAACGCTTTAGGGGGAGCGTACGTGTGAGGGCGCGGATTAGTGTTAGCGTACGGGTTAGGATTAGGGGACGGGTGAGGGTCAGGCTTCGGGGAAGGGTTAGGGTTAGGGTTCGGGCTAGGGTTAGGGTTAGGGGACGGGGAGGGTTTAGGGTCCAGGTGAGGGTACGACAACGCTTTAGGGGGAGCGTACGTGTGAGGGCGCGGGTTAGTGTTAGCGTACGGGTTAGGATTAGGGGACGGGTGAGGGTCAGGCTTCGGGGAAGTATTAGGGTTAGGGTTCGGGCTAGGGTTAGGTTTAAGGGACAGGGAGGGTTCAGGGTCCAGGTGAGGGTACGACAACGCTTTAGGGGGAGCATAAGTGTGAGGGCACGGGTCAGTGTTAGCGTACGGGTTAGGATTAGGGGACGGGTGAGGGTCAGGCTTCGGGGAAGGGTTAGGGTTAGGGTTTGGGGTAGGGTTAGGGTTAGGGTATGGGGAGGGTTTCGGGTCCAGGTGACGGTATGACAATGCTTTAGGGGGAGCGTACGTGTGAGGGCGCGGGTTAGTGTTAGCGTACGGGTTAGGATTAGGGGACGGGTGAGGGTCAGGCTTCGGGGAAGGGTTAGGGTTAGGATTCGGGCTAGGGTTAGGGTTAGGGGACGGGGAGGGTTTAGGGTCCAGTTGAGGGTACGACAGCGCTTTACGGGGAGCGTACGTGTGAGGGCGCGGGTTAGTGTTAGCGTACGGGTTACGATTAGGGGACGGGTGAGGGTCAGGCTTCGGGGAAGGGTTAGGGTTAGGGTTCGGGCTAGGGTTAGGGTTAGGGGACGGGGAGGGTTTAGGGTCCAGTTGAGGGTACGACAACGCTTTAGGGGGAGCGTACGTGTGAGGGCGCGTGTTAGTGTTAGCGTACGGGTTAGGATTAGGGGACGGGTGAGGGTCAGGCTTCGGGGAAGGGTTAGGATTAGGGTTCGGGCTAGGGTTAGGGTTAGGGGACGGGGACGGTTTAGGGTCCAGGTGACGGTACAACAACGCTTTAGGGAGAGCGTACGTGTGAGGGCGTGGGTTAGTGTTAGCGTACGGGTTAGGATTAGGGGACGGGTGAGGGTCAGGCTTCGGGGAAGGGTTAGGGTTAGGGTTCGGGCTAGGGTTAGGGTTAGGGGACGGGGAAGGTTTAGGGTCCAGGTGACGGTACGACAACGCTTTAGGGAGAGCGTACGTGTGAGGGCGCGGGTTAGTGTTAGCGTACGGGTTAGGATTAGGGGACGGGTGAGTGTCAGGCTTCGGGGAAGGGTTAGGGTTAGGGTTTGGGCTAGGGTTAGGGTTAGGGGACGGGGAGGGTTTAGGGTCCAGGTGAGGGTACGACAACGCTTTAGGGGGAGCGTACGTGTGAGGGCGCGGGTTAGTGTTAGCGTACGGGTTAGGATTAGGGGACGGGTGAGGGTCAGGCTTCGGGGAAGGATTAGGGTTAGGGTTCGGGCTAGGGTTAGGGTTAGGGAACGGGGAGGGTTTAGGGTTCAGGTGAGGGTACGACAACGCTCTAGGGGGAGCGTACGTGTGAGGGCGCGGGTTAGTGATAGCGTACGGGTTACGATTAGGGGACGGGTGAGGGTCAGGCTTCGGGGAAGGGTTAGGGTTAGGGTTCGGGCTAGGGTTAGGGTTAGGGGACGGGGAGGGTTTAGTGTCCAGGTGAGGGTACGACAACGCTTTAGGGGGAGCGTACGTGTGAGGATGCGGGTTAGTGTTAGCGTACGGGTTAGGATTAGGGGACGGGTGAGGGTCAGGCTTCGGGGAAGGGTTAGGGTTAGGGTTCGGGCTAGGGTTAGGGGACGGGGAGGGTTTAGGGTCCACGTGAGGGTACGACAACGCTTTAGGGGGTGCGTACGTGTGAGGGCGCGGGTTAGTGTTAGCGTACGGGTTAGGATTAGGGGACGGGTGAGGGTCAGGCTTCGGGGAAGGGTTAGGGTTAGGGTTCGGGCTAGGGTTAGGGTTAGGGGATGGGGAGGGTTTCGGGTCCAGGTGAGGGTACGACAACGCTTTACGGGGAGCGTACGTGTGAGGGCGCGGGTTAGTGTTAGCGTACGGGTTAGGATTAGGGGACGGGTGAGGGTCAGGCTTCGGGGAAGGGTTAGGGTTAGGGTTCGGGCTAGGGTTAGGGTTAGGGGACGGGGAGGGTTTAGGGTCCAGTTGAGGGTACGACAACGCTTTAGGGGGAGCGTACGTGTGAGGGCGCGGGTTAGTGTTAGCGTACGGGTTAGGATTAGGGGACGGGTGAGGGTCAGGCTTCGGGGACGGGTTAGGGTTAGGGTTCGGGCTAGGGTTAGGGTTAGGGGTCGGGGAGGGTTTAGGGTCCAGGTGAGGGTACGACAACGCTTTAGGGGGAGCGTACGTGTGAGGGCGCGGGTTAGTGTTAGCGTACGGGTTAGGATTAGGGGACGGGTGAGGGTCAGGCTTCGGGGAAGGGTTAGGGTTAGGGTTCGGGCTAGGGTTAGGGTTAGGGGACGGGGAGGGTTTAGGGTCCAGTTGAGGGTACGACAACGCTTTAGGGGGAACGTATGTGTGAGGGCGCGGGTTAGTGTTAGCGTACGGGTTAGGATTAGGGGACGGGTGAGGGTCAGGCTTCGGGGAAGGGTTAGGGTTAGGGTTCGGGCTATGATTAGGGTTAGGGGACGGGGACGGTTTAGGGTCCAGGTGACGGTACGACAACGCTTTAGGGAAAGCGTACGTGTGAGGGCGTGGGTTAGTGTTAGCGTACGGGTTAGGATTAGGGGACGGGTGAGGTTCAGGCTTCGGGGAAGGGTTAGTGTTAGGGTTCGGGCTAAGGTTAGGCTTAGGGGACGGGGAGGGTTTAGGGTCCAGGTGAGGGTACGACAACGCTTTAGAGGGAGCGTACGTGTGAGGGCACGGGTTAGTGTTAGCGTACGGGTTAGGATTAGGGGACGGGTGAGGGTCAGGCTTCAGGAAAGGGTTAGGATTAGGGTTCGGGCTAGGGTTAGGGTTAGGGGACGGGGACGCTTTAGGGTCCAGGTGACGGTACGACAACGCTTTAGGGAGAGCGTACGTGTGAGGGCGTGGGTTAGTGTTAGAGTACGGGTTAGGATTAGGGGACGGGTGAGGGTCAGGCTTCGGGGAAGGGTTAGGGTTAGGGTTCGGGCTAGGGTTAGGTTAGGGGACGGGGAGGGTTTAGGGTCCAGGTGAGGGTACGACAACGCTTTAGGGGGAGCGTACGTGTGAGGGCGCGGGTTAGTGTTAGCGTACGGGTTAGGATTAGGGGACGGGTGAGGGTCAGGCTTCGGGGAAGGGTTAGGGTTAGGGTTCGGGCTAGGGTTAGGGGACGGGGAGGGTTTAGGGGCCAGTTGAGGGTACGACAACGCTTTAGGGGGAGCGTACGTGTGAGGGCGCGGGTTAGTGTTAGCGTACGGGTTAGGATTAGGGGACGGGTGAGGGTCAGGCTTCGGGGAAGGGTTAGGGTTAGGGTTCGGGCTAGGGTTAGGGTTAGGGGACGGGGAGGGTTTAGGGTCCAGGTGAGGGTACGACAACGCTTTAGGGGGAGCGTACGTGTGAGGGCGCGGTTTAGGGTTAGCGTATGGGTTAGGATTATGGGACGGGTGAGGGTCAGGCTTCGGGGAAGGGTTAGGGTTAGGGTTCGGGCTAGGGTTAGGGTTAGGGGACGGGGACGGTTTAGGGTCCAGGTGAGGGTACGACAACGCTTTAGGGGGAGCGTACGTGTGAGGGCGCGGGTTAGTGTTAGCGTACGGATTAGGATTAGGGGACGGGTGAGGGTCAGGCTTCGGGGAAGGGTTAGGGTTAGGGTTCGGTCTAGGGTTAGGGTTAGGGGACGGTGCGGCCTTAGGGTCCAGGTGAGGGTACGACAACGCTTTAGGGGGAGCATACGTGTGACGGCGCGGGTTAGTGTTAGCGTACGGGTTAGGATTAGGGGACGGGTGAGGGTCAGGCTTCGGGGAAGGGTTAGGTTTAGGGTTCGGGCTAGGGTTAGGGTTAGGGTACGGGGAGCGTTTAGGGTCCAGGTGAGGGTACGACAGCGCTTTAGGGGGAGCGTACGAGTGAGGGCGCGGGTTAGCGTTAGCGTACGGGTTAGGATTAGGGGACGGGTGAGGGTCAGGCTTCGGGGAAGGGTTAGGGTTAGGGTTCGGGCTAGGGTTAGGGTTAGGGGACGGTGCGGCCTTAGGGTCCAGGTGAGGGTACGACAACGCTTTAGGGGGAGCGTACGTGTGAGGGCGCGGGTTAGTGTTAGCGTACGGGTTAGGATTAGGGGACGGGTGAGGGTCAGGCTTCGGGGAAGGGTTAGGTTTAGGGTTCGGGCTAGGGTTAGGGTTAGGGTACGGGGAGCGTTTAGGGTCCAGGTGAGGGTACGACAGCGCTTTAGGGGGAGCGTACGAGTGAGGGCGCGGGTTAGTGTTAGCGTACGGGTTAGGATTAGGGGACGGGTGAGGGTCAGGCTTCGGGGAAGGGTTAGGGTTAGGGTTCGGGCTAGGGTTAGGTTTAGGGGACGGGGAGGTTTTAGGGTCCAGGTGAGGGTACGACAACGCTTTAGGGGGAGCGTACGTGTGAGGGCGCGGTTTAGGGTTAGCGTATGGGTTAGGATTATGGGACGGGTGAGGGTCAGGCTTCGGGGAAAGGTTAGGGTTAGGGTTCGGCTAGGGTTAGGTTTAGGGGACGGGGAGGTTTTAGGGTCCAGGTGAGGGTACGACAACGCTTTAGGGGGAGCGTACGTGTGAGGGCGCGGTTTAGGGTTAGCGTATGGGTTAGGATTATGGGACGGGTGAGGGTCAGGCTTCGGGGAAGGGTTAGGGTTAGGGTTCGGGCTAGGGTTAGGGTTAGGGGACGGGGACGGTTTAGGGTCCAGGTGAGGGTACGACAACGCTTTAGGGGGAGCGTACGTGTGAGGGCGCGGGTTAGTGTTAGCGTACGGGTTAGGATTAGGGGACGGGTGAGGGTCAGGCTTCGAGGAAGGGTTAGGGTTAGGGTTCGGGCTAGGGTTAGGGTTAGGGGACGGGGACGGTTTAGGGTCCAGGTGAGGGTACGACAACGCTTAGGGGGAGCGTACGTGTGAGGGCGCGGGTTAGTGTTAGCGTACGGGTTAGGACTAGGGGACGGGTGAGGGTCAGGCTTCGGGGAAGGGTTAGGGTTAGGGTTCGGGCTAGGGTTAGGGTTAGGGGACGGGGAGGTTTTAGGGTCCAGGTGAGGGTACGACAACGCTTTAGGGGGAGCGTACGTGTGAGGGCGCGGGTTAGTGTTAGCGTACGAGTTAGGATTAGGGGACGGGTGAGGGTCAGGCTTCGGGGAAGGGTTAGGTTTAGGGTTCGTGCTAGGGTTAGGGTTAGGGTACGGGGAGCGTTTAGGGTCCAAGTGAGGGTACGACAGCGCTTTAGTGGGAGCGTAAGAGTGAGGGCGCGGGTTAGTGTTAGCGTACGGGTTAGGATTAGGGGACGGGTGAGGGTCAGGCTTCGGGGAAGGGTTAGGGTTAGGGTTCGGGCTAGGGTTAGGTTTAGGGGACGGGGAGGTTTTAGGGTCCAGGTGAGGGTACGACAACGCTTTAGGGGGAGCGCACGTGTCAGGGCGCGGGTTAGTGTTAGCGTACGGGTTAGGATTAGGGGACGGGTGAGGGTCCGGCTTCGGGGAAGGGTTAGGGTTAGGGTTCGGGCTAGGGTTAGGGTTAGGGGACGGGGACGGTTTACGGTCCAGGTGAGGGTACGAAAACGCTTTAGGGGGAGCGTACATGTGAGGGCGTGGGTTAGTGTTAGCGTACGGGTTAGGATTAGGGGACGGGTGAGGGTCAGGCTTCGGGGAAGGGTTAGGGTTAGGGTTAGGGTTCGGGCTAGGGTTAGGGTTAGGTGACAGGGACGGTTTAGGGTCCAGGTGAGGGTACGACGCTTTAGGGGGAGCGTACGTGTGAGGGCGCGGGTTAGTGTCAGCGTACGGGTTAGGATTAGGGGACGGGTGAGGGTCAGGCTTCGGGGAAGGGTTAGGGTTAGGGTTCGGGCTAGGGTTAGGGTTAGGGGACAGGGACGGTTTAGGGTGCAGGTGAGGGTACGACAACGTTTTAGGGGGAGCGTACGTGTGAGGGCGCGGGTTAGTGTTAGCGTACGGGTTAGGATTAGGGGACAGGTGAGGGTCAGGCTTCGGGGAACAGTTAGGGTTAGGGTTCGGGCTAGAGTTAGGGTTAGGGGACGGGGACGGTTTAGGGTCCAGGTGAGGGTACGACAACGCTTCAGGGGGAGCGTACTTGTGAGGGCGCGGGTTAGTGTTAGCGTACGGGTTAGGATTAGGGGACGGGTGAGGGTCAGGCTTCGGGGAAGGATTAGGGTTAGGGTTAGGGGACGGGGACAGTTTAGGGTCCAGGTGAGGGTACGACAACGCTTTAGGGGGAGCGTACGTGTGAGGGGGCGGGTTAGTGTTAGCGTACGTGTTAGGATTATGGGACGGCTGAGGGTCAGGCTTCGGGGAAGGGTTAGGGTTAGGGTTCGGGCTACTGTTAGGGTTAGGGGATGGGGACGGTTTAGGGTCCAGGTGACGGTACGACAACGTTTTAGGGGCAGCGTACGTGTGAGGGCGCGGGTTAGTGTTAGCGTACGGGATAGGATTAGGGGACGGGTGAGGGTCAGGCTTCGGGGAAGGGTTATGGTTAGGGTTCGGGCTAGGGTTAGGGTTAGGGGACGGGGACGGCTTAGGGTCCAGATGAGGGTACGACAACGCTTTAGGGGGAGCGTACGTGTGAGGGCGCGGGTTAGTGTTAGCGTACGGGTTAGGATTAGGGGACGAGTGAGGGTCAGGCTTCAGGGAAGGGTTAGGGTTAGGGTTCGGGCTAGGGTTAGGGTTAGGGGACGGGGACGGTTTAGGGTCCAGGTGAGGGTACGACAACGCTTTAGGGGGAGCGTACATGTGAGGGCGCGGGTTAGTGTTAGCGTACGTGTTAGGATTAGGGGACGGGTGAGGGTCAGCCTTCGGGGAAGGGTTAGGGTTAGGGTTCGGGCTAGGGTTAGGGTTAGGGGACGGGGACGGTTTAGGGTCCAGGTGAGGGTACGACAACGCTTTAGGGGGAGCGTACGTGTGAGGGCGCGGGTTAGCGTTAGCGTACGGGTTAGGATTAGGGGACGGGTGAGGGTCAAGCTTCGGGGAAGGGTTAGGGTTAGGGTTCGGGCTAGGGTTAGGGTTAGGGGACGGGGACGGTTTAGGGTCCAGGTGAGGTTACGACAACACTTTAGGGGGAGCATACGTGTGAGGGCGCGGGTTAGTGTTAGCGTACGGGTTAGGATTAGGGGACGGGTGAGGGTCAGGCTTCGGGGAAGGGTTAGGGTTAGGGTTCGGGCTAGGGTTAGGGTTAGGGGACGGGGACGGTTTAGGGTCCAGGTGAGGGTACGACAACGCTTTAGGGGGAGCGTACGTGTGAGGGCGCGTGTTAGTGTTAGCGTACGGGTTAGGATTAGGGGACGGGTGAGGGTCAGGCTTCGGGGAAGGGTTAGGGTTAGGGTTTGGGCTAGGGTTAGGGTTAGGGGACGGGGACGGTTTAGGGTCCAGGTGAGGGTACGACAACGCTTTAGGGGGAGCGTACGTGTGAGGGCGCCGGTTAGTGTTAGCGTACGGGTTAGGATTAGGGGACGGGTGAGGGTCAGGCTTCGGGGAAGGGTTAGGGTTAGGGTTCGGGCTAGGGTTAGGGTTAGGGGACATGGAGGGTTTAGGGTCCAGGTGAGGGTACGACAACGCTTTAGGGGGAGCGTACGTGTGAGGGCGCGGGTTAGTGTTAGCGTACGGGTTAGGATTAGGGGACGGGTGAGGGTCAGGCTTCGGGGAAGGGTTAGGGTTAGGGTTCGGGCTAGGTTAGGGTTAGGGGACGGGGACAGTTTAGGGTCAAGGTGAGGGTACGACAACGCTTTAGGGGGAGCGTACGTGTGAGGGCGCGGCTTAGTGTTAGCGTACGGGTTAGGATTAGGGGACGGGTGAGGGTCAGGCTTCGGGGAAGGGTTAGGGTTAGGGTTCGGGCTAGGGTTAGGGTTAGGGGACGGGGACGGTTTAGGGTCCAGGTGAGGGTACGACAACGCTTCAGGGGGAGCGTATGTGTGAGGGCGCGGGTTAGTGTTAGCGTACGGGTTAGGATTAGGGGACGGGTGAGGGTCAGGCTTCGGGGAAGGGTTAGGGTTAGGGTTCGGGCTAGGGTTAGGGTTAGGGGACGGGGACGGCTTAGGGTCCAGGTGAGGGTACGACAACGCTTTAGGGGGAGCGTACGTGTGAGGGCGCGGGTTAGTGTTAGCGTACAGGTTAGGATTAGGGGACGGGTGAGGGTCAGGCTTCGGGGAAGGGTTACGGTTACGGTTCGGGCTAGGGTTAGGGTTAGGGGACGGGGAGGGTTTAGGGTCCAGGTGAGGGTACGACAACGCTTTAGGGGGAGCGTACGTGTGAGGGCGCTGCTTAGTTTTAGCGTACGGGTTATGATTAGGGGACGGGTGAGGGTCAGGCTTCGGGGAAGGGTTAGGGTTAGGGTTCGGGCTAGGGTTAGGGTTAGGGGACGGGGACGGTTTAGGGTCCAGGTGAGGGTACGACAATGCTTTAGGGGGAGCGTACGTGTGAGGGAGCGGGTTAGTGTTAGCGTACGGGTTAGGATTAGGGGACGGGTGAGGGTCAGGCTTCGGGGAAGGGTTAGGGTTAGGGTTCGGGCTAGGGTTAGGGTTAGGGGACGGGGACGGTTTAGGGTCCAGGTGGGGGTACGACAACACTTTATGGGGAGCGTACGTGTCAGGGCGGGGGTTAGTGTTAGCGTATGGGTTAGGATTAAGGGACGGGTGAGGGTCAGGCTTCAGGGAAGGGTTAGGGTTAGGGTTCGGGCTAGGGTTAGGGTTAGGGGACGGGGACGGCTTAGGGTCCAGGTGAGGGTACGACAACGCTTTAGGGGAAGCGTACGTGTGAGGGCGCGGGTTAGTGTTAGCGTACGGGTTAGGATTAGGGGACGGGTGAGGGTCAGGCTTCGGGGAAGGGTTAGGGTTAGGGTTCGGTCTAGGGTTAGGGTTAGGGGACGGTGCGGCCTTAGGGTCCAGGTGAGGGTACGACAACGAATAGGGGGAGCGTACGTGTGAGGGCGCGGGTTACTGTTAGCGTACGGGTTAGGATTAGGGGACGGGTGAGGGTCAGGCTTCGGGGAAGGGTTAGGTTTAGGGTTCGGGCTAGGGTTAGGGTTAGGGTACGGGGAGCGTTTAGGGTCCAGGTGAGGGTACGACAGCGCTTTAGGGGGAGCGTACGAGTGAGGGCGCGGGTTAGTGTTAGCGTACGGGTTAGGATTAGGGGACGGGTGAGGGCCAGGCTTCGGGGAAGGGTTAGGGTTAGGGTTCGGGCTAGGGTTAGGGTTAGGGGACGGGGGCGGTTTAGGGTCCAGGTGAGGGTACGACAACGCTTTAGGGAGAGCGTACGTGTGAGGGCGCGGGTTAGTGTTAGCGTACGGGTTAGGATTAGGGGACGGGTGAGGGTCAGGCTTCGGGGAAGGGTTAGGGGTAGGGTTCGGGCTAGGGTTAGGGTTAGGGGACGGGGAGGGTTTAGGGTCCTGGTGAGGGTACGACAACGTTTTAGGGGGAGCGTACGTGTGAGGGCGCGGGTTAGTGTTAGCGTACGGGTTAGGATTAGGGGACGGGTGAGGGTCAGTCTTCGGGGAAGGGTTAGGGTTAGGGTTCGGGCTAGGGATAGGGTTAGGGGACGGGGAGGGTTTAGGGTGCAGGTGAGGGTACGACAACGCTTTAGGGGGAGCGTACGTGTGAGGGCACGGGTTAGTGTTAGCGTACGGGTTAGGATTAGGGGACGGGTGAGGTTCAGGCTTCGGGGAAGGGTTAGGGTTAGGGTTCGGGCTAGGGTTAGGGTTACGGGACGGGGACGGTTTAGGGTCCAGGTGAGGGTACGACAACGCTTAAGGGGGAGCGTACGTGTGAGGGCGCGGGTTAGTGTTAGCGTACGGGTTAGGATTAGGGGACGGGTGAGGGTCAGGCTTCGGGGAAGGGTTAGGGTTAGGGTTCGGGCTAGGGTTAGGGTTAGGGGACGGTGCGGGTTTAGGGTCCAGGTGAGGGTACGACAACGCTTTAGGGGGAGCGTACGTGTGAGTACGCGGGTTGGTGTTAGCGTACGGGTTAGGATTAGGGGACGGGTGAGGGTCAGGCTTCGGGGAAGGGTTAGGGTTAGGGTTCGGGCTAGGGTTAGGGTTAGGGGACGGGGACGGTTTAGGGTCCAGGTGAGGGTACGACAACACTTTAGGGGGAGCGTACGTGTGAGGGCGTGGGTTAGTGTTAGCGTACGGGTTAGGATTAAGGGACGGGTGAGGGTGAGGCTTCAAGGAAGGGTTAGGGTTAGGGTTCGGGCTAGGGTTAGGGTTAGGGGACGGGGACGGCTTAGGGTCCAGGTGAGGGTACGACAACGCTTTAGGGGAAGCGTACGTGTGAGGGCGCGGGTTAGTGTTAGAGTATGGGTTAGGATTAGGGGACGGGTGAGGGTCAGGCTTCGGGGAAGGGTTAGGGTTAGGGTTCGGGCTACGGTTAGGGTAGGGTACGGGGAGGGTTTAGGGACCAGGTGAGGGTACGACAACGCTTTAGGGGGAGCGTACATGTGAGGGCTCGGGTTAGAGTTAGCGTACGGGTTAGGATTAGGGGACGGGTGAGGGTCAGGCTTCGGGGATGGGTTTGGGTTAGGGTTCGGGCTAGGGTTAGGGTTAGGGGACGGGGAGGGTTTAGGGTCCAGTTGAGGGTATGACAACGCTTTAGGGGGAGCGTACGTGTGAGGGCGCGGGTTAGTGTTAGCGTACGGGTTAGGATTAGGGGACGGGTAAAGGTCAGGCTTCGGGGAAGGGTTAGGGTTAGGGTTCGGGCTAGGGTTAGGGATAGGGGACGGGGAGGGTTTAGGGTCCAGGTGAGCGTACGACAACGATTTAGGGGGAGCGTACGTGTGAGGGCGCTGGTTAGTGTTAGCGTCCGGTTTAGGATAAGGGGATGGGTGAGGGTCAGGCTTCGGGGAAGTGTTAGCGTTAGGGTTCGGGCTAGGGTTAGGGTTAGGGGACGGGGACGGTTTAGGGTCCAGGTGAGGGTAACACAACGCTTTAGGGGGAGCGTACGTGTGAGGGCGCGGGTTGATGTTAGCGTACGAGTTAGGATTAGGGGACGGGTGAGGGTCAGGCTTCGGGGAAGTGTTAGGGTTAGGGTTCGGGCTAGGGTTAGGGTTAGGGGACGGGGACGGTTTAGGGTCCAGGTGAGGGTACGAGAACGCTTTAGGGGGAGCGTACGTGTGAGGGCGCGGGTTAGTGTTAGCGTACGGTTTAGGATTAGGGGAGGAGTGAGTGTCAAGCTTCGGGGAAGGGTTAGGGTTAGGGTTCGGGCTAGGGTTAGGGTTAGGGGACAGGGACGGTTTAGGGTCCAGGTGAGGGTAAGACAACGCTTTAGGGGGAGCGTACGTGTGAGGGCGTGGGTTAGTATTAGCGTACGGGTTAGGATTAGGGGACGGGTGAGGGTCAGGCTTCGGGGAAGGGTTAGGGTTAGGGTTCGGGCTAGGGTTAGGGTTAGGGGACGGGGACGGTTTCGGGTCCAGGTGAGGGTACGACAACGCTTTAGGGGGAGCGTACGTGTGAGGGCGCGGGTTAGTGTTAGCGTACGGGTTAGGATTAGGGGACGGGTGAGGGTCAGGCTTCGGGGAAGGGTTAGGGTTAGGGTTCAGGCTAGGGTTAGGGTTAGGGGACGGGGACGGTTTAGGGTCCAGGTGAGGGTACGACAATGCTTTTGGAGGAGCGTACGTGTGAGGGCGCGGGTTAGTGTTAGCGTACGGGTTAGGATTAGGGGACGGGTGAGGGTCAGGCTTCGGGGAAGGGTTAGGGTTAGGATTCGGGCTAGGGTTAGGGTTAGGGGACGGGGACGGCTTAGAGTCCAGGTGAGGGTACGACAACGCTTTAGGGGGAGCGTACGTGTGAGGGCGCAGGTTAGTGTTAGCGTACGGGTTAGGATTAGGGGACGGGTGAGGGTCAGGCTTCGGGGAAGGGTTAGGGTTAGGGTTAGGGTTCGGGCTAGGGTTAGGGTTAGGTGACAGGGACGGTTTAGGGTCCAGGTGAGGGTACGACGCTTTAGGGGGAGCGTACGTGTGAGGGCGCGGGTTAGTGTCAGCGTACGGGTTAGGATTAGGGGACGGGTGAGGGTCAGGCTTCGGGGAAGGGTTAGGGTTAGGGTTCGGGCTAGGGTTAGGGTTAGGGGACAGGGACGGTTTAGGGTGCAGGTGAGGGTACGACAACGTTTTAGGGGGAGCGTACGTGTGAGGGCGCGGGTTGGTGTTAGCGTACGGGTTAGGATTAGGGGACAGGTGAGGGTCAGGCTTCGGGGAACAGTTAGGGTTAGGGTTCGGGCTAGAGTTAGGGTTAGGGGACGGGGACGGTTTAGGGTCCAGGTGAGGGTACGACAACGCTTTAGGGGGAGCGTACTTGTGAGGGCGCGGGTTAGTGTTAGCGTACGGGTTAGGATTAGGGGACGGGTGAGGGTCAGGCTTCGGGGAAGGATTAGGGTTAGGGTTAGGGGACGGGGACAGTTTAGGGTCCAGGTGAGGGTACGACAACGCTTTAAGGGGAGCGTACGTGTGAGGGGGCGGGTTAGTGTTAGCGTACGGGTGAGGATTAGGGGACGGGTGAGGGTCAGGTTTCGGGGAAGGGTTAGGGTTAGGGTTCGGGCTAGGGTTAGGGTTAGGGAACGGGGACGGTTTCGGGTCCAGGTGAGGGTACGACAACGCTTTAGGGGGAGCGTACGTGTGAAAGTGCGGGTTAGTGTTAGCGTACGGGTTAGGATTTGGGGACGGGTGAGGGTCAGGCTTCAGGGAAGGGTTGGGGTTAGGGTTCGGGCTAGGGTTAGGGTTAGGGGACGGGGAGGGTTTAGGGTCCAGGGGAGGGTACGACAACGCTTTAGGGGGAGCGTACGTGTGAAAGTGCGGGTTAGTGTTAGCGTACGGGTTAGGATTACGGGACGGTGAGGGTCAGGCTTCGGGGAAGGGTTAGGGTTAGGGTTCGGGCTAGGGTTAGGGTTAGGGGACGGGGACGGCTTAGGGTCCAGGTGAGGGTACGACAACGCTTTACGGGGAGCGTACGTGTGAGGGCGCGGGTTAGTGTTAGCGTACGGGTTAGGATTAGGGGATGGGTGAGGGTCAGGCTTCGGGGAAGGGTTAGGGTGAGGGTTCGGGCTAGGGTTAGGGTTAGGGGACGGGTATGGCTTACGGTCCAGGTGAGGGTAGGACAACGCTTTAGGGGGAGCGTACGTGTGAGGGCGCGGGTTAGTGTTAGCGTACGGGTTAGGATTAGGGGACGGGTTAGGGTCAGGCTTCGGCGAAGGGTTAGGATCAGGGTTCGGCCTAGGGTTAGGGTTAGGGGACGGGGAAGGTTTAGGGTCCAGGTGAGGGTACGACAACGCTTTAGGGGGAGCGTACATGTGAGGGCGCGGGTTAGTGTTAGCGTACGGGTTAGGATTAGGGGACGGGTGAGTGGAAGGCGTCAGGGAAGGGTTAGGGTTAGGGTTCGGGCTAGAGTTACGGTTAGGGGATTGGGACGGTTTACTGTCCAGGTGAGGGTTCGACAACGGTTTAGGGTGAGCGTACGTGTGAGGGCACGGGTTAGTGTCAGCGTACGGGTTAGCATTACGGGACGGGTGAGGGTAAGGCTTCAGAGAAGGGTTAGGGTTAGGGTTCGGGCTAGGGTTAGGGTTAGGGGACGGGGACGGCTTAGGGTCCAGGTGAGGGTACGACAACGCTTTAGGGGAAGCGTACGTGTGAGGGCGCGGGTTAGTGTTAGCGTACGGGTTAGGATTAGGGGACGGGTGAGGGTCAGGCTTCGGGGAAGGGTTAGGGTTAGGCTTCGGGCTAGGGTTAGGGTTAGGGGACGGGGACGGTTTAGGGTCCAGATGAGGGTACGACAACGCTTTAGGGGGAGCGTACATGTGAGGGCGCGGGTTAGTGTTAGCGTACGGGTTAGGATTAGGGGACGGGTGAGGGTCAGCCTTCGGGGAAGGGTTAGGGTTAGGGTTTGGGCTAGGGTTAGGGTTAGGGGACGGGGACGGTTTAGGGTCCAGGTGAGGGTACGACAACGCTTTAGGGGGAGCGTACGTGTGAGGGCGCGGGTTAGTGTTAGCGTACGGGTTAGGATTAGGGGACGGGTGAGGGTCAGGCTTCGGGGAAGGGTTAGGGTTAGGGTTCGGGCTAGGGTTAGGGTTAGGGGACGGGGAGGGTTTACGGTCCAGGTGAGGGTACGACAACGCTTTAGGGGGAGCGTACGTGTGAGGGCGCGGGTTAGTGTTAGCGTACGGGTTAGGATTAGGGGACGGGTGAGGGTCAGGCTTCGGGGAAGGGTTAGGGTTAGGGTTCGGGCTAGGGTTAGGATTAGGGGACGGGGACGGTTTAGGGTCCAGGTGAGGGTACGACAACGCTATAGGGGGAGCAGACGTGTGAGGGCGCGGGTTGGTGTTAGCGTACGGGTTAGGATTAGGGGACGGGTGAGGGTCAGGCTTCAGGGAAGGGTTAGGGTTAGGGTTCGGGCTAGGGTTAGTGTTAGGGGACGGGGACGGCTTCGGGTCCAGGTGAGGGTACGACAACGCTTTAGGGGGAGCATACGTGTGAGGGCGCGGGTCAGTGTTAGCGTACGGGTTAGGATTAGGGGACGGGTGAGGGTCAGGCTTCGGGGAAGGGTTAGGGTTAGGGTTCGGGCTAGGGTTAGGGTTAGGGGACGGGGAGGGTTTAGGGTCCAGGTGAGGGTACGACAACGCTTTAGGGGGAGCGTACGTGTGAGGGCGCGGGTTAGTGTTAGCGTACGGGTTAGGATTAGGGGACGGGTGAGGGTCAGGCTTCGGGGAAGGGTTAGGGTTAGGGTTCGGGCTAGGGTTAGGGTTAGGGGACGGGGACGGTTTAGGGTCCAGGTGAGGGTACGACAATGATTTAGGGGGAGCGTACGTGTGAGGGCGCGGGTTAGTGTTAGCGTACGGGTTAGGATTAGGGGACGGGTGAGGGTCAGGCTTCGGGGAAGGGATAGGGTTAGGGTTCGGTCTAGGGTTAGGGTTAGGGGACGGGGAGGGTTTAGGGTCCGGGTGAGGGTACGACAACGCTTTAGAGGGAGCGTACGTGTGAGGGCGCGGGTTAGTGTTAGCGTACGGGTTAGGATTACGGGACGGGTGAGGGTCAGGCTTCGGGGAAGACTTAGGGTTAGGGTTCAGGCTAGGGTTAGGGTTAGGGGACGGGGATGGTTTAGGGTCCAGGTGAGGGTACGACAACGCTTTAGGGGGAGCGTACGTGTGAGGGCGCCGGTTAGTGTTAGCGTACGGGTTAGGATTAGGGGACGGGTGAGGGTCAGGCTTCGGGGAAGGGTTAGGGTTAGGGTTCGGGCTAGGGTTAGGGTTAGGGGACGGGGACGGTTTAGGGTCCAGGTGAGGGTTCGACAACGCTTTAGGGGGAGCGTACGTGTGAGGGCGCGGGTTAGTGTTAGCGTACGGGTTAGGATTAGGGGACGGGTGAAGGTCAGGCTTCGGGGAAGGGTTAGGGTTAGGGTTCAGGCTAGGGTTAGGGTTAGGGGACGGGGAGGGTTTATTGTCCAGTTGAGGGTACGACAACGCTTTAGGGGGAGCGTACGTGTGAGGGCGCGGGTTAGTGTTAGCGTACGGGTTAGGATTAGGGGACGGGTGAGGGTCAGCCTTCGGGGAAGGGTTAGGGTTAGGGTTCGGGCTAGGGTTAGGGTTAGGGGACGGGGACGGTTTAGGGTCCAGGTGAGGGTATGACAACGCTTTAGGGGGAGCGTACGTGTGAGGGCGCAGGTTAGTGTTAGCGTACGGGTTAGGATTAGGGGACGGGTGAGGGTCAGGCTTCGGGGAAGGGTTAGGGTGAGGGTTCGGGCTAGGGTTAGGGTTAGGGGACGGGGACGGCTTAGGGTCCAGGTGAGGGTAGGACAATGCTTTAGGGGGAGCGTACGTGTGAGGGCGCGGGTTAGTGTTAGCATACGGGTTAGGATTAGGGGACGGGTGAGGGTCAGGCTTCGGGGAAGGGTTAGGGTCAGGGTTCGGGCTAGGGTTAGGGTTAGGGGACGGGGAAGGTTTAGGGTCCAGGTGAGGGTACGACAACGCTTTAGGGGGAGCGTACGTGTGAGGGCGTGGGTTAGTGTTAGTGTACGGGTTAGGATTAGGGGACGGGTGAGTGTCAGGCTTCGGGGAAGGCTTAGGGTTAGGGTTCGGGCTAGGGTTAGGGTTAGGGGACGGGGAGGGTTTAGGGTCCAGGTGAGGGTACGACAACGCTTTACGGGGAGCGTACGTGTGAGGGTGCGGGTTAGTGTTAGCGTACGGGTTACGATTAGGGGACGGGTGAGTGTCAGGCTTCGGGGAAGGGTTAGGGTTAGATTTCGGGCTAGGGTTAGGGTTAGGGGACGGGGAGGGTTTAGGGTCCAGGTGAGGGTACAACAACGCTTTAGGGGTAGCGTACGTGTGAGGGCGCGGGTTAGTGTTAGCGTACGGGTTAGGATTAAGGGATGGGTGAGGGTCAGGCTTCGGGGAAGGGTTAGGGTGAGGGTTCGGGCTAGGGTTAGGGTTAGGGGACGGGGATGGCTTACGGTCCAGGTGAGGGTAGGACAACGCTTTAGGGGGAGCGTACGTGTGAGGGCGCGGGTTAGTGTTAGCGTACGGGTTAGGATTAGGGGACGGGTTAGGGTCAGGCTTCGGCAAAGGGTTAGGGTCAGGGTTCGGGCTAGGGTTAGGGTTAGGGGACGGGGAAGGTTTAGGGTCCAGGTGAGGGTACGACAACGCTTTAGGGGGAGCGTACGTGTGAGGGCGTGGGTTAGTGTTAGCGTACGGGTTAGGATGAGTGGACGGGTGAGTGTCAGGCTTCGGGGAAGGGTTAGGGTTAGGGTTCGGGCTAGGGTTAGGGTTAGGGGACGGGGAGGGTTTAGGGTCCAGGTGAGGGTACGACAACGCTTTAGGGGGAGCGTACGTGTGAGGGTGCGGGTTAATGTTAGCGTACGGGTTAGGATTAGGGGACGGGTGAGTGTCAGGCTTCGGGGAAGGGTTAGGGTTAGGGTTCGGGCTAGGGTTAGGGTTAGGGGACGGGGACGGTTTAGGGTCCAAGTAAGGGTACGACAACGCTTTAGGGTGAGCGTACGTGTGAGGGCGCGGGTTACTGTTAGCGTACGGGTTAGGATTAGGGGACGGGTGAGGGTCAGGCTTCGGGGAAGGGTTGGGGTTAGGGTTCGGGCTAGGGTTAGGGTTAGGGGACGGGGAGGGTTTTGGGTCCAGGGGAGGGTACGACAACGCTTTAGGGGGAGCGTACGTGTGAAAGTGCGGGTTAGTGTTAGCGTACGGGTTAGGATTAGGGGACGGGTGAGGGTCAGGCTTCGGGGAAGGGTTAGGGTTAGGGTTCGGGCTAGGGTTAGGGTTAGGGGACGGGGACGGTTTAGGGTCCAGGTGAGGGTACGACAACGCTTTAGTGGGAGCGTACGAGTGAGGGCCTGGGTCAGTGTTAGCGTACGGGTTAGGATTAGGGGACGGGTGAGGGTCAGGCTTCGGGGAAGGGTTAGGGTCAGGGTTCGGGCTAGGGTTAGGGTTAGGTGACGGGGAGGATTTAGGGTCCAGTTGAGGGTACGACAACGCTTTAGGGGGAGCGTACGTGTGAGGGCGCGGGTTAGTGTTAGCGTACGGGTTAGGATTAGGGGACGGGTGAGGGTCAGCCTTCGGGGAAGGGTTAGGGTTAGGGTTCGGGCTAGGGTTAGGGTTAGGGGACGGGGAAGGTTTAGGGTCCAGGTGAGGGTACGACAACGCTTTAGGGGGAGCGTACGTGTGAGGGCACGGGTTAGTGTCAGCGTACGGGTTAGCATTAGGGGACGGGTGATGGTAACGCTTCGGGGTAGGGTTACGGTTAGGGTTCGGGCCACGGTTAGGGTCAGGGGAAGGGGACGGTTTAGGGTCCAGGTGAGGGTAGGACAACGGTTTAGGGTGAGCGTATGTGTGAGGGCATGGGTTTGTGTCAGCGTACGGGTTTGCATTAGGGGACGGGTGAGTGGAAGGCGTCAGGGAAGGGATAGGGTTAGGGTTCGGGCTAGGGTTACGGTTAGGGGATTGGGACGGTTTACTGTCCAGGTGAGGGTTCGACAACGGTTTAGGGTGAGCGTACGTGTGAGGGCACGGGTTAGTGTCAGCGTACGGGTTAGCATTACGGGACGGGTGAGGGTAAGGCTTCAGAGAAGGGTTAGGGTTAGGGTTCGGGCTAGGGTTAGGGTTAGGGGACTGGGACGGTTTAGGGTCCAGGTGAATGTAGGACAACGGTTTAGGGTGAGCATAGGTGTGAGGGCATGGGTTAGTGTCAGCGTACGGGTTAGCATTTGCGGACGGGTGAGGGTAAGGCTTCAGGGAAGGACTAGGGTTAGTGTTCGGGTTAGGGTTAGGGTTAGGGGACGGGGACGGTTTAGGGTCCAGGTGAGTGTACCGCAACGGTTTAGGGTAGCGTACATGTGAGGGCACGGGTTAGTGTCAGCGTACGGGTTAGCATTAGGGGACGGGTGAGGGGAAGGCTTCGGGTAAGGGTTAGGGTTAGGGTTCGGGCTAGGGTTACGGTTAGGGGTCGGGGACGGTTTAGGGTCCAGGTGAGGGTAGGACAACGGTTTAGGATGAGCGTACGTGTGAGGGCGCGGGTTAGTGTCAGCGTACGGGTTAGCTTTAGGGGACCGGTGAGGGTAAGGCTTCGGGGAAGGGTTAGGTTTAGGGTTCGGGCTAGGGTTAGGGTTAGGGGACGGGGATGATTCAGGGTCCAGGTGAGTGTACGACAACGGTTTAGGGTGAGCGTACGTGTGAGGGCATGGGTTAGTGTCAGCGTACGGGTTAGCAGTAGGGGACGTGTGAGGGTAACACTTCGGGGAAGGGTTAGGGTTAGGGTTCGGGCTAGGGGACGGGGACGGTTTAGTGTCCAGGTGAGTGTACGACAACGGTTTACGGTGAGCGTACGTCTGAGGGCACGGGTGAGTGTCAGCGTACGGGTTAGCATTAGGGGACGGGTGAGGGTAAGGCTTCGAGGAAGGGTTAGGGTTAGGGTTCGGGCTAGGGGACGGGGACAGTTTAGTGTCCAGGTGAGGGTACGACAATGGTTTAGGTTGAGCTTAGGTTTGAGGGCTTGGGTTAGTGTCAGCGTACGGGTTAGCATTAGGGGACGAGTGAGGGTAAGGCTTCGGGAAGGGTTAGGGTTAGGGTTCGGGCTAGGGTTAGGTTTAGGGGACGGGGACGGTTTAGGGTCCAGTTGAGGGTAGGACAACGGTTTAGGGTGAGCGTACATGTGAGGGCACGGGTTAGTGTCAGCGTACGGCTTAGCATTAGGGGACAGGTGAGGGTAAGGCTTCGGGGACGGGTTAGGGTTAGGGTTCGGGCTAGGGTTAGGGTTAGCGAACGGGGACGGTTTAGGGTCCAGGTGATGTTAGGACAACGGTTTACGGTGAGCGTACGTGTGAGGGCAGGGGTTAGTGTCAGCGTACGGGTTAGCATTAGGGGACGGCTGAGGGGAAGGCTTCGGGATACGGTTAGGGTTAGGGTTCGGGCTAGGGTTAGGGTTAGGGGATGGGGACGGTTTAGGGTCCAGGTGAGGGTAGGACAACAGTTCAGGGTGAGCGTACGTGTGAGGGCACGGGTTAGTGTCAGCGTACGCGTTAGCATTAGGGGACGGGTGAGGGTAAGGCTTCGGGGAAGGGTTAGGGTTAGGGTTCGGGCTAGGGTTAGGGTTAGGGGACGGGGACGGTTTAGGGTCCTGGTGAGGGCATGACAATGGTTTAGGGTGCGCGTACGTGTGAGGGAACGGGTTAGTGTCAGCGTACGGGTTAGCATTAGGAGACGGGTGAGGGGAAGGCTTCGGGGAAGGGTTAGGGTTAGGGTTCGGGCTAGGGTTAGGGGACGGGGACGGTTTAGGGTCCAGGTGAGGGTACGACAACGGTTTAGGGTGAGCGTACATGTGAGGGCACGAGTTAGTGTCAGCGTACGGGTTAGCATTTGGGGACGGGTGAGGGGAAGGCTTCGGGAAAGTGTTAGGGTTAGGGTTCAGGCTACGGTTAGGGTTAGGGGACGGGGACGGTTTAGGGTCCAGGTGAGGGTATGACAACGGTTTAGGGTGAGCGTACGTGTGAGGGCATGGGTTAGTGTCAGCCTACGAGTTAGCATTTGGGGACGGGTGAGGGTAAGGCTTCGGGGAAGGGTTAGGGTTAGGGTTTGGGCTAGGGTTAGGGTTAGGGGACGGGGATGGTTTACGGTCCAGCTGAGGGTACGACAACGGTTTAGGGTGAGCGTAGGTGTGAGGGCACGGGTTAGTGTCAGCGTACGGGTTAGCATTAGGGGACGGGTGAGGGTCAGGCTTCGGGGAAGGGTTAGGGTTAGGGTTCGGGCTAGGGTTAGGGTTAGGGGATGGGGAAGGTTTAGGGTCCAGGTGAAGGTAGGACAACGGTTTAGGGTGAGCGTACTTGTGACGGCACGGGTTAGTGTCAGCGTACGGGTTAGCATTAGGGAACGGGTGAGGGTCAGGCTTCGGGGAAGGGTTAGGGTTAGGGTTCGGGCTAGGGTTAGGGTTAGGGGACAGGGACGGTTTAGGGTCCAGGTGAGCGTACGAGAACGGTTTAGGGTGAGCGTACGTGTGAGGGCACGGGTTAGTGTTAGCGTACGGGTTAGGATTAGGGGACGGGTTAGGGTTAGGCCTTGGGTAAGGGTTAGGTTTAGGGTTAGGGGACGGGGACGGGGACGGTTTAGGGTAGAAGTTAGTGTACGACCACAGTTTCGGGTGAGCGTACATGTGAGGGCACGAGTTAGTGTTAGCATTCGGGTTAGGATTAGGGGTCGGGTTAGGGTAAGGCTTCGGGTAAGGATTAGGTTTAGGGTTAGGGATAGGGTTGAGGACAGGGACGGTTTAGGGTACAGGTTTGTGTAAGACAACGGTTTTGGGTGAGCGTACGTGTGAGGGCACGGGTTAGTGTTAGCGTATGGGTTAGGATTAGGGGACAGGTTAGGGTAAGGCTTCAGTTAAGGGTTAGGGTTAGGGTTAGGGTTAGGGTTAGGGTATGGGGACGGTTTAGGGTACAGGTTAGGGTACGACAACAGTTTAGAGTGAGCTTACGTGTGAGGGCACAGGTTAGTGTTAGCGTACGGGTTAGGATTAGGGGACGGGTTAGGGTAAGGCTTCGGTTAAGGGTTAGGGTTAGGGTTAGGGTTAGAGTTGGGGATGGGGACGGTTTAGGGTACAGGTTAGGGTACGACAAATGTTTAGGGGGAGCGTACGTGTGAGGGCACGGGTTAGTGTTAGAGTATGGGTTAGGATTAGGGGACGGGTTAGGGTAAGGCTTCTCGTAAGTGTTAGGGTTATGGTTAGGGTTAGGGTTAGTCTTAGGGAACGGGTACGGTTTACGGTACAGTTTAGTGTATGACAGCCGTTTAGGTTTAGCGTACATGTTAGCGTACGGGTTAGTGTTAGTGTACGGGTTAGGATTATGGTTCGGGTAAGGGTTAGGGTTTCTGTTAAGGTTAGGGTTATTGAACGGGTACGGTTTAGGGTACAGGTTAGTTTACGACAAAGGTTTAGGCTTAGCTTTCGTGTTATGGCACTGGTTCGTGTTAATGTATGCGGTAGGATTAGGTTATGGTTTAGGGTAATGTTTTGAGTAAGGATTAGGGTTACGTGTAGTGTTAAGGTTAGGGAATGGGTACGGTTTAGGGTACAGTTTCGTGTACAACAATGGTTTACAGTTAGCGTACGTGTTAGGGTACGGGTTAGTGTTGGCGTATGGGTTAGGATTAGAGTATGTTTTAGGGTAATGCTTCGGTTAATGATTAATGTAGGGTTAAGGTTAGGGTTGGGGTTAGGGAATGGGTACAGTTTTGCGTACAGGTTAGGGTACAAAACGGTTTATGGTTAGAGTACGTGTTAGGGTACAGGTTAATGTTAGTGTATGGGTTAGGATTAAGGTACGGGATTAGGGTAAGGTTTCGGGTAAGGGTTAAATTTAGGGTTAGCATTAAGGTTATGGTTAGGGAACGTGTACGGTTTAGTGTACAGTTTAATGTATGACAAAGGCTTAGTGTTAGGTTACGTGTTGGCATGGGTTGGTGTTAGTGTATGGGTTAGGATTAGGGTACGGTTCAGGGTAAGGTATAGGGTTAGTTTTAGGGAACAAGTATGGTTTAGGTTACAGGTTATTGTAAGTCAGTGCTTTAGGGTTAGGGTACGTGTTAGGGTACTGGTTAGTGGAAATGTACGGGTTACTATTAGGGTACGGGTTACTGTTAGTGTTAGTGTAAGGGAATGGGTACGGTTTAGGGTACAGTTTAGGGTACGACAACGGTTTAGTTTTAGGGTACGTGTTAGTGTATGGGTTAGTGTTAGTGTACGGATTAGGATTAGGGTATGGGTTAGGGTAAGGCTTCTTGTAAGGGTTATGGTTATGGTTAGGATTAGTGTAAGGGAACAGGTATGGTTTATGGTACAGTTAATGTACTACAACGTGTTAGGATTAGGGTACGTGTTAGGCTACATGTTAGTGTTAGTGTACCAGTTAAGATTAGAATACGGGTTAGTGTAAGGTTTAGTGTTAGGGTTAGGTTTAGGGTTAGGTTTAGGGTTAGAATTAGAGAATGGGTATGTTTTAGGGTACAGGTTATTGTACAACAACATGTTAGGGTTAGGGTTAGGGTACAGGTATGGTTTAGGGTACAGGTTAGGGTACGAAAACATTTTAGGGTTAGGGGACTTCTTAGGGTACAGATTAGTGATAGTGTACAGATTAGGATTAGGGTACGGTTTAGGGTAAAGTTAGGTTTAGGTTTACAGTTAGGTAACGGGTATGGTTTTTGTTATGGTTAGGGTTAGGGTTAGAGTTTGGTTTAGGGTACGCGTATGGTTTAGGGTACAGGTTAGTGTATGACAACGATTTAAGGTGAGGGTATGTGTTAGGTTACGGGTTAGTGGTAGTGTATGTGTTAGGATTAAGGTATGGGTTAGTGTAAGGTTTAGGATTAGGTTTAGGGTTAGGGAACGGGTATGTTTTAGGGTACAGGTTATGTTACAACAACAGTTTAGGTTTAGCATACATGTTAGGGTATGGGTGTTATTGTACAGGTTAGGATTAGGGTACGGGTTCGTGTAAAGTTTAGTGTTAGTGTTAGGTTTAGTCTTATGGTAAGGTTTACAGAATGGTACGGTTTACAGTACAGGTTAAGGTACAACAAAGGTTTAGTATTAGAGTACGTGCTAGGGTATGGGTTATTGTTAGTGTACGGGTTAGGATTAGGGTACCGGTTCGCCTAATGTTAGGGGTTAGATTTAGGTGAAGGGTTAAGTTTAGAATAAGGGTTAGGGAAAGGGTACGGTTTAGGGTACATTTTAGGATTCGACAATGTTTTAGGGTTCGGGTACGTGTTAGGTTATTGGTTAGTGTTAGTGTAGTAGTTAGGATTAGGGTATGGGTTAGGGTAAGGGTTAGAGTTACAGTTAGGGCTAGGGTTAGGGAATGGTACGGTTTAGATTACAGGTTAGGGTATGACAACGGTTTAGACTTAGGGTATGTGCTAGGGTACAGGTTCATGGTAGTGTACTAGTTAGGATTTGGGTATGGTTTAGGGTTCGGCTTAGGTTTAGGGAACATGTACAGTTTAGGGTACACTTTAGGGTATGACAACAGGTTAGGTTTAGGGTACGTTTCAGGGTATGGTTTAGTGTTACTGTACGGGTTAGGATTAAGGTACGTGTTAGGGTTTGGTTTAGAGTTAGTGTTAGGTTTAGGGTTAAGTTTAGGGTTAGAGTTAGGGAATGGTTATAGTTTAGGGTACAGGTTAGTGTACGACAACATGTTAGGGTTAGGGTACATGTTAGGGTATGGGTTAGTGTTAGTGTACGGGTTAGGATTAGGGTACGGGTTAGGGTAAGGGTTAGGGTTATTTTTAGGGTTAGGGTCAGGGTTAGATTTAGGGATTGGGTATGGTTTAGGGTACAGGATAGGGTACAACGACTGTTTAGTGTTAGGGTACGTGTTAGGATATTGTTCACTTTTAGTGTATGGGTTAGCATTAGGGTACGAGATAGGGTAAGGTTTAGTTTTAGTGTTAGGTTTAGGATTAATGTTAGTTTTAGGGTTAGGGAACAGGTATGGTTGGGGGTACAAGTTTGGGTTCGACAACGGTTTAGGGTTAGGGTATGCGTTAGGGTACAGGTTAGTTTTCGCCTATGGTTTAGAATTAGGGTACATGCTGGGTAAGTTTTAGGGTTAGTGTTAAGGTTAGTGTTAGGTTTAGGGAACGGGTGTGGTTTAGGTTACTGTTTAGGGTACAACAAGAGGTTAGGGTTAGGGTACGTGTTAGGGAATGGGTTAGTGTTAGTTTATGGGTTAGGATTAGGTCATGGGTTAGGGTAAGGTTTAGGGTGAGGTTTAGCGTTAGTGTTAAGGAACAGGTACGTTTTAGGGTGCAGGTTATTGTATGACAACAGTTTAGGCTTAGGGTACGTGGTAGTGTATGGGTTAGTGGTAGTGTACGAGTTAGAATTAGGGTACGGATTAGGCTAAGGAATAGGGTTAGGGTTAGGGAATGGATATGGTTTTGGATACAGTTTAGGGTACAACAATGGGTTAGGGTTAGGGTACGTGTTAGGGTACGGGTTTGTGTTTGTGTACAGGTAAGGATTAGGGTACGGTTTAGGGTAAGGTTTTGGGTTACTGTTAGGTTTAGGGTTAAGTTTAGGTTAGGGTTAGGGAACGGGTATGGCTTAGGTTACAGGTTAGGGTACGACAACGGTTTAGAGATAGGATACGTGTTAGGGTATGGGTTAGTGTTAGTGTAAGGGTTAGGATTAGGGTATGGGTTAGGGTAAGTATTAGGATTAGGTATAGTGTTAGGCTTTGGGAATGGGTATGGTTTAAGGTACAGGTTAGTGTACGACAACGGTTTAGGTTTAGGGTATGGGTTAGCATTAGTGTATGGTTTAGGATTAGGGTACGGGTTAGGGTAAGGTTTAGGGTTACTGTTATTGTTAGTGTTAAAGTTAGGGTTAGGGTTAGGGAACGCATATGGTTTAGGGTATATTATAGTGTACGACAACGGGTTAGGATTTTGGTACGTGTTAAGGTACAGGTTTGTGTTAGTGTACAGGTTAGGATTAGAGTACATGTTAGGACAAAGTTTAGGGTTATGGCTATTGTTAGGGTTAGGGAATGGGTACAGTTTAGGGTACACGTTAGGGTACAACAACAGTTTAGATTTAGGGTACGTGTTAGGGTGTGGTTTAGTGTTAGTGTACAGTTTATGATTAAGGTACGGGTTAGTGTTTGGTTTAGAGTTAGTGTTAGGGTTAGGGTTAAGTTTAGGGTTAGAATTAGTGAACTGTTATAGTTTAGGGTACAGGTTAGCATATGACAACGTGTTAGAGTTAGGGTATGTGTTAGCATACGGGTTAGTGTTAGTGTATGGTTTAGGAGTACGGTACAGTTTAGGGTAAGGTTTAGGGTTAGGGTTAGGGTTAGGGAATGGCTATGTTTTAGGATACATTTTAGTGCACAACAACTCTTTAGGGTTAGGGTACGTGTTAGGATATGGTTTAGTTTTAGTGTACGTGTTAGGATTAGGGTATGGGATAGGGTAAGGTTTAGGTTTAGTGTTAGTGTTAGGTTTAAGGTTAGTTATATGGTTAGGGAACGTTTATGGTTGAGGGTACAAGTTAGGATACGACAAAGGTTGAGGGTTAGTGTAAGTGTTACAGTACAGGTTAGTTTTCGTGTACAGCTTAGAATTAGGGTACATGCTGGGTAAGCTTTAGTGTTAATGTTAGCGTTATGGTTAAAGTTAGGGTTAGGCTTAGGGAATGGGTATGATTTAGGGTACAGTTAAGGATACAACAATGGTTTAGGGTTAGGGTACGTGTTACGGTACGGGTTAGTGTTAGTGTATGGGTTAGGATTAGGGTACGGGTTAGGGTAAGTTTAAGGGTTTGGGTAAGTATTAGGGTCAGGTTTAGGGTTAGGCTTTGGGAACGGGTATGGTTTAAGGTACAGGTTAGTGTACAACAACGATTTAGGGTTAGGGTACGTATTAGGGTATGGATTAGCGTTAGTGTATGGGTCAGGAATAGGTTATGGGTTAGGGTAAGGCTTAGGGTTAGTGTTTGGGTTAGGGTTAAAGTTAGGGTTAGGGTTAGGGAATGGGTATCTTTTAACGTACAGGTTAGGGTAAGACAACGTGTTAGGGTTAGGGTTGGGGTTATGGTTAGCGTTAGTGTTATGGATCAGTTATGGTTCAGGGTACAGATTAGGGTACAATAATGGTTTAAGATTATAGTACATGTTAGGGTACGGGTTACTGTTAGTGTACAGTTTCGGATAAAGATATGGGTTAGGGTAATGTTAGGGTTAGGGCTAGGGAATGGGTACGGTTTAGGGTACAGTTTAGGGTATGACCACGGGGTAGAGGTAGGCGACGTGTTAGGGCATGGGTTATTGTTAGTGTATGGGTTAGGATTAGTGTATGGTTCAGGGTAAGGTTAGTGTTAGGGTTAGGGTTACAGTTAGGTAACGGGTACGGTATAGGGTACAGGTTAGGATACAACAACAGGTTAGATTTAGGGTACGTGTTAGGGTTAGGGTTAGTGTTAGTGTATGGTTTAGGATTAGGGTATGGTTTAGGGTAAGGTTAGGGTTAGTGTTAGGGTTAAGGTTAGTGTTAGGGAACGGGTACGGTTCAGGGTACAGGTTAGGGTATGACAATGTGTTAGGGAATGTGTTAGGGTACGGGTTAGTGTTAGTGTACTTGTTAGGATTATGGTACGGTTTAGGGTAAGGTTAGGATTACGGTTAGGGTTAGTGTTAGGGTTAGAGAATGGGTACAGTTTAGGGTTCAGGTTAGGATACAACAAGTGTTAGGGTTAGGGTACGTGTTAGGCTACGGGTTAGTTTTAGTGTACCGGTGAAGATTAGAGTACAGGTTAGTGTAAGGTTTAGTGTTAGTGTTAGGGTTAGGATTAAGTTTAGGGTTAGAGTTAGAAAACGGGTATGGTTTAGGGTACAGATCAGGGTAGGACAACATGTTAGGGTTTGGGTATGTGTTACATTGTGAATTTGTTTTAGTGTACGAGTTAGGATTCTGTTATGGGTTACGGCAAGGTTTAGGGTTAGAGTTAGTTTTAGGGTTAGGATTAGGGAACAGGTATGGTTTAGGGTACAGGTTAGGGTACAACAACGTTTTAGTGTTAGGGTACGTGTTAGGGTACAGGTTAGTGATACTATACAGGTTAGGATTAGGGTATGGTTTAAGGTAAAGTTAGGGTTAAGTTTCGGTTTATGGTTAGGGAACGGGTAGGGTTTGGACTAGGATTAGCGTTAGGGTTAGAGTTTTGTTTAGGGTACACGTATGTTTTAGGGTACAGGTTATTGTACAATGACGATTTAGGGTTAGGGTATGTGTTAGGGTATGGGTTAGTGGTAGTGTACGGGTTAGGATTAAGGTATGGGTTAGTGTAAGGATTAGGATTAGGCTTAGGGTTAGGAAACGGGTATGTTTTAGGGTAAAGGTTAGCTTACGATAATAGTTTAGGTTTAGGGTACATGTTAGGGTATGGGTTAGTGTTAGTGTACAGGTTAGGTTTAGGGTACGGGTTCATGTAAGGTTTAGCGTTAGTGTTAGGTTTAGGCTTAGGGTAAGGGTTAGGGAACAGTATGGTTTAGGGTACAGGTAAAGGTAAAACAATGGTTTAGGATTAGGGTACGTGTAAGGGTATGGGTTATTGTTAGTGTACGGGTTAGGATTAGGGTACGGATTCGCGTAACGTTAAGGGTTAGAATTAAGTGAAGGGTTAAGTTTAGGATTAGGGTTAGGGAACGGCTACGGTTTAGGGTACATTTTAGGATACGACAACATGTTAGGGTTCAGGTACACGTTAGGGTATTGGTTAGTGTTAGTGTACTAGTTAGGATTAGTGTATGGGTTAGGGTAAGTGTTAGGGTTACGATTAGGTTTAGGGTTAGGGAACAGTATGCTTTAGGTTACAGGTTAGCGTACGACAATGGTTTCTGTTTAGGGTACATGTTAGGGTATGGGTTCGTGGTAGTGTACTGGTTAGGATTAGGGTACAGGTTAGGGTCAGACTTAGGTTTAGGGCTAGGGAAAGGGTTCGGTTTAGGGTACGCTTTAGGGTACGACAACAGGTTAGGTTTAGGGTACGTTTTAGACGATGGTTTAGTGTTAGTGTTCGGGTTAGGGTTAAGGTATGTGTTACGGTTAAGTTTAGAGTTAGTGTTACATTTAGGGTTAAATTTAGGGTTAGAGTTAGGCAACGGTTATAGTTTAAGTTACAGGTTAGGCTACGACAACATATTAGGGTTACGGTATGTGTTAGGGAATGGGTTAGTGTTAGTGTACGGTTTAGGATTAGGTTACGGGTTAGGGTAAGGGTTAGGGTTAGGGTAAGGTTTAGGTTTAGTGTTAGGGTTAGGTTTAAGATTAGTTTTATGGTTAGGGAACGTGTATGGTTGAGGGTGCAAGTTAGGATACGACAAAGGTTTAGGGTTAGGGTACGTGTTACAGTACGGGTTAGTTTTCGTGTACATCTTAGAATTAGAGTACATGCTTGGTAAGCTTTAGTGTTAGTGTTAGGGTTATGGTTAAGGTTAGGGTTAGGATTAGGGAACGGATATGATTTAGGGTACAGTTAAGGGTACGACAATGATTTAGGGTTAGGGTACGTGTTATAGTCCGGGAAAATGTTAGTATACGGGTTAGGATTAGGGTACGGATTACGGTAAGTTTTAGGGTTTGGGTAAGTATTAGGTTTAGGTTTAGGGTTAGGCTTTGGGAACAGTTATGGTTTAAGGTACAGGTTAGTGTACGACAACGATTTAGGGTTAGGGTACCTGTTAGGGTATGGGTTAGTGTTAGTGTATGGGTTAGGATTAGGTTACGGGTTAGGGTAAGGTTTAGGGTTAGTGTTTGTGTTACAGTTAAAGTTAGGGTTACGGAATGGGTAACGATTAATGTACTGGTTGGGGTACGACAACATGTTAGGGTTAGGGTTGTGGTTATGATTAGCGTTAGTGTTATGGATCGGTTCAGGTTTAGGGTACAGAATAGGGTAAAACAACGTTTTAGCGTTAGGGTACGTGTTAGGGTATGGGTTAGTGTTCGTGTATGGGTTTGGATAAAGATACGTGTTAGGGTAAGGTTTAGGGTTAGGGTTAGGGTTAGGGAATGGGTACAGTTTAGGGTTAAGCTTAGGGTACAACAACGTGTTAGGGTTAGGGTACATGTTAGGATACGGTTTAGTGTTAGTGTATGGGTTAGGATTATGGTACGGGTTAGGGTAACTTAGGGTTAGGGTTACAGTTAGGTTTAGGGAACGGGTATAGTTTAGGGTACTGTTTTGGGTACAAAAACGTGTTAGGGTTAAGGTACATGTTAGGGTGTGGGTTAGTGTTAGTGTACGGGTTAGGGTTAGTTTACGGTTTACAGTAAGTTTTAGGGTGAGTTTTAGAGTTAGGGTTAGGGAATGGGTAGGGTTTAGGGTACAGGTTATGGTAGGACAACGGTTTAGGGTTAGGGTACGTGTTAGGTTATGAGTTAGTGTACGTGTTCGTATAAGGGTTTGGGTTAGTGTAAATTTTAGGGTTTGGGTTAGTGTTAGGGTTAGGGTGTGGGTACACTTTAGGGTTCAGGTTAGGGTACGACAACCGTGTTAGGCTTAGGGTAGTTGTTAGGGTACGGTTTAGTGTTAGTGTATGGTTTAGGATTAGGGTACGGGATAGGGTAAGGTTAGGGTTAGGGTTAGGGAATGGGTACGGTTTAGGGTACAGCTTAGGGTATGACCACAGGGTAGAGGTAGGCTACGTGTTAGGGCATGGGTTATTGTTAGTGTAAACGTTAGGATTAGGGTACAGTTCAGGGTAAGGTTAGTGTTAGGGTTAGGGTTACGGTTAGGTAATGGGTATGGTTTAGGGTACAGGTTAGGATACAACAGGTTAGATTTAGGGTATGTGTTAGGGTACGGGTTAGTGTTAGTGTACGGTTTAGGATTAGGGTATGGTTTAGGGTAAGGTTAGGGTTAGTGTTAGGGTTAGGGTTAGTGTTAGGGAATGGGTATGGTTCAGGGTACAGGTTAGGGTATGACAACGGGTTAGGGAACGTGTTAGGGTATGGGTTAGTTAGTGTACTTGTTAGGATTATGGTATGGTTTAGGGTAAGGTTAGGATTAGGGTTAGGGTTAGGGTTACGGTTAGGGAACAGGTTTGGTTTAGGGTACAAGTTAGAGTACGACAATGGGTTAGATTTAGGGTACGTGTTAGGATATGGGTTAGTGTTTCAGTACTGGTTAGGATTACTGTACGTGTTAGTGTAAGGTTTAAGGTTAGGTTTAGGGTTTGGTTTAGGGAACGGGTACGGTTTATGGTACAGTTTAAGGTATAACAAAATGTAAGGGTTTGTGTACATGTTAGGTAAGGGTTAGTGTTAGTGTATGGGTTAGTATTAGGGTATAGTTTAGGGTAAGGTTAGCGTTAGGCTTAGGGTTAGGGTTACGTTTAGGGAATGTGTACGGTTTAGGGTACGGCTTAATTTACGACAACAGGTTTGATTTAGGTTACATGTTAGGGTCCTGGTTAGTGTTAGTGTATGGGTGAAGATTAGGGTATGGTTCAGGGTAAGGGATAGTGTTAGGCTTAGGGTTAGCTTTAGAGAATGGGTACAGTTTAGGGTACAGGTTAGGCTACGGCAATGGCTTAGGGTTAGGATACTTGTTAGGGTACGGGTTAGTATTAGTGTATGGGTTAGATTTAGGATATGGGTTACTGTGAGATTTAGGGTTATTGTTAGTATTCGGGTTAGGATTATGGTACAGTTTAGGGTTAGGGTTAGTGTTAGGGTTTGGTTAGGGTTAGGGTTAGGGAATGGGTACAGTTTAGGGTACAATTTAGGGTGCGACAATGGCTTAGTGTTACAGTATGTGTTAGTGTTCTGGTTAGTGTTAGTGTACGGGTTAGGATTAGGTTACGGGTTAGGGTAATTTTTAGGGTTAGTGTTAGGATTAGGGTTAGGGTTAGGGTTAGGGAATGGTTACGGTTTAGGGTACAGGTTAGCCTACGACAACAGCTTAGGGTTAGGGTATGCGTTAGTGTTAGTGTACGGGTTAGGATTAGGGTACGGTTTAATCTTAGGTTAGGGTTAGGGAACAGGTACGGTTTAGCGTACAGTTTAGGATACAACAATGGATTAGGGTTAGGGTACGTGTTAGGGTATGGGTTAGTGTTTATATATGCGTTAGGTTTAGGATAAGGGTTTGGGTAAGGTTTAAGGTTAGTGTTAGGGTTAGGGTTAGGGTAGGGTTAGGGTTAGGGAATGGGTACAGTTTAGGGTGCAGGTTAGGTTATGACAACGGTTTAGGTTTAGGGTACGTGTTAGGGTATGGGTTAGAGTTAATGTATGGCTTAGTTTTAGGGTACAGTTTAGGGTAAGGTTTAGGGTTAGGGTTAGGGCTAGTTTTAGGGAATGGGTACGGTTTAAGGTACACGTTAGAGTACAACAATGGGTTATGGTTAGAGTACATGTTAGTGTATGGATTAGTGTTAATGTATGGGTTAGGATTAGGGTACGGGTTATGGTAAGGTTTAGGGTTAGTGTTAGTGTTATGATTAGGGTTAGGGTTAGGTTATTGAATGCGTACGGTTTAGGGTACAGGTTAGGGTACGACAACATTTTATGGTTAGGGTACATGTTAGGGTGTATGTTAGTGTACAGATTAGGATTAGGGTATGGTTAGTGTAAGGGTTATGGTTAGGGTTAAGTTTATGGTTAAGGTTAGGTTTAGGGAACGGATACAGTTTAGGGTACAGGTTAGGGTACGACAACGTGGTTAATTTTAGGGTTATGATACGGGTTAGGGTTAGAGTACACTTTCGGGTATGGCTACGTTTTAGGGTTACAGTATGGGTTAGGGTTAGGGTATGGGTTACGGTATGGTTTAGGTCTAGATTTACAGCTAGGGTTCGGATACGGGATAGGGTTAGAGTACAGTTTAGGGTTTGGCTATGGTTTAGGTTTAGGCAACCTTTTAGAGTACGATTTATGCTTAGGGTTAGGGTTAGTGTATGGGTTAGGGTTAGTGTATGGGTTAGTGTTAGTGGATGGGTTAGGGTTAGGGTACAGGTTAGGGTAAGGGATACGGTTAGGTTTAGGGTTAGAATTAGGGCACATGTACGGTTTAGGGTACAGGTTCAGTAAAAGCAACTTGTTAGCATTAGGTTACGTGTTAGGTCAAGGGTTAGTTTTGCGGTACGGGTTAGGGTTAGGGTATGTTTTAGGGTACGGTTTAGGGTTAGGGTTACAGTATGGGTTACGTTTAGGTACAGTTTAGGATATGGCTACAGGTTAGTGTTAGGGTATGTGTTAGGGTTCGGGTTAGGATTAGGGTACTGTTTAGGGTAAGGGTTAGGGTTAGTTTTAGGTTTAGGGTATGCATTAGAATTAGTGTACAGAATAGGTCACGGCTGCAGGTTAGTGGTAGGTTATGGGTTAGGGTATGGGTTAGTGTTAAGTTATGGGTTAGGATTAGGGTACAGGTTAGGATACAGTTTACAGTTAGGGTACGGTTTAGGGTACGGTTTTGGGTAGAGGTTAGTGTACAGCTATGGGTTAATGTTACGGTATGGGATATGGTTAGGGTATGGTTTAGGCTTAGTGTATGGGTTAGGGTTGGGGTACGGGTTAGGTTTAGGATACAAGTTAGGGTTAGGGTTATGGTACGCTTTAGGGTTAGTGTATTTATTAATCCTCTCACCAGATATCACTTAGCACGTAAAGGAATATTATTTGGTGTCCAGCCATGGAGAGGACCTTAGACACTAGGATAAGACAAAGAACAAACACATTATAAGTAAATCACATTAGGATTTTGTTTTTAACACGTACATTAACACACTAGTGCTTAGGAAATCTAATGGAGGCAGAAGCAGTAAAGGGTAGTTTTATGGGAATATCATCACAGATTTTCTGTAGTATACACAGATTTTGACTGGTTAGAAAGTCAAGGAGGAATGCTTTTGTTCTGAAGATATAAACCCTCTTCTAAATTGGGCTGTTTTTGGAAGTTAGAAATTTTTTGTTGCTGTTGTATTGCTTTGTGTTTTCATGATTATTCTCTTTGCATCTCCTTTGCTATACCTTTGATTAGGGGAAGAGTGCCATTACTGGAAAAAAGTTTACAGAATTATTCTCAAAAACAGAAGGAAATGGTTCTCACCTAAATATTAAGAAATAATCTCTACTGGTGTACTAACAAAATTATGATTCAAGGATAATAATTCTATGAAATGTAATTAAACACACAATATATATATTTTTTTCTTTTATATTTCCATTCTTACATTTTAAAAGTACAATTATAATTCAAGTTCTTTGTAACAAGTGAAATTTAAAAAGATTATAGGAAAAAAAATATTTTACCTCTTGCCATCCTTTCCCACTAGCTGAAACGACCAGCATAATGTGTAGCTTTCTCATTTTATCCAGGTGTTCCTTACATATGGAACATCATGTTTCTCACTGTAGAAAGACAGATTTATCTCTCACACTTTTTATAGGCTACATAACAGTCCATAGAACAGAAGTACCAAGTATTTCAGACTTAGCTTTTTGAGGGACACTCAGATTATGTTCCGTTTATTTTCTTGTTCTGCTAATTTGTTTTAACCCTAGAAAAATATTTTTTACAATACAAAAAAAATTTATTTCGGGGTAAGGATTAGGGATTAGGCTACAGTTTAGAGTACAGGTTATGGTTAGGGTACAGGTTGGGATTAGGGTACAGGTTAGGGTTAGGGTACAGGTTAGGTTACAGGTTAGGGTATGGCTACGGGTTTAGGGCATGCATTAGGCTACAGGTTAGGGTTACAGTACGGGTTAGGGTACAGGTTAGTGTTAGGGTAGAGTTTAGGGTACGGCTACAGGTTAGGGTTAGGGTACCGTGTTATGGTACAGGTTAGGATTAGGGTATGGGTTAGGGTACAGGTTAGGGTTAGGGTTAGGGCTAGTGGTGTACGGTTTAGAGTACAGGTTAGGGTACAGCTACGTGTTAGGATTAGGATACGGGTTAGGGTATGGTTTAGTGTTAGGGTATGGGTTATTATTAGGGTACAGATTAGGGTACAGGTTAGGGTTAGGGTATGGGTTAGGATTAGGGTACAGTTTAGGGTATGGCTACGGTTTAGGGCTAGGGTATGGGTTATGGTACGGTTTAGTGTTAGTGTACAGGTTAGGATTAGGGTTCAGGTTAGGGTACAGTTTAGCGTTACAGTTAGGGAATGGGATAGGGTTAGGGTACAGTTTAGGGTATGGTAATGGGTTAAGGTTAGGGTACATGTTAGGGTACGGGTTAGTGTTAGTGTAAGGGTTAGTACAAGGGTACGGGTTAGGGTAAAGGATAGGGTTAGGTTTAGGGTTAGCATTAGGGCATGGGTACGGTTTAGGGAACAGGTTAGTGTTTGGCAATGGGTTAGGGTTAGGGTACATGTTATGGTGTGGGTTAGTGTTATGGTACGGGTTACGATAAGGGTATGGGTTAGGGTAGAGTTTCGGGTAAGTTTTAGAGTTAGGGTACAGTTTAGGGTACAGGTTAGGGTACAGCTATGGGTTAGGGTATTGGATAGAGTTAGGGTACGGGTTTGCTTTAGAGTACGGGTTAGGCTTAGTGTATGGGTTATGTTTAGGGTATAGGTTAGGGTTAGGGTAAGAGTTAGGATTGCGGTTATGGTATGGTTTTGGGTTAGGTATTTATTAATCCTCTCCCACTCTCCAGATATCACTTAGCATGTAAAAGAATATTATTTGCGATCCAGCCATAGAGAGGACTTTAGACCCTGGGATAAGACAAGGAACACACACATTACAAGTAAATCACATAAGGATTTTGGTTTTTACCTGTACATTAAAACACTAGTGCTTAGGAAATCTAATGGAGACAGGAGCACTAAAGGGTAGTTTTATGGGAATAACATCACAGATTTTCTGTAGAATACACAGTTTTTCGCTGGTTAGAAAGTCAAGGATGAATGCTTTTGTTCTGAAGATATAAACCCTCTTCTAAATTGAGTTTTTATTGGAAGTTAGAAATTTTTTGTTTCTGTTGTATTGCTTTGTGTTTTCATGATTTTTCTGGTTGCATCTCCCTTGTTGAACCTTTGATTTGGGGAAGAGTACCATTATTGGAAGTGAGTTTGCAGAATTATTCTCAAGAACAGAAGGAAATGGTTCTTACCTAAATATTAAGAAATAATCTCTATACTGGTGTACTAACAGAATTATGATTCAGGGATAATAATTCTATGAAATGTAATTAAACACACAATATATTTTTTCTTTTAAATTTCTATTGTTACTTTGAAAAGTACAATTATAATTCAAGTTCTTTGTAACAAGTGAAATTTAAAGATTAACAAAAAGACAATATTTTATCTCTTGCCATCCTTTCCCACTCCCTGAAACGACCAGCATAATGTGTAGCTTTCTCATTTTATCCATGTGTTCCTTACATCTGGAACATCATGTTTATCACTGTAGAAAAACAGATTTATTTCTCACACATTTTTAGGCAACATAACAGTCCATAGAACAGAAGTACCAAGTATTTCAGACCTAGCTTTTTGAGGGACACTCAGGTTACTTTCTGTTTTATTTTGTTGTTCTGCTAATTTGTTTTAAGCCCAGGAAATATTTTTTTAAATACAAAAAAAATTTTAGTTAGGTGTAAGGAGTAGAGTTTAGAGTACGGGTTAGGGTTAGGGTTAGGGCACGGGATAGGGTTAGGGTACAGTTTAGGGTATGACTACAGGTTAGTGTTAGGGTACGTGTTAGAGTATGGTTTAGTGTTAGTGTACGGGTTAGGATTAGGGTACAGGTTAGTGTAATGTTTAGGTTTAGGGTTAGGGCATGGGTACAGTTTAGGGGACAAATTAGGGTGTGGCAATGGGTTAGGATTAGGGTACATGATAAGGTACAGGTTAGTGTTAGGGTAAGGGTAAGGATTAGGATACAGTTTAGGGTATGGGTTAAGGTTAGGGTTACGGTATGGCTTAGGGTTAGGGTACAGTTCAGAGTATGGCTACGGTTTAGTGTTAAGGTTCGTGTTAGGGTATGGGTTAGTGTTAGGGTACAAGTTAGGATTAAGGTATGGGTTAGGGTACGGTTTAGGTTTAGGGTTAAGGTACGGGTTAGCGTTAGGGTACGGTTTAGGGTATGGCTACAGGTTCTGGGTAGAATGTGGGTTAGGGTACGGTTTAGAATTAGGGTATGGTTTAGGGTACAGTTTAGGGTTAGGGTTTCAGTTAGGGTATGGGTTAGGGTTAGGGTACAGTTTAGGGTATGGCTACGGTTTAGAGTTTGGGTTAGGGTTAGGGTACTGGTTAGGATTCGGGTACGTGGTAGGGTATGGATTAGGGTTACATTTAGGGTAAGCGTTAGGGTATGGGATAGGGTAAAGGTACAGTTTATGGTATGGCTACGGTTTAGGGTTGGGGTACGTGTTAGGGTATGGGTTAACGTTATGGTATGGGTTAGGAGTAGGGTATGGGTTAGGGTACAGTTTAGGGTTAGGGTTAGTATTAAAGTTCGGGGTCAGGCACCAGTACGGTTTAGGGTACACAGTAGGGTACAGCAATGGGTTAGTGATAGGGTATGTGTTAGTGTATGGGTTAGTGTTAGGGTACAGGTTAGGATTAGGGTACGGTTTAGGATATGGGTTAGGGTTAGTGTTAGGGTTAGTGTACGGTTTTGGGTACAGGTTAGGGTTTGGCTACAGGTTAGGGTTAGGATACGGGTTAGGGTACAGTTTAGGTTATGGCTATGGTTTAGGATTAGGGTACTGGCTAGGGTACAGGTTAGTATTTGAGTACTGTTTAGGATTAGGGTACAGGTTAGGGTATAGTTTAGGTTATGGCTATGGTCTAAGATTAGGGTACCAGCTAGGGTACAGGTTAGTGTTTGAGTACTGTTTAGGATTAGGGTACAGGTTAGGGTATGGTTTAGGGTTAGGTTTAGTGTTAGGGTTAGGGTACAGTGTGGGGTTAGGGTACAGTTTAGGGTATGGCTACTTGTTAGGGTTAGGGTACGTGTTAGGTTATGGGTTAGTGTTAGGTTATGGGTCAGGATTAGGGTTTGGGTTAGGGTACAATTTTGGGTTAGTGTTAGGGTACGTTTACAGTTTAGGGTACAGCTTAGGGTACAGCAATGGGATAGGGTACGTGTTAGGGTATGGGTTAGTTTTAGTGTATGGGTTAGGGTAAGGGTTAGGGTTAGGGTTAGGGCACGTGTATGGTTTAGGGTACAGGTTATGGTATGGCAATGGGTTAGTGTTAGCGTACATGTTAGGGTATGGGATAGTACTAGGGTATGGTTTAGGATTAGGGTACAGTCTAGGATACAGTTTAAGGATAGGGTTACGGTAAGGGGTTAGGGTTAGGATACAGTTTAGGGTATGTCTACGGTTTAGGATTAAGGTACAGGTTAGGGTATGGGTTAGTGTTAGTGTATGGGTTAGGATTAGGGTACAGGTTAGTGTTAGGGTTAGGTTTAGGGTTAGTGTACAGTTTAGGGTACAGGTTAGTGTTTGTCTATGGGTTAGGGTTGAGATAAGATTTATGGTACACTTTAGTGTTAGGGTACAGGTTAGGATTAGGGTACAGGTTAGGGTACGAGTTAGGGTTAGGTTTAGGGCTAGGGTTCAGGTTAGGGTTAGGGTACAGTTTAGGGTATGTCTATGGTTTAGGGTTAGGTTACAGGTTAGGGTATGGGTTAGGATTAGGGTAAGGGTCATGGTATGGTTTAGGGTTAGTGTATGTGATAGGGTTAGTGTACAGTTTAGGGTATGGCTACGGGTTTGTGTTAGAGTATGTGTTAGGGTATGAGTGTTAGTGTACGGGTTAGGATTAGGGTAAGTGTTAGGGTTAGGGTTAGGTTTAGGGCACGCGTATGGTTTAGAGTACAATTTAGTGTATGGCAATGGGTTAGGGTAGGGTACGTGTTAGGATACATGGTAGTGTTAGTGTATGGGTTAGGATTAGGGTACGGTTTTGGGTATGGGTTAGGGTTAGGGTTACGGTATGGGTTAGGGTTAGGGTACAGTGTAGGGTATGGCTACGAATTAGGGGTAGGGTACGTGTTAGGGTATGGGTTAGTGTTAGTTTACAGGTTTGGATTAGGGTAAGAGTTAGGGTAAGGTTTAGTTTTAGGGTTAGGGTTAGGGCACAGTTACAGTTTAGGGTACAGTGTAGGGTACCTCAACAGGTTAGGGTTAGGGTACATGTTATGGTACAAGTTAGTGTTAGGGTACGGGTTAGGATTAGGGTATGATTTATTGTATGGGTTAGGGTTAGGTTTACAGTATGGATTAGGGTTAAGGTACAGTTTAGGGTATGGCTATGGTTTAGGGTTAGGGTACAGGTTATGGTACAGGTTATAGTAGGGTATAGGTTAGGATTAGGGTATGGGTTAGAGTTAAGGTATAGGTTAGGATTTGGGTACAGGTTAGGGTACGGTTTAGGTTTAGTTTTATGGTTAGGGTATGTGTTAGGGTTTGGGTACAGTTTAGGGTATGGCTACAGGTTAGGGATAGAGTACGGGTTAGAGTATGGGTTAGGATTAGGGTACCAGTTAGTGTACAGATTAGGGTTAGGGTTAGAGTTAGGGTACGGTTTAGGGTACAGGATAGGGTATGGCTATGGATTAGGGTTAGGGTACAGGATAGGGTTAGTGTATGGTTTAGGCTTAGGGTATGGTTTAGGCTTAGTGTATGGGTTAGGGTTAGGGTATGAGTTAGGGTTAGGTTTAGGGTCCGCTTTAGGGTTAGGGTATTTATTAAACCTTTCCCACTCTCCATATATCATTTAGCACATAAAGGAATATTATTTGGGGTCCAGCCATAGAGAGGACTTTAGACACTAGGATAAGACAAAGAGCACACACATTATAAGTAAATCACATTAAGAATTTGTTTTTAACATGTACATTAAAATGCTAGTGCTTAGGAAACCTAGTGAAGGCAGTAGCAGTAAAGGGTAGTTTAATGAGAATAACATCACAGGTTTTCTGTAGAATACATAGATTATGACTGGTTGGAAAGTCAAGCAGGAATGCTTTTGTTCTGAAGATATAAACCCTCTTCTAAATTGAGCTGTTATTAGAAGTTAGAATTTTTTTGCTGCTGTTGTATTGCTTTGTGTTTTCATGATTATTCTGCTCGCATCTCCCTTGTTAAAGCTTTGATTTGGGGAAGAGTGCCATTACTGAAAATGTGTTTACAGAATTATTCTCAAAAACAGAAGGAAATGGTTCTCACCTAAATATTAAGAAATAATCTCTATACTGGTGTACTAACAGAATTATGATTCAGGGATAATAATTCTATGAAATGTAATTAAACACACTATATATATTTTTTTAATTTCCATTGTTACTTTTTAAAAGTACAATTATAATTCAAGTTCTTTGTAACAAGTGAAATTTAAAAAGATTAATGGAAAAGAAAATATTTTACCTCTTGCCATCCTTTCCCACTAGCTGAAATGACCAGCATAATGTGTAGCTTTCTCATTTTATCCAGGTGTTCCTTACATCTGGACCATCATGTTTCTCACTGTAGAAAAACAAATTTAGCTCTCACACTTTTTATAGGCAACATAATAATCCATAGAACAGAAGTACAAAGTATTTCAGACTTAGCTTTTTGAGGGACAATCAGGTTATTTTCTGTTTAATTTTGTTGTTCTGCAAATTTGTTTTAACCCCAGAAAAATATTTTTTTAAATACAAAAAAAAATTAAGCTAGGGGTAAGGATTAGGGTTTAGGGTACGGGTTAGGTTATGAGTTAGGGTATGGGTTAGTGTTAGGGTACAGGTTAGGGTTAGGGTATGGGTTTGGGTACAGGTTAGGGTTAGGTTTAGTTACAGGTTAGGGTACAGGTTAGGGTATGGCTATGGGTTAGGTTTAGGGTATGGGTTACGTTACTGGTTAGGGTTACGATACGGGTTAGGGTACATGTTAGGGTTAGTGTATGGGTTAGGGTACTGGTTAGTGTTAGGGTACGTGTTAGGATTAGGGTACGGGTTAGTGTCAGGGTTAGGTTTAGGGTTAGGGATAAGGTTAGTGTACAGTTTAGGGTATAGGTTAGGGTACAGCTACAGGTTAGGGTTAGGATATGGTTTAGGGTATGGTTTACTGTTAGGGTACATGTTAGGATTAGGGTTAGGGATAGGGTTAGGGTACGGGATAGGGTTAGGGTACAGTTAAGGGTATGACTATGGGTTAGGGTACATGTTAGGGTATGGGTTAGTGTTAGTGTACGGGTTAGGATTACAGTATGGGTTAGGGTAAGGGTTAGGATAAGGCTTAGGGTTAGTGTTAGGGCACAGGTACGGTTTAGGGTACAGGTTAGTGTATGACAACAGGTTAGGGTTAGGGTATGTGTTAGGTTACAGGTTAGTGTTAGGGTATGGATAAATATTAGGGTATGGTTTAGAGTACGGTTTAGGGCTAGGATTAGAGTTACAGTACAGATTAGGTTTAGCGTACAGTTTAGGTATGACTATGGATTAGGATTAAGGTATGTGTTAGGGTACCAGTTAGTGTTAGGGTATGGGTTAGAGTTAGGGTACAGGTTAGGATTAGGGTACGGATTAGGATACTAGGTAGGGTTACAGTTATGGTAAGGGGTTAGGTTTTAGGGTACAGTTTAGGGTATGGCTACGGTTTATGGTTAGTGTATGGGTTAGGGTATGGGTTAGTGTTAGTGTACGGGTTAGGATTAGGGTATGGGTTAGGGTACGGGTTAGGGTTAGGGTTAGTGTACATTTTAGGGTACAGGATAGGGTATGTCTACAAGTTAGGGTTAGTATACGGTTTAGGGTATGGTTTACTGTTAGGGTACGGTTTAGGATTAGGGTATGGGTTAGGATACGGGATAGAGTTAGGGTACAGTTGAGGGTATGACTATGGGTTAGGGTTAGGTTATGTGTTACAGTACGGGTTAGTGTTAGTGTATGGGTTAGTATTAGGGTACAGGTTAGGGTAAGGCTTAGGTTTAGGGTTACGGCACGGCTACAGTTTAGGGTACAGGTTAGGGTATGGCAATGCGTTATGGATAGGGTACATGTTAGCGTACGGGTTAGTGTTAGGTTACAGTAAGGTTAGGGTACTGTTTAGGGTACAGGTTACAGTTAGGGTTATGGTACGGGTTAGGGTTAGGGTACAGTTTAGGGTATGGCTAGGGTTTATGGTTAAGGTACATGTTAGGTTACAGTTTAGTTTTAGGGTACGGGTTAGGATTAGGATATGTGTTAGGATATGGTTTAGGGTTAGGGTTAGTCTACAGGTTAGTGTTTGGGTACAGTTTAGGGTAAGGCTATGGGTTCGAGGTAGGGTACGGGTTAGGGTAAGGGTTAGTGTTAGGGTATGGGTTAGGATTAGGGTACAGGTTAGGGTACAGTTTAGGGTTAGGGTACGGGATAGGGTTAGGGTTAGGGTACGGGATAGGGTTAGAGTACAGTATAGGGTATGGTTATGGGTTAGGGTTAGGGTAGGTGTTAGGGTACAGTTTATTGTTAGTGTATGGGTTAGGATTAGGGTAGGGGTTAGGGTAAGGTATAGGGTTAGGTTTAGTGATAGCGTTACGGCATGGGTACAGTTTAGGGTACAGGTTAGTGTACAGCGATGGGTTAGGGTATGCTACGTCTTAGGGTATGGGTTAGTGTTACGCTACAGGTTAGGATTAGGGTACAGTTTCGGGTATGGGTTAGGGTTAGGGTTACGGTATGGTTTAGGTTTAGGGTACAGTTTAGGGCATGGCTATGATTTAGGGTTGGGTTACGTGTTAGGGTACGTGTTAGTGTTAGGGTATGGATTAGATTTAAGGTACTGTTTAGGGTATGGTTTAGGGTTAGGGTTAGTGTTAGGGTTAGGTTACGATTTAGGGTTAGGGTACAGATTAGATTATGGCTACAGGTTAGTGATAGGGTACGGGTTAGGGTAACAGTAGTGTCAGGGTATGGGTTAGGATTAGGGTATGGGTTAGGGTACAGTTTAGGTTTAGGGTTAGGGTACCGTTTAGGGTACAGTTTAGGGTATGGCTATGGGTTAGGTTTAGGGTACAGGATAGGGTTAGGGTACAGTTTAGGATTAGGGTGGGGGTAGGCTGGGTGTATGGGTTAGGGTTAGGTTACGGGTTAGGGTTAGGATACGAGTTAGGGTTAGGGTACGCTTTAGGGTTAGTGTATTTATTAATCCTCTCCCACTCTCCAGATATCACTTAACATGTAAAGGAATATTATTTGGGGTCCAGCCATGGAGAGGACTTTAGACACTAGGATAAGACAAAGAACACACACATTATAAGTAAATCACATTAATGTTTAACTGTACATTAAAACACTAGTGCTTAAGAAATCTAATGGAGGCAGAAGCAGTAAAAGGTAGTTTTATGGAATAACATCACAGATTTTCTGTAGAATACACAGATTTTGACTGGTTAGAAAGTCAAAGAGGAATGCTTTTGTTCTGAAGATATAAACCGTCTTCTAAATTGAGCTGTTATTTGAAGTTAGAAATTTTTTGTTGCTGTTGTATTGCTTTGTGTTTTCATGATTATGCTGCTCGCATCTCCCTTGTTAAACCTTTGATTTGGGGAAAGTGCCATTACTGGAAATGAGTTAACAGAATTATTTTCAAGAACAGAAGGATACTGTTCTCACCTAAATGTTAAGAAATATCTCTATACTGGTGTACTAACAGAATTATGATTCAAGGATACAATTCTATGAAATGTAATTAAACACAATATATATATTCTTTTCTTTTAAGTGTCCATTGTTACATTTCAAAAGTACAATTATAATTCAAGTTCTTTGTAACAAGTGAATTTTAAAAGGATTAAAGAAAAGAAAATATTTTACCACATACCATGTTCTCCCACTCCCTGAAACGACCAGCATACTGTGTAGCTTTCTCATTTTATCCAGGAGTTCATTACATCTGGAACATCATGTTTCTCACTGTAGAAAATCAAATTTAGCTCTCTCACTTTTTATAGGCTACATAACAGTCCATAGAACAGAAATACCAAGTATTTCAGACTTAGCTTTTTGAGGGACACTCAGGTTACTTTCTGTTTTATTTTGTTGTTCTGCTAATTTGTTTTAACCCCAGAAAAATATATTTTAAAATACAAAAAAATTAAGTTAGCGGTAAGGATTAGGGTTTAGGGTATGGGAAGGGTACATGTTAGGGTTAGGGTACAGGTTAGGATTAGGGTACAGGTTAGGGATAGGATCCATGTTAGGGTATGGTTTAGGGTACAGGTTAGGGTATGGCTACGGGTTAGGGTTAGGGTATGGGTTAGTCTATGGGTTAGGGTTATGGTACGGGTTAGGATTAGGGTATGGGTTAGGGTTAGGGTACAGTTTAGGGTATGGCTATGGGTTAAGGTTAGGATACGGGTTAGGGTATGGGTGTTAGGTTACAGGTTAGGATTAGGTTTCAGGTTAGGGTATGGTTTAGAGTTAGGGTTAGGGTACGGAATAGCATTAGGGTACAGTTTAGGGTATGGCTAAAGGTTAGGGTTATGGTACATGTTAGGGTATGGGTTAGTGTTAGTGTACAGGTTAGGATTAGGGTACAGGTTAGGGTAAGGGCTAGGGTTAGGTTTAGTGTTAGGGCACCGGTAGGGTTTAGGCAACAGATTAGTGTACGGCAACTGGTGAGGGTTAGGGTACGTGTTAGGTTATGGGTTAGTGTTACGTTATGGGTTAGGATTAGGGTATGGTTTAGGGTACAAGTTAAGATTAGGGTTACGCTACTGGTTAGGGTTAGGGTACAGTTTAGGGTATGGCCACGGTTTAGGGTTACAGTACAGGTTATGGTACGAGTTAGTGTTAGGATACGGTTTAAGATTGGGGTACAGGTTATAGTTAGATTTAGGGTTAGCTTTAGGGTTAGAGTATGGGTTACGGTTAAGGTACAGTTTAGGGTATGGCTACATGTTAGGTGTAGGGTACGGGTTAGGGAATGTTAGTGTTAGGGTACGGGTTAGGATTAGGGTACAGGTCAGAGTACAGTTTAGCGTTAAGGTTACAGTTAGGGAACGGGTACGGTTTAGGGTACAGGTTAAGGTACAGCTATGGGTTAGGTTTAGGGTACGGGATAGGGTTAGGGTATGGGTTAGGTTTAGGTTACGGATTAGGCTTAGTGTATCTGTATCGGTTAGGGTTAGTGTATGTGTTACTGTTAGGTTAGGAGTTAGGGTTAGGATTAGGGTACGCTTTATGGTTAGTGTATTTATTAATCCTCTCCCAATCTCCAGATATCACTTAGCATGTAAAGGAATATTATTTGGGGTCCAGCCATGGAGAGGACTTTAGACACTAGGATAAGACAAAGAACACACACATTATAAGTAAATCACATTAGGATTTTGTTTTCAACCTGTAAATTAAAACACTAGTGCTTAGGAATTCTAATGGAGGCAGAAGCATTAAAGAGTAGTTTTATGGGAATAACATCGCATATTTTCTGTATATACAGAGATTTTGACTGGTTAGAAAGTCAAGGAGGAATGCTTTTATTCTGAACGTATAAACCCACTTCTAAATTGAGTTGTTATTGGAAGTTAGAAATGTTTTTGTTGCTGTTGTATTGCTTTGTGTTTTCATCATTATTCAGCTTCGATCTCCCTTGTTGAACCTTGGATTTGGGGAAGAGTGCCATTACTGGAAATGAGTTTACAGAATTATTCTCAAGCACAGAAGAAAATTGTTCTCACCTAAATATTAAGAAACAATCTCTGTAGTGGTGTACTAACAGAATTATGATTCAGGGATAATAATTCTATGAAATATAAAACCCAGATTGGAAATGCAGAAATACTATCGCCTTGTGGCCATTTCCCGCAAGAGCGGATTAAACCCACATCTAATGGTCACTTAACATTCAGAAGGACTCAGGGCTGTAAAGGACACCTCTCCTCAAAAAATATCCTGGGGTAAGGAATGGCCAAAAAAATTCAAAACCGGCAAAATGTTCAAGAAGATAACATGAGGAGGTAAGTTTTACTCACTCTCTTTAAACAGAAAACGAAAATGGATAAAAGCTCAATATCAAAAATTATTAGGCTCATGCAAATCTAATCTACAAAAAGCTTTCATCTCACACCAGTCGACTGACCATCAGCAAAAAGTCTACAAACAATAAATGCTGAAGGGATTTTAGAGACCTGTGTACCCTCTAGCTGCTGGTGAGATGTGAAGTGGTAACAGCCAATAATGAGAACAGAAAGGAGCTGCGTTGAAAAGTAAAAATTGAGCTACCATTCGATGCAGCAGACCCACCGCTGGGCCTCTCGCGTGACAACACCAGAATCCCGAAGACACAGGCTGCAAAAGCTGCACTGAAGCCTTATTCACAATAGCCAAGATATGGAAGCAACCTAAATGTCCATCAACAGATGAACAGATGAAGAAAAAGTGGTCCACGTATACAATGGAATATTAGCCATGGAAAACAATGAAACACTGCTCTTTGAGGCACCATAGATGAGCCTAGAGATAATCACAGAACGTGAGGTAAGTTGGAAAGCAAAAGACAGATATCCGATGGTATCACTTATAGGTGTTACGTACGACCTGACAAAAATGGACATATTTCCACAGAGAAAGACACACAAAGACTTAAAAAACAAACCATGCATATCTAAAACCAAAGGTGGTGGAAATGGATAAATTAAGACTCGATTTACCATACCTACACAAATACAGATTAAGTACATATATCTAAAAAGACCAAGCACATGGCAAGGGAGGTCTGTGAAACATTCTGTAATCTTTTACATGGGAAAAGGATCTGTACATGAATAGATATATATGATGTACAAATAAACCAGACTGTGTACACCCAAGACAAACTGTATTCTAATCATTAACCCAATTAAAACAATTAAAACAACGAACAATAATTAATAAGACATAAATTTCAGGGGCTTTTCCTGGCACATTCCATTCTAATTTACAACCTACGAACACGCCTTCCAGAAAGACTCTGCTGCCCGTGTACCCAGATTTGGGAATGGAGAAATGCTGCCCCCTTGTGGCCTTTTCTCACAACACAAGCTTTAAACCCAGTACTAAAGGTCACTAAATATTCACAATCATTGCAGGTATGTAAATGACACCTGACCTGCTCTCAAAAAAAATCCTGTGGTCAAAAATCGACCACAAAATTCAAAAGAGGGCACCCCTCCAAGACAATTTTAGGAGGTATATTGTACACACACTTTTTCTTTTTTTTTTCTTAAAGCAAAGAGGAAGATGTGGAAAGATGCTGAGCATTAGGAATTATTAAAGACACGCAAATACAAATTACAAAAACCTATCAGCTCACACCAGTCAGAATTGCCACGAGAAAACATTCTGCAAAAAATAAATGCTGAAGGCGTTGTGGAGAAATGGGTACCCTCAGTTCTAAGGGGGACGTGGTAAGAGCCACTAATGAAAACACAATGGAGGTGTTTTGAAACGTTAACATTGAGCTACCAGTTAATGAAGCATACCCACTGCTGGGCCTATCACTTGAGAAAATGAGAATCAAAAGTCACAGGCTGGTAATACTGCACTCCAGCAATAATTACCATAGACAACACTTGGAAGCAACGAAAATGTCCATCAACAGAGGAATGCACAAAGAAGAAGTGGTCCATGTACACAATGGAATATTACTCCACTAAAAAATATAAATCAAATTTGAAAAACAAAGATAAGTAAGAAGACGTAAGCTTTTGGGGGTTAATCAGGGCACATTGCACTCTAAATTATATCTGAGGAACACCACTGGCAGGAAGTTCTGTTTCCCTAGGTACCAGAGTGGGGAACGTAGAAATGCTGCCGACCTCTGGCCGATACCTGCAAAAGCAGCTTGAAAATCTGTGCTAATGGTCACTTCATATGCACAAGTACTGCAGGCCTGTAAATGAAACATGCCCTCAAAATTTCTTGACGCAGGTAAAGGCCAAAAAATTTCAAAATGGGACACATGTATCAAGAAAACAATTTGAAGAAGTAAGCTGTAATAACAGTTTGAACAATAAAAGGACATGCCTGAAAGCTCAATTTCAAAGGATTATGAGACACATGCAAATCCAACCACAAAGAGGTATCAGCTCACACCACTCAGAATAACCATCAGCAAGAAAACTATAAACTACAAATGCTGAAGTGGTTGTGGAGAAATGCATACCCTCAACTTTAAGTGGGACGCACCCTGGAAAGGGCCACTAATGAGAACAGAATGGAGATGCCTTTAAAAGGTAAACATTGACCTACCATAGGATCCAGCAGGCCCATCCCTGGACCTGTAACCAAGAAGACAGAATTGGAAAGACACACACAGACAAATCTGCACTACACAGGATTACAATAGCCAAGATATGGAAGTAACCAAAAAGTCCAGCAACAGATGGGTGGACAGAGAAGAACTGCTACAAGTAGAGATGGAATATTAGCTGGGGAAAAAATGAAACAATGCCATTTGCAGCACCATAGATGAGTCTAGAAGCAATCACGCAAGTTGTAGTAAGTGAGAAAATGAAAGACACATATCCTATGATATGACTTATAGGTGTTACCTAAAAGTTGATACCAACGAAGATATTTCCACAGAGAAATCCAATCACAGATTCATTAAGCAAACTTACGCTTGACCAAAGGGAAAGGTGTGAGGATTGGATACATTAGGATATTGGGGTGAACAGAGATATACAAACACACGTGAAGTATAGAATCACCAAAGACCTACGGCATACCAAGAGGAGACTGCTCAACATTGTGCCATAACCCACATGGGAAAAGGATCCGAAGAAGAATAGATACATGTATATGTGTAAAAGAATCACATCTTGCACACGTAGAACAAAAAAAAACACATTGTAATCAAATTGGTTGTGATAAAAAACAAAAATTAAATTAAGAAACGAACAAGAAGTAATGAGACATAACATTAAGGAGATTTCGCTGGCATTTTCCAGTCTAATTTACAACCTACAGCACAACTTCCATTAGGGCTCTGTTGCCCTAGTAACCAGATTTGGTAAGGAGAAGAGCTGCCACCTTCTGGCCATTTCACACAACAGCGCTAATGCTCACCTAATATTCAAAATAATTGCAGGCCTGTAAATGACACCTGCCATCAAAAAAAATCCTAGGGTCGTAAATCGACCAGAAAATTCCAAAGACGTCAACATTTCAAGAAGACAATTACAAGAGGCATATTTGTCGCACACTTTGTCTTTTTTTATTTTTCTTTAAAATAAAAGGGAAAGGTAACATGCTCAACATCAGCAATTAATAAAGCCATGCAAATCCAGTCTACAGAAATGTTCACCTCACAGCCGTCAGAATGATTTTCAGCAAAAAGTCTACAAAGAATAAATGCTGAAGGGGTTTCAGAGAACTGTGTACCCACTAGCTGCTGGGGGGATGTAAACCCCTAACAGCCATTACTGAGAACATAATGGAGGTGCGTTTAAGGGTAAAAATTGAGCTACCGTGTGATCTCGTAAGTCCATAGATGCGCCTATCACCTGAGCAGACCACAATGAGAAAGATACAGGCTGGCAATCCTGCACTGCAGGAACATTTACCATAGCAAAGACTTGGAAGAAATCAAAATGACCATCAACAGAAAAATGTACAAGGAAGAAGTGGTCCATGTACACAATGGAATATTAGCCATGGAAAAGAATGAAACTGTGCCATTTGCACCACCATAGAAGGACCTAAAGATCATCACCCAACTTGAAGTACGAAAGAAACTGAAAGACAGATATGCTATGAGGTCACTTATAGGTGTTACCTAAAAATTGATACCCACGAACTAATTTCCAAGAGAAGGAAAAGCATGGATTAAGAAAAAATTACGTTTAACCAAATGGAAAGTTGTAAGGAATGGATGAATTAGGATATGGGGGTTAACAGACATGTACTAATACATATGAAATATATAATCACAAAATACCTATGGAATACCAAGAAAGGTCTACTCAACACTCTGTAATAACCTACACGAGAAAGGATCCAAAGCTGAATAGACAGATACATTGATATAATGAACCAGATTCTGTACACCTAGGAGAAACAAACTCTTTTTATCAAATTTGCTCTGATAATTAATAAAAGTTAAATTTAAAAAACAAACAAGAAGTAAGGAGATATAAGCTCTTGGGGTTTGTCCTGGCACATTCAACTCAAGTTTGCAGCCTACTAACACGATTTCCAGGAAGGCTCTACTGCCCAAAAACCGAGTTGGAAATGGAGAAATGCTGCCGGCTTGTGGCCGTTTCCCGCAAGAGCGGCTTTAAGCCCACAGCTAGTGGTCACTTAACATTCACAAGGACTCAGGGCTGTAAAGGACACCTGCCCTAAATATTTGTGCTGAGGTAGGGAATGGATAAAAAAATTCAAAACAGGCAAATGTTTCAAGAAGATAGTATGAAGAGGTAAGTTTGACTCACTCTCTTTTCTAAAAAAAGGAAAATGGATAAAAGCTCAACCTCAGGAATTATTAGACTCATGCAAATCTAATCTACAAAAAGCTTTCAACTCACACCTGTCGACTGACGATCAGCAAAAAGTCTACAAACAATAAATGCTGAAGGGGTTTTAGAGAACTGTGTACCCTCTAGCTGCTGGTGAGATGTAAAGTGGTAACAGCCAATAATGAGAAGAGAAAGGAGCTGCTTTGAAAAGTAAAAATTGAGCTACCATTCGATGCAGCAGACCCACCGCTGGGCCTCTCGCGTGAACACCAGAATCCCGAAGACACAGGCTGCAAAAGCTGCACTGAAGCCTTATTCACAATAGCCAAGATATGGAAGCAACCTAAATGTCCATCAACAGATGAATAGATGAAGAAAAAGTGGTCCACGTATACAATGGAATATTAGCCATGGAAAACAATGAAACACTGCTCTTTGAGGCACCATAGATGAGCCTAGAGATAATCACAGAACGTGAGGTAAGCTGGAAAGCAAAAGACAGATATCCGATGGTATCACTTATAGGTGTTACGTACGACCTGACAAAAATGGACATATTTCCACAGAGAAAGACACACAAAGACTTAAAAAACAAACTATGCATATCTAAAACCAAAGGTGGTGGAAATGGGTAAATTAAGATTCGATTTACCATACCTACACAAACACAGATTAAGTACATATATCTAAAAAGACCAAGCACATGGCAAGGGAGGTCTATGAAACGTTCTGTAATCTTTTACATGGGAAAAGGATCTGTACATGAATAGATATATATGATGTACAAATGAACCAGATTCTGTACACCCAAGACAAACTGTATTCTAATCATTACCCCGATTAAAACAATTAAAACAACGAACAATAATTAATGAGACATAAACTTCAGGGGCTTTTCCTGGCACATTCCATTCTAATTTACAACCTAGGAACACGACTTCCAGAAAGACTCTGCTGCCCTAGTACCCAGATTTGAGAATGGAGAAATGCTGCCCCCTTGTGGCCTTTTCTCACAACACAAGCTTTAAACCCAGTACTAAAGGTCACTAAATATTCACAATCATTGCAGGTATGTAAATGACACCTGACCTGCTCTCAAAAAAAATCCTGTGGTCAAAAATCGACCACAAAATTCAAAAGAGGGCACCCCTCCAAGACAATTTTAGGAGGTATATTGTACACACACTTTTTCTTTTTTTTTCTTAAAGCAAAAAGGAAGATGTGGAAAGATGCTGAGCATTAGGAATTATTAAAGACATGCAAATACAAATTACAAAAACCTATCAGCTCACACCAGTCAGAATTGCCACGAGAAAACATTCTGCAAAAAATAAATGCTGAAGGCGTTGTGGAGAAATGGGTACCCTCAGTTCTAAGGGGGACGTGGTAAGAGCCACTAATGAAAACACAATGGAGGTGTTTTGAAACGGTAAACACTGAGCTACCAGTTAATGAAGCATACCCACTGCTGGGCCTATCACTTGAGAAAACGAGAATCAAAAGTCACAGGCTGGTAATACTGCACTCCAGAAATATTTACCATAGCCAACATTTGGAAGCAACAAAAATGTCCATCAACAGAAGAATACACAAATTAGAAGTGGTCCATGTACACAATGGAATATTACTCCACTAAAAAATATAAATCAAATTTAAAAACAAACATAAGTAAGAGACGTAAGCTTTTGGGGGTTAATCAGGGCACATTGCACTCTAAATTATATCTGAGGAACACCACAGGCAGGAAGTTCTGTTTCCCTAGGTACCAGAGTGGGGAACGTAGAAATGCTGCCGACCTCTGGCCGATACCTGCAAAAGCAGCTTGAAAATCTGTGCTAATGGTCACTTCATATGCACAAGTACTGCAGGCCTGTAAATGAAACATGCCCTCAAAATGTCTTGACGCAGGTAAAGGCCAAAAAATTTCAAAATGGGGCACATGTTTCAAGAAAACAATTTGAAGAAGTAAGCTGTAATAACAGTTTGAACAATAAAAGGACATGCCTGAAAGCTCAATTTCAAAGGATTATGAGACACATGCAAATCCAACCACAAAGAGGTATCAGCTCACACCACTCAGAATAACCATCAGCAAGAAAACTATAAACTACAAATGCTGAAGTGGTTGTGGAGAAATGCATACCCTCAACTTTAAGTGGGATGCACCCAGGAAAGGGCCACTAATGAGAACAGAATGGAGATGTCTTTAAAACGTAAACATTGACCTACCATAGGATCCAGCAGGCCCATCCCTGGACCTATAACCAAGAAGACAGAATTGGAAAGACACACACAGACAAATCTGCACTACACAGGATTACAATAGCCAAGATATGGAAGTAACCAAAAAGTCCAGCAACAGATGGGTGGACAGAGAAGAACTGCTACAAGTAGAGATGGAATATTAGCTGGGGAAAAAATGAAACAATGCCATTTGCAGCACCATAGATGAGTCTAGAAGCAATCACGCAAGTTGTAGTAAGTGAGAAAATGAAAGACACATATCCTATGATATGACTTATAGGTGTTACCTAAAAGTTGATACCAACGAAGATATTTCCACAGAGAAATCCAATCACAGATTCATTAAGCAAACTTACGCTTGACCAAAGGGAAAGGTGTGAGGATTGGATACATTAGGATATTGGGGTGAACAGAGATATACAAACACACGTGAAGTATAAAATCACCAAAGACCTACGGCATACCAAGAGGAGACTGCTCAACATTGTGCCATAACCCACATGGAAAAAGGATCCGAAGAAGAATAGATATATGTATATGTGTAAAAGAACCACATCTTGCACACCTAGAACAAAAGAAAAAAACACATTGTAATCAAATTGGTTGTGATAAAAAATTAAATTTAAAAACGTACAAGAAGTAATGAGACATAATCTTAAGGAGATTTCGCTGGCATTTTCCGTTCTAATTTACAACCTACAGCACAACTTCCCTTATGGCTCTGTTGCCCTAGTAACCAGATTTGGTAAGGAGAAGCGCTGCCGCCTTCTGGCCATTTCACACAACAGCGCTAATGCTCACTTAATATTCAAAATAATTGCAGGCCTGTACATGACACCTGCCATCAAAAAAAATCCTGGGGTCGTAAATCGACCAGAAAATTCCAAAGACGTCAACATTTCAAGAGGACAATTTCAAGAGGCATATTTTGCGCACATTTTGTCTTTTCTTTTCTTTTTTTCTTTAAAATAAAAGGGAGGGGGGCTGCTGGGAAGATGGCGGAAGAGTAAGACGCGGAGATCCCCTTCCTCCCCACAGATACACCAGAAATACATCTACACGTGGAACAACTCCTACAGAACATCTACTGAATGCTGGCAGAAGACCTCAGACCTCCCAAAAGGCAAGAAACTCCCCACGTACCTGGGTAGGGCAAAAGAAAAAAAGAAAAAACAGAGACAAAAGAATAGGGACGGCACCTGCACCAGTGGGAGGCAGCTGTGAAGGAGGAAAAGTTTCCACACACTAGGAAGCCCCTTCGCGGGCGGAGACTGCGGGAGGCGGAGGGGGGAGCTTCGGAGCCGCGGAGGAGAGCACAGCAACAGGGGTGCGGAGGGCAAAGCGAGGAGATTCCCACACAGAGGATCGGTGCCGAACAGCACTCACCAGCCCGAGAGGCTCGTCTGCTCACCCGCCGGGGCGGGCGGGGCTGCGTGCTGAGGCTCGGGCTTCGGTCGGAGCGCAGGGAGAGGACTGGGGTTGGCGGCTTGAACATAACCTGAAGGGGTTAGTGCACCACGGCTAGCCAGGAGGGAGTCCGGGGAAAAGTCTGGACCTGCCAAAGAGGCAAGAGACTTTTTCTTCTCTCTTTGTTTCCTGGTGCGCGAGGAGAGGGGTTCAAGAGCGCTGCTTAAAGGAACTCCAGAGACGGGCGCAAGCCGCGGTTAAAAGCGCGAACCCCAGAGACGGACGCGAGCCGCGGCTAAAAGCGCGGACCACAGAAACGGGCGGGAGACGCTAAGGCTGCTGCTGCCGCCACCAAGGGGCCTGTGTGCGAGCACAGGTCACTCTCCACACCCCTCTTCCGGGGAGCCTGTGCAGCCCGCCACTGCCAGGTTCCCGGGATCCAAGGACAACTTCCCCGGGAGAACGCACGGCGCACCTCAGGCTCGTGCAACGTCACGCCGGCCTCTGCCGCCGCAGGCCCGCCCCGCACGCCGTGCCCCTCCCTCCCCCCCGCCCCCCGGCCTGAGCCGGCGACCTACACGCAGAGGCGGGGCCAAATCCAAAGCTGAGCCCCGGGAGCTGTGAGAGAGCCCCGGGAGCTGTGAGAACAAAGAAGAGAAAGGGAAATCTCTCCCAGCTGCCGCAGAAGCAGCGGATTAAAGCTCCACAATCAACTTGATATACCCTGCATCTGTGGAATACATGAATAGACAACGAATCATCCCCAATTGAGGAGGTGGACTTTTAGAGCAAAATCTATGATTTTTTTCCCTTTTCCTCTTCTTGTGAATGTGTGTGTGTATGCTTCTGTGTGAGATCTTGTCTGTATAGCTTTGCTTCCACCATTTGTCCTAGGGTTCTATCCGTCCATTGTTGTTTTTTTTTTAATTTTTTTCTTAATAATTAATTCTAATAACTTTATTAAACTTTACCTTCTTTCTTTCTTTCTTTCTTTCTTTCTTTCTTTCTTTCCTTCCTTCCTTCCTTCTTTCATTCCTTCCTTCCTTCCCTCCTTTAGACAACGAATCATCCCAAATTGAGGAGGTGGACTTTGAGAGCAAGATTTATGATTTTTCCCCCTTACCTCTTTTTGTGAATGTGTATGCTTCTGTGTAAGATTTTGTCTGTATAGCTTTGCTTCCACCATTTGTCCTAAGGTTCTATCCGTCCCTTTTTTTTTCTAAATAATTATTTTTTAATTCAATAACTTTATTATACTTTATTTTATTTTACTGTATCTTCTTTCTTTCTGTCTTTTTTCCTTCCTTCCCTCCTTCCTTCCTTCCTCCCTCCCTCCCTCCTTTCTTTCCTTCTTGCCTTCTTTCCTTCTTTTCTTCTTTCTTTCTTCCTTCCTTCCTTCCTTCCTTCTTTCCTTCCTTCCTTCCCTCCTTTCTTTCTTTCTTTCTTTCTTTCTTCCTACTTCTACTAATTCTCTCTACTTTTTCTCCCTTTTATTCTGAGCCATGTGGATGAAAGGCTCCTGGTGCTCCAGCCAGGAGTCAGGGCTCTGCCTCTGAGGTGGGAGAGCCAATTTCAGGACACTGGTCAACAAGAGACCTCCCAGCTCCACATAATATCAAATGGCGAAAATCTCCCAGAGACCTCCATCTTAACACCAGCACCCAGCACCACTCAACGACCAGCAAGCTACAGTGCTGGACAACCTATGCCAAACAACTAGCAAAACAGGAACACAAACCCACCCATTAGCAGACAGGCTGCCTAAAATAATAATAAGTCCACAGACACCCCAAAACACACCACCAGACGTGGACCTGCCCACTAGAGAAACAAGATCCAGCCTCATCCACCACAACACAGGCACTAGTCCCCTCCACCAGGAAGCTTACACAACCCACTGAACCAACCTTAGCCACTGGAGACAGACATCAAAAACAACAGGAACTACGAACCTGCAGCCTGCAAAAAGGAGACCCCAAACACAGTAAGATAAGCAAAATGAGAAGACAGAAAAACACACAGCAGATGAAGGAGCAAGATAAAAATGCACCAGACCTAACAAATGAAGAGGAAATAGGCAGTCTACCTGAAAAAGAATTCAGAATAATGATAGTAAAGATGATCCAAAATCTTGGAAATAGAATGGACAAAATGCAAGAAACATTTAACAAGGACCTAGAAGAAATAAAGATGAAACAAGCAATGATGAATAACACAATAAATGAAATTTAAAATACTCTAGATGGGATCTATAGCAGAATAACTGAGGCAGAAGAACGGATAAGTGACCTGGAAGATAAAATAGTGGAAATAACTAATGCAGAGCAGAATAAAGAAAAAAGAATGAAAAGAACTGAGGACAGTCTCAGAGACCTCTGGGACAACATTAAACGCACCAACATTCGAATTATAGGGGTTCCAGAAGAAGAAGAGAAAAAGAAAGGGACTGAGAAAATATTTGAAGAGATTATAGTTGAAAACTTCCCTAATATGGGAAAGGAAATAGTTAATCAAGTCCAGGAAGCACAGAGAGTCCCATACAGGATAAATCCAAGGAGAAATACGCCAAGACACATATTAATCAAACTGTCAAAAATTAAATACAAAGAAAACATATTAAAAGCAGCAAGGGAAAAACAACAAATAACACACAAGGGAATCCCCATAAGGATAACTGCTGACCTCTCAGCAGAAACTCTGCAAGCCAGAAGGGTGTGGCAGGACATACTGAAAGTGATGAAGGAGAAAAACCTGCAACCAAGATTACTCTACCCAGCAAGGATCTCATTCAGATTTGATGGAGAAATTAAAACCTTTATAGACAAGCAAAAGCTGAGAGAGTTCAGCACCACCAAACCAGCTTTACAACAAATGCTAAAGGAACTTCTCTAGACAAGAAACACAAGAGAAGGAAAAGACCTACAATAACGAACCCAAAACAATTAAGAAAATGGAAATAGGAACATACATATCGATAATTACCTTAAATGTAAATGGACTAAATGCTCCCACCAAAAGACACAGATTGGCTGAATGGATACAAAAACAAGACCCATATATATGCTGTCTACAAGAGACCCACTTTAGACCTAGAGACACATACAGACTGAAAGTAAGGGGATGGAAAAAGATATTCCATGCAAATGGAAACCAAAAGAAAGCTGGAGTAGCAATTCTCATATCAGACAAAATAGACTTTAAATAAAGACTATTAGAAGAGAGAAAGGACACTACATAATGATCAAGGGATTGATCCAAGAAGAAGGTATAACAATTGTAAATATTTATGCACCCAACATAGGAGCACCTCAATACATAAGGCAAATACTAACAGACATAAAGGGAAATCGACAGTAACACATTCATAGTAGGGGACTTTAACACCCCACTTTCACCAATGGACAGATCATCCGAAATGAAAATAAATAAGGAAACACAAGCTTTAAATGATACATTAAACAAGATGGACTTAATTGATATTTATAGGACACTCCATCCAAAAACAACAGAATACACATTTTTCTCAAGTGCTCTTGGAACATTCTCCAGGATAGCTCATATCTTGGGTCACAAATCAAGCCTTGGTAAATTTAAGAAAATTGAAATTTTATCAAGTATCTTTTCCGACAAAAACGCCATGAGACTAGATATCAATTACAGGAAAAGATCTGTAAAAAATACAAACACATGAAGGCTAAACAATACACTACTTAATGACGAAGTGATCACTGAAGAAATCAAAGAGGAAATTTAAAAATACCTAGAAACAAATGACAATGGAGACACAATGACCCAAAACCTATGGGATGCAGCAAAAGCAGCTCTAAGAGGGAAGTTTATAGCAATAAAAGCCCACCTTAAGAAGCAGGAAACATCTCGAATAAACAACCTAACCTTGCACCTCAAGCAATTAGAGAAAGAAAAACAAAAAAAAACCCAAAGTTAGCAGAAGGAAAGAAATCATAAAAATCAGATCAGAAATAAATGAAAAAGGAATGAAGGAAACGATAACAAAGATCAATAAAACTAAAAGCTGGTTCTTTGAGAAGATAAACAAAATAGATAAACCATTAGCCAGACTCATCAAGAAAAAAAGGGAGAAGACTCAAATCAATAGAATTAGAAATGAAAAAGGAGAAGTAACAACTGACACTGCAGAAATAAAAAAGATCATGAGAGATTACTACAAGCAACTATATGCCAATAAAATGGACAATCTGGAAGAAATGGACAAATTCTTAGAAATGCACAACCTGCCAAGACTGAATCAGGAAGAAATAGAAAATATGAACAGACCAATCACAAGCACTGAAATTGAAACTGTGATTAAAAATCTTCCAACAAAGAAAAGCCCAGGACCAGATGGCTTCACAGGCGAATTCTATCAAACATTTAGAGAAGAGCTATCACCTATCCTTCTCAAACTCTTCCAAAATATAGCAGAGGGAGGAACACTCCCCAACTCATTCTACGAGGCCACCATCACCCTGATACCAAAACCAGACAAGGATGTCACAAAGAAAGAAAACTACAGGCCAATATCACTGATGAACATAGATGCAAAAACCCTCAACAAAATACTAGCAAACAGAATCCAACAGCACATTAAAAGGATCATACACCATGATCAAGTGGGGTTTATTCCAGGAATGCAAGGATTTTTCAATATATGCAAATCTATCAATGTGATAAACCATATTAACAAATTGAAGGAGAAAAACCATATGATCATCTCAATAGATGCAGAGAAAGCTTTTGACAAAATTCAACACCCATTTATGATAAAAACCCTGAAGAAAGTAGGCATAGAGGGAACTTTCCTCAACATAATAAAGGCCATATATGACAAGCCCACAGCCAACATCATCCTCAATGGTGAAAAATTGAAAGCATTTCCACTAAGATCAGGAACAAGAAAAAGTTGCCCACTCTCACCACTCTTTTTCAACATAGTCTTGGAAGTTTTAGCCACAGCAATCAGAGAAGAAAAGGAAATAAAAGGAATCCAAATCGGAAAGGAAGAAGTAAAGCGGTCACTGTTTGCAGATGACATGATACTATACATAGAGAATCCTAAAGATGCTACCAGAAAACTACTAGAGCTAATCAATGAATTTGGTAAAGTAGCAGGATACAAAATTAATGCACAGAAATCTCTGGCATTCCTATACACTAAGGATGAAAAATCTGAAAGTGAAATCAAGAAAACACTCCCATTTACCATTGCAACAAAAAGAATAAAATACCTAGGAATAAACCTACCTAAGGAGACAAAAGACCTGTATGCAGAAAATTATAAGACACTGATGAAAGAAATTAAAGATGATACAAATAGATGGAGAGATATACCATGTTCTTGGATTGGAAGAATCAACATTGTGAAAATGACTCTACTACCCAAAGCAATCTACAGATTCAATGCAATCCCTATGAAACTACCACTGGCATTTTTCACAGAACTAGAACAAAAAATTTCACAATTTGTATGGAAACACAAAAGACCCCGAATAGCCAAAGCAATCTTGAGAATGAAAAATGGAGCTGGAGGAATCAGGCTTCCTGACTTCAGACTATACTACAAAGCTACAGTAATCAAGACAGTATGGTACTGGCACAAAAACAGAAATGTAGATCAATGGAACAGGATAGAAAGCCCAGAGATAAACCCACGCACATATGGTCACCTTATCTTTGACAAAGGAGGCAGAAATGTACAGTGGAGAAAGGACAGCCTATTCAATAAGTGGTTCTGGGAAAACTGGACAGCTACATGTAAAAGTATGAGATTAGATCACTCCCTAACACCATACACAAAAATAAGCTCAAAATGGATTAAAGACCTAAATTTAAGGCCAGAAACTATCAAACTCTTAGAGGAAAACATAGGCAGAACACTCTATGACATAAATCACAGCAAGGTCCTTTTTGACCCACCTCCTAGAGAAATGGAAATAAAAACAAAAGTAAACAAATGGGACCTAATGAAACTTAAAAGCTTTTGCGCAGCAAAGGAAACCATAAAGAAGACCAAAAGACAACCCTCAGAATGGGAGAAAATATTTGCAAATGAAGCAACTGACAAAGGATTAATCTCCAAAATTTATAAGCAGCTCATGCAGCTTAATAACAAAAAAACAAACAACCCAATCCAAAAATAGGCAGAAGACCTAAATAGACATTTCTCCAAAGAAGATATACAGAGTGCCAACAAACACATGAAAGAATGCTCAACATCACTAATCATTAGAGAAATGCAAATCAAAACTACAATGAGATATCATCTCACACCAGTCAGAATGGCCATCATAAAAAAATCTAGAAACAATAAATGCTGGAGAGGGTGTGGAGAAAAGGGAACCCTCTTACACTGTTGGTGGGAATGTAAATTGATACAGCCACTGTGGAGAACAGTATGGAGGTTCCTTAAAAAGCTACAAATAGAACTACCATATGACCCAGCAATCCCACTACTGGGCATATACCCTGAGAAAACCATAATTCAAAAAGAGTCATGTACCAAAATGTTCATTGCAGCTCTATTTACAATAGCCCAGAGATGGAAACAACCTAAGTGTCCATCATCAGATGAATGGATAAAGAAGATGTGGCACATATATACAATGGAATATTACTCAGCCATAAAAAGAGACGAAATTGAGCTATTTGTAATGAGGTGGATAGACCTAGAGTCTGTCATACAGAGTGAAGTAAGTCAGAAAGAGAGAGACAAATACCGTATGCTAACACATATATATGGAATTTAAGAAAAAAAAATGTCATGGAAAACCTAGGGGTGAAACAGGAATAAAGACACAGACTTACTAGAGAATGGGCTTGAGGCTATGGGGAGGGGGAAGGGTAAACGGTGACAAAGCGATAAAGAGGCATGGACATATATACACTACCAAACGTAAGGTAGATAGCTAGTGGGAAGCAGCCGCATAGCACAGGGAGATCAGCTCGGTGCTTTGTGACCGCCTGGAGGGGTGGGATAGGGAGGGTGGGAGGGAGGGAGACGCAAGCAGGAAGAGATATGGGAATATATGTATATATATAACTGATTCATTTTGTTGTGAAGCTGAAACTAACATACCATTGTAAAGCAATTATACTCCAATAAAAAAAAAAACCTTTAAAAATATCTGTGTCTTTCAATCTAATACATATAGGAATTTAGAATACGGTAAATGTGACATTTCAAAAGATCAGGTAAAGAGTGTGCTAGTCAATGAACAACACTGCGGCAATTGCCTATAGTTGGGGGAAAAATAAAGCTAACTATTTAAACTTATGGATAAAAATAAAATGCTATATACGGCTAAATGTAAAAAAACAAATAAAAAACTATAAACTTGAAAAGACTTTCAAAAGAAAAGGAAAAAAAGCACAAAACCATAAACCCATGAAGAAAAAAAAGGTAAACAAAACTTTAAACTTCTTTATGACAAAAGAAACCATAAACAATATTGAAAAATACATTTGAAAACCAATGTGAGGCTGGGAGAAAATATTACAACTATATAACAGTTTAACATCTGGTATATATGAATAGGTACTAGAAATCAATGAGAAAAAAAAGAAAGAAAGAAAATCAGGTAAGAGGGGTATTTCTGACCAGAAGATTCTCTAGAATTGATTCATAAACTAACCTACTAGAATGACAGGTGTAGCTTGCCATCCAACTTTATTTAAAACGACACAGAAAAAAAACTGAAATAGACTAGTTAATATAACAGATGCAAGGAAATCTGGAATGGCTTCTCTCTATATATAAGATAGCAGTACATTTTATTTGGTGCAATTACAGAGGAATGACCTTCAGTTTCTTCACAAGCTAGCTCTTATTTTTGTAATCTCATCTCAAAGCTCACTCTGGCCTTATATATTCTTTGAAGTCAGAGTATTTAGAAAATAAGGAAGTTGAAATCCTACATCCAAGATTGAAAGGACTCTGCCCTACCTTTACTCAGAGACCAATTATACATTAACTAAACTACTATTATACTGTTTTTTAGTGGCATATAACACATTTTTGGGTAAGGCACCACAGTATCTTTATAATAATGAAGATAGTGATATGGATCAAAGGCCACTCAATTAATTGTGGTTGAAACTCTTAACGAGAAGAACAGAGTTCAAAATATTTATTTAGATAGGAAGTGGCTAGTTTGATAAGAACTCCTTGAACAATACACTCCCTCCCACCTCACCTTGATTTGATGGCTCAACAGGAGCTGACAGATAAGGGGTAGAAGGCATGGACAGCCTAGGACCCCCTAGATGTCAGCTTTGGACCGTGTTTCTTAATTCTGGGTTGCACAGCATAATCACTTGAGAATGTATTTTAAATTACTGATTCATAGCCCTAACTTCTCTTCCTTCCTTCCACCCCAAGAAATTTCTATTTGATTAGTCTGAGGTGGGACCTGGGTGATGGTACTTTTTACAAAGCTCTAAGCTGACTCTGATGGGTAGCTAGAGTTGAGATCTGTTGATCTAGAAATAGGGTTAATATTTCAAACCAGTTGAGAAGCCAAATGGACTCTGACACACACTTGATTGTGCATATCACTCAGCATATGTATTTCTCAGCAATAAAAATAAAGCTTGATACAAGGCTGTTTCGCTGGCCAAAAACAAGAAAATTTTTGTATCTTTACTGAGCATGGTTTAAGATTAATTATATACTTCTTGATGACTGTGGAATGGAAGAATTGTGCAGTTCTTTCCCTAACCTCATTCCCTCTACCTGTCTTCTCATTCCACCCAATGTGGACAAGAGATGCTATGAAATAGCCCAATTCAAGAACATGCAGATGGCTAACAGACACCTGAAAAGATGTCCAACATTGCTTATCATTAGAGAAATGCAAATCAAAACAACTGAGAGATATCACCTCACACCTACTAGAATGGATATCATCAAAAAGTCAAATATTGGCAAGGATGTGAAAAAAAGGGAACCCTTGTGCACTGTTGGTGGGAATGTAAATTGGTGCAGCCACTATGAAAAACCGTATGGAGGTTCTTCAAAAAACTAAAAATAGGGGAATTCCCTGGTGGTCCACTGGTTAGGACACGGCGCTTTCACTGACATGGGCCTGGAGTTCGGGAAACTAAGATCCTGCAAGCCGAGGGGTGTGGCCAAAAAAACAAAACCAAAAACAAACAAACAAACCAAAAACAACTAAAAATAGAACTACCATATGACCCAGAAATTCCACTCCTGGGTATATATCTGAAGAAAACAAAGACACTGATTTGAAAAGAAATATGCACCCAAATGTTCATAGCAGCATTATTTACAATAGCCAAGATATAAAAGCAACTTAAATGTCCATCAACAGATGAATGAAAAAGAATATTTGGTATATATATATGTGTGTGTGTGTGTGTGTGTGTGTGTGTGTGTGTGTGTGTAATGAAGTATTACTCAACCATAAAAAATAATGAAATTCTGACGTTTGCAACAACATGGATGGACCTAGAGAGTATTATGCTTAGTGAAATAAGTCAGACAGATAAAGAAAAATACTCTGTTATCACTTATATGTGGAATCTAAAAATAAAGCAAATGACTGTGTGTAACAAAACAGAAACAGACTCACAGGTATAGAAAACAAACTAGTGGTTACCAATGGGGAGAGGGAAGGGGACAGACAAGATAGGGGTTTGGAATTAAGAGGCACAAAATACAGTGTAAAAACTAGATAAGAAACAAGGACATATTACACAGCACAGGGAATATAGCCATTGTTTTGATCTAACTTTTTTTTAACATCTTTATTGGAGTATAATTGCTTTACAATGGTGTGTTAGTTTCTGCTGTATAACAAAGTGAAGCAGCTATACATACACATACATCCCCATATCTCCTCCCTCTTGTGTCTCCCTCCCACCCTCCCTATCCCACCCCTCCAGGTGGACACAAAGCACTGAGTTGATCTACCTGTGTTATGCGGCTGCTTCCCACTAGCTATCTATTTTACATTTGGTAGTGTATATACGTCCATGCCACTCTCTCACTTCATCTCAGCTTACCCTTCCCACTTCCCGGGTCCTCAAGTCTATTCTCTACATCTGCGTCTTTATTCCTGTCCTGCCCCTAGGTTCTTCATAACCATATTTGTTTTTTTAGATTCCATATAACCATATGTGTTAGCATACGGTTTTTGTTTTTCTCTTTCTGAATTACTTCACTCTGTATGACAGTCTCTAGGTCCATCCACTTCACTACAAATAACTCAATTCCTTTTCTTTTTATGGCTGAGTAATATTCCATTGTATATATGTGCCACACCTTCTTTATCCATTCATCTGTCAGTGGACACTTAGCTTGCTTCCATGTCCTGGCTATTGTAAATAGAGCTGCAATGAACATTATGGTACATGACTCTTTTTGAATTATGGTTTTCTCAAGGTATATGCCCTGTAATGGGATTGCTGGGTCATATGGTAGTTCTATTTTTAGTTTTTTGAGGAACCTCCATACTGTTCTCCATAGTGGCTGTATCAATTTACATTCCCACCAACACTGCAAGAGGGTGCCCTTTTCTCCACACCCTCTCCAGTATTTATTGTTTGTAGATGTTTTGATGATGGCCATTCTGACCAGTGTGAGGTGATACCTCACTGTAGTTTTGATTTGCATTTCTCTAATGATTAGTGATGTTGAGCAGCTTTTCATATGCTTCTTGGCCATCTGTATGTCTTCTTTGGAGAAATGTCTATTTAGGTCTTCCACCCATTTTTGGATTCGGTTGTTTGTGTTTTTGATATTGAGCTGCATGAGCTGCTTGTATATTTTGGAGATTAATCCTTTGTCAGTTGCTTCATTTGCAAATATTTTCTCCCATTCTGAGGGTTGTCTTTTGGTCTTCTTTATGGTTTCCTTTGCTGTGCAAAAGCTTAGAAGTTTCATTAGGTCTCATTTGTTTATTTTTGTTTTTATTTCCATTTCTTTAGGAGGTGGGTCAAAAAGAATCTTGCTGTGATTTATGTCATGGAGTTTTCTGCCTATGTTTTCCTCTAAGAATTTTATAGTGTCTGGCCTTACATTTAGGTCTTTAATTCATTTTGAGTTTATTTTTGTGTATGGTGTTAGGGAGTGTTCTAATTTCATTCTTTTACATGTAGCTGTCCAGTTTTCCCAGCACCACTTATTGAATAGGCTGTCTTTTCTCTGTGGTATATTCTTGCCTCCTTTATCAAAGATAAGTTGACCATAGGTGCATGAGTTTATCTCTGGGCTTTCTATCCTGTTCCATTGATCTATATTTCTGTTTTTGTGCCAGTACCAAACTGTCTTGATTACTGTAGCTTTGTAGTATAGTCTGAAGTCAGGGAGTCTGATTCTTCCGGCTCCTTTTTTCTTTCTCAAGATTGCTTTGGCTATTCAGGGTCTTTCATGTTTCCATACAAATTGTGAAATTTTTTGTTCTATTTCTGTGAAAAATGTCATTGGTAGTTTGATAAGGATTGCACTGAATCTGTACATTGCTTTGGCTAGTATAGTCATTTTCACAATATTGATTCTTCCAATCCAAGAACATAGTATATCCCTCCGTCTATTTGTATCATCTTATTTTCTTTCATCAGTGTCTTATAGTTTTCTGCATACAGGTCTTTTGTCTCCTTAGGTAGGTTTATTCCTAGGTATTTTATTCATTTTGTTGCAATGGTAAATGGGAGTGTTTCCTGAATTTCTCTTTTAGATTTTTCATCATTAGTGTATAGGAATGCAAGAGGTTTATGTGCATTAATTTTGTATCCTGCTACTTTACCAAATTCATTGATTAGCTCTAGTAGTTTTCTGGTAGCATCTTTAGGATTCTCTATGTATAGTATCATGTCATTTGCAAACAGTGACAGTTCTGCCTCTTCTTTTCCAATTTGGATTCCTTTTATTTCTTTTTCTTCTCTGATTGCTATGATAGCCATTGTTTTGTAATAATTTTAAATGGAGTATAATCTATACAAATATTGAATCACTATATTGTACACCTGAAACTAATATAATATTGTAAATTAACTGCACTTCAATTTTAAAAAAAAGGAGAACAACAGTGGAAACAATAGGGACTGCCTCTCTTAGGATTACCTCTGATCTTTCTATAAAGTTGGGAAAATAAGAACACACAACCTCCTTTCATAAAGCTAGAAAGGTAAGAATTTTTGAAGAGGGTAATTCTCCAGTAAGTCACTTCAAGCTAAGAAAGATTGAGGCAGGTAGCATAGATAAGTTATGCTTTAGTTTTTGGGTGAACATTCTTGGAATTTAGCACTGATGACAATCTTTCTGGTCAAATTTTTCCTCCCCATCAACAGATTACGTAAGACCTTTAGGGAAAAGAGGAGAAATTCCCTTTCTTTTTCCAGTGTTGTCAAAAGACTTAAAACACTTTCCATTCTTTGGATTATTCATTTACATGTAAAATTTGTGAAATAGCACACAGGATTGTCCTGTCCAAAATTACCCTAAGTGTTTGTAAAAAGTACCATCATAGACTAATCAGACAGAAATTTCTTGGGAGAGGGGAGGGGGAAGGGAGGAAAAGAACAGGGCTATGAATCAGTAATTTAAAAATAATCTTATTGGGAGATTGGGATTGACATATGCACACTCCTATATATAACATAACTAATAAGGACCTAATGTATATAGCACAGGGAACTCTACTCAATACTCTATAATGACCTATATGGGAAAAGAATCTAAAAGAGAGTGGATATATGTATATGTATAACTGATTCACTTCGCTGTATAGCAGAAACTAAAAAACACTGTAAATCAACTATACTCCAATAAAACTTAAAAAAAAATGAGTCTCAAGTGATTATACTGTGCACCCAGGATTAAGAAGCACAGGCCTAGGCTGCCATCTCCATGCCTCTTACCCCTTGTCTATCAGCTCCTGCTGAGCCCTCAAGACAGGGTGAGGTGATAGAAAATGCATTGTTCAAGGACCCTCTTATCCAACCAGCCAACAATTTATATCCAACAGAATTTATATCAAGAAAAGAACATTTCTAAAGAAAAATCTCCTCTCCCCCAGAAATCCATTATATGACCTTGATATGTTTTATTTTGTAAATATGAAGTAACATTCATGGATTCCAGGAAGAGAGCAGGAAAAAGCAAGAGAAATACAGTGAGAGAGAGAGAGAAGAGAGGTTTTAACTTCTAATTAGACACAGTCCACTCAACATGACACCGAGAAAGTGTAAAAAAGATCATTAAATATGATCACAGGGGCTTCCCTGGTGGCGCAGTGGTTGAGAGTCCGCCTGCCGAGTTCGTGCCCCGGTCCGGGAAGATCCCACATGCCGCGGAGCGGCTGGCCCGTGAGCCATGGCCGCTGAGCCTGCGCGTCCGGAGCCTGTGCTCCGCGACGGGAGAGGCCACAACAGTGAGAGGCCCGCGTACCGCAAAAAAAAAAAAAAAGATCACAACTACTCATTTTTAACTTCCTTTAAAACAGAGGGAAGCAAGCATGGATCACAGGAAAACAGAAAAGAGAGAAACAGAATAGCAACAGTAGATGAATCATTTTTTATTCATCCTTCATTAATTAGAAAGTCTTTACTGAAAACGATTATTTTCAAATTACTGTATTAAAAAAATGCACTGTAAAATTCACTAAAGTTGCGCGCGAGCTCGGCGTCCCAGCGGCGGGGTCGGCCGAACGCGGAAGGGGTGGAGGGAGCCCGCGGCGACGGCGGCGGCGGCTACAGCCGGGAAACGGCGGAGACCGTGGCGGGCACCCGGCGGCTGATCACCAAGCCGCAGAACCTGAACGACGCCTGCGGGCCTCCCAGCAGCTTCCTCGAGATCGATGTGAGCAACCCTTAGACAGTGCGGGTAGGCCAGGGTCGGTTCACCACCTACGAAAGCAGGGTCAAGACAAATCTGCCTATTTTCAAGCTGAAGGAATCTGCCGTTAGAAGAAGATACAGTGACTTTGAGTAGCTGCGAAGTGAATTAGAAAGAGAGATCAAGGTTGTAGTTCCCCCAGTCCCTGGGAAAGCATTTTTGCGTCAACTTTCTTTTAGAAGAGATGATGGAGTATTTGTTGACAATTTTATTGAAGAAAGGAAGCAAGGACTGGAGCAGTTTATGGACAAGGTCGCTGGTCATCCTTTGGCACAGAATGAACGTTGTCTTCATATGTTTTTACAGGATGAAATTATAGATACAAGTAATGCTCCATCAAAAATAAGACATGCCTGAAATTTGGCAAGAAGGGGCAAAAAAACTTTCCATGACTATTAATGATTCATACGCACCAGTGAAGAAGTTTTAACTTTAGTATGCTGCACAAAAACTGGTGTAATATGCCTTCAGTATACTAACATAATGCTCAGTTCTGTTTTGTTTTGGCAGTTGACAAGAAGTTAATTTGCTTTAGTGAACAAAATCCCTCATTCCAGCCTTTCCATATAAATAGCCCTTTCTTGCTGTTTTAATGTGGTACACACTGTAGTTTCACAAACCTGTTACTCCAGTATAACCTGCAGTGTCCTAACTAAAATTACTCATTTGGTCTTCACCTGCAGTTTTTGTGTCATGTTTGCTTCTCGGATCTGAGTAATAGAATTTTTCTCTTATCCCCTTTTTAATAGGTGGTGTCACGACCTAATTTATGTGTGGAAGCTAGTACACATTGGTTTCCAGTACCCTACACGTAAGATACACACTTGTGTGCAGAAGGTATCTCCCTTCAGGCTTGTAATCCCCTTCACATGGAAGATCAATGAGGAAAATCTTTATATTCTGTATAAAAACAAAATCAAATTTATATACTAAAATCATTTGTCTAAAAATTTAGGTTGTTTTCAAATAAAAATAAAAATGCATTTCTGATACACAAAAATAAAATTCACTGAAGTTAAAATACAGGCATATCTGGTTTTATTGTGCTTTGCTTTATTGTGTTTCTCAGACAATGCTTTTTTCTACAAATTAAAGGTTTGTGGCAATCCTGCATACAGTAAGTCTATCAGTGCCATTTTCCCAACAGCATTTGCTTATTTAGTGTCTCTGTGACACATTTTGATAATTCTTGCAATATTTCAAACTTAACTATATTTGTTATGGTGATCTGTGATCAGTGATCTTTGATGTTACTATTGAAAAAAGACTAAGATTTGCTGAAGGCCAGATGATGGTTAGCATATTTTAGCAATAAAATATTTTAAAATTAAGGTATGTATGTTTTTGAGATATAATCCTATTTCGTACTTAATAGACTACAGTATAGTGCAACTTTTAATGCACTGGGAAACCAAAAAATCAGTATGACTAGCTTTATTGCAATAATCACTTTATTGAGGTGTCTGGAATTGAACCCACAGTATGTCTGAGGTATGCCTGTAGTGACAAGAACACTAGGGAAAATATCGATATTAATAAACGATTATATCCGATACGATAAACATATAATTCTATTAAAAATACAAATATTTTGTGAGATATTACTATGTGACATCACTATGTGTTTTGCTGCCCTTTGTACTAATCTGTCCCCCAAACAAGATTGTGATTGACCTGAAAGAAAAGTAAGGACTTGAATTCTGGAGCTTCAATATCTTACCTGACGCAAGTAGAAGTCTCAAAAGGCAATGGAGTTAGCCAGATGTGAAAACAGAGTAAGGATGTAAAATACCAGATCGTCTATTGTACAGTTTATTGGAGGTTCTCACTAGAGCAGTAAACAAAGAAAAATAGTAATATTGCAAATTAACTCATTTAAAAACTGGATTAATTCATGTTCTATACAGGCACTATAGGTACAGAGCAGGGAAGAAAGTAGGTACCAATTCCCACCTTTAAGGAGTTTACATTCTTGTGAAGGGAGACAATAAACATTAAAAAAGTTAAATACAGAGTGTATTAAACGGTGATAAATACTGAGGAGAAGATAAAGTAGCAAAGGTAGATAACGGTTGCATGAGGGTGGCAACATTAGACTGTTTGTCCAGGGAGAGTCCCACTGGAAAGGAGAATAAAGACCTGAGAGAGTCGTGGGAATATCTGGAGGAAGAGTATTCCAGGTGGAGGAAAGAGTAAGCAGGAAACAAAAGCAGCTTGGAGTATTCATGGAGCAACAAGGAGACTGGTCTGATTAGAGCAGGTGATCAAATGAGTGTGAGATGAGGTCAGAGATGGAGTCTCAGGGACTCCACTGAAGAACCCAGTGGACCAACGTAAGGATTAGAGATGCAAGGAGAACCCATGGCAGAGTCTAGGTCCAACATAGCAGAAAGGGTTCAGAAGGTCACACAATCTGAGGAGCAAAGCGCCTAGGACTGAATTTGGGCAGCTGAAGAAAATGCTTGAGGCAAGGAGACTGGTATCAGTGGATAAAGTTTTGAGAAAAAAAGAAGAGGAACCTATTCTGTAACAATCCTGGCTTAGTTTTATTGGTCTGTATAAATTATCAAGTGAACATAAAATTTCTTCCTCTTTCAGCAATAGATACGCTAGCTCAGGTTGATTTGCATGAGGAGAAATATAAAAAAAAGAAATCTAACCTCCCATTTATCAATTGATTTTCTGTGTATAAGCAATTATTTGTGCATTTATTCAAGTGAGCAAATGAACAACTGCAACTAAAGTATTGCTTTATAATCCTGTAAGGTCCAGAGTCCAGAGTCTCCTCCTGTTTCTGATTAATTCCATACCGCACCTAGCTACAGAGCTCAGGAGCCAGAAACCTGATTTGCATGACTGAAAATTCTCTCTGACCCAAGGATATTGCCTTGGGTGGTATAATCTCTTCCCCCTGTGTTTGTAGAGGGGACACAAAAACATTTCAAAATCCTGCCAACACAACTCAGAACCAAGTTGAGAATTTTCTATGGGCCACAAGTGACAGTCGTGAAACAATTTCCTGCCAAAGATGCTTACTTATCCAATAGAGCACTGCAGAAGATTTCCTATGACTAATGAAAATCATGAGGGTGAGTTTTATTTTTAAATATTGCTGTTATTGTTTGTGCTTGTCTCTGTGTGTGTGTGTGTGTGTGTGTGTGTGTGTGTGTGTGTGTGTAGGAGAGACAGAGACAGAGAGACAGAGAGACTAGGTCTAGTGCTTCTAAGAGAAGTATTTGAGTCACAAAGATAGAGCAGACCTGAGGGCACAAGACATAAGACTTAGATCTTTTACTCTCTCAAGTCTGATCCACCTGACTGCCACACATCCTTTTCTATATGTCATAAGAACATTACTTATTTCAAAAATATAACCAGAAATTAGCAATTAATAAGTGTGCTATTTGCATTCTAAAGTCATGAAAAATTACCTTATAGGATTGAAAACCAATACTCTTATACTGGCCACTCTTTGTAATAATGAAATAAAAGCTTCTTTTAAGGAACGTGTTGCTGTGGAATTCCAAGATGCTTTTAATATTCATGGTAAATACATTTTAATGTGCAGTAATTGGGCATTTTAGGAGTAGAGATCCAACCTATAGTGGCTAATATTCTGATTCATAGTAAATCCTGAAAAAAACTGATGTATAATGAGACTGTGGGTAAGTAATTAACCTTCTCTGTTTGGAAAAATAAACAAGGACAACTCATGGACAGATAGAGAGTGGAAAATGTTATTTCTGGCCATCAGTGGGGTATTATTCAAATTATCCTAACATAAGATTTATATATTGCTCTAAAAAATTTTTATGCAAGAATGTGGTATTGGACTACTTTGATGTTAACTTTAAACATTTAAGTGTTTTGCAATATTTAATGAACTCCTTTTTGTCACTGTTATTTTTTCAGTAGAATGGTTGGATTGTACAGGTAAATTTCCCCTGTGTTTTCTTCTTTTTTTTTTTTTTTTTTTTTCTTTTGCGGTACGCGGACCTCTCACTGTTGTGGCCTCTCCCGCTGCGGAGCACAGGCTCCGGACGTGCGGGCTCAGCGGCCAGGGCTCACGGGCCCAGCCGCTCCGCGGCATGTGGGATCTTCCCGGACCAGGGCATGAACCCGTGTCCCCTGCATCGGCAGGCGGACTCTCAACCACTGCGCCACCAGGGAAGCCCATAATGTTATAACTTTTGCTTCAACCATCAAATGTATTCCAGAAAACTCAAAAGGAAAAGGAAAATCTATCATATTTGTCCATATTTGTTCTCCTTCCTTTGTTCTGTCTTCCTTACTGATGTTCCAAGATTCCTTGTTTTATCATTCCCTTTCAATTTCAAGACTTTATTTAGCCATTCCTTTAGGACAGGTCTGCTGGCAAGAAATTCTCTAAGTTAACCTTAATCTGAAAATGTCTTTATTTCCCTTTCATTCCTAAAGTGTGTTTTCACTGAGTAGAGAATTCTGATTGAGTTTTTTTTTTCAGCACTTTAAAAATATTCTGCCACTTCCTCTGATTTCTGTGGTTTCTGATTAGAAATCTATTATAATTCAAATAGTTTTTCCCATAAAGGTAAAGAATCATTCCTCTACCTTCAAGATTTTTTTCTCATTAATTTTCAGAAGTTGGATTATGATGTGTCTCGGCATGGATTTATTCAGGTTTATCCTATTTGTGGTTTGCTTAGCTTATTGAACATATAAGTTAATGTCCTTTGTCAAATTTGGGAAATTTTCAGCTATCATTTCTTCAAATACTTTTTCAGCTCCACAGTCTTTCTCCTCTCCTGGGCCCCCAATGACATGTACATTAGATCTTTTGTTATAGCTCCACAGGACCCTGAGTCTTTATTCATTTATTTCAGTCTCTTTGTTGTTCAGATTGGATAATTAGTATAGTACTATCTTCAAGTTCACCGACTAATTCTTCTGTCATCTCTATTCTCTGCTAAGCCTATTCAGTGAGTATTTTATTTTGGACATTGTATTTTCTTAAATTTCTATTTTGTTCTCCTTTCTATTTGTTTACTGAGACTTTCTGTGTTTTCTGATTTGTTAAAAGTGTGTTCATAATTGCTTATTTTTATGATGACCACCATAAAATCCTTGACAGGTCATTCAAATATCTTTGTCATTTTGATGTTGATGTGTATTGATTGTCTTTTTTTTTTTTTTTTTTTTTTTTTTTGCGGTACGTGGGCCTCTCACTGCTATGGCCTCTCCCGTTGCGGAGCACAGGCTCCGGACGCGCAGGCTCAGCGGCCATGGCCCACGGGTGCAGCCACTCAGCGGCATGCGGGATCCTCCCAGACCGGGGCACGAACTCGCGTCCCCCGTATCGGCAGGCAGACTCCCAACCACTGCACCACCAGGGAAGCCCTGATTGTCTTTTTTTAATTTGAGATGATATTTTCTTGGTTCTCCCAGGTATGAATTGTGATTTTCTATTGTATCCTGGACATTTTGGGTCTTATGTTACGAGACTATGGATTTTATTTCCATCATCTGTTTTATCAAGGCTCAAATGGCACCAAATGTATGAGAAAAAGAAGATATCTCATATTGCTAAGTGAAGGTGGAACTACAGATCCCCCACTCAGCATTAACACTGTGGAAGGAGAGAGGCACTTTGTTACTGCTGTGTAGGGCTCTGGTCCTCTGCTGACACAACCTCACCTGGTAGAGTGAGGGCCACCTCATTACTGTTCTCTGTGTGATCTCCGTTGACTTGGTGGCAAGGCAGCGGGACTGGCCTCACTGCTGCTGGATGGGAATGAAAGTTCCAGCTCTCCTCTTTGCCTTCACTGACAACAGCCAGGACGAGAAGGGGTATCTTGTTAGCTGAGTGAAGGTGAACCTCTAGGCTCCTCAGTCTTTGCTGAATAGCGGGAGTGGGGCTACAGTTTTCTCTGTGGTGTTTGGTTGGAGTAGGGGAGTTATTGTCTAAAAGTTTTCATTTTGTTAGATTGCCTATTCCTGGTCCTGTGATCACAAAGAACAGGCTTTCCTTGGGGATTAGTTTATCTTCGCCCATTGGCATTTCTGGGTTGTTGGCTTCTCCAGCACCCAGCCAGGGATATATTAAGGAAAAAGAAAAAGAAAAAAAAAAACGGAGAACTCGCTACGTGTCATTTTTGACACCTTTCAGAGTCTTCTTGTATTTGTTTTATATATATATATATATATATATATATATATATATATATATATGTACAGTTTTAGGCTTCAGTTATTATGAGGAATAGGAAAAAGTGTGTCTATTCCATTTTGTCCCGGAACTAGGTAATCCCTTGGTTTCTTAATTGACTGATAATATTTTTTCTAATGTCTTCAACCATTTGAACAAACATTCTCACCAAACAATTAATAGACTTGAGTTTATTTTCTCTGGACACATTTCTTTGGCTTCTTCAATCAAACACAATTTATCTCACTCACCTTTGGTTGATGGTGTCTCTTACTTGACTAAAACCTGAGTTATTAAAAATTTTTTTGGTTGCAGCGTGATTTTTCCTTTTATATTTTCATGAAAAAAAATTTTCTATAATGAGATTTTAAATTTTATAATTTTTACCACAGTTGCTTTACAATAATTTGAAAATATTATAATGAATGCTAGTCTGGTAATGCCAGTGTATATTGTTAACCTTTAGCAAAGCTACAGTATCTTTGCATAATAAATACATAACTCAATAATAAAATAATCCACACCCTAATGTACCTTAAAATGTTTTATTCAAAGTCTACTTTTTTTCTCCTTTACTTGTTTTGACATGATTATGGTTCCCTGGTAATAAAACAAAGATATAAAATAAAGTGTTGCAGTGCTGTGACAGTCCAGCCACTCAAAATGATGTGGAGTTATAACTGTGTCACTGCACTTCGTCTTGATGCAACTACTCATCTCTGTTACTGTAGTGAAAAGGCAGCTATAGACCATATGTATATGAATAAGCATAGCTGAGTTCAGTGGACAGCAAAATTTGAATTTTTTATTTTTGTGTCACAAATACTATTCTTTTCATTTTTCCAATGATATAAAAATGTAAGATCCATTCTGAAATCACAAGCCTTCCAAAAATGTATGTCAGACTTGAGTTGGCCAATCCCTGCCCTAGATCACGTTTAGCTTCATAGGATACAGCAAAGTGATGAGGGCATATCTGGAATCTGGCAGAGATCCCCTCATTTACTGTGAAGTGTCCACACTCAGCAACCCTTCACAACCCATGGGAGAAGCACTTCTCTAACCCCTGGTCTACAATGAGATATTCAATCCCACACTGTTTTCTGAGTGGCTGCTGCAATCCACCCCTGTGATACTTAGAAGTAATGAGATCCCTCAAGTCTATCTATGAAGATTGAAACTTGGTCATAGACCTACAGGTTACTTGAAGTATAGAATAAAACTTCTATTGTAGAAACAGCAGTAAGATTGAGCTGAATGGTAATATGAAAATTCTCTGGCATAACTTTTTCAGAATCTCACCCCAAAGTAGATGACGTAGACACTTTCCCTGCAACTCACCTTCTCTGCCTCTTAGTGGTGTTCTTTATTATCAATGTATCCCGGGAGGAATATCGCAAAAATGGTAAGTTACTAAATATTTAAATAATTAAAGTCATGACATCTTAAGAGAACTGTCCAGTACTCTGACAGACTTTGACATGGTTCCTGAGTGGTGATGATAACAGAGAGGAGCAGAGTATGAACTTCCCATTATAAAAGCAGAATTGGAGCCAAGAGATGTGGCAGTCTCATTCCATTGTTTACTTGTGGCTTTTGATGGGAGCTCATTCATTTAGTTCTGGACAACACAGTTTAAGAGAGTTTGACAAACTGCAAGTCATCAAGTGTACCATTCCCCCAAATTGCAAAGCTTCTAAAAACATTTCTTTTAAATTAACAGAATAAATAAATAAATAGTGGAAATTTCTCAACTATTTTGATAACCCTTCATTGAGAGTAGATTCTCTCAGTCTCTGTTTCTCCCTCTCTCTCTCTCTCTCTTCAGAGTTATCTCAACTGTTAGCATAAGAAATAACTACTTGAAGTTGTAAAGAGTCATATTTGAGCTCTATATATAAGGAAATATTTTAATGGTGAGACATTTTTCATTATTTAATATACCTGAAAAAAAGGTCATGAGTTGACTAACCACTGATACCACTTAATTGAAATCTTAATGGTCATACACAGGAATTGTTTTTCTTATATTAAAGAGTAGATTTCTAAATCAGATGGAGGATTGAATTATAATATATTTTATCGTAAAGAATGTGCAAGTGTAAAGAAGAAATCCTATATTCTCAAGCAAGATTTGTAGGGTGATGTTAAGAAAAATTTTACCACAGAGTTTTCACAATTTTTTAAAGTTGCTGTAAGAAAAAAATTATTATCTCCTTAGAAAAATAAAATGTGCAATATTTTACAAATTCAAAAATCCTGAATATGCAGAAATTTTCAAAGATACACACTGGGATTTTTTTCAGTATAGATTCCTAGATGGCATTAGGAATCAATGAGTATTAATGAATGAAATCCCACAAAAATATTTTATTCTAAAAACAAACACACTGAATTTAAATAAATGTTCTTAAGTAAAATCAAGACAAAATTTTTTAAAACTCAATTTAAATGAACACAGTCAACGCAACAGAAAAATGGTTATTGGCACAATACAGGAAGCAAAATTTGAACAAATATCTTTTAAAATTCCTAATAATAGATTAAAACAATCCATATAGTATTAGAATCTACTTCAAAGGATAGAGCCACACAATCCAACTGAAGGAATTCAAACATCATAGCTATGGAAGGGCTAATTGCAAATATTTCACTGAGGACTATTATAGAACAGGCAACAGGAAAGCTACCGTTCTACTCTCTTAGGCTGATAAAAGAGATGGATATGGAAACACTAAAATCCTCCAATGGGGTTTTGACCTGGGTCCAGATTTGTGACAGCAGCAGTGGCAACAGCAACAGAAGTGACATCAGTGGCTGTAGCTGTGGCAAAGAGGAGGAGGTTCTCATTTGTGCAGTGAGAGGGCCTGCAATGGAGGCAAGCTTGCCCATCTGTCCCCAGAGCCTATTCCTGTGACATCTGCATAAATATTAACTCTCCGTTCTGAGTGTTGGAAGAGAAACAAATATTCATAGTAACTTTATTTGTATTAGCAGAAAATTGGACACAAAGCAAATACCTTTCAATAGATGAAAGGTTAAATAAACTGTTATACATCCATACAGTGGAATACTATTCAGCAGTAAAGTAGAGCAGACTATTGATTTATACAGCAAACCTTTTGGAGTTACACTGTTCTTTGTGAAAAAAAAGTCTATTTCAAAAGATTATATATTACGTCATTCTATTTGTATAACATTTGAAAAATTACATAACTATAAAGATGGAGTGTAGATTAGTGGTTGACAGGGTATAAGAGCTGAACAGGGTTGTGGAGTAGGAATATAAAGAGATTGCATGAGATATTTTCTTTGTGTTATGGAATATTTCTGTATCTTTATTGTGGTGCTAGTAACTTGACACTGTATAGGGTGGAACATTACATAAACACAGACGTACATACACACCCAGACACACATACACATCAATGCATGGCAAAACGGTGAAACCTGGATGCTACATGTTGTATAGTTAATAATATTGTACCCATGTTAATGTATTGGCTTTGATATTTTGCTATAGTTATAAAGATGTTATCTATCATTAGTGGAATATGGATAAAGGACACACAGGGCTTTATATGTAAAAAAAAAGGCAGGAAAAGAGGGCTATGATTGCCATGCTGTATCAGGTAAAGTAGAAGAAACTAGAAATGAAAGAAAAATAAATTCACAACAGAGAAAAAGAAACTAAAAAACCCAGCCAAATCAAAATTTTAGAGCTGAAAAATATATCTGAAATGCAAATATTACTCAATTGACACAATAGCAGAATGTAGATGACGAAATAAAAAGACCAGAAACTGTAAGACAAATCTATAGAATTTTTTTTAATGTGAAGAATAAAAAGGAAAATATACTTAAACAATGAAGAGAGCTGTGGAGAAACTATAAGGTAATACCAATAGTTCTAACACAAAAATCATGAGATTCCCAGAGGAGAGAGCAAGATTGAGGCATAAAATATACCTTGAAAAGAATGTCAAAAATTTCTCAAACTTGGTGATGATTTACACTTAAGGTTACAAAATGCTTGGCAACATACAAGAAGAATAAACTTCAAGAATAGCTACATGCCTAGATACATCACAGTCATAATTCTTGAAAACCAAAGGTAAAGAAATAACTCCTGAAAGTTTCTAAAGGAAAACAGCAGAGAAGAAATGATTTAAGATCAGGTGGTTTCACATCAGAAATCATAGGAGTAAGAATACAGTGCATCAATAGCATTCAAATGCTGAATGAGAAGACTGTCAACCCAGTAGTCTATATATCCAGTGAAAATAGACTTCCTTCAGTGATAAAGACAAAATTAAGACAATCATGCACGAAAGGAAGGAAAGTCAAGGAATTTATCAGAATATTTGTTTAATAAGAAACTGTAAAGGAATTTCTGCAAGCTTAAGGGAAATGACACCAGAGGGAGTAATAGAGAGGAAAGGAAGGACATGGTGGATAGAAATAAGATGAAGAGTTTGTCTATTTCAGTTTTCATTCTGAAAATTAAAAATTTCTTCTATTTTTTTTAGAAGACATGAAGAAAGAGAAAGGTATTTTATCTTCATCTATGTACAAAGGATTTGATTAATTAATAACCTAATCAATTTAAACTTCTTAATTCATTTGTAAATTGTATCAATTTATTGGAAACAAATAAATTTATCTAATCTGTTTATTCAGAGAAAGGAAGGAAGGAAAAGGAGAATTTATCTCCACCCAAGTGGAAAATACATACCTGAAGAAAAACTCAGACTTGGATTGTATAAAAGCAATGTTTAGTACCTTGGCATTATGTAAAATAGAGTTTTGTCCATACAAGAATTAATATTTGATCCTCTGTAATTTTATTTATGAATTACTTCAGTTATTTTAATCAATATTTGTCTTACTTGTTTTGCAGAGAAAATGAAAGAAAATGGTGAGTTTCAAATTTTGATCCACTTACAAAGATATCGTTGCAGCAAACCCAGTTTTAGACAATAGTAAGGAAAAGGTTCCAGTATCTTCACATTGTATAAGGAAAAACTTCCCCCTGGTATACCAATCTATTTGAAACTCTGTTCTATTTGCAATTTGCTTCAATTTAATCTGTAATAAGTTTGTTCCTATTTGTTTTTCCAAATTGTCAAAATTTTTGTCTAATTTTTTTTTTCAGAGACAATGAAGGAAGAAAATAAGCCAGAGCAAGGTAGGCCTTTTATCTTCACATAAATATAAATTATGTAGCTAAAGCAATGTCAGCCCTTGTCTCTATGAGAGTAACTCTATGGGTATTTTGGCATTTTGTTAGAACCAAGGGCTTTGTTCATGAGTAAATGAATTTATTAGACCCTCTGTTATTTCATTTGTAGATTTCTTCTACTGATTTATTTTTTAGTTCTATTGAGGTAAAATTTATATAACATTAAATTAACAATTTTGAAGTGTACAGTTCAATGGCATTTGGTACATTCACAATATTGAGTAACTATCACTTCCATCTAGTTCCAAAATAATTTTATCACCCTAAAAGTAAATTCCATACTCGTTAAGAAGTCACTTCTCATTCCCCTGCTCCTTAGTCTCTGGCAACCACTGGTCTGCTTTCTGTCTCTGTGATCTCATATGCATGGGATTATACAATATGCCCCCTTTTCTGTCTGCCTTCTTTCACTTACATAAAGTTTTTGAGGTTCAGTCATGTTGTAACGTGTACTCGTACTTCATCCATTTTTAAAGCTGAGTAAAAGTTCGTTGTATGGGTATACCACATTTTGCTTATCCATAAGTTGTTGATGGGCATTTGGGCTTTTTATACCTTTTGATTATTGTGAATGGTGTTGCTTTGGATATTTCTATACATGTATTTGCTTGAATGTCTGTTTTCAAGAATTGGGGGTTTCTATACTTAGCAATTGCTGGGTTATATGGTGTACAATTTTTTTACTTTTTGAGAATCTGCTAAACTATTTCCCATAGAGATGGCACCATTTTACATTACAATCAGCAATGTATTAGAGTTCCAGTTTCTCTCCAATCTCAATAACACTTGTTATTTTTCAATATTTAAAATTATAGCCATACTAGTGCCTGTAAAGTGGTATCTCATTGTGGTTTTGATTTGCATTCCCCTAAGGACAAAAGAAGTTGAGCATCTTTTCATATGCTAATTGGCATTCCTTGGAGAAATACCTATTCAAATTCTCTGCCATTTTTAAACTGGGTTCTTTTTCTTTTTGTCGTTGAGCAGTAAGAGCTTTTTTCCTACATATATTTCTGATACTGGGCCCTTAAAATATATAATTTGCAGATATTTTCTCCCATTCTGTACCTTGTCTCTTCACTTTTTCGTCTTTTGATGCACAGAAGTTTTCAATTTTTTTATTAAGTCCAATTTCTCTGTTGTTTTTTCTTTTGTTGCTTGTGCATTGGTGTCATTTCTAAGAATCCATTCTCAAACCCAAGGTCATGAAAATGTAACTTTATGTTTTCTTTTTAGAGTTTTATAGTTTTAAGCTCTTGTATTTAAGTCTGATTCATTTTGAGTACATATTATGAATGTAGTAGAACATAAAACAGTGAATAAGAGAGTGAATTAATTACATGAATTAATAGTCAGAGGTTTTTCATGATGTTAAATGACTAATTGGATTTTCAAATAATGTGGTTGAAATTAAAAAAAAATATGTAGTATACTCTGTTTAACTTTTTGAGGGTCAGCCAAACTCTTTCCATAGTCTTGCTACGTATTACACAGTATTACATAGCACTGCATAGTATCAGGATTTGAGAGTGCTGCTGTACTCCAACGCTTCGTTCTTCTATTGTAAATTTCTTTCTCTAAAAACAAAATACACAGGCAAATGCATGCCCCATTTTTTCTCTTTTATCGCATATTAAGTTAAATTAAAAGAAAATAAATTATTTATGAATCATTGGAGTAGATTGGTTAAAAATAACTAACAGTTATATGCTTAAAACTTTCTACCGGAGAGACCTGGTAATGGGAGAATTATATTATAATGAAAGTCAAAGCAAATAATAACAAAGAGAATGAGAGAGGGGCCATATGCAGATGAAACAGTTTTACATTTTATAGAAAATAGAAAATGGGTATTATTAGTACATAGCAGAGCAACAGTGATCATAAAACAGAAGAGGAGGCCTACCCTCCTGTATAAACCTTTAACGATTTCCAGACATATCAATGTCAAAGGCAATGAAGAATTAGAGTGCATCATGGAGTTGAAAATAGGGTGTACATGGAAACAACTTTTATGAATTTTCCCAGTATGAATTTTACTGCCATATACTCAATAATCTAGGAACTTGCTCATCACACAAACAAAAGACAACTAATACTTCATCTTTATAAAAATTGAATTTCTCTAAAGAAAAAAATTTCTTAACTATTTGCTACTTAGAAGGGCTCCAAAATAATGGCTGGCTCTACCTCTTATGATCCTAAGGAGGAATTCACCTTTTATAGAGCTATTTCCAGAGACAAAGGATGTCCAGTTTGCTTTTAAATGGCCTTACTTTTAAATATGAATTCATTACTAAGCCTCACCCATCATTTGACATGTTGTTCAACAAAGAGGATGAAAAGCTTTTTTTTTTTTTTTTTTTTGCGGTACCCGGGCCTCTCACTGTTGCGGCCTCTCCCGTTGCGGAGCACAGGCTCCGGACGCGCAGGCCCAGCGGCCATGGCTCACGGGCCCAGCCGCTCCGCGGCATGTGGGATCTTCCCGGACCGGGGCACGAACCCGTGTCCCCTGCATCGGCAGGCGGACTCTCAACCACTGCACCACCAGGGAAGCCCTGAAAAGCTAATTTTAAAAATGATGTTGAGGACTTCCCTGGTGGCGCAGTGGTTGGGAATCCACCTGACAATGCAGCGGACATAGATTCAAGCCCTGGTCTGGGAAGATCCCACATGCCGTGGAGCAACTAAGCTCTGCGCCACAACTACTGAGCCTGTGCTCTAGAGCCCGCGAGCCACAACTACTGAAGCCTGCACACCTAGAGTCCGTGCTCTGCAATAAGAGAAGCCACTGCAATGAGAAGGCCGCACACCGCAACGAAGAGTAGCACTTGCTTGCCGCAACTAGAGAAAGCCCGCGTGCAGCAATGAAGACCCAACGCAGCCAGAAATAAAATGTAAATAAATAAATGTTTAAAAAATGATGCTGAGCTGCCCAGAGATAATACAGAGAACAGATTATTTTATTGGATAAAATAGTTAATTTTGATGTCAGACAGACTTTGGATAAGGTTCTGACTCTGAAATAAGCAACTGTGGGGAGCTCAGCAAGTAATGTATCCTTGCTGTAACCTCAGTTTACACTTTTGCGTAAGTTTAATAACTTTCCCGGAGCACTTTTGATGATCAAATGTCATGCTACTTCTAAAGCATGTATCACAGAGTCTAGTATGGGGAAAGCACTCAATGAATGTCAATGGTAATTGTCATGATGGTGGTGATGATGGTGATGATAGCAATGATGTTATTAAGTCTTAATAAGGACTTTAGGAAATCATTTTGTGGGATTTTAAGTTCAGTCATGATAAATTAAAAATTCTTTATCTACTTTACCACTTGGCAAAGAGCAATGTTGACCCCTATATATTTTACAGTAAAACACCCAGAAAATAAATGTTTTTTTCCCTCTAAAGTGGCTAACCTATTTTATATATAGAATAGGTGAAGAGATTTTTGGGAAGATTTTGTGTTTGTTTTGTTTCTGTTTCATAGTGATTTTTATATTACTCTTTTTTATTTTTCAGATCAAATTAAGAAAGAAAACGGTAAATTTAATGATTTTTTACAAAATATGATCATATTAGCTGTTTCATAAGAATTCTTATATTACTCTTTTTATTTTTTCAGATCAACTTAGGAAAGAAAACGGTAAACTCTTTTTTTTATTTATTTTGGGCTGTGTTAGGTCTTCGTTGCTGTGCATGGGCTTTCTCTAGTTGTGGCGAGGGGGGCTACTCTTCACTGTGGTGCACTGACTTCTCATTGCGGTGGCTTCTTTTGTTGCGGAGCATGGGCTCTAGGTGCGTGAGATTCAGTAGCTGTGGCACGCAGTCTCAGTAGCTGTGGCACATGGGCTTAGTTACTCCGCGGCATGTGGTATCCTCCCCAACCAGGGCTTGAACCCGTGTCCCCTGCATTGGCAGGCAAATTCTTAACCACTGCACCACCAGGGAAGCCCAGAAAATGGTAAACTTTAATGACAATTTATAAGATGTGATCTTTCTATAGTGATTTTTCTTGCTTCCTCCCTTTTCCGTTCCTCCTACCTCCTCTGTGTAATTTTCTCCTTCGTGATTTTTATTCATCCTTACTGTATTACAACTTCCGTTACCTGTTTCTCTCTTTGTTCTTCTCTTGTCAGTTAACTTACTTTTCCCATCATTCTTCTCTTTATCTAATGTATTATTTTTTGATTTTCTCCATGCCAACAATAACTCCTTGTCATGGCTCTGAGATGAGCAAAATGTTAATGAGAATATATCTGAAAGAGCTCTTGTGGTGCTTACTGTGCCCACAGTCTGATTCTAAGAAAAATTCAAAAGCTCTTCTATGCAGGACACTTTTTAAAAAGTACAGTCGATTGTTCCTTGTAGAGAACGCCACTGTTTTCTACCTTGTGATTGAAGCCTCAACTGGCTGCCCCAGGGGTGGAGATTTAGGGCATAGTGTTACAGAGTCTTCGTTTTGCATTTAAACAGACCTGGTTTCAAATCATTGATCTGTCCATTTACCAACAGAAACTTCTTCATGTTATTGACCCCTTTGATTCTCAGATCTTTCTGTTTTGAACAGAGGAGCACTACTTCACAATTATTTTGCTAGTATTAATTACATAAAGCCTTTAGCAAATATTTAAGTCACTGGAAAATTGCGTAAGTTGTAGCTTGTATTGCATGACAACATTGCAGGTGATGATAATCATGACTCTCAGTATTCTAAATTAGATTAGAAAGAATACTTCATGGAGGAATTTGATAATTTCCCTCTTGAATTTTAACTGTAAAATTGTCTATATTAACACATAATATGTTTTCTTTCTTTTTTTTTGAAATGTGTTGGAGAAAACAGTATATCATCCTTCCAAGTGAGTTTAATTTTTCTTTTCTCTGTAACATTAAAATGAAGTTTTTACTTTTGTTTTTCAGAAAAATTGCAAAAGGAAATTGGTAATTGTATTCTAATAGTTAACTATTTGCAAGATTATGTCCTCCTCTGGTGATCCCTTGCTTCTCTTCATTCTTTCCCCTTAACTCCTTATTTTAGGTATCTCTTGCATTTCCCTTTTGCCTCTGTATACTGCAGCTATCATGTTAGGAATAATTTACCTGCTTACCTTGATTAAGTCCTTAAAATCATGTGATTCAACTTTATTTTATCCATGAAAATAATTTCAGAAGGGAGCAATGGCTTGACTAATGATAGAAATGATTATGATAAACTCCTCAGAAGAATGCATGTCTTTTTTTTCTGTATCTTCATCTCTTTGGGAGTCCCCATCTTACATGTGCATCTTCTTTCAGATGAGAGGAAAGCTCAATTTAGGAATGGTAAGTAACTCAGGAGTTCTTTCATGGGATCAAATTCCACAAATAATAAGACACCTACCCTTTTCTAAACCTCCTTCCCAGAAAAAGTCAGGAGTAATATACCATTGCATGTGCTCATTGTGTAGAAGCATAAATGGAAGAGAATCTGTAAAAGTGAGTTAACTCATTTTCTTTCTTAGAGTATCTTTTTTACTGAGATGGAAAAGAAAAAAAATGTAATTGTTTTGATGGGTATTTCCCAAGCTTTCCTTCCTTTCTCTTCACTTCCCTCACCACTCTTTTCTTTCCTGTTTCAGTCTTTGCCTCACCTTTTCAATTCTTTATTTTTTCACATCTTTAGTCTTTGTCTCGCTCTTTTCAATCCTTTATTCTTTCACCTCTGTTTTTCCTAATTCCTTACCTTTCTCCTTTCCTCCTTGCATTCCTTCCATTTCGTCCATTATTCTTTCTTTCCGTCTTCATTTCTCAAACTATCCACCTTTCTTTCCATCATTTCTTTATTTTCTATGTTCCCTTTTTCCTTTTTCTTCCTTCTCTTGCTTGTAGCTTGATTTTTCTTCTAACTTTACCTTTTTTCTGTACATATACACAAACCCAGCCATTTTCAAATTAAAGGGATGGTCACACTATGGTGAGGAAGGAAAGGGACAGAGAGATAAATAAGTAACTGAATACTTAGAGAATGCCAGTGATGAGAGAGGAAAAGATATGAGAAGGACCAGGGAAGGGTAATAACATTTTCTCATTTTGTTCACTTGCAGGCTGGCAGAAGACATCATTGTACCCCGGTGAGTACATTGGCCTGAAGATGATTCTAAGACATATAATTAAGCTCCTAAATTCTATGAAACATCATGCTAACTACCACATGATGGAGAAAAATATAGAAAGCACAACTTGTGGTCCATAGCAAACATGGCAAAAAATGATCATTTTTAAAGTATTTTTAAAGTATTTTTAAAGTATTTTTTAAAGTATTTTTTAAAGTATTTTTTTTAGTATTTTTAAAGTATTTTTTTTAATTTTTTAAATTTTTTAAAGTATTTTTAAAGTATTTTTCTTCTCATCTCTTTCTTACCTCCATCTCACAAGACACAAGTTAATTAAAGCAGATTCCAAGAAATGAAAGCAGAGTATAATTTTCTCTTCTGTGATTTTTATTTATTCTTACTATATTACAACATCAGTACTCCTTACATAACTCAAGGTTATGAATTTTTTTCTCTAATTTTTCTACTGAAAATTTTATATTTTTAGCTGTTACCTTTAGGTCTATAACACATTTTGAGTTAATTGTTTTGTGTGCATTAAGGGAAAGATCTAAATATGTCTTTTTGTATGTGGATATCCAATTGTGTTAGCACCAACTCTTGAAAAGAGTGTACTTTTCCTCATTGAATTGCATTGGACCCTTTTGAAAAAAATCAATTGATCATAAACTGAATTCTGGACTCAAATTTCTGTTCTGTTGCTCTAATTTAGTTTACTCTTCTCTTTTTCAGTCCTTTCAGGGAGAAGCTTAAGCTGTTGGTTTAAGATAATACTCCTTTTCTACTTCAGACATTTAAAGCTCTAAATTTCCCTCTAGGCACTACTTTTAGCTGCATCCAATAAAGTTTGGTAGGTAGTGTTTTCATTTTTATTCAATTCAAAATATTTTCAAAATTTTCTTTTGATTTCCTTTTTGATCCACAGATTATTTATAAATATATTGACTAATATCCAAATGTGGTTTATATCTAAAATTTTCTTCTGTTTTTTATTCCTAATTTAATTTTATTGTAACAAGAGATCATCCTTTTACGGGCATTCTTTTATTAATCATTTGAAATATTTTTTCATGAATGAGTGAGTCCCAATTTGATGTGTGCCTTTGTTACTTTCCATGTAAAGTGATTATTTCTGACAATTTTTCCAGTCTTAATTGTTGCTTTCGGTGAGAGGATTTGCTGAGCTATTTACTCAGCCATTCCAGAAGAACTCTTCATGTTATCTTTGACATTTTTCTCCAAATTTAGTAGGCTTCTCAACATTTCCTGACAGTTTCATGTGTTAATAATTATATCCAAAATACAACTTTAGACATATTTGTCAATCTCATTTTTTTTCTTATATGTTTCCCTTTATGATTGCGCACTTGAAGCTACCCGGTAAAACTGAAAAAAGTCCATCATCCTGATTTTTGCTCATTCTTGATTTTCCTACACTTTGTTCAATGCACTATTCCCTTGAGCTGAGTGCACTTTTAATTTCATCTCTTATTTTAGCTGGCCTACAAAAGTGATGGCCATACTTGTTCTGTAAAGGCCAAGATTGTAAATACTTTAAGGTTTGTGGGTTATATGGTCTCTGTCACAGTTACTCAACTGTGCCCTTTTAGCACAAAAGCAGCCACAGGTAATACATAAAGAGTTAGCATCACTGTGCAACAATAAAACTGTATTTACACAAACATGGGGTGGGCTGGATTTGGCTCCTGGACCATAATTTGTTGACTCTTGGTCTAGAAAAAATCACCTTTTAAACTTGAAAATTTACACATTTGGGGAGTTTTTCATTTATTTTGATTTATGTTTGAAAAAAAGGTGAATAATTCTTTTTTAAATGAATAGTTTTTTTTAAATAGGATGTCAATAACAGATCCAAGAATACTCTCTTTCAAATTAACTCCTGTAGTCCTGTTTAGGGCACAAGATATGTTTCCTAAATGATCATAGGAAACAGTTTTAGCAACTGTTTTGTCTCTTCTTATCATGGATGTCTCTACATGCAGTCAGTTTTATCTGTTTTGTCACTTCTATTGCCTAAGCATTAAACCAAGACCACATGCTTTTTAAGTGTTGGTTATGATATTTTGCTTTCATTTTACAATGTTGCCGAAATACCAGCTTCCCTGTGCACCGAGGCGGAACAGAAATACGGAAACAGGGATTTTGGAGGAAGAGAGAGATGGCTTTATTTTTCTTCCAGGCAGCAGGAAAGACACAACAGGCTAGCGCCTCAAGAACTGTGCCCCCCCACTCCTTGGGAATCAGGGAAGATGTTATATGTGGGGCTCGAAGTCCAGGGTATATGATAAGAATCAAAGTAGTGAAGGTCTTGCCTTCTTCCTTTCCTTTGCATTATTTCAAAACAGTCATAGCTGGTGTCAGGCCGCTCGGTAATTGGGGTCCTGCAGTCTGGTAATTGTGTCCGTTTGCCTCTGGTTTATCGTTCAGTGACCTTGTTTCTGAAATGCAAAAACTATAGGGGGTGATTTGTTACGAGGGGTGTACAGAATGTAAGTGCTGGGACCTAATAAGCTTAGGAGTAAGGGGCACGGGTTGTAATTCACACAGAGCTAGGGGTGATAGGTACAGAATGTAAATTACATAGTGTCAGGAAGTGAGGTTAGCTTTGTCAAGTACAAATCTAGTTAGTACAAATTAGTGACAGTTAAAGTAAACCAAGGAGTGATTAACTCTTTCAGGCCAGGTTACGTTTCTTTAGCCTGTTCGCTGTTCCCTTTATTTTCCTTGTTATCAGGGGAGGGAAAACTTCATTTCTACTTTTGCTGCAAGAACAACAGCACTTTCTGCGTTGAGCAGTGTAATTAACTTTGATTTTTACAAAAATCAATTCCCACATCTCTGTGGTTTAACCACACATACAAATTTTATGAATATACCTGGGTCAGTGGCTCTCCTGGGCAACTCTCTTCAAAATAGTAACTCTGAGAACAAGTTTTTTTTCCCAGTCTTCTATATTCTCAATTTTAAGGGCCTTTTAGTTATGGAATTGGGTGGGAAAGTGTTACAGTGAGAAGAAGAACAAAAAAAATCACATGAACAATTTTCTTGTCAAGCCTAGAACTGATATGGTTCCCTGCTGAGCACATTTTATCAGTCGCAACTCAGTCACATAGTCTCACCTAAATGCAGTGAAGGTGGTGAGAGGCAGACATGTAATTTTGCTATTTGCTTAAGAAGAGGGTAACTGTGAGTTGGGAATGCCTATAGTCTGCACCACATAAAGTATAAGCTAGAGGAAGTAATTCTTATCAGAATATTTAATAAGAAAAGCAGTGGAAACTTTAGTTCAAGCAAAAGTTATAGAATAAATTTGGATCCTTAGCAAAAGAAGTATCAAATAGAAAAAATTACCTCTTGGGGCACAGCAGTTGGGAATCCGCCTGCCAATGCAGGGGACACGGTTTCAAGCCCTGGTCCGGGAAGATCTCACATGCCGCAGAGCAACTAAGCCCGTGCGCCACAACTACTGAGGCTGTGCTCTAGAGCCTGCAAGCCATAACTACTGAGCCCGTGAGCCACAACTACCGAAGCCCATGCGCCTACAGCCCATGCTCCACAACAAGAGAAGCCCCTGCTCACCACAACTAGACAAAGCCCGCGCACAACAACGAAGACCCAACATAGCCAAAAATAAATAAATAAATAAAATAATAAATAAATTTTAAAACAAAAGAAAGAAAGAAAATTACCTCTTGTACCAGGAAGTTCACGCACTAGGTCTGATAATACATATTTCTTTTCTTTTCAGACTGGAGGAAAGAATTGTTCCAGGCTGGTGAGTCCATTCCCTGATGGCCGAAGAGGGACTCTACTCCTGACTCTCAGGATCAGTCTCAGGATTTGTAGATGAAAGAGTCCACGTGGGAGTACATGCATGTCCCACAAGCTCAAAGATATCTCAGGCTAATACAAATAGTTTCTCGGCTTCCAGGATCCCTGTTCTTCAGAGATTAAAAGGGTTATTGTCTTTGCAGTGAATATTACTCTGGATCCAGCCACAGCACATCCTTCCCTCACCTTGTCAGAAGGGAACAGATGTGTAACCTGGGGAGTGAAGTCTCAAGATCTACCTGAGGACCCACAGAGATTTTATTCCCTTCCCTGTGTGCTGGGTCATCAGGTCTTCACCTCCAGGAAGTGCTACTGGGAAGTAGAAGTCGGAGACCATGGAGCCTGGGACCTGGGAATTTGTAGGCCTCATGTAATGAGGAAGGGGAGGATTTGCATCACACCTGAGAATGGTTTCTGGGCCATCAGGTTTTATAAGGGTGAGTACTGGGCACTCACCTCTCCAGAAACGCAACTTACTCTAAAGGAGCACCCTGCCAGGGTGTGTATTTTCCTAGAATATGAGGAGGGGCGTATCTCATTTTATAATATGATAGATAAATCCCATATTCACACCTTGTCTCAAGGCTCCTTTGATGGGCCCTTAAAGCCTTTTTTCAGGCTTTGGTCCAGTGATTCAGGGCATTTGACCATCTGTCCAGTGCCTGAAGCAGCACAGAATCCCCTGTACTAGGAGTATCATATAAGCTGCAGGTCAGTGTGAATTGAAGCTTCTGATCATGACATGACTTCTAGACCAGAAGCAAATTATTTTTTCTTATCCATTTTTATGGTTGTCCCTATCCTTTTATATTCTTCATAAACAGCTCCCCCAAAGCATGGTGCAGGGTAAAAAACTGTGTTGCTTATGGTATGTGTAATGAAAACACTATTTTTTATATATATATATATATATATGCTCATATAATATAATCATATTATCACTGTAAATATACGTAAGAAACTAGTGCATGTGATTGCCCATACAGTATTGTAATTTCTTTAAGATTACAAATTTAAAATGACAAAGGTAGAAATACGGGAAGAATACCTTTTATTTTATACTCTTTTGTATCTGATAAAGGGAAAATTTATAAATGGAATGGAATATTTATAAATGGAATATTTCTTGCCATATCAATAAACAAAGGATGTCACAGTCGTCAACGATTGCAGCCCTCCAACATGAGATGGTGAGCTCTGAGGAAACTCAGCGTTGAAAAGAATACCTGCAATCTAGCAGCTGTCAGACTGCAGCCACTCCCTGAGGTGAACCCTGAGGAAACTCAGGGTGTGAAAGTACAAGATACTGGCCCCAGATAGCTGAGGTGCACATCAAAGGAGCGATTTCAGTGAGCCCAGACTCATCTATGTACGCATCTTCCCATACATAGAAAAGAGCTAAATTCCTTAATTTGAGATATCTGGTTTTCTTTAATTAACAATAATCTTTTGACGTTCCTGACTACCTGCCCTTTGTTGCAAAACTCCTGTATATCCTGGCTCCCCAAGAAGATGTGGTACATTTATACAATAGAATATTACTCAGCCATAAAAAGGAATGAAATTGGATCATTTGTTGAGACGTGGATGGATCTAGAGACTGTCATACAGAGTGAAGTAAGTCAGAAAGAGAAAAAAAATATCGTACGTTAACGTATATATGTGGAATCTAGAAAAATGGTACAGATGAACCAGTTTGCAAGGCAGAAATAGAGACACAGATGTAGAGCACAAACGTATGGACACCAAGGGGGAAAGCGGTGGGGGGGGATGAACTGGGAGATTGGGATTGACATATATACACCAATATGTATAAAATAGATTAATAAGAACCTGTGTATTAAAAAATAAAATAAAATTCAAAAATAAATAAATAAATAAAATGTAATTTGGAAATTATTTGCCAATCAATTTACCTCCTCTTTTAATGAAAAACAAAAGCAATATCTTGGGCCACATGACACCTCAGGTGACTAGAAGTTAAATAGAAATGCAGTTCTGTAGTTCAAGAAAGAGATTGAACAGGAGATGTAGATATGGAGTCATGAATATGCGGGTGAGAGCTGATTTCTAAGGCGTAGATGGGAAATAATATTTAGGAGGAAAAGAGAAGAGAATCTAGGACTGAATCCTAGAAAACAAACATTTTAAAAGCCAGTGTAAGGAGCGCCTGCAAGGAAAAACAAATGATTGAGACAGATAAGTGGAAGGGTTTGACATTGCAAAAGCCAACAAGGAGAAAGTGGCAAGGAGAACGCTGTGATCAGGAAAGTCCCATTCCTCAGCTAGATGAGTTATTTCATTCATATTTGTTTGGTTGTATGTTTACATATTTATTTATATGCTACCTTATTCTAAACGACAATTTTGAACAGCTCTTTAAAAATTCTTTCAAAACAACAATACAATACTAAAGAAATGAAATTAAGAAAAACGAAAAACAAGAATTAAAATGTAAAATAAAATAAAGAGAGTTTATATCCAAAATGCACAATTATTAGAAATATATAAGCCACAAATGGACCTTAATTTCTAGCAGTGAATACAAGGAGGGAAACATGATCAATTATATTCATTCAACAAATATTTAATAAGCAGCCATGATATAAAAGGCATTGAAATCCCAGGCTTTGGGCATCCATATCCCTTACGGGACTTATACTCTGGAAGAGACTTGGGCATCAATCAAGTAATTAGGACTAACTAGAAACTGAAATAACTGCTCCAAAGTTAAGGAAGGAATTCTGTGAGACCGAATAATGAATGCATCCCATTCAGACTGAGAGAGAGCCTGAGGATCAGCTGAATAAGTAGCAATGAACCAGAGAAGGAGTTCAGAGGAGACAGTAAGATGAAAAAATAAATTTGTTTCTCCATAGCAATGCCGCTAGTATGTAGCCCCATCTTACACAAAGAGTTTGGTTCTCAGGAAGGTAAAACTTACGCACGGTCAAAATAACCCTTGAAAATCCTTTATATTACTCATCAAGTACAGCTACATGGCTAGGTTTGGACTACCCTATGCATAAAGTAAACATGTGAATGTATAATTTCATAATAATGAACATAATATGATAAACAGGGTTGCAGTAAGTGAAAAAATGCATTTTAAACATTGAAATCACACTCAGTGCCTGAACAGTTTCAAATGGTGAGATACCCTGGGGAACAGAGGTCTCATCAGCAAACAAGAGTTAACATCTCCCTTTTCACATTCAAACAAGGTTGACGTGTCCTGAGTCAAGTGAAATAGTTTTCCATTTACATTGCTGCCTTGTTCTGCTTGGTTCTTTTTTCTTTCCTCTTGCAGAAAATTCATAGTTGAACTTCTTTGCATTCCTATGATATTCAACCATTTCTTCCAAACTCTGAGGCCAGAGAAACCCTAGGGGTTCCTCAGAAAGAGGACATACCAGTTAATAGGTTGAGAAAGGTACCTTTAAAAATCCCTACACTAGGGCTTCCCTGGTGGCGCAGTGGTTGAGAGTCCGCCTGGCGATGCAGGGGACGCGGGTTCGTGCCCCGGTCCGGGAAGATCCCACATGCCGCGGAGCGGCTGGGCCCATGAGCCATGGCCGCTGAGCCTGCGTGTCCGGAGCCTGTGCTCCGCAACGGGAGAGGCCACAACAGTGAGAGGCCCGTGTACAGCAAATTAAAAAAAAAAAAAAAAAAATCCCTACACTAAGCCCAGCCATAAGTCCAGTCAGGTCATCCTTTATGACATTCCCTGGTGTGGACCAGGGCAAATGCCAAAAGCCAGGTCACAGAAGCAATCTCCAGACAGGATGAGAGGAAGTGGACCAGGGACCTGGCTTTCTACTAACCTGGCTGGATCAGATGCAAGTGTATAGAGGACCAGATAAGTGTGTGCCCTTCAGCACAGCGCTCCTCTCACAGGAGCTTTTGTAAAGTACTGAGTGGCAGTATTCCCAGTCACTCCCAGATGTGAGATTCATGTCTCTGGTGGTACCTGAGAGGATGATTTTAGCTGACACATGGGTGTTAATCTTGATCAACACAGGATTATTACAGTATCCCACCACCTCCATGGGAAAAGCCATGTGGTATGGAAAATTAGAGGAAGAAAAAGAGAGAAAGAAAAGAGGAAAGAAGGTGGGACTCCATGGAATTGAAAGATAAGCCAGGGAACTCCCCCAGTGCGGAGGAAGAGATGTCCGGTCTGAGCCTAACCTGAGAGAGAGAGTTTTTCCCCACAGAGCTTTGTGTGGTGGGAGGACACGCAGGGGGTCTCAATAAGGGGAAGCAGAAGTCATTTGGGGATGTGGCCTCATGCGGAAACACCCTGACCTTCCTTCTGCGGACTCCTCCCCCTCTGACTAAAGAACTCTGCACTCCATCACATACAGTCTTCACTGAGACCACACAGTGTCAGACAGGTGAGTGTAGAAGGTGAGAGGCAACAATCAAATCAAATAGAGAGAATGAGGCAATGGAAATGCCAGCCGAGGACTCTTTGATTAAATGGATGCTGGACAGTACTCAGCTGTGTGGATGAGCAAGCTAATAAAATGGGGAAGGGGGAACTTCCCTAGTGAAGCAGTGATTAAGAATCCGCCTGCCAATGCAGGGGACACAGGTTCGAGCCCTGGTCCGGGAAGATCCCACATGCCGCAGAGCAACTAAGCCCGTGCACCACAACTACTGAGCCTGCGCTCTAGACCAGCAAGCCACAACTACTGAGCCTGCGTGCCACAACTACGGAAGCCCACGCGGCCTAGAGCCCGTGCTCCGCAACAAGAGAAGCCACCGCAATGAGAAGCCTGTGCATCGCAACATAAAGTAGCTCCCATTCGCCTCAACTAGAGAAAGCCCGCGCGCAGCAACGAAGAGCCAACGCTGCCAAAAACAAATAAATAAACTTATTAAAAAAAAATTAGCCACGAAAAAAACCCTTTCTGTTTAATTAAATGTTTTCCTAAACAACATAATAAAAGACACAGAAAAGTACTTTGCAACTTTGACCAATATAACTTCAAAAAAACTGATAACAAAATTATACATCTACATAACATTTATATCAGTCAATTCTGACAAAGCACTACCATACTGATGACCTTAATCATTCTTTCTGGAAATACTTAGGCAGCTGGTCCCCTTGTTTAAAAAGATTACTCCTCTGTTGTGTGGATAATTCGTATCACATGAACATCTTCCTTTTCTCTCTATTTCAAAGGAAATATGCCCATAGCTTATCCAAAAGTAATATAGTGTCATAAAGGTATAAGATAAATGGAAGAGGGGATAAATATAACAGGAAATATATTAACATAAAGAATACTTAAAATCCACATGAGGACCCCAAAGAGTACATTTGTGTGACCTCAGTGTTGGGGTAACCATTATAATGAATCTGTCAATGCCTCAACTACTCTTTCCCACGCACTGGGGGCAGGGCAGGGCCCTCCTCTAAGCCACACTACAGTTGAGATGTTTATATCAGAGTCCAGCCAGGAGACAAAAACCACATCAGTCATTTGAAAGGGGAAAATTGAGATGAAGAACTATTAACTACCAAAAGGTAGTTAGCTTATAAAGAAGGGAAAGAAAGCTCTAAGGAATACAGAAATAGCAGATATGGGGAAAACACACTACCTCTAGGGCTGAGGCAGACCCTGCACCTTTGGCCACTCAGCTTCCACACACACCATTTTATACACAATTGAACTTCCACGTAACAGCACCACAGCTCTGCCTTCTCACCGATCAAGACAAAGCTAGCCTTGCAGGGGAAGACGTTCTCACCCTTTCCCCCAAACGAGGAGACAGACAGACCCAGACGTTGGATCCACACTGCTCCTCAAATGTAATCACGATACCTTTGACTCTTCTGCTACCTGAAGACTGTATTACAAACATAACCTCCAACAACTTGAATAAAAGCACAAGGGTAAGAAGAAGAAAGAGGAAGAAAATGGATAATAAATAGAAATCAACACACACACGCACACATACACATGACAAGAAAGAGAAAACATGCAAAGCTATTAAAGTCCTCTTTCTGTAATTGATCACAGGGTAGATCAGTATCCATGACTGCCTTCTTCCACTTCCTACCCTCTGTCTTCTCACCCCAGAACCACAGGTCAGATTCTCTACCGGGTCAAGTGACCACAACTTCATTCCCAAAGGTCTGGCTCCTTAATAGTACCGTTTCCTTTCGTTTGCTGTGGTTTTCCATTAACCTTTACCATTGGACTTGGAAGTACTGAGAGGCAATACATGGATAACCGGCTCCATGCTCATGGTCAAAGCTTTCTACAATTCACCCTGCCCCTGAAAATTCTCTTCTTCATTTACATCTTAATTTGGATATCAGTTCTTTTATTTCCATCTGCTGTTGACAGAAATGAAAAACCCAGATCCTTCTCCTTAATTCCTTAAATGAACACAACACAAGTTTTTCACAGGTAACAGAAATTTACTGAGGTTTGGAAAAATGGGTGTGTTTTATCCATCACAGAATATGAAATACATAAAATAAAATACTAGACTTCTTAGAAGTCCATCTGCCACCCGTTTCCCTGGAAATTTTTGGATGACCACATTTTCTGGCTTAATAGTAAAGTTCCCCCAAAACAGATCTGGGGACCAACCATCAGTCTCTGGGTTCTTCTGCACAAACTCAAATTGGATACAGTAAACACCACTTTATTCTGCAGAGTAATTCAATCTATCACATCCAAACAGTATAAAACCCTCATGAAATATTTTTCATTACCGAAAGAAAAACAACTTCCCATAGTAAAATTCAGGCTACCCCAAAACGCGCTCAGAGTCAGCCTTTATAATCTGCTCCCTGAGCACAAGGCAAGAACTGATGATTCTCATAACCATACACCCAGGAGTCTGCCTCCACAGCAACAGGGCAAGACTCCCAGCCATCCAGGACTCACCGCAGAGGCCTCTGTAACATGGGGTCTGCAGCTCCATGAAGACCCACAGCGAGGGGTCCAGGACAGTGACGAGCCCTATGGGGACACAGCCTCCGGTTTGCAGGGGAGTAATGGAGTCTCAGCCACTGAGGGAGCATTAGCAGCAGAGCCTGAGCTGAATCCCTCCCCTGGGAGGCTCACAGGCTCCTCCAGAAAAGAACTGTTATGGGGCACAGGGTGCCCCTCAGACCATCCCTCCTTGGAACAGATGGTCAGGGACACATCTCCTGACCTGATCATGAAATATGGAAAGATGGCCCCAAAGAAGGAAGCCCGAGGGAAGGAGAAAATGTGGGAGCCATCAGTCATGTTGTAGAAAGAGACATCCCCTTCCTCATGGTCCAGGAACACCCCTACCCTGTGGGGAACCTGTCTGAGGGATAGCCGAGTCAGAGGTACAGTACGGGCACAATGTCCACTTTTATACTGCCCCACAACCCAGAACCCCTTATCTGGGGATTCTACATACCAGCCGTTCCTGTTCACATCTTCCCTACAGACCCCCAGAGCCCACTCGCTTTGGTCTCCATCCCTGATCTCCACCTCCCAGTAACAGCACCCTGATGTGATGCTCTCAAAGCCCAATACGCTGCAGGTGTCTTCTGAGCTCACATTGGTGTCCTTCCAGGCCACAGTCGTGTTTTCATGAGAGACGACAAGGTTTGAATGGGCAGATCCTGGATCCAGAGTGACAGGCCCTGCAGAGAAAGTTGCCTATCATGCAAGGCCTTCCCCTGCCCCATAATAAGAGCACACAACCACCCCCGAAGCTGGACTCTCAGCTGCATGGGGAGAAGGCTAAGCCCCCCTAGATTAGAAACTTGTGACTCAAGTTCACAGCCTTCCAAACAGGAAAAGGATCCACAAGACTAATTTCAGAGTTACATATGTCACAGGGCCCTGAGGACCAGCCTGGGCTCCAAAGACTGAAAAATATCTATTTAGCATCCAATATCAGTCACAACCACCAGCCCCACCTATGCGACTATCAGCACCACAACGCCCCCCCACCACTGATGGTGCCAGGATCCACATCACCACTGAGAACTGAAGGAGAGGCCACGGGGGCAGCAGGAGGAACATCCAGAAAGAACACGAAGTCACTCACAGGCCTGGAACTTCTCCTTCCGCCAGTCTACAAGAGAACCACACGTTTCATATCAGGGGTTTGCAGAGACTACATATCAGGGTCAGAGCTTAGTCGTCTGAAGCATACTGATGTGAGAGGTATAAAGGAAAATGTTTTGGAAACTTTCAACTGATGCATGTATTTCTTTTCTCTCTCCCTCTCTCTCTCTCTCTCTCTCTCTCTCTCACATACACACACACACACACACACACACACACACACACACACACACAACCATCATGCTTCAGCCTCCCTTGAAGGCTAAGCCATAGAACTTAATACTGAAGAATTGAGAGGCCTGATATCAATTTGAACATAAATTGATATTTCACCAGATTTCACTATAAAATGAAGCTTTCTGAAGTCCCTAGCCACTCACCCATCCTGAAAACTAGGTTTTCTGGAGAAAGAATTGGGGATATCAAAATTTCCAAGGCTTTCACGTAATTATAAAGAATTAATCGAGGGGCTTCCCTGGTGGCACAGTGGTTAAGAACCCGCCTGCCAATGCAGGGGACACAGGTTCGAGCCCTGGTCCAGGAAGATCCCACATGCCGCGAAGCAACTAAGCCTGTGCACCACAACTACTGAGCCTGCACTCTAGAACCCGCGAGTCACAACTACTGAGCCCGCGAGCCACAACTACTGAGCCCACGTTCCACAACTAACAAAGCCCGCGCACCTAGAGCCTGTGCTCCGCAACAAGAGAAGGCACCGCAATGAGAAGCCCGCGCACCAAAAGGAAGAGTAGCACCTGCTCGCTGCAACTAAAGCCTGCACACAGAGACCAAGAACCAACACAACCAAAAATAAATTAATTACTTTAAAAAAAAAGAGTTAATTGAGCTACAGTAGAAACTAACACAACATTGTAAAACAACTATACCCCAATAAAAATAAAAAACAAAAAACAGAGCTTATGACATGGAATGTCAAGTTTCCCTCTAGAATGTTGTACTTAATTATTTCCTTTCGTCAGTTATAAAACTACCTTTTCATCCCATCTTTTGATAGGTAGTGAAGATATATGTTTGTTCATGTGCTTATTGATTTGGAATTTCTTCTTTTATGAATTGCATGTTTGTGCCAGTTCCAGTGGGGGGGGAATTTTATACTGACTTACACTAGGTCTTTCTCTATTTAGCATTTTAAGCCTTTGTATGTCACATCCAGGGCAAGTATTCTTCCTTTTTGCCATTTTTGTTTGTTTGTATTTTGTTGTTGTATTATGGTGTTTTGATGAGGGAAGTATTTTATTTTTATGAAGTAAAATATGGCATAATTTTTTTAAAAAAAGAATTAATTGAGCTGAACGTGCAGGTTACCTCTAAGCCAGCAGTAGAGAGAATACAACTTGGCTTAACTGAACTCGAAAGTTGACTATAAACCATTAGTGGAGAGAATTCGGGATACAGCATCAGAGAAATCTTGCCCACTTAGGAGGCAACGGAAAGGTTTCAAGGAAGGGAGACAGATGTTCAAAGTGAGAAAGACACACATTCAGTAAGAGGAAAGACACTAATGAATTCTCTTCCCCCTTTTCGCAGGGTTAGTGAAGCAAAAACACCCCTATATGTGAGGGAGAACCCAAAATACTGGAACTAGTCATCTGCTTCCCCCTCTAGTTGCCCAGAGAGGTTGTAAGCTTCCAGGAGAACCTCAGTGAGAGGCCCCCAAAGATGTCATTGTTCTAAACCCCAAAATGTGTAAATATGTTGTGGTAAAGGGAACTTTATGGATGTATTAAGAACCTTGGGATGGGGTCAAGGGTAGGCGGGAAACAACAGTGCCTAAATAGCTAGACAGGACCTGCCGCTCCTCAGCTGACCCCAGACCAAGAATCTTAAGGACCAGGTCAGGCTAGTCCCCCCAGGATGATGGCCTGATATGACTAAGGGAGAGCAGAGGGACCCCTTCCTCCACTGACCCAAGGCCACATAATCTCTTCCAACCTCCATACTCCCTTTTGGGAAGAAGAAAGGAAGCTCGCCGCCAACCAAAGCAGAACCTATATGAGTCATGGGACCCTGAAATGTCTGCACTGGGAGAGCTGTTGCCTCCAACAGGGTGAAGACTCGGGAACAAGATCAGAACATTTGTAGAAGTATGTAAATGACATTTCCGTGCACATTGGGGGTGCAAATTTGTGACTACCATCCCCACGTAATACAGGTTCATGCAGAAATTGGCATTTCCGTCTCTGTTCATTTGATTGATGGAAATAAGATCACAAAAACTGGCCTGACCCATGTGACCCTTTGAGAAAAAAAATGAACTTTAACTTACTTGTTCTTCACCAAGACACTAGTTGACACCCAGCTATAAATTTCTGTATCACGAGTGATAGAGATTAACAAGAAGAAGGGGGAGGAGGAGAAAAGAGAGTTGGCATTTAATTGTGAGACTCCACAATGTATCGAGTGTGATGCTATTCTTCACTTAATTTCCACAGCAAATCATTAAATTACAAATTGTTTTGCCAGTTTTATGAATAAAAAGAGATCAAACATTTGTTCACCTCACACTATGAACCTGCCAATATGAAAATGTTGATTCTAGTGTAATGGGATTTGTCCTTACAAAATAGAAGGGTTTACAAGATACACATTAACGCACATGCTCTTTAATCTAGCAGGTAGGGGGAGATGGTAAAAGAGGACGATCTGATCCTCCTGTTTAACATATAAATCCCAGGGAGAATCGGTAAGAATCCCTAAGACGAGATCCTCAGTCCTCATGCTTTCTTCACCCCTTGGTTTACCCCTCTCTGTCTCTCATGATCTATACTCCTGACTGTAAACAAAAACATTCCAAGCAGGGAAAGGGCATGTTACACAGGCTTTGAGGGTATAGATCTTTAACTCACCCCAAAGCTAAAGGGTCCTTGGGACAACCTTACATTGCACTAGGATGCCCCATACCACACTCCTGCCCTGACCACTACGGGAAGATTGCGATGGTCTCATTATCAGAGGCAAACTCAACTAGAGGGTTACCTCAAAATGGCTTAAAAATAAATGTGTCTTGACTGAAATTTCTCAAAGTGGTATCAAGGAGTTGATTACACTTCGTGCACCCAAATAACTTGCACATCCTCTGTGTGCTCCCCAACTCAAACCACCATGGTTGTGCCTTGTGGTCTCTCTTCCACCACTACAGGCAACCCCAATCTCTATAAGACAAATCTCAGACACACTACTTCCTCCTCATCTCCTCCTCTCTTCCTCCTTCTGGTCTTGTCTTCCTTGATTTGCTCCACACCCATTCTCTGGGAAAGAATCGTGACTCCTCTATGTTTCTTCACACATTGCCCCTAATAAACCTAACCAGGAATGAGCCTATCAGTGAACACAGAGTTCTCCGAAAAGGAGACATAATGGTTGTTCCTTTTTGTTCCTATTACACAAACATATACACAGGATTTTTCATATAATTTCAGATCTTTCACAGACCCTCACCCCAGGAGTCCATCAACATCCCAGAAGTTCTGGACCCCAGATCCAGAACACCTGCTCTAGAGCAACTAATTCCTCAGCAACCAAGGAGGCTTGGAGGAAGAAACTGAGCCTGGACAGGGAGTCAGAGGAAGCAGAGAGAAGACCAGTATCCCAGAGGACCAGGAAGAAGCGGGAAAACCAAAACTAGAGCCAAAAGGGGTAGGAATTTTGGAGCAAGAGGGATCAAGAACCAAGGGCCCCCTTGGGAAGACCTGAGTCCTAAGCAGGCAAGCATGATCTCTGAAATCTTCCAGAGGTGAGCGATTCGTGATCCACACGGTCATTCCCTGCTGCTGTCCCTCCTCACAACTGACCTCTCCATGGTCACTGCACCAGTGAGCAGTTCCAGCTGGGCCAGGTGTTTGGGGAGGGCGTTGCTAACCCTGACAGCGCCCTGCAGCAGAGGACAGGCCGGAATGAAGGCAGATCTGTGTTCCAAGGAGGAGTCCCTGCGGTCTCTGGATAGAGGCTACAGAAGTGACAAGGAGACCAGGGACACCAACCGCACCCTCATGTGTCCCCTGATGGAGAAGAGGGAAGAGTCCAGGTTGGGGAGGGGAGGCTACAGGAACTCAGAGCCACTTACCTGCATACAGCTGGGCCTTCCTCCAGGCTGAAAGGGAACACACCCTGGTGAGACCTCAGCCAGAACGAGCCTGCTCGCTGTGAATCCCCTGGCCCGTGCCTCCCCTCTGCTCTGCAGGTGAGACTAACTACGGTCGTGGAGAGGCTGGAGGGGAGGTGACCCCCTGCTATGTGCAGACAGCAGGTGTTGTGGGAATTTCCCTGGACCACAGGTCAGGAGCCCTGCATTACAGGCTGGCTTACACCACTGTCCCGCTGCTCCTGTGTGATGTTTGACAAGTCACTTAGCTGTTCTGTGCCTCAAAAACCTCAAAAATTCTTATTCTACTTACATTGACTTTTGCCACTAAGGATCAAAATGTTTCCTACTATGTGTGAAAACATTTTAGGGAAACAATATAAATTATTCAATAATTGTAAGAAAGCATCATCATATTCAGTTTTTTTCTGGCAAAGATATATTTGGGAAATAACTTGAAATGCGAACTATTTAAGGACAGGAATGTGAGCTGAGTTCTGGGGTAAAAGTGGCTAATGTTTCTCAGATGAAATATTTCTAGAGATAAACATCACTATTCTGGGGCATTGACAGCCCTTCCCATCACATTCCCACGCATGGTCAGCCCAGCTATGCCCCCATAACTTTTTGATCATCACCCAAAGAAACTAGGGGGAACAGACCCTCTTTGGATGCTGTTTTGGGGTGGAGACAGGAGGTCACACTCCTAAACTGAATCACCTCGCTGATCTGGATAGCTCCTTTGATGCAATCTCAGAGCACATGACTTTTGCTTCCAGGTACTGTCTGAAAACCAGGGGCATTCAAGGCTAGAAAACTATCAATATGGTGGGTCAGTCAAGGCTGGAATAAGACGCAGGGTGCATGATGGACCCTGGGGTCACCGTCACACCCAGGCTCCCAAGCACTGGGTGGGAATCAGCGGCCCAGATCTGGGAGAGCCCTTGCAGCTGGGTTCTGCCTCCCAGCAGCCTCCACTTCCGCCCCAGGGAGGGGGTCCACACGGCTGTGTCTGGACAGAAGCAAAGAGAGGGATGCCTTGTCACAGGAGCACAGGAAACCCAAGGACATCAGGAGAGTCACTCACCAGCCAGGTAAGCGGATTTCCTCCAGCCTGAAAGGCAACACACAGGAAGCAGGTGAAATAAGAAGCAGAATGTCTCCTCTGACGGGGACGCAGAGAGCTCGGGGGAAAAGCAGAACTTACCGAGTTCTGTCCGGAGTTCATCTGAAAGAGAGTGCAGAAGAAGCATGAGCTCCCATCCCTAAGAAAAAGCGTCCACAAAATACCACCTCTCTGTGTGTAACCCGGAGGAGGTTCTAACCCCAGACCCATCGGGGCCTCCCTGGCTCCAGCCATCCACCCTGGGTCTCCCCAGCCACCTGCCCTGGGCCCGGATTTCCCTGGAGCCCTGCACTCAGGAAGGCTCTGTGGTCGGTCATCCATCTCAGTGCGGCTGCCATACTCTCCAGCCCTGGCCACTGTCCTGCCTTACCCGTGTCCTTCAGCACCTCCTCCTTCGTCCGCCACTCCTGCTCCTTCTCCAGGCGCAGATTCTCCTTTTCTTGCATTACCAGTAACTTCCTGAAATGTTCTCTCCAGGTGTAATATCCAGCCCCAAGGAGCAGGGCCATCAGCACAGTCAGGCTCACTAAGAAAGCCAGCTTCCAGGGAGAGGCCTGGGGAAAGAAGGGCTCTGCGGCCCGGGCAGAGGCCCCGTCAGGGCCACCACCAAGACACCCAAGCCCAGGACACTCAAGAACGCCCGGCCCGCTCCCCCAGCCCTGCGGGATGCAGGGAGCAGCGCTGACCTGGGATGAAAATGGCCATGGCCTTCTCCTGGCCCAGGACAGTGTTGAGGACGGAGCAGGTCACGTTCCCTGCAGAGCTGTCTCTCACCACCAGAGCCACTTCCACGCTGAACAGCCCTTCAGCGTCCTGGCTGTGGGCCTCGGAGAACGCCGGGGACTTCTCTCCGCTGAGGTCTCTCCACTGCACCTGGGGCTTCGGGAACCACCCTGAGGCCGTGCACACCACGCGGACCCCATCCTCCTCGGGCCCTGTGATGCGCACCTGAGGGGCAGAGCCCACACCTGTGGGAGGCAAGATGTAGAGCCCAGGGGGGCCGCCTGGGTCCTGGGGACCCCAGCAGTGCCTATGTGCGCACAACTCCAGTGGGAGCCCTCACCTTGCAATCTGGGGCTCTGGGGGAGGCTGTTCCCTGCAGGGAGAAAGGCAGCCGCTCTGCCATGGGGAACACAAGGAAGGGGTGTGGGGACCTCCGGGGGCTCAGAGCACTGGGGCTCTTCTCCCCAGTCATGCAGGTGCAAGGGCTGACACCCAGTGGAAACAGGAGGAATGTGGTCCCAGGTCCCAGCCTTATCCTCGACTCTCCTCACCTCACACACTCTCCCAGGGCATCGGCTTCCACACCCACTGCCTCTCTTTGAAAATCACCACCAAAATTAGATCAGATGACAACCCTATCCCCTGAACTCCCCTTCCATACATCCACATCCAGTGGGTTATTTCCACCAGGACTCCTCACATACACGTCAAACTTAAAATTCCAGAACTGAATACGTGATTTTGCCCCATCTGTGATACACTGATTGTAAAAGATTCCCAAATCGTCACTCCCTCTTTATATCCAGCTGGCCCTCAGCCACACACTTTCTGATGCCTTCACACTCTGCCTCTGGGCCGGGTCAGGTGACTCAACTAGCCAGTGAGAGACTAGGCCATGTGACCCAAGCAGAGGTTCTAACATCCTCGTGCCATTGGGCTACCCTCTGCCACAGGGAGGCCATGTTTGGTCTGGTGCAGCCTTTTCAGCTGAAGCTTTCCTAGATCAACCAACACCCAGTTGAAAAAACCCAGCAAAGGTCCTTATGGTGGCCTCCTCAGCCGACTGTAAGGACAGATAAGAATTAAAATTAAGAGGCGTCATTCTCTGCATTGAAAATAAAGGAAGAAATTCCCCTCCCATCCTTTTTCTTAGAACACTTGCTTTAGAAAAACTGTAATTGTAGGTATTTTCTCCCCACTTCCTTTTTTTTTTTTGTCGATTTTTAATTTTTTGGCTACACGCCACACGGCACGTGGGATCCTAGTTCACTGACCCAGGATCGAACCCGCAGCCCATCCATTTGAAGGGCGGAGTCCTAACCTCTGGACCGCCAGGGAAGTCACCCCCTCCACTTTGAAATGTATATAAATCTTTTTTGAAAACTAGATAGGCCTCTTGCCAGCTTTGGAAACCACGAATGCCTTTCTCTAGGACCTGGGAACCATCTCTTTGAAATATAAATGTTAAGGGAGACAGCACCCAACTTTCGCCTTCCCTGTGGAAGGGTAGGAGGCAGACTCCAAGCTGTACAACCACCTTCTGTCATAAAGGCATAAGAATTTGTTTTTCCTCTGGATAAAGCCAGTTAGCTAACATAGTCACCTCAATTACCAGGAAAATTGAGGGTGAACTATGTGACAGATGGTGCTATCAAGTCCTCTGACCTGAGGATTAGTTACTGTTTACCTTGAAAACATGTATGTAATGGGTCGTATCTGCTTGACTTTATGAAAGGGGGAGCTTTCTCTCTGTCTTTGTGATCTCTTAGTAGATTGCCTGTGATGTGTATCACACTCTGGTTTAATGCCCATTCAGTAATAAAACTGTATTCTTTCTCTACTAACTTTGTGAAGACAATTTCTGGTTTGGGAGATTTTGTTTTTAATTGTATTTCCCCAACACCACCAAAGATGTATAAATAATCCCAGGTAAGATTAGTCAAATACAGTCCAGATTCGCTGTACTCCCTCCATGCCTGATTAAATACATGGTCATTGTTATACGCCACTGCGATTTTTGTGGCTGTTTGTTACACAGCATTATCATGGCAACAGATGACACATGTAAAACAAAGAATGTTGCCCACCACGCAATTCTACAAGGATCAAGTCATTAGCACTGTAGCCACTCACTGACAGTACACCCCGAAAGGAATTCAGGACCAAAAAATAGGATAAGGCACTCTGTACTTTGGAAAAACAAGCCCCTTAGATAGTTAGAGATATCTCAGGGGAAAAAAATTTAATGAACCCAGGTTCTTGCATCTTCCCATACATAGAAAAGCGCTAAAACCTATTGATCTAGTATTTATGGATTGCCTCTAGAATATAAACTCCACAGAGCAGGGAACATTGTTTGGTTCACTGATGTATCCCAGGTGCCCAAAATAGGATGTGGCACAGAGTAGGCTCTCAATATATTTGCACTGAATAACGGAATGAGTGGAAGAGCCTCCTGTTCATCTGTAAAATGAGGGGCTGGTTTACATGGTCCCTGAAGTTCCTCCCAACTCCAGTATTCCAGGTCAAAAACATAACTCAAGTCACCAACCTGCCACCTTCAGCTCCAAACTCGCCTCTTCGTAGAAGCCTCCCTTTCTGAAGAAGCAGGTGTACAGCCCATTGTCTGAAACCTGGACCCTCTGGATGCGTACGGCAGCCTGCCCCTGGGCAAGGAAGTCGCTCACCAGCGAGGTCCGCCCTGCGTAACGAGCCATCTGCCCCTCATTCTGCTCGACTCGGTTTTGATAGATGAACACGGCTTCTGAAGACTTGGAGCGGAACCACCTCAGCTCCATGTCTTCTGCACTTATGGGTGGGAACAAATGACACGGCAGCTCGGTGTCTCCGCCCAGCACTGCCACGATGGGATCCAAGGGGCCAGTCACGAAGAACCCCACTGTGGACACAGACATAGGAGTGAGAAAGGAAGAGAGACACAGAGTGAGGGCAGGAAACACACACAGTCTGGTGGGAAGGCCCGGGCAGGCTGGGGACAGGTGTTGGATAACATGAGCCATCATGACCTGAGGGATTGAGCTGTGATGATTCTGAATCTCCGCAAGACATCCTGATCACAATTTTATGACCCAGAAGTGATGTCACAGAGAATCCTTCATCCATCTGTACTGCTGTTTTCACACTCTTTCATGGAAAACTCTAAGTCAGTGGTTGGCAACCTTCAGCATGCAGCAAAATCAGCAAGACGGCTTATAAAACACAGTGCTGCCCCCTCACCCCCGCCCTGAGCTTCTGATTCAGTAGGTCTGGGTGGGCCCAAGGATCTGCATTTCTAAAGAATTCCCCGAGGGCTTCCCTGGTGGCGCAGTGGTTGAGAGTCCACCTGGCGATGCAGGGGACACGGGTTCGTGCTCCGGTCCGGGAAGATCCCACATACCGCGGAGTGACTGGGCCCGTGAGCCACGGCCGCTGAGCCTGCACATCCGGAGCCTGTGCTCCACAACGGGAGAGGCAAAAAAAAAAAAAAAAAAAAAAAGAATTCCCCGAGATGCTGAAACTTATGTTCCAGGGACCTTACTTTGAGAACGATAGCTCTATCCTGGCCCCTCTTGGGCAGGACTGAACCCTGACGAAAGAGAATACCTGTGGCCTAGGACAGAACTCCTTGATCACTCAGCCACACCCAGAAACATCCCCACTGCCTCCCCTAACTTAATTATTTGTGCTCATGACTTTCTCCTCAACTGAACTACAAGTGCACTAAAAACTAGACGCAAATGCTATTTTCATTAAAAACCTGCCTTTACTCTCGTCGTCCACAGGAGCCCATATTCACCCCACCGATATCTTCTCAGAGCCATTGGCCTTCTGAGGCGTTGTGGATGGGCCACGACATGACCCTTCTGCAGCACAGCCCCGCTGGATCTCCAAAGAACCACTTCTCACTCCTGAGCTGCTCAGACTTGGTCTGAGTCACCCTTGTCCCTCACCTGGAGGATGACAGTAGACTCCCTCCCTGTGTCTTCCTCTCCCCAGTCCTGTGTCTGCGACTCTTCAACCTGGAAACCATGTCCTTACTCTGCTCAAAGCCTTGCCATGGCTTCTCGTCACCACCCCCCGCCCCCGTGCCTGTGGACCACAGGCCTGGTGGGGATGACCCCCAGGGCCTCTCTGACCCCAACTCCTGCATCTCTCCCTCTCGCTCACACTGTTCCAGCCAACACTGCCTCCACAGTCCCTTGAACATCCCAGGCACACGGGCAGATTTTCACTGGCTGTTCTTTCCTGCAGAAACCATCCTTCCAAGGGACCCCTCACAGGCTCACACCCTCCTCCAGGTCTTTGCTCTCATCTCCTTGTCTTCACTGACCACCTCACTGAACACGCTGCTGCCCGCTTCCCACCTCCACACCCCTGACTCCCCCCCACCCCAGCACACGGCTTCACTGCCCCCCTCTTCTCATCTCTCTTTTTTTTTTTTTTTTGGTTTATTTTTGGCTGCGTTGGGTCTTTGTTGCTGAGCACAGGCTTTCTCTAGTTGCGGCGAGCGGGGGCTACTCTTCTTTGATGTGCAGGGGCTTTTCATTGTGGTGGCTTCTCTTGCTGCGGAGCACGGGCTCTAGGCGCAGGGGCTTCAGTAGTTATGACTCGCGGGCTCCAGAGCGCAGGCTCAGTATTTGTGGTGCACAGGCCGAGTTGCTCCGCGGCATGTGGGATCTTCCCGGACCAGGGATTAAACCCGTGTCCCCTGCATTGGCAGGCGGGTTCTTAACCACTGCGCCACCAGGGAAATCCTCTTCTCATCTCTTTTAACAAACTGACTAATATAGCTGTTTCTTGCATTTATTATTCATGGCCTCCTGCTAGAGTGTAAGCTCTAAAAAAACAGGGATTCTCTCTATTTTATTCAAGTATAGTACCTAACACGTAGTCGACACCTTATAAATATATATAGAATGAAGTGAAGTAATGGATGAATAAGAACTTCAATACCAATAAAGCTGGGAAACAAAAGTTAAGTGGAGGGCTTCCCTGGTGGCGCAGTGGTTGAGAGTCCGCCTGCCGATGCAGGGGACGCGGGTTCGTGCCCCGGTCCGGGAGGATCCCACGTGCCACGGAGCGGCTGGGCCTGTGAGCCATGGCCACTGAGCCTGAGCGTCCGGAGCCTGTGCCCCGCAATGGGGGAGGCCACAGCAGTGAGGGACCGGTGTGCCACCCCCAAAAAAAAAAGTTAACTGGAAAAGTATGGTCATATTTTTGACAGTTGATGTTTTAAAACATCATAAGTTCATAACTGAACAAATGTCGAGGTCCCTTACCCTTATTTTATGGTTTAGAGACTCTTGTTAAATATTTAATAACAATTACTGGTTGGGGAAGCATCATGATTTTTCTAGAGAAGGGACTCCTCAAATAGCAACCCACTCCTGACGGTTGGTGGAGCTGAACCAGCCCAGCTCCCGGGGATCCACTCACCCACGAGGACACAGGACGAGGGGTGGGGCACACTCACCTGCGGACCCCCCGGTGGGCAGCTGGATGAGAAGGAGCAGGGAGGTGAGGGGGCAGAGCGCACAGCAGCCGGAGAGATCTCCCATGGCGTCAGCTGGGGACACAGGGCAGGAGGCAGGGCCGGCCCGGAGCTCTGGGGCCCCAGAGGGGAGGCAGGGCTCAGGGCCAGCAACAGTCCCTCCAGGAGCAGAGCCCCCTGCTTGATCACTATGCTGGTGAGGTGGTGGCCTCCCACAACCCTGACACCAAGAAAGCCCTGGGTCTGGAGCTTCCCACCCCTGTAGCAAGCCTCTGTGGGGCTAGACAACCACTAGCTTTGCTTGGGAAAAACACAGTCCTTCCCTTCCCACCCCAATGGCACCTGCAGCGCAACCCACTCTGCCCAGAAAACCAGGTGCTTCCTTTCTCAGCACCAGGGGCCCTGTGGTGGAAACGTCCTCCATCTCCCCATTATTCACAACCACCGGTGATGCCCCGGGACAGAGACCCAGACTCAGGTCCCTCACCACGAAGGACAGGCCAGTTCTCACTCGTTGTCCTTCTGTGGCCCCCCAGAGTGACCAGGAATCACTGAGAAGCCCCAGAGACACACTACGTCCTCCTCAAGGAGACTGTGGGTCCGTCACAGGTACCCTGTGCTGCCTCTGTTGCTTGTTTAGTTGACCTGAACTTCAATCCCACCCAGCCCTTTCCTGAGAGGGACCAAGGACATGGCCCTGCACCCCGGTGCCCAGCCAATCCCCACTGACAGGTTAATCCTCACCCTCACTGCCTCTGAAGAAGATTTCTGCATTGGGGTAGAAGATCCCAGTGGAAACAGAGCAGCCGAGGAGATAAATGAGTCCTGGTCCGAGAAATGACTTAGTGTTCAGGGTGGGGGACGAGGCAGCCTCGGGTCCTGGGAAGGACAGATTCTTAGGGCCGACTGCTGAGTCCCCGAAAGCTGGGGCACTGTCTGTGTGACGACCTTAACCAAGTTTCTCAACCTTCTCTGCCTGTTTCCTCATCTACAAAATGGGCATGTTAACAGCATCTAGAGCCCAAAGTTTTCATGAGAATCCCAGGAATTTACATTTCTAGAGTCACTACATGTAATTAGAACGGGGCCTATTACTACTAAGTGCCAGAGATACGACATTAAAATGAAGGAAGGAAGGTACACCCCTCACCGCAGTTGTCCTGGGTCTTCCTAGAACCACACCGTCATCCAGCGCCACCCACCCCTGCCCCCAGCCCCACCTCCTTCTCATCCTCTTCCTCACAGCCAGCTGCTCCCTGCTTCCTCTTCTTGGCCCACAGGTGTCTTCGAAACCAACCTACCTGCTTGGAAAGGCTGGGGCTTCTGAAGCGTCTCTCAACTCAGCAGCGTGAGAAGGTTCAGGGACCCCAGCAGACCCCAAATCTGCCCTCAAAATTTGCACCTGAAGTTAGTCACTCTGAGCCCCAAACCCTAATTCCAGATCGAAACCTGAGTTCCTCACGTCTGAGGGGCAGGCGGCTCCCAGCAGAGTGGAGAAGCAGCAGAGCCTGGCACAGGGGTGTCCCCGCTGAAACGGGGACCATGGGGACCCCGCTGAAACGATCCCGGACAGCTGAGTCCACCTTTCTCTGGTTCCTTCCACTATTTGAAAGTGAAACTTGGAAAAAGCAATCCCAGCAGACTCTGCCCTGTCCTCTGGACAGTCACCCAGCGATCACAAAGGAAACAGCATGATCAGAGCAGTAAAAGAGAGTAGATACAAGTAAGCTGAAACCACCCTGAGCGGGACAGATAGACTCACAGACTCGGTAACCGTAATTTGGACAAGTGCTGCCCTCCGGGTTGGCGCCTAACCTCGGCAGTGGGGACTGTGTGTGTGGCACAGCCAAGGGTACTAGCTGGCCCCCTGCCTGGTCTGTGTGCCCCAGGGGCTCACTGCTGAGACGATCAATGTCAGCCGGTAAACTGCACCGGAACACAGCCCCCAGTGTGGCTGTTTTCTCTTCTTCCCCAACAGATGACCCAGGAGCTCCCCACAACCTGGCAGCCTCAGGAGCTTCCACAACCAGCTCCAGGACCCTGGCCCTGCCCATGCTGAATGGACAGTGCCCTAAGACTTGTTCAGGCTTTATATCACCCGTGGCCTGGGTACAGCCATTCAGACCCCTCCCTGACAGGCTGCAGTGAACACCAGGAAAGGCTGGTCTCCAAAGAAAAACCAGGGAGACTGGCAGTTCCTCTCCTGCCCCTCCCTCACCTGCAGTTTGCTTACTGAGTAAAGGGCACCTGTGTTCCCCCAGTTTTCTCTGCCAGAAACTTGAGAGGCATTCTTCATACCCCACTCTCCCACCCAGTCTACTTCCAAAAAGTTCAAGATTTTTCACAAATTCACGTCGACGGCCAGCACCGACTTCCAAGCCACCCTCATTTCTCAGCTGCCTCAAGCAGTGGTCTCCTCGTGGGTCTCCCCACCCCCACCCCACCTCCAGCCTCGCCTCCTCCAGTTCATTTGCCTTCCAAGGTCATGATCCTCTCACATCGTCTCTTGTCAACTCTCTGGCTCACCCCTCAAGGGACCTCCCCGCTTAACCTCTCCTCTGTGGCTCCCAGGCCTCCAACGTCCTCTCTGACCTCATCCCCTGGTTCTCCCAGGTGCTCCCTTACTGGCCTCAGGTGAGATCCTCCAGTTCCCCGAGCCTTCCCAGCCGAGGACCTCCTCACCAGCCACTGGATGCTCCTGCCCGCCCCCTCCTCCCCCAACCTCCTCACGTCCAGCTCTCACCTAAAATGACCTTGCTCGGGGGACCCTTTGCTGACTTCCCGAACCCCATTGTGGGCCCCATACACATGCTTCTGGGGTTTTGGTTGCACCCTGTCTCCTCCACAGCCCTGACCTGTGCTCAGGTGAGGAATGTCTGGGGAATCCAGGAGAGGAGCCACTGTGTGTCCTGTTCAGCTGTCCAGCACGTAGTAAACACTCAATAAACATTACTTGAGCTCATTTTCAGGAGTCTCTTCAGCAGCGCATGGGCTACTCAGCCTCGCCCATTTTCAGAAAACATTTTAGTCCACAGAAACACAAAGACCGTTAACCCTGAAAGTCAGCCCCTGGACAGATGCAAGAGCCACACCATCTGCCCCTCTTTTTTCTTATCTACCCCAGAAATAAACGCATCACTGAGTACAGCCCTGGCCAGAACCATCAGCTTCAACCACTTCTGATGCTTCCTCAAGCCTGCCCAGCGTGGGGGGTTCACAGTAAAGTGACTTTCCTAGTGTCTCTCACACCTCACTTCTGCCTGGCGGTTGTCATTATTATCCTCATTCTACAGTCGAGGAAATCAAATCTCAGACTGACAACCACACACCCAGCAAATCTCTCTCAACCTGCGTTCACTCTGGGTTGTTCTGAACGGCCTGTTATATTTACCTTCATGGAACAAGGACTGACCGACCCGCTGATGCCTGGGATGCTTGGTTTCTGCCCGAAGTCTGGCATGACCTATTACCCAGAATTCTGGATATACCCGAACACAGCCCCCTTTGTCATCCCACAAAATCCCATCTTTGCTAATATCTACTTACACTCGGGAGTATTTGGAAAATCCACATTAACACAAAAGTACCTAATTAGATGAGAACAAATATTAGCCTCCGGGTCTGCCTAAACTTCAGCCCCCACTACCTCCACCAATCCTTTCCCCACAAGGAGATTTTTCAAGGCCTGAGAAACATTAGAGGAATTTTATGAAAACTAAATTTGACTGAATACCTACTAAGTGCCAGGAACTGAGTCACACAAATCGAATTTACGCCACATCATTTTCACACATGCACACAGACATGAAGTAAGATAAGAGCCCTGCCACTGAGGACACTTAGTCCAGGCCCCTCACAGAGGACGGAGGGCTAGAGATGCAGGGAGGCTGCCCCACCCACCACCTCCAGCCCTCAAACCCCACCCAGCTCAGCCCCCTGCTCCACACACAACTCCACAGGAAGCAGGAGCAAAAAGGGACCTTGGACTCCGTAATGCCACGAGATGATCTGGCGGGAAAGCCTATCTCACCCTGAATGCCAGCCCTTTGATTCCATACTGGGAGGGGAAGAGCAGCAGGGATGACAAAGTACAGGGAAGATTTTCTGGAAGCACACTGGAAGGACACTGGAAGGACACTGGAACACACTGGCAAGATGGATGTCAAACAACATACTTCACTGCCCTCTCCCAGACATCAGGGTCATGTTCCAGCTGCTTTAACAAGAAAGGCTGCTCCCTAGCCACAGATGATTTTTCTTTCTCAAGGTATAAATTATCCTAATGCTAGTGGGGTTAATAGTTTACTTTCTTCTCTAACAGCCACATAGTACCTCTTATCTTTAATTGGCTTCAAGTGCTTTCAAAAGAGTTTCAGATAAACACCTAAGCCATAAAGCAATGGTGATGTAAAATGAACTGTGATTCTTAAAATGTTACAGTGCATAAATCACAGCAAGATCTTTTTCAACCCACTGCCTAGAGTAATGAAAATAAAAACAAAAATAAACAAATGGGACCTAATGAAACTTAAAAGCTTTTGCACAGCAAAGGAAACCATAAACAAGATGAAAAGACAGCCCTCAGAATGGGAGAAACTATTTACAAATGAAGCAACTGACAAGGGATTGATCTCCAAAATTTACAAGCAGCTCATGCAGCTCAATAACAAAAAAACAAACAACCCAATCAAAAAATGGGTGGAAGACCTAAATAGACATTTCTCTAAAGAAGACATACAGATGGCCAAGAAGCACATGAAAAGCTGCTCAACGTCACTAATTATTAGAGAAATGCAGATCAAAACTACAATGAGGGGGCTTCCCTGGTGGCGCAGTGATTGAAAGTCGGCCTGCTGATGCAGGGGACACGGGTTCGTGCCCCAGTCCGGGAGGATCCCACATGCCGTGGAGCGGCTGGGCCCGTGAGCCATGGCCGCTGAGCCTGCGCGTCCGGAGCCTGTGCTCCGCAACGGAAGAGGCCACAACAGTGAGAGGCCCGTGTACCGCAAAAAAAAAAAAAAGAACTACAATGAGGTATCACCTCACACTGCTCAGAATGGCCATCATCAAAAAATCTACAAACAATAAATGCTGGAGAGGGTGTGGAGAAAAGGCAACCCTCTTACACGGTTGGTGGAAATGTAAATTGGTACAGCCACTATGGAGAACAGTATGGAGGTTCCTTAAAAAACTAAAAATAGAATTACTGTATGATCCAGCAATCCCACTCCTAGGCACATATCTGGAGGAAAACATAATCCGAAAGGATACATGTACCCCAATGTTCATTGCAGCACTATTTACAATAGCCAAGACATGGAAGCAACCTAAGTGTCCATCAACAGACGAATGGATAAAGAAGATGTGGTACATGTATACAATGGAATATTACTCAGCCATAAAAAGGAATGAAATAGTGCCATTTGCAGAGACGTGGATGGACCTAGAGATTGTCATACAGAGTGAAGTAAGTCAGAAAGAGAAAAACAAATATCGTATAATATCACTTATATGTAGAATCTAGAAAAATGGTAGAGATGAACTTATTTGCAAAGCAGAAATAGAGTCACAGATGTAGAGAACAAATTTATAGTTACCAAGAAAGGAAGTCGGGGTGAGATGACCTGGGAGATGGGGACTGACATATATACACTACTATGTTCAAAATAGATAACTAATGAGAACCTACTGTATAGCACAGGGAACTCTACTCATTGCTCTGTGGTGACCTAAATGGGAAGGAAGTCTAAAAAGGAGTGGATATATGTATACAGATGACTGATTCACTTTGCTGTACAGCAAGAAACTAACACAACATTGTAAAGTAAATATGCTCCAATAAAAATTAATTTAAAAATGTCATAGTGGATGGAAAGAATTAATTCCCTTTTTTCTTAAACATGCAATCTGGTACAGCTTATTTTACTTGACACTGTTAAGTTGAAGTGTTCACTGGATTAATTTACACTGTTGGAAAAGTTTAAACAACTCCTTTGATACTTATTTTTTTAAAAAATAGGAGCGCGCGCACACACACACACACACACACACACACACACACACACACACACCAGGCAATGATTTTATTTCAACATTAAAGTGTTTCCCTCCTTCTCTAACAACGATGGCCCTGGCTGGTGGGCTAAGCTCTGCCCTGGAAGCCTGCTGAGCAGAGCCCCAAGGGCACAATTGGGGCCATGACCTTCCTCTGAACCTGCACTTCTGCCCCTCTGCTGAGGAAGGACAGCCCCTCCCAGAATAGGCTGTCATCTCCAAAACTGAAATATCCAACCAAAGGTGGCTCACAGACTTCCTTAGGCCCCTTACTCATTCCCAAGAGTGGGTGCTGCCCGGGTCCACCCAGAGGTTGGCTGCAGAACCCACCTGGACCATAGCACCTACCCCACCACCCTCTGAGTAGACAATCTACTCTGCTTCCAAAGTCTGAGATTCCTGGGGACATGAAGACGCATCACTCCTGCCTGAGCCCTGAGATGTATAAAGGTAAAGGAGGGAGACTGGGGAGAAAGACATTCTTATGGAAAATGTAATAAATTTTATTACAATAATGAATAAACAAAAGATAATAAGAGATTAATAGGAAAGGAAACACAAAGATAGTATAAGAAAGGAAAGAGGAAGGAAGGAAGGAAGGAAGGAAGGAAAGAAGGAAGGGAGGGAGGGAGGGAGGGAGGGAGGGAGGGAAGGAGGGAGGAAGGGGAAAGAAGGAAGGGGTAGGATCCCCCTGGCATTCAGCCCTGGCACATCTGGGACAGGACACCTGAATGAACACATCTGCCCAGAGTGTCTCAAGCACGTTCCCTAGTCACTGAGATGTCAGTGAATTTTGCAGAGAAAGTTACTGTACTGCCCACATGGGTGACCCACTCAGCAACCTGGGAAGTATTTACTCAGTCTCTCAATCCCATAGGTCAGGCCCACCCACAGTCAAGAGTTAATCAGGCAAGTCTTGCTCGGAGGGATTTGAGCGCCAACGTACAGGAAAGGCCTGGAGTTCTGGCGCTTTGGCCTCTGTCCCTGAGAGAATCAGAGGAGAGAGACCTGGCAGTAAAGGCAGGAGAGGCCCTGACCAACCCTCAGAGGCCGATTCCAACAGCCCCCAGGATGCCCGCCCTGTTCCTTCATGTCAGGAGACTTGTCTCCACAGGCTGAGCTGCAGGCTGAAGCCCTGAGGCTGGGCCCTGCTCTCTAATGAGTGTCACCAACTACTCAGGCACACTGTTCACCCAGTTCCATTTTACTCTGAACGTTACATACTTTATTATAATCCTCAGAGGAAAGTTTAACTTTCCTCATTTTACAGCTGGGAAATAGAAGTTCAGCAATATGAGGGGACCTGCCCAGGGTCAGACCTTTGTGTGTCAAATCCACAGGCTCCACCCCACCCCCCAAAAAAGCTCAGCTGAGCTCTAACCAGGGGCCACCAGGTAGGGGTGAACCAGCCCCAGGGGTGCTCCAGGGATCTGGGGGCAGGAGGGGAGGCAGAAGAAATATTCAAAGTTCTGTTATAAATGCTTTAGTTTTATCTCTTTCCATGTGTTACTTGTGTTTGTTTTTATAATCTGTACATTTGTGTGTATTTGATAGCTGCATGTTCAAAATATATTACCAGAAGGAGCGGGTGATCCAAAGAGGTTGGAGACCCAAGCTCCAAACTTCCAGTCCAGAAATCCTCTCTAAAGCAGCAGGTGTCAGAGAGGGAAGCAGCAGAACCACCTGCAGCAGCTGCCTGGGAGGCAGCCCAGGAAGAGGGTGCTACCTGGGTGGGAGGAGCCCAGGGGCCAAGAGAAGCGTTGCCCCGCTGGGTCAGCCCAGATTCCACGGGGTTCTGCTGCCCCCTTGTGGCCAGCGGGGTGGACTGGCAGAGCGCTTCCCGGGTGGAGACACTGAGGGAAGGAATGGAGAAGCAGACAAGGAATCTTAGAAAAGTGGACCGGGACACAGGAAACCAGACGCAAAAGGCTGCACGCTACAGGATCCCTGATATACGAAGTTAAAGCACAGGCAAATGCGTCTGTGGTGGCAGAAGTCAGATGGGTTCCCTACCTTGCTAAAGGGTAGTTAGGACAGGAAGGGACACCAGGGAGTGTCCTGGGGTGGGGGCACTTAATTCAAATATTTACTGACTTACTGAAGAGTTAGCTCTTATTCATTTTATCTATTATTTTTATTTTATTTATTTATTTTTTATAAAATAGTGTTCGTTTTAAGAACAAAACTGAATTCCCACAGGACAGTGCTGGGACGACAGCATCTCCATCCAACCCAGTCCCCACTCACTCGTCTATCCCACGACGCTCCCCAATCGCATTGCTCCCTGAAGCCTGAGAAGGTGAGGATCTCCCCCTTCATGGACCCCTCCTCACTAACCTGCGTGTGCACGCGCGCGCGCGCACACACACACACACACACACACACACACACACACACGTACATCCTGACTTTGCAAAAGGCCCAGCCTTGGCTCTGCCATTTCCCCCAAATCAAAAGCTTTCCTCCTCCACCTGCCCCCCCCCTTCACCTCTCCTGGCATCCGTACTAAAAGGCTATAGGACACACTCCCTACACTCACTGGTTCAGTGGGCATTTATTAACAGCACCTCGGGAAGAAAAAGGAAGTCTCTTGCTTCAGGCAGCCTCACAGCCTGGACACGTGACAGAACAGAAGACGTGGAGAAAATCACAAAACATGGGACCCCTCAGGTACACCAAAGATAAAACACAGCTAAGGGAGGCCCTGGGCCGTCAGTTTCAGCTCTGGCTCCCCTGGGGAAATTCCGAATTCCTGGAACGAAGCTGAAAATGGCTGGTGGGAGCCTGACCTCTCTGGGGAGACGTCTTCCTTGCTGAGAAGGCATTGACTCAGAGAGCTGGAACCGGGGCTTCAAAGGTAGAGGGAGGAGTTGAAGGCTGAATCCCAGGAGGCTGGAAGATGAGGGTGAAGCTGGAGACTCCACCCTCCAGCTTGTGCTGAGGAAGAGCACAGTCCTGAGCGAGGGGGGAGGGATCTCCCCACCGCCCCTCACCCAGAGCCCCCAGCCCATGAGAAACTCAGCTCTCGTCCAGCCCCTGCGAGGACTGGGTGAAGGGAACAGCAGGGGATTCTGAGGCACTGGGCAGCCTTTACCCCCCCCCACACACACACACCAGACCTGAGGGGACAAGGGGAGGACCCCAACACTGACAGGGAAGGAATGTGAGAGAAGCACCCCATCCTCTCTCCTTCCACAGCAGGTCTCCCCCTCGTGCCTCCCACTAGCCAAACCCGATGAGCCGCCGCCAGCAAGTCCCCCCTCCCAGTGATCAATCCAAGGAGGTCAGTCTCCCAGGTTACAAAGCAGGGTAGGGAAAAGTGAGAAAGGATGGGGGGGTGGAGGTGCAGATGGAGAGTAACACAACAAAGGACAAAGGGGCCTGGGGGAGGGGGTAACATGAGAATTGCCACCCTGATGTCTCTACCACAAGCACCTTCCCAGGTGACCCACCTATTGCTTCTGCCAGAAGACAACCCTCCCCCCACAAAGATATGGACATACTCCTTTCCCCAAATAGCTGACTCCAGTGAACTCCCAGGCTCTTCCCCATTTCTCTCTGCAGGTGTCCCTCTGTCGCCTGAGGACTTCCCTGCCCCACCTGCCTGCTCAGGGAAGCCCAGTGCCTCAGCCTCCTGCTATCAGGTCTCAGGTAGGAGACCCAAAGGGGTACTAGAAAATTCTAGTTCACATCCAGAGGTTCAAGTGGTCCACTGCCCCTGGTCACCATTTCCCACTCTATCCCTTCCCTCCTCCGAGGTGATACCTTCTCCTTGGCTAAAAATACAGAAGAGCAGGCTGCCTCGCCCCAAGGCGACCTACCCTTCCCCGGCCTTGGTCTTTCCCGTTTGCTTCCCTCACTGCAGGGTGAGGGTCCCGTGTCACCCTGGAGCTGCACCCAGCACAGGTATGCAGTTCCTCTCCCAGGGGCCAGGCTCCGCCACTGCTTCTGAAGAGCCACACTTCCACCTCCTGGCAGGAAGGGGTCAGCCTGCTTCTCCCTTCCCACAACCAAGACTTGGACATACGGGTCTTCCCTGGTGGCGCAGTGGTTGAGAGTCCGCTTGCCGATGCAGGGGACACGGGTTCGTGCCCCGGTCCGGGAGGATCCCACATGCAGCAGAGCGGCTGGGCCTGTGAGCCATGGCCACTGAGCCTGCACGTCCGGAGCCTGTGCTCCGCAACGGGAGAGGCCACAACAGTGAGAGGCCCACATACCACAAAAAAAAAAGATAAAAACAATATAATTAACTCTTCATACCCAGATTCTAGAATTTTCAACTTTGTCACTTTTGCTTTATCCATCCCTCTTTTTTCCCTGAAGTATTTTAAAGCAAATCATGGTCATTTTGTCTTATTACCCCCACAAACTTCAGTGTACTATTCTAAAAAATAGTAAATTTTCTGACATAATCACAATGTCCAGATCACAGCATTAACAGTAACTCCTGTGTCATCTTATTCCCAGTTCATTGAAGAAACTGCCTTTTCCCCATTGTATGTTCTTGCCTCCTTTGTCATAGGTTAATTGATCACATAAGCATAGGTTTATTTCTTGTGTCTCTATGCTGTTCCATTGATCTGTGTGTCTGTTTTTGTGCCAGTACCATTATGTTTTGATTACTGTAACTTTGTCATATAGTCTGAAATCAAGGATTATGGTGCCTCCAGCTTGTTCTTCCTTCTTGAGATTGTTTTGAATATTCAGTATCTTTTGTGTCTCTCTATAACTTTTAGAATTATTTTTTCTAGTTCTGTGAAAAATGCCATTGGTATTTTGATAGTGATTGCAATCTGTAGATTGCCTTGGGAGTATGGTCATTTTAACAACATTAAATCTTCCAATCCATGAGAACAGTGTATCTTTCCATTTATTTGTGTCATCTTCAATTTCTTGTCATCAGTGTCTTATAGTTTTCTGTGTACAGGTCTTTTACCCCCTTAGGTAGGTTTATTCCCTGTTGGTGAGCTGGGACTTTTACCTGGGACTTTCAGCTCTCCATCACAATGTCACTGGAAACCAAATGGAAGCAGTAATAATGTGTTTCACACTCTCCCAGTCAATGTGTGTTAGAAGAGGCCTAGCAGGTAGCCCGAACTCCCAACCCTATCCAGCACTAAGAAGATGTCAACAGAAGCCAAGTGAGGAAACTGGGCTTCTACCTCCACCTGACAACAGTGAGGCAGCACCCTCTTTCCCCCACTGGCACAGCATCAGAGGATATCCATTAAAATAGATTTAGATAAAATCCAGAGTCTCATCACGTAATACCCAAAATGTCTAGGATACAATAGAAAAGCACTTATACCAAGAACCAGGAAAATCTCAAATTGAATAAGAAAAGACACTCAACAGACACCAACACTCAAGACGACCTAAATGTTGGAATATATGATATATATTTACAACAGACAAGTATTTCAAAGTAAATATTAAAAATGCTGCAACAAGCAAGGACAACCTCTTTTTTTTAATATTTATTTATTTATATATTTACTTGGCTACATCAGGTCTTAGTTACGGCATGCAGGATCTTCGTCGTGGCATGTGGGATCTTTAGTTGTGGCATGTGGAATCTTTTTAGTTGCAGCATGCAGGATCTTTAGTTGAGGCATGCAAACTCTTAGTTGCAGCATGTAGGATCTAGTTCCCTGACCAGTGATCAAACCCGGGCCCCCTGCATTGGGAGCGTGGAGTCTTAGCCACTGGACCACCAGGGAAGTCCCTAGGAAAAACTTTCTTGAAACAGATGAAAAAATTAATAGTCTTAGCAAAGAAATAGAAGTTATAAAGAAGAACCAAACAGAAACTTTAGAACTTAAAAATACGATAATCAAAATTTAAAACTCAATGGATTGGCGTAACAGGAAAATGGAGAAGACAGAGGAAAGATTCAGTGAATTTAAAGGTAGATGAACAGAAATTACCCAATCTTGGCAACTGAGAAAAAATAGACTAAAAAATGAGCAGAGGTTCAGAGATTTATGGGACTGTAACCCATTTTTAAATTGTCATTATTGAGTTATAAGAGTTCTTTTTTAATTTAATTTTTATTTATTTACTTTTGGCTGCATTGGGTCTTCGTTGCTGCGTGTGGGCTTTCTATAGTTGTGGAGAGTGGGGCCTACTCTTCGTTGAGGTGTGCGGGTCTCTCATTGCTGTGGTTTCTCTTGTTGCAGAGCATGGGCTCTAGGTGCGCGGGCTTCAGTAGTTGTGGCACACGGTCTCAGTAGTTGTGGTTCATGGGCTGGAGAGCACAGGCTCAGTAGTTGTGGTGCGCAGGCTTAATTGCTCCATGGTATGTGGGATCTTCCCGGACCAGGGCTCAAACCCGTGTCCCCTGTATTGGCAGGCAGACTCCTAACCACTGCACCACCAGGGAAGTCCCAAGTTATAAGAGTTCTTTATATATTCTGGATACAAGTCCTTTATCTGATATATGATTTTCAAATATTTGCTCTCATTCTGTTGCTTGTCTTTTCACCTTCTTGAGGTGCCATTTGGAGAGCAAATGTTTTTAATTTTGATGAAGTCCAATTTATTTTGTTGCTTGTGCATTTGGTGTCATATGTAAGAAATCATTGTCTGACCCAAGATCTTAGGCAGAGATAAGGCACGAAGTGGGCTCTGCACCTTCCTGACATTGTCCTTAAACTCAGTTTCTGCCCACCACCCTCTGGATTCCCCTGCTACCTAACCACTCCTTCTCTGTCTCCATTACCATTTCCTCTTCTTTCTCTCAAGTCACAGCCTAGTGCCCCAGCCTACTTTTCCACAAAAGGTGTGAGGTCAGGAAGATGGCGACCCTGATTCTCAGGGTTGGTGAGAGTAAGGGCATCTGCAGACACTACTACCAAGAATGTAAAGTCCTGCACTGCTTTCTGGAGAATGACACTTAGGTACCAAAAGCTTTAAAAATAAGCCTATCCTCACTTGGAGCCTCCTTCTGCAGGGAAGAGAATCAGTCTGGAATTTACTAACATTGTTTTGCTTTCACTGAAGTTTTTGATGCCTACTCTCTATTTACAATCAGACAGAAAAAGATTCCCTTTAAAACCTAAGTTTAAAAATGGCGGAATTCCCTGGTGGTCCAGTTGTTAGAACTCGGTGCTTTCACTGCCGAGGGTCCAGGTTCAATCCCTGGTCAGGGAATTAAGATCCCACAAGCTGCTCAGCAAAGCCAAAAAAGAAAAAAAGGGAGTAGACTGTTTAAATATATAAAACATATTATAGTACTTGTGGTGTGCAGGTATGGTGTGGGTGGTCACAAATGACTGTAGTTTTAGAAAGATGTAACTAGTGCTAGACACTGTGTATTTAACTACAGTGAATGTTTAAAATATGTCGTATTGAAAAATGGAGGAGACTTACAAGTAGATATATGTCCTAATTCTTCTCAAAGCCAAAAAAAAATTTTAAGTCTATCCTTTGACCCTTTGGCTCAGTATTCTCTTCTAGGAATTTAGCCTAAGGAAATAACTAGACAACCACTCAAGTATGTAAGTTCAAGAATATTTATTGCAAAAAAAAAAGAATATTTATTGCAGCATAGTTTCTCATATTTTTAAAGATTGAGAGCCACCTAAGTGCCACCCCACAATAGGAAACTGGTTTCAGTGAACTAGAGTTCACCAAACAGTGGAATACTAGGCAACCATTAAGAATGAAGTTAGCTCCAACTTCCCTGGTGGTGCAGTGGTTAAGAGTCTGCCTGCCAATGCAGGGGACACGGGTTCGAGTCCTGATCCAGGAAGATCTCACATGCCGCGGAGCAACTAAGCCCATGGGCCACAATTACTGAGCCTGTGCTCTAGAGCCCACAAGCCACAACTACTGAAGCCCGCATGCCTAGAGCCCGTGCTCCACAACAAGAGATGCCACCACAATGAGAAACCCACGCACCACAACAAAGAGTAGCCCCCAAATAGCCCGTACGTGGCAACGAAGACCCAATGCAGCCAAAAATAAAATAATTAATTAATTAAAAAAAAAAACAAGAATGATGTTGGCTCACGTGTCCCCTGGTGTGTTGCAGTGAGGACACAACATCACTTCTGTGGTATTCCTGGTCAGAAATGCATAAACTGAAGAAACAGCAGACATACCTAAATTTAGGGACAGTCTGCAAAGTAACTGAACTGTATCCTTCAAAAGTATCAATATAATGAAAGACAAAATCTAAGGAACTGTATCCTTTTATTTTATTAAAATAAAGGAGACTGAGAAGACATGACAAATAAGTGCAATGCATAATCCTAGATTAGATTCTGGACCAAGAAAAAAAAAACTTTATAAAGGACATTATGAGGCAATTGGCAAATTTTGAACATGGACTGTAGATTAGCTAATAGTATTGTATCACTCTAAGTTTCCTGATTTTGATAGCTGTACTGTGGTTATGTAAAAGAAGGTTCTTGGGACTTCCCTGGTGCTGCAGTGGTTAAGAATTCACCTGCTAACGCAGGGGACACGAGTTCGAGCCCTGGTCCAGGAAGATCCCACTTGCCTCAGAGCAACGAAGCCCGTGCGCCACAACTACTGAGCCTGCGCGCCTAGAGCTCGTGTTCCGCAACAAGAGAAGCCACCACAATGAGAAGCCCACGCACTGCAAGGAGGAGAAAGTCCCGCTTGCCGCAACTAGAGGAAGCTCGCGTGCAGCAACGAAGACCCAACGCAGGCAAAAATAATTAATTAATTAATTAATAAACCTTCTTTAGAAAAAATAAAATCTCTAGAAAAAAACAAAAAGAAGGTTCCTGTTCTTAAGAAATTCACACCGATGTATTTATGAGGAAAGGGATATACTGTGTGCAACTTACTCTCAAATGGTTCAGAAAAAAATACTAACGTGTATTTAGAAAAATAATGATAAAGCAAATGTGGTCGAATGATATCAATTGGTGAATCTGAGTGAAGAATATCCTGGAATAATTTTTAGTATTCTTGCCTCCTTTCTGTGAGTTTTAAATTATTTCAAAATAAAAAGTTAGTAATTTAAAAAAATTGTGCTGGCAAAGTATACTTGTCGGCATGGAAAGGCACGCAGGGTGCACCAATGCTGGGGCTGTGCACAGCTGCTGCTGACACCTCTAACCACCCTGGACTCTCAGTTCTCTGAGCTACTAGAGGAACTGGGTGTGTGGCTGACCCCAAAGCTGTCCTGGGTTGACTCAAGAAGGTTGAACGAGTCAGGGCCCTGCATTCTCTTTTCTGATTTTATTTACTCCAATTTTTAATTCAGTGACTGGCATTCCTTGCATCCCAGGGACCTCTGCGGTGGAGGGAGGGAGACATGGGAGGAGGGAAACCCACACAAATGCAGTGTTCGCTATGGATAATCCAGACTGCAAAATTTAGTGGAGACAATGTTCATTTATCATTGATGACGATCTTACACGTTCCCCTCCAAAAGAAGGCCTACAGTTCCCCCCAAACCAGCCCAGCATCTTCTCCATTTCCCAGAAGGAGAAATCTAACAGCCCAGCAAGGGCCAAGGGTAGACCCAGAAGTCCCCTGTGTTCCTTCTGCCAAGATGAGTGGGTGGAAGCGTGCAGATTCTCTGAGAAACATCTGTACTGACCTCGCAAAACAAGCATCCTCTCCAGACAAGGGGAATAGGAGATCTCTCATCACCCCACACCTCTGTTTCCAGGTCCTGACCCCACCCCGCCCCCAGGGCATAGGGCAGCCACCTTGCAGTTCCCACCTCTAGAAAGGGGAGACCACAACAACAACAGAAGGACTGGGACTGCTCCCGGGGGCCCCGTTCCCCCTTCTATCACTTGCACTCCAGCCACACTGTCCTTCCTCGCCACCTCCCCAGGGGTTGTCAGGGACAGAAGGCCCCTCCCTCATCCCCCTCAATGTTCCTCCACTCTGCCCCCCCCCATCACTAGGGTGTCCAGGACATTGTGTGACTCAGGAAACAGCTCAGACGTGAGGTTCGCAGCAGGCCAAAGAGGAGGAAGAAGGGGCCGTGGGAGCAGAGTGGGTGGTTATTGCCTCAGTGAGGGCTCTGAGGGTCCCACTGGAAGAGGCAGGGGGATCTGGGCTTGGGCAGGGGCTCTGGAATGCAGCCCCCTTCACTGCTGCTGCCGCTGCTGCTGCTGCTGTGCCGGTCAGTCGTCCAGACCAGAGGTGAGGCGTGGGGTGGGAGAAGTGAGGGGACCCACCTTCCTTAGGAGGATGTCCAGTGGGCTGGGGACAGAGGGTCAATCTGCATGCTTTGAGGCGACACTGGATGGAGAAGATTCTCACGCCCCAAATGGGGCTGCCGGCAGGGAGAGACAACTCTGCCCCTGCAGCGACACAGACCCAGGCTATGGGCCCTGTGCCAGGGGTGGTGACGGTAGGGGGGATGGGCGAGAAGGTGCCCACCCCCAGGGAGAACCAAGTTGGCCCTGGAACTGGGGGACAGCGTGCTCTTACAGTCACGTTTAGGAAGAAGAGAGGGAAAAGAGGGACCACCTGCTAGGGGAAGAGATGAGAGGGAACAGGAGATGGAGACATGGGAAGGTCAAGGGCCCACAAAGTCCCTTTCCTGGTCCAGCTGTCCCCACCCCCCCATGGCTCAATGCTGGGCCCTTCCGGGAGGAAATCCCTTCAATGTTTCAGCCATTCACCTCCCAGGAGTCCCCTCAGCGCCCCCCTCCTTATTCCTGTTGTCTTGCTTCCGAGGGATGGAGCCTGAAGCTAGACTTGGGAGGCCAGAGAATAAACAGGAAAGGAGGGGTGGGGATTAGTAACTGAGAGGCCTGGGATCTGGGGGGCTGGGAGTGAGCACCACGTGGGGGTTAGGAACAAGAGTATCCAGGCAATGGTGGGGTTCAGAGCACCTGTGCGGGGCTGCTGCAGGCAGGTCCCTCCGGGGCATCCAGGGGAGGAAAAGTGGAGCGTAATGCTACCTGCTCCCATCTCATCCTCATCTCCATCTCTAGGGCTGCAGTGCGGGAGTTTCCCAGAACCCTGTGCCAATGGAGGCACCTGCCTGAGCCTATCTCAGGGGCAAGGGACCTGCCAGTGAGTGTACCTTGTGGGAGTGGGAGACTGGGAAGGGGAGTAGAGGAGGGGACGGGGAGAAATGGGAAGGAAGGAGAAAGGGAGGAGGTGAAGCAGATGAAGGGAGACAAATGAAAGCAAAGGAGGGAGGGAGGAGAGAAAGCAGAGGGCCAGGAAGTAAGCTCTCCTGTCTCCTCCCCTGCCCAGGTGTGCCCCTGGCTTCCTGGGTGAGACATGCCAGTTTCCGGACCCCTGCCAGGGTGCCCAGCTCTGCCGGAATGGAGGCAGCTGTCAAGCCCTGCTTCCCACCCTTCCCAGCCCCCCCAGCCCTCCCTCTCCCTCGGCCCCCAGCTTCTTCTGCGCCTGCCCCTCTGGCTTCACTGGTGAGAGGTGCCAGGCCCAGCTCAAGGACCCCTGTTCTTCCTTCTGTTCCAAAATGGGCCGCTGCCACGTCCAGGCCTCGGGCCGCCCACAGTGCTCCTGCATGCCGGGATGGACAGGTGAGCACTGATGGGGGCGGCGAGGAAGGGGGACAGGCAGGGGCAACGGGCTGGGCTGTGAGGTAGGAAAGATGGAAATAGAGCCTGAGAGACTGCGAGCCCTTTGAGGAGAGAGGCCGAGAGAATCAACAAGCCAATTCTTGGTGAACCATTTACCCAAGATTGACATTCACCGACAGGATAGTACCGATTGCGAAGATGTTGAGGTGTTTCCAAGCCAGCTGGTAAATAGCTACCGCCTCAGCCCCCTTCGCACACCAACCTGACCCCTCTCCCAGCCCCTCAACCTCCCCTCGGTCCACTAGCTAGAGGCTTAATGCCTAGCACAGCAGGGGACTTCCAGGACTCTGCATTCTGAGCACCTGAATGGCTTCTATTCTGAGTGGCGGGAGCCCACACTGTCACCCGGGAAGACTGCAGTGGTGGGCGGTGTGACGGGACGTGGGTGCAGCCCTGGAGCGAGAGAGCAGGACACACGATGGGCAGGGTGTGCTACCATGAGGAAGTGGTCAGGGGTGCCTGGACAGAGCTGTGAGGCCCTGGACGGAAAGGTTCCACAACACCTCACCAGGATGGGGAGGGCTGGACCAGGCAGCAAAGGCCACGAGGTCAGAGAGCGCTTGGGATGTGGGTGCATCCAGGAGGGGGTGGACTGGAGACAAAGATTCTCAAACTTAGGTAGGCATAGCAGTCACCTGGAAAGCCTTAAAAAGACCGATGCCCTGTCCCAGAGAGCCTGCCCTGGTGCACCTGGGGAGGGCCCAGGACATGGAGATGTCTTAACTGACGAGGAAATTCTGAGGCAACGGGGCCTGAGACCGGGTGTGAGAGACCAGCGTATGTGACAAGGATGGTCAGTGGCAACTTGCCACGCCTTGTACTTCAGAGTAGGGGCTCCAGGCGGCCCCCTCCTCGGGTCTATTGCCAGCTCTGCCACTGACTAGACATGTGACCTTGCATGAGATATTTAAGCTGTCTGGGTCCTCGGTGGTCAGCCAACGTCCACACTTCATAAGGTTGTTGTCGGGAAGAAAGGGGGCGATGCTCAGGAAGTGCTTACTTAGCTCAGTACCAGCGCCACCGCCGCCAGCGCCACCATTCCCACTGGTGCACACGGCTGTGAAGTGAGTCTCTTTATCGTTATCCGGACCATTACACCCACCTGAAGATCAGGAAATCAGGATAAGAGAGGCAAGATGACTGCCCGAGGGCACACAGCTGGCAGGGGGGGGGGGAGGGGGGCAAGGCAAAGGGCTAAGTCTCCTGCTTGCAGAGGCTGCATGCTTTCTAATTCGCCACCAAGGTCACCACTAAAGGAACCCTCCGTCCCAGATTTTCCCAAGCAGGGCTGATTCACAATACTCCCACCAAGAGCTACATGTTCAGTTTTCAGCTTGAAAAATGTGGTCACTCCAGATATAACCCTCCCAAAGAATGATAAAAGTGAGGGTGATGGAATAGGGCAGAGAGGGTATGGGAGGGAAGGGAAGAAAATATGGAAATTCGACACAGAGATAATCCAGAGTGAGAGCTGGGTCATCTCAGAGGAGCTGGAATTTGTGCAGTGCTAGGAAAATGCCCCCCCGTCCTCTGCCTCAGGTGAGCACTGCCAGCTCCGGGACTTCTGCTCAGCCAACCCCTGCGTCAACGGAGGGGTGTGTCTGGCCACATACCCCCAGATCCAGTGCCGCTGCCCACCTGGCTTCGAGGGCCATGCCTGCGAACGCGATGTCAACGAGTGTTTCCTGGACCCAGGACCCTGCCCCAAGGGCACCTCCTGCCATAACACCCTGGGGTCCTTCCAGTGCCTCTGCCCTGCTGGGTGGGGGGGTCCACGCTGTGAGCTCCGGCCAGGACCCTGCCCCCCCAGGGGCTGTCCCAGTGGGGGCACCTGTCAAGTGGTTCCAGGGAGAGACTCCACCTTCCACCTCTGCCTGTGTCTCCCAGGTGCGTCCTCGCAGGGGTCTTCCTGCAGCCCCTCTCTCTGGGCACGGAGGTTGTCTCCCATGGGTCCCCTTCCCTCAGCTGATCGCATGACCCTGTCAGGTTTCACAGGCCCAAGCTGTGAGGTGAATCCAGATGACTGTGTCGGGCACCAGTGTCAGAACGGGGGCACCTGTCAGGATGGGCTGGGCACCTACACGTGCCTCTGCCCAGAGGCCTGGGCAGGTGAGTCGTTTCGGCCAAGCTGATAGCACCAGTGGCCCAGTGGAGCCCTTCTCCCCACTCCTCACAGGGCCCCCAGCTCCAGCACCTGTCCCCTTCCCCCTGGCAGGCTGGGATTGCTCTGAAGATGTGGACGAATGTGAGGCTCAGGGTCCCCCTCGCTGCAGAAACGGGGGTACCTGCCAGAACTCAGCTGGCGGCTTCCATTGTGTGTGTGTGAGCGGCTGGGGGGGCACGGGCTGCGAGGAGAACCTGGACGACTGTGTTGCCGCCACCTGTGCCCCAGGTTCCACCTGCATCGACCGTGTGGGCTCCTTCTCCTGCCTCTGCCCACCTGGCCGCACAGGTGTGACACGGGGTACAGGGAGGCGGGAGGTGGAGATGGTACGTGACAGAAGCACCAGGAGGGCAGCTGGGAGCTTCAAGCGGCCTCTGAGAGCCTCGCCTCCACCCTGCCCTCCAGGCCTCCTGTGCCACATGGAGGACATGTGTCTGAGCCAGCCGTGCCACCGGGAAGCCCAGTGCAACACCAACCCCCTGAGGGGCTCCACATTCTGCGTGTGTCAGCCTGGCTACACGGGGCCCACTTGCCACCAGGACCTGGACGAGTGTCAGATGGGTGAGGCACCTCCACATGAGACCCTCTCTGAGCCCCCAGACAGCCTCTGCACTGAGGAGGGAAACAGGCCAATTGTTTTCCAAATTAAAAATATAAACATCTTGGGGATTCCCTGGCGGTCCAGTGGTTAGGACCTCGCACTTTCACTGCCAAGGGCCTGGGTTCGATCCCTGGTTGGAAAACTAAGATCCCGCAAGCCACACGGTGGCCACGTAAATAAGTAAACATCTCTTTTTCCTGAATTTGCCCATTTTTGGCATCTCTGCCTTACACGGTCTTCTCACCAATCCTCAGCCCTCGAGGCCCCATTTAGTCCTCCTCCATTTTAAAGCCACAATCCCTTTCCCCACTTTGATCTCATCAGCCACAAACAGGGTCCCCACACCTTCCCTGCCACTCTGGCCTCCTCGCCCTTCCACCGCTGACCCCTGCGGACCCCCGGATCTCCTCTCCTCCTAGCCCAGCAAGGCCCCAGTCCCTGTGAACACGGCGGCTCCTGCCTCAACACGCCCGGCTCCTTTGACTGCCTCTGTCCCCCTGGCTACACGGGATCCCGCTGCGAGGCCGATCACAATGAGTGCCTGTCGCAGCCCTGCCACCCTGGCAGCACCTGCCTGGACTTGCTCGCCACCTTCCAGTGCCTCTGCCCACCAGGTACCAGCTGAGTGGGCCCTCAAGTAGAGGAGACGGGAGACTAATCCCGAACCCACTGGACGTGACCCCTGTAGGGCACAGATAGCCTCAGGCCGGTCGGGGTCAGACAGCAAAGAATGCTTCTCCTCCTCTCCTCACCCCCCAGATGAAAACTCTGGGAAACTGATGGGCCCTGGGAGAAGGACTGCCACAGATGGTAGTGAGGCTGTGCAGTGCCCAACTCTGCATTCATTTCATAGACACCGCAGGGTACACAAACTGGTCCACTGTACACAGAGGCCCATCAAGGGAGAGCAGAGCAGCAGTGAATACACTTTTCATGCTGCAGCCTCTGCTTATGCCAACCCAGAATGCTCATCCTAATCACAGAACCTCTTCCCTGTAGAGATTGAAAGCAAACCTTTAAAATCCCAAAGGGTCGGGCTTCCCTGGTGGCGCAGTGGTTGAGAGTCCGCCTGCCGATGCAGCGGACACGGGTTCATTCCCCGGTGTGGGAAGATCCCACATACCGCGGAGCGGCTGGGCCCGTGTGCCGTGGCCGCTGAGCCTGCGCGTCCGGAGCCTGTGCTCCTCAACGGGAGAGGCCACAACAGTGAGAGGCCCGCGTACCGCAAAGAAAAAAATCCCAAAGGGTCTGTGTGCTTGAATTTGGCACAACAGGAAAGAATGCTGCAAGGCTGCACCTACCTACAAGTTAGTTTTAAGGGGGGTAAACATCTCCCCAGGGAGACAGTGAGAGAGCCAATATCAAGGAGCTGGATAAAACCAGGAAAATAACAGCTTACTTTGTGCCTGAGCGTCTTACACGCATTATCTAATCTTTACAATAACCCTATGAAGTCAGCATTGTTACTATGCCCATTTTATAAATGAAACTGAGGCACAGAGAGGTTAAGTGACTCGTTGAAGGTTGCCCAGCTAGTAAGTGGCAGAGCCAGGATTCAACCCCAGAGCTTTGATAGTTTTACCCACTATACTACACAGCTTTCCTAAGCTGAGAAGCATCCAAAGAAAAATGCTGAGAAAACGATCCACTAATCCAAGGGACAAGGTTGTAGATCTCAAGGAGCTTCAGAGGCAGGTTCCCCAGGCAAGAAGAGGGAGGCAGCCGAGGTCCAGCTTCAGTTCAGGGTGAGACAGTGGAGACCGGGAGGAGGTCGAAGAAGCAGGACAAGTATGGCAGTGACACAGGTCCCCAGACGCCCTTCAAATCCCCACCTTGGGGATCCCTGGTCTCCCTGGCACAGAGGTCTGCCCAGGTAGAACAAGAGGAGTGAACCACCTCCAAGCAGATGCCCATTTGTCACATTGGTACCTCGAGGACCTCCAGGCTGATCAGTCCTCCCGGGTGAGCCCTGCCTTCTCTGCACAGAGGAATGGCCCCAAAAGGCACTTCCCCAGAGCCCTCCCACATGTCCCGGCAGGTGCCCTGCTCCCTGAGCTTTCACACCAGAGGGGGATAGAGCCAAACACAGCAGAGTAGCAGGGCCTCGGGTTCATCTCTCCAACCCACGCGCAGACGGCCCCCTGGGAGAGGCTGCCTGCTGGGGCACAGGGCAGGTCAGGGACAGGGCTGGTTCTAGAACCCAGGCCTCCTGGACAGAAGGGGTGAGCAGCTAAGGCAAGGCTGGCCTGGCTGAGCCTCGCCCTTGACCCCTCCTCAGGCTTAGAAGGGCGGCTCTGTGAGGTAGAGACAGACGAGTGCGCCTCTGCCCCTTGCCTGAACCAGGCTGACTGCCACGACCTGCTCAATGGCTTCCGGTGCGTCTGCCGGCCCGGTGAGTGCAGATTCCACTCCACGGTTCCAGCCTAGCAATCGCCCGTGGCCTCTTGAAGCTCTCTTGGGCCAGACCGAGGAGCGCCCTATTTCTCCAACTCCTTCTCTCTCTCCAAACTCTCTTCTGTTACGTCCTCCAAATCTTCCCCTGCTTACTCACCCACCCTCATCTCTGTCCTGCCAAGTCACCCAAATATCCCTCCTCTCCAGCCCTCCTGCAGAGTCCTCTGTACTCTCCCCCTGCATGCCGGGGGTCCCCGGCTGGTCTTGGCACTGTTCGCCACGGATGCAGGGAAAGTCGCCCCAGGCCTTCCTTCTCCAGCTTCACGGGACATCCCTCTATTCCCTGTTATGATAATAACTGATGTTTATTGAATATTTACTCTAAGCCAGGCACTTGGCTATGTACTTGTCAGGCATTATCTCATTTAATTCTCTCAGTGGTACCATGAGTAGTTTATATTATCATTTCCCTTTTACGGGGGAATAAAGTGGAGCCTAGAGAGGTTGGGTAGCTTGCCCAAAGTCACACGGCTGGCAGGTGGCTGTTTCACCTTTATGCATCACCCTCCTGTCATCTCCACCTGTCCCAGGTGTCTTCTCTGGAAGTCCTCCAGGTTCACCTTTCCTAGCAAGGGAAAGGGCCAGGACCTGTATTTATTCTTTTGATAAAATGTATTTTCAGCATTAGTACACATATCCAGTTATGCCTTATTTATATAAAGACTAAAGTTACCAAGTTATGCTCTATTTCGTCCTGAAATCCAAATCACTATTTGAGAAGCTCCCATATTGGTGCCTTCATTATATAATGACACATTTAGACGAAACCCCAAACCAAACCATTTGAAACAAGATTCTCTCCCTTGCAATTTGTAGCAATGTTATTGCTGTATTTGTAAAGAGAAGGCTAAATACCAGTGTTAACTCCTAATTTCTTGTTTGAATCCATGAAATCATGCCTGTAAAGCTCAAACATTTGTAACAAACTCCCTCATAAATCTAGAGAAAGTCAAGAAGAGAAAAAAAAAAAAAAAGACCTTGGTCATCTCTCCCCTCTCACTCCCAACCCCACCAGGATTCACTGGCCCCCGGTGTGAGGAGGACATCGACGAGTGCAGAAGCTCTCCCTGCGCCAACGGTGGGCAGTGCCAGGACCAGCCTGGATCCTTCCATTGCAAGTGTCTCCCAGGTAAACTGGGGCTCAAACTCTGGAGGTGAGAGTGAGGGCAGGCGCAGACTTCCGTGCAGGTCCCTGACCCTCCTGCTGTGCCATAGGCTTTGAAGGCCCACGCTGTCAGGCGGAGGTGGACGAGTGTCTGAGTGGCCCATGCCCCACTGGAGCCAGCTGCCTTGACCTCCCAGGAGCTTTCCTTTGCCTCTGCCCATCTGGCTTTACAGGTCAGCAGGGGAGGCATTGGAAAGAACTGGAGGGGTATTTGGGGTAACTGGAGTCCATTTGGGGTACAGTAGAGGTCACTGATGGGTATTTGAGCATTGGGATGTGAGAACAGAATGCGAATGGAATCCCTTAAATTTATGCAGTGCAAAACCTGCACAACCGTACAGGAGCTGAGGGTGAGTGTTACTGTAGGACCCACATCAGGCCCAACATGAGTGGCATGACGGGGGAACAGGAGCAGAGGATGAGGTTCAAAGGCAAGCCATTCATCTGCTTATTTAGCAAACATTTATTAAGTGTCTACTACGCCAGACACAGACACTAAGTTGAGCAAGAGTTGCTATCCTCAAGTGGATTTAAATCTACTGTAGAGAGACCAACAAGGTGATTATGGCCCAGAGACATGCTCTGAGAGAGGAATGCACAGGATCCTATAGGAACACAAAGGACTGGCCAACCCAGACTAGAGATGAGAAAAGATGGCTGAACGGAGTCTTAAAGACTGAGTAGGAGTTTGTCAAGACAGAATGCTAGGCAGCGCGTTTTAACTGCAGATAACAGCATGTGCAAAGGCACGGAGGGAAGAAAAGCACACCCTGCTTAAGGGAGTGTAGGACATCCAGAGCTTAGGCTACAATGGGGCGAAGGTCAGAAACATAGCAATTGTAGGAAGGCCATGGCATGCAGGACCCCATGTGGCATTCTGAAGAAGTTGGTATCCTGAGGCATTAGGGAGCCACTGAAGGACAGGTCCATGAAGAGTGAGCAAGTCACGCATAAGAAGCGGCCTTTGGCCCCATCAAGGACAGGGAGGGACTCTGTTTTCTCTCTGACCAATCTCCCCACCCCAGGTCATCTCTGTGAAATTCCCCTGTGTGCCCCCAACCTGTGCCAGCCCAAGCAAAGATGCCAGGATCCGGAGGAAGAGGCCCACTGCCTCTGCCCCAGTGGAAGCCCTGGCTGTGCCCCAGCTGAAGACAACTGCACCTGCCACCATGGGCACTGCCAGAGGTAACATCTTCCAGGCCCTCCCCATTCATAGTCTCCTCTGGGTCCTCCTCAGCTAAGGCAGGAGAAAAGAGCCAGTGAGGGGTGAGTCTGTAGGAAATGACCAATGGGGAATGGGAAGAAGATGGCAAAGTTCTGAGATCACAACCAATGAGAGGGTTTGACTGGTGAGTGTTATCCAATGAGGGGAGAGTTCATAAATAAAGAGGGAAACAGAGGACTAGGGAGGTCAAAGCAGAAAGAAGAGTATTAAATCCCAGGACCAATTCATCTCATCATTCATTAGACAAATATTTATTGAGCATCTACTATGTGTGGATACATTTCCAGGCATTGGGGGAGCAACACAGAACAAAAGAGACAAGGTATTTACTCTCATGGAGCTTTGGTTCTAATGAGGAAAGACAGACAATAAACAAGTTATAGAAGGGATGGATGAATAGATAGATAGATAGATAGATAGATAGACAGATAGATAGATCTAGTTGGAGAAAATGAGTGGGGCAGGTAGGGCAGAAGGGGGACAATGCTGAGAGCAAAGACGCTGAGAAAGGGGCCAGAGTCCCAGGACCAAAAAAGAAGAAGTCATAGGGGTCTGACCAACGGGGAGGGGAGAAGAGAAAACCCCCATTTCTTTTTATGACCAGATCCTCGTGTGTGTGTGATGTGGGTTGGACAGGACCGGAGTGTGACACAGAGCTGGGGGGTTGCGTCTCCACACCCTGTGCCCACGGAGGGACCTGCCACCCCCAACCCTTTGGCTTCAACTGCACCTGCCCCACAGGTTACACAGGTGAGGTGCTCCCTAAACCGTGTATACCCTGGGCTGACCACCATCTAAATCAAGGGCAAGGCCAGTGGAGACATGTGTCCAAAGGGCTCTGGGTCTCAGTCACCACCAAGAAGAACTGGGCAGGGGCTGGGACTTCCCTGGTTGCCCAGTGGTTAAGACTCCACACTTCCACTGCAGGGGGTGCAGGTTCCCTCCCTGGTCAGGGAACTCAGATCCCACGTGCCCCACGGGGTGACGTAAGAGGTGGTGAGAAAAGAAAAGAGGTTGGGGGATGGGGGTGAGGAAGGGAAAGAAAGGGAAGAGCAGGAAAAGAAGAGAAAAGGAGGTTTCCCTTTCTCAGACCCCACCTGCTTCCCTCAGGGCCCACTTGCAGCGAGGAGGTGACAGCTTGTCACTCAGGGCCCTGTCTCAACGGTGGTTCCTGTAGCCCCAGCCCTGGGGGCTACTCCTGCACCTGCCCTCTGAGCCACACCGGGCTCCGCTGCCAGACCAGCATTGACCACTGTGCCTCTGGTGAGTGCCCACCATGCCCTGGGTCTGGGCCACAGGAGGATGGAGAAACTGGTCAGGGTATGTTTGTACCACATTTAAAAAAAAATTAACTGGACACAGTGAGCCGTTGTTTGGGTGGGGAAGTTGCGGGGGGCGGGGGGGTGCCCCGTGTGTGGTGTGACTGAGGCCACAGGCCAGGTTACAGGCAAGGAACCCAACCCCTCACAGCCTCCTCTCTCCAGCACCGTGCCTCAATGGGGGCACCTGTGTGAACAGGCCCAGCACCTACTCCTGCCTCTGCACCACGGGCTTCCAGGGCCCACGCTGCGAGGGAAGGATCCGTCCCAGCTGTGCGGACAGGTGAGCAGGGCACAGAGACCCCTGGAGGGAGGGAGGGAGGGAGGGAGCCCTCACCACCCTTCCTCTCCATCTCCTCTGGGGCGCCATGCTGCCTCTCATCCCACGTCCCACATCCTTTCACTCTGCCTTCCCTCCTACTTTCCCATCTCCCCAGTGGTTGCCTGCCACCACATCACACACTCCCTCCCCTTGCTGCCTTGGCCTTCCTCCTACTGTGCCCTCTCTCTTTCTTATCCAGCCCCTGTAGGAACAGGGCAACCTGCCAAGACGGCCCTCAGGGTCCCCGCTGCCTCTGTCCCCCTGGCTACACAGGAGGCAGCTGCCAGGTGAGGGGCACTGAGCCAGGTGTGCTGAGGAGGGAGGGGCAGGAGAGCTCTAGTGAGAGGGCCTCGGGTATTAAAAGGTGACAGCAGGGAAGCTTAGGAGGGGTATCCACGTGAAAGGAGGTGTGGAAGTCTAGGAGTTGAGGTCTAACTTGAGATTTGTATGGTTCACTGAAAGGATTTCTGATCCCAGCGACTGTTCTGGGATGTGGGTATCCAAGGAATCCAGGGAGGGTGACCTAGTCCCAGACCATTCAGGAGGGAGTTTTCAGGGTAAGGGATTTTGAGACACTGGCAGGGGACCATCTCTAGGCCTGGGAACCTGGTGTTCTTTCCTGCCTCACGCTCCCTCCTAACCCTCAGACGCTGATCGACTCATGCGCTCAGAAGCCCTGTCCACACAATTCCCACTGCCTCCAGACTGGGCCCTCCTTCCAGTGCCTGTGCCTCCAGGGATGGACTGGGCCTCTCTGCAACCTACCGCTGTCCTCCTGCCAGAAGGCTGCTCTGAGCCAAGGTACTGACCCAGGAACGACTATGGGGCAGATGAAGAGCAAAAGAGTGTCCTCCTCTACCCCACCCCTAAGGACATCCACACACAGCATTTGGACAAACAGTGGACCAAGAGTCAAAGCAACACAGACAACCAGTTATTGATGCTGCAGCTCAACACCCAGGACAGCCTAACACAACTCAACTCCTAGCACCACGTTCAACACAATACAAGCAACACCACCCAGCCCAGTCAACCAGACTCCAGTTTAACACAATCACCAGGGACATAACCCAGTGATCCAGCGTGGAACAACTCAGCACTGTCTTTACCATCATAACTCAACTAGAGTGAACCACATTTAACCAGCTACACTCAACACACTTCGCCATGCCCCACTCACTTGGATGTTATGCCAACCTCTGGGGAAAAGAATACCATTCTTGTTCAAATAAGTTTTGTTATGAGAAGCACTTAGGAAAGAGACCATTGTGAGGTTAGGGGATGGCTGATGGGAATCACTGTGAGAGAACATCAGAGGATGCAAAACCCAGGGGATGGACTCAGACCATTAGTTAAGCCACTTCAGGTGTCCCCACCTGAAGTTTCTCTTGAGTTCTTTCTTGCTTGAGACATTTAAAGCCAAGAATATAGTTGCTTATAATGCCCTGATAAGCCAAAGAAGAGATATTTCTCTCCATTCTGACAAAACAGGCAGGAGGAGGAACTTGATTTTTTTTTTTAAGTTGGGGTATAGTTGATTTACAATGTTGTGTTAGTTTCAGGTGTACAGCAAAGTGAATCAGTTATACATATACATATATCCACTCTTTTTTAGATTCTTTTCCCGTATAGGCCATTACAGAATATTGAGTAGAGCTCCCTATGCTATACAATAGGTCCTTATTAGTTATTGATTTTTTTAAATTAATTAATTTATTTATTATTTACTTTTGGGTGCATTGAGTCTTTGTTGCTGCACGCAGGCTTTCTCTAGTTGCGGTGCGCGGGCTTCTCATTGTGGTGGCTTCCCTTGTTGTGGACTACGGGCTCTAGGCGCGCGGGCTTCAGTAGTTGTGGCACGTGGGCTTCCGTAGTTGTGGCACGCGGGCTCAGTAATTGTGGCTTGTGGGCTCTAGAGTGCAGGCTCCGCAATTGCGGCCCACAGGCTTAGTGGCTCCATGGCATGTGGGGTCTTCCCGGACCAGGGCTCGAACCCGTGTCCCCTGCACTGGCAGGCGGATTCTTAACCACTGTGCCACCAGGGAAGCCCTAGTTATCTATTTTATATAGAGTAGTGTGTATATGTCAGTCCCAGTCTCCCAGTTTATCCCTCCCCGACTTACCCCCTCATAAGCATAAGTTTGTCTTCTACATCTGTAAATCTATTTCCATTTTGTAGATAAGTTCATTTGTACCCTTTTCTTTACATTCCACATATAAGCAATATCACACGATATTTGTCTTTCTCTGTCTGACTTACTTCACTCAGTATGACAATCTCTAGGTCCATCCATGTCGGGAACTTGATGCTTTAATCTCTTCAGGGTCAAGAGTTACTGACTCCTCAGGCCCCGAGTGGCCTCCACGCACCCCAGGAATGTCAGTGGCCCCTCCATGGACGTCTCTGCTCATTGCCTGGAGCCCCTGAGCATCCTTCCACCCCACCTAGCTTTATCGATCCCTGTGTGTCTCTCTTCCCAGGCACAGAAGTCTCTTCCGTGTGCCAGAATGGAGGCATCTGCATCGACAGCGGCCCCTCCCATTTCTGCCACTGTCCCCCTGGATTCCAAGGCAGTATATGCCAGGAGAGGGCGAACCCCTGTGAGTCCAGGCCCTGCCAGCACGGGGCCACCTGCATGGCCCAACCTAATGGTTATTTCTGCCAGGTGAGAGGGTCTAGAGGAGGTGGGGGAAGACAAATTTGGGCTGGATGCGGGAAACAGCAGTCATGGGGCAGAAAGGGGAGGGGGAGAGGGCATCTTCTTTTCATTCACCCCACACATCCAACCAACCACCAAGTCAGGTTATTTTACCTCCTGAATATTTCTCAACTCTGTCCTTGCCCCTTCACCCTCATCCCACTGCCTTAGTCCAGAGTTTCGTTGCATTCCGCCCGGACGCCTGCATCAGCCTCCTAAGTGTCACCCCTGCCCCCACACTTGTCCTCCTAAAGGTTCGGCCTCTACTCCACCACTAGGGTGCTCCGTTGAAAATATTAAGCTGGCCTGTCACTCTCCTGCTTAAAACCCTTCGGTGGCTGCCCACCTCTTTCGCAGTGAAGTCCCAAGCCCGGCAGGACCCAGCCCTGCCTGCCTCTCAGGCCTCACCTCTCTCCGCCAACCCCTAACCCTGCTCCAGCAACACAAACCTGCAGCTGACTTCCCTACACCCCAGACCGGCTCTCTGGGGGCTTTCCTCACCCCTCTTCCACTGGATGGTGCCCAGGAGGCGTCTGCCTCAGGGGAATGTCCCTAACTTCTCTCCAGACTGGGTCAGGGCCTTACCTTGGTGGTTCAGGTCACTGAGCAGGACGGGAAGGCAAAGCTGGGACTCAAGTCCAAGCAGCCTGATCCCTGTACTCACAAACACGAGACTGGATAGAAGGCATGATCCTTTAACCGCCCTCTTTCTTTAACTTTTTTTTTTGTGTGTGTGGTACGCGGGCCTCTCACTGTTGTGGCCTCTCCCGTTGCGGAGCACAGGCTCCGGACGCGCAGGCTCAGCGGCCATGGCTCACAGGCCCAGCCGCTCCACGGCATGTGGGATCTTCCCGGACCGGGGCACGAACCCGCGTCCCCTGCATCGGCAGGCGGACTCCCAACCACTGCGCCACCAGGGAAGCCCTTTCTTTAACTTTTAAATTTTATTTTTTAACTTTTTATTACGAGCGTTTTCAAACATACACAAAAGCAGCGTACTGATCAGTAGTGAACCCCCGTGTACCCAGTACTCAGCTCTATTTCCTCTTTCATGAAACTCCTTCCTCCAGAAATTTCCAAGCACGACTCTCGTCTGTTTCTTCCGGCTCTCTGGCCATTCCTCGGATGCTTTGTGAATCCCTTTTCCTCCATTTTTCTGAAGTCTTCCTGGTACTCCATTCTTGCATACTCTCCTTCCTCCTGCAAGAACTTGGCACATGATACAGACCTCATCAATGACTCTTCTCTCACTAGCAAAATGATATGAGATAATCAGAAAATGGTTAAGGTCATCAGTTATGGAGTCATAGACACATTGAATCCCAGCTCTGCCACCTACCAACTGTGTGGCTTGTGCAAGTCACTCATCTTTCAAGGAATCAGTTTCCTTTTCTGCAAAGTGAGACTCAAATGAGATGATCCATATAGAGGGTTGTTAGGAGGGTTTTATGAGGTTATGTATATAAATTATGCAATCAGTGCTAGCTGTCTCTCCTCTGGTTGACTGAGAATTTCATAGACGCAGGGATGAGTTCTAATTTTCTCTATATTCCTAGAGCCTGAAAAGGTGCCTGGCACAAAACAAAGCAGGCGTTCAATAAATGGTTATAAATTAATTAAGCATGAGCGAACCCAGTGGGTGTGTGGCTGGGGGAAGAAGGATTTTTCAAAATCGGAGCTATATCTATTGGCAATGAATCAAAGAGATTGTTTGGGACTGGGAAGTGGTTAAGTTGCGTATTATCAAATAATTGTGTATCACGTGGAGTTGAGGTACAAGGGTTAAGCTACACGTGGCTGTGATGGACGGTGAGCTGAGTGATGCTCTGAGTTGGAAGGTGGGGTGCTGGCAAACTACCTGGAGCTGGGTCCCCCAGAGTGCCAGGATGGGCTCATTTACTGGTTCCCTGTCTGACCCCCTTTGCCTACAAGTGTACACCAGGCTACAGTGGACAGAACTGCTCAAAGGAACCTGACGCTTGTCAATCCCAGCCCTGTCACAACCATGGAACGTGCACCCCCAAACCTGGAGGCTTCCACTGTGCCTGCCCTCCAGGCTTTGTGGGGCTGCGCTGTGAGGGGGACGTGGATGAATGTCTGGACCAGCCCTGTCACCCCACAGGCACTGCAGCCTGCCACTCTCTGGCCAATGCCTTCTACTGCCAGTGTCTGCCTGGACACACAGGTAAGGTCCGAGAGAGGGGGTATGAGCATTTCTGGGCACAGCTGAATTGACCATGGAAACCCAGACAATCCCCACCCATGAGGCAGCCTAGTCACCTGGTCCATCCCCCTGCCTCTAAACCCCACACCAGAGAACATGCCCACCACCCCTTTGCCTGTGCGGCTAGTGCTGGGCTGTCTCCCAGGAATGAGCCAGCAAGGAGGCAGCGACTGAAACAGAGTGTTGTGTTTAACCCCACCCCTGCCACAGGCCAGTGGTGTGAAGTGGAGCTAGACCCCTGCCAGAGCCAGCCCTGCTCCCACGGAGGGTCTTGTGAGGCCACAGCAGGACCGCCCCCAGGATTCACCTGCCACTGCCCCCAGGTGAGAGACCACAAAGCTGCTTTCTCTGTTGCCCCCAACGCTGACGTAAGGTGAGAATGCCTGAGCCGGGAACCTGGGGGAGCACTGGAGTGGCAACTATTGGAGAAAGCCATCTCATGTCCGCAGTGGTAAGTGGTTCTCAGCAGCAGTCGTGGGGAAAGGCAGGATCAGGTGGTAGCATGAATGGAACTTTCAGAAACCACGGGCACTGCCTAAGGGAAGGTCCCCAAGGCCAGCTGGGTGAGCTTGGATAAGTTCTTTTAACTCCGTGTGTGTATTTGTTTATAGACCTCAGATGCATAAAAGTGGGTTCATCTTAAGCCTTGGTTCATGATACACTAACATACAAACTAACATTAGTTTAGGTACTGCCTTCTTTTAATTATCCTTACAAGATAACACCCATGAACCTAAAACAAGAATTACAATATTAATAATAACTTCCATGTACTTATGTCCTCCTGTATCCTGTTCCCCTTCCAGAGGAAGAGAAAGTACATAATCCTATCTCTAAGGATCAAGATAATATAGTATTAGTTCAATTACTATTACTCTGTTAACAGTTTCGTCTTCCAGGACTCACATCATGATGACAGTTCACCCATGTTTTGTTTTGTTTTGTTTTGTTTTTAAATTGGTGTATAGCTGAGTTACAATGCTGTGTTAGCTTCAGGTATACAGCAAAGTGATTCAGTTATACATGTACATAGATTCATTCTTTCACCCACGTTCTTGCGAACAGCTGTGTTTCATCCATTCTCCCCACTATGCAATATGTCACTGTGTGAAAAAAAAAGGGGGGGGGACATGGTTTCCACTACTGTAAAATGATGAATTTGATGTTCTCTGAGGCCCCTTCCAGATATGAGAATCTAGGACCCTCTGAGTTATCTTAATGCAGGGGTTAGCTTAAGGGGAGGTGGGGTGAATACTACAAGGTCCTTCCCCCAATCTCTCTCCTCCTCTCCGCAGGGTTTTGAAGGCCCCACCTGCAGCCACAGAGCCCCCTCCTGCGGTCTCCATCACTGCCACCACGGTGGCCTGTGTCTGCCCTCCCACAAGCCTGGATTCCCACCCCGCTGTGCCTGCCTCAATGGCTATGGGGGCCCTGACTGCCTGACCCCACCCGTCCCTCCAGGCTGTGGCCCTCCTTCTCCATGCCTACACAATGGCAGCTGCTCAGAGACCCCTGGGCTGGGGGGCCCAGGCTTTCGATGCTCCTGCCCTCCCAGCTCTCCAGGGCCCCGGTGTCAGAGGCCTGGAGCAAAGGGATGTGAGGGCAGAAGTGGAGATGGGGCCTGCGACGCTGGCTGCAGCGGCCCAGGAGGAAATTGGGATGGTGGGGACTGCTCCCTGGGGGTCCCAGACCCCTGGAAGGGCTGCCCCTCCCATTCTCGGTGCTGGCTTCTCTTCCGGGATGGGCAGTGCCATCCACAGTGTGACTCTGAAGAGTGTTTGTTTGACGGCTATGACTGTGAGACTCCTCCAGCCTGCACGTGAGTCTGAAACCCTGAAGGGCTGGGCGGGGGCAGGGTGAGGGTAGAAGGAAGGACATAGATATCTCTTGAGTTACAGCATGACCACAGCCTCAAGCTTCAGGGAGTTTCCACCCTAATAACCATTGCTAATTAGGGGTATAAGACGCTAGACTCCAACCCAGAGGAATGGGGCAGCATGAATATTTAATGTGGGGACCAAGAAAGAGGGCGCTGCCTCTTTCAGAGCTACCCTCTGAGAGCTGTGGGATCTCTGGCCTCAAGCTTCTCTAAGCCCTGTTGCCATGGAGTATCTCCCCTAGCAACCAGCATCCCTGAGGGAAAAGGGCTTCACTTCAGGGAGACAGGAGTTTGGGAGGGTAGAGAGTGGGGACAGTGTTAGGAAACAAAGGTGTCAGTAGACATTAGGGTGTCTGGACTACCTACCATTCGGGGTCTAAGCCCATTACTCCAGAGCTGCCCCCACTTAGCAACCAGAGCCCTAGAGGCTGTGGAGTATCAGGAATCCTCTCTGGGATGAGGAAGTCAGGTTTCTTTGGGGGTCCTGAGTCCCCGTCTCCTCAACCCACAGTCCAGCCTATGACCAGTACTGCCGTGATCACTTCCACAATGGACACTGTGAGAAGGGCTGCAACACTGCAGAATGTGGCTGGGATGGGGGCGACTGCAGGCCCGAAGACGGGGATTCGGAGTGGGGGCCCTCCCTGGCCCTGCTGGTGGTGCTGAGCCCCTCAACCCTGGACCAGCAGCTGCTTGCCCTGGCCCGGGTGCTGTCCCTGACTCTGAGGGTAGGGCTTTGGGTAAGGAAAGATAGGGATGGCAGGAACATGGTGTACCCCTATCCTGGAGCCCAGGCCGAAGAGGAGCTAGGAGGAGCCCCAGACCCCTCTCACCATGAGAGAGCAACCCCTCAAACACAGCCTACAGGCAAGGAGACGGACTCCCTCAGCACTGGGTAAGAAGGCTGGGAGGCGGGGAAGAGGGGGCAGACATTAGTTTTTAACCAGCAGAGGGAAGGGAAGCAGGGACCAACCGAGGGGTCTCTGAGGTGCCTTCCCCGCAGGTTTGTGGTGGTGATGGATGTGGACTTGTCCCGCTGTGGCCCCGACCATCCTGCATCCCGCTGTCCCTGGGACCCTGGGCTCCTGCTCCGCTTCCTTGCTGCGATGGCCGCAGTGGGGGCCCTGGAGCCCCTACTGCCAGGACCCCTGCTGGCTGCCCACCCTCGTGCAGGCACCGGTAGGTGGCCCCGTCATTTCCCCTGACTTTGCTCCCAGGCCAGCTTTCACGCCAGCAACCAGCAATGAAGTCAAATGAAACAGAAGCACTGGAACCCCAAATGTTCTTTGTGGAGACTTACCTTTGTTAACGTTCTTCTCCAGCTAGATCTCCTCATGGCCCATTTGCTCTGCAATCTCCTTTACTTCCCTCAGTACTTTATTCTAACCTCTATCACAGACCGCCCACAAACCTTGGGTTCTGGTCTATTCTACTAAGCCGAGAGTATCCAACCATCCCCGTATCAACGGTTCATAGCACATGAGAGAATAATAGCTCTTATATACCACTTACTACGTGCCAGGCCTTGCTCTAAGCATTTTACAGTATTAACTTATTTAATCCTCCCAATGACCCCTATGAGGCAAGTACTGTTATTATTCCCATTTTACAGTTGAGGAAACTGAGGCAAAAAGAGGTTACTGCACTTGTCCAAAGGTCTCACCAGAGTACCCAGCCTCACCAGGAATGGCCTCTTTTTCTGACTGTGTCTCTTCCACCAGAGCCCCCCGCCAACCAGCTTCCCTGGCCTGTACTGTGCTCGCCGGTGGCCGGGGTGCTTCTCCTGGCCCTCGGGGCTCTTCTCGTCCTCCAACTCATCCGCCGGAAGCGCCGAGAGCATGGGGCCCTCTGGCTGCCCCCTGGGTTCACTCGAAGGTCTCAGACTCAGCCAGTTCCCCGCCGACGCCGGCCCCCGCTGGGCGAGGACAGCATCGGCCTCAAGTGAGAGTGAGAAAGAACTGGGGCTCAGGGAGGGGACTCTTTCCTGTGGAGATATTTATGATCAGAAGCAATAAGAGATGCTATGCAGAAGTTGAAGACACGGGAAGGGGAGAGGGGTGGGAAGACTGCTGGAAATCTTAGGGACCCTGAAGGTCCTCTACCCACCCATCCCCTTCCAGGGCACTGAAACCAGAGGCAGAAGTTGATGAGGATGGAGTTGTGATGTGCTCGGGCCCCAAGGAAGGAGAAGAGGCGGACCAGGTGAAAGCACTGGGGCAGGAATGGTCCTAAAGTGACGGAGGGGTTGAAGGGACAAGTCAACCTTCCTTCACTGATCCTTGCTTGTCCTGATCCCCAAGGCTGAAGAAATGGCCTCACCCTCCAAGTGCCAGCTCTGGCCTCTGAGTAGTGACTGTCAGGAGCTCCCCCAGGCAGCCATGCTGACTCCTCCCCAGGATTCTGAGATGGATGTCCCTGATGTGGACACCCGTGGACCTGGTATGTGAGCCACCCCAGACCAAGAAAATGAAAACTCCCTTTGACCCTTTTAGAATCAGAAAGTCCTCTGATATCAGAACTGGAGAAACTAATATTAGAGTGAGTGCTTCCAACAGCCATTCTCAAAGTGTGGTCCCAGGACAGAAGAATCAGCATCACCAGGGAAATTGTTAGAAATATAAATTCTCAGGTTCCACTCCAGAGCTACTGATTCAGAAATTCAAAATATTGGGGAATCTGTGTTTTAACAAGCCCTGCAGGTGAGTCTGATCCAGGACTCAAGTTTGAGAATCACGGCCCTAGAATGTTAGAGTATTAAGGCCTGATGCTTCCTTTTACAGATGAGGAAACCAAAGCCCAGAGAAAAACAAAGTAGAAAGTCACTTGACTAAAGCCACACAAAATCAAGAACCCAAGCTGGGCTTCCTGACACCTCAAGCTGTGATTCTCCCTGAGCCTCCATGTTCTCCCCCTTCCCCAGTTGTCTCCCATTCTTCATGTCTCTCACCCACAGATGGGGTGACACCCCTGATGTCAGCAGTCTGCTGTGGGGGAGTGGAGCCCAGGACCTATCAGGAGACATGGCTGGGAAGCCCTGAGCCCTGGGAACCTCTGCTGGGTGGAGGGGCCTGTCCCCAGGTTCACACCGTGGGCACTGGGGAGACTCCCCTGCACCTGGCTGCTCGATTCTCCCGGCCAACCGCTGCCCGCCGCCTCCTTGAGGCAGGAGCCAACCCCAACCAGCCAGACCGGGCAGGGCGCACCCCGCTTCACACCGCTGTGGCCGCTGATGCTCGGGAGGTTTGCCAGGTCAGTGCACACTGGGGCTGCTAAAGGAAACGGGGCAAACTTGCAAGTAAGGCTGGGCAATAGCATCCTCTGGGTCTGGCAGAGAGGAAGGTGATGTGAGACTGGGGACTCAAAGAGAAACAAGAACAGATGGATGAATATGGATTCGGAGGTGCTTAACAGTGTGAGGGACCTTAGCTAGCAGTTCAGATATACCAAGGGTCACTGGCCCTCTCTGCCGCCCCACCCCCACCCCGCCCCAGCTCTTACTCCGCAGCAGACAGACTGCAATAGATGCGCGGACAGAGGATGGGACCACAGCCCTGATGCTGGCCGCCAGGCTAGCTGTTGAGGACCTGGTTGAAGAACTGATTGCAGCCCAAGCAGATGTGGGGGCCAGAGATAAATGGGGTATGGATCTGGGGAAGTTGATGTTGTGCTATCAAGAAGTTGAGCAAATGGGGTGTGAGATAAGATGCAAAAAAGGGGGGTTAGCAGAGGGACCAACTGGAAACTGGGGCATTCCCTCCCACCCTGCTGTCAAGGTGGTAAATCTGCACAGTACGGTGGCAGTAGGCAGCAGGTGAGTCTTCCCTCATCATCCTCAAACACACACACACACACACACACACACACACACACACACACACACACACACACTACCCTAGTCCACTGGGAACTAGGATGTCGGAAGAGTGAGAAGGGAGGGGGTCTCGTGGGAGGGACGTGGTCTGCCGGTCCCATTGACCCCAGAACAATGCCCCATTGTCCCTCCCGCGCGCCGGTGACGTCACTGGGGCAACGCTTCCTGCAAGCCGGCGGTCACCCGGGCAACGCTTCCGCCTTTGAGGGACCCGGCGGGCTGAATAGCCCTTCCCCCAAGTCCAGAATCCGTGGGAAACAGGAACCCAGGCGTCGGGCCCCCAGCCTCGGGGTAACAACCTCTCACGTGGTGCCCTAGGAAAAACCGCGCTGCACTGGGCCGCCGCCGTGAACAACGCCCGGGCCGCCCGCTCCCTTCTCCAGGCCGGAGCCGATAAAGACGCACTGGACGGCAGGGTTAGACCGGGTAGCGGGCCCCCAACAATTAAGCTGACGCGGGAGAGGTGCAAAGCGCCGGAACTCCGAAAAACCTGAAGGGGGAGGGACCACCAGTCAAGTAGGAGGGCCAGTCCTGTGGGCGCGGCCTTCCCTGACCGCCCCCGCTGGCTGTTTCCTCCCGGGCAGGAGCAGACGCCGCTGTTCCTGGCGGCCCGAGAAGGAGCCATGGAGGTAGCCCAGCTGCTGCTGGGGCTGGGAGCCGCCCGAGGGCTGCGGGACCAAGCCGGGCTAGCGCCCGGGGACATCGCACGCCAGCGCAACCACTGGGATCTGCTGACGCTGCTGGAAGGGGCGGGACCACCGGAAGCTCGTCACAAAGCGACGCCAGGCCGCGGCGCCGGCGCCTTGCAGCGCGCGCGGACTGCATCAGGAAGCGTGCCCCCCCGTGGGGGCGGGGCTCAGCCGCGCTGCCGGACGCTGTCAGCCGGAGCCTATCCTCAAGCCCGGACTTTGTCCGTAGACTTGGCCGCCCATGGGGGCGGGGCCTATTCGCACTGCCGAAGCCTATCGAAAGGAGCAGGAGAAGGCCCGCCCCTCCGCGGCCGTAGGTTTTCTGCAGGCATGCGCGGGCCTCCGTCCAACCCTGCAATAGTGCGAGGAAGATCCGGGGTCGCGGCCGGGAGCGGGGGTGTGGCCTCAGCTGTTGACTGGCCCTGCGATTGGGTGGCTCTAGGAGCCTGCGGCCCCGCCTCCAACACTCCAATCCCGCCTCCTTGCCTCACTCCGTCCCCTGAGCGGGGATCCCCTCAAGTTGCATGGGGTCCCCCAGCCCACCAAGTAATACCCTTAAATGCGGGAGGCGAGGGTGAGAAATAAAAGGCTGCATGTCAGGGAGGGATTCTAAAAGTGAGTACTCGTTAAATGGCAAGCAGTATGGAAGGCCTCCAGATTTTAAGGTCCTTGAGCCTCGAAAGTGAGGGGTCATGAGTGTAGTGTCTCTCCCAAAATGGTGTATGCCACATCGTCTTCCACGTGGAGAAACTGCAGCCCTGGAAAGAGGGTTCGGGGTGCTGGGATGAAGCAGGCCCAGCCTCTCTCACAGAAAATAAGGATGAGGTGTTACAGGAGGATGGAGTGGAATGGGAGAAGTACCCCTGAACCAAGAACTGCAGACAGATAGAATGTAAGATGTTCTTTCCTGTATACTGTTTCCAAAGGGAGCCTCTATCGCCTGTAACCCCCACTACCCACAAACGGCTGACAGATATTTATTGAGCACCTCCTGTGTGCCAGGCACTGTGTAGGCACAGAAGGCAGGGCCAAGGGTCACTCCAGCTGATGACTCCTTGCATTCTCCCCACCTCACCCCACCCCCAAACAAACCATTGCAGGGATGAAGTGCCACTCTTCTAGCCACCACTATAGCTAAGAACTCCAAATCTGTCACCCCATAATAAAGCTGATTTGAAGTGTTACCGTCTTTTGGAGGGGTTGGGGAATGGAAAAAACACGAAGTTGACTGCAGAGTGTTTTCAGAATTTTGTGCCCTAGGTTCAACATTTGGATGGAAGCTTTGAGTATAGTTTTAAGAGCAGGAATGAGTAGATTTGGGGTCCTATGTTAATTTAGGGTATCATCTAAAGGCAAGAGTCTCTAGTAGCCCGATGAGAAACCACACACACACACTAAACCATGCATACCCTTTGTCCCTCTTCCAAGGGCATTCTTTTATAGCCACTTGGGAGATTCCTGAGCCCTCACGTGGAGGGAGATGGAGAGAGCACCTCAAACTTTAACCACCATTCAGCCATATGGTTATACCTCTTTCATGGCGATAGACCTGAGACACGGAGACATGAAGCATATTGAAAACGAATAATAACTACCATTTATGAGCATTCACTATGTGCCAAATGCTTTATCACATTTGATCCTCATACCAACGCTATTTAAAAAAACCTCCATTTTACTCCTTCAGAAACTGAGGCACAGAGATTGTATTTGCCCAAGATTGCAAAGCACTAAGTGGCAGAACCTGACCTCTTCATCGTATTTCATGCTCAGTCACTCAGCTAACATGACAGGCTGCCATTTAGAGGTCACAAATGTCTCTGTCCTGTTCCCACCCTGGTGCCAGCCAGCCTGACCAGCATTGATCAAAGACCAGGGCAGGCTGTGGTCCCCTCTCCCTTTTCCGTTTCATGACGAAAGGAAAGCTTCCCCTGCATCTCTTACGTTTGGTGCATATTTTGTGCCCTAAGTAGACTCTAAGCACGTATAGGGCAATGATAACTATTTAACACATATTTGTTAGACAGTGCTAGGGGTATATGTATGTTTGAGGGCCTGACATCCTTGGATCTGAGTCCTCTGCTTCCCACTGGAAACATGCCCCTCCCCGACCCAATAAGTCTGAGGGAAGCTGGGAAGCAGGGGGCAGGTCCTTCTTAGGGAAGGTACCTGGGGTAAGGAGTGGGGGGGGTGGGGGGATTCTGAGGAGTGAAACCACTTCCTCTGTAGCTAGTTCCTGTGTTGACAGAACTGAAGGGGAGGAGGGGGGTGGAGGGAACAGAGCAGGAGGTTAGGGGGTTCCTGAGGCTCTGGAGATGAGAAAGCCAAAAGTCCTTCCCCCTCTGAACCCCCATCCCTACTGCAGCTGGAGGAGTTTTTCCAGTCTCTGTGCTCCCCCGGGGCGAGAGAGGTCAAACAAGCCGTTGGGTGGGAAAAGAGAACTGGAGGAAGTTGACAGGGATGGGCGGGGCCCGGGGGGGTGCTGACCAGGAACCCAGCTTCCTGCTCAGTACCCAGGCATCCAGCCCCCGGCTCACCCCCACCCCTTTCAGCCCCTACTCCCCTCAGGAACTCAGGGTTCCGGCCCTCCTCCCAAATCCCAGCTACCCCTCCCTTATCGGTTTCTCCCCTCCAGGGGATGGAGGCTGAGAGACCCCAGGAAGAAGAGGATGGCGAGCAGGTGAGCTGGCACCGGGTTGGGGAGGCTGGCATTGGGAGAGAGGGAGGTGAGAGGACCTGAGGCAGAGACTGAGTAATGGTGGACTCAAGGGACTTGGACAGGCTTGGGCACAGAGGCAGGAACAGAGACGCAGAGAGAGGAAATGGGCTGCTGGCCTAGCCCTCTGCCCACCCCACCCCCACTTGACTGGAACGGATGTCTCTCAGCATCAGGGCCCCCATCAGGATGAGCATGGCTGGCCCACTGTGAACACCAGCAATCGGCCTTGGCGATCTGCTCCTCCGTCCCCTCCTCCTCCAGGGTCCCGCCACACAGGTACCCCCACCCACCCAAGGAGCTCCCTGACTCTGGTGCCCACATCCTTCCTGATCCCATGACCAAGGCCCAATCCATCATGGGCTCTCTCCCCACCTCCTCCGGACTCCGCATCATACCCCCTTAGCTCTGACCCCCCATACACACACACCCACCACTGCTGTCTGCCAATTCTCTGGGTGTCTGAGCCCTCCCCCTCCTCTCCCCAGCCCTGGGGCCCCGCTCGGCCTCCCTGCTCTCCCTGCAGACTGAGCTCCTTCTGGACCTGGTGGCTGAGGCCCAGTCCCGCCGCCTAGAAGAGCAAAGGGCCACCTTCCATCCCCCCCAGAACCGTCCAAGCCTAGGCCAAGCCCCGCCCCGGCCTCTTGAGGACAGAGAACAGCTCTACAGCACCATCCTCAGTCACCAGGTGAGACACCCATCCCCTCTCCACCAGGAGGCAAGACCCAGGCTTCTTGGTCTCTTGGCCCTTGTACTCTTTGGGGGTCCTACCTCTCCTTCTCCTCAGGCATCTGCCCCCCTGCCCCGCCAGGTCCTACTCCCCCTACCCCCATCACAGGTGTCCTCACACCAGCCCCTCACACCAGCTCTGGCTCCTTTCAAGCCCTGCTCCTCTTAGAACCTCACCAACAACCTCCCCTCCCTCCACTCCTCCAGAGCCAGCGGATGGAAGCCCAGCGGTCAGAGCCTCCCTTACCCCCAGGGGGACAGGAGCTCCTGGAGTTGCTGCTGAGAGTTCAGGGTGGGGGTCGAATGGAGGAGCAAAGGTCCCAGCCTCCCCCACACACCTGCTGAGACTTGAGCCCCACCAGCCCCTCTGCACTCCTGCGGCTCAAAAGCTGGGCAGCCCACTGCATGCCCTCAACCCTGCCAGGCAGGGGCACCAGAGACTGGAAGACCCAGCAGAAATCTCAGTATTCATCGCCCTCATCCACCTTTCCTGGGAACTGGAGCGGGTGAAATCCTCAAACCCTGGGAATAGTCAAGGTAGGATGGACATTGAACTCCCTCCATGACCAAGTATGTAGGAGCTTGAGGCCATGAGAGGATCCCAGCCACAGTGGGACACCTCACCCTCTCCTCTGATCTCAGGAAGTGGCTGGGAGTCTTGGTCCTGAACTGTGGGGACACCCCCCGTAGTCAAGCCACCAGGCAGGATCTGAGGTGCTCATTTCCCAGAGGAAAGGCAAATCTCCCAAGGTTTTCACCTGAGAGACAGTTCCACCCTCCTTCTCAGTAAGAAGAAAGGAAGAGAGGGCACAGCAAAGACATAAAGACTGTTCTCCCACCTCCATCACCAGCACACCCAGCCCCTGGACTGAGGGGCCTACAGGCTGTGAATGGACATTTAGCCCTGCCCACCCTCCCTTCCCACTGCTGTTCTAAGCTGTCTGATGTTTGGTTATATGAATAAATGTAATTCCCCTCTGGACTGAAGACTGGTGTTTCGGGTGGCGGGGTGGAGGGTAGGAGGGTGAGGCCGGAGGCCACCACTCTCCCCAGGCTGGCCAGAGGCCAGCTTCCCTCCCTGGCTGGTTAATTACTGGCTCATTAAGCAGCGGCTGGAGACCTCCCTAATTATCCCCCCAGCCCCCCTCTCCTGGTTTTAATTAAGTAGAACAGGGAGGGGAGTCATTAGGATAAGAAATATGAACTAAGCTGTCTGTGAACCCAGGCATTCCAGCGGCCAGAGTCCTCATCAGTTAGATCCCGGATTCAGAACTCAGGTGCAAGGCCCCCCAGCCTCCAACACGCCCCCTCTTCAAGGCCACAGAAGTCCAGCCCCTGGGACCTTCCCTTATTTTCCCCACGGGCTAGTCTCCTCCCCTCGTCCCCTCTCCCCTCCTCCACTCGTCTCCGTTCCTACGTTTCTGTGTCTCTCTCCGCCCCCAGCTCCTCCCTGTTCCTCCTCTCTTCTCCCCTCCTCTTCCTCCCCGGCTCCCCTCCCCCAGCCTCCCTCCCTCGCTCCCCCCCTCTTCTCTCCTCCCTCCTCCCTCTCTCTCACACACACCCCCGCTTGGGCCTCCTCTCTCTCTCTCTCTCTCTCTCTCTCTCTCTCTCTCTCTCTCTCTCTCTCTCCTCTCTCTCTCTCTCTCCCCCTCTCTCTCTCCCTCTCTCTCTCTCTCTCTCTCTCTCCCCCTCTCCCTCTCTCTCTCTCTCTCTCTCTCTCTCTCTCTCTCTCTCCCTCTCCGGCTCCATTTTCTCCGCCGCCGGGGGCCGGGGTCTCCCGTGGGGGGCCCAGACGGTACCCCAGGTCTCCCTTCAGGGCCGGGGTGAACCCCCGGGAGAGCCGGGAAGGGGGGGAGACGGGCGGGGGTTGGGGCGGAGGGAGCAGCGGCCCCAGCGAGTTTGGGGGGGAAGTAACCAGGCGCGGGGGGGGAGGGGCGGAGCAGGGAGGGGGCCTCAGGGCCCCCCCCCAACTATGGACGAGCGGCTGCTGGGGCCGCCCCCTCCAGGCGGGGGCCGGGGGGGCCTTGGATTGGTGGGTGGGGAGCCTGGGGGCCCTGGCGAACCTCCCGGTGGTGGAGACCCCGGTGGGAGTAGCGGGGGGGTCCCGGGAGGCCGAGGGAAGCAAGACATCGGGGACATTCTGCAGCAGATAATGACCATCACCGACCAGAGCCTGGACGAGGCCCAGGCCAAGTGAGTGCCCCCAACCCGGTCCCCACACAGACCCAGCAGAAGCCCCATTCACAAGCTCTGAATCTTCTGGGAGCCCCCCAACTCCAGGACCCTCCCCAGGATACTACAGCTCTTCTCCCCTTACTCCCGGGAGCCCCAAGATAAGTGATCCCTCTCAAACCTTCCTTCACCCCCAGTCCCTGAAACCTTCAAAAAGGGGAGCGCTAGGTGGTCTCACTCCCACCCCACCCCGGTCTGTCACTGACCCCCGCCTACACACACACACACACACACACACACACACACTCACTCACTCACTCCCCTGGAACATCTTTCCACCTCCAGAGCCCTCTTCTGGCTCCCACACTAAGAAACAGCTATGCTGTCTTCTCCCCTAACTCTCCAGCCCACCCTCATCCTAGGGGCCTCCACACCCCTTTCCAGGGCTGTGACCCTTTCTCTCCATGCATGGCCCAGCCTCCAAGGGCCCTCACTCACCCTTTGCCCCTGCTCAGCTGACACTAGGAGCATCAGAGCCCCCAGCCTGCTCGGTCCCAGGACCCTTCACACACCTCTATACTGAGCTACCCACTTTAGCTCAGCACCCCTAGCCCCCTCTGGCACCTCAAACTCTGACTCTTCTCCCCAGCCTCCCGTCTCCGCTGAAATTTACCCAATCTCTCATTTCTGCAGCCATTCCCCAAATCCCCTCTGTACGCTTCTAGACCATCTCCCACAACCTCCACCCGGCCACGGTGCCTTTAGCCTGCTGCACCTTCCCTCTGTCCAGCCAAAGCCAAGCAGCTTCCCCACGTCTCCACACTGGGAGCTGAGCTCTTCCCAAGAACCTCCCAACTCCATTCGGCCTCCAACCCTGCTTTCTCCCACCACAGATTTACCACCACCTCCCTTATTCCCAGGCTTCCCTCTCTTAGCCTCATGGGTGTGTCGCTTTGTGGTTGTCTTTCCCACTCCCCCATTTCTGTAGCCTCTCAACTTTTCTCTCCCATTGCTCCCAAGGAAACACGCCCTAAACTGCCACCGAATGAAGCCTGCTCTCTTTAGCGTCCTGTGTGAAATCAAGGAGAAAACTGGTACGTGGGTCACCCCTTCTGATTCCTCAACTCTGGGGACAGAACCCTGTTCACTATAGAACTGGGGCTACGAGTTTGACAACTTGGGACCCTGAGGAAAGTGTGGGTCAGGAAGATTGCTAAGGGGGCGCCTGGGAGGGAACCCAGGCCTGGAGGCTTGGGTCTCCAGGAGGCACCAGGAGGGCTGAGAGCTGGGTGTGGGGTCCCTGGGTCCCTAAGTCCACCCGCCTGCATGCTAGGCCTCAGCATTCGAAGCTCCCAAGAGGAGGAGCCTGTGGACCCACAGCTGATGCGCTTGGACAACATGCTTCTGGCAGAGGGTGTGGCCGGGCCTGAGAAAGGGGGTGGCTCAGCCGCAGCAGCTGCGGCCGCCGCAGCCTCCGGAGGCGGCGTGTCCCCTGACAACTCCATCGAACACTCGGACTATCGCAGCAAACTTGCCCAGATCCGCCACATTTACCACTCGGAGCTGGAGAAGTATGAGCAGGTGAGGAGAGGAAGCTGGAGTGGGTGGAGGGAGAGGCCCTTAAGGGGAATCCCAAGGCCAAGGGGCTCCTCCTCACCAGGCCACGGGCCCCCCTGCAGGCGTGTAACGAGTTCACAACCCACGTCATGAACCTGCTGAGGGAGCAGAGCCGCACGCGGCCCGTGGCGCCCAAGGAGATGGAGCGCATGGTGGGCATCATTCACCGGAAGTTCAGCGCCATCCAGATGCAGCTGAAGCAGAGCACCTGCGAGGCCGTCATGATCCTGCGCTCCCGCTTCCTGGACGCCAGGTGCGGCCCGGGGCCCCAGGCCAGCCCCCAGCCCCCAGCCCCCAGCCCCTGCACGTCCTTCTCCAAGCCTCTGGGCCACCAGGTTGTGCAACACAGCACCGTATACCCCGTGACAGTGGTGCTCTCTGGAGTTGATCAACGTGGTGGCCCTGCCGGGACACCAGCATCCTCCTCACCACCCCCTCTCTCCTGTAGACTCTCCTGTAGACTCACTCTCCCTCTCTTCTGTAGACGGAAACGCCGTAACTTCAGCAAACAGGCCACTGAGGTCCTGAATGAGTATTTCTACTCCCACCTGAGTAACCCATACCCTAGTGAGGAGGCAAAGGAGGAGCTCGCCAAGAAGTGCGGGATCACCGTCTCTCAGGTACTGGGGAGGCGTGGGGAGGGGCTTTGGGGGCACAGCGCTCTCCAATCCTGTTGACTAAGGTGTTTACAGAGGGACAGGTTCCCACCTGACCCTCCTTTCTGCCCCACACCCCACAGGTCTCCAACTGGTTTGGCAACAAGCGGATTCGCTATAAGAAAAATATTGGAAAGTTCCAAGAGGAGGCAAACATCTATGCCGTCAAGACCGCTGTGTCAGTCACCCAGGGAGGCCACAGCCGCACCAGCTCCCCGACGCCCCCTTCCTCCGCAGGTGGATCCCGCTGCCACCCTGGCTGGCTGTTGCTGCGCGCTTCCTGCTTTTGTTCCAACTTCCTATCTAGGCAGGATCATAGCAGAGAGGGGGCCTTCTGGGGTGAGAGGGACCAAGCTGAGATGGGGTGGGGATATCGGGGCAGAGGCCACTCTAGTGAAGCTGCTTCTGCCTTTCCTCCAGCAAGTGGCCAGGGGAGACTCAGGAACAGCCTGCTTCTGAGTGTTGCAGTGTTGTTTGGTAGAGAATTTGCGTACGGTGGCCCAACCCCCAGAGAGCTAGTTCAGGGGGCTTTTTGAAAACTCAGAGCTGTGATGAGCCTCCCGTCTGCCATCACAGGCTCTGTTACACTCTTCCCTCATTCCCCCTCTGCTCCCCCAAGGCTCTGGCGGCTCTTTCAATCTCTCAGGATCCGGTGACATGTTTCTGGGGATGCCCGGGCTCAACGGAGATTCCTACTCTGCCTCCCAGGTCAGGTGGTCCATCTCGCCTTGAGTAGGGCTTTCCCAAACTCAGTTTCCCTACTTTAGGATATGAGACTTCTTTTCCTTTGAGGCTTCTCACTGTGTCCTATCCTCCTTTGTTGCCTGCAGGTGGAATCACTCCGACACTCGATGGGGCCAGGGGGCTACGGGGATAACCTCGGGGGAGGCCAGATGTATAGCCCTCGGGAAATGAGGGTGAGTACCTGAAGCCCCTCTCTCCACCTCTCACCAGGATGGGAGGGCCTTTTCCCTGGCAGCGCTGTCCCCTGTGCTGGGTTTCCTAAAGCCTTACCCCAACTGTCTGCCTCTTTTTCCAGGCAAACGGTGGCTGGCAGGAGGCTGTGACCCCGTCCTCAGTGACATCCCCGACAGAGGGACCAGGGAGCGTTCATTCTGACACTTCCAACTGATCTCGCCCCTCAGGGCCACAGGGGTTGGGGCTCACAAGGCACCTCTTGAAGAGGACGCAGGCATCCAGAGGACAAAACCCAGACAAAGGAGAAGCACAAGATAGAGAAGGGCAAACGGGGGTCATCCCCTCCCTGGCCAGACTCTCTCAGTGCTGGGGGTGCTGACTACATGGCAGGGAAGATGGGGCCTCTTAAGGGGAGAGTGGGGTCTGTCTCCCCCTTTTTCCCCTTTTTCATTCTTTTTTTCTCCCCCTTTTTCTCTCACATAGAAACACACGCACCCAGAATCCTATTTTTCAGAGTTTTCCTCTCCTCCTCTCTCATACACGCACATACAACTATTCTCTCTCTCTCTCTCTCTCTCCCTCTGGGCTCCCCCACTCTCCTTCCCTCACCCCACTTAGCTGCTTTGGGATCTGTGGAGATGCCAGCCCTGCCCAGCCAGAGATGCCAAAAATGGGGACATGACTTCTGGACAGAGGACATGGGCCACGCCCCCTGTGCCTCCCCACCCCCCTGCCCCCCCAGACGGCTTTATTACCTCATACGCAGCTCATCTTAAACCAATAGAATCGCTCGGTGGACGGGAGTGTCTGACTCAGATATCTACCTCGGAGGGAGTTTCTGCTACTTTAGGGAATTGTTGACTGGGCTTTGGGGTTGAACTTTTTTTTAAAGGAAAGAAAAATTAACCCTGGGATCCATCTGTATTTTTTTTAATTTTTATTTCGGGGATTTTTGGTGGTGGTGGTGGTTCTTAATTTTTAATTTAGTTTGGGCAAGTAGATGTTTTTATAAATATGCTGATTTTTTTTTTTCATTTCTTGCTTTCCCACATTAGGGGTGATAGCCGAAGGGGTCATGATAAGAAAAAGGGGAACAAATAGAACTGGTGAAGAGGCCTGCCTGCCTCCACTCCTGTTCATCAGGAAGTACGTTTAGCAGGGCACCAAGCCTGCCCCCTGAAATCACTTAGGTGTTCTCCTTTGCTTCCAGGGCCACCGAGGTGTTCTTTGCTCGTGCAGGCAGCTTTCTGCTGCATTTGGTGTGGAAGCAGTCAGGGCTTGCTCTGCCAGCCTGTTCCCCACCACCCTTGGGCAGGGCTAGACTCGGTAATTTTGAGCAAATGTCACCTTCCCCTGTGAGTGACACATCTAAAATCTTTCTTTTAAACCACTATTTGCAGATTGGAGGGGGAAGGATGGGGAGGGGGGTTATTGCCAAATATGTTAAATATGGGTTGGGGTGTTTGTGTATGTATCTCCCTCAGTTTCCCCAGAAACGAGGTATCTTTTTTTTTTTTTTTCTCAGTCCAAAATCGAGAGGGTGGGGAGAGAGAGGAGGGAGGCTGCAAAAAGCCAGGTATGAGGGAAGGTAAAATGACCACTGTCCCACCCTCGGCCCTGAACCCTACTATCTGAACCCCTCAGATATCCTCAGGATTTCACAAGACTGTCAGTAGGGAACCCCTCCCGTCAAAGATCTAGGCAGGACTGGGAGGCAGGTCGGGAGTGTGATGGGTGGGGGCGGGAGGCATGGGCCTGGGGCAGTTCTCTCCTCACTTGTAAACTTGTAGTTTCACAGAAAAAAAAACAAAAAACGCAGTTTTAAATAAAGAAGTTTCTTTTTTCCCTGGGTTTAGTTGAGAATTCTTTTCAAAAACATGAGAACTTTTTTTCTCTCATAAAGCCCCAAACTGGATTTTCCCCTGAGTTCCCCGGCCTTGACCTCACCACCCAGGCCCCAGGTTTCACCCCTGCCTCCTCTCCATGGGAAACAGCCAGACCTGAACCCTGTTGCCTAGCAACCTCGCCTAGTCGTCCAGTAGCCCTGGGTGGTCTGGTGCAATAGGTTGGGGGTCCTGAGGGGATGAAGAGACCCTAGGAGATGCACTCCCCACCCCCATGGATGTGGCTGTACCCAGAGGCTGGCAGTGCCCAGGGGTGGGGTGACAGCTGTTTCTCCCAGTACCTGAAGGACTCTTGTCTGAGAGAGGCATGAATTCCTAGCATTCCCTGTGACGGGACAAGACGGGGGAGATGGGGGCAGGGGAGAGGGTACAAGCCCCACCTAGGGTGGTGGCCACAGCAGCAAGGGGCAGACAGAGCCAGGAGCCTGGGAAGGAAGCAGGATGGCAGCAGGGGCAGCAGCTGGAGCCTGGGTGCTGGTCCTCAGTCTGTGGGGTGAGCCCTGCCCCCCCACCCCCACACCAATCCTCCCCGCAGAAAGCACTCTGCCCCTGTCCCCGAAACTCCCCACAGCTTTCCAGGAACCTGGGTACTGCTTTTCAATCTCCTTCATCCGCCCTGTTATAGTTTTATTAGCTCCCATCTCCCTTCCTGCCCTTCCATTGTGGTGCTGTCTCCCAGGGGCAGTAGTAGGGGATCAAAACATCACAGCCAGGATCGGGAAGCCACTGGTGCTGAACTGTAAGGGGGCCCCCAAGAAACCACCCCAGCAGCTGGAATGGAAACTGGTAAGTGGGGCTCCTGTCTCCCCACTTCCGGAGAGACCAATGACGATTCGCATCTCCTCCTCCCCACCTCCCTACCTCCCTACCTCATGAGCCCTTTCCCAAACGGCTTGCACTGTTGAGGCCCCTCTCCTCTGTCCCCAGAACACAGGCCGGACAGAAGCTTGGAAGGTCCTATCTCCCCAGGGAGGCCCCTGGGATAGTGTGGCTCGTGTCCTCCCCAACGGCTCCCTCCTCCTGCCGGCTGTTGGGATCCAGGATGAGGGGAGTTTCCGGTGCCGGGCAATGAGCCGGAATGGAAAGGAGACCAAGTCCAACTACCGAGTCCGAGTCTATCGTAAGGGTTCCAGGGCCTTGTTCACAGCCCACCTCTCATCTAAGGAAAAGCCTTCTACCCCAGCCCTTGACTCCCGGGCCCTGGCATGTGAGAACTTGACTTCAGCTGCCCCCATTCCCACAGCTGGGGTGTATCTTCAAAGCTGCAGCCTCTGATTGGAATTTTCCCTCCTTCAGAGATTCCTGGGAAGCCAGAAATTGTTGATCCTGCCTCTGAACTCATGGCTGGTGTCCCCGATAAGGTAGAAGAAAAGGCGAGATGTGGAAAGGGGTCCTGAGAATGGGAGGGGAGTGTAGCTGTGTGTGTGCATTCTCTTATTTTCAAAGACGATGAGGTCACTTTTTCCCCAGGTGGGAACATGTGTGTCCAAGGGGGGCTACCCTGAAGGGACTCTTAGCTGGCACTTGGATGGGAAAACCCTGATACCTGATGGCAAAGGTGAGTCCCAGCGTCTCCCCTCCTAGCTGCCTTCCTTGTGATCGCTCTCCCATACCCACCCTGGAATGTCTTGCCTTGTCCTCCCCTCACCATAGGAGTGTCTGTGAAGGAAGAGACCAAGAGACACCCTGAGACAGGGCTTTTCACACTCCGTTCGGAGCTGATGGTGACCCCAGCCCGGGGAGGAGCTCCCCACCCCACCTTCTCCTGTAGCTTCAGCCCTGGCCTTCCCCGGCGCCGAGCCCTGCACACGGCCCCCATCCAGCTCAGGGTCTGGGGTGAGCACAGAAATGGGGAGGGCCCCAACTTGGGTGAGCACCTGTCGGAAGGTATGACCCTCAGGAAGGAGAGGGTTAAGCCCATGGCCACTGGGACCACAGACAGGTGTAACTCTCAACCTCATGTCCCTCCCCACCCCCAGAGCCTGTGCCACTGGAGGAAGTCCTGTTGGTGGTGGAGCCAGAAGGTGGAGCAGTAGCTCCTGGTGGTACCGTGACCTTGACCTGTGAAGCCCCTGCCCAGCCCCCTCCTCAAATCCACTGGATCAAGGATGTGAGTGACCTGGAGAGGGGGCTGGCAGGTAGCGAGATACGTCATTGGCAACTAGGAGGGCAGGGGCTTCATGGAGAGCGAGGCAGGCGAGGAGGTACAAGGGTGTCTGATAATGTGGAGGCAAAGACAGCAGTATGGGATGTGTTGGCAGGGGTTTTAAGAGTCTCCTGTCGGGGCTTCCCTGGTGGCGCAGTGGTTGAGAGTCCGCCTGCCAATGCAGGGGACACGGGTTCGTGCCCCGGTCCGGGAAGATCCCACGTGCCGCGGAGCGGCTGGGCCCGTGAGCCATGGCCGCTGAGCCTGCGCGTCCGGAGCCTGTGCTCCGCAACAGGAGAGGCCGCAGCGGTGAGAGGCCCGCGTACCGCAAAAAAAAAAAAAAAAAAAAAAAAAAAAAGTCTCCTGTCCCCTTTTCCCCACCAGGGCATGCCCCTGCCCCTTCCCACCAGCTCCGTGCTGCTCCTCCCTGAGGTAGGGCCTGAGGACCAGGGAACCTACAGTTGTGTGGCCACCCATCCCAGCCATGGGCCCCAGGAGAGCCATGCTGTCAGCGTCAGCATCATCGGTGAGGAGACCTCTCTCCAAATCCCAGGGACCCTGGGGGCGGCTGAGGGACAGTGCAGGTTCCAATTCCCTACCCTATGCTAACACTGTCCCCGAGAGCCACCCCATGCTTCCCTCAGTGCAGCCACACCCAGGCCTTCTCTGCCCCACACAACCCAAGAGAAGAGCCCAGCCTGTCCCCTCTCCCCTCTAAACTGAAGAAAGGGAAAGGCTCCGCCGGGGCTCCCACTAGCCTTCTCCCAAACTGAAGCCTTCCCTTCTGACTTTGTTTTCCAGAAACAGGCGAGGAGGGGCCAACCGCAGGTGAGGGGTTGGATAAAGTCAGAGAGAAGCAGACAGACCTCAGCATGACTGAGGGGATGGGCAACAAGAAAGGAACTGTGAGGGCTGTGCCCTCAGTTCTCCCCGTCTCCCTACAGGCTCTGTGGAAGGGCCGGAGCTGGGAACTCTAGCCCTGGCCCTGGGGATCCTGGGAGGCCTGGGGACAGCCGCCCTGCTCATTGGGGTCATCATGTGGCAAAGGCGGCAACGCAGAGGAGAGGAGAGGTGAGTGGAGGAAGCCAGACACCTCCAACTAAGGGCTTCCAGGCAGCAAGGAGGGGTGTGGGGAGAGAAATGACGGAGTGCTGGGAACCATGTGCAGAATTCTCCCCAATCCTCCTCCCCAGGAAGGTTCCAGAAAACCAGGAGGAGGAAGAGGAGGAGCGCACGGAGCTGAATCAGCCCGAGGGGCCTGAGGCAGCAGAAAGCAGTGCAGGAGGGCCTTGAGAAGCCCACAGCCAGACCCCATCCATCAGCTCCCTTTTTTTTTCCCACCCTCTTTCTGGCCCCAGACCAGTTCTCCCCTGTATAATCTTTACCCCACCTCCCCAAACTTTCTTCCACAACCAGAGCCTCTCACAAACAGTGATGAGTAAACACCTGACACATTTGCTCTTGTGTATGTGTGATGCCCTCACCCCCTGCACCCTTGAGAGCCCTGAAGGAGAGGGTCTCACCCCCACGCTTCATCACACCACACCGACATCTACTGAAGTTGGAGAGAAATGCTCCTGTCTTGGAAGGAAGGAGGGATGGACAAAGGTGGGCAGAGTTCCCGTGAATACATCTCAACTTGTTTATTGAATTTGTAATAAAGGAGGTAGTGAGGGGAAGGAAGCACTTACGAGTCAGGACCCACATTAGACACCGGGGAGAGAAAAATTAAATTAAATCAACAAGGGGAATATGGGGGAGAGTCAGAGGGAGCCTTGCCCACCTTTCAACATCAAATCAAGAAATGGGGGGGAAAGCAAAGGATCAGGAGAGAGGGGAGACAGACCTTGTCTTCAGTCCGTCCTCCTCTCCCAGAGCTGGGAGTTACGATGCGACTGAGCGAGCAGTTCAGAGCAAAGGTTCTCCCATTCCATGCACAGGTGTCACTCCTCCCCACACCCTCCTGGAAAGTGGCCAGGGTTGCCCTTAGCCAACAAAAATGGAGGGCTTACAGGGGAGGGTCCGGGAGTAAGGAAGGGTCAGCAGGGACCCCCAATACTGATTTTCCTCTGGCTGGAGGTGGGCAGGAAGGAGACACAGCTCAAATACTGAGCAGCCAGAAAAAGAAGAAGACGGCGAGAAACAGGAAGAGGGAGTCCTGCCAGCTGGAGGCCGGGTGACCCTGTCCTAGATCCACACCTGTGGAAGAAAGGAAAGCTGTGGAAGAAACATCCACTCTAGGCTGGAAGCGGGGCTGAGGAGATTCAGGGGGCTCGCTGGTAGGAGCTGAGGGAAGGCTCTTACCTGTACCCCGACGGAATGGCTCGTGGGTATTGAAGACAGTGGTGAAAAAGCCAAAGGGAAAAGCGCCAACACCAAATGAGAAGTGAAAGCCCCCAGTATCGCCAAATGGCTGGAATCCCTAGGGAGACGAAGAAAGTCAGTGGGGAACGGGGCAAGTCTCTGGCAAGGAAGGAATACAATCAGACAAGACTCACCCCTCTGCTCTCTGGAGCGGGTCGCTGGCCCTGGGGGCGGGGTGGGGTTTTCAATCTGAGGAAGAGGAGAGGGCCTATCAGCAGGAAGTAGTCCCTCCTCTTCCACACCCCACTCCCCAAGCAGAACCTTCCACCTTCCCTCAGCATCACCTCCCCTCTCTCACCTGGGATCCCGGGGCTTCTGGCTCCCTCGCCCATAAAGGGGGACAACCTTTTCTCTGCTGATCCCAGCTTTACACACTGGGCACTCTTGCCGCTCTGGCCGTGCCTCCAGCCACTGGGGGAAAAAAATGTAGTGGTTTCCAGTACACAGAAGGGTCTTCCAGCTCCTCAGACCTCCCCATCTCCCTCTTCATCTCCTCTGCGTACGCACCTGATGGAGACAGGGCCAACTGGAAGGGGAACGAGAAAGGTCAAACCAGTTACACAAAAGAGAGACACAGACCCCACCTCAGGGTCCCATCTTTCCCCCTCTTACCAGGTGTTACCTGCTATTTCTTTTCATATTTTCCACAACCCCTACCATACTAGCCAACTTGGCCTTGCTGCTTCTCTGATCTTCCAACACCTAAAGCTACATCCATCCTCAACATACTCAACCCTCTTCTCTCTTCTCTCCCCCAGCAAACACACACACACACACACACACACACACACACACACACACAAATCCTCACCCCTTCCTTCTCTGCTTTTCGACTTAATTTCCAGTCCTGTTCAACCACCCATTTCCAGGTCTCCTCTTTCAGCCCCAGCCCTACCCTTGCCCCCATCACTCCCAGACCAAACCCCCTTTACCAGCACCTTCTCCCGCTACTCCTTTTCCTCTCTCCTATGCCCAACAAAGTCCCTGTTTCCACAACTCCTTAACCTTTGGGGGCTGCCCCTCCACAGTGCCCTTGTCCCCAAGTTTCCCATACCACCCCTTGCCATATCTCACCTGCATGTGATCCCACCTTCCCTAGATGTCCCCCTACTCAACTGATGCGTGCCTCCCCTAACCTTTGAGTCTAATCCGATCCCACCTGTACAGCTAAGACCCCTCCCTTCCCTGGGGTAAGGTGGCTCGCGTCTCGCCTGCACAGATGTGCAGTGCCCACCCCCTGCGCCCCACTTCCTCTTAACGCACCTCTTAACACAACTAGGTTGGCTCCTAGTTGCTATGACTTTCCTTTCCACGGTTCTCCTCTGTACAGACGTGACCCTCTCGCCCACACATACCCCAAAACACGTAAGAACCCCCCTCAAGCCTCATCTATGAGAATGTGCCCTCCGATTATTTGTATGACTGTATGGTCCCCCCCGGCCCCAGCCTCCCCAGTATAAATTTGAGCCCCACTCCTTTTCGCACCCCTCTCAGATTCTCACCAGTACAGGTGGCCACACACACTGACCACAGCTTCCCGAGCAGTCTCCAGACATATATTACATTCGAAGGTCGCGCCCGCCCCGCCCCGCTCGCGGTTTGGCCCTTCGGGGCCCCCGTCCTCCTCCTCCGCTGCTGCCATGGCCGGTACTGTTTTGCCCCCCGCGTGCCCCTTAATCCCCCGAAACACACATACAGACGCCGCAACAAACGAGAAACCGCCTCCTGCCCACGATCTTTTGGCAGGCTTCAAGGTTTTCTAATCACTATTGGTCTCAGTGCCTGCCAATCATACAGAATCGAAAGAAAGGACTGGTCCAAAGGGCGGGGGAGGAAAGAGGTTTACGCGGTCCCGCCCTTGCACGATGACTATTGGCTAAAACAGTCACGGTCAGTTTGCAGTGCCATGGGATTGGTAAATATTCCATACGTCCTGTCGCCCCGGCCAGGGAGGGCTTTATTCGTCTGAGTAGTTGCCAGTCATAACCAAAGGCCAGAAGCAATTGGCTCAAGGCTACTTAGACCTCGCCCACTACAATCCCCTGTCTTCCTTTTACTTCCTCTTTCAGAGAACGTCCGGATTCCTTTGGACTTTGGAGCGTATAGCTTCAAAGCAACTAATTGGCTAGAACTCGACGGAAAATGGAGGCCAGGTAAAGCGCGCGTGCGCAGTAGGAGGAGGGAAGGGGTGGGCCAATCCTATGAGAGTTGAGCTTTCTCTGGTCCCACCCCTTCACCGCTATATTGTCGCCATGGTGACTGCTCTACAATTGGCGGGATTTGGGGTTCAAAAGCCTTGTCTTGGCCTCATCCGGGTCCTCCGACTGCGGTCTCTCTCGACTGATTGGGCCGTTTTTTTCGCCCCTGATTGGCCGAGGTCGGAAAAGACGGCGAAGAGCTTGGAAAAGAGGACAAATGCTAGGGTCGCAGGGTTCAAAATGGCTCCGGCTTCCTTCGGTGACGTAAAGAGCAGAACTTGGGTCCGCCCCTCCCTCTTAGTGAAGAAGGGAGCAGAACTGGGATTAGCCCGACGTTTGGATGGTGCGAGCATCGATCTGCGGCGCTGGTGTTAACATCTCCCTCGGCTGGACGACTCAGCCCGCCCCTCTTTAGGTGATTTACAGAATCACCATTTACAGAAATGAAGTAAAGGCCCATCCCCTTTTTAATGTGACACCGAGTAGAACAGAGTTGCCCTAGACACCGTTTTAAACCTTAAGAGCCGAAAAGGTCTAGCTCCACCCCTTTGTGAGTGGGTGAAGAGGCAAGATCCACCCCCTTTTAGGCGACCCGCGGCGGAAAGGGGTTAGGCCCGCCCCTTCCTTCTTGTACTGTGCCCCGCAGAACTGGGGTCTTCCTCCTGGGCTGGACCCCTGGGACTTGGGCAAGCTGCTTCAGAGTTTGGGCCTTTCGTACGAGTTTGGGCCTTTTCTACAGTCACTGGCCCTCACTGTGGCTCAAGGAGCAGAACTAGGTAACAGTCCTCCCATTACCAGTGTTCTTTACATCTTGTACCTCAGGGCGTGTAAACTCTTTCAGGGCAAAGGTATCTAGCGGGGGTGGAGGCCAGACACAAGCTGAGGGTTCTTCAACAACATCCTGATAAAAGGTCCCATGTGACTCAGTGAGGAACGGTGAGAAGTTAGGAGCTGCCTACGGCAGGGGAGGTTAGTGTTCGGGAAGCGTGTAGAGGTTTAGGGAAAAACCCTATTGAGAGGCAGAAGTGGAGACCAAGAAGGGAGGAGTGATGGAATGATCCTGATAAGGGGATGATGGGAGTATGGGGGAGAGGGCAGCAGGGGCTGGAGAGAGAGCTAGGCACATACTACAAAATTAAGGAGGCATGCTTATCCCAGAGGAATCAGCATTCTTCCTCACTTATTTTTTCAAGAAAGCAACCCTAATGCCCAGTTTCCACTGGAAGAAGAGTACATTTTTTCTACGTTGAGGAGAGGGGTAGTCTCAGCTTGGGTGAGTAAGGAGACTGATAAGAAGGAAGGAACTAGAAAAGAAAAGGTACTGAGGTTAAAGTACATCACAGAAGGAAACGGGCAGGGAGAGGGCCTGAGAGTGTCCCTTCTCTCCAAAGACCAGGAAGGGGTGGGGGGTGGGAGGAGGTCAGTGGAGGAGGGAGCTGGACTGCTGGGAGATAGTGGCAGGGACAAAGGGCAGAAACCAGACAAGAGGGCTGGAGGGTGAGGTGGGGTGAGATGGAGTCCTGGAGAGAAAAAGAAGAGAGGTGAAGAACTCAGAGCTTGGCATATAGTAGGTGCTTGATAAATATTTGGACTTGAATGGGGGGACAGGAAGAGGGAGATGGAAAAGGGTTGGAGTTGGAGGGAATAAGCAGCATATGTGGGAGTTAAGGAGAAAAAAAGAAACAAGTTGACAATAAGAGGAGAGCTGATGGAGAATGAGAAGGAACGGGCCAAGGAAGGAATACAGCACCAAGGGACACGCAAGCCATGTGTGCTGAAAGGAAGTTGGAGAAAAGAAGGTGCAGCTGGAGCCAGAAAAGGCCAGAGAGACCGAGACGGAGCCCAGCTGAGCTCTCGTAGGGTGGAGCTAGCAAGAGGAGACTGAAAGCTGTGGGGAGGAGATGCCTGGGTCCCCGGGAGGCGATTGGCAAAACAGGGCGCCCATCACCGCCCCCTACTTCCTGGCCAGCCCCGGAAACTAGCGGGCGTGGGGAGGGGTGGTGGGGGATAGCGGCAGCAGCAGCCCCAGCCCTCAGAGAGACAGCAGGAAGGGAGGGAGGGAGGGAGGGAGCTGGGGGGACAACCCCCCACCATTCGTACCGCTATGGGCCCAGCCTCCCACTCTCACCTCCCCTCCATCGGCCGGGGCTAGGACACCCCCAAATCCTGTCGCCCCCTTGGCACCGACACCCCGACTGAGGCAGAGACACAGCCACCCGCCACCACCGCTGCCGCAGCCTGGCTGGGGAGGGGGCCAGCCCCCCAGGCCCCCCACCCCACTGAGGTGGGGGCAGGAAAGGGATGGGAGGAGGAGGGAGGAGGGAGCTAAAAGGGATGTGGAGGAGGGGATGGGGAAAGATTGGGTCTGGGAGGGTGGGCAGGGGAGAGGCTTGGTGGGAAAAGGATACGGGCCGACTTGGGAGAGGGTTGCTGGGGAAAGGAGAGGGGGCCTGAGAGGGAGGAAGGATGGAAGAGACACGAGGGAGGAGAGGTGGAGACCTTGTGAACTTGAGATGGGGGTGTGGACAGGGAATCTTGGAGAGGAAAGCCCCAACACCTTCCCCAGTTCCTTTTCTTGCCCTTTGGCCCCACGTGACCCTTGCGGGGTAGTGGCAGGCAGAAGGCAGTTTAGTGCCCTCCTTTCCCCAGCAGAATTTGCTTCCTAGGGATGCCCTGAGACACCTGTTTCTCTCAAGGCACGGGACCTCTTGTTTCTCAGTGGCCTCCATGCTGTGTTCGACCCTTACTGACATACAGATGCCTTGTGGGGGACCATGTTTTCTACATTGAGTGGGTGTGCCTTTGATGTGGTTTATGGCTTGTGTGTGGCTAGTTTGTCCTGTGCTCTCCATGGGTTGTGGAGAAATGATGTGTTATCTTCCATCAGAATTGCCTGTTCTCATATCTTACGTCCGTGTCTCATGTCCAGTCTTGACGTGTTCACATGTGTGTGTTTTCATCTGTTGCATCTGTTATGTGGTTTCATGTTTCTTGGACGTCTTATGTTTACTTTAGCATGTACAGATCGTGCCTTATTTTGTGTGGACTCGCAGGTTCTGTGCATAGTCCCGCCATATGCAGTCGTCTTCGTGTGTGGGATCTCGTGGCTTAGCTGCTAGCGCACACTCATGTTGTGATCGTATTGGCCTGTTTATTGCATGTGTTTTCCCAGTCCCAATTCACACCGCACACACGTGTGCCCCTTCGCATAATGTGCTGATGTGACACGTCCACAGCTTGTGTGCTTCTGGTTACATATACTATTTATTTCATAATTTTATTGCCAATATATTTTGTGAGCCGTATGCTCATTAACTCACTTGGCACTCCATCGTGCTTATAAATCCTCGGACATCCCTGCTCTGGAGAGAGTCACTTAATGTCACATATTAGAGGAAAAGGTAACTGGGCCTCCATGTCCCTAAAGAACCACCCCCATGCGCCTGACCTTGCTGACCCCGCTGGCCTGTGTCTCTTCATACACGTTACATCCGGTGCCTGTGAACAGTCCGTGTCCATGGAGCTCGATGCATAGCACAGCGTCAGCTCTGCCATGTACATTATCTGTGCCCCGCTCTTTGCACTGTTGGCATGTATTTGATGACAGCGGCATCTTTCCCCTGTGGCATGTTAATCCCCTTTCTGTATGTTTCTCTTGTGTGCAAGATTGTATGCGCCATCTTGTCTAGATTGCTGTCACTCTGCCTTCACCGTGACCCTGTATTGTGTATTTTTATCCAGAGTAGGTTACTGTTAGCCTGGTGTGCTCATTGCTTTCTTGGTGGCTTTTCTTTTCATAGTTAATAGTCCTCAAGAGGGTAGCTATCTGACTGGTGTTCAGAACTGTTGTCTCAATAATTATGGCTATGTGGGTATGTACACAGCCTTATAATCTGTTCAGCAAATGTTTATTGAGCATCTTCCCTGCTTCCTTCTGTCCTGGGCATTGGGAATAAGAAAATCTCTGTCCTCAAGCTGCTTACACGTTAGGGAGGGAAACAAAGATAACCTCAAGTGGTTACACCCTGTCTAGTGTCAAGATGAGTGGTTCTCAAACTTATGTGCACATCAGACTCACCTGGATGGCTTGTTTAAAATAGTATACAGATGCATGGGCCCAACGGCCTAAATTTCTGATTCAGTAATCTGGGGTGAGGTCCAAGGATTTATTTTTCTGCACTTGGAGAATCAGTGATCAAGGTAAAAGTGTAATGAAAACACAGGCCTGGAGGGGTTCAGGAAGACCTCCAAAAAGTGACACTGAACTGTATAAGGCAAGTGAAGAGGCAGAAGAACATTCCAGCCAAAGGGAACAGCGTGTTCATGGCACAGAAGCGTGAAAGATAATGGTGTGTCTGAGGAACTGAAGTAAGTCAGTTTGACTAGAGCGAAAAGGCTCTTGTAGGGATGTGGCCAAAGGTGTAAGCAGAAGTCAACTTGTCAAGAAGGGCCTTTGGGCAAGAGAGATGCTCAAATTTGTGCCACAGAAACATCTGTGGTTGCCGTGTGGAAGATGGATTGAAGGGGAAGAGTTAGGAGCCTGTTGCAAATAGTCCAGGGGAGAAGCGCTTGTTCCAACTTGCGAGGGCAGTAGGATGAAGCAACTCAGAAAGCCTATTGTCCTAGGGCTGGCAGAGTCCCATTTCCTCTATCACCTGTTACCTTCACCCTTGGCAATGGACTTACCTTGGAGCACAGCCCTTCTGTCATTGGAAGCGCGTGCCTTTGGCCTTGATACAAGTGACAGATATTTGCCTGAACACCATTTGTGTGAATTGTGACCCTGCCCCAAACCGTGGGGCAGAGTGGAGGAAGGAGGAAGAGCCTCTTCCTCCTGAACTCTTTCCTCTCCCAGGGCAGGTGGTGTAATGACCCTTTTACTCTCTGCCCTCCTTTTTTCGCTTGGTGAAGCCTTACACACTGCATGTCTGACCACATTGCCTGCAGTGTTGCTGGGAGGGAGGGAAGTGGGTGGTGGGATTTGTTTGCCTGTTTGTGGAAGCAGGATTAATAGATATAGGTATGTCCATGGGTTTATCTGGGAACAGGGAGCCTGCCTGGGTGGAGAGGGGTTTTAATGGGTATGAATTTACCATCCTTTATCGGTCATGGGTGTGATTGTAAGTTTGCGTATGTGTGTGAACAGGTCAGTCTTTGTATGGCTGTGTGTGTCTGAGTTTGCGTTAGTGACAAGAGCCTTTATTCTTGCCAGTCAGCCCCGGAGAATGTCTGTGTTTTGTCATTTTCCACTGTATCTGCTGCGTGCTATGTGTGCATTTGTGTGTATATATACAGGCAGCAGCATAACCAAGTGGTTAGGAGCACAAGCTGCTTAGCTTTAAGCTAGGAAGTGCCTCTTAGGAGTCATATCACCTCAGGTAAGTTTTTTAACCTTTCTGGGTGTGTCTCCTTTAAAATGTAAATCGGGTGTTTCATATTTAAGGACTTAACATAGTATATAGACCAGCCCTGTCCAACAGAACTATAATGCAAGCCACATATGTAATTTTTAATTTTCTGGTAGCTACATAAAAAAGGTAAAAGTAGCAGGGTGAAATTAACTTTAGTGTATTGAACCCAGTATGTCCAAAAGGTTATAATTTCACAATGTAATCAATATAAAAGATTATTAATGGGATAGTTTACATTCTGTTTTTCCTTCAAAGTCTTTGAAATTTGATGTGTATTTTATATCTCTAAGCACCCCTCAGTGCAGGCTAGGCCACATTTCACGTGCTCAGTTGCCGTATGTGGCTGGTGGCTACCATATTGGACAGCAGAGGGATAGACCATTATAAGATCCTTACCAGCTACAAGCGTTAGCTATCATTAATGTCCTGTTGTTGTCTTGTGTCTGTGAGTTGTGGATGTCCATATCTTGTGTCTCATGTCTGAATGTATCTGGATCCTTCAGGGAGAGGGGTGGGAGAGCAGTCCTGAGCTCCCATCCCCACCGCCCCCATCCCAGAGAGGCTTTCTGGACGGGTTTTAACGGGAGCCCTGGCCCCCAGAGCCCCCCCAGACCCTGCCTTCTGCACCTTGCCCGCCCCGTCCCCAATCCAGGAACCAGGCCCACTAGTTCTGTCCTTTGCCCCGTCCCCTGCAGGTGACCAGAATGGAGCTGTGGCCAGGGGTGTGGCCTCTACTGCTGCTGCTCTCCCTGCTGCTGCCCACTCTGTGGTTCTGCAGCCCCAGTGCCAAGTACTTCTTCAAGATGGCCTTCTACAATGGCTGGATCCTCTTCCTGGCTGTGCTCGCCATCCCTGTGTGTGCCGTGCGAGGACGCAACGTCGAGAACATGAAGTGAGGGGCAAGGGGTTTTGGGTGATGAGGGGACCTTAGGGTCAGAAGCAAGCAGGGGCTGGGGAGGGCACTGAGTGTGTAGGAGACACTGAGCGAGCCCAGGGACAAGGAAGCGGAGAAGACTGCAAAGATGCCCAGGAAGACGGGGGGGGGGGGGGGGGGCCGGGGAGGGGGGCTGGGGCCTGCAGGTGGACGGCAGCAGGTCCCGCGGGAACCCCTTGCCTTGTGGAACCTCCACAGGATCTTGCGTCTGATGCTGCTCCACATCAAATACCTGTACGGGATCCGAGTGGAGGTGCGAGGGGCTCACCACTTCCCTCCTTCACAGCCCTACGTTGTTGTCTCCAACCACCAGAGCTCCCTCGACCTGCTTGGTGAGCAGCCTCCCCTAGCCACGCCCATCCTCCTGCAGCCCTCCCTGGGATCCCCTCCCTCACCTGGGGCGTTGCCCCCTTGCTCCCCCTGCAGGCCTCTGCCTGGGGTAGAGCTGCCCTCATAAGCAAGATAATACACCTTTAGTCACCTTTTCTTACTTTCTGGGGCTTCCCCCACCCCTCACCCCCAGGTCTGCCTCTTCCTTTAGTTCTAGTCCCTGGGTGATGACCTGGGTGAGGTATCCTCACCCCACCCCCACCTCTGCCCTAGGGATGATGGAGGTACTGCCAGGCCGCTGTGTGCCCATTGCCAAGCGCGAGCTACTGTGGGCCGGCTCTGCCGGGCTGGCCTGCTGGCTGGCGGGAGTCATCTTCATTGACCGGAAGCGCACTGGGGATGCCATCAGTGTCATGTCTGAGGTCGCCCAGACCCTGCTCACACAGGATGTGAGTCACCCCGGGGGAATGGGGGTTATGGAGTAGAATAGTTGTAAATAAACTGATGTGCAGGGCCACCAGGCCTCACAAGTCCCATTACAGCATCACAGCCATTTTCTGATCCCTCCATATGTGTGTCTTCCTTGACTCTCTTTCTTTCCCAGGTACGGGTCTGGGTTTTTCCTGAGGGCACGAGAAACCACAATGGCTCCATGCTGCCCTTCAAACGTGGCGCCTTCCACCTCGCAGTGCAGGCCCAGGTGATTACTCCTTCCGGTCCACTACTGCCCCTCAAGCCCCCACCATCCCTTCCTCTCTCGGCAGAGGCTGGTCCTGGGCACCTCAGAAGGGAGCCGTGGGCTGATCGCTTTTCCTCTCCCTCAGGTTCCCATTGTTCCCATAGTCATGTCCTCCTATCAAGACTTCTACTGCAAGAAGGAGCGCCGCTTCACTTCAGGTGAGGGCTCTGTGCAGATCTGGGGTTCGGGGGTGGCCAGAAGGGCCATGGGAGAGGCTAGAGGGAGATCCCCGTGGGGCAGGAGCTTCAGTCAGCGTCAGCACTGAGATGTCCACAGGATTATCTAAAGTGACCCCACATCAGCCAATAAGTATTTAAGCACCGCTATACCCTGCTAGATGGGTAACACTTGGTCCCTCCAAGAGAGGCCATTACTGTCTAGCCGGAAAGATAAAGCCTGTGTGCGCAGTTACAGCATTCGGCGGTGAACACTAAACCCAGACAGTGGGGCCGGCAGGGTGCTGAGGTGCCTGGACTGGGGCTGGGGAAGGCTTTGCGAGGGAGGGCCTCAGAGAACAGGTGGCAGCTGGTAAGCTGAGGGGGAGTTGTCCACGGCAGAGAACTGAAAGGTTGAGCAGGGAACTAAGCATCAGGAGAGCTCGGAAGCCAGGCGCCACCTGTGGGCAGAGTCCCGGTACACAGGCCATGATGGTGCTCACCCCCCTCCCAGGGCGATGTCAGGTACGGGTGCTGCCCCCAGTGCCCACAGAAGGGCTGACACCAGATGACGTCCCAGCTCTGGCCGACACAGTCCGACACTCCATGCTCACCGTTTTCCGGGAAATCTCCACTGATGGCAGGGGTGGTGGTGACTATCTGAAGAAGCCTGGAGGGGTGGGCGAGGCCCAGCTCTGAGCTCCCTTCCCATCTACCCCCACCCCCCACCGCCGTCTCCACACCTACCAGCCCAGTGGGCCCGAAGCTGGGCCAAGCCCTGTTCCTCATTTCCCCTCTCCCCACCTGTTCTCTTCTTTGGAATCTTCAACTTCTGAAGTGAATGTGGTTGCAGAACCGCTCCCTGCCCCCTTCCCAGCACCGCCCCCCAACAGACTCTTGCCTAGGTGCGGCCTCCACTCTGAACCCCACCTTCCGTGCCATCCTGTCTGTGGGACAGTTGCCTCCCCCTCATCTTCAGTGGTTCAGCCTACACAAGGGTAGGAACACTCCATTCTGTCCCCAGTGGACCCTCTTCCTTTGTGGTCTTCTCTACCTCTCCACCCCACATTGGCCAGTGGATTCATCCATTCTGTGGAACAATTTCTCACTCCCATGTCCACGGATTCAGTGGACTCATCCATTTGTGAGGACGACTCCTCACGCTGTGGCTGGAAGCTGATGCCTGGAATACTTCTCCCAGGCTCATCCTGGAAACATTCCTCAGCACCTTCTCCCTCCTTCCCGTGGAGCCTCCTGTCAGTGGGGGCTGGACTCTGTCACTCAGAGGTCTCATCCCTGCCCTTGTCCAAGTGCCCAGGGTTGAGCACACTCTTGGATGCCACATTTCTGCTTCCCCTCATCCCCTGGGTATAGTTGTTCAGTGGTCCTGGCCCCACCAAGCCCCCTACAGCCCTGCTGTACCATTCTAACCAGACACAAGGGGAAGAGGCAGACATCAGGTGCTGCACTCACTTCACCCTGGGGAGTTGGGGAAAGGAACTGAACCCTGGCTGGAGGGGATGGGAGGGCTTTTAATTTATTTCTCTTTCTTTTGAGGCTTCCCCTCTCTGAGCCAGTTTTCATTTCCTCCCTGTGGCATTAGCCACTCCCTGCCTCCCACCCCAGACCTGTGCTCACAACCACGGAGGTGGGCTGGGAGCAAAAGGAGAGGGTGGGACCCAGTTTTGCGTGGTTGATTTTTATTAATTATCTGGATAACAGCAAGAAACCGAGAATAAAGATTGAGAGAGATCTGGGCACTTTCTGGCTGCGTTTGTTAAGGAGTTAAAAAAGCAGTTCTCCTCCAGGCCCCTGCCCCAGCCGGAAGACTCGGGCAGGCCAAGACAACCCGCCTTCCTCCTTTCTTCAGCTTTCCAAAGTTTCCATTGTTCATTGCTCCTTAGTGGCAGATAGCCTTATCTGCAGCTCCCCAGCCGGCCCATCCCAGAGGATTAGTGGGTCCAGTTTCTGTATAAATTAGTGGGGCAGGGGCTCTGCAGGGGCTCCTTAGCTCCGCCGATTGAGGCCTGGGCCCAGGCTGTTGTCCTCGCAGGAGCCTGGTTAATGACAAGGAGACAGGCAGACACATTGACTGTGGACTTCTTGGATGCCTGGAGTGGGCCCTGGACACTGAAGGATTGACAGTCTCACTCACCAATAAGTGGAACCACCAAGTTGGAGACAGACCAGGAGAAGGGGTGGTAAAGTGCGGGAATCTGGGGAAGGTATGGGGTGAGTGAGTGGAGGAGAAGAGATTTTGGACAAGAGAAAACTGAGTTGGGAAAAGGTGTCTGGAAGAGCTGGGGGCAGCTGTTGGGAGATGGGGGTCCCCACAGAGAGGGGCATGGGGACTCACAGGCACCTAGCCTCTCCTCCAGCAGCAGAACCTGGTCACTGAGAGACTCAATCCTGTCGCCTCGGCCCCACAGCTCTGCCACCTGTTCGGGCTGCAGCTCTTCTGGGGGCATGGGCAGCACTGCTCGGACCCAGGCTCCAGCCTGACTGGCCCACTACAAAGGAAGAGACACCTCAGGGTGTTGGGGGTGGGGTCTGCCACCCAGACTTGGCCCCAGGCATCTCCACTCACCTGCTCCAGCCGCTCCAGGCGCCCTCGCAGCTCGCGAATCTCCCGCCTCAGGGCACGCTCATCGTGTCCAGCCTCCCGAACTGGGACAAAGGAGCGAGCCGAGAGTGACCACTGCCCCGGCCCCGCCTCTGGTCCGGCCCTCCGCGTGCCCCACGCACCCACCCACTCACCGGCCACGCTGAGGATGCTGGCACTGGTTGGGGGCTCTGGGGCCCCTTCTCCGCAAGTGCGCCCGTCCGGGCCCAGCACCAGGCCCTGGGGGCAGCCACAGGTGAAGCTGCCTGCTGTATTGAGGCATCCGTGCGAGCAGAGAGTGACGCCAGCCCTGCATTCATCCACGTCTAGTTACCGGAAAGAGGAGGGGGCTGAGGGGGGCGGGGCGGAGGTGGGCACCACAGCGGGTAGGGAAGTTCTGGCGTCACCCCGAGGGAGGGCGAGGCAACTCACCCACGTGACAGTGCTTCCCACCCCAGCCCGGGGCGCACTCGCACTGGTCCGGCCGGACGCAGACGCCTCCGTTCTGGCAGGGCTTGGCGCAGATGGCTGCGGGCGCAGGAAGCGGGGTTCAGAACCGAGCGGAAGGCCTGGCTCTCCAGCCCGGCCGGGCGCACCTCCCCCGAGGCCTGGGAAGACCCAGCCTCACCTTCGTCACAGGTGAGCGCCCCGGGATGCCGCTTTTTCCAGCCCTGGCAGCACACGGCGTGGGTCTGCTGCACCTCCCTCCTTACCTCCCGCCAAGCCACATGGTACGTGGTCCTGGAACACAGCGCCGGGCTCTGGACATTGGCATATGGGTCCTGGCCCCGGTTCTGGGGGTTCGTTCCTCTTGAGAGACCCCAGAGCCCAGGCTCCCCACCCCTCACCTGTAGGTGCTGCAGACACGCCTTCCAGAGCAGAGAGTCAAGTAGGGCTTATACACGGGTTGGCTGTAGGACTCGTTGTAACGGAGTGGGACCACCAGCGTCTGCTTGGAGCAGACCCCCTGACTGCACCCATGCGGGGGAAAGCGAGAGGCATTGAGTGGGCCAGGCCCTGGGGAGCCAGGAGCCCCACTTCCCTTCAGGCTCCACTGAGGCCCCACCCTCCCTAAAAATGACAGCCTCCCCCCCATTCTGAACTTTGTTTTGCCACCTGTGAAACCCCAGCCCCAGCAGGTTTCATGAAGACCTCACCCCTGGCCCTGCCCCCTCTGTTATCACCTCTCTTTGAGGGATCCACCCTTGGCCCCCTCGCCTGTCATCAGTAGCAGGAGGAATGAGAGTCCGCCTAAGACAGTGCACAGCTCAGCCCTGGACCCCATGTTTCTCCTTGACTTCAGACTCTGCCAGCTGCAGGCAAGAAGAGGTTAATGGAGGTCCTTCCCCTCTCCTGTTAACTTCTCCAGTTCCAACCCTTCCAAGAGCAGTCTGCTGGTACCCTTTAAGTGGGGCAGGACATTCATTTGCACGCTTGCACTAGCCACCAGGATTGTCTACACCCGCAGTTACATTTAACTAACACCCCCCTTCCTTTAGCACATCATGGTCCATGCAGTACCATACAAGCTCACAGCCCGACACACTCCCTCCACCTCCCCTCATGACCCTCCTGTCTCTGACGTGCCCTCTTCCATCCTAATCCTCCTACCTTCAAAATATCAGATATGCACCATTACACCCCTTTACACCTTGTACACACCCACACACCTGGAAACCCCACCTTAAACACATTCCTGCTACCCTCACGCACCCACACCACCACATACACCCTGGACCCACTCCCCTCACTCAGACAACACACCCAACTCACACTCAACTCTAAGACTCTGAGTGACCCCCAGTCTTTCCCCATTGACGTTCTCTCCCCACCTGTCTTTCCCCCTCTCCTGGAGACTTCAGGCCACCAGCCTCAGAAGCAGCAGCTCAGACTGGTGGGCGGGCTGCGCGGGCTGCAAAGGAGAGGAGGGGCGGGCCAGACAGAGCCCTCCCATTCCTGCCCCCTCCCACAAGCCTCCTCCACAGCTGGAGCTTGGTCAGTTCAGTGGGGTCCAGATCCCACTCCCTTCACCCCCCCCAGCCAAGCAAAGGGCACCTCAGAAGTCTCTTCTCAACCCTATGAGGCCCCTTATTTTTGGAACTCCCCCAAATCAGCAGAGACTACTAGCTTTAAACACCAGCAGCACCCCTGGCCCTTGCCCTCCATCCTTCAACCCAACACAGACTAGGGAAGAACTGAGGGGCAGGAAAAGTCAGAGCTGGCAGAGAACAAAGTGGGGTCAAGTCATGGGAGAAAAGGCAAGAGCAGATGAGAAAAGAAAGAAGGGTGCGGTGGGGACTGCCCAGGGCGGTAAAGGGAAAATTGCCCCCATTTCTTGATGACATTTGTTAGGGCCTGGTGGGGGGTATGCAAAGTTGAGTCAGCCACCGCCCCCCATGCCAGAGCAGACAGGGCCTTATTGTCTCCACCAAGATTCCTTCTTTCAGGAAGAGGAGGCTCATTGTCCAGCCCCTCACCCAGCTCTGGCCTACAAAGGTCAAAAAGGGGCACAACAAATGCCTACCCTGACCCTTAGCCCCCTCGTCTAGCCTGGGGGCTGGCTGGCGCATTCCACCCATGAGGCTGGGGCCCAAACCACTAGAGCCCTGGGCTCAGCCCCCCAATCACAGGCTGGGACAGGAAGAGAATTGTCCTCAGCAGGAAAGAACCCGCAGAGAATCAGGAACCCACACAGAATGGGCATTGAGAGAGCGGAAACACCAAGGGGGTCCCACCCCAGACCAGGCATCCGGGCACCCGGGCCTCAGGCTCTCCATCCCCACCCTCCCTGGGGAGCCAGGTCTCCCTCACCTGGAAATGAGTCAAGCCAAACTGAGTAAATGGAACTTTATTTCCATAAATACAGGGGTAACACCCATTCAAGGGTAGCTAAAAGAGGGGCTGGAGCCTCAAAGAAACTGGGCTCCCCAAGGGCACCCCAATACTGAACATAGGGACTGGGGGATCCCCAAACCTGAGATGGGCCTCACGGGCCACAGATATTCCCCAACACTGACACTTCAAGAATGGAAATGTCCCCATAGGGGAGCCTCAGAACCCCACTCTCATGGGTGGTCCTTCCTGGGGGTTGGGAGGGCTCACAACAGGGGAGTTCAGACGAACAGGGAACATGGGGAAAACAGAAGCTAAAAATGTCCTGAGTGGCCTGGAAGGAGACCCCTGTGGTGGGCAGGAGCTGGATTCTGCGCCTCCGGCCAGAGTCAAGGAGCAGCCACGAGTAAACCTGGCTTCTCACTTCCCAAGCTTGGCCTTAAGAGGGTGGGGGAGCTTGCAGCGAGCCCCAAACGAGAGGACACGAGATGGCGGAAACCAGGATTTGCCTTTCACAGAAGAGCGGAGGAAGGGGCCCTGGGAGCCCTGGTTGGTAGGAGAGCGATGAGGTGGTCACGGGCACACCAAGGCCTGACATCCAAGGCTACCACTTGGTCTCTGGGCTGGGGAGTTCCTGAGGGATCCCTCAGGAGAGCCAAGGTTCAATGCAGGTCTCATAAAGGGTACGGTTGGAGTGCCAGGCCGTGTGGGAGATCCCAGCCGTTGGACACCTCACTATGGCCCCCCGAGCCAGGAGAGTCTTCAACCCAAAAGAATCCCGCAGATAAACCTTGAAGGTGGGCAAAGGGGCATGGAAGAAAGACATAGGGAGGACAAAGTAAGTTCCTGCTGGTGTCCCAGACCCCCTCCCCACAGGGTGAACCTTTCAACTCCCATGTCAGTGGCAGAGAGAGCCACAGACAGCTGGGACAGTGCGTGCAGAAAGGGAAGGTAATTCCAACGAACTCACCAGTTGCTCCTCCATCTCCAAGACCGTCTCATTTGCATCATAGAAACCAAAGAAGCTACAAAAAGATTGGGGGGTAAGGGGGAGGTTATCAGGAGAGCTGGAGAAAATCAAGGTGGGCTAGGGTCCTTCAGGAACTCATGGCCTGTTGAGGACACAAGCAGCAAGGAGGACACTCAAAATACCAATATTTAACTGGGTATCATGTACCTCATGAGGTGATGCACTGAGGGTACAGCATCACTTCTGCAGAATTCCCATCAAAAATGCACAATCTGAATCTAATCATGAGGAAATAGCCAACAAATCCAAACTGAGGGACATTCTATAAAACAGCTGGCTCATACGCTTCAAAAATATCAACGTCGTGTACAAAGACCAAGAAAGTATTCCAGATTAAAAGGGACTAAAGAGACATGACAACTAAATGCAACACAGGATCCTGGGTTGGATCTTGCACTGGATTTTTTTCTATAAGGACAATTGGGAAAATTTGAATAAGGTCTACAGAGTACTGTATCAATGTTAATTTCCTGATTTTGATCATTATTGTGGATATGTAAAAGAATGTCCTGTACATAGAAAATAGACACTGACATACTGAAGTTTTCAAGGGTGAAGAGATATCATGCAACCTGCTCTCAAATGGTTCACACACATACTCTGTACATATATATATATGTGTATATATATATATGGAGAGAGAGAGAGAGGGAGGGAGAGAGAGGATGCTAAGGTAAACTCGGTAAGATGTTAACATTTGGGAAACCTAGGTGAAGAGTATACAAGATTGCTTTGTACTACTTTGGTAATTTCTTGAGTATGAAATTATTTCAAAATAAAAAGTTCTTAAATTTTTTTTAGTTAAGAATATTTAACTGGCATGGGCACTGAGTGGACACAGGCCATAAATAACTGAACAAATGCCAGCATGGGCTATGGGAGCAAAGAGGAGAGGCTACTACCCTAGTTTTAGAGCATCAACAAAGGCTTCCCAGCGATTACCCTGGACTAAGGAAGGCTGTCCCAGGCAAATGCAACAGCAAGAGCAGCACAGAGGTAAGGCACAGCTGGGTGCGGGGGGGGTGCTGGGTGGGAGGCCTGGAGGCCCTGTTGAAGGGCTGGAAAGCAGTAGGGGCACAAAGACCTGGATTTTAAACTCCAGCTCTGCCACACACTCCCCACTGTGTGTGGTTGATCATGTTGCTTATCTTCTTGGCCCTGTATAAGAATACCTCCTTTGTAGAGAGGAAGCAAAACATTGTGGTTGGGCTTCCCTGGTGGCGCAGTGGTTGGGAGTCTGCCTGCCGATGCAGGGGACACGAGTTCGTGCCCCGGTCCGGGAAGATCCCACATGCTGCGGAGCGGCTGGGCCCGTGAGCCATGGCCGCTGAGCCTGCACGTCCGGAGCCTGTGCTCCGCAATGGGAGAGGCCACAGCAGTGAGAGGCCCGCATACCAGAAAAAAAAAAAAAGAAAGAAGAAAACATTGTCCTTAAGTCAGACAGCCTGACTTCACCACTTAACTAACTCTATGAATGTAGGCAGGTTATTTAATCTCTTTGTACTTAAGTTTCCTTATATGTCAAAAGAGGATGGTAGTAATTACCCTATAGGGTTGTTGTGAGAATTAAATGAGCTTTATTTGAAAAGTACTTAGAATAATGCTTTGGGACATAAAAGGTGCTATATAACCTTGAGCCATTCTTATCTTCACAGGATTGTTTGAAATGAGATAAAAAATAAATCCCACCTCTAACTATTATAAGGCATGTCACTCATTCACTTAAAACCTTCCAACGTGTTCCTCTCACTCAGAATTTTCAAAAAGCAAAGGGCCATGGTTGCCAGGGGCCAGGGAGGGGCAGGGATGAGGGAGTTACCGTTCTTTAACGGGTATGGGGTTGCAATTTGGGAAGGAAAAAAAGGTTCTGGAGATAAATAGTGGTGATGCTTACACAAGAATGTGAATGGACTTGACGCCACCGAACTATACACTTAAAAATGGTAACATTTTATGTTGTGTATATTTCAGGAAAAAAGGGGGGGTGCTTACTGTGCCCCACAAAGGCTCTCTGTAACTGGCTCCCTGCTACCTCTTTCACCTCCTCTCCCACCCTCTCCATAGCTCCCTGCACTCTAGCCACATGGACCTCCTTATTCCTCAGACCTGCCTCAGGGCCTTTGCAGGTGCTACTCCTGTCCCCTGGGTTGTTCTTCCCCCAGTTTGATGCACAACTCTTTCCCTCACTTCCTTCAGTCTCTGCTCAAATGGCAACTCTTCCAGAAGGACTTCTCTGGCCACCAGCTAATATAGGCCGTGGCCATCCTCTAATCCCTTCCCCTGCCTTATTTTATCACCACTTCATATAGATTTACATTTATTATCTGTCTCCCCCACAAGAATGTAAGCTACGTAACACCATGGACTTCTCTTTCATTTACTACTGCAGCCCCAGGACCCAGAACAGTGCCTAGGCACACAGAGTATTTGTTGAGTGACTAAGGTAGATCAGGTGACATTTCAGATCACTCATGATGATCAAAGGCAGGCACAGAGTGCCGTGAAGCCATGGATTTTCCTGAGGAATAGGATAGAGGGGATGAGCTGGAGGCTATTACAGTAGTCCAGGTAAGTAAAAGCGGTGGTAGGAAATGTGATTACATGGCATGTGGAACCATACACAGGCACCAATGTCATATTCCTGGTTTGGATACTGTGCTATAGTTACATAGGATGCAGCCATTGAGGGGAGCTTGGTGATGGATACACAGGACCTCTCTAAACTATCTTTGCAGCTTCCTACGAATCTGTAAATATTTCAAAGTTACAAGTTTTTACAAAGGGGGGTTGGTAGGGATGGAGAGCAAGCAGACTCTACCTAGTAGAGTCAGCAGGGCTTAGTGACTGGCTGCGTATAAGAGGCTAGGAGATGACTCCCAGGTTTTGGTCTTGGGTGACAAGATGAGTGGAGGGTAGGGGTATTACCCAGTGGAAGCAGCAGGCCAGTTTTAGAAATGAGATAAAGATTGGTGGGGGCTGGAGTGTCCTTAGCCAATCTTCAGGCCACACAGTCCCTTATTACCTGGACTGCCAGGGGGTAATGACACCATCATCAGGGCCCCCAATCAGCACCAGGCGGCCCACACGAAGAAAGTTCTTCCGCCAAGCTGCAGAGTGGGAAGAAGAGAGCCTGAGTCAGTCACAGGGGTCAGGCCAGGTTGGAGAGGGGAACACGGCGGGTCAGAGAAGCAGAAAATGGGACCAGGGTAGGAGCCTGGGGTCTTACCAGTGGCATTGGGATGGTCTCTTTCCCCATTGATCAGGGCCAGGAAGCTGCTGGCATTGAGGTACAAGTCATCATGGTGGGGGTCTGGGTACAAACAGCAGTTAGAAAGGTTGTCAGAGAAGCAGGGAGAAGAGGCAAGACCAGAGGCTGGAAGACCAATCTGGAGGCTAAAGTAATAGACAAGGTGAATAGTAATATAATAGTAGCCACGATAATTGTAAACATAATAGCAAACACCTTTTTCTAACACCTGCTATGAGCCAGATACTGTTCAAAGTACATTACATTCATTAATTTATTTAATCCTCATAACCACCCTATAAGGTATGTACTATATCATTATACAGATGAGGAAAATTGAGTCACAGGAAGGTTGAGTAACTTGCCCAAAGTCATGCCGCAGGGCCAGGCTTCAAACCCAAGCAGTCTGGACCCAGCAGCATCCATGGTCTTAAAAACTACACCAGGCGTTTGCAAACTATGACTCATTAGCGAAATCCAGTTCACTGCTTGTTTCTGTAAATAAATTTTATTGCCAACACAGACACACTCATTCATTTACATAAGATATATGGCTGCTTTCACATGACTGTGGCAGAACTGAGTGGTTGTGACAGAGACTACGGCCTGCAAAGCTCAAAATATTTACTGTCTTGCCCTTTAAGGATACAGTCGGCCGACCCCTGCAGCAGGCTATACTCTCTAAGGCAAATAAGGTGATACACATAAAGCATTTTGAACAGTGCCTGTTCACATAGTAAGTGCTCAATAACTGTTAAGTTATCATTATCATTGCTGTTGGTTATGGTAGAGGTGGGAGCAGCAGGCCCTATCCTCCAGGATGCCCTTTCCATGGAGGCCCCAGTTTGGCATGTCCTACTCACCATGCCAGTAGTTACAGATGGAGAATTCCTGGCCCCAGGGGCTATAGCAGATGCGGTAGAGGTTGGACCTCATGGAGGTGGGGAACAGCCACTTCAAATAGTCCGTGTCTGGCAAGAGAACAGCAGTGCCAGGTGGTTCCAAACTTGTGCCCTCAAGACTCAGGGTCCCCCCCCCCCATGGAGCCCACAGTGCCCACTCACCTCCATACTGTCCCATCTGTGGAGAGGAGAGAGAGATGAAAGAATCCACATTGTGGTCATCCATCACAGACAGCAGTGCCCGGCATACCAGGCCCCCTGCAGGCGGAACACCACATTGGGCAGGGACTTAGGGACAGCCGGGCCAACACTGCCCCCCGTCCGCACCCCACACACACACAGTGTACCTAAAGGAAACTGAAGCCCAGAGAAGGCACACACCGTGTCGAAACATCCACGTCATGTAAGTGACAGAGCCAGAATTCGACACTGGGCGTCCCGACTAACTGTAGGGTGCTTTTTACTGTCCCACTACCTTTTATGTCCAAGAACCATGGGTAATGGACAAAGAAAGGGGCAGCAGTGCAGGGAGCCTCCCTCCCACTCAGGACACACACAGAGATAAGACCCAGGTACTGAGGGAAGTCAGAAAAGGAGGGCTCAAGTATCAGGGCTCTGGCTGAAGCAATGTGGCTCAAAAAAGGAAACACTAGGCAGTGTCCCTCAGATAAGGATCAAGCCTCAGATAGGGCTTAGGAGCTGGGGTGGGAGACGGTGCCTACCCTGCGAGTAGCAGATGAGATGCACCCCTTGAGGGGCCTTTGCCATGATGGGGGCCACAGCCTCTCGGAACCCTTGCACCTGTTCCCACAGGGGCCGCAAACTCTCTCTCCCATCGAAGAGATCGAGCACTGTCACCACAGTCCCAGGGTGTGTCTGTGGGAAGGGGGCAATGCCCCAACCGGGGATGGACGATGAAGCCCCTCCACACCGACCCCTGGCCAGCGCCCACATGCCTATTGTGCCCTGCTAGAACCAAGGATCTCTCGTCCCCAGACTTTCCCCACGCCAGCACCAGCTCCCCGAGGAAGTTGGCAGGCCCAGCATTCAATTCCCCATTCTCCTTCCCCAGCCTCTGTAGACGCCACCAACGCCCCACAACCGGAGGTCCCCTGCCAGACCTCGTTGATGTATTCCAGCAGGTGGCGGAAGCTGTACGAGCTGTCAAAGAGCCCATGCACCACGATGACCGGCTTGTAGGAAGCCCGATGGGGCGCGGGGGTTGCGGGCAGCAGCAGCAGCAGGAACGGCAACAGGAGCAGGAACCCCGCCGGGGGGAGCCGCAGCCCCGGGAGCCCCAGCATGCTCCCGCCTGAGAAGGGGGCGATGAGGGCCTGTGAGAGAGATGACAACACCCCCTGCCTTCCGAACAGACGCCGGCAATCAAGCCTCCCCTGCCCGTTCCCACACCAGGTCCTTGTCACAAAATATCCTACTTTTACTCTAGTCCTCTCCCCACGAACACCGCCCCCAACCACATTGTAAACGCACTGACGCTCACCCAAGCCCCGCCCCTAACTCAGCGGGGACTCTTTCCCCAGGCCAGCATCTTCCTAATGCATCATCCCAGCCAGGCAAGACGGGGGTTTTGCAAGAAAGACCCCTGAGCAGCAGCGCAGGACCCCTGGAGAGTGCAAAGGCCCACCTGGCCTGGGTCCGTGAGCCTCGCTCTGCCCGCTGTTTACTTCCCTGCAGCTTGGAACCCACGTGGGGGAGGGGAAGGGTGTAAGGAGAACGCGCGCAGGGGAATGACGGATGGGAGAGGGGAGGCTGCTCAGGGTCGCACTCAGCCGTCACGTCCGGGGCTTTCCCTACCAACCGTGCCAGTGTCCCCCGCAACGCAGGCCCGAGACTGGAGGGGCAATGGAACAATCCATTGCGCCGAAAGAGCGGGGGAGGAAATAGGTGGAGCGATCCACTTAGACCGGCGGGGAGAGGCAGAAGCAGCAAACATGTCCTGGGAATTGAAAGACTGCCTCTTCAGTCCCTGCGGCAGCAGCGACCCAAGGGTCCCATTTCCCGGCCTTGATTCGCCCTACTTCCCAATTCAGGCGTCCGGCTCCGCAAAGGAACACGGAGTTTAGTTCTCTTTCCCCAGGGAGGCGCTGGGAGAACAGACTGGGGAAAGGTAGTCCTTCGCAGTTCGCCGTCCGTCTGATGAGGGCTGAAGGTAGCCCAGGCGGACCGTACTCCTAACCCCTTCCCTCCCGCCCGCGCCGGATCTGCGTCTTACAACTCTTCATCCTGAAGTGCTTGTAGTGCCCTTGTTTCCAGAGACACGGAGAGCCCTCGAGGCCCCTCGAGGTAAAAGTGCAGCTTGGCCCAGTTTCTTCTGCCCTACTCTACTCCGGGGCCCATCTGTGACACCACCCCCGTCCCCCAGGGGCGGAGGGACCCTAGGGCAGCGCTGACTCAGGCTCGTTTGCTTTCGGATGAGTCTTTCCACCAGAGCGACTCCACAGCCCCGCCCTGAACTTGGAGCTCCTTGTGGGCGGCTCCTTACTCAGACCTTCCCACTCGGTCTGGACTTCTGAACTCCAGGCGTCCCGCACCTCTCCACCTGTGACCCCTACCGATACCCAGGTGCCCGGGTAAGGGCTTTTACTTAGCATTTAAAGACGTTTCCCTTGATTTTAAAAAAAAAAATCGCAACTTCTCTGAATTCCTCTCTCTATTCACAAGGTCTTTGCCAGTCTAAGTCTCTCCCAATAAAATCAACTTGCGCCCCGAGCTGTGTAGAGGATGGGGTGGCGGTAGAGGGTTCGGGGCTCACGCGAACGCGAACGCCTTAGAAGCCAAGTGAGCGGTATGGGGCTGTGATCTAAATCTCTGGGGCCTGGGAATCGCCCTGGCAAGCGCCTCTCTTACAACTCTGTAGTTTCTGCCTGGAGTCAGAGGGGAAGGACAGAGCTCTGGAGAGCGACTGCCTCAGACGGGGGCCGGGAAGTACTAGTCTAAAGGGGGAGGGTGGGATGGGTAATAATGACTCCCAGTTACGTTTTTGCAAAAAGCCCAACTCTGGTCAATCTTGGCTGACTGCTGATCTTCACCCCCTATCCCCACGTACAAGCTCCCAAGATACAATAAGCAAAATAAAAAGACTGCAGTTACCGCTGTGCCCCCAGGTCGACTCAGGCAATGGCGCTGCGTCTTGGCGGGGGTGGTGGGTGGGTGGGATTTCAGGAATGGATCTGAACCCTGAGGGCCCTGGAAGCTCTAAGAAGCCCAATAAGTAAAAGGGGGAAGGGGGACCAAGCACGTATTCCCAAACCGAGCTGCCAGCAATAAGCAGTTGATCTGTCCCCTCCTCCCAGCGGGCTTCAGCTCCTTCATCCTGGAGAGGAAAGGTATCTATATATCCCCCAAGCTTCCTCTTCGCCCTACACTGCAACCCCCAGCCCCCAACACACCATAGGCCTCCTACCTCTGAACTGCTATAGACCAGAGCCTCTCACTTTACCTCCCGATTCATCCCAGGCCAGGGTGGCAGGTCAAGGTCATAACCCTGGGAACTTTTCAGGCCATGGCCGGCCTCAACTCTGCACACGGTTTTTTTTCTCTCTCTATTTTGTTTTGTTTAGTTGTTTGTTTGTTTTTGGTTTTGTTTTTACGGTTCTCTCTCATACAGTCATCTCTCCTACAGAGGGGAAAACTAAGAGCCAAGGATTTGGGAGAAAATCCTGAGATCTTACAGGGACTCTGAGGGAAGCTGAGGAGGGGGAGGCCTGACTGGGTTGAACAAGATCCAGAGGGAACTGGGGTATTGAATCCACTGAGCGCCTGTTCACTGCCTCCCACAATATAATCACTACGGCCAGTCTTGGAGGGGAAGACTCTAGAGAGTTCTTTCTCCCTCCTTCCTTCCCTTAGTACCACCCGCCTTGCTTGGTCTTGCTTGCCTCCCAGTTTCCATGACAACTCCAAAGGAGCCCAAACTGGGGGCTTGAATGCCGGGGTGAGAGGAGGCGAGACGTAGTCCAAAAGCGGAGACCGAGTGGGGATGCGTCTGGAGGATTCCCCCTCCCTCGCCTCGGTCCCTTTAAGCTCCCCCCCTCCCTGCTTTCCCCCCGCCCCCCGCCGCCACAGTCTTCATCTCTCCATCTCTGCGCTGCTGCCGGCTGCGCAATCTGCGCACCCAGACTCCGGTGCGAGCCAGGGATCCTGACTCCAGACTCCGGTTGCACGGCTCCTGTCCCAGCGAGACAGCAGGCATGTCATCCGAAAAGTCAGGTAGAAAACAACAACAAAACCTCCAGCCCTCTCCAGTGTCTCCTGACTCTTCCCCCCCCCACCCCCTCCCTTACCCCTCCCTAGCGGTTGGTTCTGTTTCATTCCCCTTGTATCCAGCTCTCCACACCCCGACCCCCAACCCCCCTCCTCTTTTTATATCCCTCCCTTCTCTTCCTTTCCTCCTGCCAGTCTCAGCCTCAGTCCCTTGCCAACAACATGGGTTAGGGGGGCAGGTTGAGAGGGCGAGGGAAGTACAGGAGTGACTTAGCATCAGCCAGGTACTGCATGGATAGCATCATTGCAAGTGACAGATGGACAGATGACACTGGCTCGCGTGGAGACATCCAACGGGGAAATATGGAGAGATGATCAGATGGGGGTTGCCAGGGGGGTAAAATCCAGAGGACCCTTCTTTAATCTGTCCTAAAAGTGGTACTGAGACTCCCTAAGAGACTAGGGCACCCCCTCCCCACTGAAGGAATGGCAGAGAGGAACATGTTATCCTACCTGTGTTTATACAACTGTTGAACTGAGCACATGTTAACAGTGTTGCATGTCTACACACGTGCACACACAGGACCAGCTCGCATAGGCTAGCCCAAAGGCTGCCATAAGCCAAGGAGCATATGAATTTGGGTCTGCAGGTTAAAGCTGTGTGCCCATTGCTGAGGAAGGGAGAGGAGCAGAAGAGAGTTATGACCTCAAAACTAGATTGAAAAGCGGGGGCGGGGGGGGGAGCTGATGGCCTAGATACAACCTCTCTGCTGCCCCAAGAATGAGAGATGGCTTCTCACCCATCTCCTCTCTGTCTCTCCCATTATCTTCCTCCATCCCTGACCCTCTGTGTCTCCCCCTGCCCCTCCTTATCTCATCTGTCTTATCTCTCCCCACACCTCTGCTCACCGCCCCCAGGCCTCCCCGACTCAGTCCCTCACACCTCTCCACCACCCTACAATGCCCCCCAGCCCCCGGCCGAACCTCCCGCCCCGCCCCCACAGACAGCCCCTTCCTCGCACCATCACCACCACCACCACTACCACCAGTCTGGCACTGCCACCCTCCCGCGCTTAGGGGCTGGGGGCCTGGCTTCCGGGGCCGCCGCTCTGCGCGGTCCCTCGTCCTCCGCCACCTTGCCGAGGCCTCCGCATCACGTCCCGCCCGGCCCGGCCGCTGGGGTACCCCCATCCGGCTGCGCTACCTTGCCCCGCATGCCACCCGACCCTTACCTGCAGGAGACTCGCTTCGAGGGCCCACTACCCCCGCCGCCGCCCGCCGCCGCCGCCCCGCCCCCGCCGGCGCCCGCTCACACTGCCCAGGCCCCGGGCTTCGTGGTGCCCACGCACACTGGAGCGGTAGGCACGCTGTCACTGGGGGGCTACGTAGCCCCTGGTTACCCCTTACAGCTGCAGCCTTGCACTGCCTACGTGCCAGTCTACCCGGTGGGCGCGGTGAGTACGGGGCGGACAGGGGCCTGGGGGAAGGGGGGGATGGAACAGGACCTGGAATTGGGGACACACTGAGGGGCTGGTGGGATAGAGAAAGAGGGCCAGGGGACCAGGCGGCGTTCTGGGGCCAAGGGAGAGGAGAGACTAAGGAAAAGCCTGGGAATGGGGCGAGGCGGGGAGGGAGTGGTCTGGTGGTCAGCTGGAGTCAAAGATCAAGGCCTGGCAGGGGAAACAGCCTAAAAGTCCAGAGGAGGTTTGAAAGAAGGAAACAACCCTCTTTCTCTGCCAGACGTGGAAAGTTGGTGGGCTCAAGGAGGGTAAGAGTGACGTCTTCTCCCCACAACCTTCCTTCCACAGCCCTATGCCGGCGGGACCCCGGGGGGAACGGGAGTAACCTCCACGCTTCCCCCGCCGCCCCAAGGCCCAGGGCTGGCCCTGCTGGAGCCGAGGCGCCCGCCCCATGACTATATGCCCATCGCGGTGCTGACCACCATCTGCTGCTTCTGGCCTACGGGCATCATTGCCATCTTCAAGGCAGTGCAGGTGCGTGGGGGGGTGGGAGGGGGAGGGAATGGAGGCGGAGTATGGAGAGGAGGGCTCACTAGGTGTTCCTTAATCCCATGGAGTGCTGGACGTTTTGGGGAGCACCTTAGAGGGAGACTGAGGCGTGCGGCCGAGGTAGCAGCTCTCTGATCTGCTCTCCCCCACCCTCCCCCGCAGGTGCGCACGGCCTTGGCCCGCGGAGACATGGTGTCAGCCGAGATCGCTTCACGAGAGGCCCGGAACTTCTCCTTCATCTCCCTGGCCGTGGGCATAGCAGCCATGGTGCTCTGTACCATCCTCACCGTAGTCATCATCATTGCTGCACAGCACCACGAGAACTATTGGGATCCGTAAGGACGCCTACGGCCCGGCCCCACTCTGCGCCCCTCGACCTCCCAAGCGCGTTTTGCCGTCAAGCCGCGGATCCAGCGGGCGCCCTGCACACCCGCTTCTGGGGCCACCGGACTTGGTTACATCCTAAACTAGGCCTCTACAGAAACTCTCGCCTTGCGGGCACGCTCCGAATCCAGTTCCTCAGGAACCCCGCCAAAACCCACACTAACAGGGACGCCGCTTCCTGGGATTCCGGCCAAATGCCGGGCCCCTCAGTCGCTCCAGGCCCCCAACCCCTCTAAATACAGCGCCCCCGGCCGAACTCCCTCGGTCACTGCTCCCCAGCCTGGAAACTTGTCCCTAAAGCCCCGCCTCCTGTATAGGCTCCGCCCCGGCTCTGATAAAGCCCCGCCTCCAGGTCGGCAGGCTCCGCCTTCTTTTCTTCCCAGCGGGGTGATTCAGTCCGGTGATTGGGTTTGTGGCGCCAGGCCTCGCCCCCTTACTGACAGACTCCTCCCCTTTGCCCGGCGCGAGAGCCGAGCCCCAGGGTAGCCACGCCCCCACGCTCACTCCCACTTTTGCGAGTACAGTTCCGTTTCTCCTCCACCTCATCCCCGCCTCTTTTCTTGCTAATCCCGGAACCTCTGTCTACTTTTGATTTTTTTGGAATGAGATTTGGGAGGTTACCGGTTTCAGAACCTTCACCCTGGGATGAAGATTACGTCCCTGTTCTCTGTAAATACTCCCTTCCTCCTATCCCAACTCCTGGGCGGTCGGGCAGAAGGGAACCTAGGGTACAAACCTTCCAGTGTCCGGAGGGAGCCGGTCCCTCCCCGTCCCCTCGGTAGTCCTCACCTTGTTCTGATCTGTGTGTGAGTGTGTGTGTGAATTTCTGAAAGACAATATTAAATAGATTAAGTGGATTTATCACATGCAACTCCGAAGACTGCAGCCTTGCGAAGACCCTGCTTTTTTGGTTTCCCCTTTCACCTCCCCTCATCTCCCCTTCTGGGGCATGGGGAAAGCGGGGGAAGAAAACTGACAGAGACAAAAGTGAGAGGAGACAGATTCCCAGGACACCAGACAGACAAACACAAATATAGGGGGAAGGGGCCTCCCTGGGAATCCTACTGGGGAAGACCTTGAGATCCATCCTTGGTAGGGATTTCTTTACCCAGCACACCTTTTCCACTCCTTACCAGACTGGGCTTAAGGCTTTGGAGAGGAGGGAAGATTTACAAGCAGACCCAGGGATCTATCCCCAGAACTCCAGGAAGTCAGGAGGAAAGAAGGCAGACCATTCTGAAAAAGTTGGCCAGGGGTAGGGTGGCATGGGGCAGGGAAAAATGCCATCTGCCCACAGCTGTTCCTGCTTGCAGGCTGAAGGGTGGCAGACAACTTGGATTAGCCCTACTTGGTGTGTCGTACCAGTGTAGGGAAGGCAAAGGAAGCAAAGAGCTGTGGGAGTCGGGCTGCTATAACAAAAATACCATCACTGGATGGCTTATAAAGAACAGAAATGTACTGCAAGCCTGAGATCAGGGTGCAGCACAGTCAGGTGCAGGCCCTCTTCTGGGCTGTAGACCTCTCACTGTATCCTCACTTGGCCGAAAGGGCTAGGGAGCTCTTTGGGGTCTCTTTTATAAGAGCACTAATCCCACTCATGAGGGCTCTACTCTCATGACCTAAGTACCTCCCAAAGGCCTCACCTCCTAATACCATTGTATTGCACATTAGAATTTCAATATATGAATTGGGGGAGAGGGGAGGGCACACAAACATTCTGACCAAAGCTGAGTGCCAGGGAGGAAGTCCAGAGCCTCTCAAGTCTGCCCGGGGCTAGTTGCTCTCTCCTATCCTGAGATCAACCAGGAGACCTCTTGGGGAGGGGGAGGAGACACAAGCGGTGGGCTTGGTATCTTCAGTTGTACACCTGCAGGACAGGGTCCTATCTTGTATTCCATGCAGGATACTGCTGAAACATTGTCCGAGACAGCAGGTATGAACACTGAAGCTCATGAAGTTTATAATCTAGAAGGAAAGCCATGCACTGTGATAGGAGACATGGGATGAGGATGGGATGGAGTATGGAAATCATGGGTTCTCCTTTGGATGTTTCAGGTTTCATGTGCCTTCCGGACCCAATTTCGTGAAAAAAGAACTGACATCTGCAGCTTGCACTTCCTCACTACCTACTCACTTTTCCCCTGTTGAATAGGGTGTATTGTTGTCAGAAATGTCTTTCTTTCATACCCACTGCTTCTTAACCCTTTGAAATGCGCTTCCATTCCCAACTCTACTGAAATTGTTCTTTCAAACAGTACGAAATGACCAAAAGTTACCAGGAGCCAAAATCAATGGCATTTTCACAGTACACTGCCTCTCTGAACCCTCCCATGTGCCCTAAGTATCTATATCTGGATTTCTTTTCCCTTCTCTGAGAATTTCCCTTGAAAAAATCTCGTCCACTCCAAACTCAGACGTCATTTGTAACCAGATGCTTCTTTGCTACAGACTGAATGTTTGTGTTTTCCCAAAATTCATCTGTTGAAGCCTAATCCCCAATGTGGTGATGGGGCATTTGGGAGATGATTAGGTCTTGAAGGTAGGCCCTCATGGATGGTATTAGTGCCCTTATAAAAGAGACTCCAGAGAGCTCTCTTGCTCCTTCCACCATGTGAGGACATAGCTAGAAGAAGGCTGTCTATGAACCAGAAGGAGCTCTCACCAGACACTGAATCTGCCAGCACCTTAATCTTGGAATTCCCAGCCTCCAGGACTGTGAGAAATTGATTTCTGTTGTTTATAAGACAGCCAGTTTATGGTATTCTGTTACAGCAGCCCAAATTGACTAAGACATTCTGCAACCTATGTATTTATAGGCAGACATTCTTCTGGTGCTTGTGGAACACGGATGGTTGGACGGATGGTTGCTGGTTCTCTAAATTCAGCAGGTTCCAAACCAAACAGATGAAATGCCACTGAAAACCTGCTTCCCTACCTTTGTAGACAGCACCATTTCCTGGGCGCCCTTATCTGAAAACGTGACGCCCCTTCCACCTCCTTCCTGCCTTTACTTTTGGGGAGCTGTTAAGCTCAGTCAATTCTGCCATCACAATGTCTTTTGAATCTGTAACTGTTTCCCAACTCTTGCTGGAAAAATGACCTCATCTAGGATTATTGCAACAGCTCCCCTTTCCTACCTCTCCCTACCTCAAGTCTCCCTTGACACTGCTGTCAGGTTATCCTCCCTAAACACACTTCTCACAACCCCTTAACACACCTCTCAAAAGCCCTTCAAGATTCCCTATTGTTTACTCACCCGGTTACACAATTTTAATCTGGCCTTCAACCTCTTCCATAATTTGAAATCATCCAGCTTTCTCTGGAACCAAACTGTACTATTCACCATTCCCACTTCAGGTCTTTACCCAGCTGTTCTTCAAATCTAAGACCTCTTACTCCAATCTCTGCCTGTTACAAACCAAATTGTTTGCTGCTTGTCATGTGTTTCAGACCACATCTAAGCTTTTGCTCACGATATTCTCCTTCCCTTCACATCTGCTTCTTCACTTGGCTAAAATGTACCTATCCTTCAAGGCTCAGATCAATTGACCCCTTCACTCCAGCAAGAGGGAATCTCTCTCTATCACGGGTTGGACTAAAGCAGTGGGTTTCTGAACATAGCTCCAGGCATTCCTTGGAGCCATGATTTTTACCCCTGGCTGTACATTATAGTCATCTGGGGAGCATTTAAAAATCCCAAACCCCAGGTCGCATCCTAAACCAATTAAATCACAATCTCTTGGGACTCAGGCGTCAATATTTTTAAAGACATCCCCAGGTGATTCCAAAGGTCGGGATCCCAGCCAAGGCTGGGAATCACAAGCTTAGAGGCACTTTGGGGACCACCGCAGAGAGGAGAGGCCGAAAGATGTGGCTTCAACTAGAGCCAATTTCTTTAGGAGAAAGTATCTGGGTCTAAAACATACCCATTGTTCACTTTATCTGGATTTTTTCCCATCTCTTCCGGCTGAGATCTTGATGTCCTCACCTTACCTTGTCAGCTACTTGAAGGCAGGAGCCAAATCTGGCTTATCTCTGGTTTTCAGACCCTCACAGATAAAACCTCTTCTATCAATCTTTGAACTCAATTGAATGGAAAGGAATTAAGGAGAGAAAGAAGTGAATGAAAATGACTTCTCCAAGCTCTCATCACCTCACTCAGATTTCTCCCTCGGAGGCGTATTCCAATTCATTTCTCCTCCTACCTTACCTCAACTCCCTCCAAGAGCAAGGATGCCCGTGGCTCTTGTCCTCCTATCAACAGAGCTTCTATCCTCCAGGAGGAGAGTCTTTGGACCTTCTAACAGCTATTGGGAGCTCTGATTCCCCCATGATTCGATTCTGGATCATCACTCTCCTGTTGAACCCTCACTGAAGATTCAGTATCTAGCTTACTGCCTTTCTCTCTGCCATCTACTCTCTACCATTCCTCTCTACCATCTACCTCTGCCATTTCATTATTTTTGGTGGCTTCAATATCCATGTAGATAACCATACAGCACCCTCGTCAGTTCCTTCCCTTCCTCAACTCCAATGATGTTTCCCCCCTCCCCAGCCACTGTCTCCCTGTGTCACGTCTTTGACTTGGTTACCACAAATAATTGCCTCCCCTCCAAAATCTCTTCAGTCTTTTCATGTCACCCCTCCTCCTTCACTCAGTATCCCTGTTCCAAAAATTCTTCAACCCCACCTGGACCTCCCATTCATTGACTCTCTCACTCTTCTTTGCCACTAGATACCCTCATTTTTTACTTACCTCAATACCTACTGCAGATCCCAAGATTCAACACTGTAATTGCCTCTCAGGCCTTGCACTGTATTCTTGGTCCCTCTCCCTTCAACACATTTTATCCCTGGTTAAATCCAACTCTGCCTGCACCACACCTGCACCCAAGAGCTGAATGTGTCTGGGGAAAAAACACACAGTCATACCGACTGGTCTCGCTTCCTTTCCGCCTTCAGTGTGGCCTGCAAGCCTGCATTTTCCCACATTCCCCAAATCTGAGACCACAATTTCATAAGATGACAACCTTTCTTCATATCTCAGTTAGAAAATAGAAACTGTCAGAAAAGAACTTCCTCATGGTCCCACCCCCAAATCTACCAGGCCACCTGCATCTCTATTGAATTCAATGCCTTCCCCTTGTTACTGCAGAGAAGCTGACCTGCTCACTGCCCCCATCCCATCTGTGAGCTGGGATCCCATTCCTTCTCACCTGCACAGAAATGGGACTCTTGAAATTATCCCCTATCTCTCCCACATAATCAGCTTTCCCCTCATTACTGAAACATTCCCATCACCATATAAACATGCTGCAATAATACAGCTCATCTTTGAGAATAAGGGGAAAGAACTCTTTAAAAATATATATATATATATATATATTTATTTGGCTGTGACAGGTCTTAGTTGCCACATGCGGAATCTTCTTTGCGGCATGCAGGATCTAGTTCCCTGACCAGGGACTGAACCCAGGGCCCCTGCATTGGGAGCATGGAGTCTTAGCCACCGGACCACCAGGGAAGTCTCAAAAACTCTTTTGCTACTCACCTATGTAGCAAAAGCACAATGTTCAGAATAGTGGTTACCTCATGACAGGAGGAGAATTCTTTTGTTTTTCAATTTTTTAATTGAAATATAGTTGATTTTGTGTTAATTTCTGCTGTACAGCAAAATGATTCAGTTATACATATATATATATATATATATATATATATATATATATATATATATACATTCTTTTAAAAATATTCTTATCCATTATGGTTTATCATAGAATATTGAATATAGTTCCCTGTGCTATACAGTAGGATCTTGTTGTTTATCCATTCTATATATAATAGTTTGCATCTGCTAACCCCAAATTCCAATCCATCCCTCTCCCACCCGCCCCTCCCCCAGGAGAATTCTGAGTGGAGAGGGATACACAGGGAGCGTCAACAATAGCAGAAAGATTTTATTTCTTAAGCTGCAAGATACTCATTTAATTACTTTGGAACCTATACGTGCTGGGGTTGAGAAACTCTGGTCTAGAACCATTAGCAACATTTAACACAGTTGATCACTCCCTCCTCCTTGAAATGCTTTCTTCACTTCTACTCTTTCTGGATCCAGCTTAAGAAAGTGTCCCCTAGTTCCTTATTTGCTGCTACTTCTCAGTTTTCATTGACTCTTTCAGGCTCCTAAATATTAGAGGGCCTCAGGACTCTGCCCTTGGCCCTTGTCCTCCACCCTAATCCAAGGTCCTGTGCTACCATTGTCCCTTGGCTAGCCCCTTAATTGGATTTTCTGATTAATTGGGTTTCTGCCTTATACAGTCCTTCCTTCAGGAAGAGACCACAGTAATCTTTTAACTTAGCAGATGATATCACTCACCTTGCTCAAACCCTCTGACGGCTCCCGATCACACTTAGAACAAAACCCTTACCTTGGCTCATGAGGCCTACCTGACCTGGCTTCTCCCCACCTCTCTGACTTCATCCCCTCCTACTCTTTCCCTTGCTTACTCTGATTCACCCACTCTGGCCCCCTTGCTGTTCTTCTAGCTGCTATGATTTAGCATAAAAATCTAATTCCTTCCTGCCTCAGGGCCTCTGCGCTTGTGTTTTTCTCACCCTGGACACTCTTCCTTCAGATATCTGCATGCCTGCTCCCTTATGTCATTTATGTCTTTGCACAAATATCACCTCCACAAGGAGACTTTCCCTTGTCATATGATTCAAAACAGCACCATGCACACCTGGGGGCGTTTTCTGTCCATTCCCTTACCCAGCTTCATTGTGTTCATAGCACTTGCTACTTTATTTTTTCCTTTCTGGTGTAGTTATTTATCTAATACCACCTTGTACAAAATTGACATTATATTTTATTGGTTGATTTTTATTGCCTATTATCTTCACTAGAATATAAGCTGCAAGAGATCCAGGGTTTTTTTCCACTGCCTTATTCCCAGAACCTAGCACAGTGCTTGGCACAGAGGAGGCCCTCAGTAAAGATTTGCTGAATGACTGAATAAGTAGCTCATGGAGTTGTGTGAAGAGAAATGAGGTAATATACATAAGACACTTAAAGAAATGTCTGGTATTGTGGTCAGGTGTTGGTAAAGACCAGCTCTTAGAATTAAACATTTCACTGTGGAAAAGGCTGCCTTTCACTACCTCATCCTGCCTGAAATCTCTGCCTATAAGGGAAGCACAAGCAAAATGGTTTGGGAACCGAGAGGGGAGAGGACCTATTTTGACATAAATCCCAGCAGAACTAGAAACCACCAAAGCTAAACAGAAGGGGAAATGGATTTAGCCTTTGGAAAGCTAGAATTTTTGTCTCTTATGCTGATGCTAAATGGCAGAAAATAAGTGCAGCATATGGTTCCGTGTGGTGAGTATGGAATTCAGGGGAATGTGAGGGTGTAAAAAGTTCCAACCAGCTTGATGCCTGGTGACAGGGCAGCAGGAATGGGTATAGGAGAAGCTGAAATTGACAAGCCAGAGATGAATAGCATGGGTGTAAAGTGGCTTTCCTTTCCTTGTATCTCCTGCTTTGTGCTGCTTCCCCCACCTGCAATAAATCCCTTCAATCTCTACATGTCAAAATTATGGCCATCCTCCAAGGCTCAACCCTTTGGAGACCTTTTCAGATCACCCCCAGTTGGAAATAGCTTCCCTTCCACTTATCACTTTTGCCCTTGCATCTGGAGTTTCGTTAACTATAACTATTTACCCTTGTTAGCCTACTGATGGGGAGTTCTGTATTTATTTCCATGTCTCACTGACTAATCCTGAGTACTCAGTAAGGGTTACTGAATAGATAAGAAAAGAATTATTACCCCCAAACTGGGTTCAGCTCTTGGTGTGTTGAGCCAGAAGACACAACCTAGCCAAGGATAGGTAGAAGAAGGATTTATTACAGCAAGTAAGGAGAACACCAGGAATCTTTCCCAAAGCAGTGTCTTCTCAAACAGCAAAACTGTGGAAGTTTTCAGCTAAGGGTGCATACTCATGAAGGGGCTTGGGCATAGTATGCATACTCTTGAAGGGGCTTGAGCACAGAATTGGGGCAAAGGTCGACAGAGTCCAAGCTTTAGTTTGAAGTCATTAGGGTCAGAAACAGTAGCATCCTTCAGGTGTTAGTTGATCTAGTGGTTGAGCGCTTATGAGGGGTGTTAAATTCTGCAAAACGGCTCAAGAAAGTGCTTCTGGCTAATTCTTATCATTGAAACAGAACTGGGAGTCTTTACAACTGATTTATTATCTTTGCTATTGTTACTTCCTTTTTTTCTTTCTTTCTTTATTTTTGGCTGCGTTGGGTCTTTGTTGCTGTGCGGTAGTTGCAGCGAGCGGGGGCTACTCTTCATTGAGGTGCATGGGCTTCTCCTTGCAGTGGCTTCTCTTGTTGCAGAGCACGGGCTCTAGGCACGCGGGCTTCAGTAGTTGTGGCTCGCAGGCTCCAGAGCGCAGGCTCAGTAGTTGTGGTGCACGGACCTAGTTGCTCCGCGGCATGTGGGATCTTCCTGGACCAGGGCTGGAACCAGTGTCCCCTGCATTGCAGGCGGATTCTTAACCACTGTGCCACTAGGGAAGTCCAAGGATTGTTACTTCTTAAGATCATTAATACTAAGACCTATTCAAGGGCAAGCACTGTGGCAAGGCTTAGATCACAAAATGGTTTAGGCCTAAAATGGCTTCTCTTATGTTAAAAAGCTATTATCGGGGACTTCCCTGGTGGTGCAGTGGTTGAGAGTCCGCCTGCCAATGAAGGGAACACGGGTTTGATCCCTGGTCCGGGAGGATCCCACATGCGGCGGAGCAGCTGGGCCCGTGCACCACAACTACTGAGCCTGTGCTCTAGAGCCCGCAAGCCACAACTGCTGAGCCCATGCGCCACAGCTGCTGAAGCCTGCGTGCCTAGAGCCTGTGCTCCGCAGCAGGAGAAGCCACCACAATGGGAAAAGCCCGCGCACCACCATGAAGAGTGGCCCCCACTTGCCACAACTGGAGGAAGCCCTCGCGCAGCAACGAAGATGCGACGCAGCCAGAAATAAATAAATTAAAAAAAAAAAGCTATTATCTGGTTCTTTTCTTCTGGGGATCCCCCCCCCACTCTATCTGCTTACAGAATGTTACTTCACCCATTTAGAAGGCAAGTGTCATATGCTCCGTGTGTGCTGAGACAACATGGAACAACCACCAGCTCACAAATTACCTTGCATCAGTTCCTGAACCTCTCCTTGGGTTCTGCCATCAGATTAGATCTTCCTTCCTTCCTTCCCTCCTTCCTTTCTTTCTTTCCGCTGCACCGGCATGCATGTGGGATCTTAGTTCCCCGAACAGGGATCGAACCTGTGCCCCCTGCATTGGGAGCGTGGAGTCTTAACCCCTGGACTGCCAGGGAAGTCCCCAGATTAGATCTATAATGAAGGCAAAACAATGCCTTTATGGGGTAGGGCAAGGAGAGCAGCAGAATATGGCCAGATCCTCTGAGATCCCATGTTCTCTAGACAGGCTTGGGGATATAATCCTCCAGGCTTATTTCCCTTCTTTTTTGTTGATTCCTTGGTGACTATCTCCAGAGAACTGAGCTGTAGAATACTAGGACTCAGGGGCAGGGAACTGGGAGAGAGCAATCTGTGAGAGTCAGTCAATATTCATGCAGTTAACACTTTAGGGGTACAGCCTATGCTATTTCCCATTCCTGAGTTTTCACATCTTGGCCCCTTCCTAGACCTGTGTTTCTCAAGCTGAGACCCAGGGGAATCTACAGATCCATGAATGTCATCTCTGGGGACTTTTCAGTCCTCTTATAAAACTTAACTTTTGTGTTTTCATTTTAATGGGTCATCTTTTTATTGTTTGTTCATTTTGTTTTATTTATTTATTTATTTATTCGGCTGTGCCAGGTCTTAGTTGTGGCACTCAGGATCTTTGTTGCAACGTGTGGGATCTTTTAGTTGCGGCATGTGGAGTCTTTAGTTGCGGCATGTGGAGTCTTTAGCTGTGGCATGTGAGATCTACTTCCCTGACCAAAGATCAAACCCGGGCCCCCTGCATTGTGGGCGTGGAGTCTTAGTAGCCACTGGACCACAAGGGAAGCCCCTGGGTCATCTTTTTAAAAATAAAAATATTTCCATTCTAGATGATTTGGATTACTGTCTTCCCCCCCGCCCCCCTTTCCCCCCACACCGCATAGCACGCTTAGCACCACACAGTCATGTGGGATCTTAGTTCCCCAGCCAGGGATCAAACCCACGCCCCCTGCATTGAAAGCATGGGGTCTTAACCACCAGGGAAGTCCCTGGATTACTGTTTTTAGGGGTTTGGTGCCTATGTTTGTTTTTATATATAGTCACAGATGGTGACAAGGGGTTACCTAAGGAGATAAAGTTGACCATTTAATTCAGCGTTTCTCAGTATGGGGTCTATTGGTGTGTTTTCAGAGGTTCAGTTCTAACTCATTCTTTAGATGGCAGCAAAAATGTCTCATCCTCAAGGGATATTCCCTCATCCTTCATTCACTCTCATAGCATCTCATGCTTCTTCATACCACTGTAATTACTTATTCTCCACGGCCAAACTATAAGTTCCACGAGAGCAGGGACTGTCTCTGTCTCATTCATCTATGTATCCCCAGTTCCTAACATCCTGCCTGGAACATAGCAGGTGCTCAATAAATATTTGTTGAATGAATGAATGAAGAAGGAGATAAAACACAAAAGAAGTAGAGGCAGGGTCCTTGCCTCTTCAGTTCAGTTGGAACTGAAACATACACACACAAAAGAGTAAGAGACATTACAAAGCAATACGTTTGTAACAGAGTACAGTTTCTTTTCATTGAGAGAAGCTAATCTTTGAAGGGTCATTGGAGTGGACCTCTCAGTTAAGGCACACATAATACAAATTAGCAATCTTTGTCCAGGGATTAGGATGTAATCAAATCTTTTGCGACTCATTCTAGACTATCTGCCTTTCCCAGAAATCCCTGAAATGCAACAGGGAAAAGTGAGGGAGAAAAGGTAGATTAATTTTCAATAGGAATATAAGGATTCCAAGAATCAGAGTATTTAGCCTTAGTTGCAGTGGACTAAGGTTACTGGAGTACAGAACCTAGAAATAAAACTTGAGAAAAAAAAGTCTAAGTTAGTGATCTGAGACGCAACACAAGACGGAGAGGACTGTTTTGACACAAGTCTGTGGCTAATGATGAAATTACCTCCCCTCCTGGCTGTCCTGGCATGGTCCTTGTAGTCTGGGGCACAATGGCCGGGTGTTAGAGAGCAAACTGAAGAGGGAGCCAAAGTGAGGACGGAGAGTGGGATTCTCCTTCCCTGAAGAGCTGTGGTAGCCCAGCCTGTGCAGGGAGCTGGATGAGCAAGCCTGAATCACAAAGGGAACCTACATGTTTTATTAGGAAGGGGAGGACAAATTTTCCATGGGTCGCCCAGTGGAGCAGGTTATACCAGTTATAGGTACAAAATGTATGACAAACTAAAGGGGCACAGACCAAAGGGTGAAGAGAATGGGATGAGGTTATTCTAGAATCATACTATGCAAACTGTGGTCCATGGCCAGCCTCAGCAGCAGCCAAGAGCTTGTTAGAAATGAAGAATTGGGGCTTCCCTGGTGGCGCAGTAGTTGAGAATCCGCCTGCCTGTGCAGGGGACACGGGTTCGATCCCTGGTCCGGGAATATCCCACATGGCCGGCGTGGCTGGGCCCGTGCGCCACAACTACTGAGTCTGTGCTCTGGAGCCCGTGGACCACAACTACTGAGCCTGCGTGCAGCAACTGCTGAAGCCCGCGTGCCTGGAGCTCGTGCTCCGCAACGAGAGAAGCCACCGCAATGAGAAACCCACGCACCGCGCCGAAGAGTGGCCTCCACTCGCCGCAGCTAGAGAGGGCCCGCGTGCAGCAGCGAAGACCCAACACAGCCAAAAATAAATAAATAAATTTAAAAAAAAAAAAAAAAAAGAAATGCAGAATTGCAGGGCCCACCTTAGACCCCCTAATTCAGAACCTGCAATTTAACAAGTTCCCCAGATAGTGTGTAGGCACATCAAAGTTTGAAAAGCACTGTCTAAGATTTCTTGAGGAAGAAGAGCTTGAAAGGCATTAATGAATATGGGGTGAAAGGTAAGGCAAGCTTCAGGTGGTCCCCTAAGGGAATAGGGCCGGTTGGGGAGAAAGGTTTTATTTTGAAGCACCCTGGATTGAATGGGCGAAGAAGCAGGCAGGTTGACTCTGGCTGGGAGCCCCGAATGCAGGAACAAGGAGAATAGCACAGGTGGGCCTGAGGTCGCCAGATATAAGGACTGGTCGCTGCCGTGTGACACCAGCTCCACCACTCCCCCCTATATTCTCATTCGCCCCAATCTCCCATTCCAGGCCTTCTCTAGATTTTCACTCTCAGTAGCCTGGCCAGCCGTACCTCACCTAGTTAGGTTTGATTTGGCCTAGCTCGGTTGCTAAGGCCTGGAGCTTCCCGGTTACGGGGGTGTGGCGGGTGAGCGTGTGGGGGAAATGACGTCACGTCCAAAAGGCGGGCTAACCTGACTTCTCCCTCCTCCCGATTGGCTGCCAGGATTTTAACTAGATTCGCTGTCTCGCGGGCTCCAGGGTTAGCCGTCAGTGTCTCTGTCCAGCTGTCCCCTGCCCACCCACCACCACCCCCGACCGTCCTCTCCGCCTGGGGCAAGACTCCGAGGACAGTACCTCAGTAGCAGTTAGCTTCGGAAAGAGAGGTGATTTGAAGGGTCCGGCTGTTGCCGCCAGGCGAGGCGCTTCGACCGCCCAGGTACTTTTTGACTCGATCGGTGTCCGTAGTTGGGACGGCTACCCAAGCCGCAGGGAATTGTGGAACTTATAGTTCTGGGTTAGTTCGGGGTTGGAACGGAGGCTCGAGCCGAGAAAGGAATCTAAATAAGATTCCTGCCAATGACATTATTTTTATTTATTTTTTTAAATCAGGTGCGGACCTGAACCTGGTCCATCCCTTTCTGACCAAAACTATTTACCCACATTGGAAAGGACCAGGCACCTAAATGGAGACGCCACCAGTCAATCCAGTGGGAGAGAAGGACACCTCTCAACCGCAGCAACAATGGGAAAAGAACCTTGATTTAACTACTCAGATTAGGCAGCAGCGCCGAGACCCTCCTACTGAAATCCTTGAGCTCAGAGTGAGCCCAGATTCAGACAGCCAAATTCTAGAGAATCCTCAAGAAACTGAAAAACTGGCCGCTGGACTTGAAGGAGACTCTAAGTCTCATGGCTCAGCCAGTGAGGTGCCAGAGCCCCTGCAAGCCTCTGATCTCTGGTACTGTCCGGATGGGAGCTTTGTCAAGAAGATCATAATCCGTGGCCATGGCTTGGACAAACCCAAGCTGGGCTCCCGCTGCTGGGTACAGACTTTTGGATTTACTTTGGGGTCAGGGCTGCCAGAGGGCTGGACAGAGGTAACTATGGGGTTAGGCCCATGGAGGGAAGAAACCTGGGGGGAGCTCATAGAGAAATGCCTGGAGTCCATGTGTCAAGGCGAGCAGGCAGAGCTTCAGCTCCCTGGGTGCTCTGGACCTCCTGTCAGGCTCACACTGGCCTCCTTCACCAAGGGCCGGGACTCCTGGGAACTGGAGGCCACTGAGAAGGAGGCCCTGGCTAGGGAAGAACGTGCAAGAGGCACAGAATTATTCCGAGCTGGGAACCCTGAATCGGCTGCCCGATGCTATGGACGGGCTCTTCGGCTGCTGCTGACTTTACCCCCACCTGGCTCTCCGGAACGAACTGTCCTTCATGCCAACCTGGCTGCCTGTCAGTTGCTGCTAGGGCAGCCCCATTTGGCAGCCCAGAGCTGTGACCGGGTTCTGGAACGGGAGCCTGGCCATTTAAAGGCCTTGTACCGAAGGGGGGTTGCCCAGGCTGCTCTTGGGAACCTGGAAAAAGCAACTGCTGACCTCAAGAAGGTGCTGGCGGTAGACCCAAAAAACCGGGCAGCCCAGGAGGAGCTGGGAAAGGTGATCATTCAGGGAAAGAAACAGGATGCAGGGCTGGCTCAGGGACTGCGCAAGATGTTTGGCTGATTAAAAGTTAAAACCTTAAAAGAAACAGGAACCTGTGAAGTGTGGTCTATGCTGTGAGATTTGGGGGGTGGGGGTGGGGGTGGCCCAGAGGGAGGGTTTCACCCATATCCCACTCTCAGCTTTTGCCTTCCTAGGGGAGGTAGCAGTGGTCTCAGTGTCCCCCTTTACCCTTTTACCATTAAAAAGCCATATGGTCACGTGTGCTATGTTTTGGGGGGCTTATCCATCTCCGAAGATGAATAGAAGCCGTCTACACTTCTAAATTCAGGACACGCCCGGGGGGCGGGGGTGGACAGCGAAACTTCAAAACCTGGTAGCTCCATTTCCTAGGCGCTTTCTGGCTGCGTCCTGTTTGGCGCATGCGCAAATTTCACTGCCCGATGCTGCGGAGGTGCTAGCCTCCTGCCGCACTCCCATTGGCCCGGCCTGTACAGCCTCCTCTTCTATTGACTCACGTGCTCAGTGCCCAGGTCTCTTACTGGTCAGTAGAGCTTCCGGGCCGCCCCCTTTTTTTTAAGAGCCAACTGATTAGTTGATGATGGGGAGAGGCGGGCCTTGGGAGCCGTCTCATGGTTGGGGGGGCGGGGGGGAAAGATGGCGGAGCTGATGCTCCTCAGCGAGATTGCGGACCCGACGCGCTTTTTCACCGACAATTTGCTGAGCCCGGAGGACTGGGGTGCGCGGAGTGAGGCCTCGGGGAGGGGAAAGGGCTGTGGCGTACTGTGACCCTGAGGCACGCAGGAGGAGGCGGAGGCCCAAGGAGGAAGGCTGGGCAAATACGGAATGCACCACCTGAAGGAGGGCGGAACGGGAGGCTAGTTGTGCTTTCGGGGGATGCGGGAGTTGGGGAAGACCTCCGCTCCTGCGGAAATATGGAGTTGTTCCGGGGTCGGGGAGGGAGGGGCTGAAGTTCTTTGGCTATATCACTTTTCAAGTGGGCGGGCGGTGGGTCCGGCCGAGCCGAGCCAATGAGGGATGGGTCGAGGGCTTTGTGTGGATCCGAAGGCTGCGCTACCGGAAGACCCCCCGACCCTCCGCACCTCTTGCAGACAGCACCTTATACACCGGCCTGGATGAAGTGGCCGAGGAGCAGACGCAGCTCTTCCTTTGCCCGGAGCAGGATGTCCCGGTATCGGTCCCCAGCCTGGTCTTTTACGCTTGGTGGGTGAGGGTGGTCGCAGAACCAGGACTCATCCCCCGGCCTGAGGTCATCTGGAGCCACCCGTCATCCTCACACTCCTGCCATCTAATATCCTCCCTTATTCAGTTTGACAGCAGTTCCCTGGACTTGGAGATGGATGTCAGCCCTCCTGAACCCCCCTGGGACTCTCTGCCTATCTTCCCAGGTAAGCTACCCTGTGTGATTCCCTCATCCAGAAACCCTGAGCTTCCGTTGTTTCCCAGAAACTGCAATTCCTCTTATCCTCACGCTTCCTCCACCTGATTGCCTGTGTACTCTTCTCCCTCTTTGATTCTTTATATGTGTTCGTTCCCCCTTGCCCCAGTGAGGGGTCCTTACCCCATAAAATCCTGGGCACTTTTTGGACTCTTGTCAGGCTCTGCTTCCAGGTTATTTTCTAACCCCTTTCTCTCCAGATCTTCAGGTGAAGTCTGAGCCATCCTCCCCCTCCTCCTCCTCCTCCCTCAGCTCTGAATCCTCGCGCCTTTCTGCAGAGCCCTCCAGCCAGGTGAGAGTCATCTCCCCTCCTACTGTCTGTGGCAGGGACTCAGCTCCCTCGACTTCACCTATAGATGCTGAGGAAATGATTTGTGTGCTGCGAGTCATGGGGTGTTGGTGGGGGGCTTCTTTTCTGCCTTTGCCATTTCTTTTATATCCTCATTTTTCACATTTCCATTCTTTGGTTGTCTAGAATTGAAGGTGGAGTTTTTTAATATACAGAGAAATGTGGCAGCCATGGGGGGCCTGGGAAGAAGAGAGTTGTTAACTGCTGAGAATTCTGGAACTTTTCTTGTCCAAGTTGTCCACGCGAAGGCAATATTTGAAATCATGAGACTTTATCACCCCTCCCAGGAATAAAATAGAAAGAGAGAACCAGGGGCCAGACACAGCCTAGGGAGATGCTGAGTATGAATGTCAAGTAATTGGTGGTTTGTAAGCTCGAAAGCTTTTGTTCTTGCTCTTACTCTCAACACGTCCTTTGTTTTCTTTCCTTGTTTCTTACCCTGACTCGTACCCAGGCCTCTGGTGTAGGGGAGGTGCTGGTCGTGAAGTCAGAGTCCTTGACACCCTCACTCTGCCTCCTGGGAGATGATCCAACATCCCCATTTGAAACCGTCCAGATCAGTGTGGGCCCCACCTCTGATGATGCCTCAGGTAATAACAGCCTGCACCATCCTCAGGCTTTACCAAGGTAGAGTGTATGTATGCGTGTACACACGTGCACGCGCATGTGTGTATGGGAAGCGGGAGTGCAGTCAGCAGGACAGGGAGGAAAAGGTGGCGAGGAGAAATGGCAGATAACCAAGAGAGAGGCCGGGAGCGGGAGGGAGGATTTCAGGAAATCACAGCCAGTGAAGCACGAAAGAAATGGGGATGATTTTTCTTTCTTTTCTTGTTCCTAGTCACCTGTTGTGTGATTTAACTTCCTGTTGCTTTGCATAAACTTGCAGACAGTTTAGGGCATTTTTATCTATGTGACTTTCCCCCTGAAGGTTTTATTATAAAAATTTTCAAACATACAGAAAAGTTGGAATACCATATACCCAACTCCTGGATTCTACAAGTAACATTGTTTGTGCTGTTTTGAAAAGCGTTATTGAGTTTAGTTACTCTTATATGTTTATTGAGCAGCTACTCCATGCCAGATACTGGACACGGTGCTGGAGTTGCAAAGGTGAAGAACACGTTAACCACCACACTGACTTGAGGCCCCTGTAGTGTGGTGGGGGGAAGAAAGCCAAGCAAGGTGTACTAATTCTAGGATAGAGCCTGTCACAGGCACCCTGAAAGCTCACAAGAGGGGGCCTCTCACCCGATTGGGGCTGGCTCAAGGGTGTACTCTAGGCGGAGGGGTTTCCTGATCCGAGTTTCAAAGGACACATAGGAATTAGCCAGAAGGAGAACGTGGGGACTGGTTGTGTTTGTAAGGAACGTGCATCTCTTTAGAGAGGATGTGAGGTGGGGTAGTAAAGAAAGGCCAGGAGATGCAGAGGCTGCAGGGCCAGGTAGGAACCCTGCTAAGGGACTCTTAGCTTTTTTCCTGTGGGCAGTTGGGAGCCTTTGAAGAGTCAAGCAGGAGAGCAATATTATTAGGAAGAGGACTCTGGTGGCAGAGTAGAGAGTGGATTGCAGAGACACAGGACTGGAAGCAGAAGGAGGACCAAGAAAGAGGTTCATGCGGTTAATCAAGTAAGATACTCAGCTGCTGAGAAGAAGGCAGATTTGAGGAAGCATGAATTAGAATGGATGAGTGCAGTGACCCCCCTGGGCGTTGAAGAGAGATAGGGGTGAAAGAGTGTGCCTGGGTTTCTGGCTAGGGCAGCCACACGGTGGGTGAGGGTACCGACCACTGGATAGAGCCTGCAGGAGCAGGAGCCCGCTGGTCAGGGAGCACGTGGTGAATTCAGTGTGGGACGTGTTGGTTATTTTATTTATTTTATTTTATTTTATTTTATTTTTGGGGGGTACGCGGGCCTCTCACTGTTGTGGCCTCTCCCGTTGCGGAGCACAGGCTCCGGACGCGCAGGCTCAGCGGCCATGGCTCATGGGCCCAGCTGCTCCGCGGCATGTGGGATCCTCCCGGACCGGGGCACGAACCCGTGTCCCCTGCATCGGCAGGCAGACTCTCAACCACTGCGCCATCAGGGAAGCCCCCATGTTGATTATTGATTTCAAAGCGACTTCAGGGTTTCCTAGCACCGCCTCCCTTTGGTTGAACTTTAACCAGAAGCTAGAAGGCAAGAGAGCCCCAAGGTGCACTCCATTCATGTTTTCCCCCGGGCCTCAGAGTAGGGCAGGGAAAGATGGAGAGTGGGTTTGGAGGGACAAACAGCTCATATCCAGCATACGATTAAATGTTACAAAGAGGACAAACAAAATAACGGATTGAAAAGTCTATAACAGCAAAAAGATTATTGATGGTTTTGCAAAGGCTAGTGTTTTTGGAGTCAGAGTCTCCCCTGGTATTTAGGTATTTTTTGAGGGCCTGTACTTTACCCCTCACTTTGACAGACATGAAGCATAAGACATAGTCCTTGCTTTTGGAGAGTTTCATGAGGTTTATAACACATGGTTAATAGCTCAAACAGTGGTCACCTCTGAGGAGGGGATCTGGGTGTCCGGTTGACAAGGAAGGGAATGAAATTTCCTTTTCACTGAATTCCCCTTCCTTCCTTTGGGATTTTGTATCATATGACTGTATTACCTATCAAAATATATAAGTAGTTATGACATTTTGAAATAGCAGTAGTGGCAATCATATAATTAAGTATCAAAATGCGTGCTGTGGACCAGAGGTAGTAGCGGACCATTGACCTCGGGGCTGAATCTGGCCCTCGGACGGGTTCACCTCCATGGGGCAATCAACAGGTCTTATAGATAGGGTTTTTTTTTCTTTGTTTGTTTTTTATTTTTATAGATAGGTTTAACAGAAGCCATGAAGGCTCAGAGGTGACTGAGCTTTGAAGGCTGACAGAAGGAAGAGAATCTGTATGAAGGGACAAGCAGTGAGCCCTGTTTAAGGCCAGTTGAATTTGGGTGAACGGCGAGGCTTGAGAAAGGAAGTGACCAGCAGGCAGCTTGGGAGTCAGGATCACGGTGCAGGGGGGCAGTCAAGGGTAGAGATGCAGACTGGGCAGTTGTCAGTGTGGCGATGCGTGATCGCGCTGGGCCAGGATGAGGTGGAAATCCAGCCAGACAGGAATCTGGGCCCTTACGAATGCTGCCGAATCCTCCTGCTTGGGCCTCCTCCATGTGAATGGACAAGGTGTGTGAGGAAGAAAGAGGGAGAGCAGAAGCACAGGGACAGCCTTGAGGGAAGCTGAGCAGCGGTGAAAACAACTGATAGGGGCCACGGAAGGAGAAAGGGAGTCCTGGGTAAAGAGGTAGGAGGAGAGGCAGCAGATTAGCAGCTCCATGGTGCCCCTCCTCTGGATTGCCCTCCTGGGCCAGAAGAGTTTTCCTTGCAGGTACAAGGAGAAATGACCATGTCTTCCATTTCCCCATCTTAGCCCTCTTTTCCTTCAGTGTTTGTCTGATATCCAGCTTTTTGTCTCATCCCACTGTCCCACAGATGTTCAGATTAAGATAGAGCCTGTCTCTCCATCTTCCTCCATCAACTCAGAGGCTTCCCTGCTCTCTGCGGAGTCCCCCAACCAGGTGAGCATCCACTTCCTTCCTCCCTCCAGCACGCCGGTGCGTTCCTTCTGGCTCTCAGAGGTGTGAGAGCTTTCTTTTCTTCAGCTCCGTCTCCTCAGCACTCCTCCTGACTCACATATCTTCTGGAATGCCCCACGTAGGCTTTTATAGGAGAGGAGGTACTGGAAGTGAAGACAGAGTCCCCATCCCCTCAAGGGTGTCTCTTGCGGGATGTCTCAGGCCCCCCACTTGGAGCTGTCCAGATCAGCATGGGCCTGTCCTCTGATGGCTCCTCAGGTAATGAGGCCTCCTGACACCTGGAGTCTCTCGCAAGAGGCCTATAGTCCTGACATTTCTTCTTCCTTCCTTCCTTTCACCTTCCTTCAGGCAAACCCCTGCCCGCCCGGAAGCCACCACTGCAGCCCAAACCTGTGGTGATAACCACTGTCCCGATGCCACCGAGAGCTGTGCCTCCCAGCACCACTGTCCTTTTGCAGCCCCTTGTCCAGCCACCCCCAGGTACTAAAGAAGGAGAGAAGGAGGTGGCCTGGATTGACCTTCTCAGGGGGCTCACAGCCATTGAGCCTCCCGACACTTGGGTGCTCAGGTGTGGGTGTGGACACAAGGAACCCACCTGACTTCCAGCTCTCTGACCTCCTTCTCCTGTCCACTTGCCCCAGTGTCCCCAGTTGTTCTCATCCAAGGTGCTATTCGAGTCCAGCCTGAGGGACTGACCCCCCCTGCTCCACGGCCTGAGAGGAAGAGCATTGTTCCAGCTCCTATGCCTGGGAACTCCTGCCCGCCTGAGGTGGATGTAAGCATTTACTGGGGAGGAGAGGAGTAGGGCTAGTAATGGGAAGAGAAGAGAACTGTCGTGGGAGAGAACTGTGGAGTGAGAAGGGAGCAAAAAGTGAGGAAGCAGGCCCATAAGACGGTCCTGAAGGTTAACGTGGACCTCTTTTATATATGAGTATCTACTCCGTGTAGTTTTAGGATCCTTGGGTTTGCTACCCCTGCAGATGGAGAAGTGGGCGTGGTCTTAGTACATCAAAGGCAGAGGAGTCATCCTGTGTTAGAGAAGAGGGAGGCTGCTTCCTAGGGGAAGACCAGGTAAACTGTTCTCTAATGTTAGCAAGCGTCAACTTCGGGTCCTAAAAAGGAGAATTGAGAAGAAGGAAGACCACCCATCAAGGAAAGGAACTGAGGTTCCACGAAGAACCAGGATGGGGGAAGTTCCTCCTACAGTCTAACTTCTCTCAGTGCTGAGGAACAGCATTAGGGAGTGGTTGAGAGAAGGGCCCCTTCCCTGGAATGTTTTGGCAGAGAGGAAGAACCTCTCTCTGGCTCTGTAGGTAGAGGTTAGGAAGGCAGGAGAGTGGCCCCTGTGAGCTCTGGGTGATCGGTCCCTGGAGTTGGAGGGTGTGATGCCCCTCTCCCTCCCCTCTTTCCCTGTCTCTCTGACCCTTTTGTGCCTAGGCAAAGCTGCTGAAGCGGCAGCAGCGAATGATCAAGAACCGGGAGTCGGCCTGCCAGTCCCGGAGGAAGAAGAAAGAGTATCTGCAGGGGCTGGAAGCTCGGCTGCAGGCTGTGCTGGCCGACAACCAGCAGCTCCGGCGGGAGAATGCTGCCCTCCGCCGGCGGCTGGAGGCCCTGCTGGCTGAGGTAAGACCCGGGTGTCCCTGGGAGACCCGTGGGAGTACGGGCTCCTTGGAATGACTCCCCCTCTCTGGCTTCTCTCTTTCTCTGCATCTTAGAACAGCGAGCTCAAGTTAGGGTCTGGAAACAGGAAGGTGGTCTGCATCATGGTCTTCCTTCTCTTCATTGCCTTCAACTTTGGGCCTGTCAGGTGAGACGCTCGTTGCCTCCCCAGAGCCTTCTGGGTGGAGCCCAGCCCCCGGCTGCCCGATTGCCTGCTCTGGCACAGTCACTTTCGTTACTTGCACACAGACAGCTCTGATGTCCTTGGCGCTGATGGTGGGTGTATCCAGTCAGTCCCTTCTTGTTCCCTCATTGCTCTCATAAGTGTTATGTCCTGGAGGAGATGGTGGTGAGAACGTTGATAAAAATAGTGACTATTAAGTGCTTAGTGAGTTCTGGGCCCTTGGTTAAGCACTCTCCTTTCCTCGTGTTTTCTGGCTCGATGAGTAGGGACTGTTCTCATTCCGTCCTACAGATGAAGAGATTCAGTCTTGTAGCACAGATCGGAACCAGGCGGACTATCTGTAGAGCCCTCCCCCTTAACTAGCCCCTCAGTAAAGCTGGAATTCTTCCTCGTGCTCTGTCCTTTCCTATCCACAGCATCAGTGAGCCTCCTCCAGCTCCCATCTCTCCTCGGATGAGCAGAGAGGAGCCTCGACCCCAGAGACACTTGCTGGAGTTCTCGGCGCAAGAGCCAGTTCACAGAGTCGAGCACCCCCAGCATCCCTCCCAGGGTCCCAAGGAGACCCAGCCCAGCTCCACGGGCCAGCCAAGTTTCAGGTGAGGAGAGGGCCCTCTCTCTTTTGAGTGTGTCTTCTCCCCCAGAGTGACCTTTCCTTTTGAGGGGAGCTGGAGTTGCTCTCTTGCCAGCATGACCTTCTCCATTGATGGGAGAGCACTGGGCAGCCTCAGGTCATTGCCTCGTCCCTGCCTCACTCCAGGAACCTGACAGCCTTCCCTGGGGGCACCAAGGAGCTGCTGCTGAGAGACCTGGACCAGCTCTTCCTCTCCTCTGATTGCCGGCACTTCAACAGGACCGAGTCCCTGAGGTGTGGGGCATTCACAACCGGGGCGCCTTCCCTCTTGTCCCGAGGCGCCTCCGCAGACGGCCTGGCTGTCCTTGTGTGCTGAAGCACCAGCTCTCTGTGCCCTCTCTCTCCCCTCCTATGTGTGGGCGAGGAGAGTGGGAGTCTTGGCCTGGCACAGAGGTTTTACCCGTCCTCTGCTTCCCCAGGCTTGCTGATGAGCTGAGTGGCTGGGTCCAGCGCCACCAGAGAGGCCGGCGGAAGATGCCCCAGAGGCCCCAGGAGAGACAGGTAGGAGGGGGTGGGGCTGGTTCAAGGAAAGCCACTTGAAAACAAGGGCTGAATGTCCTGGGGATTTTAAGAGGGCATCTTGTTATGGGGCTTTGGGGGCAGTAGGAGGGTGGGTGTGCGGTGGCGTCAGCTCCCAGGGGCTGTCTGTTTCTTTTCCCTTTTCCCTCCACCCTCTTCAAATCCTCAGATACTTCTCCTTCCAGAAGTCTCAGCTATGGAAGAAGTCGCCTCCAGTTAAGGCAGTCCCCACCCAACCCCCTGGGCCCCCAGAAAGGTGAGTCTTGGGGGGGCACTTATTTGTTAAGTGAGGTTCCACTCTAAAGAGCTATACCCTAAGGAGCTGTCCTGTGCTCGTCATCATTGCCACCGATGGCGTGATGCTCCCCTTATCCCCTGGGGGTCTCTTGTCTTTCTCTCATCCTTTCCCCCTTCCGCACTGGGAACTGGGCACTGGGCTTAGTTCCTCGCCAATCCCGTTTCCCTGCCCGTCTAGGGATGCTGTGGGCCAGCTGCAGCTATATCGCCAACCAGACCGTTCACAGCCAGAGTTCCTGGATGCAATTGACCGACGGGAAGACACATTTTATGTTGTCTCCTTCCGAAGGGTGAGTTTCTCCTCCTGGCCCCATCCCTGTCACCCTGGGTTCCCCAGCAGTCTGCCTGCAGGTTGAGGCTGTAGAGTAGGGCCGGGGAGCCTGTCAACATCTTTTCCTCCACCCTCCCAGCCTGGCCCCTCTTTTTCCCAGGACCACTTGCTGCTCCCAGCCATCAGCCACAACAAGACCTCTCGGCCCAAGATGTCCCTGGTGATGCCCGCCATGGCCCCCAATGGTAATTCTTTCTCTGCCCAGTGTGGGGAGGGGTCCTGAAATTGAGGAACAAGGAAGTTCCAGTGGGGAGACCCAGCATGAGGAGTTGAGGGGGGAGATGGGGACAGGAGTGGTAATTCTATAGAGATGCTAGATGCATGGGTGAGAAGAAGCCAGAAATGACTGGATAGAAAAATAAAATGCAGGACACTGCTGGGAGGAAGATGAGGGTGCGGGTCCTCCCTAGGTGAAACTGCTTAGGGTGTGCTGGGCAGAGGGGTGTGGGCTGGGAACCCGCCGGACTCTTCTTTTTGTTCTCTTGCTGTCCTCTCCCCTGTGACCTCACACTCATCAGTGTCATTTTTTCCCCGACTTCCTTCCTTCTCCCTGCACCAACTCCCTCCCTCCCCTCTCATTTAACTCCCACTGGGGCTCTGCTTCCTCGTCACTGCCCTTCCCCCGCTGTCCACCTCTACTGTTCTGACCCCTCCTCTCCGTCTGTCTCCCCCTTCTCCTCTTCCCTAACTCCCCGCTTCTCACAGAGACCCTGTCAGGCCGGGGGCCCCCGGGAGACTATGAGGAGATGATGCAGATCGAGTGTGAGGTCATGGACACCAGGGTGATCCACATCAAGACCTCCACGGTGCCCCCCTCACTCCGAAAACAGCCGTCCTCAAGCCCGGGCAATGCCACAGGTGGCCCCTTGCCAGCTTCTGCAGCCAGCCAGGCCCACCAGGCCGCCCGTCAGCCCTCTACCTCAATCATCCCTGACCTCTACGACTCACACTGACTTAGAACTGGGGGGCAGGGGGTGGGGGCGACCAAGTGGGACTGTTTCGAATTTTCCTGATCCCTGGGCTGGGGGCAATTGGTAAAGGAAAGACAGGGTATGGGGGTTAAGCACTTATTTGGAGGTGCGGGGAAGTTTTCCTCTCTTCTCACCCCTTTTTGGAATATAGGGCTCCTCTCACTTCTGTGAACCCCGTGTCCCTGCTTCTTTCTTTGAGGGTGTTGAATGAGCTTAAGTTTTGGGGTAGGTGGGCTCCTGTACACTCTTTATTCTTTTGTTTCTGTTTGGGGGGTGGAGGTGGGAATTTAGTCCCCAGGCGGGACTAGGGAAGTTTTTACATTTTGGAGCTAGTTCCTGAGAGTCAAGGAGGAGAGGTGGAGGGAGGTCAGGTGTATGTATGTGCATATCTTCTTTTTTATTATTAAATAAACAACTTGGAGGGAGTTGAAGGAATGGTGCCTGCCTAACTGGCTCGTGACGGGGAATTCTGGGGAAAGTGACTTGCATAGGGCCAGTGTTCAGAGAATCAAGTACTGAAGACATGGCTGGCTCTGGGGTGGGGTGGGTGTGTGATCGCAGAGCTCACATCATCCCCTTATCCCCACCCCTGCAAGGCGGGTATGTCTGCTGTCTAGCGGGGGAGCGGGGGAGCGGGGGAGCGGGGGAGTGGGGGAGGGCTGTCCCATGGCGTGACAGGCTGGAGGATGCAGCTCCCAGAATGTGTCTGAGTAAACAGGAAGGACAGGGGGCCCCACGCCCTTCAGGGTGAGCGTCCTCCCTGGGTCCTGTGCATTCTTGCAGGTTCTCCCCCACCTTGCTTTCCAGGACTAGCAGCTTGAACTAACAGTGGAGGTGGGGCCAGGGGCTGTGAGCCCAGAAAGGAGACACAGTGGAGAAGGGGGCAGTGTTTGGAGGGAAGGGGCACGTTGAGGAGCATCTCCTTAGCCCTAAACTGGAGGAAACTAAAACATGAGAGTCCAGTTGAGAGAAAAGGAGGAGCACGGGGCCAGCAGGAAAGGCTGTGTTTTCTAATTAGGAGGAAGGGGAACAGGGCAACGCGTGAGGGGCCGAGTCTCACTCAGCCTCGGGGGGATCTCCATCAGCAGCTCCTGTCCAGCAGCACCACGGGCCTGGCCCTGCAGGAGCGTCCTGGGTCAGCGGGAGGGTGTGGGCTAGGCCTGGGCTCAATGCCCAGGTGGCTGGACAGGGGCTGCCCGGGCCATAAGCCGAGGGCTGAAAGCGGGAAGAACCTCACGTGTTCAGCCAGGCTCCCCCGCTTCCCCATTACTGTGTTTGGGGTGAAAACAGACCAAGTAACTATGGCAACCTGGAACCTAGGGCCCCCAGGAACTAGGCCTCTCCTCCCTCCAGAGGGCAGCCCTGGCTCCTCCGCCAGCACTTCCTGTCCCAAGGTCCCTCCAGCTGTTTCCAGCCTTATCCAGGCAGTGAGTGCAAGGAGAACAGGGATTTTGGAGGGAGAGCACCTGAGTTGGAGCCCCTGCTTTGCCTTTTGTTAGTGGGTGTCCTTGGTAGGTAACAAACACTCTGAGCCTTAGTTTCCTCATCTGTAAAATGGGGTACTCCTACCTACTTCTCAGGGTTGATGTGGGGAGGAAAGATGACGTGCAGGCTGCCTGGTCCTTAGTGGACACACTTTTCTCTCCTCCCCTGCTCCTTTCTCCCTCCATTTACATTGTCCTTTTCTCCTCAGTTCCGCTTTTCTCCCATCTGGGTCCATCACTGTTTCATTGTCCCATCGCTTTTTCTCTTTCCTGACCCCAGCTCAGGAAAGTGCTTGAAGTACTGGCATCTCAGACTGGGTGCTCTGGGGTGGGGCATACAGCTCCTCTGGCTTAGTGGCAAGGGACAGCTGGCACTGTGGTGTGAACCGAGAGTCAGACTCTTGGCCAAGGGCATGGGTGGTGGGAAGGACCAGGAGAGGCGTGGAGAGTGGGTGTGCTGTGGAGGGGGAAGGCAGGTCAATCTGCCGCCCTTCAGGCCCACGTGGGTCTCCAGCTGCAGCCCCGTCGAAGGCCACCGCAGCATGCTGGCCATTGTCACTCCTGCACCTCCTGTTGGCCCCCTTCTGGCTCAGACCCTCTTTATCTTTCAGTTCTGCTGCTTTCCTTCCTCAGAGTCTGCCCTTCGTTCCTCTTATGACCCCTGACCCACTGTCTCTCCCTCTTCTTTTTCTCTAGACTTCTTTCCTGCCTTTCTTTGCCCTCTACCCACCACGAGTCATCACCTTCTCTTTCAGACCCTTTATTCTTTGTTCACCTGTTTGTTTCTCCCGGTTTTTGTATTTTTCCCTTCCTCCCCCTCTGCTTCACTGTCTGCTCCCTTCCTTTTTTCTGGGTCTTCTCATCTCCTCCTGCTGCGAACCCTGTGTGCACCACCCCGTTTCCATGGCCCTTTCCACTCCTTTGTCCACATTCCCTGTCCCCTTCCATGACTTCCTCTCTTCTCCCCGCCTCAGCCCTCTCCTCCTCCTTCTGCCCCCCCTTCTCCCTTCACCTCCCCACTCCGGTCCTCTGTCCTCTTCCCAGCTGTGGGGCCAGCACTGGAGAGCCTCACATGTTTGCCTCATCGTTCTGCTATGGCTTCTGGATATAGCACATCTGGATTCCGGGGCCCAGATGTGTGGTTGCTACAGCGACCTCGGTCCCTCTGGTAAATATGGGCGCCCACCCGCCCCAGAGCAGAGAACAAAATAATTGTGTGACTTTCTTTTGTCATGAGATAGAAATGTCCTCCCCCCTCCCTTTGCCCTACACCCATGTCTCCAGGCAAAGGAAGTTTTAAGGGTCCAAACCCTTCCTCCTGTGGCTCTCTTGCCCCCTTTTCAGCCCCGACCTCTTAGTTCTCTCCCATCTTTAATCTCAGGCTCAATCTTTTCTCTCCACATTCCCCTTCCTCACCATCTCCCTCCCCCCAGATCTCAATAATGGAGCGTTGCCCGCCCCCTGACTTATACTTGGCAATTTCTTCTGAATCTACATAAAAACTGGATGCGGAAAGAAGTTTCAAAAATCCACATCACCCACCCTTTCTTCTCAAACAAGTCCACCGGAAGCCCCTTCATTTATTTCTTCCCTAAGTCTTCAGTCTCTCTGGGGCTGTTCTTGTGGGAGGGGAGGAATACAGGCTTTGAAATCAGAAAACCTGGGCTGAGGCCCACCTTCACCACCACTAGTGAAGTCCCCAGGACAAGTCCCTTAATATCTAAGAGCCTCTGTTTCCTCAGCACAAAGTGGGATTAATAACGTGCTGCGGTGTAGGAAGGGCTTTGTAAACGGAAGCCCAGTACAACTGTTTTCTATCTTCCCGAGTCTGGGACTGCTTCCTTGGATCGCAGCCCCTGGCCTCTCTTTGCTCCCTCTCCCCATCCTTCAGGCCCTTGCCCTCAGTTGCCCTTACTCTTCTGTGTCTTCCTTGACTCCTTCGTGGCTTTCCCTTTCCTTCCTTGCTGTACCTTTTATGCCTTATCCTCCTGAGGGTAGGACAGGAACTGGGAGCTTCGTTCAAGGATGGAGGTCCAGAGCTGAAGACACCTGGACTGAGGATTCAGAGAATAGCCAGAGCATGCAGACGGCTCTTGCTAAGACCCCAGCCTTTCTTTCTGCCCATCGCCTGGGATACCTCAGGGAAGGCAAGCCGTCTCTGACCACTGGACTTCCCTGCCTTTGCCCTGGGGCTCCCTGCCAGACACTCTTGCCACACCCTCCTCTCCCAGTCATTTCACAGCTCAGTATTGACAGGCATTTATTTATTTATTTTAGTTATAAAATTTTTGGCTGCGTTGTGTCTTCGTTGCTGCGCGCGGGCTTTCTCTAGTTGTGGAGAGCGGGGGCTACTCTTCGTTGCGGTGCGTGAGCTTCTCACTGCGGTGGCTTCTCTTGTGGTGGAGCGCGGGCTCTAGGCACGCGGGCTTCAGTAGTTGTGGCGCACGGGCTTAGTCGCTTCGCAGCATGCGGGGTCTTCCTGGACCAGGGCTCGAACCCGTGTCCCCTGCAATGGCAGGCGGATTCTTAACCACTGTGCCACCAGGGAAGCCCTTGACAGGCGTTTATGAAGCACCTGCTCTATGCGAGGCCCAGTGCTTTTCTGATAAAATGCAAACATATATAAGACATAAGCTCCTCCAAGAGCCTGAAATCCAGGGCGTGGATGACATTTTGGATAATGATTATCTCAGAACCTGGAATTATGTCTGTCAGGCCTCCAGTGGCTTCTTCTAATGCCCTGTGAGCTTGTGAATGTCTGGAGTCCCGCACCCTTCTCTGACTCTGGCATCCCGTCTCTCCTCAGAAGTGGACTTCCAAAACACCCCAGGGCCATCCTTTCAGCTCTTGCTTCTTTCTCTCCAGGGTCTTCTGGTCACTGTCTGGGCCAAGTATACCTGTGGTGACCATACTTCCTAAATAATAAAACCAAGGGACTTCTCTGGCGGTCCAGTGGTTAAGACTCCATGCTCCCACTGCAGGGGGTGTGGGTTCGATCCCGGGTAGGGGAACTAGGATCCCACATGCCATGTGGTGTGGCCAAAAAAATAAATTAAATAAAAATTTAAATAAAAATAAACAAAAAATAAATAAAACAAAGACAGGGTATAGGACCAAAAAGAAAAAAAAAAAAGGATATGACCATTAGAATTACTAGAATCTGGGGTATCAGAGAATATCTGTTCTCTGCAGTCTGCTCTCTCCACATAATGCTGTTTCAGACCCTCCTTCGTCCTTTCATCTCCTTTCCCCCAACCCCTGCCTGGAGATCTGAGGGAAGCTGTTACCTATTCCAGGCTCTGGGGGCTTCGGGCCAAGGCAGAGGAAGGAAGCTGAGCCCAGCTCTATCCAAGAAGCTGATTTCATCCTCCCCATCAAAGCCACTAAAAAAAAAACAGCCACACACACACCCAGACACACGGACACACGGGGACACCCACGCGAGGGAACATGCAAGCCTTCGCCCTCAGCCAGTGGGAGTTCACAGGGCATAGGGCACAGCCAGGTGCTGGGCCAGCGCACCCTGACCCAGGATCACCACACCCACGACCCTGGGGACCTGACCAGGGTACGGACACCTGTGCCCCAACACAAGCGGCAGAATCGGGCACACACAGCCTCCTGCCCGTCCCTTTCACCCATGACCTGTGACTTGACCAAGCTACTCCTCAATGGTGAGGATTGTAGCTGGGTGGCAAGAACGTTATCCTCCGTGTGAAGCCTGGGATGGGGTCTCCCTCAGCCTGGACATTTCTCATCTGGCCAAAGTCTCCTTTCCAGCCCCTTGTCAGAGTGGCAAAGCACATGGGGAAATGAGACCAGAGAAGCAGCCCAGCAGCCTGATGTGGGTGTGTCTGCCACCCTGCCCTCTGGTCAGTCTTCCTGTCTCTGCCCGATATCAAAGTGACCTCTTCCTCCAGCCCATGCCTCTCTCCCTACCCCTGCTCCCCTGCAGCACCCAGACATTAGCCCTCTTCCACTTTCCAGAATGTCACCTCACCATTTGTGCCCCCACCCCCATATCTGCACCTGCCTTTTGCTCTTTCTCCATCCCTAAACCTCCTAACTTTCGGGCTTCCCTTCCCTGTCTCCCTTGAACCCCACCTTCTTTCCCAAGTCTCCTATGTCCTGGTCTTCAGCCAAGCCCTTGTCCAGCCAGTGCCCAAGCCTCATCCGTCATTTCTCCAGGAATTTGCTGAGGTGAGAGAATGAAAAGGGGTCCTTGATCCCGAGCTGAGAACCAGAGATTGAACAGTACAGATGGGGAGAGGCAGCACGGGGACAAGGCAAGAAAAGGGGAGAGTGCAGGTGGCAGCAATGGGGCCGGGCAGGGGCAGAGGTGGGGACAAGGGAAGGCCCCTGTTGGAGAGAGATGTAGGCTTGGGAGGGAGGTTTCCTCCTGCCACCCATCCCCTATGCTCCCTGCCCTGCCGGGAGATAATTGGTTGGGGGATGAAGGAGTGGGTGCTGGGCAACAGACAGATGGGGCAAGATCCAAGCTGGAGCACTGTGGCAGCTGGGAAGAGGTGGGGAGGTGCAGGGGAGGGAGGAGGGAGAGGGCCTGGACATGGGAAAGGGTGTTGCTAGAGAGGAGAAAACATAGAACAGGGGCAACATGTGGAGAAATGGTGGAGGAAAAGGAGAAGTGGCATGAGGATGGGGCTGTCAAGTTGGACAGAAATTAGGGCGAGGAGGAAGGGTAAAAATGGGATAAGGAAAGGATGTGGGAGGTTGGACGAGGGCTGGAGTGGGTGAGATGAGGGTATTGTGGGACCAGTGATCCCAGATGGGGGGGGTCGGGGGGGTCGGGATGACGGCGGGGGGAGAGGAGGGGTGGCATGTGATGACGTTGGGAGGGCCTGGCAGGGGCGGGAGGGCGGGAGGACCTGCCCTATCTCCGCTCCCCTCCCTGACCTCATGCTGGTCCTCCCCTTCTCCTCCCCCTGCTCGCAGCAGACTCCCTCCTTCTCACTGTCGCAGCCCAGATCGACGGTCGGGTGGCGGCTCAGTGAGCCCCTGCTGCAGGGAACAAGCAAAGGGACATCCAGGAGCCCAGGGCTGCCAAGGGGCGCCCACCCACCCTGCCCCGAGAACCCCCTTCCCAAGGTCGAGGACAGAGCAGGTGCAGAGACACCGCAGCCGCTTGTTACTCAGGTAAGGAACGGCACTCCGGGAGAAAGAAGGAGGAGCCGGGAGAGGCGGGGACTTCGGTCCCCACACCCCAGGTGAAGGTTGGCAGGAGAGCCTCCCAGGAGAGCCTACCAGAGCGGGGACTTTCCATCGGGGCAGAAGGAATAGGACTATGCGCTGGAGACTGGACTCCCTGTGGAGGGTGTGTCTGGGAGGACAAGTCAGTGTGGGTGTTGGTGAGGGGTAGGGGCGGGGCAGATGCTGGGGTTTGGACAGGACTAGGCATGGCACCAAGGTGGAGGTGGTTATCGGTGAGCCGGGGCTCTGGGCCCTGGAGTTGCTGGGGCTGGAGAAGCCAGGGCCCACGCGGAGCTGGTGGCCAGCTGAACCTCAGGAGGAAAGTGCTGGTGGAACCCCAAGCGCTCCGGCTGGAACCGCTGAGCCGGAGCTCCAGGAAGGTGCCCTAGGGAGCTTCTTTGAGCACCCAGGTGGGGACTCCCCAGGTGGCAGCACGTGGATTGCAAGGCCCGGGAGGGAGTTCTGGGGGTCTGGAGCCTTTAGGAAGTGCTGAAATGAAGCAGGGTCAGGACTCTCAGGTCTGGGAAGGGCACGGAGTCTGCAGAGAGAATCCTAAAACTTGTTCTTGGCAGAGAGCTTTGCACCCATGACTCACGGTTCAGCGGGGCTGTGACGACTGAGAGATGCCTCCTGGGGCACAGGGGCTCCGTCTTCGCTCCATCCCCCTTCCAGGCTCTCCTGCTTCTGTTCGTCTGAACCTCCCCCCTACACGTGACACACCCTGGGTGGGACAGGCGGGACCCTTATCTCGCCTGGAAAGAATTTAATGGCTTGGAAACAACTGGAAATGGAACTGAGAGGAACTACTGGGAAACAACTCGGAAACATGGAAACACCGCAGCTGCTGTCTGTCGGCTTCCAATCCCCGCCCACTTCCCAGACCCTCGGCCCCTCCCCTCTTTCCCTGGCCCTGCCTCCAAAGCCCTGGGGACCCAGCACCTCAATTCCTCAACCTTCCTTTCCCTTCAGTCCTGGTCTCTCAGTGCAGGACCAGAACCCACCTTCTATCTCTCACTGCCGCCAAAACTCTTTCCCCTTGGGGGTCCGGAAGTCCTTTCTTTTAATTTTCCCATTTCTCTGGCCCATTAGCTCCCCAGAGTAAGGGGCATCTGGATCCTCCAACTCCCCCCTCTCCCGGTATCTCCTGGTCACCTGGTTCCAACCCAGTATCTGGAGCCCGCCCTCATCTCCCTCCTTCATCTCACAGTCCTGGAATCCTTCTACCTTCACTCCTCTTGTGCCATGAGGAACAGAGAAAAGCATGGGGATGGGGCCAAAATCCTCCACTTTTGGAACCTCCCTCACGGAAGCCAGCCTCTCTCCCCACTTCTTGGGACCTACAGTCCCTGATGAGCGAAGTGTCAAAGTTGGCCACGACATGAATAGCCTGCATGCTGAGTCATAGCTTTTGGGAAGATGCCCCCCCACCCCCGTCCCTGCCAGCCCTCCAACGCTGGGGAGGATGCCGAGAAGATGAGGCACCCCAGATGCAGCGGTAGGGGAGGGTGATGAGGGGGAAACACAAGGGACACCCAAGTTTTCTGCTTTCCTAGTGCTGAGAGAGGAGCGGGATTCTTCCAAGACTTGGGAATGGGGAGCTGGGGGGTGGTGGAGACCCGGCCAGAGAGGGGTACTGGGAAGGAGGCTCTGGGGGTGTGGCCTGTGGGGGCAACTCCTCTCTTCTCAGACAAGCTTCACTGCTTTCCTGCTGCTTTCCTTCCTGCTGCAGAGACCCTGCCCCTTCCCCCCACCACGTGGGGAGAGATGCAGGATTTGATTGTTGGGGTAGGGAGACTGGACAGCTCCCAAAGGCCTCCAGGGGTGTGGGGCACCCTGTATCCTCTGCTCCCCACTGGAGAAGGGCCTCCTGTCTGGTTCCCCTCACTCCAACTAAGTTCTTTGACTCACATAGCTGCCCTCTGAGCCAGTGAGAAATCAGCTTTTTTTAGGCATCACCCAATGACTAGGTGTGGAGGAAATGTGAAGAGAAGATTATGTGTGTGTGCCTGCAAAGATGCAAGCTTCTTTGGATAAATATGAGTATACGTGTACAAGAAGTGTGTTCATATTTGTATTTGTGGAGGAGCGCACGTGAGTCCATTTGTCTGTGTACGTGTATTTGTGTGTGCACGCACCCGGTGATGTGCACGGCCTTCGACACAGGGCAACAGGATTTGAAGGTAGGTCAGAGCCCACCTCATGCCCAAGGCTACACTCCAAGCTGAGAGAAGGGCTGAGGGGCCGAGGGAAGGGCAGCTCTGTGCCTGCCAGGTCTCTCTGCCCAGGTTTTGTCGGGCAGGGTGCCTCTCAGTGTGGAAACGCTCTGTCCCTTAGTCCAGCTCCCTTCCATCTCTCGTGGGGTGGTGGCGGGGTATGATGGCTGATAGCCCCGGAAACTTCTTTCTCTCAGACTCAGAGGAGAATTTTAAGCGTAGGAAGCCAGGAAATGTGTGCGTGTTGCAAGGAGGTGCGAGTCACAGTCCCTTCCCTCCTCACCAGTCAGCATTCCCACCACTCACCCTGCCCTCCTTCCCACTCCAGCCTCTCTGGTCTGGAAGAACTGGGCACCTGCTAACACCTCTCCTTAACCCTTCGCCTGAACCTGCCCCCTGCACACTCCTCTGTTACCATAGCCCCCTCTCCTGGTTCACCCCGAGTGCCCCACTACCTTTCCTCTCTAACCCTTGTCTCCCTGTGCTCCCCAATTCTTGCCTCAGTGGATTCCACAAACAAACACAACTTGGTAACCAGCACTGAGATCAAGAAACAGGATGTTCTGAGCGCCGCAGAATTTCCCCACCATGCCCCTCTGGTCACTACTCCCCCGAGAGTGCCACACTTCTGACTTGTAACACTACCAGTTGAAGCTTAACGTTGTCTAGACTCAAACCTCACACAAATAGAATGTTTCAGCACATTCTCTTTTGTGTCTGACTTCTCTGCTCCACCCCATGTTAGGGAGACCCATCCATGTTATTGCATATAGTTGTAGTTTGTTCTCGTTGCTTTATTTTATTCCACTGTGTGAACAAACCACACTTTATTTAATCCATTCTACCTATGTGAGGCATTTGGGTAGTTCCCAGTTTGAGGCTATTATGAGTAGTACTGCTGTGGTGGGTATATTCCTTGGAGTGGAAGTGCCAGGTCATAGGGTTGGCATATAGCTCTAGTAGAGTTGGTAGACTGTGCCAAATGGTTTTCCAAAGTGCTTGTACCATGCAGCCCTGCCAGGATCCACACCTGGCCTGCTCCCTGGTCAGCATCTGCCCCAGCTGCTCTTTCTAACCAACTTACAGCCCCAGACACTGTCCGTGGTCCTAGCCCTGACCTTGGTCCTGTCCTTGGTTCCAGCCCTGATGCTAGTCCTGGGCTTAAGTTGAGCTATGTAAATTGACTAAATATTTATATAGTCAATAAGTATTTATCGAGCACTTACCATGTGCCAGATGCAAGGATATAGCAGCCAAGAAAAGAAGCAGGTGCTGCGCCTGCCCCCATGGACCTTACAGTCTAGCAGGCAAGATTGAGTGTGGGCAAGGAAGTAATAAAATAATCCCGCAAATAAATGTATGGTTATAAATTGTCATAAATACTACAAATGGGAGTTACACAATGCTGTGACGTCACGTGATAGGGGGAACCTGACCTGGGCAGGAAAGGTTTCCTGAGGAAGTGATGTGGGGTTGACACCTGAAGGATGAGGAAGCCAAGAAAAAAGGGAAGAGCATTCCACATAGAGGAAACCATAGATACAAAGGTCCGGGGCTGGGAAGAGTGTGGGGGACTTAAGGCCAGTGAGACTGGAGTGGAGAGAGGGAGGGAAGTCTTATGGGAGATGAGGTGGGAGAGGTCAGCAGAGGCCGAATGCTGCAGGGCTGTCTGTCAGTGTTTGAAGAGTATTCGGAAGGACGACACTGAAGAGTTTTAGGGGGAGAGGGACATTCTAGTTGCCTTCGCAAGATTATAAGGGGGCAAGGATGGAAGCAGAGCGACCAGCTAGGAGGCAACCGCAGTTGTCAAGCAAAAGGTAGATAGTAGCTTGGACTATAATGATGCTTAGAGGGAGAGATACAAGCAGATTAAAGAGGTGTTTACAATAAAATATGGGTAAATATGATGAAATACAGTGGTGTTGAACAGGCTGTTGGGTTTCTGGCTCGTGAGGCTGGATGACTGAGGCTGGGGCCATGAGCTGCCGTAGAGAACACTGAGAGGGGATGCAGTACAGGAAGGATGAACGTTGAGTTCAGTTTTAGACATGTTGAATTTGAGGTGCCCAAGAGGAGAGGCCAAATAGGAGGTTGGATATATTGCTTGGAGTTAAGAGGAGAAAGTTTATATGTTGGGGTATAGTTTGGAAATTAAAGTCATGGGTCTGGATGAAGGTACCTGGGTGGACGACTACTGCAGTAGGTCTCAACTCTGGCTGCACACTGCAGTCACCTGGGGAGCTGTTAAAAATACTAAAGAAAATTCAGTCACTCTAGCCACATTTCAAGTGTTCGAGAGTCAGTGATCTCTCCTGTCTACCTTATCGACAGCACAGATACAGAATGCTCTAAAATGGAGGATGTGGTCAACAGTATCCAGTGATTTTGAGAGAGAGCAAGTAAGGTGAAGACAAACGTCTTTTAGATTTTGTGACGCTGAGATCATTGGGAGACCTTTGGGAGGGCTATTTGGTAACCTTTGGGTTGAAAGGAGATCGGGAAGTCAGGTGGGAACAGATTGAGGCATGCATGGGATATAGGGAAATAGAAATAGCGAGTACAGATAAATCTTTTGACAACTATGGCCAGGAAGTGGAGAAGAAAAATATGTGGTGGTTGGAGGGAGTGTGAGATTGGGGAAAAAAAATTTTAAGTATATTTTTGTATATTTTGTGTATTAAGTATATTTTTGTGCATATAGTGAGATGCACATATCTTAAGTGTATAGCTCAGTTAATTTTGATTATGTATACATATGTTTAACCACCACCCAGTTCCAGGTGCAAACTATTTCTAGTAATTCTGTCCTATCTTGTATTAGCTCTGCCTGTTTTGAACCTCATATAAATAGCATCATTTACAACGTTCTTTTTTTGTGTATGGTTTCTTTTGCCTAGTGTTATGTGTGCGAAATTTGTCCATGTTGTTGCATGTAACAAGAGGGTGTTTTTTCATTTTGTTTGTTTGTTTATTTGTTTTGTTTCGGTTTTGGCCTCACCATGCGCCTTGCAGATCTTCCTCGACCAGGGACTGAACCTGGGGCCCAGCAGTGAAAGCGCTGAGTCCTAACCACTGTACAACCAGGGAAGTCCCAAGAGGGTGTTTTTGTATAGTATTCCATTTTATGACTATGCCCCAATTTATTTATCCATTCTACTATTAATGGACACTTGAGGTGCTTCCAGTTTGGGCTAATATGAAAAAAATCCCATGAACATTCTTGTGCATGTCTTTTCGAGGATGTACGCAGTCGTTTCTGTTGGATATTTACCAACAAGTGGAATCGCTAAGTTATAGGCTGTATGGCTTAGTAGAAACTGCTTACTGGTTTTCCAAAGTGGTTGCACTAATTTCTTTCTTTTTTTCTTTTTTTAAAATAATATTTATTTATTTATTTTTGGCTGCGTTGGGTCTTCATTGCTGTGCGCAGGCTTTCTCTAGTTGTGGCGAGTGGGGGCTACTCTTCATTGTGGGGCGCAGACTTCTCATTGTGGTGGCTTCTCTTGTTGCAGAGCATGGGCTCTAGGTGTGCGGGCTTCAGTAGTTGTGGCGCATGGGTTCCGTAGTTGTGGCTCACGGGCTCTAGAGCGCAGGCTAAGTGGTTGTGACTCACAGGCTCAGTTGCTCTGCGGCATGTGGGATCTTCCCGGATCAGGACTTGAACCTGTGTCCCCTGAATTGGCAGGCAGATTCTTAACCACCGTGCCACCAGGGAAGTCCGGTTGCACTAATATCTGCTCCTGCTTGCAATAAATGAGAGTTCCAGTAGCCTCACATTCTTGCCAATATTGAGCAACAACAGTCCCTTTAATTTTAGCCGTGCTGGTGGATATTTAATGGCATCCTGTTGCGGTTTTCATTTGCCTTTCCTTGATTACTGGTTTTGTTCCACACATACATATGTTTATTGTTCATATATTAATTGGCCCTTTGGCTATATTCTTTACTGGAGAGCCTGTTTCTTTTGCCACTTTCAAAAACGGGTTGGGCTTCCCTGGTGGCGCAGTGGCTGAGAGTCCGCCTGCCGATGCTGGGGACATGGGTTCGTGCCCCGGTCCAGGAAGATCCCACATTCCTCGGAGCGGCTGGGCTCGTGAGCCATGGCTGCTGAGCCTGCGCGTCCGGAGCCTGTGCTCCGCATCGGGAGAGGCCACAACAGTGAGAGGCCTTTAGTTTAGATTTTAATCCTCTCTCTCACTCTCAATAACTGTGTCCTACTCTCCCCTTCATATATAATTTATATACATATATATTCATATTCTGACATATCTCACCTATTTTCTCCCACTCTGTAGCTTGCCTTCTTATTCTCTTAATGGTGTCTTTTGATGACCTCTATGGTTAAGTTTTGCGGTTAGGTTTTAAGAAATCCTTTTTTTCTTTTTTTTCATTTTGGCTGCGTTGGGTCTTTGCTGCTGCGCGCGGGCTTTCTCTAGTTGCGGTGCGCGGGCTTCTCGTTGCATTGGCTTCTCTTTGTTGCGGAGCACGGGCTCTAGGTGCACAGGCTTCAGTAGTTGTGGCGTGTGGGCTCAGTAGTTGTGGCTCATGGCCTCTAGAGTGCAGGCTCAGTAGTTGTGGCGCACGGGCTTCATTGCTCCGTGGCACGTGGGATCTTCCCAGACCGGGGCTCAAACTCGTGTTCCCTGCGTTGGCAGGCAGATTCTTAACCACTGTGCCACCAGGGAAGTCCCTATATATTCATTTTAAGTTAATTTCTGTAGGTGGACATAAGGTAGAGATAGATTTTTTTTTCCCATGTGGATCTTCATTTGACCCAGGACCATTTATCACAAAGACAATTCATTCTCCTCTTAACTGCAGTGGTACCTTTTTCATTAATCAGGTGACCACATATGTGTAGGTCTGTTTCTGGACCCTATTCTGTTCTCTCTATCCTTGCACCTTTGTAATGTTTTGATATTTGATATTCAGTAATGTAAGTCCTGAGGAAGAGGGGTTTTTTTGTTTTTTGTTTTAAACAGGAGCTTTTTGAGCTCATATGGGAAGCTGACGGGAAGGATCTAGTTGAGAGTAAGGGGCTGAATAAAAGAGAGAGAGGATAATCTACACCTTAAGGTTTCTGAAAGACAATAGAAGCTGGGACCCGGGTGCTTGTGGAAGGATTAGTCTTTTATATTCATCCACTGATCCATTCAACAAAAATGTGTTGAATAGCTCCCACGTGCCAGGCACAGGCGCACAGCAGTGCCAGGACAGATGAGGTCCCTGTTCTTAAGGAGTTCCCATCCTAGCAGTGGGAGAAAGATAAACAAGTAGCCACACAAACAGTTGATTCAGGCAGCAGTAGATGCCTTACGAACATAAGCAGAGGACCCTGTGCTGGGGAGTGATGAAAGGCTGCTCCAACGGGGCATCAAGGAAAACCTCTGGGGCTCAATGACATGTGAGTTAAGATCTGAACAAGGAGACAGCCTCCGAGAGCTCAGTGAAGAACGTCCCAGACAGAGGAGACATAGAGTGCAAAGGCCCTTTAGTCTAATGTAATCTTGTAGTGTCTGTGGAACAAGCAAAACAGACCAGTGTGGGTGGAGGGGGTGGAGCAGGGTGACCAAATGATATCAGAAAACGAGGTAGAGACAGATCTGCCCAAGGAGGGTATCCGTTAAGGTTGGGCTGAACGTGGATTTTCCAACATGTGAGTTGGGTAGATTAGTTGTGGGTGGTGGGACTATGGGTGTGTGTGTTGGGGAAGGAGGGCATTCATCTTGTCTCCTTCTCTGTGAAGCTGCTCTCATACGTGCCCTCTCTCCCTGCAGCCTCCTGAATGATGCCAGCCCAAGGTTCCCTAACCTCCAGCCTGGCCCTCCTGGTGCTGCTGGGCACAGTCAGAGCAGGGCCTTTCTCTTCACGGTCCAATGTGACACTCCCAGCCCCACGGCCTCCTCCCCAGCCAGGAGGCCGCACAGAACAGCCAGGAGTGGGAGGCCCTTCTTCTCAGCTTTATGAGCACACCGTGGAAGGAGGGGAGAAGCAGGTGGTGTTCACCCACCGCATTAACCTGCCCAATTCAGGTAGCTGTGGCTGTCCCCCAGGCACTGAGCCCCCCGTCCCTGCTTCAGAGGTGCAGGCCCTGAGGGTCCGGCTGGAGATCCTGGAGGAGCTGGTGAAGGGGCTCAAGGAACAGTGCACTGGGGGATGTTGTCCTGCTGCTGCCCAGGCTGGCACAGGTGAGCGGATGATCCCACGAAGGGGCACAGAAAAAGAGGAAGGTGGAGAAGTGGGTTAGGGTTGGGTGGGCATTGCTAGTCCATAAAGGACCTCGGTATGAGTTAGAAAAAGGCATGCCTGCCTCCCCCTTGGGGGCGGTGAGTGCAGCCCGGGAACAATTCTGAGATAGGAGCCACGTGACTAGATGTCAGCCCTCTCCTCCCCAGCGTATGTTAGGGCACTGGGAGGCCACATATACTGACAAGTTGCAGCTGGAAACTAAGATGGCCTTAGGAAATGAGGCTGGCTCTGCTGGAGAAGCTGACTCAGAGGAGCACGATACAGGGTCAGCCGCTCCCGCAGAGAGACTGAGGCCCACCTCTTGCTCTTACTCCAGGCCAGACGGACGTGCGGAGCCTCTGCAGTCTCCATGGCGTGTTTGACCTGAGCCGCTGTGCCTGCTCCTGCGAGCCAGGCTGGGGTGGGCCCACCTGCTCAGACCCCACAGATGCCGCGGCGCCCCCCTCCTCTCCCCCCTCAGCTTCTCGGTCCTGCCCAGATGACTGCAATGATCAGGGTCGCTGCGTCCGTGGTCGCTGCGTGTGCTTCCCTGGCTACACCGGCCCCAGCTGTAGCTGGCCCTCCTGCCCGGGGGACTGCCACGGCCGCGGGCGCTGCGTGCAGGGCGTGTGCGTGTGCCGCGCCGGCTTCTCCGGGGCCGACTGCAGCCTGCGCTCCTGCCCTCGGGGCTGCAGCCAGAGGGGACGCTGCGAGAACGGGCGCTGCGTGTGCAACCCGGGCTACACTGGCGAGGACTGTGGGGTGAGGAGCTGCCCCCGAGGTTGCAGCCAGAAGGGGCGCTGCGAGGACGGGCGCTGCGTCTGTGACCCTGGCTACGCTGGCGAGGACTGCGGCTCTCGGAGCTGCCCGTGGGACTGTGGTGAGGGCGGGCGCTGTGTGGACGGCCGCTGCGTGTGCTGGCCCGGGTACGCGGGCGAGGACTGCAGCACGCGGACCTGCCCCCGCGACTGTCGGGGCCGAGGGCGCTGCGAGGAGGGCGAATGCATCTGCGACCCAGGCTACAGCGGGGACGATTGCGGAGTGCGCAGCTGCCCGGGCGACTGCAACCAAAGGGGCCGCTGCGAGGACGGCCGCTGCGTGTGCTGGCCTGGGTACTCGGGGCCCGACTGCGGCGCCCGCGCTTGCCCGCGCGACTGTCGGGGCCACGGGCGCTGCGAGAACGGCGTGTGCGTGTGCAACGCGGGCTACAGCGGCGAGGACTGCGGCGTGCGCAGCTGTCCCGGGGACTGTCTCGGCCGGGGTCGTTGCGAGAGCGGCCGCTGCGTGTGTTGGCCCGGGTACACAGGCCGGGACTGTGGCACGCGCGCCTGCCCCGGCGACTGTCGCGGGCGCTGCGTGGACGGCCGCTGCGTGTGTAACCCGGGCTTCACAGGCGAGGACTGCGGGAGCCGACGGTGTCCCGGGGACTGCCGTGGTCGCGGCCGCTGCGAGGATGGCGTGTGCTTGTGCGACGTGGGCTACGAGGGCGAAGACTGCGGCGTGCGCAGCTGCCCCAGGGGTTGCCAAGGTCGCGGCCAGTGTCTGGAGGGGCGATGCGTGTGCGACGACGGCTACGAGGGTGAAGACTGCGGCGTGAGACGGTGCACGCGCGACTGCAGCCAGCGCGGCGTGTGCCAGGATGGTGTGTGCGCCTGTTGGGAGGGCTACACGGGCGAGGACTGCAGCCTCCGTACCTGCCCCTCCAACTGTCACCGGCGCGGCCGCTGTGAGGACGGGCGCTGCGTGTGCGACTCTGGCTACACCGGCCCCTACTGCGCCACCCGAACCTGCCCGGCGGACTGCCGGGGCCGTGGACGTTGTGTGCAGGGCGTGTGCGTGTGCCACGCGGGCTATAGCGGCGAGGACTGCGGGCAGGAAGGGCCTCCCGCCAGCGCCTGCCTTGGGGGCTGCGGGCCTCGGGAACTGTGCCGCGCAGGCCAGTGTGTATGCGTCGAGGGCTTCCGAGGCCCCGACTGCGCCATCCAGACGTGCCCCGGGGACTGCCACGGTCGGGGAGAGTGTCGTGAGGGCAGCTGCGTCTGCCAAGATGGCTATGCAGGGGAGGACTGCGGGGAAGGTGAGTGGGCAGCCTTTCCCAGTGGGAAAAGGGACTGGAAAACTGGAGCCAGTGGGAAAGCCTGAGTCTGAGGCCTAGGAGCCCAGAGAACTGGAGGAAGAGTGAAGGGGGGGGGCATATATTGGGGTGGGGGGCGGGGCAGTCAGGGGAGCCAGGGAGCCACTGTCCACCAGGGGCTGCAGAACCGTGGGGGCACGCCTGCAGGCGGGACCTGCCTTCAGATCTCTGATGAGCAGATTGGGGGCCCCTTTAGTTGCTTTTAGGGAGATTTTGTGTTCCTGGAGATGGGGGGCAGTAAATGAGACCCAAGGTCTGTTCAGGCCGCTGCCAGCTTTGTCCCACCCCCAGAGAGGAGTCAGAGCTTGGGTGGATCTCTCAGAGCGGCCCTGAGTAGGAGGGGCCTGTGATGGTGGAGGTTGGGGTACCTTGGGCTAAGCAGCTTCTCACATCCTATTCTCCTGGACAGAGGTGCCAGCCGTTGAGGGCCTGAGGATGCACCTCCTGGAGGAGACGATGGTTCGGACAGAGTGGACCCAGGCTCCTGGCAATGTGGATGCCTACGAAATTCAGTTCATCCCCACGGTGAGAGCCAAGCTCCAAGAGGGGGCTGAGTGGGCAGGACTGCGGGGAGGGGGCTCCCTCCTGCTCACCTCAAGCAGGAGTCCCAGGTAACCGGTGGTTGCACGCAGCTGGCTGATTCCCGAAGCTGTTCCAAAGGCCTGCTCGTTCTGCCCCACACCCGCTGCAGAAGCCTCTGCGGCATTGGCCCACTGCTGCTGGAACATCTCTGGTGACCTTGAGCTCAGACTTCCTGAGGCTGCCGACTCCATTTTTGTTCATCACTGTAGTCAGTTCTTTTTGTTATTGCTGGATCCAAATCTGCCCCATTCTAACATCCATCCATTGGCCCTAGCTGGGCCTTCGCCAGCCGTCAGAACGCGATTTTTCTTTTCCTGTGTCTTACACCATAGGCTTTCAAGTATTTGGAGACATCAGCCATCGCGTCACCCTTCATTCCCTCCAGGCCAAATCCACTGGTTTCTTCTCCCCTTTTCTTAATGCTTTGTTCTCTGAATCCTTCACTTTTTGGTTTTCCTTCTCTAATACCTCCTGCTTTTTGCATGTGCCCCACCCCATCAAAATGTGGGAGCAAAGAGGACCCCAGTTGTTCCCCCGGCTCACTCTGGCTACCCTGGCACTTTTCTCAGAGTTGACGTATATGAACTTGTGGTCAGTTCATAACTGACAAACTGTCAGTTATTTTGATCACATTTGATTTTTTTAAGTAACTTTTAATGATAAAAGTCATATAGGCTCAGTGTAGAAACTTTAAAAAATATAAACAAGGAAAAAAGAAAAAATGAAGGAAGACAAGAAAGAAGGAAAAAAGAAGACATTCAACTACATACTCTTTTTTTTTTTTTGCGGTACGCGGGCCTCTCACTGTTGTGGCGTCTCCTGTTGAGGACGGAGCACAGGCTCCGGATGCACAGGCTCAGCGGCCATGGCTCACGGGCCCCAGCCGCTCCGCGGCGTGTGGGATCTTCCCGGACCAGGGCACGAACCCATGTCCCCTGCATCGGCAGGCAGACTCTCAACCACTGCACCACCAGGGAAGCCCCATACTCTTTTTTTAAGCCTAAATATAAGCCTTTGCATTTGGCTCTCTTCAGTGTTTCATTTTTGCTTTGGGCCAACCTGTCTAGGCTGTTGCAATTATTTGAGTCTGTGAGCTGGTTCCCCTACCTCCGTGTCATCGGTGTATTGCAAAACCTCCTTTCTCTGTCTCCTTCCAACTCACTCTTAAAATATTTGTGGACACCCTAAGGACAAAGACTGTGGCCTCTCATTAGAGATTTCCCTTTATGCAGATTGGGCCTTTATGATGTGTTTGGTCTCCTAGTTTCAAATCATCTGACATTTCTACTGTCCAAATGTTTTCCTGCATCATCCCACAAATGCCATTGTTGGGTAGGCCATGTCATTCTCATCCCTACCCAGTCAGGACTCTGGAAAAATAAATAAGTCCCAGGGCCTAAACCTAGGAAGCCTCTAGGACAGAAGGGACAGCTCAGAGGTGCTGGCTGTCACCCCCACCCCAACTGGCCTTGTCATTCTAAGTCTTCTTATTATCCCCTCAAGCCCAGAGCCCTGCCGTGTTCTGTCTCTCCTTACCCCCTGGTAGGAGCAGAGGCAGAAATCCCTACTTTGCTGCACAACCAAGAGAGCTTGGATTTTTCTTCTGTTTAAAAAAAAATTATTTTCAGTTATAAAAATAATGTAATCACAAGACAAGAATTTGGCAACTAGAGAAAAAAAACAATCGTTGGCTGTTTCACACTAAAACAAGCACTGTTAACATTGTAAAGTGTTTCTCCCACTCTCTTCTGTGTGTATATTATCTGCATAGCTTTAATCTTGAGAGGGTAGGACTTTTTTTTTTTTTTTTTTTTTTTTTTTGCGGTACGCGGGCCTCTCACTGTTGTGGCCTCTCCCGTTGCGGAGCACAGGCTCCGGACGCGCAGGCTTAGCGGCCATGGCTCACGGGCCCAGCCGCTCTGCGGCATGTGGGATCTTCCCGGACCGGGGCACGAACCCGTGTCCCCTGCATCGGCAGGCGGACTCTCAACCACTGCACCACCAGGGAAGCCCATGAGAGGGTAGGACTTTTAAACAGAACTTTTCTAAGGAACTTCAGGGCAAGAAGAAGTAAAATAAACACTTGAGATAGAAGGAGCTTACAGGGTAGCATCATCTCCCGCTCTTAGTAAATATGAACTTATCCTTGGTGTTCTCAGGGGGTGCAGCCTCCCCGCTGCAGCCCTAGGCTTTCTCCCTCTCCGTGGGGCCAGGCTGGTGTTGAGCTGGCCTGGGTCCAGCTTGGCCATGCTCTTAGCTCATCTGCTTTGCTCTGGGTATGGGCCTCTGTCACATTCTGGGTCCTCTCTGAGCCTGGGTGTGGAAGATGCTCCTGTAAGATTGGTCCCCAGACTCCTCCCTTGGACTCCACATCAGCCTGTGCTACTGGCCCTCTGACTGTGCTTTCTATGCTTTTTGTGGCTGGCCCCTAGAATTGTGCCTCTTGCCTTAGCCAGCACTCTCTATCCATTTCTGTTGGCACAGAGGACATTCAGTAGCTGGCTGTCCTCTGGCCACTGCCATCTTCCTAGAAGCCTCTCTCTACCTTATCCCCTCCCCTTTTCTAGAACCACTTCTCTCTCAAAGCCCAAACTCTACTATCCCTGGCTAAGGGACACGCCTAGTTATTGGAATGATTTTCAGAACACAGAAGAGGAACATTCCTCCTTTCCCTGCATACGTGGCATTGTTCCTCTGACTCAGTGGTTCTCCAAGTGTGTTCCCTGGACCTACAGCATTAGCATCACCTGGAGCACTAGACATGCTAATTGTCAGAATCCACCCCCAGATCTACTGAGTCAGAAGCTCTAGGGGGCAGAGCCCAGTAACCTGTGTTGTAACAAGCCCTCCAGGTGATTCTGGTGCACCCCAAGCCCAAGGACCACTAACTTAAGAAATGTTGCTATTTTGCAAAAGGCAAGGTCTTCTATGAATGTGAGAGAAAGCATGAAGAAACTGAGGGAGGTGAACCCCCGAACAGAAAGACGTTCAAGTATTCCCTGTCTGGGTGTATTCTGCAGCCTGGAAACGGGCTAAGCCACGTTTTCATTGGGACACAGGCCCTTGCAGCCTGAGAAAAGTTTGTTTGGTCTGGTCTGAAAAGCAGGGTGAGGATGAGGTGAGCTCCAGGGACCAGCCAAAGTGGAGTCGCCCACCTGGGGCCATGAGGTTGATATTGAGAATAGAGTTAGAAGCTTGCCAAGGACATCAGTGAAGCGGCCAAAACTCTCACCAAGGGGCAGAACCAGCTGCTAGCATCTGGCTAGAGAGCCTGCATCAGACCAGACAGACGGTGCTGAGAGATGGGCTTAGACTGACAGTGGGACTCTTCAGGGGACTGTTCCCAAATGGGTCTCAGGAGGGACTACAAAGCGTTTAAAAGGTTCATGTAGGTGGTCTGAAGGGAGAAGGAGAGCTCTGGGGGTGGGCTTCTCTTGCTGAAAGGACCAGACATCATCAGGGAGTACTCAAAGCGTGTGTGTGTGTGTGTGTGTGTGTGTGTGTGTGTGTGTGTGTGTGTGTGTGTATGTGTATTCGTGTGTGTGTGTGTGTGTGTGTGTGTGTGTTGGGGGAATAAGGGGACAGAGAATACGTTCTGGGAAGGAGGAGAAGCACACAGGTCTTGAGCTGACACCAGTCCCAGGCCTCCCAGGATGGGGTACCCTAGGGCAGAGTGAGCAGGAGCGGGCTGGGGATCCTGTGTGCCCAGGAAAGCTTGACTTCATCCTGAACCCAGAAGGCTCTACGTGGACTCTCGTCTGGTTTTATGCTTTGGTATTTACGATGCGGATTTTCCCACAATTCTCTTGGTTTGGGAGAGCACCTTCTGAAATTTCCAATCCTACTTGGCTGAACGGAGGTGTCCCCATAGCGGCCAACATAGCTAAACAGAACAGAACGTCTTTATTAGCTGTCCTAGATAGACAGCCCAGCGAAATGCTGGGCTGTTAGACTACTCACAAATGTCCATTCCTCCTGTTTCCCCAGAAGAAGAGTCCTGGCATGTGTCAGAATTCTGGCAGAGAGCTGATGACCAGGCTAAAAAGGTAGTGCCCATGAGAGGGGACTCTGAGGTCACACTGCCTGGGTTTAAATCCCTGCCACTTTCTTGGTGTTGGTGACCTTGGGCAAGCCACTTAATCCTTCTGTACCTCAGTTTCCTCATCTGTCCGTTGGGAATAATACGACCTACCTCATCAGATTCTTAAGCAGATTAAGTGAGTTCATATCTATAAATCGCCTTGAATAGTACGTGGCATGGAGTAGGTGTTCTACATGTGTTTGCTGATACCACCCACGCGCCCCAGCTGTATAGGGCCAAGTTCTACACAGTCGCATGTTGACCCTGCCTGGAACTGGAGAAAGGATAAGGGGGCTTGAGCGGCAGGGGTGAGAGTGGCAGCCCTGATCCACCTGGTGCTTTCTCTCTTGCAGACAGAGGGGCCGAGCCCCCCATTCACAGCACGGGTGCCCAGCTCTGCCTCAGCCTATGACCAGAGAGGACTGGCCCCCGGTCAGGAGTACCAGGTCACTGTCCGTGCCCTTCGAGGGACTAGCTGGGGCCCTCCTGCCTCCAAGACCATCACCACCAGTGAGAGCTGGGGCTGTGGGGTGGGGTCCTGGGTGGAGATCTGGATTTGAGAGGGGTGGCTGGGAATATGCCCTCCAAGAGGGCAGAGGGGAGGGATTGGCTGGGGGCAAGGCTCATAGAAGGAAAGCTGGTGACTGCAGATCCAGACTCCCACCTGATCCCTCCTCTCTCTGACCTGGCTAGTGATCGATGGCCCCCAGGACCTCCGAGTGGTGGCTGTGACGCCAACCACGCTGGAGCTCAACTGGCTGCGCCCCCAGGCCGAGGTGGACCAGTTCGTGGTGTCCTACGTCAGTGCCGGCAACCAGAGGGTGCGGCTAGAAGTGCCCTCTGAGGCAGACGGGACGCTGCTGACCGGCCTCATGCCAGGCGTAGAATACGTGGTGACCGTCACTGCCGAGCGGGGCCGGGCAGTAAGCTACCCGGCTTCTGTCAGGGCCAACACAGGTATGGCTGGCCAAGGGTTAGGGAAGTTTCTGAGCATAGGAGCCACTTCCTAGGGAGTCCACATGTCCGGCTCACAGGCTGCTCTGAACGCACCGACAGGGTGTGTGGCAGTCCCAAAGCACCTGCTGGGGGGCCTTGCTGTGCACCAAGGGCTCTGCGGAGATGGAGTTCTCAGGTGCTTGGAGTACTGTAGGAAGGCTGTGGGCTGGAGTTTGGGAGGAGCTGCCTCATGCAAAGAAGCAGTAAATAGGAGATGCTGTCCGACCCACCCAGATGGGGAAGGTTCTGATCCAAACTTGGACACAGGGACAGCCCTTGAGCTCAGTCAGTGGTCAGATCTTGGAGAGATTGGAATTAGGCAGATGAGAGATCAGCACTCCTGTTGACTTTAGGATTGGGGATTGGGGGACTTAGGTCTCAGCAGTAATTTTCCACTAACCCTCAAGGTCTCTTAACAGATGCCTGGATCTTTCTTTTCTTTTCCTGTGACAGAGGGACGCCCACCTCGCTGTAGCTCGCAGTCTCTCCTCCCACTCCCCTTTCTCTCCTTCAGACACAGGGCCCCACCCGCTGGTTTCTTCTCTCTAGGGCACCAACAGTGGCGGGCTTGGAGGGCACGGGGTGAGGGAATCCTGGGACACTAACTCCTTTCTCTCGATTCTCTTTCCAGGTGGGGCTGGGGCACAGGAGGAGGCCTCTGGCTCCGGTGGGAGGGACGGTGGGAGGGACGGTGGGAGGAACTGCCGCGGGGAGGAGTGCAGGGATTGGTGGGGGGCTGCCACTGACCGGCTCTCCCCCTCCCCCTTTTTCCGCCCCGGCAGCACCAGGCCACTACAGTCACCCGGAGGCGCACGCCCCAGCCCCGTCCCCCAGGCCCCGGCCCCGGCCGGTCCCGGCCCCGCGGCCCCCGCGCCCACCAGTCCCCCCTCGGCCCTCGCGGCCGGCGGAGGAGGGGGAGGCGGAGTCTCGGCCCGGGCCGAACCTACCCCAGCCCCCTCGGCGGGCGTGGGGCAACCTGACGGACGAGCTGGGCCGCTTCCGCGGCACCGCGCAGGACCTGGAGCGCCACCTGCGGGCTCACGGCTACCCACTGCGGGCCAACCAGACCTACACGTCGGTGGCGCGCCACATCCACGAATACCTGCAGCGGCGTCGCCTGGCGGCGGCCATCCCCACCAGCTCCCCCGCACCCCCGGCCCGTCGCTCCCACCCCACCTCCAGCCCCGACTCGGGCACCTGGAAGCGGGACTCCAGCCAGGGCACCTACGGCCTCTCGCCCGAAGGCGTCGACCGGGTGGCTGCTCCCCGCCACCCCAAGCCCGAGGTGCTGGGCAGTTCCGCCGACGGCGCACTACTCGTGTCCCTCGACGGGCTCCGCGGCTACTTCGAGCGCGTGGTGCTGCGCTGGCGGCCCCAGCCGCCCGCAGAGGGCCCCGGCGGGGAGCTGACCGTGCCGGGCACCACGCGCACCGTCAGTCTGCCAGATCTCAAGCCCGGTACCACCTACCACGTGGAGGTCCACGGGGTGCAGGCAGGGCAGACCTCCAAGTCCTACGCCTTCATCACAACCACAGGTAGTGTAGGTGGGGCCGCGGGACCACCCATCTCCTGCCCAGTCTCACCTGCCACTGGAGTCGGCATCCATGAGTTCCTCCCGCTGCCTCACTGCTCCGGCTGCCACCCCACCGCACGCTCTGTCTTCAAGCCCTACCTGGTCCAGGCTCCAAGAGAACCTCCCCAACAAAGCGCACTTTCTCACGTCCCTAGACGCCACCTCCACCCTCAGGGTCCTGGTGGATACCCAAGGTCAAGGAGACCTGTTCTTTGGGACTGTCTGATTTTCACTTGGGTTCCTAGGACACTTCTGCCAGGAATCCTGTTCTAGGCAACAGAAGGGGCATTTGGTGGGAGGGGCAGTGTCTGGAGCAGTTTGGGTCGGGTAGGGAGAGAAACCAGTGGTTCCCCACTCTGACTCACGGTGGTGAGAGCGGCTGAAGACTGTGGTCATGGTTACTGTTTTCCACAATTTGGCCCCAACCTCAAAGGGACACATCGGAGCTGCTTGGAGGTGGCCTTGAAGCCATCAGGCAGCATGTGTGTGTGAGAGGTGAAACCACTGCTTCTTGAGCTGCCTTTCCAACCTCCTGGCTCACTTCACACTTGTCTCTCCCACAGGAACGACGTTCTGGCTCGGGGAAGGGGCGCTCTGTGGCTGTCGTGGGGAGGGTTCTGGACCTCTTCTTCCCCCACAGGGCCCAGATGCCACCTGAGCTGGATGTCCATCCCCCCATCCCCTCTTCCCTCTCTTCTCACTACCTACTCTCTCTGTACCCTCCTCCCCTAACACCACCGTCTCCTCCTTTCTTCCAGGCTTGTCACTGCAGCACTATTGGAAGTCACGACCACCACCCAGTGGGGAAGGGGTTCCTGTGGGGAGGGACATGGTGGTCTGTCGGGGCTGGAGGTCACAGGAGCCTTGTGGGACGAGGGATGGCAGACTTTATTTCTTTTATTTATTACCTGCGGGCCTGTCTGTGCAGGACTGTGGTGCACGTTTGGGATGATGAGGTGACCCAGGGGGTGATCCAGGAGCAGAAAAGGGAGGGTCTGTAGGCTCTTAGAGGCTAGAGGGCAGAGCCTGGGGGCCAGGGTTTCCTTTCTGACTCTCATACTCCACTCTCCTGTTTTTCTCCCCCTGCCTCTTCCCAGGGTCCTCCCCCTCAGACCTCCTGGGGGCCACTGATGAGCCTCCTCCCTCAGGCCCTTCAACGACTCAAGGGGCTCAGGCCCCTGTCCTGCAGCAGCGACCCCAGGAGCTGGCAGAGTTGAGGGTGCTGGGCAGAGACAAGACAGGGCACCTCCGCGTGGCCTGGACTGCCCAGCCTGACACCTTTGCCCACTTCCAGCTGCGCCTACGGGTGCCCGAAGGGCCTGGGGCACATGAGGAACTACTGCCAGGGGATGCCCGTCAGGCTCTGCTGCCCTCACCCCCTCCTGGATCCCCCTATGAGCTGTCACTTCGTGGGGTGCCCTCCGGGGGCGAGCCCTCTGCTCCTCTCATCTACCAAGGCATTATGGGTACAACCTGGATTCTGCTCAAGACCAATGTCCTGAGGTTGGGGGAGGGGCTGGGCCATTAGGATTTCAGAGGTGGGGTGGAGATTGAAGGGCAGGGCTGGTGTTTGGGTCAGGGTGGTAGGAGAAACAAGGAGAGAAAAGGAGTTGAGGGTTCAGAGGCAAGAGGGATGGAGGGGGTCTTAGCACAATGGTAGGGTGGGCCAGGGAGGGGAGTGCTCCAGGCAAAGTAGATGAGAGGACAAAAGTCAAAGGATGGGACGAGGATTCAAGGAGAGAGGCTGTTGGCCCCCTGGCTCTCCGCTTACAGCTTTCTTTGTGCAGAATCGCCCTGCCCCCACTTCCTGGTTACTCCTCTGCCCCAGCCCGCCCACTATGTCTCTCAGGGTGGGTGTGGGGAGGGGTCTGGCCCTGAGGATCCTGACCCTCAGCCCTCTCCTCCCTTTCCCTTCTCCCAAGCCCCTGCCATCCCCTCCCTGGACAGGCTAGGACAGTGGCGCTGCCCCTCACCCTGCGAGCCCAGCCTGCAGTGGACAGCACCCCCTGGTCCCATTAGCCAGCTCTCCCTGCAGCTCCAGATCAAGCTCACCACTGGGGAGAGGGCGGTAAGGGAGGGAGGAGGTCAGGTGGACCGAGGCGTCTTCAGACTGCTCTGAAACAGCAATGGCAAGGTTCTGAACTCTCAGGGAAAACCACAGGGGACCTGAAGCTCCCCCAGAGACCTTGGTGTGAAGAGGGACTGGGACCTTTGTGAGTGGGGAGGCAGTTATCGCAAGGGCAGAGCCAAAGCTCTCACTCCAGAGCAGAGACTGGGGAGAAATGCCCACCTTCTTAGAAAGGCTGGTCCCGGAGAACAGAGGGTGGGGAATGGAGGCTTCTGGGAAGGGAGCTGTCCAGGATGGAGTAAGCCAGTGGGCAGAGGAGAGGGAAGGAGCCTGGGGACAAGGCAGTGCTTGAGCCCACGTGCTTTGCTTTGCCCCACACCCCAGACAGGGATGGGGAGAAGCCTGGGCAGCCCTTGGCCCCGCCACACCTGGGCAAGCTGATGGTGACGGACATGACTTCCAACTCCCTGCTTCTGCACTGGACGGTCCCTGAGGGCGAGTTTGACTCCTTCGTGATCCAATACAAAGACAGGGACAGGCCCCAGGTGGTGCCTGTAGAGGGACCCCAGCGCTCAGCCCTCATCTCCAACCTGGACATCGGCCGCAAGTACAAATTCGTCCTGTACGGGCTTGTGGGCAAGAAGAGGCATGGCCCCCTGGTGGCTGAAGCCAAGATCTGTAAGTGAGAGGGGTCACACACACCCCTGCCTCTGCCCTCTGCACAGTCCTGAAGTGGGTCTGCCCAGTGCTTCGGCAAGTCCAGGAAGGCTCCCTGGAGAAGGTGGTGCCGGAGATGAATCCTGAAGGGAAAATTGTGGTGGTCAGGCAGGGAGGTTGAGGAGGGTAGAGCAAACAGAGGGAGAGTGAGGCAGGAGAGAGTGTGGCCCTGTAAGAGAATCAAAGCCTCTTTCCTCTGGGCGGGGGGCAGGGCACCTGGCAGCTGAGGGCACTGATCTCACTGGTCTCATGTGTCCGACTGAGTCACTTGGACCTCATCTGAGGACCCTAGGGAGCCGCCAAAGGGCTTTACGTGAGAGAGTGACATAATTCAATATTTATCTTACAAATAACACTGAGGCTGCTGCAGAGGATAGCTGGAGAGGGCAGTCCTATTCCCTGAGGCAAGGGGCAACGGATGTGAAGAGCAGTGCAGCGGGGGACACTTAGTTAAACATCTTTCGAGCATTCGTTAAGTGTCAGATGTGTTCAAGATGTTCTAAGTGTATCATCGCACTTCACCCTCATAAGCAGCCCTGTGAGGCATGCTCATGTCACAGGTGAGGAGAACTGAGGCGCAGAGAGGGCCAGGTCACTCAAGCAGAAAGTGACGGGGCCATAGGGTCATCCTGCTGCCCTCATGGGCCTGGAGAGCAGAGGAAAGGCCTGAAGAGGGGGTGTGGGTGTCCCAACAGGCAGAAGCCGGGGGGCAGGGAGAAGAGACATGGCCACTGGAACCCTGGAGATGGCTAACACTCAGGGCAAGAGCAGAGGAAGGGGTGCCTGCAGGGTGAATTGGGGAGAGGGATGCCAAAGTGAAGGGCGCGGTCAGACATGTCAGATTCCGTAAGAGTGAGTCAAGGCTACAGAGTGTCCACTGATCTTAGCAATGGCGAGGTCACCACTCACCCCGGTGAGAGCGGCTGGTGGAGGCTGGAGCTGGGTTGGGAGGGTGAGGTAGGTGAGGACATGACTACAAGCAGTGTAGACATCTCCTTCTGGAATTTGGGCTGGGACTAGAGAGCAGAGAGGGAGGGTGGAGGCTGGAGGGCGACGGAGCTGCGCGGAGGAGCTTGTGTAAATGCGCGTGGCACAGCCCAGGGAGGGAGGGTAGGAAAGGAGGGAGTGGGGCCCAGAGCGCAGGTGTGGGGGCTCTCCCACGTAAGAACGCGCCAAGGACCAAGCTTCCCTCTCTTGGAGAAGAAAGCAGCTAGTTGTTAGGCCTGGAAACAGTAGAGGCTGTCCTGGAAGACTTCCCTGGCCGTGGAGATGTGGAAGGGGCTGGCTGGGCTCCCGTCTCTCTGAAGCCCTTTCCAGGCTGCAGAACGAGTCAGGGCCACACTAGTCCATACAGTGCTTTTGTGCCCCATCAAAGAAAGCACCCCTTCTTCCAGGTGGGCATAGCCCTTTGCCAGGGTTGGCAAGCAGAGCACTGGCTGGATTTCAGCCCCTCCGTGCTCCCTCCACCATGCACCTTTTGTGTAGTGAACAGCCTGTACAGCCTCACACGGCATCCCCAGGTGGGAGATGGGTTCCTTCTTATCCTTTGACCTGTGTCCCTCCCTTCTCTCTACCTGCTCTTTCTAGTGCCTCAGACGGATTCCAGCTCAGTGACTCCACCTCGCCTGGGAAAGCTGTGGGTGACAGATCCCACCCCAGATTCGCTGCACCTCTCCTGGACTGTCCCTGAGGGCCAGTTTGACTCCTTCGTGGTCCAGTACAGGGACAGGGACGGACGGCCCCAGGTGGTGCCCGTGGAAGCCCCCGAGCGCTCGGTCATTGTCTCCCCGCTGGACCCTGACCACAAGTACAGATTCACTCTGTTTGGGATTGTCAACAAGAAGCGGCACGGCCCCCTCACGGCCGATGGTACCACTGGTGAGTAGCGGCCACCCAAGCCCCCATGTGACCCCTCCCAGTCTCCCGCACGCTTGCCCCCAGCCAGGAATCAGCTGGGGCCTCCCAGCGAGATGGCTGACTCCGAATCCTGGCCCTGCTTTTGGGCTCAGGGCCAGCCAGCCTCCCCCGCACTGCTGGGACCCTTTCATCCTGTTCAGCTGCTCCCCAAGGCCCAGAAGGTGTGTCATACCCTGGTTGCGCCAGATTTCTCAGAGTTCATCACTCGTGCTAGTTGCGTAGAGACTCCCACAGGTGGGACAACCTGTCCAAACCCCAGGCCCCAATCCTGGGGTTCTGCCAGCTCAGCCCTGCCTGGATCCTCTCATTTACAGCCCCAGAGAAGAGAGAGGAGCCCCGCCACCCAGAGTCCCCTGAGCAGCCCCTGCTGGGGGAGCTGACAGTGACCGGCAGCGCCCCAGACTCCCTGCGCCTGTCCTGGACGGTGGCCCAGGGCGCTTTTGACTCCTTCATGGTCCAGTACAAGGATGCGCAGGGGCGGGCCCAGGCAGTGCCCATCAGGGGGCATGAGAATGAGGTCACCGTCCCCGGCCTGGAGTCTGACCGGAAGTATAAGATGAACCTCTACGGGCTTCATGGCAGGCAGCGCGTGGGGCCTGTGTCCGTGGTGGCCACCACAGGTGAGTCAGGGCTGCACGGGGCTCCCTCCCTGGCCAACCCACAGCCCTGTGAGCAGGACCTGACCAGGGATCCTTCACACTTCCCTCCACCTTCTCTTTCTCGGCTCCAGTTCTGCCAAACCTCCACAGTCTACTTCCCGACATCCCAGGACTTTGCATCCAGCTGCCAGCCCCTGACCAAACTTTCTTGGCCCTGCTTCTCCATCTCCAAGAACAGACCCCATTTCCCACATTCTGAGCACTGGGAATCACCCCTTCGTCCCGGGCTGTCCTCCCCGTGGATGTCCTCAGCCCCTGTGTTCTTTCCCCACGGTCTTTGCTGGCCTTCTTCCCCTGGCTCAGGTTGTGGTCATTTCTGAGCTTCTGTTGCCTGCTGCCCACACCCTCCCGCGAAAGCTGCTCTGTTCAGAGCTGGCAAATCCAAGAGACATGAGCTCCATGTTTCCCCAGCCTCCTCCCAGCCCCCTGACTCCCTGACTCCCAGCCAGCTTGGAGCAGGGCAAAGGGCTCACTTTCAGCCCCCCTGCCCTGCATTCCTCCATGGGCCCAGCCTCCCCCATCCAGCACCATTTCCATGGCTGTGTGGCATCACGGTTGGGAGCATGGGCTCTAGAGCCAACTGCCTGGATTTTAATCCTAGCTCTGGGATCTTGTGCAAGTTACTGAACCTCTCTGGGCCTCAGCTTTCTCATCTGTTAAATGGGGATGATAATGGTAACAGCTTCACAGAGTTGTTAGAATTAAATGAGTTAATATACATATGGCACCTAGAACAGTGCCTGGCACATCAAAACTGCCATTGAAGAGTGAGCTAGTATTTCTCCCTGACCCTCTCACTTCCCAGTATCCTTTTTCTCTCCTCACCTCCGCACCTTCCCCATCCTTGCCTGGGTTATCATTCTTGCCTGCTGCCTCCTCAATCTCCTGTCTCCTTAGCAGTCCCCCATGGACCGTGGAGTGAGTCACAGAAGGGCTGGCTTCCCTGTGTCAGTCTCCCCCATGGACCGTGGAGTGAGTCACAGAAGGGCTGGCTTCCCTGTGTCAGTCTCCCCGCCCCATGGAGCCTCAGCAAAGACCTAGCTGCTGCAGACGGTGGGCAGATGCCTCAGGGCTGTGACTCTAGCCCAGGCCGGGGAAGAGCACGGCCCTCCACAGCCCCTAGCACCATCCGCAACATCTCCCCCGCCCACACCCCGCTCCCGCTCTTGTCTGAAGTGGAGGGAGAGGCAGGGTTGCCCAGGGAAGCCTTAGCAGAGCACATCCCATTTCCTGTCCTGGTCGGTGGAGCTGAAAGGGAGGAACACAGTGGGAAGAAGCCTTACTGCCCCCTCGCTCTCCTGTGCTCAGCACTGTCCATGAACACAGCAGAGAAGCATCCCTCAGAGTTCCCTCTCTTCCTATCTTGTCTCCTTTCTCAGACGTGAGAGGTGGCCCCCTACCCCCACAGTGCAGTCGTCCAGCACTGACGAGGTTTAGGGGCCTGTCTCAGCCCTGTCTCCTTTGATGAATTACTGAATGGCTAATACAAAGGCTACAGGAACCCCTAAGCTGACAGCTTGAAGAGTATATTTGCCAAATGTACTTTATTGTCACGATTAACATCACCACAAAGCACATCACCTGTAAAGTCTAATCTCTTCTCTCAGCCCCGCAGGAAGGCGTGGACGAGACCCCCAGCCCCACAGAGCCCAGCACAGAGGCACCAGAGCCCCCCGAGGAGCCCCTCCTGGGGGAGCTGACGGTGATAGGATCCTCCCTGGACTCGCTGAGCCTCTCCTGGACCGTCCCCCAGGGCCACTTCGACTCTTTCACCGTCCAGTACAGAGACAGGGACGGGCAGCCCAAGGTGATGAGGGTGCCTGGGCATCAGGACGGGGTCACCATCTCGGGCCTGGAGCCAGACCACAAGTACAAGATGAACCTGTACGGCTTCCATGACAGCCAGCGCGTGGGCCCCATCTCTGTCATCGGGGTGACAAGTGAGTGGACGGTGGAAGCCCCAGGGTGGGACCTCGTGGGAGGATCACCCTCTCTCAGGTGATGGGTGAGTGGGGTGCAGGAGGCCCCTCTACTCGAGGCTGAGCCATGGTGCCCTGTGTGCCTCCTCCAGGCTCCCTGAGGACCAGTGTGTCCCCCTGGGCAGGGAAGGGCCTCTGTGAGCCATGCTGGTGGCTGCCCTGGTCCCCCACAGCTGACCCAGGAGGCTCCAGGCATGTTTATGAGATGTCAGCTGAACAGGACCACCCAGCCCCAAGGACGGGCTTCTCTGAACTGACTTCAGGGCCCGGAGCCGGGGCCAAGGCTTGGAAGGAGACCCAAGAACATCACCTGGGACCCTGCCTCACCCTCTCTGTGTCTCTCCTTCTCTGATGCAGAGGAAGACACCCCCAGCTCCACAGAACCCAGCACAGAGGCCTCGGAGGCCCCCGAGGAGCCCCTCCTTGGGGAGCTGACGGTGACAGGATCCTCCCCGGACTCGCTGAGCCTCTCCTGGACCGTCCCCCAGGGCCACTTCGACTCCTTCACCGTCCAGTACAAGGGCAGGGACGGGCCCCAGGTGGTGCGTGTCGGGGGCGAGGAGAGAGAGGTGACCGCTGGGGGCCTGGAGCCCGGGCGCAAGTACAAGATGCACCTGTACGGCCTGCACGGGGGGCGGCGTGTGGGCCCCGTGTCCACCGTGGGCGTGACCGGTGAGTGAGGCCGGGGGCTTGTTTGTTTTCGTCCCACCAGTGGCCCCCAGCCTCCCCGTGGCATTGCCCTCCATTGCCTTCCCCACCTGCCTGTGGAAGACCTAGAAAGAACAGCTCACGGGGGACTGGGCAACAACCAGCTGCATGACTTTGAGCAAGTCTTAAACTTTCTGTGCCTGTTTCCTCAGCTGTAAAATGGGGATAGTAACACCCACCTCACAGAACCGTTGTGAGATTAAATGAGTTAACAGACCTAAGAAAGGGTCTGGCAGCAAGTAAACATGCTGGCAATGTTTGCTGCTATGGTTACTACATTTGTCCTTAGCCTGGGGTCTGCTCTGTCCCCTTTGGCTGGTTCAGCTTAAATATTCAGAATGTCCATGAGACATTGCCCTCTGCACCAGTGCAGCTGGAAACTTTCTTTACTGCTCATCCAGTGAGTGGTTATAGCAAGGAAGAATGTCCCTTCCACCCGGGTACAGGGCCACTCAGCCACCACAGAGGACCAGCCTGGGCACCTACTCTCCAGAGCCCCAGCGTGAGGGGCCAGATCACAGACAGGCCTCTGGGACCCTCCTGCTAATCTGCCCAGCTTGGCCCCAGCAAGGGGCATCTCTTTTCCCCTTTGTTCACTGAAACAAAGACACAGCTTTTTCAAAAGCAACTTTTAATATAAAGGGGAAGATTTTAAAAAGCAGAGAAACAGGTTTCCAGAGCATGGTTTCTGTACTTCTCAAAGGGACTTGGTTGGCTTAGTTTCCAGAAGCTTCCACTCCCGATTTCTTTTCTTTCTTTAGTCAGCACAAAGAGTAGGGAGAGGGGAAATCCTGAGGTCCTGTCCTGCAGGCCTGAAGTAGCAGGATGGAGGCTCATGCCAGGCCCAGAAAATGTGGCCGAGGTTTTTCCTGGAGCCACCCTCAGTCCGTCCATCTGTCCGGGGCAGCCACACTGGTCCCTGGGTAAGGATGGACAGTGTCAGGCACTGACTGAGGCGGTGCAGTAGAGGAAAACTGAATCTTGGAATCGGAGCAACTGAGTTCCATTCCTGGCTTCTCAGCTCTTAGCTGTGCGATGGCGCTCATCATCCGAGCAGGAAGGTGATAGGCAGCTGGAGCCCGCGGAGCTGACCCGGGGCCGGCCCCTGGCACACAGCGCGTGGTGAACCGCTGCTAGGAGAAGAACTAGCATGCAGCTTTAGAAACATGGCTAACTTGGGAAAGGATTATGCCAAAGGCAGCATAGGGCCTGCAGTACTCATGGGTAGCTATCATTCCACCTTTCCCAGTTAAGCCAGACCACCAATGATAAGGCTTGATGGTGAGGGACAGTTTCTCTCTCTCATGGAAAGAAGTACAGAGACACAGGAAACGGATGCTAAAGGAACCAGCAGAGCTAGAAGGCAAATGAAATGAAACACAGCGCATGCGTGGCCTGGCACCTGTACCTGGGAGAAGCTCAGTATGTGATGGTTGTTCTGGCCCACCTTCAGCTGCCTGCATCCCTGCCCTCCCCACTCAGACTTATTGCTATCTTCCTGAGACCTCAACTCCAGCCTGGCCACACCACATGGCTGGTGGGATCTTAGTTCCCCGGCCAGGGATTGAACCCGTGCCCCCTACAGTGGAAGCGTGGAGCCCTAACAACTGGACCACCAGGGAAGTCCCATGCCAGCCTGTTTTTTTTTTTTTTTTTTTTGTGGTACGTGGGCCACTTACCATTGTGGTCTCTCCCGTAGCGGAGCATAGGCTCCAGATGCACAGGCCCAGCGGCCATGGCTCACAGGCCCAGCCGCTCTGCAGCATGTGGGATCTTCCCAGACCGGGGCACGAACCCGTGTGCCCTGCATCGGCAGGCGGACTCTCAACCACTGCGCCACCAGGGAAGCCCCCAGCCTGTTTTTAAAGCAGGTTTTATCAGTACAGAGCCTAGTCTTGTCCTCCCACAGGAGCCAGAGAAACAAGCTCTTGGGAACCCCACTCACCCAGCTACCCCTCTGCCAGTTGCCTCTTGGGACCACCTTCCAGGCTGGTCACTAATGAGCAGGGCTTCCCAGACTCAGCTTATTCTGGAGCAATGGGGACCAGCAGGTCCTGAGCTTGGCCTTTTCCAGACGTGCAGACCATTCATTCATTTAACAAACATTTGTGGAGCACCCACTGGGTGCCAGTGCTGGGGACACAGCAGCGAACAAGGCAAAGCTCCTGCTGAGAGCTCACATTCTGTCAGAGGGAGACAGGCACCAAATTGCACAAATATGTCAGTGAGACCGTATGTGACAGGGACAAGAGCTGGGGAGAAAAGCAAAGCCCAGTAGGTGAGATGGTGAGTGGGCGGGAAGCAGGCAGGAAAGGGCCTCCCTGAGAAAAGGACCTGCAGGAGGGAGAGGACAAGCCACGCAGGCCTCTGGGGAAGAGCATCCGGAGCAGAGGGAAGGTGCCTGAATGTCTGTGGACCAGTGAGGAATGTTTTGGAATGGGGAGGGTGATGTGAGAGATAAACAGGTGGGGCCTTGGAGGTCATTGTAAGGACCTGTTTTTTTCTCTGAGTGAGATGGAAGCCATTGCGGGAACAGACTCTGACTAATGTGTTAACTGTGGGGAACAGAGCAAAGGGGATGAGGGTGGAGGAGGGAGGGGATTTAGGAGACTGTGCTATAGTCCAGTAAGAGCATGTGTGCTTAGGGATGGTGGCGGTGGAGTTGGGGAGGGGGTAGGGGGTCAGCTTCTGAAGGTAGTGCGGACAGGATTTCCTCGCAGGCCGGCTGAGGGGTGGAAGAGAGGACTCAGGGATGACTCGGAGAATGAAGCTGTGGTTTTGCTGAGGTGGGAAAGCTGGGGAGGGAGCAGGTGTGGCAGCAGCCCCTGAGCTCGGTTTTGGACTTGCTGAGTTTGAGACATCAGTTAGGCACCCAAGGAAGATGCTGAGCAAACACAAGTCTGGGGGCCAGCAGGGAGGTCTGGAAGGGAGGTCTTTGGAGCCAGAGATGCACAGATGGAACTTCAGCCACTTTCCCAGGATCTCAATGGTGGCTGACACCCCTCCCCGCAAGCACAGCCCCGGATTCTGGCAGGGATTTAGTGAAGGGTTGTTGGCCAGACAGATGTCGCCAATCAGTGTAGTCTTACATCAGAACCACCCGGTGGGCACCACAAAAACAACACACATATTACTACAAGGGGAAGAGGGGCTTTTCCTAACAGCCTCCCACCATCTCTATCTCAGCTCCACAACCAGAAGAGACTCCCGCAGCCACCGAGCCCCCCCGGGAGCCACGCCTCGGGGAGCTGACAGTGACAGATGTGACCCCCAGCTCCGTGGGCCTTGCATGGACAGTCCCTGAGGGCCAGTTTGACTCCTTCGTGGTCCAGTACAAGGACAGGGACGGGCAGCCCCAGGCGGTGCCTGTGGCCGCAGACCAGCGAGAGGCCACTGTCCCCGGCCTGGAGCCTGCACGCAAATACAAGATGAACTTGTACGGGCTACATGGTGGGCAGCGCGTGGGCCCTCTCTCTGTGGTAGCCATGACTGGTGAGTGAGCGTGGGTAAAGGTAGTTCCCATCCCTGGTTACCCGGGGCCACCCCCTCCCCTAACCTCTCTCTCAGGTCCTGCCTCAGTGGCCCCTGCAGGTCCTCCCCAGTCTATTACCTGAGCCCTTGGCTCCTCTCCTGAGCTGGAACCTTGCCTACCCTCCAGTCTCCACCTCCACTCTGTCTCCTCCCCCAGGCAGGATTGTCTTCCTCCCATCTGACCTGAGTCTAGCCAAACGCTGTCTCTCTGACTGTCCACAGCTGTTTCCTTCCCTCTCTTTACAACCTGCTGTGACTTGGACCCAGCTACCACCTCCCCCTGCTGCCCTTTTTCATTGGGGTTAAAGAACACACATCCCTTGAATCTCTTCTCAGGGGCCCTCAGCGCCCTGGCCTGAGCTGTGTTCCCTTCTGGCCAAGCCAGAATCTCGCTCCCTCAGGGAAGCGGCCCTTGCTCGTGGCTCCCAGCCTCTCCCGCCCCTCATGCTTCCTGGGCACAGGTTGCCACCAGTTTTGTGCTATGGTGTCTGGTGAGACCAGTGAACCCCTTTCAGAGCAATGTCTTAAAATCCATAAAGTAAAACACATAGGATTACAAAGGTAACCAATTCTATTGATTAACCGATTATCAAAAATATTTTAAAACTCAAATTTATGATTCAGTAATACAGGAACTTCATCATTAGTTCATTAAATAGCAAGACTTAGTGGCATGTTTAATAACCTACCCACATTTAGAAGCAGTGATGAGTGTAAAGAGTATTTTTTTTTAATTTTTGAATTTTATTTTATCTTTTTATACAGCAGGTTCTTATTAGTTATCCAATTTATACATATTAGTGTATACATGTCAATCCCAATCTCCCAGTTCATCCCACCACCACCACCACCACCCCCGCCACTTTCCCCCCTTGGTGTCCATACATTTGTTCTCTACATCTGTGTCTCAACTTCTGCCCTGCAAACCGGTTCATCTGCACCATTTCTCTAGGTTCCACATATATGCGTTAATATACAATATTTGTTTTTCTCTTTCTGACTTACTTCACTCTGTATGACAGACTCTAGGTCCATCCACGTCTCCACAAATCACCCAATTTCGTTCTTTCTTACGGCTGAGTAATATTCCATTGTATATATGTACCACATCTTCTTTATCATTTGTTGATGGGCCTTTAGGCTGCTTCCATGACCTGGCTATTGTAAATGGTGCTGCAATGAACATTGGGGTGCATGTGTCTTTTTGAATTATGGTTTTCTCATATACTGGGTATATGCCCAGTAGTGGGACTTCTGGGTCATATGGTAATTCTATTTTTAGTTTTTTAAGGAACCTCCATACTGTTCTCCATAGTGGCTGTATCAGTTTACATTCTTACCAACAGTGCAAGAGGGTTCCCTTTTCTCCACACCCTTTCCAGCATTTGCTGTTTATAGATTTTCTGATGATGCCCATTCTAACTGGTGTGAGGTGATACCTCATTGTAGTTTTGACTTGCATTTCTCTAATAATTAGTGATGTTGAGCAGCTTTTCATGTGCTTCTTGGCCATCTGTATGTCTTCTTTGGAGAAATGTCTATTTAGTTCTTCTGCCCATTTTTGGACTCGGTTGTTTGTTTTTTTAATATTGAGCTGCATGAGCTGTTTATATATTTTGGAGATTAATCCTTTGTCCATTGATTCGTTTGCAAATATTTTCTCCCATTCTGAGGGTTGTCTTTTTGTCTTGTTTGTAGTTTTCTTTGCTTTGCAAAAGCTTTTAAGTTTCATTAGGTCCCATTTGTTTATTTTTGTTTTTATTTCCATTACTCTACGAGGTGGATCAAAAAAGATCTTGCTGTGATTTATGTCAAAGAGTGTTTTCCTCTAAGAGTTGATAGTGTCCAGTCTTACATTTAGGTCTCTAATCCATTTTGAGTTTATTTTTGTGTATGGTGTTAGGGAGTGTTCTAATTTCATTCTTTTACATGTAGCTGTCCAGTTTTCCCAGCACCACTTATTGAAGAGACTGTCTTTTCTCCATTTTATATCCTTGCCTCCTTTGTCATAGATTAGTTGACCATAGATGTGTGAGTTTATCTCTGGGCTTTCTATCCTGTTCCATTGATCTATATTTCTGTTTTTGTGCCAGTACCATATTGTCTTGATTACTGTAGCTTTGTAGTATCATCTGAAGTCAGGGAGTCTGATTCCTCCAGTTATGTTTTTTTCCCTCAAGACTGCTTTGGCTATTCGGGGTCTTTTGTGGTTCCATACAAATTTTAAGATTTTTTTGTTCTAGTTCTGTAAAAATGCCTTTGGTAATTTGATAGGGATTTCACTGAATCTGTAGATTGCTTTGGTAGTATAGTCATTTTCACAATATTGATTCTTCCAATCCAATAACATGGTATATCTCTCCATCTGTTTGTATTATCTTTAATTTATTTCATCAGTGTCTTATAGTCTTCTGCATACAGGTCTTTTGTCTCCCTAGGTAGGTTTATTCCTAGGTGTCTTATTCTTTTTGTTACAGTGGTAAATGGGAGTGTTTCCTTAATTTCTCTTTCAGATTTTTCATCATTAGTGTATCGAATGCAAGAGATTTCTGTGCATTAATTTTGTATCCTGCATCTTTACCAAATTCATTTATTAGCTCTAGTAGATTTCTGGTGGCATCTTTAGGATTCTCTATGTATAGTATCATGTCATCTGCAAACAGTGACAGTTTTACTTCTTCTTTTCCAATGTGTATTCCTTTTATGTCTTTTTCTTCTCTGATTGCCATGGCTAGGACTTCAAAAACTATGTTGAATAATAGTGGTGAGAGTGGACATCCTTGTCTTGTTCCTGATCTTAGAGGAAACGCTTTCAGTTTTTCACCATTGAGAATGTTTGCTGTGGGTTTGTCGTATATGGCCTTTATTATGTTGAGGTAGGTTACCTCTATGTTCACTTTCTGGAGAGTTTTTATCATAAATGGGTGTTGAATTTTGTCAAAAGCTTTTTCTGCATCTATTGAGATGATCATATGGTTTTTATTCTTCAGTTTGTTAATACGGTGTATCACATTGATTGATTTGCATATGTTGAAGAATCCTTGCATCCCTGGGATAAATCCCACTTGATCGTGGTGTATGATCCTTTTAATGTGTTGTTGGATTCTGTTTGCTAGTATTTTGTTGAGGATTTTTGCATCTGTATTCATCAGTGATATTGGTCTGTAATTTTCTTTTTGTAGCATCTTTGTCTGGTTTTGGTATCAGGGTGATGGTGGCCTCATAGAATGAGTTTGGGAGTGTTCCTTCCTCTGCAACTTTTGGAAGAGTTTGAGAAGGGTGGGTGTTAGCTCTTCTCTAAATGTTTGATAGAATTCACATGTGAAGCCATCTGGTCCTGGACTTTTGTTTGTTATAAGATTTTTAATCACAGTTTCAATTTCATTACTTGTGATTGGTCAGTTCATATTTTCTATTTCTTCCTGGTTCAGTCTTGGAAGGTTATACCTTTCTAAGAATTTGTCCATTTCTTCCAGGTTGTCCATTTTATTGGCATAGAGTTGCTTATAGTAGTCTCTTAGGATGCTTTGTATTTCTGCAGTGTCTGTTGTAACTTCTCCTTTTTCATTTCTAATTTTATTGATTTGAGTCCTCTCCCTCTTTTTCTTTTTTTTAAAATATTTAATTTTATTTATTTTTGACTGGGTTGGGTTTTTGTTGCTGCGCGCGGGCTTTCTCCAGTTGCCGTGAGCAGGGACTACTCTTGTTGCAGTGCACGGGCTTCTCACTGTGGTGGATTCTCTTGTTGCGGAGCATGGGCTCTAGGCATGCGAGCTTCAGTAGTTGTGGCACGCGGGCTCTAGAGCGCAGGCTCAGTAGTTGTGGTGCATGGGCTTAGTTGCTCCATGGCATGTGGGATCTTCCTGGACCAGAGATCAAACCCGTGTCCCCTGCATTGGCAGGCAGATTCTCAACCACTGTGCCACCAGGGAAGTCCCACCAGTCTATTCTGTATGTCCCTGATTCTCTTTCTGTTTCATAGATAAGTTCATTTGTGTCATATTTTATTTTGTTTTTTTTAACATCTTTATTGGAGTATAATTGTTTTACAATGGTATGTTAGTTTCTGCTTTATAACAAAGTGAATCAGTTATACATATACATATGTTCCCATATCTTTTCCCTCTTTCATCTCCCCCCCTCCCACCCTCCCTATCCCACCCCTCTAGGTGGTCACAAACCACCTAGCTGATCTCCCTGTGCTATGCGGCTGCTTCCCACTAGCTATCTATTTTATGTTTGGTAGTGTATATATGTCCATGCCACTCTCTCACTTTGTCACAGTTTACCCTTCCCCCTCCCCATATCCTCAAGTCCCTTCTCTAGTAGTTTCCCTCTTTTTCTTGATGAGTCTGGCTAATGGTTTATCAATTTGTTTATCTTCTCAAAGAACCATCTTTTAGTTTTATTGATCTTTGCTATTGTTTTCTTTGTTTCTATTTCATTTATTTCTGCTCTGATCTTTATGATTTCTTTCCTTCTACTAACGTTGGGCTTTGTTTGTTCTTTCTCTAGTTCCTTCAGGTGTAAGGTTAGAGTTTTTATTTGAGATTTTTCTTGTTTCTTGAGGTAGGCTTTTATTGCTATAAACTTCCCTCTTAGAACTGCTTTTGCTGCATCCCTTAGGTTTTGGATAGTCATGTTTTCATTGTCATTTGTCTCTAGGTTTTTTTTGATTTCTTCTTTGATTTCTTCAGTGATCTCTTGGTTATTTAGTAACGTATTGTTTAGCCTCCATGTGTTTGTGTTTTTAAAATTTTTTTCCCTGTAATTGATTTCTAATCTCATAGTGTTGTGGTCAGAAAAAATGCTTGATATGGGGCTTCCCATATCAAGCATGAACCCGGGGCACCGGGTTCGTGCCCCAGTCTGGGAAGATCCCACATGCCGCAGAGTGGCTGGGCCCATGAGCCATGGCCGCTGAGCCTGTGCGTCCGGAGCCTGTGCTCCGCAACGGGAGAGGCCACAGCAGTGAGAGGCCCGCATGCCGCAAAAAAAAAAAAAAAAAAAAAAAAAATGCTTGATATGAGATCAGTTTTCTTAAATTTACTGAGGCTTGATTTGTGACCCAAGATGTGATCTATACTGGAGAAGGTTCCGTGTGCACTTGAGAAGAAAGTGTAATCTGCTGTTTTTGGATGGAGTGTCCTATAAATATCAATTAAATCTATCTGGTCTATTGTGCCATTTAAAGCTTGTGTTTCCTTATTAATTTTCTGTTTGGATGATCTGTCCATTGGTGTAAGTGAGGTGTTAAAGTCCCCCACTATTATTGTGTTACTGTCGATTTCCTCTCTTACAGCTGTTAGCAGTTGCCTTATGTATTGAGGTGCTCCTATGTTGGGTGCATATATATTTATAATTGTTACATCTTCTTCTTGGATTGATCCCTTGATCATTATGTAGTGTCCTTCCTTGTCTCATGTAACATTCTTTATTTTAAAGTCTATTTTATCTGATATGAGTATTGCTACTCCAGCTTTCTTTTGATTTCCATTTGCATGGAATATCTTTTTCCATCCCCTCACTTTTAGTCTGTATGTGTCCCTAGGTCTGAAGTGGGTCTCTTATAGACAGCATATATATGGGTCTTGTTTTTGTATCCATTCAGCGAGCCTGTGTCTTTTGGTTGGAGCATTTAATCCATTCACATGTAAGGTAATGTACATTCCTATGTACATATGTTCCTATGTACATATGTATGTTCCTATGACCATTTTCTTAATTGTTTTGGGTTTGTTTTTGTAGGTCCTTTTCTTCTCTTGTGTTTCCCACTTAGAGAAGTTCCTTTAGCATTTGTTGTAGAGCTGGTTTGGTGGTGCTGAATTCTCTTAGCTTTTGCTTGTCTGTAAAGCTTTTGATTTCTCCATCGAATCTGAATGAGATCCTTGCCGGGTAGAGTAATCTTTGTTGTAGGTTCTTCCCTTTCATCACTTTAAATATGTCATACCACCCCCATCTGGCTTGTAGAGTTTCTGCTGAGAAATCAGCTGTTAACCTTATGGGAGTTCCCTTGTATGTTATTTGTCGTTTTTCCCTTGCTGCTTTCAATAATTTTTCTTTGTCTTTAGTTTTTGCCAATTTGATTACTATGTGTCTCGGCGTGTTTCTCCTTGGGTTTATCCTCTATGGGATTCTCTGCGCTTCCTGGACTTGGGTGGCTCTTTCCTTTCCCATGTTAGGGAAGTTTTTGACTATAATCTCTTCAAATATTTTCTTGGGTCCTTTCTCTCTCTCTTCTCCTTCTGGGACTCCTATAATGCAAATGTTGTTGCGTTTAATGTTGTCCCAGAGGTCTCGTAGGCTGTCTTCACTTCTTTTCATTCTTTTTTCTTTATTCTGTTCAGCAGCAGTGAATTCCACCATTCTGTCTTCAGGTCACTTATCCTTTCTCTGCCTCAGTTATCCTGCTGTTGATTCCTTCTAGTGTAGTTTTCATTTCAGTTATTGTATTGCTCATCTCTGTTTGTTGTTCTTTAATTCTTCTATGTCTTTGTTAAACATTTCGTGCATCTTCTCCATCTTTGCCTCCATTCTTTTCCCGAAGTCCTGGATCATCTTCACTATCATTATTCTGAATTCTTTTTCTGGAAGGTTGCCTATCTCCACTTCATTTAGTTGTTTTTCTAGTGTTTTATCTTCTTCCTTCATCTGGTACATAGCCCTCTGCCTTTTCGTCTTGTCTATCTTTCTGTGAATGTGGTTTTTGTTCCACAGGCTGCAGGATTGTAGCTCTTCTTGCTTCTGCTGTCTGCCCTCTGGTAGATGAGGCTATCTAAGAGGCTTGTGCAAGTTTCCTGATGGGAGGGACTGGTGGTGGGTAGAGCTGGGTGTTGCTCTGGTGGGCAGAGCTCAGTAAAACTTTAATCCACTTGTCTGCTGATGGGTGGGGCTGGGTTCCTTCCCTGTTGGTTGTTTGGCCTGAGGCGGCCCAGCACTGGAGCCTACCCAGCTCTTTGGTGGGGCTAATGGTGGACTCCGGGAAGGGTTATGCCAGGAAGTACTTCCCAGAACTTCTGCTGCCAGTGTCCTTGTCCTCATGGTGAGCCACAGCCACCCCCGGCCTCTGCAGGAGACCCTCCAACACTAGCAGGTAGGTCTGCTTCAGTCTCCTATGGGGTCACTGCTCCTTCTCCGAGGTCCCGATGTGCACACTACTTTGTGCGTGCCCTCCAAGAGTGGAGTCTCTGTTTCCCCCAGTCCTGTTGAAGTCCTGCAATCAAATCCCACTAGCCTTCAAAGTCTGATTCTCTGGGAATTCCTCCTCCCATTGCCTGACCCCCAGTTTGGGAAGCCTGACGTGGGGCTCAGAACCTTCACTCCAGTGGGTGGACTTCTGTGGTATAAGTGTTTTCCAGTCTGTGAGTCACCCGCCCAGCAGTTAATGGGATTTGATTTTATTGTGATTGAGCCCCTTCTACCATCTCATTGTGGCCTCTCCTTTGTCTTTGGATGTGGGGTATCTTTTTTGGTGAGTTCCAGTGTCTTCCTGTCAATGATTGTTCAGCAGTTAGTTGTGACTCCGGTGCTCTTGCAAGAGGGAGTGAGCTCACGTCCTTCTACTCCGCCATCTTGAACCAATCTCTGTAAAGGGTATTTTGAAGTTTCTGCAGTAATTTTAAGGTGATGTGACAATCTCTGTGATTCCTATTGGTGACAGGGTTACAATTACTGCTAGTACCACCGTGGTTGGTTTCCTATATTCATCATTGAAAGAAATGCTACATTTCACTTAGAGATCAGTGCAAAAGAGATGTAACTGTTTCCCATCTCAGTTCAAAGCCCTCTAAGGCCCTCGGAGCCCAGGAGCCCTGTGAGGGGGGATTTCTCCCGCCAGAGGTCTCAGCCATGTTCTTTGTCCTCCTGGATCCTAGCTCCGCTCTCTCCAGCCCCGGGCACAGAGCGCCCCCTTGAGCCACGTCTGCGGGAGCTGACAGTGACGGACGTGACCTCGGACTCTGTGGGCCTCTCCTGGACAGTCCCCGAGGGTGAATTCGACTCCTTCGTGGTCCAGTACAAGGACAGGGACAGGCAGCCCCAGGCGGTGCCTGTGGCTGCAGACCAGCGTGAGGTCACCATCGCCGACCTGGAGCCCGACAGGAAGTACAAGTTCCTGCTCTTTGGGATCCAGGACGGGAAACGCCACAGCCCAGTCTCTGTGGAGGCAAAGACAGGTGAGAGGGACCCCCACGAAGCTGAGCCTGAGGCCCCAGCCCTGCTGCCCTTCCTCATGCTGCCCTATCACCTCTCCCTTCCGCCGGGTCTCCGCTTCATCCACCTCTTCTGTTTTATTTGAAAAGCCACATTGCCTGCCCGATCCCAGGCAGATGAGAACCAGGAAAATGGGGCCAGTTCCTGGATCAGTTTCCCCTGCTGACTTTTCCCCTCTTCTCATAATTCCTACTTCTATTGAACGGGGGAGCCTCCTTCAGACCCCTTCCTGGAAGGTGGAACAGGAGAAACATCAGGGCTAGATACGGGGGAGGGAGCCAGGAGCCGTTCCACCTCCCTTGGCCTGTGAGTCCTCAGCCCTGTGTAGCCATCACCTCCTGAGGAGTCTTCCCTCTGACTCTCACCCAGTTTCCCACCTAGTGGCCCAGACACACTGGGTCCCATATCTGCCTCCCCAGAGGGACCCCTTTCCTCCTCTGCCCTCTTCCTGGAGCTTCAGAAACTGGGGACCAGAGGAGCCCAAGACTGGCTGCCCAGTCAGACCCAGTCAGGCCCAGCCCAGCTGTGCCCCTGTCTTGGGTTTTGGTCCAGGCACTCCCCTGCCCCTGGGGGCTCCCTGTTGCCAGAAAACTCTCACAATAACAATGCCGTCAGCATCCTTGCTGTCCAAGAAGTCAGAAGGCCAGCTCCTTCTCAGGCCTCGGGATGGCCTCTTGGGCAGATACCAGATCCTTCTCCCGTCTGAGCTCCCCTTCTTCTCCCCATACCCGCCTCACACATAGGCAGCCCCCACTCCTCCACTGGGTCCTATGAGGGTCACCTCCATCGTAATACCTTACCTCCCCACCAGCTGTCTGTCCCCATCAGGGATCCTGTTCCCCCTCTGACATCCCCAGGACCCTTGGATTTCCCCAGGGAGCAGTCAGATCACAAAGAGTGGGTTCCTTGGCCAAAGGAAATAAGCAGACCAAGCCTGTGATAAGCTGCACCCTGCTAAGGAAATAGTCTCTACTAGGTGCTTAGAGCCTGGACAGCAAGAGGAATAAGATAAACAGCTAGCTAGGGAATCTCTTCTCCCAGAGATGTCTCAGGACAGAAGACCCCTCCCTGCGCTGGTTAAGTGGACAGAGGCAGGGCCAGTTGGGGATGCTGGCAGGCATGGGAGGGTGATGGAAATATTGGGGGGAAGCACTGATCATTTGGGCAGTTCTGGGTTTTTCCATTCTCCAGTGGGAGGCAGTCAAGGAGTCGTTTTGGAAAAACAAAATAAACACAAGAACCTTTCCTCTCTGTCAGTTGCTCGAGGTGACGCCAGCCCAGGAGCCCCACCCCGCCTCGGGGAGCTGTGGGTGACAGACCCCACCCCAGACTCACTGCGCCTCTCCTGGACAGTCCCCGAGGGCCACTTTGACTCCTTTGTGGTCCAGTTCAAGGACAGGGACGGGCCCCGGGTGGTGCCTGCAGAGGGCCATGAGCGCTCAGTCACCATCGGCCCTCTGGACGCCAGCCGCAAGTACAGATTCCTCCTCTACGGCCTCCTGGGCAAGAGGCGCCGTGGCCCCCTCACCGCCGAGGGCACCACAGGTGAGGGCAGCCCCTGCAGGGGGGCATCTCTGATCTGGAGGCCAGGGGAAGGTCCTGTGGTCAGTTACGGTGGCTGCCATCACGGTTGTTGTTTGGCTCCAGCTGTTGTGGCTGGGATCCAGTGCCCCCTCTCCTTGCACAAGCCGGAAGATCCAGCCCTGCAGGTTGCAGCCATCGCACAGCCCTGTCTTTAGACCTCTCAGTCCTTCCCTTCAGCATCACCCAGCCTTCAAGAAACAACGCAACCATTTCCTCTCTGTGTTTCCATCTCAGAGACCCGGAGAGCTGTGGACGAGGCTGGAACAAAACCACGTCTGGGGGAGGAGCTGCAGGTGACCAGCGTGACATCAGACTCCGTGGGCCTCTCGTGGACGGTCCCTGAGGGCCAGTTTGACTCCTTTGTGGTCCAGTATAAGGACAGAGATGGGCAACCCCAGGTGGTGCCCGTGGAGGGCAGCCTCAGGGAGGTCAGTGTCTCAGGCCTGGACCCTGCCCGCAGGTACAAGCTGCTGCTCTACGGGCTATACAAGGGCAAGCGTGTGGGTCCCATCTCCACCGTCGCCGTGACCGGTGAGTGCAGCTGGGGGGACACACTGTGCCTCCTGCCCGCCTGGCTCTCCTGGTCTGGTGGAGCCACACGAGTTCAGAGCTCCCTACACTCCTTCTTTTGGGGGAAGGGATCAGCTTCATAGAGGCATAATTTACATAAAATAAAATTCACCCATGTTAAGCTCATAATTCAGTGAAACCATTACCACAACAAACATATAAAACATTGACTCCAGAAGTTTCCCTATGCTCATTTGCAGTCAGTTTCCCCACCCCCAGCTTCTGACAGTCACTAATTGCTTTCTATCATTATAGTTTTTCCTTTTTAAGCTTTTCCTTTAACAGAATCATACAGTGCACAGTTTTTTGTGGTTTTCTTACACTTAACATAATGCTTTTGAAATTCATCAGTGTGTATCAGTAGTTGGTCCTTTTTATTACTGACCTCTTGTCTTCACCTCCTCCCCTCCTTCCATCCTCTTGGAGAGTCTTGGTGCAGTGACAAACCAGTCACCCATCTCTACCTGTCTCTCTGAACCAGCCCCCAGGGAAGAAGTCGAAGCTGAGACTGAGGCCCCCAGCCCTCCAGCATCTGAGCCCCGTCTCGGGGAGGTGACTGTGGAGGAGGGCACCCCACATACCCTGCATCTCTCCTGGACCGTGACTGAGGGAGAATTTGACTCCTTTGAGGTCCAGTACACAGACGAGGAGGGGAAGCTCCAAGTAGTCCATTTAGGGGGCAACCAGAATATCATCACCCTCTCTGGCCTGGAATCCGACCACAGATACCTGGTGAGCCTGTACGGTCTCCACGATGGGCAGCGTGTGGGTCCTGTGCACGTCGAGGCCCTGACAGGTGAGCAAAAGAACTCTGCCCACTCGGCTTCCTTCCAGGTGGCTGTGAGGGCCCGGAGGAGGGCAGAGTCCCCGTGGACACCGTGCCCCTCTCTCAGGTCCTTCTCTCTCCATGTCTGTGTTCAGCCCCAAATGAGGAAGAGAATGAACCTTCAGAATCTCCCTCTACCACCCCTGAGCCTCACGTCACGCCTCGCCTGGGGGAGCTGGCAGTGACAGACGCCACCCCCGAATCCCTGAGCCTCTCCTGGACCATCCCCGAGGGCCAGTTTGACCACTTCCTGATCCAGTACAAGAACGGGGACGGACAGCCCAAGGCTGTGAGGGTGCCAGGGTACGAGGACGAGGTTACCATCTCGGGCCTGGAGCCAGACCACAAGTACAAGATGAACCTGTACGGCTTCCATGACAGCCAGCGCATGGGCCCTGTCTCTGTCATCGGGGTGACAAGTGAGTGGATGGTGGAAGCCCCAGGGTGGGACCTCGTGGGAGGATCACCCTCTCTCAGGTGATGGGTGAGTGGGGTGCAGGAGGCCCCTCTACTCGAGGCTGAGCCATGGTGCCCTGTGTGCCTCCTCCAGGCTCCCTGAGGACCAGTGTGTCCCCCTGGGCAGGGAAGGGCCTCTGTGAGCCATGCTGGTGGCTGCCCTGGTCCCCCACAGCTGACCCCGGAGGCTCCAGGCATGTTTATGAGATGTCAGCTGAACAGGACCACCCAGCCCCAAGGACGGGCTTCTCTGAACTGACTTCAGGGCCCGGAGCCGGGGCCAAGCCTTGGGGGGAGACCCAAGGACATCACCTGGGACCCTGCCTCACCCTCTCTGTGTCTCTCCTTCTCAGCTGCAGAGGAAGACACCCCCAGCTCCACAGAACCCAGCACAGAGGCCTCGGAGGCCCCCGAGGAGCCCCTCCTGGGGGAGCTGACGGTGACAGGATCCTCCCCGGACTCGCTGAGCCTCTCCTGGACCGTCCCCCAGGGCCACTTCGACTCCTTCACCGTCCAGTACAAGGGCAGGGACGGGCCCCAGGTGGTGCGTGTCGGGGGCGAGGAGAGTGAGGTGACCGCTGGGGGCCTGGAGCCCGGGCGCAAGTACAAGATGCACCTGTACGGCCTGCACGGGGGGCGGCGTGTGGGCCCCGTGTCCACCGTGGGCGTGACCGGTGAGTGAGGGCCCTCGGGATGAGGTCTCAGGAAAGGTCTGATAGTAGAGCCTCTTGAGCGTCTTCCATTGAAGACCCAGGACCCTAAAACTCCTGAACCTCTAACCCATCCATTGTCCATTCAACACCTCAGGACAGGTGTGATCTGGGGGCAGGAAGAACGAGCTCCAGGGAAGTGCTTTGCCCATTTGAGAGAGGCCGTTGGGGACTGAGGACTCCAAGTCAGTCATGCACTGACCTGTTTGTGGCTCTCTGCTTTCCCTGGGAACTCTGAAAAGAGCTCTTTTTGGGTGTTGGGACAAATGCCATGAAATGCTAATTCTCAACAAGTATTTATTACATAAAATTTCAAACATATACCCAAAGAGAAAGAATAGCATAATGAACTCCCATATGTCAATCACCCCACTTCAACCAAAACTCAACCCCTGGCCAGTCTAGCTCATCCAGACCCCACTCACTTCCCACCCTCCCCGACTAGCATGTTTTCTTTATTAACAGCTTTATTGAGGTATAATTTACATACCATAAAATTCACCTGTTTTAAGTATACAACTTACCAATTTTAGTGTATTTACAGAGTTGTACAACCAGCATCACTTACTAATTTTAGAACTTTCCCTTCACCTCAAGAAGAAACCTGGCGTCCAGACCCATTCCCACGCCCAGTTCCGGTCCCGCTAATCTACTTTTTGTCTCTGTAGATTTGCCTTTTCTGGACGCATCATGTAACTAGAATCATACAATACGTGTTCTTTTGTGTCTGGCTTCTTTTACCAAGCACGGTTTTTTTGGTTTGTTTTTTGGGGGTTTTTTGGGGGTTTTTTTGCGGTACACGGGCCTCTCACTGCTGTGGCCTCTCCCGTTGCGGAGCGCAGGCTCCGGACGCACAGGCTCAGCGGCCATGGCTCACGGACGCAGCCGCTCCGCGGCACGTGGGATCCTCCCGGACCGGGGCACGACCCCATGTCCCGTGCATTGGCAGGCGGACTCCCAGCCACTGCGCCACCAGGGAAGTCCACCAAGCACATTTTTGAGGTTGATCCATGTTGTAGCATGTAGCGGTACTTCATTCCTTTATAGCCAAATAATATTCCATTGTATGGATATACTGCTGCAATATTTTTAAACTTATTCCATACACTCTTTACTTCATCATTACATTTTTTTTTTTTTGGCTGCGTTGGGTCTTTGCTGCTGCACGTGGGCTTTCTCTAGTTGCAGCGAGCGGGCTTCGTTGTGCTGCACGGGCTTCTCATTGCGGTGGCTTCTCTTGTTGCAGAGCAGGGACCCTAGGCGCATGGGCTTCAGTAGTTGTGGCACACGAGGTCAGTAGTTGTGTCACAGGGGCTTAGTTGCTCCGCGGCATGTGGAATCTTCCCGGACCAGGGATCGAACCTGTGTCCCCTGCATTGGCAGGTGGATTCTCAACCACTGCGCCACCAGGGAAGTCCCCGTTATTACATATTTAAGTGTACTGCTCTTTTCAAAAAGACTGTTTAGAAATAACCATGATACAATGGTTGTACCTTTAAAAATCAGATATCCAGATAGTGCTACAGTTTCCTGATTGTGTCATAATTGTTATTTTGCAATTTGTTGTTGGAATCAGGTCCAAGTAAGAAAGATAGGATGAAATTGGGAGAATTGGGATTTTAAATAGGGTGGTCAGGGAAGGCCCTAAAGGGATGGTGACATTTGAATGAAAGGAAGTGTGAACATGAGCCATGCAGACATCTGGGGAAAGAACATTCAGGAAGAGGGAACAGTCAGTGCAAACGCCTTGAGGCAATAAGCTGCCTGGCACATTTGATGGACCATAAAGAGGCCACAAAGAGCTTTTGATGCTCATAGCAGAAATGCATCTTAAGTCAGGCCCACAGAGCTGGCCCACCTTCGGGCCTGAATCCAGGAGAGCAGGGCCTCAACAGTTCCTTCCAGCAACAGGAACGATTCTGTTTGCATCTCTTCCCAGCCCCTAAAGAGGAGCCCTCTGCCAGCCCCCCTTTGAAGCCACAGCTGGGAGAACTGACTGTGACGGACGCCACCCCTGACTCCCTGAGCCTCTTCTGGAACGTCCCCGAGGGCCAGTTTGACCACTTCCTGGTCCAGTACAAGAACGGGGACGGGCAGCCCAAGGCGGTGAGGGTGCCGGGGCACCAGGACGGGGTCACCATCTCGGGCCTGGAGCCAGACCACAAGTACAAGATGAACCTGTACGGCTTCCACAGCGGCCAGCGCGTGGGCCCCGTCTCCACTGTCGGTTTAACTGGTGAGTGTACAATAGGACACTGGCCCTGCCCTGAGCTGGACTCAGTTTCCCTTTTATTGCCACTATCCAGGTGTTTTTCTCCCACTGTTTTTGAGACTGAGCCTCCCAGGCTACTGGGAGCAGTTCTGTGCCTGTCTGCACTCCAAGCCTTTGGTGTCACCTTAGCTGTCTCACCCTTTACACGTGGGCTTCTTGAGTCCTTGAAGAGGCAGTGTGCCAGAGAAATAGCACAGACTCAGGGAGACCTGGGGCTGGCCCTAGCCTCAGCCCATTAGAGCTGTGTGACCTCGAGGGAGTCACTCAACCTCTCTGTGCCTCCCTATCCTTATCCACACAGAAGGAATAACCACACCTGTCTGGCAGGGTGGGCATGAATGTGGCTTGTCTCACACACAACGTTTGGTAACTACAGGCTCCCTCCTTCTGAGGAAGAAGATTAGTTCTTGAAAACCCTTGGGGTGAATTCTTATAATTATCATTGATTTCAGTGGGTACAATTGTATTTGTTCCCCAACCCCCAAACTGATACCCATGTATGCTGTGTCAACATGGAATCCTGCTAACATGGATACTATTACTTCAATAGTGAACATTAGTCATATGTGCAACTTAACAAGGCATCTTCTCTTCATTAATTACTCCCTGACATGGCTGTTGGTTGCTTTCGTTAAGCTCTTTTGTAGCTGTTACCCTCTACATGCTTAAAACCTGGTTCCCAAACTCAATGGAGTTATGAAACACGATGATTTTGTAATTCAGCTATTAAGGCAGAATAAAACCCTGTGCAGAACAGAAAAGACAAAAAAATCTGTGGGCGTGATGGGTCATCCCTGCTGTAAGATGGCAAGAGAATTAATACAAGGTCCAAAAGCAACCCATCTACAAAGATGATCTCATGTGGTCTCATCTCTTTGCCCTCAACTGTGAAATCTAAATTAGTTTCTCAAATGCTCAGAAAAGACTTCTAAACCAGAGGAGGTATTAAAGGAAAATACGAACCTGAGCACATGTACCTCCTGATGTGACGTGTCGGTTAGGTGTGGTGCTATTACAAAGCATTAGTCCTGTCCCACTAAATGAATTTACTCAGCAGCTCCTACAGGTTCCATGCTGCACATGTTGAGGTCATAGGGGTCCCACCCTACCATCTTGACATCTCCAAAAGTGTGTGCTCTGTCTGCTAGAAAGTGAACATTCAAACCAGGGAAATGATGTCTTTTTTTTTTTTTAGTAAGTAAATGTATTTATTTATTTATTTGGCTGCGTTGGGTCTTCGTTGCTGTGCGAGGGCTTTCTCTAGTGGCGGCAAGCAGGGGCTACTCTTTGTTGTGGTACGCGGGCTTCTCATTGCGGTGGCTTCTCTTGTTGAGGAGCACGGGCTCTAGGCACGCAGGCTTCAGTAGTTGTGGCTCGCAGGCTCAGTGGTTGTGGCTCGCAGGGTGTAGAGCGCAGGCACAGTAGTTGTGGTGCACAGGCTTAGTTGCTCCGTGGCATGTGGGATCTTCCCGGACCAGGGCTCGAACCCGTGTCCCCTGCATTGGCAGGCGGATTCTTAACCACTGTGCCACCAGGGAAGTCCTGGAAATGATGTCTTAATCCTGGAGCACTGGCTTCCAGGCTGCAGGGTCCCTGGTGTGTCTGGGAGAAATCCATCCCCTGTTAGGAGGGAACCCACAAAGCATGTCCACCCATTCTCTTTGTCTCTTGATCCAGACTCAGAAAAAGACCAAGAAATGACCGCAGCCCCAACAGACCTGCCCACCACAGCCCCCAAGCCTCCCGTCAAGCCGCACCTGGGGGAGCTGGCAGTGACAGACGCCACCCCCGAATCCCTGAGCCTCTCCTGGACCATCCCCGAGGGCCAGTTTGACCACTTCCTGATCCAGTACAAGAATGGGGATGGGCAGCCCAAGGTAGTGAGGGTGCCAGGGCACCAGGACGGTGTCACCATTTCGGGCCTGGAGCCAGACCACAAGTACAAGATGAACCTGTACGGCTTCCATGACAGCCAGCGCATGGGCCCCGTCTCTGTCATCGGGGTGACAAGTGAGTGGATGGTGGAAGCCCTAGGGTGGGACCTCGTGGGAAGATCACCCTCTCTCAGGTGATGGGTGAGTGGGGTGCAGAAGGCCCTTCTACTCGAGGCTGAGCCATGGTGCCCTGTGTGCCTCCTCCAGGCTCCCTGAGGACCAGTGTGTCCCCCTGGGCAGGGAAGGGCCTCTGTGAGCCATGCTGGTGGCTGCCCTGGTCCCCCACAGCTGACCCCGGAGGCTCCAGGCATGTTTATGAGATGTCAGCTGAACAGGACCACCCAGCCCCAAGGACGGGCTTCTCTGAACTGACTTCAGGGCCTGGAGCCGGGGCCGAGGCTTGGGAGGAGACCCAAGGACATCACCTGGGACCCTGCCTCACCCTCTCTGTGTCTCTCCTTCTCAGCTGCAGAGGAAGACACCCCCAGCCCCACAGAACCCAGCACAGAGGCCTCGGAGGCCCCCGAGGAGCCCCTCCTGGGGGAGCTGACGGTGACAGGATCCTCTCCGGACTCGCTGAGCCTCTCCTGGACCGTCCCCCAGGGCCACTTCGACTCCTTCACCATCCAGTACAAGGGCAGGGACGGGCCCCAGGTGGTGCGTGTCGGGGGCGAGGAGAGAGAGGTGACCGCTGGGGGCCTGGAGCCCGGGCGCAAGTACAAGATGCACCTGTACGGCCTGCACGGGGGGCGGCGTGTGGGCCCCGTGTCCACCGTGGGCGTGACCGGTGAGTGAGGGTGGGGCTCAGGCGGTCTTGGGGGAGAGCTACCTTTTCCTCATGGGTGAGCTGGTTGACTGTTCTGCTCTTTCACCAGCCTTTGGTCCCCTTTTATGTCCTCCCTCCATGGCCCTGGGCCATGACCCGTGTGTAGTGCCCTGGCCTTTGCCAACCTACAGCCTCCTTGTTCACAGTAATGTGGCCTCCTCTGATGGTCAGTCACTGGCTCCCTCCAAGGTGAAATGTGTCAGGCACAGAGCAAGCGTGACGTTACTAGAGTTTTCTTTTCTTTCCATCTTAAATACAAATCACAGCATTCTTTGTTATAAACAAAAAAAAAAGGAAGAAAAAACAACCCAACATCGAACCACATTGAGATGATTAAGTAATTAGACAACATCTCTAAAATGACCTACTATGGCATCATTGAAATGTTTCAACATAAGACAATTACTTTATATTATTACAATAAAGAAAGAGTTTAAAATTTTTGTAAGGAGGCTAATCACAACCACCTGAAAATAACTTGCGTGGTAAGACAACTGGAAGGAAACGCCCGTGGGATGCATGGTTTGTGAGACAGGATAGAATGTCCCAGGACTTTTGTTTCTGTTTTATTCCATTATGTGTCCTTTACATTTTCTTAAATGACAAGCGTTTCTTTTATAATCAGGAAAAAAATTTTTTCAAAATGTCTTCTCTCTTGTATTCCTTCTGTCTTTCCCCCTCATCATTCTTGCAACTTATTTCTGATTATGAAAAAGTTACAATTTCTAGTCTCTAAGAAATTAGGAGAAAAAAATCACAAGGTGAATTAAATTCCAAAATTGCAGTCAGGCTGGCTTCTCTAAGTCACTGTCAGCCAGATTCTTATGCCTTGTGACAGTATTTCACCAGAGTTCCTCTGCATGTGGAAGAACACAGCCCCTGTTTGAGTCAGTCTTTTGCTGGGGGCGTCGCTGCCTCTGGGAGGTTCACTCTCCTCTCCTGAAGATACTCCAGACAGAGGAACCCTCTATCATGCAAATCACAAGCACATGCGAAGTACAGAGGGACCCATGTCCCCATCCACATCCTCCACCGACTTACTAATTTTTATAACTCAGGATTTCTTTTTAAGTCTGTATTTTTCTGTGAAAAGAATATAGCAACATGATGGAAAGTTTGGAAAGTAGGGAAAAAAATCTCTTACCGGACCACCTTCTGACCCAAGAACCACCATTCATAACAATGTACGTAACACATCCTCTCTTTCTGCATTTTCCATGCCGCGCATGTTTTAAGGTGGCAGAATGTTCATGTAATTCTTGGCTCTTACTTTTTTCGTACGCGAGTTACACTGAGAGCATTTACCCTGTGGCCGCACAGCCTGCAGTAATCATCATTTGAATGGTTATTGGACGCCTTGTGGTGAGAGTGCCCTAATGAAATTAATCTGCTTCTGCGGCTCCTCTGGGGCCCCGACACATTTCGCTGTCATGACTAATCCCAAAATGAACTCCTGTGATACAACTTCTCCTGCTTTTTAATAATTTTCTTAGGATAGCTGCCCAGAAATGAGATTATTGGGTCGAAGGAAATGAGCAGTATTTGGGCTCCTGACGTGTATGTCCGAATTGCCTTCTGAAGGTTCATGGTGCCTGCCAGCCAGTATGAGATGGGGCCAAGCCCGTCGCAGTCTCTAGCATGCAGTCACCAAATGGCGCACCCAGAGGCTGAGCCAGCCTCCGGTCCTGCAGCCTGAGGAGTACCCTGCTGGATGCAATCAGGGCAAGTCACCATCTAAGCCTCTGCCCCCAATCTCTCTTCTCAGCCCTCCAGGAGGTTGTGGAGGAGACCCCCAGCCCCACAGAACCCAGCACAGAGGCCCCAGAGCCCCCCAAAGAGCCTCTCCTGGGGGAACTGACGGTGACAGGATCCTCCCCGGACTCGCTGAGCCTCTCCTGGACCGTCCCCCAGGGCCGCTTCAACTCCTTCACCGTCCAGTACAAGGATAAGGATGGGCGGCCCCAGGTGGTGCGTGTTGGGGGCAAAGAGAGTGAGGTGACCATTGAGGGCCTGGAGCCCGGCAGCAGGTACAAGATGCACCTGTATGGCCTGCACGGGGGGCGGCGTGTGGGCCCCGTGTCCACCGTGGGCATGACTGGTAAGTGAATTTGGGGGAGTGGGATGCAGGGTGGGGAAGCCAGGTCCTGGAAGAGTTTCCCTTTATTACCATCTTTGTGAAAACATAAATATTCTAGACAGCACTTCTTCTTTAGGACATCAGATGGCCTGGGGATCTTGTTAAAGGGCAGATTCACATTTGGGCTGGGGCCAGAGATTCTGCATTTCTAAAATCTTCCATGAGGGACTTCCTTGGTGGTCCGGTGGTTAAGAATCTGTCTTCCAATGCAAGGGACGCAGGTTCAATCCCTGGTTGGGGAACTAAGATCCCACATGCCACAGGGCAACTAAGCCCACGCGCTGCAACTACCGAGCACACGAGCCACAACTAGAGAGCTCGCGTGCCACAACTACTGAGGCCATGCACCACAACTAGAGAGAGAAGCCCGTGTGCCACAATGAAAGATGCCACATGCCACAACAAGATCCCACGTGCCAGAGCTAAGACCCGATGCAGCCAAAAAAAAAAAAGCAAATAGGGGCTTCCCTGGTGGCGCAGTGGCTGAGAGTCCGCCTGCCGATGCAGGGGACACGGGTTCGTGCCCTGGTCCGGGAGGATCCCGCATGCCGCGGAGCGGCTGGGCCCGTGAGCCATGGCCGCTGAGCCTGCGCGTCCGGAGCCTGTGCTCCGCAACGGGAGAGGCCACAACAGTGAGAGGCCCACGTACCGCAAAAAAAAAAAAAAAAAGCAAATAAAATCCTCCACGATGCTGCTGCTGCTGGTCCAAGGACCACACTTTGCTAAAACTCCTCACAGCAAAGGAACTGGACACTTCCTTAGAATCTATTGAACAGAATCATACTTGCATCCCTGAGTCCTCTCAGAGGCTCAGCCTCTGTGTAGTTGACTGGAGGCTGTGGAGGAAGACAGAGCATGCTCAGAATGCAGTGTCTTGACTGAAACGCCCCCTAGCCTCATCGTTTGGATATTAACAGACTTATGACGCCTATGGTTCAACAAAGATGTGGGTGGCCTGAGCCAAGTACTGAGGAAGTTCACTGAGAGAAACCTTGGATACGGCGGAGAAACCAGTTCTTAACCTTTGGGGCTCACAGACAGGCTGTGAACCAGCAAATGGAGCAAAGGGGGATGTGTATATGACAGGAAGCCCCGCGGCCAGACCAAGACTGGGCAGCGATGCCTACGCCCACCTGCCTGCCCACGGGTTCCCACGGGACAGCTGAGACCTGAGGTCGGGCAGGCGTTGCTTGGTGACACCTAGAGATAAGATGAAGGGTGCATCAGATCAACATCACAGCTGGTACAAAGCCTGGAAACTAGGAACATCACGGCACATGAGAGGATTTTGTGCAAAATCCTCTGAGTGGAGGAGATAGTCTTGCGATGGGGGTGGAGAGGTAGGAAGAGATAGGGGTGGAGAGCTCAGGAAGCCAGGGGTTTCTCCAGGGGATAAAGAGGGTTGCTGCACAGTTTTAAGCTGAGACTGACACCATCAGATGTGCATCTAAGGGCTCATTCTGGCTTCCTGTGAAGAACAGATGGAGGAGGGGGGCAGAGAGACCCATGGGGAGGTGATAACCCAGGTGACAGGTAAGGGCGGCCCAGACAGGGACGGTGGGGCTGCAGGTGTGGGGAGTGAGGAGACACAGGAGGAACTTGGGAGAGAGAATTGGACGCTCTGAATCTGATGGCAGCTGGGGACAGGAACAGATCCAGGAAGACTCCAGGTTTCTGACTGGAGAAGTGGGGCAGGGGTTCTGAGCTGTTTGGGAGGCAAGACATTAGCCAAAGGCAGTAAGATGCCAACGAGACCCCAGTGGAGGGAGGCCCAGAGCACAGTGGCCATGTGAGCCTGTGTCCTAGGAGGGGTGCTGGTAGGTAGGGGGTGAGGGCAGGACAGATGAGGGTAAGGTGACAGGAAGGCCGATATAGGGAGCAGAAAGAATAAGAGTTAGAGCTACTGTGGACACATCCTGTTCCTTATTATTTTAATTTTGTAATACACCACTTTATATGCTGAACTGAGGACTGAGGAGACCTCACCTGTCTTGTATGTCTCTGTCCAGATCCAGACAACAAAGCCATGACCACACAAGCCCCGTCCACTGCGCCCCCCGAGCCGCCCGTCAAGCCGCACCTGGGGGAGCTGGCAGTGACAGGCGCCACCCCCGAATCCCTGAGCCTCTCCTGGACCATCCCCGAGGGCCAGTTTGACCACTTCCTGATCCAGTACAAGAATGGGGACGGGCAGCCCAAGGTAGTGAGGGTGCCAGGGCACCAGGATGGGGTCACCATCTCGGGCCTGGAGCCAGACCACAAGTACAAGATGAACCTGTACGGCTTCCATGACAGCCAGCGCGTGGGCCCCGTCTCTGTCATCGGGGTGACAAGTGAGTGGATGATGGAAGCCCCAGGGTGGGACCTCGTGGGAAGATCACCCTCTCTCAGGTGATGGGTGAGTGGGGTGCAGGAGGCCCCTCTACTCGAGGCTGAGCCATGGTGCCCTGTGTGCCTCCTCCAGGCTCCCTGAGGACCAGTGTGTCCCCCTGGGCAGGGAAGGGCCTCTGTGAGCCATGCTGGTGGCTGCCCTGGTCCCCCACAGCTGACCCCGGAGGCTCCAGGCATGTTTATGAGATGTCAGCTGAACAGGACCACCCAGCCCCAAGGATGGGCTTCTCTGAACTGACTTCAGGGCCCGGAGCTGGGGCCAAGCCTTGGGAGGAGACCCAAGGACATCTCCTGGGACCCTGCCTCACCCTCTCTGTGTCTCTCCTCAGCTGCAGAGGAAGACACCCCCAGCCCCACAGAACCCAGCACAGAGGCCTCGGAGGCCCCCGAGGAGCCCCTCCTGGGGGAGCTAACGGTGACAGGATCCTCCCCGGACTCGCTGAGCCTCTCCTGGACCGTCCCCCAGGGCCACTTCGACTCCTTCACCGTCCAGTACAAGGGCAGGGACGGGCCCCAGGTGGTGCGTGTCGGGGGCGAGGAGAGTGAGGTGACCGCTGGGGGCCTGGAGCCCGGGCGCAAGTACAAGATGCACCTGTACGGCCTGCACGGGGGCCGGCGTGTGGGCCCCGTGTCCACCGTGGGCGTGACCGGTGAGTGAGGGAGCAGGCCCTGACTCCCAGGTTTCCCTCTGTTGCTCTCTTGTTTCCCCCTTTGGATCTCAGCATTCCTCACAGATGGGCCTCTGGGTCCCTTTCTTTTCTCACGTGGTGCTGACGATCCCGCCTCATCCTTGAATTGAGTGACGGCTGATGGACAGTGTGTTCAGGGCAGCTGGGCAAGTAGCCTGTGCCTCATACGTTTCAGCTTTCTTCCTGTCTTCTTGATCTGGCAGCTCAAGCTCGCTCAGTTGTTCACGTGTGGCTTCCTCAGTCTCCCTAACCAAGCATTTTAGTGGCTCGGAGCGTGGCTACAGAATCAGGTTCTCTAGGTTTGAATCCTGCTCTAAGACACTGTGTGATTTTCAAATGTTTCTTAACCTCTCTGTGCCGCAGATGCCTGTCAAATGAGGGTGATAAGGATAAAAGCATCTACTTCATCTGTTGTGTGAGGATTAAGTGTACTGTTTGTGAACTGCTTACAGCAATGCCTGGGACGTGTTAAGCCGTTAGAAGAGTTTGCTACAAATGTTCCTTTCATAGCCAGGGAACAGCCCTCCCTCTCTGGCCCAGGGTCCTGCCATTGACCACAGCCGCCTCTGCTCTGTTCCAGCCTCCCTGAACACAGAGCCCTCCGTGGCACCCCGCCTGGGGGAGCTGGCTGTGGCAGCCGTGACCTCAGACACAGTGCACCTGTCCTGGACAGTGGACCAGGGCCCCTTCGACTCCTTCCTGGTCCGATACAAGGATGTGCAGGGGCAGCCCCAGGCAGTGCCCGTGGGTGGCCACCTCCGAGAGGTCTCGGTTTCGGGTCTGGCCCCGGGCCACAAGTACAAGTTCCTACTCTTCGGACTCCAGGATGAGAAACAACACGGTCCCGTCTCTGCAGACGCAAAGACCCGTGAGTGAGGGCTGGAGGCCGCCTTTAACCTGGAGCCCCCTGCCCATCCTCCACTCCCCTGTGGAATTTCACGTTTCTGTGCTCCACACTCCAAACCCATTTATTTACTGGGTCCAGTGAAATCCAGGTCCTGAGTACCCCCGTTACCCCCTCATTCCCATCCTACTCCTCCTACATCCCAAGGGACACGTGCTTTCTTGCCTGCCTCCTCTTTTATCCCTACTCCTCTGTCTTCCCTCTTCCTGACATGTGACCTGGTCACCCCCTCCCAGCACCCAGAACCAGCTCCCAGAGCCCTAGCGCCCCGAGGAGGCTCTGTCGACTTCATTTCTGTCACGTTCCATGCACCTCTCTCTTTTCCAGTCCCAGACACTAAACCTTCTCTCCGCCTGGGGGAGCTGACAGTGACGGACGTGACCCCAGACTCCATGGGCCTCTCCTGGACGGTCCCCGAGGGCGAATTTGACTCCTTCGTGCTTCAGTACAAGGACAGGGACGGGCAGCCCCACGTGGTGCCTGTGGCCTCAGACCAGCGCGAGATCACCATCCCCGGCCTGGAGCCCAATAGCAAATACAAGTTTCTGCTCTATGGGCTGGGAGGCAGGAAACGACTGGGCCCCATCTCTGCTGAAGGCAGCACGGGTGAGCCCTGGCCCTGCCTCCACCCACTCCCCGCGCACCCCCCCCCCGCCTTTTTCCAGAGCTTCCTTTCATCTGAGCCCCCAGAGTTGGCCCCGGGGCCTGCCCGCAAAGTTTATTCTCCTCCCTTCAGCCTTGGCATGACAATCCTAACACGAAAGGCAAATATTTATTGAGTCCCTGCTGAATGCCAGGCACTGTTCCAAGCATTTATTTCCTTCATTCACTGATTAACAGTATAATAAGAAGAACTCAGACTTTGGAGCCAAGCAGGCCTGTGTTCAAATTCTGACTGCCAGCTGTGTGGCCTTCAACAGGCCACTTCTTTTCCTTGAACCTCAGTTTCCACACCTGCATGACGGTTATGACTAAACTCTGCTGGGGTTCAATAAATGTTCACATCTTCCTCCCTTCATTCCAGCCCTATGGCAAGAAGTGGAAAATATGGGAGGGTTTGGCTGCAAAAAGACTATGGAAAAATCTGGTGTCTTGTGCCCAGTACTCAGCCCCCGAGGAAGGGATGGAGGTGGGTCACTGACCCTTACCCCACCTCCAGGACCATAAGTCACCCTGGCCAGACAAGGATGGGGCGCACAGCCAGCTGGGGCCTGGGGCTCTCAGGCTCCGTAATTCTCTTCCCCAGACCTTCATTCTGGAGACTGGATACAGGCTTCTCCAACCCCCATCAGTCAGTACCCACACCCACCTAGACAAGTCTCTTTTGTGCTCTGCTCTGCCCTTTGTCCACTCAGCTCTGCCCCTGGCTTCTCCCCCTGCCCGACCCAGCCGCCCTGGTCTAGTGCTGTGAGTGCAGAGCTGGGGAAGCAGGTGGAAAGGCGGGCCCAGGCTGATGGTGAGTGAGGGTGAGTTTATGCCTGGGCAATGGGAGCCCGTGAGCTTGGCTGGCTGTCCCGCCCAGCTCTAACTATTTGGCGGCATCTCCCTGACAACCCAGACACCCTCTGGGAGCCTTTCTCAGCTCTGGCCACACTCCTGCTCTGGGGGACTGGGGGTCAGAGGGAAACTGAGGCCCTTCCTGCAATCCCAGCCGCAGCTCTCTCATGAGGTGCTCTTTTATGCATTTTCTGCACGCTGATCTCAGAGTGGGGGAGTGGGGGCAGGAAGGAGTCTGGGCAGCGGCCTCCAGAGGAGGAAACTGGGCTCCTTCGTACAAGGCAGGGCTGCAGCAGCCTGCCTGTCTCCCCAGGTGGCTGACCCTCCCTCCCCCCAGAAGCTGCCGGGGCTGAGGTAAAGGCAGCTCTTAACTAGGTTTTCTCCCTCGCCCCCGCTCTCCCTACAGCTCCCCTGAAGAAGGAGCGGCAGCGCCCACCCCGCCTGGGGGAGCTGACAGTGACAGATGAGACCTCGGATTCTCTGCGCCTCTTGTGGACAGTGGCCCAGGGCCCCTTTGACTCCTTTGTGGTCCAGTACAGGGACACAGATGGGCAGCCCTCGGCGGTGCCTGTGGCCGCAGACCAGAGGGAGGTCACCATAGAGGGCCTGGAGCCTGGCAGGAAATACAAGTTTCTGCTCTATGGGCTCCTCAGAGGACAGCACCTGGGCCCCGTCTCTGTCCTGGGAATGACAGGTGAGCAGGAGGCTGTCCTGCTTGGTCCTAGCCAGCTGGCCTGAGTGGGTGTCCTCACACCTCTGTGCTGAAGGCCTGGCACGAGTGGGCGAGGTAGAGCGGTAAGGGGGCCCTGCACGGGGCTCAGGGGAGGAAGAGCCTCGGAACCAGCGTGATCGAGGGGTCAGTCCGAAGCAGGAGCCAGGACAGGTGGCAAGGCAAAGCCCTGGCAGTGGTCCCTAATCTGCGACCCCCACCCAGCCCCAGTGCTGCCAGCTGCTCCCCATTACTCTACTGGGGCGGCTCTTACTTCCTGGCACGCTGGCCTTGCCCAGATGAGGGCAAACCCCCTCCCGTGGATGAGTCAGGAGCATTTTCTCAAATGGAAAATTACTGGAAAACAAAGCAGGCCAGGGTCATAGAAACCAACAGGAGTGGCTGCACTGATGGAGTTCCCCTCCCAGATTTCCTAACACCCACCTCAAATCAGCCTGCTGGTGGCGGGGCCGACCTGGCTGGCGGGATGCACCCTTCGAGTTCACCAGCCAGTTCCATCCTCAGCTCTTCTCGGCAGGGAGGACCACGTGCCCTGAGCTCAGGGAGGGACTGAGTTAGTCCTGCCTCAAGCCATGGCACCAGGCGCCCTGGCAGGTTGGGGAGGGAACAGGGCCTGCGCAGACATCTAGAGTGGGGCGCGCTCAAACATCAGGGTGAAGACGGAGAAAGCAAGCACCGGATTCAAACAGCAAAGGAGCCCCACAGAGAGGTCATGGGGCCACTGGGCTGGCACTCAAGAGAGGCCGAGGGGTGGCAGGAGTCAGTGCCCAAGCAGAGTTGTGGCAGATTCAAGAGAAGGAAGATGCTAGGAGAGCCTCAGTCCCTGTCTTCTCTCCACGCTGCCGTGGCCGGGACCGTGAGGTCCCCTGCCTCGGCCAGCCCCGATCACCTCTCTGGAGGGTGAGATGGAGTGGGAGGGCCCCGCCCCCCCCCCCAGCCCCGCTCAGCTTCTTTCTGGGCTTCTCCCACGCAGCCCCAGAAGAGGACATGCCAGCACCCTCGCACCTGGCCACGGAGGCCCCCGAGCCCTCTGAAGGGCCCCGCCTAGGGGCACTGGCAGTGAAGGACGTGTCCCCGGACTCCCTGCGCCTCTCATGGAGCGTGGCCCAGGGCCCCTTTGACTCCTTCGTGGTCCAGTATCAGAGCACAGGTGGGGAGCCCCAGGCCTTGCTCGTGGGTGGCGACCAGAACAAGGTCGTCGTGTCAGGCCTGGAGCCCAGCACCTCCTACAAGTTCTTCCTCTACGGCTTGCGTGAAGGGAAGCGCCTGGGGCCCGTCTCAGCCGAGGGCACCACAGGTACCGTCAGGGTAGGGCCTGGCCTTGCCCGCCTCTGGTCTGGGACTGAAGAGGCGAAAGGGGGCACCCAGAAGCGGTGACCATGGGGAAGGAACACCGCGAGGGCGCCACAGAGGGAGGAAGGGGCGCGTGCACGGCCTTCGGCTCCACACGTACATGTCGTCATTATGTCCGACCCGTGGATGCCAGCCCCTCGTTAGCTCCATTTTGCAGATGAGGAAATGAGCGCCAGGGTGGGGTGGTGGAAGGGATCTAGCACCAGGTCGCCTGGCTGGTGTGCTTCAGTCTCCAAAGCCTTCTTTCCCACCCACTCTGCAGGGCCAGCTCCTGCTGGGCAGACCCCCGGAGAGCCAGGGCCCCGCCTGTCCCACCTGTCGGTGACTGATGTCACCACCAATTCGCTGCGGCTCAGCTGGGAGGCCCCACCCGAGGCCTTTGACTCCTTCCTGCTCCGCTTTGGGGTCCCGTCACTGAGCACCCTGGAGCTGCATCCACGTCCCCCGCTGCAGCGGGAGCTGACGGTGCCAGGGACACGGCGCTCGGCCATGCTCTGGGACCTGAGTCCAGGGACCCTGTACACCCTTACGCTGTATGGGCTGCGCGGGCCTCACAAGGCCGACGGCATCCAGGGCACAGCCCGGACCCTCAGCCCAGGTAAGGCCCCATGCTGGGCACATACACATGCTGCCCCAAAGCAGGGGGTCTCTGTACTCCCTAGGGTGGCACCTAGTGCCTCAGCCAGAGGGGAAGTTGGTGAGTGGCGACGAGCTTGGAGTCTGCGGAGCGGCTTCCATCTCTAGGCCTAGAGGAAAGGCGGGGTGGTGAGCACATGCGGAGGCCGTGGGGCCCAGGGAGAAGAAGGAGGCTGGGAAGCCCGGGGCAGGAGCCTCCCTGCCCTCTGCCCTCATCATGATTCCTTGGCACATCTGTCCCGTCAGCTCTGGAGCGCCCCCGTGACCTCCAGTTCAGCGAGATCGGGGAGACGTCAGCCAAGGTCAGCTGGATGCCCCCGCCGTCCAGAGTGGACAGCTTCAAAGTCTCCTACCAGCTGGCAGATGGAGGTGACACCCTCTTGCCCGTGTGTCACTTGCCCCATTCCTCCTGCGCCCTGCGCTCTGCCCACCCTGCAGCTCCTCCTTGCTTCCCTGGCCGCCTCCCCAGCCCAGTGTGTTTTCAGGGGAGCCACAGAGTGTTCAGGTGGATGGCCGAGCCCGGACCCAGAAACTCGAGGGGCTCGTCCCAGGCGCTCGCTACGACGTGACCGTGGTCTCCGTCCGTGGCTTTGAGGAGAGTGAGCCTCTCACAGGCTTCCTTACCACAGGTGAGACAGTCCGGGCCCCGGGCAGGAAGTAGCGGGAGAAAATGCGGGCACGGGTGGGAGTTGAGAGTGAACGGGGAAAGGGAAAGGGGATGTTGGAGGCGCCAATGGCAGACGAGAGGTCCAGCAGAGTTTGGGAAGGCGAGGAGTGGGGAGAGCAGCAGGGAACAGCTCTGGGCCCCCTCCCTCCTCCCAGTTCCTGACGGCCCCACCCAGCTGCGTGCACTGAACTTGACGGAAGGATCCGCCCTGCTGCTCTGGCAGCCCCCCCAGGCCCCGGTGGATACCTATGACATCAAGGTCACAGCCCCAGGAGGTGAGCAGGGCTGAGGCCTCTGGAGGGGACTGGTCAGGGTGGGAGAGCAGAGGGCAGGCTGGGCTCCGGCAGGGCAGCCGCTGATGCCGCACCCGCCCTCCCAGCCCCCTCGCTACAGGACTCAGCCCCTGGCAACGCCGTGGACTACCCCCTGCAAGGCCTTGTGCTCCACACCAACTACACGGCGACCCTGCATGGCCTTCGGGGCCCCAACCTCACCTCCCCAGCCAGCATCACCTTCACCACAGGTACGGTCTGTGAGGTGCTTTGGGGGGCAGGGAAGGAGTGAGAGCGCCAGGATGGGCCTCATCTCCATCTTCTCTTCCTCCCCCTCCCAGGGTTGGAGGCCCCCCAGGACTTGGAGGCCAAGGAGGTGACCCCCCGCACAGCCCTGCTCACTTGGACCACACCCCAAGTCCCCCCAACTGGCTACCTGCTCAGCTTCAACACCCCTGGTGGACAGACCCAGGTGCCCTCACCCCTGCCACTCTGGCCAGCTCCCCCCCTGGGCTCCAGTCCGGGAAGTGCTGCCTCTGCCTCCCGGGTGGGGCCCACCTCTCTCTCCCCTGACCTGCCCCTTGTCTGTTCCACAGGAGATCCTGCTCCCAGGAGAGGTCACCTCTCATCAGCTTCACGGCCTCTTTCCCTCCACCCTCTATAGCGCGTGGCTCCGGGCCATGTGGGACCGCAGCTTCACTCCCCCCGTGTCCACTTCCTTCACCACTGGTACTCAGGCGCTGGGACCCGAGGTTGGGGCTGAGTGTGTAGTGGGCGTCTAGAATCTGGAAGAAGGACTGGACCCTCACTCTCCTCTCCCCAGGTGGACTTCGGATCCCCTTCCCCCGGGACTGTGGGGAGGAGATGCAGAACGGGGTCAGCACCTCAAGGACCACCACCATCTTCCTCAACGGCAACCGCGAGCGGCCCTTGAACGTCTTTTGTGACATGGAGACCGATGGGGGTGGCTGGCTGGTGGGTGGCAGTCAGAAGCCCAGGGGTCTGCACAGGGCAGGGTGGCTGTGCCCGGGGCCATAGGCTGATGGTGCCCCCACCTGCTTCCAGGTGTTCCAGCGCCGCATGGATGGAAAAACTGACTTCTGGAGAGACTGGGAGGACTATGCCCGTGGCTTTGGGAACATCTCCGAGGAGTTCTGGCTGGGTTAGTGCCTCATAGGGATTGCGGGACCAGGGAAGGGATGGGGGCCCTGTGGACACAAGGACCCCGATGAGCACACATTCCCCACCCCCAGGCAACGACGCCCTGCACAGCCTGACCAAAGCCGGCGACTACTCCTTGCGTGTGGACCTGCGGGATGGGGACGAGGCCGTGTTTGCCCAGTACGACTCCTTCCAAGTAGACTCGGCCGATGAGTACTACCGCCTCCACCTGGAAGGCTACCACGGCACTGCAGGTGAGGGGTGGGCCTGGGGGTGGGGGGCAGGGACGGGGTGGGAATGGGGAGGAGAGGCCCTCACTGCGCCTTCCACGCCCTGCCCAGGGGACTCCATGAGCTACCACAGCGGCAGTGTCTTCTCTGCCCGTGACCGAGACCCCAACAACTTGCTCATCTCCTGTGCCGTCTCTTACCGAGGGGCCTGGTGGTATAAGAACTGCCACTATGCCAACCTCAACGGGCTCTACGGGAGCACAGTGGACCACCAGGTGAGAGGTCCAGGAGGCAGCACGGAGCGGGGGCTCAGCCCACCTGGGTGTTTGTGACGCACAGTGTGACAAGACAAGTTACTGAGCCGCTCAGCGCCCCAGGGCCCTTGTCTGTGAAATGGAACAGTAATGCCAGTCTCTGCAAGTTTTCTCGAGGAGATGATTTATTGGATGTAAAGGGACAGCTCAGGATTCAGCCTCAGTCCTTTGTAATTGAGGGTTTAAGAAGGATAAAGGGAGGGAGGATCCTTGATGGATTTGTGGGAACCATCTCGCCAGAGGGGAGCAGAGGTGGGAGCAGATGGGATGTCAGGCTTTGACTCTCTCTCTCGACAACCCCTTCCCAGGGAGTGAGCTGGTACTACTGGAAGGGCTTTGACTTCTCCGTGCCCTTCACGGAAATGAAGCTGAGACCAAGAAGCTACCGGCCCCCGGGCAGGGGAGGCTGAGCCGCTGCTCACCCCTCCAGCGCCCTACTATGACTGCCGAGCACTGAGGGGTTGCGCTCAGAGAAGAGCCGAGGGCCACCTTCACCATCCAAACACCGGAGGAAGCCTTCTCCACCCGCGATCTCACAGCACCATGTTTACAGGGGGGAGGGAAGGGGTTTGTACGGGAGCAATAAAAGGAGAAACCGAGGCCAGTGAGTCCGGGCTCCGTCACTGGTCATTGGCGCTCGCGCACGCCCCGGCCTCCGCCGCCCCGGGGCTGCAGCCGCACCTGGAAAGGCTGAATCTTGAGGTTGACGCCGCAGTAGGGATGGGGCTGCAGCGAGGGCAGGGCGCCCGCGGGCGACAGCAGCGTGAAGGCCTGCAGCAGTTGCCCCAGCACCACGAAGAGCTCGAGGCGCGCCAGCGGCTCGCCCAGGCACACGCGCGCCCCGCAGCCAAAGGCCAGCGCGCTGGGGTTCGCGCCCGCGTCCAGGAAGCGGTCTGCGGGCGGAAGGACGGACCTGCAGTTCAGCGGCCGCCTGCACTCGGCCTCCGCCGCCCCCGCGCCGCGGGCACCCGCCCCGCCACGCACCGGGCCGGAACTCGTGCGGCCGCTCCCACACGGTCTCGTCCAGGTGGGCACCTTGGAGGTTGGGGATGACAACCATGCCCTCGGGGATGTCGTAGCCAAAGATGCTGAGGGGTAGGGTTAAGTTAGAGGCCCGCCAGGACCCCGCTGGGGCCTTTGCCACTCGGCCCTCCCCCCTCGGGAGTCACCTGCTAGCCCGCGTGGCGCGGTGCGGCAAGGCCAGGGGCACGACGGGCCGCAGGCGCAGCACCTCAGCGATGGTGGCGTTGAGCAAGGGCAGCCGAGCGCGGTCCTTGTATGGGACTCGGGAGCCCGAGGCTCCGGGGCCCAGCTCGCGATCCAACTCCTCCTGCAGTCGCCGCTGAATCTGGGAAAGTGGGGCAAGCCCGAGGTCCGGGGCCCAAGCCCTGCCGCTGGCCGACACACGGCTGCCCAGCCTCCCACCACTCCCTGGAGCAGCTCACCGGAGACTCTGTGCCAAGTAGGAGAACCCCCTCCCAGCCCGCCCCAGACTCACTCCCCCCCAACCCCCCTCCCAACACAGCCCGCGGCGGGTTCAGCGAGCTGGGTTCCCGCTGCCCTGGCCAAGCTGCCAGGAAGGAGCCTTTCGCCTGCCTCCAGGGCGTACCTCAGGGTGGTGAAGCAGGAACGCCACAGCCCAGGAAAGGGTGTTTGCTGTGGTCTCAGTGCCACCGATGAAAAGGTCCACCACGGACATATGCACGTGCCCTTCAAGGAGCTGCCCGGGGCCCTCTTCCACTCTTTGCTTCCCCATCCCCTGGAGCATGTAGTCCGTCATGTCCCTCCACTGGCCCGCCACCATGCTCTCCTGGAGAGGGGAGGAGGAGCCAGCCTGAGTGCCTGGCTTCGGGGGGCGGGGGGCAGTGTTCAGCAGGGGGCAGCAGGTCCAGGACTGGTGGGGCGCCAAAGAAGCTGCCTAGCTCTGGGGCAGTAGCATCACTGCTGTGAGCTGAGGAGGAGCCCGGTGCACGCACGGTTCCCACCTTGTGCTGCCTCAGCTGCTTCTCTACAATGTGGTCCCTGTTCTCCATGGCCTGCTTCAGCCTCCGGAGCCCGGGGTTGGGGAAGAACTGGGGCAGACAGCAAGAGAGCTTAGCCGCTGGGAAGGGAGCCTCTGCCCACCTCCGCCCTGTCTCCCAGGACCAGGTGTGTCGGGGCTTCACCTCCTCACCCTGAGAAAGGGAACCATGTCCAAAATTTGGATGGACCAGTGATCCCAGGTTTTCATCAAGTCCTGGACACAGTCGTGAAAGGCATGTACTAAGGTGTCCTCCTGCCAGAAAAGGAGGGAATCCTTTCGGTTCAGGACCAGGAGAGGGTACGGGAGGGGCTGGGCGGGGGGTGGGGCCCAAGCCTATGTGAGGGCAAGAGAACCTTGACCTTGTGTCCAAAGGTGAGGTAACAGATGATGCTGCAGGTGAGGAGAGAGAATTCCTTCTGGATGGTCACGGGGGCACCTGCCCGGGCTTTCATGCGCTGAGGAGAAGCAGCATGAACTAAATAGGGAGGCTGCCGGGAGGGGTGAAGCTGACCTGGGCCAACTGTGGGAGTCGAGCCTCACCTCACAGAACTCCTGGGTCAGCTGCTCCACCCGGGGCTCCATGGAGCTGCGGACGCCCAGCAGCAGGGCTGAGCGCGTGAGTTTCTTGTGGGCCTTCCAGAGCAGGGAGTAGTCCCCCAGTGAGATGTCCTGGCAGTGCTGAGATACCAGCTGGTCTGTGAGTAGGGGTTGGGGGCAGGGGGTCGAACTGACCAAGGAAGCCACGGGCCTGACCTTCCCTGCCTCCCATAGCCCCTGCTTCTTCCATCAAGAAATGCCCCCCACCCCTTACAGGATGGTATCTGGGGTCTGCCGGCAAAGTCCACCCACTTCCTGATCAGGGCCTCCTCAATGGTCCTCTTGGAGTTCAGCACCACCACATCTGGGGGAGAGGAAAAGCAGGGTGTCAGCAGGGAGAGGGCCCCACCTCCACACCGCTGTGGGGTGAGGGAGGGAGCAGATGCTCACCTTGCAGCCCGAGGCGGAGCCTGTAGATGGGCCCGAGTTTCTGAGTCAGGCCAAGCAGATAGACGGGGAGGTTGGGCTGCAGCAGGTGCAGGAAGCCGGGGACAAGAGGTGGGAGGTGGAGGCTCCTGAGCTTCCACTGGCCCCACAGCAGGCGAGTGCCGACTAGCAAGAGCAGCAGCAGCAGCAGCAGCAGCCCTACGAGTACCATGGCTGGAGATGCGGGCAGGGGCCCAAGCCTGGCCACTTGGAGCTCTTGAGACCTCCAGCCATCTGGCTACTTGGGCTGTTCTGAGGCCTCCCTTGACTCCTTCCCTCAGGTCCTTGCCCACTGTCCCGCCCACAAAATAGTATATTCCTGGAATGGCACCAACCCTCTTGGCCTTCGAAAATCCACATATCAAAGAGCAGGCCTTTTCCCATTCATCTATCAAGAAGAAAGGAAGGGAAACACAGCCCTGACCTTCTTCAGCAGCCAGAATCAGCTTTCCGCCTCCACATCAACCAGGCAAGAAAGAAAACACGTCCACTCTTGGGCCTGAGCCTCTCCGGATCGCCACCGCGCCCTCCAACCCTGCCACCTCGGACCAGCTTCTGCCACGGACTTTGTCTCAGAGAGAAAAATGAAAACCCCCGCCTAATACGCCCTCCCAGATTGCCTGAAGAACAAAAGGAGATGAAAGTGATCTGTGTGTTTTCCTTTTCACTTACAGATAGGGGAACCAGATGTCCTGGTTTGCCTGCGTTATCCCAGTTTATACCTGTAGTCCCAGTGTAATCACTAACAGCGCCTCATTTCACTCTCAAAAGTTGAAGATGAGCAAGTAAATGGTCCCTTAATTTGGAGCTCTTACCGTGTACCTAATGCTCTTTGGTTGCAAGTAAAAGACCCACTTGAGCTGGCTTGAGCCAAAATTAAGAATTGTTATACAAATACAGGGGTATCTCACGGAACCCAAGGGCAGGAAAGTAGAAGGGACCTCGCTGGCCTTGGAAGGCCAGGGATAGGGAACAAAGAAGCCCTAGAGACGGGGCTGCTCCCTCACTCTTTGCTCCTCCCACTCTGCCGTCAAGCTGCTTGTGCTTCCAGGTGCAGGCAGAACAGGACTGCCTTCTGGGTTAGAGTCCACAGATTACAGGTTTAGCACCAGGGCAAGTGGGGTTTCCCAGCATGAATGAACATGCCCCCCATAGATTCCAAAGTCCGCAGGAAGGAACTTGATAGCCACAGCTGGGATCAGGGGTCCAGCCCTATTCTGGGAGCCGTTGCCACAAGGGGTGGGGTCCTAGTGGACCAAGTAGGGCTATCAGGGGCCACTTTTATGGGTGAGGAGGCAGTTGAGGGGCTTAGGAGAGGTCATGCTAAAGAGGGGAGGTGGGGCTCCATGAGAGGTTGGGGCACCTAGGGGATGGGGTGAGGGCTGGCAGATGACCTGCGGTCCACGCATCCCCCAATTCCCCTCCCTGGCTCTGTGAACCGACCTCAGAGCTTTAACCAGAGCGAGGCTGTGCTACCAGAGAGCCTGAGTCGAGATTCCAGCTGTGCTACCCACTAGCTTGAAGAGTTAACTTCTGGGGGTCCCGATGGAGAGGCTCGGGCTCAGCCTGGATCCACGCCCAGGACTGGGAAGGAGAAAACATGGGCCTTCTGGGATTGGGCAGCAACAGCTGGCAACCTCCTCATAGCTGACAACTATAGCTGACTCTTTGGCTCTCATAGGTGGGTTTATGCCACCACCATGCTGACCAGCTTTTGGGAGAGATCTGATGGGCAATGACCAGGCCACGTAGACAACAGCCCTCGGAAGCCTCGGAAATACTGGGGAAGGTCAGAACTTCTCGAAGTTGCATGGAATAGGAGGGGATCCATTCAAAAGGAGAGTGACCTGGAATGCTGGCATGCCGGTGAGTGTCCCTTCATAAACTGACACCATTTACCTTGCCAGCTCCATCTTTTCCACACCACCTCCAAATCCAAATTCCAGACATGATGAATGACACGCCGTGCCCCCGAATGTGCTCTGTCCTGCCCCCAGCCTCTGGGTCTTTTATATGCTTTCTTCTACCTCAAATACCCTCATCTACCCCTACTCTCTTTGCTTGACTCCTCAGCCCTCAGAATCCCACTTAGATGTCACCTCCTCCAGGAAGCCTCCCCTGCCCACTTCTCACATTCCCCCAGACTGGGTCAGATGCCCAAACTGTGTGCCCCATAGGATCATGTAGCTCCCCGACATCACACCTTTCACAGAGGATGGGAGCCTGGCACAGGGCATGGCACGGAGTGAGAGTTCCACAGATTTCTGTTGAATGATTGAATGGCAGGCTGCTGAGCTGTCTCAGTTTTCATCAAAACTGATCTCAGCAAATTTCTCTAGATGAATTTCTAGGTCAGCCCTGCAGACCCAAGGGGTGCTGCCAAAGGGGGAGAGCTAGGCAGGCGGGTGGGGAGGGTTGACCCCAGTGGAACAGCAGTTGGCCTTTTGATGAAGACATCATCACATGTGAGGATTGCACAATTCTGGGAAAGTTACCTAATACCGCTGATAAAGGGATCAAGTGTCAAACGGCTTTCAACAGACCAGGTCTCAGCTACAAGCAAGACCCCAGAACTGCCAACTGCGTGAGGACAGACTGGGAGACGTGTAGCTGAATAGCTGCTCTCGAAGCAGAAGAGCTGAGGTGCTGGCTGAGCGCCAGCCCCGCCTGAGGCCACAGTGACGGGTTGTATGGGTGCGGGGAGCGCCCTGCAGGCACCGTGAAAGGGAGGCTCTGGTGTGGACACTGGATCCTCGGAGTGCAGGGTGATCTGCCTGGGGTGGTCACTATGAGGGACTGAGCTCCCAGGGGGTCATCTGGCGGGGCGGGGGGGGGATTCAGGCAGAGCTGGACACTGCAAGGGTCACCCAGGCTCTGAGAGCCTAAGATTATGCAAACCCTGGCCTGGGCGCCCCAGACCCTGGAAGGGGCCGCGGGGATGCCGGTCTCAGTGCTGGAGCTACACACTCACACTTTGCTGCCACAGGCCTTTATTGAGTCCCTGGTGCTGCCTGGGGCTGCGTGCCGGGGGCCGGGCGCGGCAGCGATCCAGGCGTGATCCTTCCCTGGCTCCGGTCCTCTGGGGAAGATGGGAGGGCAGCCCTCACACCTGGCAGCCCTGCATGCCGTACTCCTGGATGAAGCTTCGGAGCTGGGCACAGGCTGCCCGCTGGCGGGTGCTCTGACACAGGCGCTCCGAGGGCATCTCCTCGATCCAGCTGTTCGAGTCCAGCAGGTACTGGGGGCTGCAGGGGCCAAGGGGCAGGCAGCAGGGGTCAGGAGGATGGTCAGGTGGAAGAGCCCAAGGCACCTGGCTTCTGAGGGGACAGGGGATCCGTTCCCTCGTGAGGTGTGAGGAGAGCAAGAGACCGAGGGGCCCGGAGAACTCACTCTCCCTTGAGGTCATGGGTGGTCCCGTCCAGACCCATGATCAGATATTTTTTCCCAGGTTCCAAGTGAAGGCGGCAAGAGGCTCGAACCAGGAAGTTTCTGGTCTGACCAGCAGTGGCCTTGGTATCCTTGGCTGAGGGGAGAGCGTCCACAAGAGTCGTCAGAGGGGAAGAGAAGGGGCTGGACAGCGCTGGGGCCAGGGGCTTTGCGCCGAGCCTCTCATTTGACCCTCACCGCTCCCGACGGGGAGGTGCGGCTGCTTTCCTGTTTATGGACAAGCCCAGAACTTCTAAGAGGCCGAGGGGATTTGGGCTCAGAATGGCTGAATTCTCACTATCCCAGGCGCGAAGGCCCCAAAGCCAGAGCTCAGCTCTTCTGTATCCCTCCAGCCCCGCCCACTTATCTGTCTCCTCACTGAAGTGCAGGACTTGGATGATACTGGTCTCAAAGAGGCGGAAGGCAGCTCTGCTGTCTTCTCGGAGAACCTTAACCTGGAAGCCTGTGGGGGTTTAGGAGAAGGGAGGGAAGGTTAGTTAGCCCGAGGCTGAAGGGCTGTAAGTCAGTGCAGAGCAAAAAGGCTGCCCGTGGCCCGAGAGGAGCAGGCACAAGCAAGGAGACCCTGAGGGTGGCCCAGGGCCGGGCCGGGGCCCGGGCGGGAAGACTGACCGTAGTCCACTCGGGGAAAGTAGCAGGCGAACTTCATCCTGTAACCATCCATATCCTGCCGCCCCTTCTCCAGGGCCCGGCGCTGTCGAGGGCACTTGCCTGAAGTCGGGGGCCCAGATGAGCGAGTGCAGGCCCCAACCATGCCGCCTCCCCACCCCTGCCCCTGGGCCCTGGGTCTCACCTTCAGCACACTGGCAGACGTCACCAGAGCACAAAGTGGACAAGAGTTTGCTCTTAGTTGGTGCCCCGTAAAACACAGAACATTTGTGCTCTGGAGAAAAAGCAGACCGGGGCGTTAGGGCGCAGTCCCCCCTCTCTGCTCTCCAGTCCCATGGAGCCGCAGGACTTCCCTGCCACCCTTCCCTGCCACCTATCCCAAACCTCCCGAGTGTCCCCGGTGTGCTCACCAGGGTTGTAGTAGTCATACAGGACGGCGCTGGCTGGCTGCACCAGCCCCACGGCCACGTCCTGCACAGCTCCGAAGCCCACGCACTCCTGGGATGTGGGGACCTGGCGTGGGCGGGGGGAGGGCGGAGAGGTCAGGCACCCACCTCTGGGCCCTGCAGGCTGCTCTGATGTATTTCCTTGGCCTGTTCAGTTCCGGTTGATCTTATCGTCAGTGTCCTTCACAGTTTGTTACCTTCCAGCCTCCGGATTTCTAGAAACTGCTCCCCAAGGTCTCTGGTGACTTCACTGCCCACGTGGTGACCTCATCCCAGTCTCCAGAGCCCTGGGCCCCTCTGCAGAGTCTCAAATCATGGACACATTCTCCATGAAACGCTCCCTAAGCTCGGGGCTAGCTTCCGGACCAGCCCAGATTCTGACCTGGTCACTTCTGACATCCCTCTCCCTCCCCCCCAGAAGCACAGTGCCCAGCCCTGGCCCTTCCCCTCCCCTGCGCTCCCCTGTGGAGGTCTCACCACTCCCTGGCTCTCCCCAAACCCTTCAGACTGGCGATTCCCGAACCCAGCTTTCAGCCTTGCTCTTGCGCTGGGATTGTTGCAGGATGTGTTACATTCTCCAAACTCCCTCTGCCTGCCCTCCAAACCCACTCGGCCTCTGGACAGCCTCCCTTCACTGACACAGCGGAGGCCTGCCTCATCTGCCATAACCCGACAGCAGGTGCTCCCACGCGGCCCAGCCATTCATGTCCAGGCCCAGAGCCCTCTCTTCGTGCCCACGCTGGTCCAGTCCAGCCTGGCATCCCGCAGGTTTCCCTCCTAAGCTGCGTGGTCAGCAACCCGACTTGCAATCCTCCTGGCTCCTCATTTTCCATTGTGTCCAACCAGACTCCTCTGCCTGGCTTCTCAAGCTAATAGGGTCTGTCCCCTCTGCACACACAGGGCAGGAGGGTCTCCCCTGACCACAAACACTTGGCTAATGGTATCACAGCATTAACACGCCTTTTGCACATTTTCTCCAAGATGTTACAGGAAATGTTCAAAAACAACTTTTGAGGGCCGTCAGAGGGTTGATAACTTTGTGTTAGCCAGATAAGGCTGTGGAAAAACAAAAACAACTCGTCTAGGACCACCATCACTTTGAAAAACAGAATACACTTTAATATCAAAACAAAACAAACAAACACAAAAACCGGGAAGGGAGACAACAACAAAAAAACAAAAGCAGCCCCTCAAGTTGAATCAGCTCAGCTTTACAAAAGGCTCACCCCAAGCACTGGCACTGGCCCCCAAGCCACAAGTGGCTCAGCCCCTGCCCGCTGACAGGCAGCAGGGAGCCTCCCCGGCCTCTGCTCTGGCCACTCCTGTCCTGTCTCCCTGCTCACATCATGAGTTCTCTCTAAGCGCACTAGACGCTGGTACAGCTGCCTCCTGGGAAACCTCTTAACACGAGCTCAGAAAACCCGGTGCCGTATGTGCCCCCCTCTGTCACCCTCCTTGCTCACCGAGTCGAAGTACAGCAGGACGTGGGGCCCCTCGGTCTCAAAGTGACTCATGTAACGGTCAGAGAGGGAGGCCAACTGTGGGGAAAGGGAGCTGGTCACAGGGAGGTAGCCCTGGGCCCCCCTGCACTGAGGGGCTCAGCAGCTGGGGTGCTGCGGGGACGGCGCAGGGCTCTCGAGGGCACAGGGGCCTCTGGGTGTCTGGCCACACCTTCTCCAGGTCCGCCCGCAGGGCGTGGAATCCACTCAGGAGGGTGATGTCTGCAATGGCCATGCCCGACAGCCCCACCTTGCCATTCCGCCTGTGGAGACACATGCCCTGTCGTCCGGGTCGCCGTGTGTCAGGCTGTAGACACCCAGCCCCAGCCTTGGGCCAGCCCACAGCACCCCACTCAGCCAGTGCAACCCCCAGAGCTCACCAGATGCACACGGTGTACTGCACCCTGGATTCCTGCTCTTCAGCCACCTTGGGGGCCTCCCTTCTGCGGCGGCTCCTCCGGCCATCAAACAGCTGCAGGGGCGTCACGAGCTGGGAGTGGGCCCCCGGGTCATCCCTGGCCGGAAGGTCCTCGTACTCATAGTCCTCGTAGTCCTCGTTGGCTTCCACTGAGCGGGGACAGCACCGTGGCTCAGGCCTGGCACCAGCCCCGCAGGGACCCACGGCCTCTGACCCCAACACTCACTTGTGTACTGGACGTGGCCCACGACCGTCACTTCAATCTGAAGATCCTGGCAGGTCGTGTTCTTCACGTCCATGACATTGTAGGTATGAAGGACCTGGCTCAGCAAGGGGTGGGGGGAGGACACGGGACAGTTGGGGCCACAGAGCTCTCTCCAGAGCCACACCGAAGGGCACCTCCCTGGGCTAAGGGATCTGAGGCCTTCAGCCCCTTCTCATCCCCATCGCAGACCAGTCCAGGAATGCGAACGGGCCCAGGTGTTGGGTTAGACGGTGAGACAGAGTGGGGAGTGGGGGCCTGGCCTGGGGGTGAGCACGCTGGAATGGAAAGTTCAGGAAAGGCTTCCGACCGAGGCTTGAAGGAGGAGAATGAGTGTGTCACGTGGGACAAGCAGCAGGGGAAGCACATTCAAGGGCAGGAGACCTGTGTAGACGGGTGGATCTGGCTGGCTGGGGAGGTGGGCAGGGCTGGGGTGAAAGCAGAGGAGGAGTTACTGGGGTCATAAGGAGGGGCTGGGGCTGGGGGGGCACTAAGATGGCCCCCAGAGTGGCAGCTGGGCTCCTGTAGGGAAGGGACTCCATCAGCCAGATAAGGGGACCCAGGAGGAAGGAGGAGCTTGGGGCACAGCCACGTCTGAGGTGCTGTGGGACACAGGGGCCCAGAGCTCAGGGGAAAGGCTTGGGCTGAGGCATCGGGTGTGTTCAAGCATCAGCATCAGGGGGGTGAAGGGGACGACAGGCACCCAGAGAGGGTGGAGACCAGAGCGAGGGGGACCTGCCCAGGACGGAGCACAGGGAATGCTACCCCAGGTGTCTCTTCCTCCCTCCCCAGCCGTGAGGTCTGCCGGTAGGTCTCCCACTGAACAGCCCGGCTTCACCCTGCTGGGCCCGGGCGGGCAGTGCTGCCAGCTCTCACCTTCAAGGTTCCTTTGCTGTTTCCTCCCACCTTCACATTAATCTTGCTGCCCAAGGGAAACTTTTGGAAACAGAAAAGGGAAAGAGACGTCACAATGGCACCCTGTTGTTCCGACTTATCTCCTCCCTAAGAGCAACCCCACCTCCTCTCCCCAGCTTTCCACAACGTTTCACCTTCACCTGCATTATCTCACTGCCATCTCCTAAAAACCCCTGTCGGGTAGACTCTGCACGTTTCATTTTCAGATGAGAAAAATGAAGCGCAGAGGCTAGGTGACTTTCTACAGGTAGCAGAGCCAGTAAGTCTTCCCACAAAGGTATCAGAACCAGGTGCCGGGGGATTCTGCAGGGGTGGGGGACAGGGGGTGGCTTCTGGTCTGGCCGAGGCAGGCGCAGGTGTCCTGGCGACCCAGGGGAGGGAATGGTTCACCTGCAGCTCCTCCTCCAGCCCCTGAACTTCGTGGTTGGTCAGCTGCAGCACATGGGACGTGAGTCCACTGTGGCCCACGGAGCTGAGGGTCACGTTGAGCCCCTTCTCCTCGGTGGTGTGGGCCGCGATCCAGTATGCAGACAGGGCATCCAGGGCCATCACCGTGTCCTGCAGAGGATGGGCCAGGACTCAGGCACTTGGTCTCAGGACCACCCACCCCCAGAGCCACAGGGCAGCCCCTACCTGGGTGCTGCGGAATCCGCCTTGGAAGCTGCCCTGGCGGGTGAGCCAGGATGCAGCCTGGTCGGCCAACTCGCCCTTGCCCTCCCAAAGCAGCAGGTGTAGAAGGCCGTAGGCTGTGGTTTCAATCCACAGGGCCGGGGCCTGGGGCACGGGGTCTGCCGGGCTGTGAGGAGCCACGGTGGGTGACAGGACATTGCTCTGAGAACTGGGGACTGAGCCCCAGTACAGGTTATCTGGGAGTGAAAGGAGACCCACAGGTGAACAGGGGGAGGATCTTAGTTGCCTGGCCCTTTGACACTCCCCCGTCAGGCTCGCCTGATTCTACCCCAACCATCCCTGCTTATGCTCTGATCCCCTCCGGGTGTCCTCACTCATTCAGTTTCTCCCTTTGGACACAGGGGTCTCAAGGTTCTCCAAGCCCCAGGCTCACTGCCAAGGCCCCCTTACCGCCAGTCTCCTGGGCCATGGCCATGAGGTTGTTGTGGGCAACATCCCGCAGGTCCTCAGGAGCCTCAGTCAGCGACAGGGCGTAGGCCGTGATGGCGGCTGCGTGGGACCCCAGGAGCCCAGAACCTACTTTTGCCCCCAAGAAGGTGTTTGCCCTTGAGATGGAGTCTTCCTGGAAGAAAGTGGGGAGGAAGGTCTGCGGGCTGGACACCTGGATTCCTGAGGAGAAAGGGGATCAGCAAAGGGCACACACGTTGGGTGCCTTACCACTCTCTTCAACTGCTCTGAATTCTTGTCCGGGAAGACAGCCAGCCCATGATGAAGGGCGATGACCACAAAAGCTGTGAGCGCCACAGTCTCATCATTTCCCACTAAGCCCCCCTGGTTGAAGCGGGGAGAAAAGGAGACGTCGACCAGGAGGGGGAGGGGCAGGGAGCGCCTTCCCTCCTGTGCTCCGCGGCCCAGCCTCCCAGCCCTGTACCTGCATGTCCCTGTGAATAACTGGATGGGGGTCGTGGAATGACCCATCAGCCAGCTGCTGCAATAGCAGCCACTCGGCCGTCTCCTGCAGCTTTTCAGGTGAGCCGCCCACCTGTTCCTGGGCCAAACTCAGGATCTTCAGCACAAAGGCCGTGAGCCTAGAGGGGAGGAAGGGAGGGCTAGGAATAGGGACTGGTCCCTGTAGGCGACGTGGCCCCGCTCCCCCAGGCACCTGGTTATTTATTTACCCCCGCATAGTACCCACCTCTGCCCCACCAGCCCTGAAACCCAGAACCACTCTCTCAAGCTCACCAGGTGCTGCTGTCCCGCTTCAACCAGGCCCCATAGGAACCATCTGGTTTTCGAAACTCCTGGATCCGCGTGTAGCCTTGGAGAGGAGAGGCAGCTGCTCAGGGGACACTGACTCTCCCGCTACTTGTGCCGAGGCCACGCTCCCCTCTTCCACTGGCTACCCCCTCCCTTGCCCACTCTAGCCACCCAGGCTGCCCATCTTCCATTAATCGTCCTCTCCTGGCCCCCATTCCTGCTTCCCGCTGCACCCAGAACCTTTCTGGATCAGATCCACAGCGTGGTCCTTCATCTCGGGGGGCAGCATGCTCCACTGCTCTGTCTTGTCCAGGTAGCGGGAAGCAGCCAGTGTTGGAGCCAAGAGGACCATGGTTTGTTCCCCGCAGCCCTGGGGAAGCCTCAGGAGGGCGGCCATGCCTCCCGGTGACAAGGCCCCCTCAGAGCCCAAAGTGTCCAATGGATCTGAGGCTATAAGGGAGGGAGAGGGTTACGGATCAGAGAGCAGGGCTGGGGGCCCAGGGTCAGAGGGTCATGGAGTCATGGGATCAAACAGGGGTCCGCAGGTTTCACATGAATCCAAGGGTGGCCACTGGGAAGGGACCGGAGGACACTCCCACCTGTGACTCTAACAGAGCTCCTGAAATCTCCATCAGGGATAATATTGGGATCAGAGATGCCAGGAATTTCCAAGGTCCGGCCTCGGGGGTCTGGGGAGATGAGGGAAGTTGGCAGTCTGTCCTGCTGTCCATATCCCCTGCCCCCTATGACCCCCTTAGGACACTGATGGCTGGGCGTGGGTGTCACTCACCCAGGGGGTTGAGTTCATAGACAATCTCCTCCCTCTGAATGGCCCCTTCCTTCTGTCTCGGAGGAAACATAGCTGTGAGAGATCACACAGGCTAAAGCCTGCCCCTCCCAGCGCAGACTCCTCAGGACTTAGAGTTTGAACTTCAGGGACAGAGTTGGATCAGAATCGTAGGAGGTGCAAACAGACCAAAGCATTGGGTTTGGGTGCTAAGCCTCTGGCCTGGCCAGCAGGGAGGGTGCCAGAATGGGGGGTAAATCTGGGAGCCCGGGGACCTAGATTCAGAGGTGTTCCACTCACCTCAATTTGTAGGACCTTAGATACTGCGTCCCCCACAGGGAAATCCAAGGATCCTCGAGCCACCACTTTCAGGGACACAGCAGCGGCCGCTATGGGCACCACAGAGAAGCCAATGGGCCGGGCAGAGCCCGCAGGGACCAGCACCTGCTGGGCAAGCCCTCCGCCCCCAGCCAGGCACAGCCCCTCCACTGGGGACACGTGGACGCTCACCTGGGGGCAGGAAGACAGGAAGGGCCAGCCCAGTTAGGCTCCCCACCCTTCACCTGCCCCAGGCCCACCTCCACCAACACCGTGTGCTCAGCCCCCGAGGGGCCTCACGGTCATATCTGTATCCAGGTAGTTGTAGAGGACAGGCCGCAGCTCGAGCTGCTCAAAGCGGCGGACGGAGACGGGCAGGCGGAGGTGCATGTGGAATTCACGGAACACTCGGAGCTGGGCCGGGGTGGCCACACACAAGCCTGATGGAGAGAGGGGGCACATATGAGAGGCCTGCAGGCATCCCAGCCGCGGATCCCAGCAGTGAGGGCCGGGAGCTGCCCCAGCTCCCCCCGCCCCCGTCACCCCACCCCCGCCCGGCCCTGCTCTCTGGCCTCGTAGCCCTGGCGCATGGGGTGCAGACTTCTCCAGGTCTCTGCTCCTACTAAGAGCAAAGGACTAAGCAGGGAGCCTGGGTCAAGGGGGCATGGAAGAGGGAGGCCACCGGCCCAGGCAGGGTGACCGCACCTGTGCTTTTGGACAGGCTCACGCCATGGATTTCCCACGTGGTCAGAGAGTCCGGGAGCAGCTGTCTCAATCTGCGTGGTGGGAAAGGTGAGAAGCCCTGTCACATGCTGAGCCGCCCCAGACACAGCCCAGAGACAAGGCCGGGCCCACCACATGCCCTCACTGGGAGGAGTGGTCCACTGCTTCCACTTTCCAAAGCCAGTTCTCAGGGAAGAAGCTGCGCACAGGGATGTCATCCTCATCGATCAGGTCCTCCTCCTGCAGGAGCTCCTTGGCTAGGGACCACAGTGCAGGGCCATGAGGAGGGTGCCGTTCTGCCCCTCCAGGCGCCCCTGCCGCACCCCCAACCCCACTCAGCCCCTTACCTCGAGCAAGGCCCACCTGGCCCCTCGCCCGGGCCTTCTTGCGCAGGCCCTCAGCAAACTGGCAGCAGGACAGGAAGGGCCCCCGGCAGGCCGGCTGCTGCACACGGGCCACCCGCTGCTCACAGGTGCGCGCCATGGGCAGTCGCGTCAGCCCGTCCTGGCAGCAGCGCTTGGCTATGGGGGAAGCGTACTGGCCCACTGCAGGGCCAGGTGAGGGTGGGCACAAGGAAACAAAAACAAGACACACCTCTTCGCCCAGCCTGACCTCTACATACACAAGGACTCTGAGAGACTGGGAACTCAAGAGAAGCCAAAGGAGAGAGCCTCTGGCCCACCCACCTTCGACCCCAGAACTTGGATCTCTGGCCCCGACACCATATCCTGGCTCTCTCAGGAGCACAGGAGCCAAAAGGCAGACCCGCACCTGACCCGTGGGCCCAAGTGTGGAGAGCTTCACAGGCACCCACAACTCACGCTTCTCATGAATCTCCTTTTGGAAGTTAACATTTCTCTTTTTCCGGACCTTTGTCTCCTTGGGACATCTTAGACCTGGTAGAGAGCAGGACCGCAGCCAGCTGAGGGGTGCAGGGCCTCCCACCTCCCCTCCTTGCTCCCCTCTCCCGGTCCAGCCCTCCCCACCCCTCCTCTTCCTGTCTTACCCCCTCAGGCCCCTCATTCTTCTTCATCTTCCCACCACCCACTCCCCTTCCTCCTCTGTTCTCACTCTTTCTGACTGGGGTCAGTTGGTCTCCATCAGAAAAGGCCAGACCAGCTGCCTCGAATGTCTGAAGGGCACTGTCCCCACCCCCAGGACCACAGCCAAGGTCATAGCTGTTCATAGCTTCGAAGACCTGGAGAGAAAAGGCAGAGATGTTGCAGAGACAAGAGTGGCTGTAGGCACGATTGGCCACTCAGCTGCAGGTGAGAGGGCAGGGTACGGACAAGTACGAGAGACACAGAGAGTGGGGAAACAGAGGCCACGGGGGCCAAGGCTTCAGGGAGGGCTGGGATGGGTCCATGAGTGAGATCGACCTGCTGGCCCAGGGCCCAGGGCTCAGGGCAGCAGGAGGGTGAGCCATGGGCGGGAGGGAGGATTAGGGAGAGGGGCTTGACAAACCTTGACCATGTCGAGGGGTTTGTGGGACTTGCCGCCCACAGCATACAGAGCCATGTCCACGGCTCCCAGGGCCACCAGGGCTGGAGAATCTGTTCGCAGGTTGAGTTTTACAGTGTCCCCAGGACGATACTCCTTGCTACCATCCACGTTCAGCTCCAGCTGGCAGAGGCAGGAGGTGGGGGGCAGTCAGAGTAGGGAGAACTTCCTTTGGTCTTGTGCAACTTCAGTGTACCCCAAACTAAATCCACGCCCTGTTTGCAATCACCCTGTCTTCCTTCTCTCTTAACCCCCCCGGCATATACACACACCATCTCTCCCGATGCCAGTTACCTTGCCCTCACAGCCCCTAGCCTGGACGTCCACTCGCAGAGAGTTGGCCACGGGGACACCCCCATGATAGTAGAAGGCCACAACGTGGAAGGAGGGTGCCAGGTGATGGTCCACAAACACGGAGACAGAGGTCAGGTCCCTCCTGGGCTCTCGATGTACAGACACGATCTGGCCCCGGGATACGATCTGGGGCGAGAGCAGTGTCTTCTTCACTGCACATCCTCAGCCCTGAAGCCGCTACCCCACCCCAAGAGTTCTTTCCTGCCTGAGACCCTCCTGCACCCCTGTCCTCCTCTGCAACCCAGCTCATGCATACCATGTAGTAGAAGTGAGAGAAGCTCCCACTGATGCCCACGGCTCGCAGGTTTAGGTTAAGAGTGTCCCTGACTTTAGGGGGTCGAGAATCCAGCCTCTCAATGGACAGAAACCCGGATCTTCTGGACAGGGGGGCTTTCACGGTGAGCTTGCTTATGGCAGAATAGGGGGAGCCTGCAGACACCTGGAGAGAGGGGCAGGGGTGGCAGGGTCAGTGGCAAGGACCCAGGCACCCAGCTTCTCCCCCCAGCCTGGGAACCCTCTCTCCTAGCCCACCCTCTCCCTTGAGGGGGAATCCTACCGAGAGCTGCACTTCTGAGGTGGTCTGAGGGACAATAATGGGAACAACGACTTGGCCGCTCTCGTCTGTGTTCTGTTGAAAGTCCCGGTTTTTAGAAGTAGATCCAGAAGACAACTTAGCAGAAACTTTGACAGGAATGCCAGAGGCTGGTGAGCCTGACATGTCACGGACCAGGGCCTAGGTAGGTGGGAGGGGCGGAGGGAAGAGCACAGTCAGTGAGACCCTGTGCCCTCCTGACCACCCCGCCCCTTCCCCCCACTGCTCATCCTCCCCCTTCCAGAAGAAACCTGCAGCAGGAAGGGGGCCCCAGGCACAAGGTGTCGCTTGGTTTTGCTTAGATCCAAGGAGAAGGGAGATGACACGAAACGCCAGGATGTGAGCTCTGCCTCCTCCAACTCCCCTCCTGCAAGACACAGGGCGGACAGAGGTGGAGACAGAGACCTGGGGAGCGAGGAAAAGTAGAGCCCGGGGCGGCGGGTGGTGCTCAAGTGTTTCCTGCCCACAAGGCTGAACTCTTCAGGGCACAAGACGCCTCCTATCCATCTCTATGTTTGCTGAGGCCAACACAGGACGCAGCACACAGATGGTGCATAACATGTGTCTGCTGGGTGGATGGGTGGATGGATGGGTGGATGGATGGATGGATGGGAGGATGGATGGATGGATGGGAGGATGGATGGATGGGAGGATGGATGGATGGATGGGAGGATGGATGGATGGATGGATGGATGGATGGATGGATGATGGATGGATGGATGGGAGGATGGATGGATGGATGGGTGGATGATGGATGGATGGATGGATGGGAGGATGGATGGATGGATGGGAGGATGGATGGATGGGAGGATGGATGGATGGATGGGAGGATGGATGGATGGATGGATGATGGATGGATGGATGGATGGGAGGATGGATGGATGGATGGGTGGATGATGGATGGATGGATGGATGATGGATGGATGGATGGATGGGAGGATGGATGGATGGATGGATGGATGATGGATGGATGGATGGATGGGAGGATGGATGGATGGATGGGTGGATGATGGATGGATGGATGGATGGGTGGATGGATGGGTGGATGATGGATGGATGGATGGATGGGAGGATGGATGGATGGATGGATGGGAGGATGGATGGATGGATGGGTGGGTGATGGATGGATGGACGGATGGGAGGATGGATGGGTGGATGATGGATGGATGGACGGATGGGTGGATGGATGGGTGGATGATGGATGGATGGATGGATGAATAGATGATGGATGGATGGGTGGTTGGGTGGATAGATGGATGGGTGAAAAAAAATACATTGAGACGGGGAAGCTCCCCCTTCCCCAGAAACCACCCAGAAATCAGTTGTAGAGATATAGTCTCCTGGGTCTTTCCTGGCTTTGCGTCTCAGATGAAGGGAAGAAGGGTGGTGTTGGTGCTGGAGAACAGAGGGTCAGCTCAGAGGTCAGAGGCGAGGGTCTGGGGTTATAATCAGGGGAAGCCACTAACCTGGAGACTCAATGATCGCTGCTGCAACATAGAGGTGCAGCCCTGGGAGGTCGTTAATATTAATATTAAGTTTCTCCAGCACACCCTGAAACTCAGCCTTTGGGAGGGAAATTCGGCACTGGCCATCTACCAGCTGGGGCAAAGAAGAAGACAGGACAGGGAATGAGACTTGAGTCTCCCACCTCACCTCCTCATCCTCCCTCCCTCTCCTCACCTACCCATGCACCCCCCACGCTCCTTCCTACCTTGGTCTGATTCTCCAGCCCCCGAAGGAAAGTCTTTTTACCGTCCTCACCCAGGAGCCCAAAGCGCACATATGCCACCCCCTGCACTGGCTTCCCGTAGATGTACCTGCCACCACAGAGAGATTCGGAGGAGGCTGGGCTGAGGGCTGGAGGAAATAATGGAACAGAGGGAGGAGGCCCGGGGCAAGGGAGGGAAGTGGGGCTCCATAGCACGTTCATACTGAATAGGGAGCCCTGGGAGCAGGGCCCAGCGTGAGGGACCGGCGGGGGAGTTACCTGGCCTGGATGACTACTTGGATTTCACTAAGAAAGCCAGGCGTTGCCAGGATGTAGGGCTTTTCCGGAATGATCTTCACCTCAAAGTTGGGAAGGACTGACCCAGGGCGAACGGAGGGCAGGTCAGACTCTCGTGAAAGGACCCTTTAAAACTCTCCTCCCCTTTGGGCTGTGGCAGCCGCATCACCCTGCCCCTGCCCTGCAACATCCCCTCCTCTCCTCCCACCCTTTATTCCTTGCAGAAAAGGGGCTGCTTATCCCTCGTGTCTCCAGTTCTCACCATATTTCTTCACCTCAAACTGGGTGCTGCTGTTGGAATCCAGGCTATCTGAGAATCGGGCTGAGATCTTCCAAGTCCCTGGCCTGAGGACAGATAAGGGAGGGACTCAGCCCACTTGTGCACGAGGCTCACTGAGAGTCAGTAACCAGGTCCCTAGGAAGAGGACTGCAGGGGTGAACCAGAGGCTCAGGGAGCTCAGGATTGGACCGTGTGTTGGAGGCAGACAGCTGGGGGAAGCGGGAGCTGGGGAGGTGTAGGTGGGGGCGATCTGCAGGAGTGGGGAGCTCACTCTGAGATGTCTGGGATCACAAAGTCATCCTGGAAGATGGAGGAGGGAACATACACCTCCTTCTTCCGCACACGCAAGCCACGAGAGTTCTGCGATGGGAGTAGAAGGGGTCATGGTTGGAGGTCAGATCAGCAGCCCTCGCCGATCAGGAAGGTCAGAGGTCAGGGACTCACCTCCACCGTGACCGTGAGGGTATCAGTGGACGGGCGCATCTTCTGATCCAGAGCAAAGATTCGGTATCGAACTGGAAATGGAGGGCGGGGAGGTGAGCAGGAGACCATGGGCCAAGGGAGGGTGGGCCCTGGGCCCCTCATCCCCCCCAGGAAGCGACGGGGAAGAGAACAAATATTTGCAAAGCGGCCTTCCTGTGGGGCACTTCGGGGTTTCTCACTCAAGGGGCTGGGAAGAAGTGAAAGGTAAGGGCCCTGGGGCTGAGACTCACCCCGCTGGCCAGGGTTATAAACGGGCTGGTCAGTCTGCAGAAAGAGGTGTCCCCGGCGAGAGGAGAATAACAGGTTGACACCCTGCCTGTCTGTCTGTCTGTTTGTTAGCCACGGTGACTGGGCCACCAGCTGGACCTCGGGGGCTCTGTGGAGGAGATGGAGGCGACAGTCCTCCGCGCCTTTCAGGGAGGTCTGTCAGGAGAGGGAACAGGAGTGGGTCAGAGCCAGAGCAGAAGGAGAGAAACAGAGACTGAGATAGAAACAGGGAAGACAACTCGGGGGGGAAGGGGGAAGGGAGGGGGGCCGGTGAAAAGACAAAGATGTTTACAAGAAGACAGAGGAGGACGGAGTGGGAGGCGCTGGGCAGCAGCAGGAGGGAGTGGCGGCCAGTTACCGGGAGGCTGAGGAGGATGAAGTCTTTGTCTGAGCTGAGGCTGAAATCCACCTTTGGGGAGCAGAGCTCATGATGTGTTGTGGATGGGTTTCTCAGGAACACTGATCCACTCACTACCTGTCCTGAAGGAGCATCCTGGAGCTGCACACCGACTGACAGGGGGACCCCTAGGTGAACCACAGAAGGAGAAAACAGGAGCAACCTGGGAAGAACAGGTGAGGGTCAGCGGCCAGCCTCCCCTCAGGCCCCTCCACCACCACCCCTGAATCAGGTCCCTCTGCGCCTGCTCTCCCCTCGCCAGCCCTGGCCCAGCTCGAGCTCTCCAGCATCCTGTGTCCAGGACCTGGGCTTCTGCAGAGACAAGGCGAAGAAGCCAGATGCCCAGATCAGCCCCCAGAGGAGCCTCATGGCTGGAGGACCCAAGAGGGATCAGACCCGTCTGTCCGCCTGCTCGTTTCTGGTAAACTTAGGGCTTGGAGCAGAGTTGACTCTGGACCTTGCTCCTCCCCTGGCCCAGCTAAGCCGGGAAACCACGTGACAACCAAGAATTGCAACTGGCCCCAGGCCCAGTATTGGGAGGGGGGCACCCTGGACACCTGGGTCTCTGAGGGAATCTGAAGAAATCATGGCCCAGAGACTCAGTCCTTCCCTGTTAACCCGTCTCATCCCAATGCCCTGGGCACCTCCACCTACTGCATGTATCTGGGCGTGTGTACGCATATAGCATACACACACGTACGTAGGTGCAGGAGGGCCCCGCATGGCTCAGCAAGCGGCTGGAGACACGTGGCTCCTTTGTTGGTCCCACCAAACAAGGTACTAAGAGACTTGCCTCTTACTAAAACCCCCATAAAAATTGAACTACGCTAGGCTTTTGCTTTTTGAAAGCCTCTAACAGAAATTCTGTGGTTTCGGAGATCAGGCACACCCTCAGCATGCCAGAGGGGGAACTGACCTCAGTGTCCCTTTTTAATCTCTGAACAATGAGGCAAAGCTCAGGCCCAACTTTGGCTTTACCTCTACCCCCAAAACGAGGTGCCCGGACACACGTGTCACATTAAACAAAAGACATCCAGAAAATATCACAGGGAGAAGTACTTTATTTGGCAATTTCAACCCAACATGTAGGGAAAAGAACCCTGTCCTCCATTGGCAGCCTCACCAGAAACCCCTCCTTCCTATCCCAAGACAGAACAGTGGCAGCACCTTGCTGCATGAAAGGCAGCAGCCATGGCCTTGGCGCCGTTTCTGGCTCCACCTGCATGAAAGGGCAGAGAAGCATCGCCCAAACCCCCCACTGGGTCAGAGCCCAGGTAAACAGCAGCAGTCACATCTGACCCTCTGCAGAGACGCGAGCCCAACACTCATCCTGGCTCCCAAGCCTTCCCAAGGTGACCCTGTCTCAGCCGGGGCAGCCAGCACTCCTGGGCCCCTTGCTCCCCACGCCGGGGAGCTGTGCAACGACGAGCAGAATCCTCATGTCTCTGGCAGGCGGAGGAGGGTTCCAGAAGTGGTGGAGACACTGTGCAAGAGAAAGACAAGGCTGGAGCCAGACACCTAGGCCTAAGGTCTGAGGAGAACTGAGTCTGGCCGAGGATGTTCCCGGGTTCCAGAGAACGAGAGAGGAGCTGGGCTCTGCTAGTGAACGAAGCGCGAGTGGGGAGAAAACCCAACCTTGGGTCATTACACCGCCATCTGCCAGAGGCGGGGGGGCAAGACTCACCAGTCCACCAGCTGGGCCCCAATGAGGTCATGCACATGGTAAGCGAGGCCGAGTCGTGCCGCGGCAGGTGCCCGCCGGCCCAGGAGCTCTGAAAGGAGCAGCTCCCGGTACTTGGCCTTTCGGACCATACCGAGTACAGCCTGGCGCCCTGGAGGAGAGGTGGCACGGGAGAGGGGAACGGTGAGTAAGGCCTGGAGGCCTGAGGAGTCACCAAAAAGTGTTCTTGAGGGGTTGCGGGCCTGAGCTGCAGACAGGATACCTTTAACAAAATATTTGATGAATCTCCCAGCTCCAGGCACGGCTAGCCACCAACTTCCAGCATCTCGGACAGTGAGGACCCCGGCATTCACCAGCTGCCTAAGAAGGGGGAGATGAGGCATTCGCTCTGAGAACCCTCTCTCCTCCCGGCCACTAATGTTTGGACACTAAGTCTCCAGAAGCCTGGGCACCCAGGCAAAGGGACTGGATGACAGAAGCCGAGCCTGGAGCAGTTCTCTGCTCACACCACGCTGCTCAGTGCCCCGTGCCCTTGCTTGCTCTGTTCTCCTACCTGGCTGCCCTCCCCCAACTCTTTCTTCTCCTGTTATCATTACATGTTCACTAAAACAGCTCCTCCTCTCCGAAGCCCTCCTTGACCACACGCCCTGACACACTCTCAGTCCCACCACCAGGGGAGAAACAGAGGCCTTTCTCCCGAGCTCCTGCCACTTCCTACGCACACCCCACCATAGCTCTTCCCACATCTTACTGAAAAAAAAGTTTATAAAATGCTTTCATGTATACCATGGGTTACAAAGTAGGGAGCTGGAGCCAGACCCAGCCTCCTGAAACGATATTTCTATTTAGCCCTTGCCCAGTTGTTGTTCTTTTGAATGCGAATGCTTTTCGGGCATCACGGCTGCTACCATTCTCTATTCCCTTGGTCTCAGCATGATTCCCATCAGGCATTTATGGCTCCTGCCAGGCCTCTCTCTCTATTTGATTAGCCACCCAGATCTCTTAAATTGTAGTCCAGGGCTCTTTCCAAGGCCCCAGATGGGAGAGGCCTCTTCTCTTGGGGGCGGAGCACAAATTTAGGTCATTTTGTTAAAAAGAAGAGTCAGCGTTTTTAACAGGTTCACCAGAAGAAAGAGGACAAGGCTGGATGGGACTGGAGGGAGGTAGGGAGGGGCCAGATGCCTGATTCTGTTGGTCCCGCAGGTCTCACGTGATTTCTGGGTCCCTGAAGCCAAAGGTCTGAATCATTTGGTCCTGCTGGAAGCTAAGGTCACTACAGGCTGGAAGTACTGAAGCCAGAAACTTCTGCACTGCACCAGCGTATGGGCGGCCATCACAAGCCTTGAGGACCTGGAACCAGAAATGAGACACAAGGTCTGGTCCCACCTTCACCCCCAACTGACCTCTATCCCCAAGACAACATTTCTCTTCCTATGTTTTTCCTTCTAATCAGGTCCTTCTACCTCTCATGCTTTTCCTCTTCCTCTTCTTCCTCTCCCTCATACCAATACTTACCAGAGACCTGTGCCCTCTCTGTGAGATGTGAGGTGGGGGACTTGCCTCTCTTCTTTTTATTTCCATTCCCTAATTTCCCTGTACCCCCTCCCCTGGCCCCCATGACACACACAGTCACACGCACTCTGGTCCTATAGTCCTCAGTGAAGATGATTCCTTGGGCGTCCAAGTCGAAGCCTAGTTGGATGATTCTGATCTCCCCCTGCTCTTGAAGCGCCTTCTGTCTCCACAGAGATGACAATGAAAAGAAGGGTGTCAGGGTAAGATGCTCTGCTATACTCTGGACACCTGTGCAGGGAGATTTTGTTTGCAAGTATTGGGGAGTTTTTTTCCTCTAAAAAACTAAGGAAAAATTACGGGGAGAGAGAGAATCAAGTGGATCACCAAATAGTCTCTTCCAATTAGTCTTTCACCCACTCACCTTATCAGTTATCTGTTAAACAATCAATACATATTTTCTAAGACCAATCATAGGCAGACACTAAGATAAAATAGTGATTAAGACATGGGCCCTGCACTCAAGGATTAACAGTCTAGATTTTGGGTGGAGAAGGTAGAGAGGAATATGGGATAAAATGTTTAAAACAAATAAAAATAAACCAGGACTTGTGTTTCTAGGAATATAGCAAGACTAACTCACCCACTGAAAATTAAGTAAAATGCTGCAAAAAATATTATTTAAAAATTGTTTAAGCAGTAAAGAGCTCACAAGATAATAAGGAATTACCAGACTAATATAATATCTAAGTGAAAACAAGAACTCATAGAAGTAATTGGGGGACTTCCCTGGTGGCACAGTGGTTAAGAATCTGCCTGCCAATGCAGGGTACACGGGTTCAAGCCCTTGTCCGGGAAGATCCCACATGCCACGGAGCAACTAGGCCCGTGCACCACAACTACCGAGCCCGCACTCTAGAGCCCTCGAGCCACAACTACTGAAGCCCGCGTGCCTAGAGCCCGTGCTCCACAACAAGGGAAGCCACCGCAATGAGAAGCCCACAACGAAGAGTAGCCCCCGCTCACAGCAACTAGAGAAAGCCCGCATGCAGCAACGAAGACCCAACGCAGCCAAAAATAAATAAATAAATGAACAAAATTTTTAAAAAAAAGAGATAATAAGGTATGGGAAGTATTTGAAGAGCCAATAACAAAATCACAAAAGTACATTAATCCAACTCGTATAAACTCACAGAATAGACAAAATAGTAATCAGTGAGGAAATGAAAGATTTCAATAATTTTAGTTACTAAGAAATTAGTAACTGAATAATGCACATTCTTTTCAAATACATAGAATATTTAGCAAAACTGACCACATAGCACAAAGCATGTCTCAATAAGCTTCAAATGACTGAAATCATATTGTGTACGTCCTATGGCCATAATATCATTTATGCCAGAAATCATTAACAACAAGGTAATTAGAAAATGTTTAGGAAGTAAGACACACATTTCTAATCAACCCAGTAAGTCAAAGAAAAAAGTCACAAAGGAAATTAGAAGATATTTTGAAATGAATGATAATGAAAACATATACCAAAACTTGACAGATGATATAGATATATATCTATATATGTATATATATAGATAGATATGTAGATATATCTATATATCTATATATATATCTATATATCTATATATATATAGATATATATCTATGATATAGATATATATCTATTTCAGAACTTAGGGGGAAACTACAGTCTGACATGCATCTATTAGAAAAGAATAGAGGATAAAAATTAATGGGGAAAAAAAGTAAAATAAACCCAACAGTAGAGGGGAAACATAAATGAGATGGAAAACATGCATGCAAGAGAGAGCAACAAAGCTAAATGATAATTCTTTGAAAGATTATTAAAATTGATAAACCCTGGTGAGACTGACCAAGAAAAAAGGGGGAAAGGGGAACCTAGAAAAAGCAGATAACCAACATAAAGAATGAAGAAAGGATCATCACTCAAGATTCTACAGACAATAAAATGAGATTACAAACTTTATGCCAATAAATTTGAAAATTTAGATGAACTTGACAAATTCTTAAAAAATACAATTTCTTCCACTAGAATGGGCAAAATGGGATATATTCATAGAACGGAAATCTATGAAAATGAATTAACTATAGCTACATGTAACAACTCGGATGAATCTCAAAAATATTCATCTAATGAAACAAGATGTAAATAAATACATATGGTATGATTTTGTTTATATCAAGTTCAAAACTAGGTAACTAAGCTATATAGCTTATGGATAAACATATAGATGGCATAAGGAAAACCAAGGGAATGATTATCATACCAGTCAAGTATGTCACCTCCCAGGGACTTAAGACATTTTGAGCAGAGAACGATTTATGTGGGTTATTGGTCGTGTTGTACAGTCTGACTTGGGTGACGGTTAAGTGGGTATTTGCTTTATAAACATTCTTTAAATTGTGTGTGTTTATATTTTCTTTTGTGCAATTTTAAAGCTTTTCTAAAATTTAAGCTAACACCAATAGGTTAAAAACAACAAATACTCTATAAGGAGTGGTTCTAACTTGCTTCCTTAAGAGACTGGAGCTAGTCTCCATCTTCCTTTTCTTCTATTCTTTCTTCCTGACAGGTTGCCAAGTGCTAAATCCAACTGGATATTATTTTACTTGACCTCATCACAGACCACCGCCTTGAATCACAGGTTCTAACACTGCCACTGAACCACAAATTTTAAGGCACATTAAGAATCACTTGGGGCAGTAGCTTTAAAATGTAGATTCCAAGGTCCTACCTCAAGAAATCTTAATTCATTCGCACTGAGAGAGTCCCAGGAACCTGTAGTTTTGAATAAGCAGTCCAGGTAATTTGGTACATGTAGAACTCAGGACATACTCTGAGAAACACTGCCTTAAATGCTGGTATCTCCCAGCATTGGGAATTTGGCTCTCTTATCTGTCACTGCAAACCTGGGGTCCTTAACCTTTTGCCTCAGAGGATCTGTGAAACAATCCCCTGCCCCCCCAAATTGTACACATGCCATATATATATATATATATATATATATATATGCATTTTTCTGGAGAGAGCCATAGCTTTCATTGTTTTCTAAAGTTTGTGAAAAGGTTAAAAACTGCTCCTCTCCTCCCTCTTCCTATCAATCTCATCCATATCCACAGACTGAACAACTGCTCACATCTCGATGACTTCCAGTTCTGTATGAGTGGCCCAGAATTCTCCAAACCCTCACCCAACTGTCTACTGCCCAGTTGCCTTTGGATGCCCCACAAGCACCTCCAACTCAACTTGTGCAAAATCAAACACATCATCTGCCCCCAACAATTCAATGTTCTCCTACTCTATTCACTCCACCAACTACTCAGTCATCCAGAAAATCCGAAAGTTATTCTGGATTCCTCCCTCTTCCCACTCTCCACATTCCTCACCCATCCTCTCCCTCCCTATACACTGCCCTCATTTAGGCCTTCACCTGTTCTCAGCTGCAATATCTTCCTAATTGATCTCCCTACCTCATCTCACTGCTTCCAATCCATGCAAAACACCGTTCTCTCTCCTGTTGAACATTCTCTACCAGCTCACCGCCTTCGATGGAAGATGGAAATACTGACGTACAAGGCCTGTCCTAATCTGACGTCTGCCTGCATTCCTAGCGCTGTAGGCTCGAACCACGCACGGTGACTCAGTTTCCCCAAAAGCTTCGCTCTTCCACCTTCATGATTTGGCATGCTCTCTGTAGCATTCTCCTTGGCACCGCAGTGCCTGGCGCAATGCCTGGCCCAGAAAGACCCAACGCTTGCTGAATGGCAGAATAGCTGGTGGACCGAGTGATGGGGAGAACCTCGTAAGTGCCCGCAAGGCACGGAAGCGCCTTCGGTCGGTCGCTCTGACGCCCCTCACCAGCTGCCGGTCAGCCACCGTCCGGTCGGGCACTAGGCTGTACACCTGGCTCCTCAGCGCGATGGGCGGTAGCGCATCCTCAAACAGGACTCGCGGGAACAGCCGCAGTAGCTCCGCAACTGCCGCACGCGCAGACCCTGGGAGGAGAGACCGGGTCACTGAGACGTGAACGGGGGAGGGAGAAGCGGGGGTACGACCCTGGGGGTGCTGTTGTCCCAACATACAGGGTTACCAGAGGTGAAGCCGCTCCCACCTGGGGGTCTTTAGCCTCGCCCCGGGGTTGCCATAGTTACCTGACTCTCCCCGCAAAGGATCTGCCTCTACATCCCCTCCTTCCCGCCGCCTCTTCTGTCCGAAGGCCTCCGGGACCAGGCGATGCCTCTTCCGGTTCATATCCCGGGATCCTGTGGATGCGGGGAAGAGGTAGACAGATACTGAAGGAAGAGAACACGAAAATAGTCATCCGGCGCAGAGGAGTGACGCACGGGCTCCCTGGGCGTCCCCCCCTTCGAGACCAGTCAGCCCGGTCTTAATAGGCCGACGTAGTGACGAAAGGGGCGTCAACTTGTCATCCCTTTGGCCCTTGCTGGGAGGGGCGGTGCCAATACAGATACAAGCGCCACCCTCATTGGCTGAGGCCCCACGTCCGCTGCTGATTGGCTTCCTCTGAGAGCCACACGTCGGGAGAGGCCTGGGAGGTGCGGAGGGGCACAGGTGGCCACGCTGTGATCTCTTTCCTGGTGTAAAGCGCACTAGCGCCCCCCACCCCCAGAAGGGTTAGGCCGCCACTGTCGCTGAGTGATTGCGTCATCGAGACCGGGGGGGGGGTCGGTGGGCGGACCACCTTTGCGTCCCTCTTCGACATGTGAGGTACCTGCCATGACGTCATAGCTCTGTGAAGGTGGAAGTCGAGGTTGGCGGGATTTGAGGTAACCAGATCCTTGATCTGAGCCCAGACATCCTTCCTAACCTCACTGCGTTTGGAGGAACTGGGGGTGGGGGTATAGGTCAAGGGAAAAGGTGTGATGTGCACCTGGCCATGGTTCTGTTTGAGGACATGGGGCCTGCATGTTTCAGATCCAGAGCCTGGCCATCTGGAGGCTTAGTCCTGACTAGAAGTCTCTCTTCTCCAGCCCTTCTCTTTAAAAAGGGAACTTCCCCGTCGTCTCTCAGGACCTCATGGAGTCCAGAGGGACTAAGAGAGGAGCCGAAAAGATAGAGGAAGCCGAGCCTTGGAACAAGCTCCTCCCAGCGTCCTCACTGCCCACAGACCCTGCCCTCTACGTTGGACCATTTCCTTTCTACCGGCGCCCTTCTGAACTGGGCTGCTTTTCCCTGGATGCACAACGCCAGTACCATGGAGATGCTCGAGCCTTGCGGTACTACTGCCCACCTCCCACTAATGGTCAAAGCCCCAACTTTGACCTCAGAGACGGATACCCTGATCGATACAGGCCCCGGGATGAAGAGGTCCAAGAGAGGCTGGACCACCTGCTATGCTGGGTCCTGGAGCACCGAGGCCGGCTAGAGGGGTGAGCAAAGCATAGCACACAAGTAGCTCTAGAGACCTACACCTACCCTCTAGAACTGGGAGAGCCAAAGCGGGAGTGGGGTCAGCCCTTATGCTATTCTTTGGGGGGAGCCGTGTGCGCCAATGCTTGTGTCAGACCTTCAGCCCTTAACTTCTCCCTCTCAGGGGTCCAGGCTGGCTGGCAGGGGCCATAGTGACGTGGCGGGGGCACCTGACAAAGTTGCTGACGACACCATATGAGCGGCAGGAAGGCTGGCAGCTGGCGGCCTCCCGCTTCCAGGGGACACTGTACTTGAGTGAGGTGGAGACGCCGGCTGCTCGGGTTCAGAGGCTTACCCGGCCACCCGTCCTCCAGGAGCTTATGTACATGGGGTACAAGTTCGAGCAGTACATGTGTGCAGGTGAGTACCCCCAGCTCTGTGGCCCCTTCCCCAGAGACTGAGGCCCCAGCCCTGCTCCTGTTTCTCTTCTTGTGCAGACAAACCTGGAGGCTCCACAGATCCCTCTGGGGAGGTCAACACCAACGTGGCCTTCTGCTCTGTGCTACGCAGCCGCCTGGGAAACCATCCTCTGCTCTTCTCCGGGGAGGTAGACTGCATAGACCCCCAGGCCCCAACCACACAGCCCCCCACCTGCTATGTGGAGCTCAAGACCTCCAAGGAGATGCACAGCCCTGGCCAACGGAAGAGCTTCTACAGGTTCAGGATGGGGGCGGGCAGGTTGAGAGCCTAGGATTGACAGCTGGGAAGGGGACTTGGGGGAAGAGGAGGAGGCTGGAGGGTGGTGGAGGGGTCCCACTGACCCCTTGCCTTTCCTGACAGACGGAAGCTCCTGAAATGGTGGGCGCAGTCATTCCTTCCGGGGGTCCCAAATGTTGTTGCTGGCTTCCGTAACCCAGAGGGTTTTGTCTGTTCCCTCAAGACCTTTCGTACCATGGAGATGTTTGAATACGTCAGGGTAAGGCAATGGTGTCACAGCTCCCACCTGTATCCCCCCCACTGTGCCAAGACCACAGGTCCAGTGTCCAGGGATCTGTAGTCCACCTTCCCCTTCTCCCACCCTCGCCCTCACTGCCAGTCTTCTGCATCCTCCTGGGCTTTCTCCAGAATGACCGTGATGGCTGGAATCCCTCCGTGTGCATGAACTTCTGTGCTGCCTTCCTTAGCTTTGCCCAGAACACAGTTGTCCAGGATGACCCCAGGTGAGGCATTCAGCTGTCCCTCCCCTCTGGGTCCCAGAAGCTCAGCCTCCAGCCCTCAACTTGGGACTCCATCTGCCCCGCAGGCTCGTCTACCTCTTCTCCTGGGAGCCTGGCAGCCCAGTCACAGTGTCTGAACATCGAGATGCACCCCATGCCTTCCTGCCTACATGGTACGTGGAAGCCATGACCCAGGACCTCCTGTCACCCCCCAAGACACCCTCCCCCAAGGACTGATGCTTCGCAGGGGCTGGTCCTGTTTCTGTGTGCACAGATAAAGGCATATTTCTAGGTGGTTCTCCCTGCTGTCTTTTGAGCTGTCATCCCCGCCCAACACCTCAGGTTCACACAGGTGGTTTGCTGTTTTATTGTTACATTATTACACAGGCGTCATTCACTGGGTGTAGAGGCTGGCTGCAAAGACGATGTCCCTCCGTAGCAGGGTGGCTGCCGTCTCCATCTTGGCACCTAGCACAGGCTCGCCCACCAGGCGGGCCGCCCCCCGAAGCGAGCGACACATCTCGGCCAGGCGTTGGATGCAGCGGACCACCAGGCCCTCGGGGGTCCCCGAGAGCCCTGCCAACTCAGAGAAGGGCTGTGGGGGAAGTAGGGTGGGGACTGAATACGGTAGGGCCTGGGCAGCCTCTCCCCAGTCAGGAGTCCACAAAGCCCCAAACCCCAGCTACTCACCATGCCCCGGGCCCACTCGTACACAACCTCGACCAGGCCAAAATTCAGCTCTCCCACAAATTCCTCCACTGTCTGGTTCAAGCCACAGGCCACCTGCACCTCACCGATCCGCTTGGCCACAGCCCGGACACGTTCCACCCCCTGCAGATGGGGAGGAGAGGTTCAGCCCTGCCTTCCTACTCCAGGAAGGAGACCCAGATCAAGGAAGAAACAGTTCCAGCTCTTAGCAGCACTTGCAGGGCTGGATGGGGCACGTGGGGAATACATGGGGACCGGGACTGGAAGTGCCACGGCCGAGGGTGGGACGGAGGTGGGCGTCCCCTACCTGTTTAAGGGTGCTTGGGAGCTGATCACTAGGGTCCCCGGGGCTCTGGCAGACCAGGCCGGAGAGCAGGGCCGCGATCTCCTCGGGCCGAAGGGCGCTCAGCGCGTTGTCAAACATGAGTTCAGTGAGGAGCAGCTCATGGCTGCTCATGGCACAAGCCACCCGCCCTGCCAGCTTCACGGTGCCCACTTCATCTACGTACCCCAGGGTTCGGAGCACCTGGAAGGATGGTGGGTGTTGGGAGCCTGCAGACCTCCTCCTCACTAGCCCCCCAGCCCCATCTCTGCCCTCCCACCTCTACTCGCTGGTGGTACTCAGGGAGCAGCAGAAGCGACTGATCCGACAGCAGGAAGCGCAGCCGCTCCATCTCCTCCTGTATCTGCATCCGCTCCCGCAGCTTCAGGTACTACAGGGAACCACCGGCAGGAGCATGTTAGCCTCCTCGCCCTCAGCAGGGGTGCACTGAGGACAAGGGCTGCGATGGGGGTGGCCAGTCTACAGGGAACGAGAGGAAAAGTCCCCCTCCCAGCTTGGAAGCTGGCATCCAGGGACCTACCTGGGCAGGGAAACAGGGACTGTGTACACACTGAGCCCCCCGGATCAGCTCCTCCAGCTTCCGGACCCGGAGCCCCGCCTCTACCACCGACACATCCTTGAGCTGCAGGTCATTGACAGGGTCAAGGGTAGGGGGTCCTGCTGGGTGGGCCTGAGCCAGACGTAGTAGTTCCTGGACAGCAGTTGTCACGGCCGCAGAGGGAGGCTCCTTCCTGAGAAAGGAGCAGGCCTTGGGACCTGGGGCACAGGCTTCTCTTCCTCAGGCTGCGGGAGCCTGCCCAACCACACCTCCCCACCCCCCATCACATGGTCCCCGCCCCAGCATCTCTGACTTGAATTTTGGTTGCTGCCTCTTGCTGAAGTCCTCCAAGATCTTCTCCCCGTTCAGCCGGAGCACCTTGGTGGTGATGGCAGCCACATCTCCTGGCTGGAGCTTGGCCACAGTGTGGCCACAGGGCCCTGTGAAAAGGGGAGAGCAGAGTCAGACCTTGCTGTGGGCCCAGGCATCCCAGCTCTGCTGCTGTCAGGAACTCGGCCGTCTGTCCCACTCTCACCTTCAGGCAGGAACAGCCTGAATCCCACGAGGTCATCTGGGTAGGGCACACTGGGGGAGGCTGGCCCCCTCTCCTGCGGGTCCTCAGACATGGGCTTATCACACAAGACCAGAGTCGTGAATACTCTGCTGGTGGAGCTCGAGGAGACCTAGGGGAGGCGGGGAGGCCAGGACAGGGCAGTGCGAGGAGTGGACGTCAGAGGTAGAGACCAGATCACCAACCTCAGGCAGGGACTGTGGTGCAGCCACGCAGAGCCCACCAGTATGGACTGGCAACCAAGCCAAGTGATCAGAGCAGACTCTGGGGGCAGAGCTTGCGGGAAGGACAAGGAGGTGAGCATGAAGTGGTGGGGATGGGATAGAAAGGAGGGCTCGAGTCAAAAATGAGAGCACTGGTGAATACAACCGGCCCCTCACCAAGTGGGGAAGATGGAGGTAGGGCTCGCCCCTCCCTCCCTGCCTCTGGGCTTCAAATTCCCATTGCCCTCACCTGAAGGATCACACCCAGTGCGTTGTGATGCTTCTGGTTCTTCACAATCACCACCCTTCCCGCTGAGAGAGATTTCAGCCCATTCACAGACTCTATGATGCGTCGCTGAAGGGCAGGGACGTGAAGAGAGGGGATAAGGGAGGAAGTGTCACAGAGACACTAGGACTAAGTTCAGGAGTACCCAAAGTGTCACAGTCTCTTCCTCCCTGTCTGCAACCCCTGCCCCCAACGCTCACACGCATGTACCTGGATCAGGCTCCGGGTCTCTGTCAGTTCCTCCCCGTAGCTGTAATAGGCAGGCAGGTCAACGAGTTGGCCAGTTACATCAGGCTCCTCCAAGGCCCCCAGCCGCTTGGTCAGCTCAGCCAGAGTCTGTTCATGGGCCTGGGAGAAGCCAGTGTGGGTGTGCAGCAAGAGACTCCAGGCCCAGAACCCTCCACTTTCGCCCACCGGCCTCTGGATGCCCACTCGTCCAGGCCTGGCTTCCCTCGTCCACATCCTTCACAGCAGCCTGGTCACGCCCACCTCCTCACCTTACTGTCCTTGCGGGATGGAAACTCAGAGAAGCTCCTCTTCATCATGTCCTCCACCCTGAGGGCATCCACCCGCAGCAGGTTGAGGATCATGGTGTACGTGAGGCGGAACTGGGACTGCAGCTGGGACGGCTTCCCCTGGGCCGGGCCAAAGAAGCCAGTGAGGCGAGGGGAGACCTGCTGCTCGGCTGCTCTACTCCCAGCAGCTCTAGTCCCAGCTCCGCAACCACAGGGCCCTAGACAAACTGCTCGCTCGCCTCTGCAAAACAAGGGAGTGAGACTAAATAGATAGACTCTCCAAGGTCCCACCTAGCTCCATATTCACAGTGAAAAAAGACTGGAGGAGAGGAGATCCAGTCTCATCCTTGGATCTGCTCACTCCTACCCTGGCCTCTCCCGGGGAGAAGGGAAGAGGGCTGGCGGAATCTAGCAGGGCCCAGAGCTTGCCTCCGCTGCCCCGGCTCACCATCATCATGCGGTGCAGGTCCGCCATCTCGGGCACACGGCCCTTGCAGAGCAGGATGACGGTGCCCGTGGGGTCCAGGCCCCTCCGGCCCGCCCGGCCCGCCATCTGCACATACTCCCCAGGGAGCAGGTCCCGGAAGGTGGAGCCATCGTGCTTACGCGTGGAGTCAAACACCACTGTCCGGGCTGGCATATTTACACCCATGGCGAAGGTCTCCGTGGCAAACAAGACCTGGGACGGGGGAGGGGATCAGCAAAGGGGCTACACGCAGCTGTGGCCCAGCCCTGGCCAAGCCCACCTCACTTTGTAGCCAAGGCTAAGAAGGCACGGGGCCCAGTCCCAGACGGTTCACTCACAGGACCTCATTTAACTCTCAAGGCAAATCTACAGCGTGTGCTGTCGTTTTCTTTGTTGTATTTGTTTAGCTGCCTATTCCTTTCCTTTTACCCCATATCCCACTCCCATCCCCCAATATCAATCATCCCGCTGTATTTAACGCGTACCTTTTTGCGTGAATGTGTTTTATAAAACGTGTCTCATTTTGTGTACAATTTACAATTTGCCGTAAAGGCGATTACACATCTCCTTCTGTTTCCTTCTTTTCTTCCATGTAGTGTCTTCAACATCCGTCCACGTTCCTGTGGTTATATCTAATCCACTGCTTCCAACTGCTGCAGAACGCTTTGTGGGGTGCGTGCTGTACACCTACCTACCGGCTCTCCCAGTGAAGGGGCACCACCAACACCCTGCCGCAAGCGCACAGCCAGCAAAGGAAGAGCAGGCGTGTTCCCTCAATGACCAGGGTTGAGAATTTCATTGCGATTCACACTCAGGAGTGGAATTTAGGGACAAAGAGTATGTATATACTTAGTTTTGCCTCCAGAGTGCCAGGATGCACTTGAGACTGGCCACACCTGTGCAAGGGTTCCTGTGATCCTGCAGTCGCCAACGTCTTGGGCAGCACTTGGCATTAGCCACTTGCCTATACTTTACCAGTCTAATAACTGTAAAGTCCTATCTCGTGAGTATTTCAGTTTGCATTCTTCTGATGACTAATGGCCTTCGTAAGTTTGCTAGCTTTGGGGGTTTCTCTTCTGGATACTGCGTGTTCACACCTCATACACCTCCATCTGAAAATGTGACATCTACAGTCCGGGGAGCTTTAAGCAATTTGCCCAGGGCCACACAGTGAGTAAGTGGTGGAGCTGGGATTCACACCCAGGCAGCCTGCATCCAGGGCCCAAGTTCTTAACCACTGCACTGTCCTGCCTAAAAGGTTTCCCCTCCCCTAAGTGGGCAACGAATGCCTTGAGGAGTCCCTCTCCCACCAGCATGTGCACCTTGACCAGGCCACGGCTGAAAAGCATCTCCACGATCTCCTTGAGGATGGGCAGGATGCCGCTGTGGTGCACACCCAGGCCGCGGTGCAGGAGTTCAGACATGTGCAGAACCTGTTGGGGGCCGAGGCCCAAGATCAGGGATGGGGTCATGGAACACCCAATCCCCACCAGTCTCTGGGTCCCCCCTCCATACCTGGGGCAGCTGGCGGTCAGAGCCTCGGAGGCGAGCGAGGCAGCGCTGCAGGAAGAGGTGAATCTCACTCTTCTCTGAACTCGTGGTGAGGTCAAGGGAGGTGAGGCCCGAGGCCTGCTCATCACAGCGGCCACGGGAGAAGGTGAACACCACCACGGGCAGCTGCGCACGGGTGCGGAGGGAGGCCAGGAGGGACAGGTACACGCCACGGTCCTGGGGAAGTGGGGAGAAGGGAGTGGAGACTGAGTCCCTGAACCAGTGGGGGCCGAAGTGGCAGGAACTGAAGCCGAGTCAGATCAGGCAGTGCTCGAAGCTCAACTCCAAACACCTAGGGGATGAGGGGAGAAGGACACGGGAGAAACAGGCGGTGGTGGGTACAAAGCCTGCCAGTTCTCACCTGTGCAGGCCCCCCCTGATGCGTGGGCTGCTTGGCCCCAAAGGTCTGGGCGTGTTTGCTCATCCGCTCCTTCCTGGCCTCCACAGCCGCGTAGTACCTGGGGCAGGGGAGGGGCAGCGATCAGTCACACCCAGCTGAGCCCAGGTGAGACGCTTCCCAACTCAGGCTCACCCCTTTGTGTGGAAGGTGCCTCGGGAGTCCAGCAGCAGGAAGAGCTCCCCCTGGGTCTTGGGGCTGTTCCCCGTGAAGAGATGATGCTCTAGGGGGACTGGGCGAGCAACAGTGCTGATCACGTAGATCTGGCGACGCTTCAGCCTCCTGAGCGAGGAGGAGAAGACAGACGATCAGGGGTGGGAGTGCGGGGAGGAACCCACATCCCCACCATCCTCCCCCACTCTGGCTTCACCTGGTCTTTTCTGGGAGCCGGACTGGAAGGCTGTCCCCGTCATCCTGTCTCTCAACTTGCGAAGCGATCTGGACCCAGGTGGGATCCCTCAGCCTCCCAAGCTGGACATGTTCCCCGGCTGCACACCTTTCTCATCCTCACCCCCAAGGCCTGACCACTCCCCCTGCTGTGATAGTCTATGCCCCCGGCCCCGACTGAGGAACGCTACAGCCCCCTTCACCCAAGCACCCCAGGACACAAGTCTCACCCAATCCAGTCAGCAAATTCAAGGGCGTTGGGGACAGTAGCGCTCAGAAGGATGATGGAGACGTGGTCAGGAAGCATGATGAGCACCTCCTCCCACACGACTCCACGCTGCGCACAGGGATGGAAGACAGCTCAGCGGGGGCTGCCCTTCCGCCCCTAGGAAGGGGCACAGGGTTCCGTGTCGGGGCAAAGGAGGCAGTGAGGTTCGCGGGGTGTGTGGAATAGAGGAGTTGCTGAACCAGCCCCACGGGAGGGGACTGCCAGGATCTGGGGACCCCGTTCCCCCTACCTCAGCATCGTTGATGTAGTGAACCTCATCAAAGATGACCCACTCCAGGTCTCGGATGACATCCGAGCCACTGTACAGCATGGAGCTGGAAGAAAGAGACCCAAGGCTGACTTCCCAGTGGCTCCTGTCTCTACCCTCAACTCAGCCAGCATGCTCTCCAGAGCAGCCTCACCTTCCTGACCAAAAGCCCACCCGTGTTGAGTGCCCATCTCTCACCGAAGGATCTCTGTTGTCATAATGAGGCAGGAGGCCTCTGGGTGCAGCTGCACGTCCCCGGTGAGGAGTCCCACATCCCCAAATGTGTTTCGGAAGTCCCGGAACTTCTGGTTGCTCAGAGCCTTGATGGGCGAAGTATAGATGGTGCTGGGAGAAGAGCATGAAGTTAGCCGGTCCCTCCACGCTGACTCGTGGCCAGCACCTCCTCTCCCACCCTGAGCCTTCCCAGAAGCCTGCCACAGAGCTCAGGCGCCCCCCTTCACCCTAACTTCCCTCATGTTCCCCTTCATGGAATTACCCAGGAAAAATTCTGTCCCCCAATCCCTTCCGAAACTAACTAAACTCCCCACACTTTCTCATTTCCCCCTGGACCCCTGCCTCAAGTTTCTCCCCCAAAACTCTCATCTAAAGGAGGACGTAGGGAGGTGGAGAAGAGATGAGACTTAGAAAGCTTGCAGGAGAGAACAGGGCTGGTGAAGGGGAAGCTGGGGACGGGACTGTACCGCGTCATGTGTTTCTGGGCAAGGGCAATGGCGTATTCAGCCACAACCGTCTTCCCTGCGGATGTGTGAGCCGCAACAAAGACCGAGTCATGCCGTTCCAAGTGTAGGATGGCCTGTTTCTGAAACACATCTGGCTCAAACGCCCACTGTGGGAGAGAGAAATAGATGGGGGCTGGAGAAGGGAGAGGGGTCTTCCTGCCTCCAGCTCACAGGACATTCAGGGCAGCGGGGAGAAGGCCAGAGTGAGGCCAGTCTGGGACTGAGGTCCAAGCTGGCCTGAAGGCATCTGGCCTCTGGTGGGGAGAGGAGACAGGGAGTGGGCTGGGAGGAGGTGGGGGAGCACGTGAGGACTGGGCCACACTACCCGGAAGGCTGGCTGGGGAATGAGTCGGTAGAAATCATCGACAGGGGAGGTGACATCCACAGGAATGGCCCACTGCTCCTGAGGCGGGGGCTTGGGAGGCTCTGGGGGAGCTACAGCTGTGGACGCTTCCTGGAAGGGGAAAGGGGTGTAGGGTCAATAAAGATACAGTCAGAAACCTCTCTGTTACCACTCCTCCCAAAAGATGCTCCAGTCTTCCCCTTGGACCCAACCAGGCCAGCCCACCCTGTCTGTGACAAGACCCTTCTTTCCTGCTTCAACCGCCCAGAACCACCAACCTGCAACACTAGGTTCTCCAAGCTGCTTGCTCGGGCCAGGGGAGCACTGCAGGGAGAGGCTGAAACAGTGTCCCGTCTGGGACCGCCTGGCTGTCCCACTGCCTCACTCTCATCCTCATCGCCCCCACCCAAATCCAGGGGCTCCAGCAGACGGCTGAGGCTGAGCAAGCCGGGAGCTGGAGCTGGGTGATCTGAGGAGCAAGGGAACACGGAGGCCTGGTCACGTCTACCCCTGCTCTGAAGAAGAAGGGCACCACTTCCTACACGCCCCCATCTCAGAACTAAAACTCACCCTCTGGTGCAAAGTCCACGCCTTTCTTGAAGCCGGGTGGAACAGTAAGAAGGTCTGGAGGACAGGGACAGAGAGAGAGAATCTGGGCTCCTGCACACTGCCGTATAAGTCACGTGGTACATTAACCTAAAGGACGTCCTTCACGGCACAGACGTCGCAGTTGCTGATATTTATCGTGACAATTTTCCAACAGATGACAGTAAAGGTTGTTATGGAAGGGGTACCTTTTCCTAATTTGCTCAGGGAAATGGAAGAGCTAGCAAGGACCCAGTGGCAGGCCCGGGCCCCTCTTCCTCAGGGGCCAGACTCAGAGCCCTACCTCCCAAGGGTCCATCCCGGCACCACCTCACCTTTCTCAAAGTCTATCTCCTCCTCAGCCTCCTCTCGAGTGCTCAGATCTGTTATGGTGGGCTCATCCATTCCCCCTGGGGAGAAGTTGAACAAACAGGGATTCATGGGGTGGGAGTGACACAGGAGGGGTGGAGACTAAGGGCTTCCTTCCCTACCATCCCATTTCCACAAGCGTCACCTGGCCAGAAAGGGTACTGTGTTGGATTCCCCCACAGGGACTGGGAGACGGGCCCGGGTGGCCGGCGAAGAGACAAGGAGGTCGTGGCTGACAGGTTTGTATTCTCTAGCAGGACCTGACGCAAGAGATCAGAGCGCCAGTGAGGCTGAGCTTGCCTCTGACTCCCCTTTTCCCAACCCTGCTTCTCGTGGCCTGTGACCTCTTACCTCCTTGTAGCCTAGTATCTGGCCTGTGGTTGGGTGTCTTTGGGCCTGTAGGTCGGAGGGGACTGGGGCCCCCAGTGTGGCCAGGAGAGACCAAGGATCCATCTTCCTCTGCCATTTTCTGGACAGAAGGAAAGTAATTTTCAGGTCTTCTTTCTCCGGTGTCCCAGCTTTCTTCAGGGACCCACCTCCCTAGTCCAGGCCCCTCTAGACCCCTCACCGGGCTGAGTGTTCCACACCGTGCAGAGGCAGCCAGGCGGGAGATGACAGAAACAACTGCTCTGCTTCTTGCTGCAGATCTGGGGCACAGGGAGGGAGGCCGTGGGGAAGCTGGAACAAGGGCAAGATGAGACGCATAAGGTAAGAGAAGAGAGTAAGACACAGAGCAAAGAGAAGGTGATAGGATTCATACTTAGATCAGAAATGGGAGATGTCCCAGAGAGACTAGGACAATCAGGCTGAAGGACTATTTTCCAAAGGTGGTTCTGCTTTACAGGACAAACGGCCTGCAACCGAATTACCTGGGGTGCTGGTTAATAATACAGATTTTGGATTTCAGAACCTATGGACCTAAGAATTTGTATTTTAAAAAAGCTCCCCCACTCAGCTCGGTGCTCTGTGATGACCTAGATGAGCGTAATGGGGGGGGATGGGAGAGAGGGGTTATACGTATACATATAGCTGATTCACTTCGTGGTACAGCAGAAACTAACCCAACATTGTAAAGCAACTATATTCCAATAAGAAATGAAAAAAGTCCCCTACTAATCATGAGGCACACTGATATTTCAGAATCACTAGTTTTAGGAAAAGGGGTCCCAGACCTAAGGATGAAGAGCCAGGTGCTCAAAGCCTAGCATCTCAGCCACCAACAAGTGCCCTGGAGAGAGAAAAAGACTCCAAGGAGAAAAGACACATTTGAAAGAGCAGTTCTCAGAGTTAAGGTATCCCCAGGGCTTCCAGCTCTGTCCTCCCATGGGCTCTGACCCACAGCAGGTCCACTGGGTTGGGAGTCTGTCCAGCACCAGTCTAGGCCCAGACGACAGGCGTCCAGAGACGGGAGAGCCAGGTCAAGTTAGATCCTACTGTGATGAGGGTGAAGGAGGTTCTAAGTTCAATGAGGGTCAAGGTTAGGGTCAAAAGTCACTCACGGTGCTCTCTGGAGCCCCAGGCACATTCAGCAGCTCCCAACGCCCTGTGCATCCCAGCTCTACGGCCCGAAGGGGCAGGTCCAGAGGATCTGGGGGAGGTAGCACTACGGGGGAAAGGTCACAGGTCAGGGGTCAAGGGTCATTCCCTGTCTACTCCTCCTTTCCACCCACTGCCCCTCACCGATTCGCTCCGTCTCCATCATCCTGGAGCCTCGGCAGCTACCTGGCAGCCCGGAAGTATAGGGAGGAGCCGAAACGGCGGAAGTAGAAGCGACTTCCGGCACAACCCCTCCGGGGGCGGGGATGAGTGCTACCGAGGGGCGGGCCCAAACTGGTGGGATGCCGGGCGGAAGTGTGTGCGCCGCGGGCCGCCTTGGTTACCGCGTTCTCCGCCCTTCGCTACGTCATCGCTCCGAGCCCGCGATCCGCTGCCCGCTTGGGCGCCGCCCGAGACCGTGGGGCTTCGGTTGCCGCCCCCTCAGGTAAGGCCTTCTCCTCAGCCTTCGTCCCTTTTTTCCGAGCTCCTTCTGTCTTCTTGCCCCTTTGGTTGCTCTGAAAGCGCTGCGCGGGTTCCACTGCCTCCTCTGCTTTTCGGACCCCGCGATTGCCATACTAACCCCAGCGAGGTAGGGGGGTCTGGTGCCATCGTCTTGGCGACGGAGGGGGTGTTTCTCCCTTCCTGGGCCACATGGTGCCCCTAGGCGCTGGTATCCGTGATTCCTGAAGAGAGAAGGGAATGCTGGTTGATCCCGACGAGCGGGGGTTTGGACGGCAGCCTGGTTTAAGCAAGGGCTAGGGAGAGGCAGAAGACAGGAGTAGGCAGGCCTGGAGGGGTGGGGCTGGGGTCAGTGTGCACGGCGTGTGACCCCTGGGCGGTGACAGTGGAGAAAGATGTCTTGGGCCCTGCCCCTGAACCAGGAGCCACCATGTTGGTGATACCCCCCGGACTGAGCGAGGAGGAGGAGGCTCTGCAGAAGAAATTCAACAAACTCAAGAAAAAGGTGAGGGAGTGTGTGCGGGTATGACCCAAACTTTCAAAGACTCTACACTGAGAACACCTGGGGTGAGTGTGCGGGGCTGGGGTGGGTGGGGATTCAGCTAGCTCATACATGGAGACATACCACCTCTCAGTGTAGTTTCAGCAATGGACTTTCTCAAGTGTGTACTTTCTTTTCTCTCTTTTCTATGCAGTCTGCCATGGAGTTTTCTTCCTTTTCCATGGCTTTTAGTACCACCTAAGAGCCGGCGATCCTGAGCTTGGTTTTTCCAGTTCCATCTAGTGTTTTACTGATAACTTTCACATACCCAAAATTGAAGCTATCATCTTGTCTGTTCTAAACTTGGTCTTCCAAATAGGGCTGACTACATTTACTTCTCCCATGTGTTTGGGATGAAAGTCTTATCTCTGTCTTCTGCTCAATTTGCATAGCCAGACATTTGCCAAGTCGTCTTGATTCTTCCCTTGAAGTAATTGCTTCCGTTTACTTTTTCCTGTGTATTCCCTAGATCAGGTCTTTGCTGATGCTCACCTAGCCTGTCGTAATGGTCTCTCAACAAGTTTCTTTTTTTGGACAGACTTCTTCACTCCTATTAAAATGGTGCATTGAAAACACAAAACACCGCCCTTCTTTTTCTCAAAACTCAGTGGTTTCACATTGTCTATAAAACAAAGCCTTAATCAGGCATCCCTTTCTGTAGAACTATTCCTTGATCCCAAAACATGCCTTCCCAAAGCTTTCTTATCTCTGCATCTTTGCCACCCTGTTTTCTTTGTCTGAAATGCCCTTTCCTCTCAGTCTGTGTTATGCAGATTGTATCCAGGACCCAGTCTAATAACCATTTGGGATCAGAAAAATCTTACTTGCTCTCAGCTACAATCTGCACTTACGATCAGTCTTGAAAATTCAACCTAGTCGTCATCTAATTTCTCAGACTGTAAGCTTCTTGAGGGGAGGATCTGTGTCTCATGCTTTTGCATATCCGTGTTTCAGAGCAATTGTGTGTTCTTATTAAACACGTAGGGGTGGATGGATGAAGTCCCTAAGAAGGCTCGGAGGCTTATATTTCATGGCAGCCTATATCCGGGGGCTCTGGTCTATGATTGAATGCCTTGTTTTCAACTTGAAAAACATGAGACTGGAAAGCCTCTGGAGGCCATGGTTTGAATAGATTAGGTATGGCTGGCTTTGTAGATGATCTGGGGGACTATGTAAGAGGCAGGGCAGCCTCAATGTACCACTCCAGGGGCACCATTTGCATTGTTTTCTCTCAGCACGGTGTCCCCGGAGTGATGCGCCCAGGGGCCTTGGGAGAGGACCTGGCCAGGGATTGGCCCTCACCAACTCCTCTCTTCTCACTCTTGTTCCCAGAAAAAGGCATTGCTGGCTCTGAAGAAGCAAAGCAGCAGCAGCACAGCCAGCCAAGGCGGCGTCAAACGCTGTGAGTGACAAGGGAGGCGGGGATAGACTGGAAGTGAGCAGCACGGGCTGACCTGTGTCACAGCCTGGCCAACATAATGCCTCTTTCCCTCGCCACTCCAGCACTGTCAGAGCAGCCTGTGGTGGACACAGCCACGGCAACAGAGCAGGCGAAGCAGCTGGTGAAGTCAGGAGCCATCAGTGCCATCAAGGCTGAGACCAAGAACTCAGGCTTCAAACGTTCCCGGACCCTAGAGGGGAAGTTAAAGGTGAGCACAGGCAGAAAGATTGTTCAGGGACTCCTTGACTTCAGAGGGCATCCTTCCAAGTTGGAATGGAGGTAAGTTTAGGGGGAAGGTAACGCCAGTTTAATCATGGGCAGGTTGCTACACCATCCTGAGCTTCAGGTTTCTTATCTGTAAAGTGAAGAAACTGGATGACTCCTAGATTCTCCTCCGTTTACGCATTCTGTGACTCTAATCCGTCCTGTAGTAGAGCTCCTGGAGTGTGGTGCTCAGAGGAGTTGAGCAGGCTGAGAATGTCATCAGGCTTAAGACATTTTTAAGTAAACTAACTGCTTTAAGTGTGTATTAAATCTTTTATGTAAAAGGAAAGAAAAGATAGGCCAGGGGAGCCGAGAAGAGGGTGAGGGAAGAGGACCTCCTTCTGCCCCGTGGTTAGGCAGCCTCCTGCTCCCCACTGAGGTGGGTCTCTGCCGTCTTCCCAGGACCCTGAGAAGGGGCCAGTCCCCACTTTCCAGCCGTTCCAGAGGAGCATATCTGCCGATGATGACCTGCAGGAGGTAATGGTTTCCAGTTGTCTGTCTCTGAGCGGCTTCTGGGGGATTGAGAAAAATGAGCGACCCACATATTTGGGACCACATGCCGGCAGCTAGGACTCATCTTAACTGTCCTTGGTTTCCTTTTCAGTCGTCTAGACGTCCACAGAGGAAATCTCTGTATGAGAGGTTAGAGAAAGATAGGACTGGGTCCCACTGGCGGGCGGCGGGGCCGGGGGGATTGCCTGGGTCCTTAGGAGGTTTGGGACTGGAGTGGGCGGAGCTGGGGCTACAGAGGGATTGCTGAGTCTCCCCAGGCTCTGGGAAGGCGAGGTAGAGGCCCCCTTTGATCCTCCCTGTCTACCTCTCCCCAGCTTTGTGTCTTCCAGCGATCGGCTTCGGGAACTGGGGCCAGATGGAGAAGAGGCGGAGCGCCCGGGGGCTGGTGATGCCCCCGCTCGAAGCTTCGACTGGGGCTATGAAGAACGTGGTAGTGCCCGCTCCTCAGGCTCCCCTCCCCGAAGCCGCAGCCGGGACCGCAGCCGCGAGCGGAACCGGGACCGAGACCGGGAACGGGATCGAGACCGAGAGCGAGACCGAGAGCGGGACCGCGAGCGAGACAGAGACCGCGATCGAGACCGGGACCGGGACCGAGACCGGGACCGGGACCGGGACCGGGACCGAGAGGGCCCTTTCCGCAGTGAGTGATCTTGGCTGGTGGGAAAGTGACTTCAGATAAGGTTTAGGTGGGTCCTACTAAAGTGGACTCTTAAAGTGGAGGGTGAGCTAGACTATGTCTCGTTACTGATTTCTGTCCTGTAGGGTCGGACTCATTCCCTGAACGCCGGGCCCCTCGGAAGGGGAACACTCTCTATGTGTATGGAGAAGACATGACGCCCACCCTACTCCGTGGGGCCTTCTCTCCCTTTGGAAACATCATTGACCTCTCCATGGACCCACCCAGAAAGTAAGGATGACAGCGGGGCAGGATGATAGTCCTTGGAGGACCTGGGGTATGAGACCTGAGGGAGGAAGCTAGCCTGTCTCCACAGCCTGTAACACTGGGTTTGATTGGGTCCCGAGGAGCCCATAGGCCCTCTACTGACCCTGTGTTTTCTCATCCCAGCTGTGCCTTCGTCACCTATGAAAAGATGGAGTCAGCAGATCAGGCCGTTGCTGAGGTTGGGACTTCCCAGATCTGTTCTTCCCATCCCTCCTGCCATCCTTATATTTTCTTTCTAAAATACTGGGAGCCAGGAGGAAGTCATTTCCTCTTGACAGAGACGGTCTCTCCCTATTTACGCAGGAAACCTTGCATTCTCAAGTCCCTACTTAGTCTGTTCCTAGGATGGTAACTCCTGGAAATTCTCCTTTGGTTTGTCTATAATGTTTCCCCCCATCCTCTGCCCCCTCCCCTCTTCTGCCCCAGCTCAACGGGACCCAAGTGGAGTCCGTACAGCTCAAAGTCAGCATTGCCCGAAAACAGCCCATGCTGGACGCTGCCACTGGCAAGTCTGTCTGGGGCTCCCTGGGTAAGAATGGGATTCTTCCTCTCTCATTCTGTCCCCTACAGCTCACCCCTTTTTGTTCCCCGGCATGTCCCTGGGTTCTGTAGAGGTGATAGAGGTCTGGATTTGTGTGGCAGCTGTGGGGATTGGAAGGAGAATCGTCAGGCCTTCTGTCAGTTAGAAGTAGAAGGAGAGAAAAGTATGGAAAACAATTTCCAAGGCACTGACTGGAACGGGGAAAAAGTGGAAGTGACTGAGGTTGGTGAAGAAGGTGAGCATCTCATGCAGCCTTATTCATTTTGAGTTGCAGTATAGTTGGTGTTATAAAATAAGCCTTTGAAATTAGGGATCTGGAACTCAGGTGTGAGGTGAGGCATGAAAATGTAGCCTAGAGCCATCTGTATCACGGGGTAGCTGCAGAACGATAGCGTTGGCAGGGGAGACTGAATTTCAAGAGAAGATGAACCGGGACTGGGCTTGAGGAATAGTCAGGGGATATGGTGGGAAGCTGGGCTGTGTTCCTCATGCCCCACACGTCCCCAGCCATCCTGACTTGTTAGGCTGAAGTTGAGGATGCTGCAGAGGAGACAGAAGGAGAGGTCATGGGGCCTGGAGCAGCACCCGAGGGGCCTGGGTCATTGCAGCCAAAGGGTACAAGCTTTGAGAAAGAGGAAGTGATCAGCGGAGTCAAGATACAAAGCTCCAAGAGAATGGGGGCTTGTATGGGGGGTTCACTCTAGCCCCAGAGTGGCAGGGATGGAATCCTTGGAGGTGGGGTGAAGAGAGGGGACACACTGGGGGTAGGGAGGAAAGAGGAAGGGGAAGGGACGGCTCGAGGGCCAAAGCTACACCCAGAATGAGTTCTCCTGATGGAGTGAGTAACCCGTTTTACCTGGAATAGATTTTCACGTAAAGGAGTGGGCACAAGGGAGTTCAGAGCAAGAGTGGTCCTCTGTACAAGCAGGAACCAAAAAGGACCAGCACGTCAACAAAGGACTATAGAGATTTTTTAATTTTTCGTGTACTGACTGAAAGTTGTGGGCTAACATTATTCACACGTCTCAACGATAACATTTGGCGTTTTTCTAAGAACAAAACACTCATTACGGTATTTGCATGTGCCATGATAACAGTGTACACTCTTCTTTGCTGGGGCCACGGGTTGGTAGCCGCTGGCCTAAGGGGGCTAAAGGTATTAATAGAAAGGCCATCCCGGCCACCAGAGGGCAGCATGGAAACTGGGCATCCAAGGGCCAGAGGCTAGAGTTGAGGCGGTCAAACTCTGGGCCTCAGGTCTCATCAGTGCCCTCCTTCAGACCTTAATGAATACTCTCCTCCCTCCCTAGCTGTCCAGAATAGCCCTAAGGGTTGCCACCGGGACAAGAGGACCCAGATTGTCTACAGTGATGACGTCTATAAGGAAAACCTTGTGGACGGCTTCTAGGGAGTGGAACTGGATTCCGTGTGCCTCATCTGGCCCAGCGCTGGTCTCAGTAAAACACTGAGGCGGAAGCTCACACGCCTCCCTCAGCCTCTGGTTTTTCAGCACTTGGGATTGGGGTTGAGCCTTTAAAAACGGCTGTTAGATTCGATCTCAGTTGTAACAACATGGTCAGTGCACGCTCCCCACTCCTTTACCCCAAAAGGATCTTGAACACAGGTGTTGTCGTAGTTGTTTTAATTTGATCTCATGCCCGTTTCCAACAGGAAACCCCTTATAGAAAACCCAGATCCTCATCTTGGAGTTTTTCCTTGAGCCAGGGCAGCACTTGGTAGAGGTTGATGTGAAAGTCTCGGGCGTAAGCAGGTACCTGTTGCTGCCCCTTGCAGACGTCCACAACGCCCCAGCTGATCACACCAACCTGAAGAGGGCGAGGGCGTCCCAGGAACCGTTTGGTAGAATTCCTTCCTAATCCCAGGGAGCGCAGCTACTCCCAGCTGCATCTGAGCTGACCTGGGAGGGTTAGACTAGGGGCCCAGCTCAGTCCTATCCCCTGGCACACAGATCAGACACACACCCCTAAGTTGGCCAGTTCAAGGAAGAGTCCAAAGGTGAGGCAGGCTCCACCCTCCCCTTTCCAGCCACATGCAGTGAGCTTTCCTGCTTTGGGGGCCATGCTGACTACTTGGCATCTCCCCACAGAGAGGAAAGGGGAAACTCACTTGAATGAAGCGACTCTTCTTGTGAATAAACAGGGGACCACCAGAATCACCTACAGGGAGGGAGAAGCTGTAGGGGAGAAGACTCTTGGGCCTCAGGAACTTAGATCACAACCAAAGAGCCTTCTCTCACCTTTGCAAGTGTTGGGGTCAGCATAGGGAGCCACCCCTCCGGTGCAAAGGAACCTGGGGGTGACTACTTCAGAGACGTCCTTGACTTTGTCATAGCCTATGGCATGTAGAGCATCCCTCTCACAGCCAGTTTTCTGTAGGTGAGGTGGGGATGCACGCAGGAGAGGAGTGATGAACAAAGCTTGCTTAGGAAGAATTGGGGCTTAAAGGACCTCAGGATCCCACATTCCTCACCTTTTCCCCATTCTTGATGTAGACCTCCTTCCGAATCAGTGTCTTCTTATGATCCTTAGACAGCTCGGACACAAACAGAGCTTTGATATCCTTTGCCGGGAGCAGCTCTTGCACTGGACGAATAGACAGACTGGGTCATTTCAGCACTCTCCCTTCCCCCATTGTCCTTGTCCTTTGTCTTTGTCACTCAGCAAATGTTCTTCCACCCCTTCCTGTGAGCTAGAGACGGCTGGGCATCACCTGCCCTTCCTGCAGCTCCCTCTCATGCCTCCCTTGTCTCTCAGAACCTCACCCTTACACTACTCTCCCTGATACTGTCTTACTCTGTTGCTGGCACGTGGTTGAATGTGGAAGCCTCAAAGCTTGATTCGATCCCTCAGTGCAGGGGAGACAAATGGGCCTGTTGAGGAGAGATGGGAAAATTTGGGGATGGTGAACCCTGGACCTGCCCCAGTCTTCCAGCCCTGCCTTTCGCAGCCTTTTCTCTTTGGGAATCCAGATGGCTCACCTGATGGTCTCACTGTACTGGAGCTTCTTCTTGAGCTTGATGAGGGCCACGTCATAGTCATAAAATTCAGGAATACCTTTTGCTTTTTTCGCATTGAGGTCGTAGTTTGGGTGAAATAGGACTTCTTCTATCTCCCACTCCTGCTTCTTCCCTCCTGAAGTAGGAGAGTGGGTACCTCTAGACCACCCACTACTCTGTAGGCAGTCTCCTGCCCACATGTCATCCCTAACTCAAGTCTTCCTCATCCCTAAGTGGTCCAGCGTGCAAGGGAAGGGGCTGCGTTGAGGTCAGGTGGAGTGTGGCCTCTTGAAGAGAGTGGGAGGTTCTGCCCAGAGGGCATGGCTGAAGCTCAGGATTGATTGGTTGCATCCTTACCCATGCTGACCTTGATTGAGTGTTTCTCGTCATCCACAGTGAAACAGTGTGCCGCTGTCAGCACAAAGTACTCAGACACCACAGCACCCATACAGCTCTCATGTCCCTTCAAAGGACGCTGGGAAGAGAGCGGCAGAGGGAAAGCTCGGCTTTCACAGACAACACCATCTATGAACACTTTGCCCTTCCCCCGACCTTCGTTTCACCCTGACCTCCCCTCCCATAAGTCCCCGCCGCCAGGACACTGCACTCACAGTGACTGAGATCTTGGCCTGCCATGGTTGCTTGTGATAGTCAGTACCTTTCTTGTGCTCCCAAACCATGCCGCAAAGACCCAGAGTCCGGGTTTCATCTGGCAAGAAAGGAGATTGTACTGAAAGCCGGGACACTTCATTTCCGAATGGCAGCAGCCTTTCGGGGAGGGACGCCTACATGTCTATGGGGACCAGATGCCATAGGAGGAAAGGGAAGGCAGGGGCACTTGTTTCCTTACATTGAGGGCAGGGAACCACTGTGGTATCGTGAAAAGAACGGGGAACAAAGATCAGAGAGCTGGATGTTTTCAGGCCCAGCTCTTGCTAACTTGTCGTTCCTTGACTTCTCTTGGCCCCAGTTCCCACATCTGTAAAACGAGGGACTTAGGAAAGATCTCTGCATCATTCAGAACTCTGTGATTCTAAGATCAGGGAGTGGGCAGTACCAGGAAGCAAGAATAATGACACGGGGGTAGAGAAGGAGGAATGAGAAAGGACTTGCAGACTGCCAGGGCTTCAGGAGGGGTGGAAGAACGAATGACCTTGAGGGGTCTGGGGAGAGCTGAGTTTCCTGACCATCTCCTTATCCCCTTCTGATATCTTCCTACCAAGCATTTGTATGAAAACATCCTCCAGGTTATCTATGTCCTTGAGTTTGAACACGTGTTGCTCCTTATCCTTCTTGGAAGCCAAAGCATTGATGCTGTCTTGGTCCACCAGAGGCCCAACCCCAAACACATAGATGTCTGGGAGAGAAAAAGGGAGAGTGAGGGTCCAAGCCCTGGGGGGCAGGAGCTAAGAAAGTGGGGTGCTGAGTCCTAGGCAATAAAACTCACCCAGATAATCCTCCCTGGGCTTTTTGCGATTTCTACCAATGTCCAGCAAGTCCCGGATATCGTGAATGACAGAGACTGGATCCCCACCCATGTTGTGCAAGCCTGCAGGAGAGACCAGGACCATGAAGGTGGGAGACAAGGAAGGAAGAGGGTCAAGGAAGATAAACTGGCCAGAAGGAGTGACGTATACAGCGGAGTGAGCAGGTTGGGGAGGAGATGGACGTGAGAGATGGTGGCGAGAAGGGTCCCTCCTCATAAAGGTTCACAGGAAAGGGCAGCATTCAGGCCCCCAACCGTGAGCCCAGCGCTACATGTGGACTTCAGGGCCACACGCTGGTTGGAGAGGGTGGGGAGTCAGAGGCAGGGGAACAGTCCCTCTGACCATCAGTCATGAGGAGGATGACGTGGCGGGTGCGGTTCCAGGCTTCAGGGAGTTTGTTCACTTCCCTGCTCATCATGTTGTATACTTCCAGGAGAGCCTTCTTGGTGTTAGTCCCTGCCCTCAACTTGTGGTCTGTGGAAAGGGAAGAAATCATCACCTCCACCTGGACTTCCGAGCCATCCTTGACCCCAGAGGCCTAGCAGCAACTGAGATCCACATCTGTCAACTTTTTGAGTTAATTGTCACCCCAGTGACTTCCCTTTGACAACAAAGTGACCATCTCAGTTCCAAAGGGTTCCCACCAAAAACCCCCATTTTCCAATGACCCTGCTGCCCATCCATGGATTAAAAAGTAGTCCTCCTTGTCTCACTGCCCTCCCCACAACACTCCTGAAACTTCGGACCTCTCTGACCCCAAAGCGAACCTCCCACCATTCCCTTCCCTGACTTCTGACCTTGGTAGTTGATTTGGTTGAGCTGCTCTGTAACCCAGTCTGCATCGCTGCTCTTTGGGTCAGACACTCTGATCAAAACTTTGGGGTCTGTGGCATATGTCACTAGACCATATTTTGGCCTCACCCCATAACTTGCCACCTGTGGGTGAGGGGAGCAAGGGGTCATGGCACTGAAAGTAGAATATATGGCTGGGAGAATTCAGCAGCTTTACTGGGACAGACAGTGAAGGACATCGTAAGAGACTCATCACCCTGGGGTTCATGGAGGAGTCTGGGTTAAAGATCAAGAAACTGCTTCAAGTAAAAGGAAAGGAAGACAGAATAGGACCTGGAGATTTTCTGGGACCCTGTGGCTCAGAGGGGCTGGGAGCATCAGGGAGCTAGTCCTGGCAGGGCAGTGAGGTCCATTCAGGGTCCCCACATTCAGGGGGAGGGGGCCCCACCTTCTCAATGAAGTTGCTGAGACACCTCTTGGCCCCTGTGAAGTTGTGGGACCCAATGCTGTCTGATCCATCCAGCACCAGGTAGATGTTCATGGAGCCTGAGGGGTCCAGGATAATCTTCCTCTTCTGTTGTTCCCCTGGGTGCCAAGAGAGACACTCAGGCTCCAGGAGGCATGGTTCTCCTGCCCCTTCTCCATCCTCCTCCCACCCCCAATTCCCTGCCCTGCCTCCCCTCTCTATCTTCAAACCTGGGCTGTGCCCATCCTCAGCATCAACTCCTTCTATGGTCTCTGTCAGGGAAGACAGGAAGGCTTCGGCCACCTCTGCAGGGGTATCGTACATAAAGGAGTCTGGGAGAAGTCAGAAAGCAGGTCAAATGTCTGGGAGGGTCAGGGACATAGTGACGAGAGATGGTGGGTTTCCAGGGTGGGAAGGGCTCAGAAGTTCTTCGGGGAGGTTTAGAAGTGAGGAAGGAGCTGGGTTGCAGTAGGGGGAGAAGGCAGTGCTCTGGTGTGGGAATGTGAGGATGGGAGAGCAGGATCTGACGTGAGGGTACGGATCAAGGTCACCGTGGCAAGAAGGCTCCGTTCCACTCCAAGAGCCACCTTCCTGACATGTTCGCTGCTTGGAGCCACGTAGGGTGAGCCCCCGGCTGCAGTAGTAGGTGACAGTGTCTTCAAGGCGGTACTGGCTGCCCACCTTCCTTGTGCCAATGGGGATGCCCGGGTTCAGGCAGTACCCCGCTGCAGAAGCATGAGACATGGAGGTAAGGGCCAAAGCCTGAGGGCAAGGCAGAGCACAAGAGCTACGGTGCCAGTTCCTCAGGCTGAGGGTGGTCGGGAAGAAGGTCGTGTCGTGGGAAAGGGGGGCGCTTCTCACCTCCATCGTCGCAGATGGCCGTTTCCCCGTCCCACCGGCCCGTCGCTTGGCAGGTGCGATTGGCAGAGCCCCGGAGATTGTAACCATCATAGCAGTGGAAAGAGATCTCGTCACTCAAATTGTAGTAGGGGGCCCGGGGCCAGTACTCCCCGTTCTCAAAGTCCTGCGGTCTGGGACAGCGAATTGCTTTGGGGGAGGAGAACAAGTAGACCTTACTGAGATGGAAGGACTGCCCTTTAGGATATCCCTCCTAGTCTCAGGGACCCTGTCACTGAGAAACAGCGCCTTCTCGGTCCTACAGGATCAGCTGCTACCCTTGACCCCTGGAGGGTACCTCAACCCCTGGGGAATCCTGCCACTCCCCCCTCCCCATTTCTGAGTGTTCTTTGAACTGCCAGGGCTGCCTGGCACGGGGTAAATGCTTAGTAAAGGTTAGCTCCCCTTCATTCTCCCTCCATCCCACCTCCAGCCCTTGCTCAGCTCCTACCCTTGCTCGGCCCAACTTGTCAGCCTGCCTGGTCTCCACACAAGTCTAATCTTATCCAGGTCTGGACCTTGGCCACCACCTGCTCCGTCCCTCCGCTGGCCCAGGCCCATCCTCACTGCCCTCCAACCTTTGCATTCGGCCCTCTTGACAATCTTTTTGTCTTGGGTCTGCAGGGTGCTCCAGGATCCCGTGGATCTGCAGGTACGAATCTGCACAGGGTATGGGTAGAAGCCAGAAGGACACAAGTACTCCAGTGACTGGCCCGCCTTGAGAAGCCGGAAGGAGCCACCTTTGATCTCTATTCCCTCCAGAGAGCAGGGGCTCTGGGGCCCAGCCTCAGGCAATGGCGTCATGCTCACACCTAAAGAGAAAGGCTGGTGAAGCCCAGCCTCACAAGGCCAAGGAAAGATCCTGGGGGCAGCAGGGGTGGGGGGGAGGGGGGCTGTGACCTCACTTACCTCCAGACAAGAGGCCCAGGATCAAGGGTACCAGGCAGAGTTGGGGGCTGCATTTGCTCCCCATGGTGACAGAAGACAGGAGAGAAACTGGGGCTGGTGGCAGGGTGGCCTCTCCTGGCTCCTGCTGCGTGTCTGCTTGGCTCGATGGCCAAGCTGAAACTCCAGACCTGAGCCTGGTCACACGTCCTTCCCCTGCCCCTCACAGCCTCCAGCCTTTTATGCAATCTGTGTTCTCGCACCTGCTGCCCGCTCCACCCACCCTACCCATGTCACTTTCCGGAATGTCCGAGTGGGAGGGCCCCACTGCCAATCAAGGAAATGGAAACTGCAAAACCCCACCTTTTGCTGCCCAAGGTCCAGGACTCTGCCTGTCAGCACCTCCTCTGAGCTCCAGTTCCTCCCCAACAAGCCCAGACCTCCCCCTTGGGGACTAGATATAAGGCCCTCACTGGCTCCCCTGTTGACTCTGTTATGGAGCAGAGTCCAGCCATTGTTTGTCCAGCAGGGTCTCTGACCTGCCTTCTTGCCGTTCCTGGAATCATTCTGGCCTCTCTCTCCCCCCAGGCCAGCTCCCAGGCAGAGGCACAGACAGATGTGGAAATCATTGATTTTTATTAATTTCATAGCCAGGTAATTCCCTGTGAAAGCAGAAGGAGAGTGAGGCAAGTAAAGCAGAGGGTGGGGTCCGCACTGGCAGGAGCGCCAGGGCTTCCCCAGCGTGGATGTGCCGCTGCTTCGGGATCCTGGAAGCAGGCACGCGCTCAGAGCAAGGCGTGCGGATGGGTCATGGAGGCTGAGGGTGGACGTTCGGTGGTAGGAGACGGGAGAGATGGCTGGTCCTGGTGGGACAGCAAAGGGCTCAGTGGCTGTGATCAGAGGGGCAAAAAGTTCAGGACGCCCTCCAGGTGCTGTCTCAGCCAGGGCTGCACGCGGAAGAGATTGATGTGGAAATCTCGTGGCGGTGGCACCCTGCCACGGGGCGCACTTTTGCGGGAGTTCTTATCAGAGCTGCCACAGGGGTTGTAGAGACCCCAGCTCACCAGGCCCACCTGAAAGAAGGAGAGGTTGGGGTGGGGACGCTGCCCCGGTCCCAGCCCCAAGCCCCAACCTCCTTAGTTCCTTCGAAGGCCTGCCTCGTGCCTCCGCAAGGCCAAGATCCTGTAACTCCAGTCCTGCGAGCTTCCCCCCTCACTCCTCACCTGAAAAAACCTGAACCTCCGCTCAAGGAAAACGGCTCCCCCAGATTCTCCTGCCAGAAAGGAGGGACAAGAGACTGTCATCCTGACTCTCATCGCCGCGTCAGGGTGGTGCAACGGTGTCCTGGCGTGCTAGCTGGCCAGAGGGACACAGGTGGCCTTCCCCTCAGGAATCCAGACTCCAGGGTGGGGACTGGGGATGAGAAGTGGGGGGAGGGGGCTCACCCTTGCAGGGATTGTCATCCCCCTGCATCCCACTGCATAGGAACTGGTCTGTCACCACCTCTCTGACATCTGTCAAGTTGGGGAACGTGGTTTTGTCTTGGGAGACGACCTTGACACAGTTTGCCCACTGCAGTAGGGGTGGAATAGGACAGAAGGATGGAGTGAGCAGGCAGGCCCGGGGGACACCTGGAAGTGCAACTAGGCCTGGAGGAGGGGCGACTTGGAGTCAGATGGAGAAAGTGCTCAGAGCTAGGGGATGAAGAGAGACGTTCTGGAAGTTGCCACAGGGGGATCCCATCCCCCCACAGCATACTGGACCCGAGACCCTTACCTCCGACCCTGTCTTGAGGTTAACGTTCAGCTTGTTCCCATTCAAAGCCACAAAATGAGCAGGAATGCTCAATTTGTTCAGAAGTTCACTCTCTACAGTCAAGGAAAAGGATGTCAGTACTGGTCCCTTTACCCAGCGTCCAGACTCCCGACTTGGGAACTGCAGCACAGCCCACGTCATCAACCCCCAAGCCCTGATCCCAGTTCTTCATGCACCCTAAGCCCAGCACTCACCGTGGTCTCTGCAGGTGCTGCCTGGAAGTCTCCGCAGAGCCAGATTGGCCCCCACCGTGCAGGGAAGGCAGATAGGCCTGAGGAGAAGGACAAGGGTCACAGAGGCCCGTCCTTGGTGTCCCCTCCTACAGCACTCCCCAGAGCACTTCTCGCCCAGAGGGCACCCTCCCATCCCAGACTCCGGCACCTGGCATGGGTGGACATCTTCACTTTCTGGGCCAGCTTTAGCAGAGCGATGTCATCACCATAGAACTCCGGGATTCCCTGATTCTTCTTGGCAAAGACATTGAACCCCGAGGAGATCACCGCCTTCTCAACTTGGAATTCTTTGCCCCACTGGAAGTTGGGATCCCCTGGAAACAATGTGGCAGATTAGGCTGGACCAGGGCTGCTGAAGGGGCCAGAGGCTAGGGGCAAGGGGTGGGAGCTCTGCCCACGGGGTCAGGCAGCGGGTGCAGGCCCTTCCTTACCCACGCTGACCCTCCACAGGGGGCGGGCCTCGGCGTTGTGGAGGCAGTGAGCAGCTGTCAGGACCCACTGGTCCGAGATGAGGGCCCCTCGGCAGGTCTCCTGGCTCTTGGGCTGCAGGGGAACAGGTGATTTTCAGGGACTGCTGTGTCTCTGGCTCATGGCCGCTGTCACCTCTGGGATCCAAGCCCCATCCCTCCTTCCTGGTACCTTAATAGTGACATGCCAGGGTGTCCTCTCCTGAGCAGAGGCATTGGCAGACATGTTCCCTACCCCACAGATGGTGTCCGTGAGCTGGGAGACATCTGTGGGCGTGAGGAGCAGATGGTGAAGGAGGCTGGTGCAGGGCACCGTGAGCAGGTGCCAGCGTGGACCCTTGGCCAGCTCCACACTGGCCACACCGCTCTGGAGAGGGCAAAGCACACTCACCCAGCATGTGCTCAAAGACCTGGCTCAGAGCCTTCACGTCCTTCAGAATGAAGGCATGCCTCTCGCCATCCTTCTTGGACCCCAGCTCATTCAGTTCTCTCCAGTCCACATCCAGGTTGCCCACGCCGATGGCATAGATGTCTGATGGGGAGGAAATCACCAGAATCTTGTGGCTGAGGGGCTACCCCGTGACAGAAGACTGTAATTCCGAACTCGCTGCATCCTACAAAGCCCTACATGAGCGGGATCCCCCTCCCTCCCCCCACGACCTACCTCATTTCCTACCACTCCTCCCCCTTCACTCTCTTCCAGCCACATGGCCTCCTTGAAGTTCCTCAAACTGACAGGCACACTCCCACCTCAGGCCCTTTGTATGAACTGTGTCTCTGCCTGGTTCACTCCTCCTCCCAGACTTCTACATGCCTCACTTTCTTACCTTTTTAAGTTTCGACTCAAATGTCACCCTCTCAGGGAGGCCTTCCCTGGCCTCCTTGTGTAAAACTGCAAGGCCCCAGACACCTCGATTCCTTCCCTGCTTCATTTTATACCTTAGCACGTGTCACTATCTACCGTGCCATATGGTTTCCTTAGTTATTTTGTTTAATGCCTAGTGTGAGTAGAATTGTGTCTCCCCAAAAGATATGTTCAAGTCCTAACCCCCAGGACCTGTGAATATGCCCTTGTTTGGATATAGTGTCTTTGTGGATATAATCAGTTAAAATGAGGTCATGCTGGATGGAGGCAGGGGTGGGGAGGGGTGATAATCTGATGCCTTTATAACAATAGAGGAATCTGGACACAAACACAGAGAGAGAGAAAACCATGTGACAACACAGAGATACACTCAGGAAAGAAAGTGATGTGAAGACAGAGGCAAAGATTGAGTGATCCAGGACTTCCCTGGTGGTGCTGTGGTTAAGAATCCGCCTGCCGATGCAAGGGACACGGGTTCGAGCCCTGGACTGGGAAGATCCCACATGCTGCAGAGCAACTAAGCCCGTGTACCACAACTACTGAGCCCGTGTGCCACAACTACTGAGCCCGTGTGCCTACAGCCTGTGCTCCACAACAAGAGAAGCCACCGCAATGAGAAGCCCGTGCACTGCAACAAAGAGTAGCCCCCGCTCGCCACGACTAGAGAAAGCCACGCAGCAACGAAGACCCAATGCAGCCAAAAATAAATAAAATAAATAAATTTATTTTTAAAAAAAAGATCGAGTGATCCTACGACAAGCCAAGGAGTGCCTGGGCCACCAGAAGCTGGACATGGTAAGGAAGGAGTCTTGCCTAGAGCCTCCAGAGGGAGCATAGCCCTGCTGATACCTTGATTTTGGACTTCTGGCCTCCCAAACATGAGAGAATAAATATCTGTTGTCTCATGCCACCCAAATTTGTATAATTTGTTGCCACAGCCCTAGAAAACTAATACATTGCCCCCTTCCAGAATGACATCCCCATGTAACAGGCATTTCCCTCTGTTTTGTTTACAGCTGTATTCTTAGAGTGATGCCTGGCCCAGGAGAGGCTCTCAGTGAGTACTTTCAAATGACTAAATGAATAAAAAGAACTCATGGGGCTTCCCTGGTGGCGCAGTGGTTGAGAGTCCGCCTGCCGATGTAGGGGACACGGGTTCGTGCCCCGGTCCAGGAAGATCCCACATGCCGCGGAGCGGCTGGGCCCGTGAGCCATGGTCGCTGAGCCTGCGCGTCTGGAGCCTGTGCTCCGCGATGGGAGGGGCCGCAACAGTGAGAGGCCCACACACCGGAAAAAAAGAAAAAAAAAAAGAACTCATGATGTAGCATGGAGGCAAAACTTCAGATCTGGTCTTCCTCTGCAAGATGTCGGCTCTAGGAGAGGACCCTGGAGCCATCTCTTCCCGCAGGAGAACCTGGGCCCACACAGCCATCCACACCAGCCTCTGAGCCAGCGTGGGTGCCAGTCAGAACTGCCCTGGGGTGGACCATAGCCTCTGGTGTTCTCCCACCCTTTGTACCCCTCATGGGCCTTTTTTGCAGTTATGATGGGAACTGGACAGTTATCACGCCCCACGTGTTTTCTCTATTTCCCTGCAGTTCCTGCCTCTTTTTCATGAGGTGTGTTCAAGCATTTAACTCTGGCCCAGTGACGCTAAGGAGTTAGGGCGTGGAGTTTGTGATTTGCCTTCCTCAGGCCAGGGTTTTCAAGCGGAATACGCTTACCTCCGAGGGGCAGGTGAAGTGGGTGGCATGAACAGAAACGAGAGGACCCAGGGGAAAGTAAAACTTGGGGCCTCAAAACCAACTGCCCTCCCTTATCTGGAGCATTTCTCTTTGAAGTTCTTTTCTGGTCAAAGGTCAGTGCAATTTTTGTTTAGTCTGGATTAGAGGAGCTGTTCTTTCAGAGACTGCAACTTCCAGAGCCTTAGTTATCTGCACTGCCAAGGGAAGAAAGGCCAGGAACAGTCCCTATAAGGAATCCAGGCCTTTTCTTCCTGGAGAGGTTTGTGGAACATCAGATGGTGAATGTAAACGATGACGATGACGATGGTGGTGGCCGCCACCGCACACTGTGTTTGTCTGTGCCAGGCAATGTTTGAGCATTTGCCCTTATCGGCCAGTGAGGTAGGTCCTTGTACTGTATCCTGACAAGTAAAGAAACAGCCCATGGCCACAGCCAATCAAAGATGAACCCAAGTTTGAAACCACGGGCAGTTTGACTACTCTTCAGTGTGACACTCGGCTGCCTTCATACAGAACAACACAGCCTGGGGTCTCGACAGAAATACAGCCAAGATGCTAGAACCCCTGGCTGCGGGCCCTGGGCCCCCCTGCAGGGCAGCACAGATGGGGCGGGGGCGGGGGCGGAGACTCACCCAGATAGTCTTTCCTCTTCTGGTTGATGTTCAAGACCTCCTTGATATTGTCAACAGCCACCTTGGGAGAGCCACCCATGTTGGACTTTCCTAGAACAAGGAGGGAAAAGAATTGTCCATCTGGGTGATGTATCATGATTCCCCCCAGCCCTGGAAGAGAGGGGAAGCGTTCATCCTGGGAACCTCAACACCTACACTCCCTACTCGAGTTTCAAGATACATTATTTACTGAAGTTCTTTAGCACTGGGCCAGGGGTGTCCTACACTTTACCTCATTTGATTCTCATGAAGCCCCAGTAAGTGTGAGTCTACTCATTTTATAGACAAGAAATCTGATTTCTAGAGGAGCCATGTAATTTGGACAAAATCAAGAGATAAATGGCAGAGCCCAGATCCACTAGCCAGTCTGCCCTTGCATCGGTGGACTTCGACATCACTGGTCCAGAGTCACGCCTCCCCATCCAGCTCCCTCTATGTGACCTCCCAGGTAATAACAATAACTAACAAACACTTATAAAGCACTTTTACACAAAGTACTTAAATTGCTCTTCATAAAAACTGTGTAAGGGGACTTCCCTGGCAGACCAGTGGTTAAGACTCCGTGCTTCCACTGCAGGGGGCGAGGGTTCAATCACTGGTCAGGGAACTAAGATCCCACATGCCGTGCGGCGCGGCCAAAAAAATTAAAAAAAATAAACAACAACAACAAAACTGTGTACGGAAAGGAGGGCAGCTTCCATTATCAGTAATTGTTGCGGTTGTCATTACCGTCATCATTGACACTATTTCTACTTTATAAATAAGAAACCAAGGCCCTAAGTGGCAAGGGGAGAACCAGAATGCAGGTCTCTGACCCCACATTGCTTCTCCTGCCACTATGCCAGGCTCATTCACAGGGACGACGATACCCACCATCTGTCAGAAGGATGATGGCGTGTCGGATCTCCTGCCAGGCCGCCGTGTTCATACTGAGCCGTCGCATTTGGTTATTCATCATGATATAGACAGAATTTAGGGCCTCGTAGATGTTGGTCCCGGTTCCGTTTTCATGGTCTGGAATATGTGAAGACGAAAAGCTCTCTTAGGAAACTTCCCACCTACCACCTGGGAGAAGGGAGTCACTCTATTTTCCCCAAACACTGGAAACGCATTTATCAATAGACTTGATAAACACAGACTTTTGACGTCCAGTTAGAGATTTGGCATCATTGCCCGTTCAGACATTAAAAGACTTTCCCTTTAGAAATGCTCATTGCGTAACCCCACTAAAGGCCATCCCAAAGTCCCAAGATTCAAAGGTGGGGTTTCCAAAGAAAGTGGGTTGTTTCAGCCATCTGCTACCTACCGCCCAGGTAGTTTCCTAATGACATGAGGAGACTATGAAAACCAGACCATGTGGTTCTGGCATCAGGGAGAAGCCAAAGACCTGCATGATGCATTTGGACACGTAGCACGTGCGAGGAAGCCCGGAGCTGGTAGGAGCTGGTAGGAGCTGGGACTCCCTGACCATGAACCTGACTTGGAAGCCACCGCACCCAAGGAAACTTAGTCCCAGAGCCCTTGGGCTTGAGTGCCACCAAGAAGCCTCACTCTCTCTCAAACTTGTCCAGTATCTCTGCAGGCACAGAGAGCTCATCCCCTGCCCCCACTTCCATCACCTTCATTTGATGACATCATACCTTTATAGTGGGCGTTTTCCAGACTGTGGGCCACTTCAGTCACATCCTTGGATTTGCTGTCCAGGACAGACATGATGACTTTGGGCTTTGATGCAAAAGTGATGATGGCGACACTAACCTTGATCTCAAAGCTGAAGATCTGTGAAGGGCAAATGAGAGGTAGTGTGAAAGGCTCCCAAACCAAAGGGGAGTTGGTAAGGGAGCCAGCAAAAGGCCCTGGAGGAGGCAGAGAGCCTGGACAGAGACTGACGGATGCAAGGCCCTTGGAGAGTCCCTTCCTGGGAAATGGTTGCTTGAAGAAGCCAGGAAAGTGACATTCGTTGGTCCTCTCCTCTCTTTGACTGGCTCACTCTTCATTTAATCGTCACTTCAATGCTGTGAAGGGTCGTGATGGTCCCATTATACAGATGAGGAAGCTGAGGCTTGTTTACCTTGCCCCAGATCACACCCCTGGTAAGAGGTGGAGGTAGAATTCAAACATAACGGCACTTGTCTGTCGAGTTTTGCAGCCTCACGGCTTAGTGAGTTACTTAACTTTATGTCTTAAGAGAGACACTAAGGAGCACAAAAGCTGCCTTCTTTCAAACGTAGCTGGGAGGGAAAACATATATCTACACAAACTATTGTGAAAAGCATAACTACCAAGCAAAGTCCTGGCAAGGAATCTGAACCAAGTGTTTCCAAACTCTTCCGTTCATGCACCTCGTCAGTCGAAACATTCTGAGCACGTACCTCAATATAGGTATATGTATTTATAAAGTATACTCATACTTATAAAGGGTATCATTATTTAAATATATTATACACATTTTAAAACATATAGAAAATATTGAAATTTTAAAAGGAAATTATTAAATATTAAGTTCTTAATTTAAGTTAAATTACAATCATTCACCATGGATACCAGTATTTTCCTGCCACACGCCAGAACCTTATTTGGGGTACCCCTCTGTGAAGACCACTGTTCTAGATGATGAATTCCTAGAAAGTGGGGTCTCAGCCTTGTTCATCTTTGAGGTCCCCCCACACCCAGAACAGTGCCTGACATAGAGTAGCTACCCCAACAGTGTTTGTGGAATGAAAAATAGGATCCTCTAAATTAAATCCGTGATTCCTGCATGGCATGTGTGTAATCTGGGAAGACTGCTTGGAGGAGGTGGGCTGTGAGTGGGATTCTGAGGAAGGGAAGGAGACAGAGACCGTGAGTGCAGGAAGGCTGCTGGTATGTGTGAGCTCCTATTTCCTGACCCTGTCCACCAGGTGGGAGGCGCTCTTCTTGAAGATTTCAAAGTCCTCTTCCTCCACACTCTGAGATGCGTCCAGGAGCACGTAGAGGTTCAGGTGACCCGAGCGCTGGATTTGTATTTTGCGGCCCACGTTTTCTGGAAGAAATGTGGAAGGGGAAGATTCAGACTCCACCTCCTACCCACTCTCTTGCCAAGGCAATCAGGCCCCTCTACCTCCCCTCCAGTCAGCTCAGCCCCGCTGAGCCCACCGGAGGCTCCTGGCCCCTCGGAAGCTTGCCCCTCCCCTGCACCCGCCCAGCAACCTGCCACCCCCACTTCAAGCACTCACGCTTCTTCTTCTGGGTGGGATTGGTGGCTCCAAGTAGGTGGGACAAGGAGATGCCCAGGGCAGGGGCCACATCCTCGGGAAAGTCGTAAGAGTAGGGCTCTGTGGGGAGAGCCACTGGGGTCAGCTGCGGCCAGGGGTGGGGGCCCAGGAGTCTCAGGAGGGTCAGAGCAGCTACTCACGGCGGCAGATGGGCTCCATCCCACTCCAGACCCCATCATCCTGGCACTCTCGCTCCACAGACCCCGTCAGCACCAGATTCGAGGAGCAGCGATAGCTGACCTTGTCGCCGAGGCCGAAGCGAGACCCCGTCCGCACTGCACCCGCGGCAATGCCCGGGTTGGGGCAGTGGCTGGCTGTGAGGAGCAAAGGAAGATGGAGATGAGCAGGGACCCGCCTCCTCGGCCTCTGGGTGCTGCTCGGACACCTTTTCCTGCCAGGCTTTTCCTCCTCTACAGACCCTCAGAGCCTCTGCGGGTCCCTTGGCCTCTCCCTTGGGAGACACCACAGCTGTGCCTCCCAGGTGTGTGGATAGAAAACCTGAAGTAGGGAAAAAGATTTAGAACTCAGTGGCCCAGTTTCCAGCTAAAGCATACCCATCCCAACCCAGGAACTCTGCCTGTATCCATCCCAGAGCCTCAGGGAAGGAGCCCTACCTCTCCACAGAGAATATCTGCAAACAATGAGACATCACCACACACCCACCAGAATGGCTAAAACTAAAAAGATGGGTAATTCCAAGTGTCAGAGATGATGTGGGACAACCAGAACTGTTACATTGCTGGAGTGTCAATCAAGAAGCTGTTTGCAGCCTCTTCTGAAAGAAAACACATGCCAATGTGTGACCCAGCAATTCCACTCCTAGATAATATGCTCAAGAGAAATGTGTCTAGTGCACCCAATCACACATAAGGATGTTCATAGAGTTTTACTTACAATAACCAAAAACCGGAAATAACCCAAATACCCATCAACAGGAGAATGCACAGATAAACTGTAACATGAATTGGAACTACAAAGCAATAAAAAATAACAAACTGCTGATACCCAGGAAAACATGGATACGTCTCACAAGCAGAATGCTGAATAAAGGAAGACAGATGCGAAAGAGCACATTCTGTATGATTCCACTTCTGTGAGGTGTAAGAATAAGCTAAACGAATCTGTGGAGACAGAAGTCCGAAGAGTGGTTACCTTGTGGGAGGGGACAGGAGGCAACCTCCTGATATAATGGACCCTCGGTCTTGGGTGGTGATTATGTGGGTGGATACACATAAAAGGATGTGGGTATAAAAGTTCATCAAGCTGAATACTTAAGATTTGTATGTTTTAGGTAGTTTAAACCTCAATTTTCAAATGAATTATATTTATGTTTGAATAAATGGCTATTGTCAAAGAATCAAGGACGTAAATAGGGAGCCAACAGCTGGGCACCAGGTGAGGGTATGGGCCTGCCATCTCATGGACTCTGAACCTTCTGTATTGTGTATTTAGAACTGTGATCCAGGAAGCTTCCAAGGCCCACAGGCAAATGTGGCTCCAGGGAATCCCAGGAACCCCACTTCTGTCAAGCAGAGCCCCCCCATCTTCCACAGGGGCAGTAATGACCATGACAAAAGTATATGTGGTGCTTAGCACATTCCAGGGGCTGTTCCAGATGCAACTCACTTGATCCACACGGCAACCCCATGCAGTCAGTACTCTTACGATCCTCATTTTACAGATGTGAAAACTGAGGCACAGAAAGGTTAAATAACCTGCCCAAAGGCTGTCAAAATCAGAGCCAGGCTTGGAACCCAAACTTGCTCCTGAGGCAAGGCACCTAAGTGCAACACTTGATTCCCTTCATCATATCTTCCCTACAATAGCCCAGGGCGCCCAAATACCAATCTGGCTTTGAGGCATTTGGAAAAGCTGGACGGAGTATTTGGAGCCTTTGTGTTGGATCTGAAGCTTAGCACCAACTTCCCTGAGCCAGGATCCCCACAGGCCAGAGATGTGTGATTATAGACTCAACGGACCAAAATCTAGGAATACGATTTTGGCACCAGAAACACCAGGCCCCTGTCCCCACAGAGGCTCCCTGCACACATATCTGGTTCCAGGGCTCCTGGGAGACCCCTGCCCCCATGCAGCCATCTGTCAGGGCACTCACCGCCGTTGTCACACACAGCTGTCTCCCCATCCCACATGCCATTGGGGCGACAGTGCCGCACCGGCGAGCCCCGCAGTGTGAAGCCATCCTCACACTCGAAGCTCAGGTTGCCGCCCACAGGGTGGGACCCCAGCCGTGGGGTGTATACGCCGTTCTCAAAGGTAACAGGGGCTGGACAGCGAACAGCTGGAGGGAGAAAAGGGCATGAGAATATAAGGATGGAGGGATAACAGCTGGGCTGGACACTAACTGGGTGAAGTTCAGCTTGGATGCATGGGTAGAGCCAGGTGGTTGTCAAAACATTAGGTTGATGCCTGTGAAATTGCTACTTTGGGCAGTTGGTTGAATATTGGCAATTTCACACAGTTCAATCTAATAGATTGAGAAACAGCCACTTCTCTCAGCCCCCTGAGGGCCATGTCCACCCCAGCCCCTCCCCTGGGGTCCTCAGACGTCCCATGAGTGGATAACTAGAGGGGTGACTCCTGGTACAACAGGGGATGCCAGGACCATTCAGCATCCATCCCGAATGGTCAGTACTGTGCAGTTAATTATTCAGTATTCTAACAATCATCCCTGGGCTTCCCTGGTGGCACAGCGGTTGAGAATCCGCCTGCCAACGCAGGGGACAGGGGTTCAAGCCCTGGTCCGGGAAGATCCCACATACCACGGATCAACTAAGCCCGTGTGTCACAACTACTGAGCCTGCGCTCTGGAGCCCGCGAGCCACAGCTACTGAAGCCCATGTGCCTATAGCCTGTGCCCTGCCACAAGAGAAGCCACTGCAATGAGAAGCTCGCGCACCACAAAGAAGAATAGCCCCCGCTCACTGCAACTAGAGGAAAGCCCGCGTGTAGCAACTAAGATCCAATGCAGCCAAAATTAAATAAATAAATAAATAAATAAATTTATTTTAAAAAAAAAAAGAGTTCTCCCGCCAATGCAGGGGACACGTGTTCCAGCCCTGGTCTGGGAAGATCCCACTTGCCACAGAGCAACTAAGCCCGTGAACCACAACTACTGAGCCTGTGCTCTAGAGCCCGCGAGCTACAACTACTGAGCCCGCGTGCCACAACTACTGAAGCCCGTGCACCTAGAGCCCGTGCTCCGCAGCAAGCCACCACAGTGAGAAACCCGCGCACCGCAACAAAGAGCAGACCCCACTCACCGCAACTAGAGAAAGCCCGTGGGCAGCAACTAAGACACAACTCAGTCAAAAATAAATATATTTATTTTAAAAAAAATCATCCCTGGCTTTGGTACCCCACAATCTACATCAGAGCCTGCCTCCGATGCCTTGCTATTGGGCAGTTGACATTTTCCCACTATTTTGAAAAGCCCTGTGGAAAAGAAGCTTTGCCACCCCATCTAGTCATATTAAGCCCCACCCTGAGTAAACTAAGTAGAAGTCCTGGGGTGGTCGCTGGTGGGAAGCCTCACGTTTGCAGACCGCCTTTGTCTGCTGGGTGGATCTCGGGAAATGCCACCGTCCGTTGCTCTTGCACAGGCTTGTCGCCACCGGGTACGGGTAAAAGCCCAGGGGGCAGGAGTAGGTGAGGATACTCCCAGGGGCCCAGCCGTTGCTGAGGGTGAAAGTGCCCCTAGAGATATTCACGTTCTGAGGGCAGGAGGTAGCGGTCGTAGCCAAGCCTGCGGACATGGGGACACGACACAGAAATGAAGAAAAGAAGGAAGGCACGGATGAGAAAAGGAGAGCAGAAGAGACTGTCCATTTCACACATGGAAACTCAATCTGGGTAGCACTGGCCTTGCCCCACAGGACCCCAGCATCCCCCCTCCCCTGCTCCTACCTGGGTACAGGGGCAGCAGGCAAAGGACGGCCATCAGTGGGTCCATGGTGTCTACCTTAGGGGCACGGAGAGGCAGAGAGCCGGGAGAGGGAAAAGGTCATCTGACTTCCCGAAAACCAGAGCTGGCTCAGCAGCTGCTTTGTCTGCTGCCAGAGAAAGAAAACTAGGGAGTGGCAGAAGGTAGGGGGCATGTTCTCTCGTTAGGAGAAAAAATAATCAGGGATTGGGGACTGAGCTGAGGGGGTGAAACTTCCGGTCTGTCTCCCTAATCCTGACACATCCATAGAGTCAGTTGATCTGCACCACAGGCTCTGTACACTGCTCCCCACTTCCACTGTCTCACAGACACAAGTGCACGCATGCTCTCACATGAAGAGTTTAAAGCACACAAACCCACAAACCAACTGAGATATTGCAAAACAGTTTATTTAAGCAAAGTTTCAGTTTTCCTTTGGGTTTTCCCAAGTGGATTTTACTTCCTCAGAGTCTAGAGTAGTACTGTCTTCTTGAACATAAACTCCCAAGGGATTAAACTAGAAATTCTTGATACTTAGGAGGATTCACCATCTTTTTCTTCCTTGCAGTCCTTCCGCAGAGAGAATCTAGGGAGAAAAATGAAATCAACACTTAGTTTTAGAGACTGGGAAAAATACTGAGAATGTTTTTACAGGAAGTCCAGTAGATAAAATCCCCAACTTATAAAATAAATAAATCTGGGGTTGGTGATTCAAAGGAATGAAAGTATTTTTGGAATTGGGATGTGCCTTTAAATTACAACTGGCCTTTTGTATGAAATGCAGAAAGCAAAGAAACTCTAAGCTAGTGTGTTAGCCTCCCCATCCCACAGAAGTCTCTTTAATATTTGTCAAACGATGTGGGGTGTAAGTAAATAAAATCAATCAAAGATGAAGATGAAACGCCTCTGAAGTGATCAGTTAAGTTTGTGAAAACTCTTTTGATTTACAAATAACTTCTCAGAAACGCACATACACAAAGTGAACATACACAAAGTCAGTTCCTTGGACAGAATCGACTGAATGCAGGAAGACCATGACACCCCTGGTGTTGGGGGTCCCAAAGCTGCCACTGCAACTGAGCTGCTGGTGCCTCCCTTGCACCCAGTATCTGTTCTCCCTCCTTCTACAGTAAGAGATGTTTAGCAGAACACACAGTCACCCAGATAAAGACTACATTTTCCAGCTTCCCTTGCAGCTAATGGCCAAGTGACAAGACTCTGGCCAATAGAATGTGAGTAGAACTGATGTGTGTAACTTACAAGTAAGGTAAGTAAAGTAACATCCCCCCACACACACTCCCATGGGCTGGAATATAAATCTGATGGTGACTCAAGAGCAATATCCTGGAGATGATAGACCAAAGAGACAGAGGAGCCTGGGTCCCTGACACTGTGCTGATGTCATACCAGCCCTGCCCACCTGCTCGGATTTTTACAAGAGAGAAATAAACTACCTTCAGAGCGGTGAGTATTAGAGACGTTCTGGCTTCATCTCCTTTCAATCACATAGTAGGTTTGAACTTCCCCATCCACTTGCTTTGGCCAATGAAATGTGACTGTAAGTGACATGGACTACTTCTAGATGGAAGCTTTATGAGCCAATGCAGTCTTCCTCGTGCTCTCTTTCCCTCTTTATGGCACGTTTGAGATGGTGGCTGCTCTATCAGCCCTGGGTGACGCCCAAAGCAGAACCTTTGCTGACCCTCAGCAGGTATGCAATGTGAGCAAAAGCTAAACCTCTGTTGTTTTAATCCACTGCATTACCACTGCTGTAGGGAAAAAAAATACCACCCCAAATTTAGGGGCTTAAAAAGATGATTTATTCTTTCTCATGATTCTGTGGGTTGGCCAGGCAGTTCTGGACTGGGCTCACCCACACAGCTACAGTCAGCGGAGGGCTGAGTTCAGTGGGAACAGGAGGACCCATGGCCTATCACCCACAGCCCCTTGCAGCATGGCAGCCTCAGGACAGCATTCTAAGAAATCCAGAGCATAAGCTGCAAGGTCTCCTGAGGCCTGTCCTCAGAAGTCACATGACATCACTTCCACTATGTCACAGCCCAGATTTAAGGTTAGGGGAAACTACCTCTTGATGGGAGGAGTGGCAGAGTCACATTGCAAAAAGGCATGCACACCAGAATAGGAGAGATTTATAGCCATATTTTGCAAGGCACCATGGCAACCAAGATTGGGGGGTTGTCATCAGGACATAATGAATCCTCACCTGACTGAATACTTAAACCGCTGAATTTTGGGTGCCTCTTAAAGCTGCTGCTATGGACTGAATTGTATCCCCCCCAAATTTGTATGTTGAACACCTAACCCCCAATGTGACTGTATTTGGAGATAGCACAGCCTGTAAAGGGGTAATTAACCTTAAATGAGGTCATAAGGGTGGGGTCCTGATCTAACAGGCTAAGTATCCTTTAAGAGATACCAGAGAGCTTTCTCTCCCTCCCTCTTTCTTCCTCTCTCCCTTCCTCCTTTCCTGTCTCTCTCTCTCTCCACACACATAACATCCCGCCTGCCCCCATGCAGAGGATTGCCTACAAGCCAGGAAGAGAGCTCTTACCAGAAACTGACCACAATGGCACCTTGATCTCCTCCTTCCAGTCTCCAGAGCTATGAGTAGATAAATTTCTGTTTAAGCCACCCAGTCTGTGGTGTGTTTTTTTAATTAATTAATTTATTTATTTATTTTTGGCTGCGCTGGGTTTTCGTTGCTGCGCGCAGGTTTTCTCTAGTTGTGGCGAGCGGGGGCTGCTCTTCATTGCGGTGTGTGGGCTTCTCATTTCAGTGGCTTCTCTCGTTGTGGAGCATGGGCTCTAGGCACACGGGCTTCAGTAGTTGTGGCACGCAGGCTCGGTAGCTGTGGCTCACGGGCTCGGTAGTTGTGGCTCACGGGCTCTAGAAGGCAGGCTCAGTAGTTGTGGCGCACGAGCTTAGTTGCTCCGCAGCATGTGGGATCTTCCTGGACCAGGGCTTGAACCCATGTCCCCTGCATTGGCAGGCAGATTTTTAACCACTGAACCACCAGGGAAGTCCCTTTTTTTTTTTTCTTTTAATGTCAGTCCAAGCAGAATAATACATCAGCCCAGCTCATATCTAATAGCTGCCTTGAAAAGAAAGGGCCTTTCTTTCATGAATTTCTCCCAATATTGGTTGAGTTAAATAAACTCTGCAGAGCATGTCAGAATCCACTCTCCCTTCTTTTTTTTTTTTTAAGATTTTTTTGATGTGGACCATTTCTAAAGTCTTTACTGAATTTGCCACAATATTGCTTCTGTTTTTTTGTTTTGTTTTGTTTTGTTTTGCGGTATGCAGGCCTCTCACTGTTGTGGCCTCTCCCGTTGCGGAGCACAGGCTCCGGACGTGCAGGTTCAGTGGCCATGGCTCACGGGCCCAGCCGCTCCGCGGCATGTGGGATCTTCCCGGACCGGGGCACGAACCCGTGTCCCCTACATCGGCAGGCGGACTCTCAACCACTGCCCCACCAGGGAAGCCCTTGCTTCTGTTTTATGTCTTGGTTTTTTGGGCGCAAGGTATGTGGGATCTCAGCTCCCTGATCAGGGATCGAACCCACATCCCCTACATTGGAAGGCGAAGTCCTAACCACTGGACTGCCGGGGAAGTTCCTCCCTTCTTTCTTAAGTAGAAAAACTCTCAAGTTTTTTGCTGGATCCATGGAGTATGCTCTTGAGAAAGGGGTGTGCTCCTCAATTTTTCTTCTCCCCTTCCCACTGGCTAGCTGGAATACAGACAGACTGGTGGAAGCTGGAACAGCCACCCCAAACCACAAGGTGGAAGTCATGTTGATAATGACAAACAATAAAGTTCCAGAAGCCCTGCTCCCCAGTCCTCTAGAGCTCTCATAAATGCCCCGGAATTCTTATGCTCAGAACATTTAAGCCATTGTTATTCTATCCTTTGTTTTAGCAGCGAAACCTTTACCTAACTAATAGTCTTAGCCAGAAATCAACATGGGAGCCAAAGGCAACACCCAGGGACATGTGTTTATCAGGGTATAATCTAAACTGCTGCAGTAGGGACTTCCCTGGTGATCCAGTGGGTAAGACTCCGCGCTTCCAGTGCAGGGGGCCTGGGTTCTATACCTGATCCGGGAACTAGATCCCTCATGCATACCGCAACTAAGAGTCTGCATGCTGCAACTAAAGATCCCACATGCTGCAACTAAAGTTCCCACATGCTGCAACTAAAACCTGGTGCAGCCTAAATAAATAATTTTTTTTTAAATAAACTGCTGCAGTAAAGAGAACTCAAAATATACTGACTTAAATAAGACAGGGGACTTCCCTGGCGATCCAGTGGTTAAGACTTCACCTTCCAATGCAGGGGGTGCGGGTTCTATCCCTGCCTGGGGAGCTAAGATCCCACATGCCTCGCGGCCAAAAAACCAAAACATAAAACAGAAGCAATAGTGTAACAAATCCAATAAAGACTATAAAAATGGTCCACATCAAAAAAAATCTTAAAAAGAAAATAAGATAGAAGTTTACTTCTCTCTCAAAGAAGAACCTCAGTGTAAGCAGGCAGGGCTGATACCGCAAAGGGTGGCCCTGGCTGGAAGGGCAGTGCTGCTCATCAGCAACATTCAGGACCCCAGGACTCCTTCCATCTTGTGGCTTTGCCATTACCATTGATAACTGTCCTTGTCTGTGTGGTTGAAACACGTTTCCATCAAGTCTGCATTCCAGTCCCAAGGAAGGGCCATGAAAGAAGAAGCAGGGGGCAAGTAACGATATGGAAATTCACTTACTCTTCCACTCATATTCTGTTGGAAAAAACTTGGTTAAAGGGGAGGCTGAGAAAGGTGGTCTCTAGTTTGTCTATCATGAGCTCAACTAGAACTCTGATACTATATAAGAAGAGAATGGATTTGGGAAGACAACAAGCAATGTGCAAGAGGAGGTCAACTTTGATAGGAAACGGTCCACGGGAGCATCACATTGCACGGTGGCAAATCAAGGTGAACAAAGGGAAAGTGAGTCACCAGAGTGGGTCCACTGGTCCAGTTCTCCATGGGGCCCAGTCCAATGTGGAAGGGCCATGACCTGAGAGCCTCTGGGGCTAAAGACACTAGATCTTTATTCCCCTCTCTAGGCTCCCAAGTAGGTTTTCAGTAGACCCCCATTAAGTGAAGGTGGCTTATCTATTTTTTTGCCCCATTAAAAAGCCTGGCAAATGGGCTTCCCTGGTGGCGCAGTAGTTGGGAGTCCGTCTGCCAATTCAGGGGACGCGGGTTCGTGCCCCCGTCCGGGAAGATCCCACATGCTGCGGAGCGTCTGGGCCTGTGAGTCATGGCCGCTGAGCCTGCGCGTCCAGAGCCTGTGCTCCGCAGCAGGAGAGGCCACAGCAGTGAGAGGCCTGCGTACCACAAAACAAACAAACAAACAAACAAACAAAAAAAAACCTGGCAAATGCAACCTGTATTTTCACTCCAGATGAAAGGAAGAAGGTAAGTAATGCCTAAAATGACAGACCTTCCATTCCTGCCAGCTTCTTCCCTCTTGGCCAAATTTCTTCTTATCAGTTCAAGGCTTCTAATGTTTACTTCCAGGAGACCAATTCCAAAGAAAAGAAAGCAACATCCACATTCTGCAGCTCATCTGCTATTCACAGGTTAGAAAAAGGAAATGGTGGCATGATAGCCTCTCAGGAGGCCTTACTACTCCTGTGGGGAGCTCAGCGCCTCGAAGCTGAAAATTTCATAGGAAAAGTGGTTGGTCATTAAGACAGGCAGAGCTACTGTAGTATAGTCTCCGCTGGGTCAGTCTGGACACTTAGACATGGACTTGACCTCCCAGGATCTGCCACCCTCAACCTTCCATGGCAACTGCAGGGCTGAGTCCCATTTCCAGATCAACCCCCAGTTTGGGAAACTAGGCTGACCTGGCCTCGTTCAAAGCCTGCTGCTGAGGATTCAGTGTTACTCAACAAGCCTCTCTGTGTTTGTAGTGGATCCATCCTTGCCCCACTCACATCCCTTGGGCCTCACCACTGGGTTGTGTCTCGGCCTCCGATAGCAGCATCTCTATCTCTTTGCCTGAGGGTTTCTCCGGTGTCCTGTCCCACCTGTGCACAGAAAGCTGGAAATGCCAAAGAATTAAGGCTCCCTGAAAGCAGCCCTCAGGCTGTGACTGCATGGAATGGGAATGTAAATATCCTAGCCTGCTCGCTCCCACCACAGGATAACTCTGATATTTTGCACGACTCCAGGGTTCCTGAGTGGGACTAACCTCCACTCACCCGCAATGGTAAGTTCGCTTGATAACACACACTTTATTGGCTGCCTTCCTTCCCTATCCCACTTTCCCACTCCCCTACCCATGTTTCCTGGGAGCGCTTCCCAAATGCACTATGTGCACTTGAATCCTTGTCCTGGGGCTGCTTCTGGGGGAGGAAGATGTCACATTAACAGGAATTACTGTGTGCCAGACACTGTTCTAACTCCTTTCTATGCAGGAGCTCACTTAATCTTCAAATAAGCCTAAGACACAGGTTTTATCATTACCCCCACTTTACAGATGAGGAAACTGAGGCATAGAAACGTTAAATGCCCCCCCACCCGATTCACACAGGTACTAAGTGGTAGAGCTGGATTCAAACCAAGACAGCATGGCTCCTGAGTCTACACTCACAGCTCCTGTGCTTTCGTGCCTCTTCCTAACATCTTCTCTGCAATGGCTCTTCTGAGATCCCCAAACTTCCTTCAAGTCCCAGTTCCTCCCCCACTCCCTTGCACTGCGCCTTCCCCAGCCCTCTCTCCCCTAAGCGCTTGCCTCTTGCTACCCCTTCTCCTGAAACACCTTCTCCATCCTTCTCAAATCCCTCAACTTCCGAGGAGCTCTCAGTCCTCCAGATTCCTACGGCCCTGTCTACAGGCTGTACTGCCTTCTAGTTACGTGTGTGCTTATCTCAACCTCTCCAGAGGAAGGATCCCAGGAGCTGTTGAAACAATGAGCTCCATGGATAAGGTCAAGGCTGATGTTTATACCCTAGACTCCAGATTATACCCAAAACCTCCTCCCCAGCTCTATCCTCACTCCAAGCTCCTTTAGGTCAGCAACAAAATTGTCTTTGGGGGCTTCCCTGGTGGCACAGTGGTTGAGAGTCCACCTGCCGATGCAGGGGACACGGGTTCGTACCCCGGTCCGGGAAGATCCCACATGCCGCTGAGCGGCTGGGCCCGTGAGCCATGGCCGCTGAGCCTGCGCATCCGGAGCCTGTGCTCCGCAATGGGAGAGGACACAACAGTGAGAGGCCCGCATACCGCAAAAAAAAAAAAAAAAAAAAAAAAAAAAAAGTAAACTTAGAGCACAGGGAAGTATACTCAACGCAAAAAAAAAAAAAAAAAAAAAAGTGTCTTTGGTTTCTATTCCTTCCATTTCTTTTTGAGTAAAAATATTTACTTTGGGTCAGTCCCCACCCTCTTCTTCTAACACATCCTGCTGTTAGAGCACTAGGTACACAACCACACCCATGCTACTGTGCATCCACCTATTTACTTTGAACAAATTGCCCAAATGTGACCTTGAGAAACCTTTTACATTAATCATCCTTAGAGAACCCAGAAAAGGGTTACACCCAGCCCCTGGCCCCTCCCCCATCCCCAGGGTCCTCCAGGCCCCTGGGCCCAGAGGCCACCCTACAAGGTCAGACTCTAGGTCGGGACCCTAAACCTCCTCTCCTCACCCATCCATTGCACAAACAATGCCTGAGAATTAAGCAAGTGGGGAGAGGGGACCTCCCAAGAAACAGAAAACCCGTCCCAGACCTCTATAAGGGGCCACATCTCCTTCAGATGAAACTTAGTCCATGGGAACAGCTAGGCCTGGGCTCTGCCAGTGTGCCTGTCTGCCCACAACACAGCCCCTGCCTCACCCATGTCCGTCCCACCCCTCTGGGGTCTTCCAGTCCTGGGGTGCCAATGGTGCCTGTCATCCCCCCTTCCCCACTTCTTGCCGCCTACGCGGAGGCTGCCCTGTGTAGCCCAGGTGAGAGGGTGATCATGGCCCATGTAGTCAGGGGTCAGCTGGAAAAGGGTAAGGGGAGGGATGGCCCCTGGCTGTAACATCCCTGGCTCCTCTCTTATCAACCCACAATCCTCCCGCCTTGTCTGGACTGAGCTTTGGTGGCAGGGGAGACCTAACTGCAGTTCCTCTGCCCTTTCATTCAAAATGCCTCTCTAATGTTTTCCTCTGTATCCTGGAGTGTGGGGAGGATGATCCGTCTTCTTCCCGCCTCTGGATACCAGGTCCCTCCCACCAAAAGGGCAGCCCTGGGCTTGGAAGATGGGCAGCCTGCTGCCCCCACCCCGCAGTGCTGCCCAGGGACAGGGAGAGAACTTTCCAGTGTAACAGGACAGACATTCACGCCTTGCTTTCCTGCCAGACTCAGATGAAAGGTCGCAGCCCAGCAATCTCAGGTTCAGCTTGGAGAATCTATTAGCTGTTTCATAACCTTACTCACCCTATTTTGTCACCTATCACACACAGCAGAATACACTGCCCTTAAGAGTACCTCTGAGAATTAAATTAGGACTAACAAAATGAGAGGATCTTCTCCCCTACAGGTGTGGAAGGGTGAGGTACAAAGACAGCCACTGCAGCGTTCGCTGTGACCAAGAGGAAAAGTCTGAGACTCACCCACGTCCATACCAGAGGACTGACACGCAGTATGTTGTGGTTTGGAAAATGGAAGCTCTGCAGCCTCTGAAAGCTTAAGGCTTATCTGTACATACGAAGTGAATGTCTCAGGATATTATATGTAATATAACATGTACTTTTTAACTAAGTAGACATTCAAAACCGTGTGTATGGGATGCCACCTTGATTGCAAAAGGGGGGAAAAAGAGGATGTAGCCATATATGCTCTTTATATGTGTGAAATTTCTCTGGAAGTTTCGACGGGAAAGTAGACAGGAAAGCTGCCTCTGGGGAGAACTGGGGGCTGGAAAATGGGGTGTGGGACAAGGAGAGAGTTTTTGTTTTTTTGGCTGCGTTGTGTCTTTGTTGCTGTGTGCTGGCTTTCTCTAGGTGTGATGAGCGGGGGCTACTCTTCGTTGCGGTGCGCGGGCTTCTCATTGCAGTGGCTTCTCTTATTGGGAGCATGGGCTCTAGGCGCGCAGGCTTCAATAGTTGTGGCGCATGGGCTCAGTAGTTGTGGCATGCAGGCTCAATAGTTGTGGTCTGCAGGCTCAGTAGTTGTGGCACAAGGGCTTAGTTGCTCCGCGGCATTTGGGATCTTCGCCAACCAGGGATCGACCCTGTGTCCTCTGCATTGGCAGGCGGACTCCCAACCACTGCGCCACCAGGGAAGTCCCCTGAGATGATTTTTTTTGGTCGTACCTCTTGGCTCGTGGGACCTTAGTTCCCCAACCAGGAATTGACCCCGGCAGTGACAGTGCGGAGCCCTAACCACTGGGCCGCCAGGGAATTCCCAGAGATTTACTTTTCATTAAATTCCCTTTATTATTCTTTGAGCTTTTTGTTGGGTATGAATGGTTCCTATTTAAACAGATGGAGGGAAACACAGGGAGGCCAGGAGAAAGCTCTGGAACCGGGCAGGAGGTTTCTGAGGGAGTTGGCACCTTCTGTGTCCTCAATCTGTGTGTCCAGTGGAAGCCCTGTAAAAGCCTTTTACAGGAAAAAGCGGCTTGAATATCTGCCTACATGTAACCAGGCAACAAAAGAAGCACACTGCGGGACTACTAACAGGAGAACCTGATGCAGTCTCTCTGCAGACTTTTCAAGTTTTATTTTGTAAAACTTCAAACATATGCAAAAGTAGAGAAAATAATATAATGAACCTCCAGTGTGCCTATCACCCAGCTTCAACAATCATCAACCTACAGACAATCCTGGTTTATCTCTGTATACCCACCCACTCCTTCCAGGATTATTTTTAAACAAACCCAAGACATCATATTACAGTTTACCTGTAAATATACGTCAGTATGTACCGCTATAAGATAAGGACACTTTTTTGAAAACACAATCATAATACAATTCTCACATTTTTTAATATCAGCGTTATCAAATCTATTTTTTAAATTTTTTTATTGTGGTAAAATACACATAACATAAAATTTACCATCTTAACCATTTTTTTTTTTTTGCCATACACGGGCCTCTCGTTGTAGCCTCTCCCGTTGCGGAGCACAGGCTCCGGACGCGCAGGCTCCGGACGCGCAGGCTCAGCGGCCATGGCTCACGGGCCCAGCCGCTCCGCGGCATGTGGGATTCTCCCGGACCGGGGCACGAACTCGCGTCCCCTGCATTGGCAGGCGGACTCTCAACCACTGCGCCACCAGGGAAGCCCCATCTTAACCATTTTTAAGTGTGCAGCTTAGTGGTATTAAATACATTCATAATGTTGTGGCATCCACAATCAAAAGGGGTGGGGGCAGAGTTGGAAAGGAAAGAGGTTTTGTATGTTATTGAAGGTAAGCTGGTATAAATTCAAATCGGAGTATTATAACTTTAGGATATTAAAAGTAATCCCCATGGTAACCACAAAGAAAATAGCTATAGAATATACACAAAAGGAAATGAGAATTTAAACAGTTCACTATGAAAAATCAACTAAACACAAAAGAAGACAGTAATGCAGGAAATGAGGGACGAAAAGTCAGAAAGCCTACAGAAAATAAATAGCAAAATGGTAGGCGTACCCCTTACAGTACAATGGTGACATTGTGGGCTTTTTTTTAACTTAAATATAGTTGACATACAATATTATATTAGTTTCAGGTGTACCACATACAAATAAATATTTAACATTTGCATACATTATGAAATGATGGCCACAATAAGTCTAGTAACCATCTGTCCCCATGCAAAGCTATTACAGTATTATTGACCATATTCCTTATGCTGTATAGTACATCTGCACGGTGATACTGTTTTAAAATTCTTTTGATGTTAGGTGTGCAAACAGCAGTATTTACAGATTAGTTGTTAGGATGTCTGGCATTTGCTTTAAAATTCTCTAGTGGGAGGGGGAGGCCAGATGAAGCAAGGTTGACAAGCTGTTGAAAATTGTTGAAGCCAGGTGACTATACATGAGAGTTCTGTATACTATTCTCCCTACTTTTGTTATGTTTGAAATTTTCCACAATAAAAAGTTAAAAATAAAACATTTTTAAACACTCTTTGACCATTAAGTGACTAAGATTAAACACAGCACTAAAAAGACCAGACAAGACACCAAGACCCTGGCACACAATAGGCACTGCCGAAAATATCGAATGAATGGATGATAAATGTAACTCAGGGAACGTAAGTATTGAATCATCTTGCAAGTTACATCTACCACTGAAACTAGTAAATGAGCCATTCACACGTCTTTCGTGAGTTTTACTATCATGAGTCGGTTCCCTGGGGACCAGGCATTCTGCGGACATTTTAAAAATCCCCTTTCTGAGTTCATAAAGCCCTTTGGAAAATGACCATAGAAAAGTAAAACCACCCTGCCAGGGTCACCTGTTGTCCTTCTCCAGATGACATGCTACTGTCTTTCTATAAATTGCACAAAACCTACCTCATAAGGCTGCTGTACTAAGTGAGGGTAAAATGTACTAAATTAGCACCTAGCACAGCAACTGACAGGAAGCCGTCATGCAACAGCAGGCCCCTGTAGCAGCCACTTCCGGTACCCTGCATCTCCTCGCCCACCTCTGTTTTCCACACTGGCTGAGGTGTGCAGTTCTTTGCAGCTCAGTTTCACCTTGTGCTAATCATCCCAACCTGGGCCTTCTCCGGCGCTTCGATGCCCAAAGGGCACACACGAGTGGGAAAGGCAGGGGAACTAAGCCCCAGAGTCAACCTGCAATCAGTTGAAGAATGGAAATGGGGGAATAGATGCTCCTGCTTTCATCATCCTTCAGGTGGACAATTTCTGGAGACATTCTGTTTCTCTCCTCAGAAAGTTCCAGTGGAATTGAATCACTGTCACTGTCCTAAGTTGGCTTTTCTTCCTTCATGATCTCACACTCCCTCACTTCTGCTTTCGGGAATCATCTAAATTGCCTGCCTACACCTCTATCTCAGGCTCTGCTTTCAGGGAACTCAAACTAAGACAGTCCCTTTCCGATCCTTCTCTCCCATATCCCATTGCTCTTCCTTCATGGGCTCCCCCACCAACACCCCAGTCACCCCTGGACTATAACATTAACACAGAGAATTAGGATCCATCGATTTACTGGTCTCGCCACATTGCTGCAGCAGAAACTGCTCAAGGGCCGGGACCCTGGGACATGCTTGGGATCCCTCTGTGTCCCCAAGGAGAGAGACATGTAAGCTAGTCAGCACTGCACTCGGCCATGGTAGTCACTGAAGCTGTTCACCAGTCTTGCCATTTTCTGCCTTCCAGACACATAGTAGATGAATTTCTCAGCGCTCTTGAGGTTAGGCATAACCACAGAGCTTGCTTTCACCAACAAGGCATGAACACAAGCCCAATGTGTTGTTTTCTACTGGCAGAAGCGGCCATTGCCAATGCAGTGTGACACGCTGCAGCGCCCTCTTCTGACAGAGCCTCCTTTAATCTGGACCCCGAGCGACAATGACCATCAGAGCCCCCCAGCACCACTCCACTGACCCAATAGGTAGCGTTAGTAATAAATCAGGGCTTCCCTGGTGGCGCAGTTGGTAAGAATCCGCCTGCCAATTCAGGGGACACAGGTTCGAGCCCTGGTCCGGGAAGATCTCACGTGCCGCGGAGCAACTAAGCAGGTTCCCCACAGCTACTGAGCCTGTGCTCTAGAGCCTGCGAGCTACAACTACTGAAACCCATGCACCTAGAGCCTGTGCTCCATGACAAGAGAAGCCACCGCAATGAGAAGCCCGCGCACCGCAACAAAGAGTAGTCCCCGCTCGCCGCAACTAGAGAAAGCCCACGCACAGCAACGAAGACCCAACACAGCCAAAAATAAATAAATTAATAATTTTTTTAAAAAAAGTGTTATCAAATAGATAACCAAAAAGGACCTACTGTAAAAATTAATTAATTAACTAATTTTTAAAAAATTAGGTACCTCCCTGGTGGCGCAGTGGCAGAGAATCCGCCTGCCAATGCAGGAGACACGGGTTCGAGCCCTAGTCCGGGAAGATCCCACATGCCGCGGAGCAACTAAGCCCCTGCGCCACAGCTGCTGAGCCTGCGTTCTGGAGCCCGTGAGCCACAACTACTGAAGCCTGCGCACCTAGAGCCCTGGAGCCCGTGCTCCTCGACAGGAGAGGCCACCACAGCAAGAAGCCCATGAACCACAACGAAGAGTTGCTCCACTCGCTGCAACTAGAGAAAGCCCACGCGCAGCAATGAAGACCCAATGCAGCCAAAAAACAAAACAAAAATAATTAGGTTGTGTGAATTTCACCTCAATAACATAAAGGGTAGAAAAAAGTAACCAATCGGCTGACAATCAGTGAAGCTTCCTTCAATTTTGTTGAAAGTTAAGAAAAAGTATCTGACTTGCAAAATGATGTCACTAGGTCACTCACTTTCTCAGTGAGATTTTGAAACTGTCCCTTTGGTGCCTGGCATTTTTACCCTCCTGGATTCCCCCTTGGGCCTTCTTTCTGTGGTAAGGAAGAGTTGGGCAAGGGGAGGGGAAAGGGATACCTACTCCTTCTTAGGGGCCCTCTTGGGCCCACCAGCGTCCCAACTCATATGGGAGTGTCAGACCTGAGAACGGTTCGCTTATATCAGGTCCACCTGACCCTTGGACAGTCCTCTCACATCAGAGATACACATGCCTAGTTTGAAGACTGTAGCCCTGGAGGAAGTTACCCAGAGAAGAGTAAAGAGGGCTCACAGCAGCATTGTGGTGATAACCACCAGTTTAAACAAAAAGAATTGTCCATTGACAGGACAAGGGATTTCTAAATTGCAGTGTAAGCATGCAACAGAAAGAAAGTGAATGAATTACTGCTACACAGTCAACGCAATCATAATGTTGAGTAAAAAAGCCAGCCTCAGAAAAACACATGGAGTACGATTCCTATGATTCTATCCCTGTGAAGATCAAACAGGCAAAACTGAACAGTATACTGTTTAGGAATAGATAGATAGTGGAACATAGATAGTGGAACTATGAAGATAAACAGAGGAAGTGAACCTAAGGAATTCAGAGTGGAGTTCACTCTCCCAGGAGGGAGAGGGATGCAGTCATCGTGGAGCACATGGGACATCTGAGGTCCTGGGAATTTATTTCATTTTGTGTGTGTGTATGTGAATTATGATTTTTTTAAATTTTATATTGGAGTATAGTTGATTTACAATGTAGTGTTGGTTTCAGGTGTACAGCACATTGATTCAGCTCTAAGGGAATTTGTTTCTTAAGCTGCGATCAAATACCCAGGGGTTCTGTTACATTCATCCTTAACTATACATGTTCATTCTGTACATGCTTCTATGTGTATAATATGTTCAAAATAAATATTTTTAGGAGAGAGGATGAGTGTGAAGAGAGAGTGAAGAGGCTGAGTGAGGAACTCAGAACGCTGGCTGTGCTGGGAAGAGGGGAGGAAGCTGGAGAGGATCCAGGATGAAGAAGCAAGAGCCTCAGTTAAGAGACAGGGCCGCTTGCTGAGCGGGATGCCTGCAGAGAAGGGGATCCCGAGTGCAGTGGGGGACTCAGGAGAGAGGACAGGGTTGGAAGGGAGCTGTGGGAGGGGGAGGGGCTCTTCCAGGTGCACAGAGTGGCACCCAGAGCCCAGCTGAAGCGATGCACTGTGAGTGGTACCTTGGCTGGACAGGGAAGGAAGGGAGGGAGGGAGAGAAGGAGGAGGGCCTGAAAGAAAAGGAAAGCCCTGGTGACTGGAGGTTCCCCTGGGGAAGCGAAGCAGGTAAACTCGCTGCCCTCTACGAGGGAGCAGTCTGAGGGCTACTCAGAGAATGGTATGCTGGCATTTTAAATTTCAGAGAGGATGTAGTCCCAGGCGCTGATATTCGCCAGAGTATGATTCTGGGAAGAAAGTGGATGAGACAGAGTCAAGATAAAAGTTGTTGGAAGGAGGTCAAGAAGCTTTGAAGAAACCAGTAACACAGGGATGGGGTCTGGGTGGGGGTGGGAGGGAGGCCTTTGACAATGTACCCTTTTATACTTTTTGAATTTTGAACCATACAAATGATTCTGTGAAAACATAAACAAAAAGAAATTTTAATTGGGGTGTGGATTAGGTCATTTGCATGGACACTGGCAGGCCTGGAAGCCAGTTGCTCATGGCAACAAGCAGAGGCAGGGAGTAGCAGAGGAGGACTCTTGAGGCTGGAAGGAAAGGGTGTTTGGCATGAAGTGGAAGAGTCCTGTTCCTGGGGTTGACAAGAAGCTAGGAGAATCCGCCATGGCCATCGTTTCCCCAGACCTAGTGCTGAGCAAAGAGGGGGTGGGGGGAGGGAGGAGGGGAGGTGGGAGTGTGACTTGGAGGAGGGGGAAGATCATGGGCTGCAGGGAGAACTGAATTCCCTGTAAAGCAGGAGGGGGAGGGAAGAGTATATCAGGAGGCTGAGGCTGTGAGAGGGTTCCACAGAGCGGCGGGAACAGGTTACTGGAGAAGGTGCCGGCACTCAGGAAAGGTCGAGGAATGGAGTCCGCTGCAGGAGACGGGTGGGAGTTTAGGAAAGGTGATTTTACAAATAGAGGGGACTGGTGTGGGCCTTTTGTTTTTGTAGGGTTTCTTTTCTCAAGCTGTGAGCCCCTGTCACCATTGCCTGAACAGGCTGCCATTTCGCCAGGATTCCTACAGTGAGGGCAGAGCTGAGTGTGGGGCAAAGGAGAAAGGGGGAAAAGTTGGAGCTTTTGTTGTAACACAGGAAAGTCTTATCAGCCTATGGATTAAAAAAAACCCAGGCTGCGGCTTCCCTGGTGGCGCAGTGGTTGAGAGTCCGCCTGCCGATGCAGGGGACACGGGTTCGTGCCCCGGTCCGGGAAGATCCCACATGCCGCAGAGCGGCTGGGCCCGTGAGCCATGGCCGCTGAGCCTGCCCGTCCGGAGCCTGTGCTCCACAACGGGAGAGGCCACAGCAGTAAGGGGCCCGCGTACCAAAAAAGAAAAAAAACCCAGGCTGACTTCCCTCCTCCTTTCTCTTGGTTGCTCAAGGAATATAGTTATTTCAGTCTGGGCGAAGTACAATTGTAAAAGTAAACCCACTGCCAAAAATACTTTGAATGTCACAGGGAAATGTCTAAGCTTTCCTACTGCTTAGACATTTCCTACTAGGCCACTGCTCACCTCCATTAGTAACCAAGAGTGGTGCTCTAAGCCCTGAGTTCACTAGTCCTTGACCTCTTCTCCCAAGCATACACACAAAAATACATACACCTCTTTTCAGGTTGAAATTTTGTGGACTGACAGGGCTGGAAGAGGCTTCAGAGGACAAACCTCCATTTCATTGAAGAGAATACTGAAACCTCTGGGGCCTTGAGGACTTCAAACCTGGACTAGAACCTAGATCTTCTGTTCCCTAGCTTTTTTTTTTTTGGCTGCACTGGGTCTTCACTGCTGCACGCGGGCTTTCTCTAGTTGCGGTGAGCGGGGGCTACTCTTCATTGTGGCTTCTCATTGCGGTGGCTCTCTTGTTGCAGAGCATGGGCTCTAGGCGCATGGGCTCAGTAGTTGTGGAGCGTGGGCTCAGTAGTTGTGGCGCACGGGCTTAGTTGCTCCATGGCACGTGGGATCTTCCCGGACCAGGGCTTGAACCCATGCCCCCTGCATTGGCAGGCGGATTCTTAACCACTGCGCCACCAGGGAAGTCCCCCTAGTTTTTTCTTGAATCCTTGGTCAGATTTTATTTCTCAGTCCCACTAAGAATCCTGAATGTATCTGTTCTTGACACCATGCCAAGGCGTTTGGCACTGCCACCCAAGGACGGGAGGGCCTCTCCTTTTACATTGGCAGAAGTTGGGGGCCAAAGGCCAAGGATCTAGACATCCCTGCATGGGGTATGTGGGAAAACAGCCCTACAAGATCTCCGCACCAGACTGTACAGGAAGAGACAGGCTTGTGCACTACAGCTTGTTTCCATATAAAATGGCAACTGGGTGGGCTGGGCATTTGAAGGATTCAGCAGCTGTCAACCCTACCTGCCACCTAGGACCACCTGTCTTAAACTCTAAACTGAGATAAGGACCCCTGTCCCATTCATACTCCCAGAAAGGAAAAGCAGCAAGAAAGGGACAGGATACAAAACTTTACAAACTTAAATTCTTACCTTGACAACTTTTAAAATTTCTGCTCTCACTGGAGTGTGAACAATTCTTCTGAGAAGTTTGGCAGTGAGGGAAAGAAGAGATAAGATAGGGGAGCAGATTTTTAGTTAAAGTTCTTTTGAAATTTCAGTCTGTCCCCCAATTAGGCAAAGGAGAAGGGAGCTCTCATTGATTCAGCACCTACTATATGCCAGGCTCAGTTAAACTTCACATTAGCCCTGTGAGGAATCAGGGCCCCTCCAATTCAAAGATAAAGACTCTGTGATTCAGAGAATTAAGTAACTTTCCCAAGGGCCCTTTTCATAAGTAGTGGAATATGGCTTTGAGCCTAGGTGTTGTGTCCAACACAAATGCCTGACAACAAAGATATTTCTACAAAGAGGGCATTTTAGAATAGAGAGAACGAGATGAAGGCAAAAAAAGTCAGAGAATTTAAAAGGGAAAGGCAAAGAGTAGAGGCACCATCTAAACACTGCCCCCACTCCCCTACCAGAGGGCATCCCCTGAGTTCAGGATTCAGTTTAAGTCAGGAACAAACATTTTATGGGTGGATGCTGGCTGGACTGAAGAGGAATGACTTCAACAGTCTTTTATTGTATGACTTTTATTTGCAAAACATAACCCAGGACATAATTCATGCAATCAAGACGTTTACAATCCAACGGGGAAACCAGATATTGAACACATTCCACCAAATTTGATGTGTAAGGAAAATGCTCTAGTCTCCTGGAGAATGTAACAAACAAATCTAGTTGGCAGGAAACAGGGGCTTCTTCACCTGGACTTGGTTGGGTGGGGAAGTGAGGGTAGGTATGAGAGGTGCAAGGAAGAGGGAGGGAAGGGAGCCAGTCTTCGAGGCTGGTGATGAAGCCATGGAGACTGCAGCTCAGTTTGGGAGTGACAGAGAAAGAGGAGGCAAAGGTGCAGAGTTGAGGGAAAGTTTTGTTTAGGGCAGTGGAGCTCTGACCTTATCAGTCTGGTGGAGGAGGCAAGGATGGGAAGGATGCTAATATAAATATCATACTAATATAAATATTCACATAATTAGAAGAATTAGTACTAGGTCTATTTATATAGTAGGGGTGAAATAGTCAAGGTCATCGACCTTACGAGGGCGTTTGCCTTGGCAAGAAATTGGGATCAATTCTGAGAATGGGGGGAAGGGGAGGATAGGTGTGATTTCATAAAATTTTGAGACAGAGGAGAGGAAGTTGAGGACACTGGATTGTTGGGCCTTGCAGAAAGTTAAAATATCTTTTAGGCCGGGAGTGCTGAGTTGGTTACTAGCTTCAGAAGAGTTGGAAAAATCTGGAAGTGTGGCTGGAGGAACTGTGAACATAATCAACAAGGGATGCAGGCGTGGGCAACAGCAACCAACATCTCGATAGCCACGGGGCGGTCTGGGACCCCGGGAGGGGCGGTGGCTGCAACTCCGGCCCCGCTCCGCACAGCTGGGCCAGAGCAGCACCACTCCCGCGAGCAGGTGGCAGCGCCGCCCGCGGGGAGCCAGGCAGACGGGGAGCGCCGGGGGCGGCGTCGCGCATTGGGGGCAGAGGAGCAGGCTGCGCCGCGGGCAGCCGGGAGCGGGAGGCGGGCCCGAGTGAGCGGGCCTCCGCGCGGTATTTGGCACGCACGCGCAGACGGGCCGCGGGGCCCCGAGGCACAGAGGAGGGGGAGCCAGAAAGAGGGGGGTGCAGAACGTATTTCCGCTCTGGCGGACAAATAATACCGGCCAAAGGAGAGGCCAGGCCGTCCGGCCCTTTAACCGTGTGGGGGGGGGCTGGTGAAGAAAGGGGGGTCGGGAAAGGGGGAATCCTGCTCCTTTAATTCCCTCCCCTCTTCCTCCTCCCCGAGTTCTCGCCGACGCCGCCGCGCGCGGGGCCTGGAACACACGCCACGAGCCGCCCCCGCCCCTCCCCCCTTACGCCCACGCGGAGCCGGCCCCGCGCGCGCGCCCCGTGCACCCCCGCGCCTGCGCGCTGCCCAGGCCCTGCCCGTGTGTGGGGGCGCAGTCGGCCCCGGGGGGGGTGGGGGAAATAGGGGGGGAAAAAAACAGCGCGCGGAACCCGGCCAGGTGAGAGGCGCGTGCACTCAGGGTCGTGGGGCGGGGGGGGGGGCGTGCCACGGAGTTCTGAACGTTGTGGGGGGGGGCCGTGCACGATGCGTGCAGGCAGGCAGGAGACGTGAAAGTCGCGTGCAAACGTGCAAGGGGGGGTGGAGGAATGAGGCAGCGGGTAAAGGGGGCGGGGTGAGAAGAGGCTGCAACCGGGGCCACCCTAGAATCCAGGCCTCTGCTCCCGCTTCCGCCGGCCTTCCCCCGTGGGCGCGCGGGCTCGCCCCATCTTCGCGGGCTGTCGGGCTGGGGGGTGTGGACGCCGCTGCCCCGCCCCCGGGAACCACGCCTCCCTCCTTTCGGAGGGACAGCGCCTCCCCGGGGGCTGGGGAAACTGAGGAAGAGGCTTGAAAACTGGATGATCTGATGCTGGGAGGGCCAGGCAAGAATGGGGGTGCGAGGCCTGGAGCCTTGGCCTAGGAAAGCCGGAGACCTTTGTCTCTGACCGGTTTCCTTCCCAACCAGGGTGGCCCACCCCCGCCACAATGGCCTCTGGGGTGGAAGTCCTGCGCTTCCAGCTGCCCGGCCACGAGGCCGCTACGCTGCGGAACATGAACCAGCTCCGCGCAGAGGAGCGGTTCTGCGACGTGACCATTGTGGCCGACAGCCTCAAGTTCCGCGGCCACAAGGTCATCTTGGCCGCCTGCTCGCCGTTCCTGCGGGACCAGTTCCTGCTGAATCCCAGCTCTGAGTTGCAGGTCTCCCTGATGCACAGTGCACGCATAGTGGCTGACCTGCTCCTTTCTTGCTATACGGGCGCCCTGGAATTCGCCGTCAGGGACATTGTTAACTACCTGACGGCCGCCTCCTACCTGCAGATGGAGCACGTGGTGGAGAAATGCCGGAATGCCCTCAGCCAGTTCATCGAGCCCAAGATAGGCCTCAAAGAGGATGGGGTCAGCGATGCCAGCCTTGTAAGCAGTGTCAGTGCCACCAAATCCCTCCTCCCTCCCGCCAGGACCCCGAAGCCAGCCCCCAAACCCCCACCCCCACCCCCTCTCCCCCCTCCACTCCTGCGGCCTGTGAAGCTGGAGTTCCCGCTGGATGAGGACCTAGAGCTGAAGGCCGAGGAAGAGGATGAGGATGAGGACGAGGACGTGTCTGACATCTGCATCGTCAAGGTGGAATCGGCCTTGGAGGTGGCACACCGGCTCAAACCTCCCGGAGGCCTGGGAGGAGGCCTGGGCATCGGAGGCTCTGTGAGCAGCCACCTTGGGGAGCTGGCCCAGAGCAGCGTGCCCCCCAGCACTGTGGCTCCACCGCAGGGCGTGGTGAAAGCCTGCTACAGCCTGTCCGAGGACGCAGAAGGGGAGGGCCTGCTGTTGATCCCAGGAGGCCGGGCCAGTGTGGGGGCCACCTCAGGCCTGGTGGAGGCAGCAGCGGTGGCCATGGCTGCCCGGGGGGCGGGGGGCAGCCTGGGGGCGGGGGGCAGTCGGGGACCCCTGCCCGGAGGCTTTTCCAGTGGCAATCCCCTAAAGAACATCAAGTGCACCAAGTGCCCGGAAGTGTTCCAGGGCGTGGAGAAGCTGGTCTTCCACATGCGGGCGCAGCACTTCATATTCATGTGCCCGCGCTGCGGCAAGCAGTTCAACCACAGCAGCAACCTCAACCGCCACATGAACGTGCACCGCGGCGTCAAGTCGCACTCGTGTGGCATCTGCGGCAAGTGCTTCACACAGAAGTCCACGCTGCACGACCACCTCAACCTCCACTCGGGAGCGAGGCCCTATCGCTGTTCCTACTGCGATGTGCGCTTCGCTCACAAGCCTGCCATTAGGCGGCACCTCAAGGAGCAGCACGGCAAGACCACGGCCGAGAACGTGCTGGAGGCCAGCGTGGCTGAGATCAACGTCCTCATCCGCTAGCGCTAGCGTGGCAGGCGCTGGGTCCCTGGGCTGGGGGGGAAGGGGGCTCCTTGGTCCAGGAGAATAGGGGGGTGTGGGGGGCAGGGGCAGGCAGGTACGGTGGGGAGCCTGAGCAGACACACACATCCTGAGGGAGGGGCCGAAGATTCCTTAGAGAGAAGACCTTGCCTCTTCAGAAGAAAAGGATGGACAGGGAGAGAGTTCTTTGAGAAGGCCAAGGGAATAGGGGGTCCCAGAGAAAGATTTTCTTCTCTTGGAGGTGCATGGATATGTGGAGGGAGGGAAAACGTCCTATGGGATGAGGAGGGAAAAAGACTGGAAAATATTTTATTCCTGGCTACGGCTGCCCAGGAAGAGGTTCTGGCATTTCGTGAGGTAGGGGGTGGGTGGGTGGGAATTGGGAGGGAATTTGGCAGGAGGCAGCTTACCTGCTCCTGCTTGGACTAGATCCTTGGGAGAGGGAGTGGTAGGGGGAAAGGATTATTGAATTCCGGAAAAGGAAGGGGGAGACAGTTCTTGCATGCTGGGGAAATGGGATGGGTACAAGGCTCACCAAAATTCTAGGGAGGACAAAGGAAGATAGCAGGTAAGAGAATACGGGGGTGAGCATCCTGGGTAGATACTGGGAAGGGGGGTACAATAGCAGGAACTACGAATAGTGGTGGGGGTGGGGGGTAGGGCACTGAGATGAGAGGCGGCAAGGAGGGCTGTTGCGGTGGGGGAGGGAGAGGAGTAGAGACTTATACAGTATTTTTTAAGAAAACAAAACGTATTTTTTAGGATTTTTTCTGGAGTTTGGGGTTTTAGTTTTTCTGCTTTTGTTTTCCACAAAATAAAAAAAAAAAACTTTTTCTTCTTTATACTCTATCTGGCAACTGCGTGTAAATGACTATCCCACCCTAGACCACCTCACCCTCTGATGCAATATTCTAAGTACCCAGAGGACACAACTCACGCAGGTCTCATGCCTGAAGGAGCCTTGAGAGGGGAAGGGGAGTGTGACAAGTGGGCTCCTCTGGCCAGAGACCCTCCCAGTTCTGCATCCTCAACTCCTGGCAGATACCTCACAGCCCAAGTGTTCCGTGATTGTTTGGCGGAGGTGTTAACAAATGACCTACTCTAGTTGAGTTTGGTATCAGGGCTAGGGATGGGGCGTAGGCGTGATCATTGTGCCCACCAAAATTGTAAGCTGGAGCCTGAGTTTGGGGGTTTTTGGTCTGGGGAACGGGTTCCTGTCCTGAAGAAAGATAAAAACTACTGGGTTAAGATGCGGAGAAGACTACAATTCCCAGAAAGCTCTGGAATAGTTCTTAACCGAAGAGAACTACAGTTCCCAGAAGGCCTTGAATTGGCCTCAGATGCCCTATACCCTATCCACTTGCCTGTGTCAAATATCGCATGTGAGATACAGCCATTTTCCAAACTTTGACCAGATGTAAATACCTAAAGAGATGGTACTCTAAATACTGCTTTCAAAGTTGTGTGTCCTGGTGTAATATCACTCATACTTCCACTGTCGGCTGGGCTATGACCAACGGAGTGCCTGCTGTGCTTGTGAAGTGTTTGGCAAAAAAAGTTTACTTATTAGAGTGTTACCAGACAGTAATGACTCGGGCCTCTGGGGGCTTACCTGGATCTCTAGTGCATGTGGTGGCGTGACATGTCTGGCATAAATGGAAGAGACATTTAGCCCCAGGTTTTCAAAAGGGATCGCTGCTCCAGGGGACACTTGAAACTGCATGCTAGAACCAGCGAAGAGTAAAGGTGTCCTCCGCGCGTCCCCATCGCCCCCTTCTTGCTCGTTAGAGAAGCAAGGCCAAAACTGAGGCCGAGTCTTCTATCTAGTGACCGAGAAGCTAGAAAGGAACCAGAAGCGGGAGAAGCACACATGGGCAGGACTGGAAATACAGCCAGTGCCGAGAGCCGGGAGGCTCAGTCGCTCCGCTAGTTACCTAAAGCCAGGTGGCAGATGGAGGAGCCACACCTGGACCCAGGCGTGCCTCGCCTTCGGTTCCCAGCTAAGCTGAGGCCAGGAATGGCAGGAATTCTCCCCGGCAGCCCCCAGCTTAGTACAGGAACTGCCATGTCTGAGGCCGCCCTCCGGGGAAAATGGCCAGAAAATGCGTAGTGGCTCCTTTAAGGCTCCTCCTAGCCCTCCTACTCGCCCACGTGACCCGGGGCGGCCGCGCGCCGGCTCGGCCCCCAGCGCAAGCGGCGATGGCGGCGGCGGCGGGAGCTGCAGCGGCGGCGGCCGCCGAGGTGCGGAAGGGGAGGGGGAGAGGCGGGTGCATGCCCGCGCGCGCGCCCGGGGGAAGCGCGCGCCCGTGCAATGCTCCGGGGGTGCATCGGGGCCGGGGGGCCCGGGCGAGACTTGCAGCAATCCGGAGGGCCAGCACCGGGGGCGGATGAGGGGACCAGGGGGTGGGAGGTGGGGGGAGTGGGCACCGAGGCGCGCGTGCAGCCGCCGGCTGCCCCCGAGTGGGCAGCGGGCGCCGGCGCCCCAGGAACACGCGCGAGGGGCACGAGGGGCCGTCCACCGGGCTGGGGGACAGCGGGTGCTGGAGGGGTTGGTGCCCGGGGTCCCCGCGGCCTGGGGGACAAAGGGGGAGAGGCGCGTGCAGCCGGGAGGAGGGGGCGGGGCCGGGGTGCGGAGGCCCCGCCCCCTCCCCCTCCTCTCTTCTCGGTCCCTGAGATGCGGGGTCTACCGAGAGGGAGGGGGCTGATGCGGGCCCGGGGGAGGGGTCGTGCGGCCCCTCCGGGCAGCCGTGGCCGCGGAAGGGGGGGGCCCCATAGAGGAAGAGGTAGGCCCCGGAGCCTCCTGTCTCTTCCCAGGGCCCAGGCGTCCTGGGCCCCTCAACTTCCTACGGGACTGACCAGCTCTCCTATCCCTTGTGTCCCCTCCCAGGGGGAGGCCCCCGCTGAGATGGGGGCGCTGGTGCTGGAGAAGGAGCCCAGAGGAGCCACCGAGAGAGGTGAGTGCAGCAGAAACAGGCCCAATTGGACCTTCACCTCCGCCAGCACAGGATCTCTTGAGCCCTTAGCCCTGAACTTTTTCTCTTCCATTACAGTTCATGGCTCTTTGGGGGACACCCCTCGTAGTGAGGAGATCCTGCCCAAGGCCAACCCCGACTCCCTGGAGACTGCTGGTCCCTCATCCCCAGCCTCTGTCACGGTCACCGTCGGCGATGAGGGGGCTGACACACCTGTAGGGGCCACACCACTCATTGGGGATGAACCCGAGAATCTCGAGGGAGATGGGGACCTCCATGGGGGCCGCATCCTGATGGGTGAGAGGCCAGGGAGCCTGGGGGTGAGGTGGGGCATTCTCTGACTTTGTCTTCCCTCTTATCTTGTCTCCTGCCTGCTTGCCTGTGTTTTTCAGGCCATGCCACGAAGTCATTCCCGTCTTCCCCCAGTAAGGGGGGTGCTTGTCCCAGCCGAGCCAAGATGTCAATGACAGGGGCCGGAAAATCACCCCCATCAGTCCAGAGTTTGGCTATGAGGCTGCTGAGTATGCCGGGGGCCCAGGGGGCAACAGCAGCAGGGCCTGAACCCCCTCCGGCCACAGCCAGCCCGGAGGGGCAGCCCAAGGTCCATCGAGCGAGGAAAACCATGTCCAAACCAGGAAATGGACAGGTGAGGCTTAGGGGGAGGTTTGCGGGGGTGGGAGAGACAGGGTAATTAACCGTAAAACTCTTGTGGGCCGCTTTTTTACAATTTACCTTCAGGTGTTTTCTTCTCCAGTCACTGCTTCACATATTTGCCAAGGGCTACTGTGTGTCAGTTTCTCTACTGGGGCTTAATCTGGAACAGACAGGTTTCTATCTTCCTGGGGTTTACATTCTTAGGCAGAGGGAAGTAGAAAACACTAATGCTAAAGAGTTAATTATGTAGTTAATGTCTTAATTACTCTTATAATAATGACTAGAGAAACTTCAAACCACTTTTCCTTTCTACCTCAAAGCAGGCCCCAAGGGAACTTCTCCCTTCTTTGAAACTGCCCCTGCTGTTTTAAAGGTTTTACTATGAATCTCTACAGGGAAGGAGCTGAGGGCCACAGAAACATCCGAAGAGGGAAATGACAAGAGCCCCAGAATCTCAGAAGCTTTATGACAGTGTTTTTAGGGCTCTTGGCATCAGTGTTAGATGTGGGATGTGCTTGACACAATTCTTATTATTGGCGCAGAACTTCAGATGGCATTTTTTGAGGGTGTGGCTCACCACCCCACCCCAACCTGGGGCTTGGCTCTAAGCTAATCCAGGCAGAACCATAGATGCTCCCTGCCCCTAAGCGTGCTCCCTCTCTGCCCCCAGCCCCCAGTCCCTGAGAAGCGGCCCCCTGAAGTGCAGCATTTCCGCATGAGTGATGACGTGCACTCGCTGGGGAAGGTGACCTCAGGTCAGTCCCACCCCCTACCTACCTGCGGCTTGCTATGGCCTGTGCTAAGGGTTTAGAGTACAGGCCTCACTCCTTTCTCTCTTTCCAGATGTGGCCAAAAGGAGGAAGCTGAACTCAGGAGGTGGCCTGGTGAGCCAGGAGAGGCAGAGAACAGGGCCTGGGCCTCTCCGCCTGGGGGGCTGCTAGGAGGGATCCTAGGAGCTGGGGCTCCATCTCGCCCTCAAGGGAAATGGGGTGTTGGTGAGGGAGTGCCAGCAGCTTCAATTTTTTTCTTTAAATCTTTTTCTAGTCAGAGGAGTTGGGTTCTGCACGGGGTTCGAGAGAAGTGACCCTGGAGAAGGGGGACCCCGGGTCCCTGGAGGAGTGGGAAACGGTGGTGGGGGATGACTTCAGCCTCTACTACGATTCCTACTCTGTGGATGAGCGGGTGGACTCTGACAGCAAGGTGAGAGGGAGCCAGCCGCCCTCCCGGCCAGTGCTCCCCCACGTCCAGGGCTCGCTCTCCAATCTTCCTGCCCCACTTTCTTCTCTCTTTCCTTTTCTGAACACCCACTAACTCACTGCCCCATACTGTCTGTAACTTATTTCCAGCGTGTGCTCTACCCCATACCATCCCCTTGCACCTCTCCACAGTGAAAATCACCATCCTGGACTTCGGGTTTAACATCCCATTTTATGGTTTATTTGTTGTTTGTTTGCTTGCTTATTCCTTTGTTCCTTGTTTGGTTTTATTTCACATATATGTCTGTCTATACAGCAGAATGCTTAGTCTTGCCTGTTTTGCTTTTCATTCGTTTTATCGTGGAAACTTTCAAATATACACAAAAGAATAGAATAGTGAGCCCCCGGGTAGCCATCACCCAGCTCTAAGGATTATCAATACACAGCTGACCTTGACTCATCTCTTCCTCCCCAACACCCACACTTACTGGATTGTTTCAGAGCAAATCGCAGATACCATATCATTTCCACAAGTATCTCTAAACATAAGACCTCTTTCTGTTTCTAAAAAATTTACAAATAATTTTTTTTTTCCACCGTGCGGTATGTGGGGATCATCGTTCCCCAGCCAGGGATCAAACCCATGCCCCCTGCAGTGGAAGCGGGGAGCCCTTCCACTGGACCACCAGGGAAGTCCCTACAAATGGTGCTTTAACACCATCACCTTGCTACCAGTCAGTCTTCACATTTTCTCGGTTGTTTCATAAATGAGTTTTCGTCTGTCAGGTTTCAGTGGGGTCCACACATTGATTTGATTATTTTTCTTAGGTCTCTCTTGATGTATAGGTTCCCTATTTAAAAAAAAAAAAAAAAAAAACTTGCCATTTATTTATTGAAGAAACCAAGTCGGTTATCCTACAGAATTCTTCACATTTAGGAGTTGGCTGTTTGGGTGGGGATTAACACATAACTCTCTGCCCAATGTTGCATCCCATCAGGCGTGGAACATTTGGTCTTTTATTAGTGAAGTTAAGATCAGTGGATTCAGGGGATATCAGCCTGACTTCATTATAGTGTTTCTAGTTTTTTTTGTTTTTTTTAATCTTTGGCTGTGTTGGGTCTTCGTTGCGTGGGCTTTCTCTAGTTGTGGCGAGCGGGGGCTACTCTTTGTTGCAGTGCGTGGACTTCTCATCGCAGAGGCTTCTCTTCTTGCAGAGCATGGGCTCTAGGTGCACGGGCTTTAGTAGTTGTGGTACGTGGGCTCAGTAGTTGTGGCTCGCGGGCTCTAGAGCACAGGCTCAGTAGTTGTGGCGCACGGGCTTAGTTGCTCCTCAGCATGTGATTTCTTCCCGGACCAGGGCTCGAACCCATGTCCCCTGCATTGGCAGGCAGATTCTTAACCGCTGCACCACCAGGGAAGCCCCTCTAATTCGTTTTTCATTTAGTGTATTCAGTCTTGCCTCTTTATGAGCTTCATCAAGAGTCTTCTACTATACGTGTGTTATCTAGAACATATTCCTTTCTTTTCCTGTTTACTATTATGTTGCAAAGATTCATCATGTTGTTGCATGTCACCATAGCGCCTTTTTTTTTTTTTTTTTTTTTTGCGGTACATGGGCCTCTCACTGTTGTGGCCTCTCCCATTGCGGAGCACAGGCTCCGAACACACAGGCTCAGTGGCCATGGCTCACGGGCCCAGCCGCTCCGCGGCATGTGGGATCCTCCCGGACCGGGGCACGAACCCGTGTCCCCTGCATCGGCAGGCGGACTCTCAACCACTGCGCCACCAGGGAAGCCCCAGCACCTTACTTTTTATTACAGTATAATATGCTACACCTCCTCTCCGTATCCAGCCCTTTCCTTCCTTTCCTGTTCACGCTCATCATCACCACGGAGCCATCCGTGGAGAATTGTTGTTTTCTTGATCCAGCCTCATTCTCTGAGTCCCGGGGGTCGGATGTGTCCTGCTCTGCCTGTCTCCCATGTTCCCCCCAGCAGACAGCTGTGGCCTGGGGGTCACTGTTTCTTCAGTCTCACTTTGCCTCTCTTCCAGTCTGAGGTCGAAGCTCTGGCTGAACAACTGAGTGAGGAAGAGGAAGAGGAGGAGGAGGAAGAGGAGGAGGAGGAAGAGGAGGAGGAGGAAGAGGAAGAGGAGGAGGAAGATGAAGAGTCAGGCAATCAGTCTGACAGGGTAGAACTGGAGGCTGGCATCCCCGGAGGAGTGGGGACTTTGGGGACAGCGGTCTGAGTCCTCAAAGGAGGCGTTTATGGGCTGGGGGCCGGGCTCTTTAACGCTCTTCCTCCCCCCCAGAGTGGTTCCAGCGGCCGGCGCAAAGCCAAAAAGAAATGGCGGAAGGACAGCCCGTGGGTGAAGCCATCACGGAAACGGCGGAAGCGGGAGCCTCCGAGGGCCAAGGAGCCACGAGGTGAGAAGGCTCCTCTGTTTCGGGGTCCCCTCCTGCAGCCCCCTCCCGGTCCCCAGAGAGCATGCACGCACACACACGCTAGCATGCACGCCCGCATGTACCCCCGCATCCAGGCACCTGTGAGCTCGCACTCTCACTCTCTCTGTCTCTGTGTCAGGAGTGAATGGTGTGGGCTCCTCAGGCCCCAGTGAGTACATGGAGGTCCCTCTGGGGTCCCTGGAGCTGCCCAGCGAGGGGACCCTCTCTCCCAACCACGCTGGTAATTGCCAATTGCCGGGATAGGGAGCCACTAGGGGGCGCCCTCGGGGCCGGAGGGAATGGGGAGGAGGGGAACCCCGCTGGAGCTGGGGTGTCCGTGGCCAGACTTTGGGGGTTCTGGAGCACGGAGGGAAAGTCAGGGCGGGGGTGAGAGGCCCCAGGAGGGGTCCTGGTGGGTGAGAGGCTGGGCCTCCCTCAGCTCCCTCTATCCTCCATCCAAGGGGTGTCCAATGACACATCTTCGCTGGAGACAGAGCGTGGGTTTGAGGAGTTGCCCCTCTGCAGCTGCCGCATGGAGGCACCCAAGATAGACCGCATCAGCGAGAGAGCGGGGCACAAGTGCATGGCCACGGAGAGCGTGGATGGAGAGGTGGGCCTCTGGGCTGGTAGGTGACAGGGCATCCAGCCCCAGAGCCCAGCCTCACCTTCTGTCACCCATCCTCACTGCACACAGCTGTCGGGCTGCAACGCTGCAATCCTGAAGCGGGAGACCATGAGACCGTCCAGCCGCGTGGCACTGATGGTGCTCTGTGAGACCCACCGTGCCCGCATGGTCAAACACCACTGCTGCCCAGGCTGTGGCTACTTCTGCACGGCGGTGAGTGACCAGTGGGGCAGACAGGCAGCATGCCCCATGGGGGTAGGGGCTCCCAGAGCCTGGCCACATTGTTTTCCTGCCCCCAGGGCACCTTCCTGGAGTGTCACCCCGACTTCCGAGTGGCCCACCGCTTCCACAAGGCCTGTGTGTCCCAGCTGAACGGGATGGTCTTCTGTCCCCACTGTGGGGAGGATGCATCTGAGGCCCAGGAGGTGACCATCCCCCGGGGGGATGGGGTGACCCCACCGGCTGGCACTGCAGCCCCTGCCCCCCCGCCCCTGGCCCAGGATGCCCCTGGGAGAGCGGACACTTCCCAGCCCAGGTACTGGCTTTGCCCTTCCCTTCTGTCTGCTCCCTGCCCCAGTCCCCGTCTCCCCTGAACGTTCACGCCTTCTCCCACAGCGCCCGGATGCGAGGACAGGGGGAGCCCCGGCGTCCACCCTGTGACCCCCTGACTGACACCATCGACAGCTCGGGGCCCTCCCTAACCCTGCCCAATGGGGGCTGCCTCTCAGCTGTGGGGCTGCCACCTGGCCCAGGCCGGGAGGCCCTGGAAAAGGCCCTGGTCATCCAGGAGTCAGAGAGGTGAGTAGGGGTTTCCCTCGGGCACAGCAGCTAGGACCGGGGCTGGAAGTGTGGAGCTGCAGGTGTGGGGACCGATGCTTGAATCTGGGGAGTCAACCCCCTCTCCCTCCCTCACCACGGCAGGCGGAAGAAACTCCGTTTCCACCCCCGGCAGCTGTACCTGTCCGTGAAGCAGGGGGAGCTGCAGAAGGTGATCCTGATGCTGTGTGAGTATCACTCCTTCGTTCAGCAAACCCTGCCTGAGCACCGATTATGTACCAGTCACTGGACTCGGGGCCAGGACGGCAGCAATGAGGGACATCGTCCTTGCCCTGAAGGACTTCGTGTGGTGGGGGAATAACCTGTGATGATGGGGACTGGGGACTGTTCTGAGTGCTTTGCACGTTCACTCACTTAAATCTTCCCAGCGGAGGCCCAGAGAGGTTAACTACCTTGCCCAGTGCACAGCAGTACTAAGGGGCAGGGGCAGGGCCGTTTGAACTCAGGCAGAGCTGGTGCTCTTAACTTCTTACCCTGATCAGTGCCGTGCTGCAGTGCAGGTGAGCACAAAGAAGGCCCAGGAGGGCCCCTGACTCAGGTTGGGGCCCTGAGAAACCTTCCTGGAGGAGGTGCCACCCGCCCCCTAGCTTGCTTACCACCTGTCCCTCCCTCTCCCGGTGTGGCGGGCCCTCCCCGCAGTGGACAACCTGGACCCCAACTTCCAGAGCGACCAGCAGAGCAAGCGCACACCCCTGCACGCGGCTGCCCAGAAGGGCTCTGTGGAGATCTGCCACGTACTGCTGCAGGTCAGCGCGGGCCCAGCCCTAGGACCCCCTCCCCTGCCCAGCCCCTCCCTGGTGCCAGCCTGCGTGCCCCCTCCTTGCAGGCTGGGGCGAACATCAATGCTGTGGACAAGCAGCAGCGGACGCCGCTGATGGAGGCCGTGGTGAACAACCACCTGGAGGTGGCTCGCTACATGGTGCAGCGCGGGGGCTGCGTCTACAGCAAGGTGCGCGGCCGGGCAGGCCGGGGCCGGGGCTCAAGGCCTGGGCTTGAGGTGCCAGCCAGCCGGCTCATCTGCCTGCATCGCCCTCAGGAGGAAGACGGCTCCACCTGCCTCCACCACGCAGCCAAAATTGGGAATCTGGAGATGGTCAGCCTACTGCTCGGCACGGGACAGGTGGACGTCAACGCCCAGGTCAGCGGCCGGGCTTCTGGCCCAGCCCCCTGGGGTCCTTGCCTCAGCCTCAGGCTTTAGGTCCCCTTTCTCCCTCGTCTGACCTTCGACCCTTTCCCTGCATTTCACACTGTTCCAGTCTGTCCCCGTCTCTTTTTCCCCCTTCATTTGTATTTCTCTTCATTCTCTTCTGTTTTCTTTTTTCTCTTTATCACTTTTCAAAATGAGTTGCGGCCTTCATCTCTGGAACTGTCCAGTGAGATTCCTTACTAAGTCAGTTTTTCGTGTGTTGGAGGTGTTTTAGTCTGTGTCATTCTTGATCTTTGGGTTTTTTTATTTAATTAATTTTTATTGGAGCATAGTTGCTTTACAATGTTGTGTTAGTTTCTTCCGTACAGCAAAATGAATCAGCTATACATACACATGCATCCTGTCTTTTTTGGATTTCCTTCCCATTTAGGTCACCACAGTGTGTTAGGTTCCCTGTGCTATGCAGTATGTCCTCATTAGTTGTCTATTTTATACATAGTATCAATAGCGTGTATGTGTCAATCCCAATCTCCCAGTTCCTCCCACCCTCCCCTTGGTATCCACACATTTGTTCTCTACGTCTGTGTCTCTTTCTGCTTTGCAAATAAGATCATCTATACCATTTTTCTAGATTCCACATATATGAGTTAATATACGATATTTGTTTTTCTCTTTCTGATTTCCTCCACTCTGTAGGACACTCTCTAGGTCCATCCATGTCTCTACAAATGACCCAATTTTGTTCCTTTTTATGGCTGAGTAATATTCCATTGTATCTTTGTGCCATATCTTCTTTATCTATTTCTCTGTTGATGGACACTTAGGTTGCTTCCTTGTCCTGGCTGTTGTAAATAGCGCTGCAGTGAACATTGGGGTGCCTTCTTGATCTTTGAATTATTCTGTCCCTTGTCCAGAAGAAGCCCCTTGCCATAGGCTCCTGTGACTTTTGAAATGACCCAGTGGCCTTTGAGAGCATCCTTTTCAGCACCTATCCTGCCCCCAACTCAGGATCTACCATTTCTCTAAGAAACTCTGGTTCCTTTAAATGGGAAATATTTTTTAGAGACTACAGTTTGTGTACCTAGGGGTGGTCATTGTCGTTGGGTCCCTGCTTCTAGGACTTTTGAGTGGGCAGATCGAGGAAATAATGTATTTTTTCTTTTAATTTTTTATTTTTTTTTAATTTATTTATTTATGTATTTATTTATTGGCTGTGTTGGGTCTTCTTTGCTGCACGCGGGCTTTCCCTAGCTGCGGTGAGCGGGGGCTACTCTTTGTTGCGGCGAGCAGGCTTCTCATTACGGTGGCTTCTCTTTTTTGCGGAGCACAGGCTCTAGGCGCGCGGGCTGCAGTAGTTGTGGCTCGTGGCCTCAGTAGTTGTGGCTTGCGGGCTCTAGAGCGCAGGCTCAGTAGTTGTGGCGCACGGGCTTAGTTGCTCCGTGGCATGTGGGATCTTCCTGGACCAGGGCTCGAACCTGTGTCCCCTGCGTTGGCCCGCAGATTCTTAACCACCGCGCCACCAGGGAAGTCCCAAGGAAATACATACTTTTTAAAAAGAGAAAAATCACTTCGCGGCCTTGAGCAATAGACGTTTACTAGTCCCATCTTGTAAACGAGGAAACTGAGACCCAGAGCCGTTAAATGATTTGCCCAGGGTTCCACAGCCTGTGAGTGGTGGGACTCTGAGTGTGAGTCTAGCTCCGGAGCCTGTGCTCTTGACCCCATCTGTTTGGGTGAGCAGGGCTGGAGCTGCCTCTCCACGCTCCTCCTTCCCCCCCACCCACAGGACAGTGGGGGGTGGACGCCCATCATCTGGGCCGCAGAGCACAAGCACATCGAGGTGATCCGCATGCTGCTGACACGGGGTGCCGACGTCACCCTCACAGACAATGTGAGAGTTTGGTCGGGATACGGGAGGTGGGTTCAGCCCCCCCGCCCCTGAGCAAGGTGCCGGCTGGGTTCACACCTCTCCCCCTGCCACCTCCACAGGAGGAGAACATCTGCCTGCACTGGGCCTCGTTCACCGGCAGCGCCGCCATCGCAGAGGTTCTCCTAAATGCCCGCTGCGACCTCCACGCTGTCAACTACCATGGGGACACGCCCCTACACATCGCAGCCCGGGAGAGCTACCACGACTGCGTGCTGTGAGTCTCCACCCCTCCCCCACCTGGACACTCCTCTGCCCCCTCTCACAGCCCCGGACCCCACAGGCTTCCCGTCCCCTCCCAGGTTGTTCCTGTCACGCGGGGCAAACCCTGAGCTGCGGAACAAGGAGGGGGACACGGCGTGGGACCTGACCCCCGAGCGCTCTGACGTGTGGTTTGCACTCCAGCTCAACCGCAAGCTGCGGCTCGGGGTGGGAAATCGGGCCATCCGCACTGAGAAGATCATCTGCCGGTGAGCCTGGGCTCTCTCTTTACCCGGAGCGACCTCCGCCCCCTCCCCTGGCCCCTAGAATCCTCTGAGCCCCCCAAACCACCTCTGCCCCCCATCCGCCTGCCACACGCACACGTCAACTAGATGCACCAAATAAAAACAGGGACCATCCAGCTGAATTAGAATTTCGGGTGAACAGCGCATACTTTTTTAACGTTAGGAGGGTCCCATGCAGTATTTGGGACATACCTGTACTGAAAAATTGTTCCTTGATACCCTGAAATTCAGATTTCACTGAGTGTCCTGCCTTTGATCTGGGAACCTTACTCCCCACGCCCCAGTGAACCCCCAGAACCACCCTCTTCCCTCACCCAGCCCTCTCCCCACCTAGGGGAGTCCTCACCCACCTCCATCTCCCCTCCTGCCAGGGACGTGGCTCGGGGCTATGAGAACGTGCCCATTCCCTGTGTCAACGGTGTGGACGGGGAGCCCTGCCCCGAGGATTACAAGTACATCTCGGAGAACTGCGAGACGTCCACCATGAACATCGACCGCAACATCACCCACCTACAGGTGAGTGCAGGGCCCTCCCTGGGCCCTCCTCCCAAAGGGACACCCAGAGCCACCAAGTACAGCTGGGCACACTGTGGGCCAACGAGGGCACCTGGCCAAGGTGGTGGGGCTGAAAGGGAGCTCCGGTGTGGGCTTGCATCCACCTAGGGAGGGCGTCCTTTTTCTAGGACACGTGAAGGTATCACATGGGCTCATGGTGGCCCTAGAGACACCCCCATCAGCAACATCTTGATTCCCCCTCATCCCGGGACCATCACCATCACTGTCCTACAAGGTGGACCCTAGAGAAAGGACAGCAGTTGTGGGGCAGGGAGCACTGGAAGCTGAGGGGCCGAGGCCAATTCTGGGGGGTGAGCTGACCCTACCTCCCGCCCCAGCACTGCACATGCGTGGATGACTGCTCCAGCTCCAACTGCCTGTGTGGCCAGCTCAGCATTCGCTGCTGGTATGACAAGGTACGTGCCCTCGCCCTGGCCGCACACACACTCATCCACTCCTTTGGGGGAGCTGGCCTCTGACACCAACTCTCTGGGACCTTGTCCCTCACCTTCTACCCTGTGGGGGAAGCAGCAAAGAGGGCAGGGCGAGACCTGGGATTCCTAGGCTGTTGCCAGGACAGAGAGGGGCCTGGCCCAGATATATGCAAACACAGGGCGAGGGTTGCGTGTTTCCTGTTGGATAAACTAAGAGCATATGTGGCCTCCCCCAGCCTGTCCTCCCTGTGTCTGGGTTGGGGTCAGCAGTGGATTTTTCTGTGAAGTCTTGGGAGTCCTGGGCAGCTGAGGTGGGCACCACACAGAAACCACTGTCCTCCCCTCCCTCAACCCCAGGACGGGCGGCTGCTCCAGGAATTTAACAAGATCGAGCCCCCGCTGATTTTTGAGTGTAACCAGGCGTGCTCCTGCTGGAGAAACTGCAAGAACCGGGTAGTGCAGAGTGGCATCAAGTGAGGCCCAGCCCCTCAGCTCCCCTCGCTCCCCTTTCTCCTTTCTCTCCCTCGGGGCGCTTCCAGGTCACGCCACTGAATATCACCCTCTCTCCCACCCCCAGGGTGCGACTGCAGCTCTACCGCACAGCCAAGATGGGCTGGGGGGTCCGAGCCCTGCAGACCATTCCCCAGGGGACTTTCATTTGCGAGTGAGTGGTGGGGAGGGGGTACTTTGGCTCCTGGGGGCGTGGGGCTGGATGCAGGGCCACGGCTGACTCCCAGGCCTCCCTCTCTGCCCTCCTCCCTGATGGGTCCCAGCTCTTCCTGCTGCCCCCACTCCAGCCAGCCTCCTCTGACCCCCATCCCCAAGCCTCCGCTCTGGCCAGACCGCAGTGCCTGCGTCTCTCCCTCCCCTTCGGTGTATTTCCGACCCTCACACTCCCTCTCCCCTGCCCTTCCCAATTGCGGGAAGCCCCGGTTTCACAGACAGACAGAGCTGGGTGTCCTTGGCCAAGTTCACAACCTCTCTGAGCCTCATTTTTCTTGTCTGCAAAATGGAGGTGATAACAGCTGCCTTTCTGTCCACCTCATCAGGGGCCTCAGGCCTCTCCATCCATCAATTCTTTCTCTTCCCATTATCCGTTACCTCTTCCTTCCCCTAGCTTTTACTCCATAGCCTTCAAACGTAATCTAGGTCTCCTTTGGCCTTAAAAAAAAGAAGAAGAAAAAAAAAGAAAGAGTCCTCCAGCCCCAATTGCCTATTTAAGAGACCATTCATTTTTCCTCCATCATGTCATCTCTCAATTTGACTGAGGCAAGCGACCCCTGCCTCCTGGGCCTCAGTTTCCCCATCATCCATTCACTGCTCATCCCTGTCCACATCTGCCTTTACCCTCACCCCTCTGCTGATGCCGCCTCGCAGCAGTCCCACTCCCTGACCCGTGTGTCTCAGTCCTCATTCTCCTGGCACCTGCCACCCCCCTCAGCTCTGGCTCCCATGACACCGTCCTCACCTGCGACCCATCCATTCTTCCTCTTCACCAGCTCCTCTCCCTCTACTTTCCAAACGTGGGTGTGCTCACCCCCAGTTCTTCGTAGCTCCTGCGGCTCCGTCCCCTCCCTGCTGTCCTCACCCCTCTCCTGTCCTCAGCCCAGCGTTGCCCCCACCTGCTGGGTGATCCCTAGTCCACAAACCCCCGTGTCTACGCCTGAACAGATTTCCCCACCCAGGCCGACTGCCCACAGATACTGATCCCTTCACCCCAGAGGCTGGGCGCCGCCGCGCTCACCCGAGTCATCCTCTGGTGCGGCTCGAGCCCCTCCCTCTAACTTCCCCACCACTGCTTCTCCAGCTCATCCCTGGCCCCACTCTGTCGGTCCTGCCTGTTGATCTAGTTGTCTGGTGGGACCCCAGTGGCGGGAGTGTGTCCTGTGTGTACCCTCACGTGCCTGTGTCCCCAGGTTCCTCCTCCTGTACCCCCCTTCTGGGTGGGGGCCACCCACCCCCTCCCAGATGATGTCCGCTATCCTTGGGGGCCCACTGTGCCTTGGGTCGCCCACCCCAGTCCCAGCTGTGCTGATCTGTGAGATTCACAGACAGCTGACAAACAGTGGAAGAGGAATCCTGGGGCTGTGAGGAGAGACAGGGCCTGGAGCCTGCTCCCGGTAATGCCTGCTCACCTCCAGAACCACCACTCCCTGCCCAACAGGTATGTCGGCGAGCTGATCTCCGATGCTGAGGCTGACGTGAGAGAGGATGATTCTTACCTCTTCGACTTAGACAACAAGGTGGGCAGGAGACCCCTCTGCCGCCCTCCTCTCAGCAGATGGAAACCCGAGGAGGAGGGGCTGGGTGGTCAGCGGGGTGGGGAGGTTGGCCCAGCCAGCGGGGTGGTGGTAGATGTGACGAATGACGCCCTCCCATCAGGATGGAGAGGTGTACTGCATCGACGCCCGTTACTACGGCAACATCAGCCGCTTCATCAACCACTTGTGTGACCCCAACATCATCCCCGTGCGGGTCTTCATGCTGCACCAAGACCTGCGATTTCCACGCATTGCCTTCTTCAGCTCCCGAGACATCCGGGCCGGGGAGGAACTGGGGTGAGGCGCCCTGCGGCTCGGCCAGGGTGTGGGAGATGCAGCGAGCCCAGGACCCAAAGCGGGCGGCTGGCGAGTGCCTGGTTTCCAGGCATGGATTAGAGCAGAGCTTGTCCGATGTCACTGTAAACAGTCCTGAGCCTCACAGATTCTGAGTCAGTAGGTTTGGGATGGGGCCTGAAGAATCTTCACTTCTAACAAGCTACCAGGCAGTGCTGGTGCCGCAGGTGCATTAGAACAGAGGAGGGCTTAGAGCCCCTCCGAAGATGGGGGTGGATGCTTTGGAGTGGGTCTGGGTCCCACAGACCTCTTGTGCTTCTCTGACAGGTTTGACTATGGTGACCGCTTCTGGGACATCAAAAGCAAATATTTCACCTGCCAGTGTGGCTCTGAGAAGTGCAAGCACTCAGCTGAGGCCATTGCCCTGGAGCAGAGCCGCCTGGCCCGCCTGGATCCCCACCCCGAGCTGCTGCCTGAGCTCGGCTCCCTGCCCCCCGTCAACCCCTGAGAGAGGACCACGACCGCCACCCCAAGCCCTGGACAGCCAGCTCCGCCACTTGCTGCCCACACCTGGGGGTGCTACCGTCTCCTCTCCCCCTACCCCTTTGCACATTCCTCAGTTAGATCCCAGCCAGGCCCTGGAGGTCTGACAGCCCCTCTCTCCCAGAGCTGGTTCCTCCCTGGGAGGGTGACTTCAGGGCTGGCCACACCCCTGTTCCCCACCCTCAGCTGAAGTCTAATGAATTGAAGTTGGGTGTCTGTGCTAATCGGTTTCCTTTGTTCTCAATAAATGTTGGGTTTATAATAAACTGGGTGACTGTTGGCGGAAAAGCACACACAGCCAGAGGGAATGTGGGTCCAAGGGGCAGAAAGAGGATGAGAAGCAGGCTGGACAGGTGTGGCTGGTGTGGTTACCCTCCAGGGGAGGGGGAGGGTTGTGAGGGGATTACTGGGGGGCAGGGTCTAGTCAAGGGCAAATCTCATCTCCACACTTAATCTTTGGCAGGAGGGTGTAGGCGTGACTGTACTATGATTGAAGTAGTTTGCAAAATTCTGAAGGGTTTTCTTAGAGCGTGGGAGTCCTTCAGGCCATGGTCCATGAGGCCCGAGCAAGCAGCCCTGACCTGACCCACGTACCGGGCTTGCCTTCCAGCTTCCAGCCCTCCAGCACGGAGTCTAGAAGGAGGAACTAGAGTGTGTCGGGGACCACAGGCAGGGGTGGGGCTGTGACGTGAGGGCGGGAGGGCGGGGCTGGTGGCAGGTGAGCTGCCAGGTCTCCCAGGCTCCAATCACTCTGGAGACTGAGCCATGGGGGGAAAACAGGACCAGAACGAGGTCTACGGTGAGGCTGGGGGCGAGGCTGGGGTGGGGGCCCAGGACCTGGCGAGGGAGGGGAGGCCTGCTCCGGGGAACGGTGGCTGGGCCGGCACCAGGGAGAGGAGCTGAGGGGAGTCGTGGTCCCTGAGGGGAGGGCCCAGGAAACAGCTGATGGAAGGAGACAGAGTCAGGGTCCTCAGAGGAGGATGGGGTGCAGGGGCTGGGAGCCATTGCTGAGGGGCCTTTGGGGTGTGAAGCTGGGGTCTGCGTGAGGAGGGGCGCTGGAGTCCCTGGGACGAGGGGGTGATGCCACGCCTGGACTCTGGGCCCCTCAGGACAGGGCACCGGGAAGCAGAGCCTGAAGGAGGCAGGGTCAGGGTCCTGAGCAGAGGAAGGGGCTCAGGGGCTGGGAGGAGTGAGCTGGGCTCTGGGCCGCTGTCAGGAGGGACAGCTTGGGGTCCCTGAGAAGGAGGCGGACTTTCAGCCTGGACTCTGGGTCTCTGAGGGGAAAAGGCGCTGGGGATCTGCCTGCCGGGGTCTGTGAGGAGTGGCGGCGGAGGGGGTTCTGCTGGGGGTCCCTGAGAGGAGTAGGGGCTGCAGATCTTGGTGGAGAGAGAGGGCTGGGGACCAGCCCCCTGGGTTCTCTGCTAGGAGGGAGTCTATCTCAGAGTGGGTTAGGAAGAGGGGCAGCAGAGTTCTGGGGCTCCTGTGAAGGGTAAGGCCTGAGGAGAAGGAGCGGGCAGCCTGTCTCCAGCATCTTTGTGAGGGGCAAAGGCTGGGGGGCTGCCCCGAGGGGTCCTGAGGACAAGGGCAGGGGGCAGGGGGGAGGGGTCTACAGGGAGGGGGAGCTGGGACCAGCCTCTGGGATCCCTTTGAGCAGTGAGGGCTAGGGAAGGAAGGAACCCCAGGGGAGGGACCTTCCAGAGGCGAGGCTTGGTCCGAAGGGAGTAGAGGAGGGAGCAATGGGGACACTCCACAGACTTCCTGGAGCAGCTTTGGGTCAATCATCAACATCGCGTCTGAGAACCACGGAGGGACAAGGGTCCAGAGCACCTGGGAGAATGGACCACACCCCTTTCCACGCTCTGGCTCGGCCCTCTGTCCTCCCTCCTCCCCGCCCACACCGGACCCTGGCTGCCTGGCCTCACTTCCTCCCTGTGTGTACTCAGGGAGGACCAGGAACAGGACGGGCCACAAGCTGCCCGGCTCAGGTGTCACCCTGACTGCTCTACCAGAGACTGGCAGTAGCCTGGGGACTAAGCTCCCTTCCGGGTGGGGGTCTACAGCGCCCCCCGCCCAGTCCCTGCGGGAATCGATGACTTTGGCTGAGGGCCTTGAGGTGTGACCCGTAAATGACCCATAAAAAGCTGCCCTTTCCCCTCCCTCCAAGGCCGCCCGGTTGGAGTTCACAGTGATCAGTGCAGCTGCTGACCAAGCCTTGCTCCTACCTTTCCTGTTCTCTACTTTCCCCTCCTGCCAGCCCTGCCCCTGTCTATCTCCCCCCAGACTCCTGAGGGCCAGGTAGGACCCTGGTGCAGGGTAGCTCCTGCTGTGGGGAAGGGTCTGGAGGGACTGGAAATGGGGGGAGAGACCCCTCTCAATGCCTCACTCTCCACACTCCTCCCCTTGCCCTTCAGGGAAACCAGCCAAATATGACCCCTCCTTCCGAGGCCCCATCAAGAACAGGTGAGTTCTGGGCGCTGTGCTGCTGGGCGGGGGGGGGGCGGATGGGGGCGGTGTCTGGGTTTTGCTTCGTATTTGCTGAAATATTGGTAAGAAACTTGTGAGGAAAAAACCTCCTGCCCCAGGAGGGTGGTGGCCCCGGGGAGACTGTTGTGAGTGGAGGGGCCACAAGGGGGCCTCCCGTCTGCTGGTGATGTTCTGTGTCTTGGCCTGGGAGCTGGCTACACAGGCATGTGTCCTTTGGGAAAATTCATCCAACTGAACACTTCTGAACTGTGCCCTTTCCTGTTTTAAACTTCAGAAGAAAGTTTACCCACCCAGAAAAAGGTTTTCTTAAAGAGAATAAAATGAAAGCTACCTATGCCTACTTTCCAGCATCCCCCAACTCTCCAAAGCACGACTCCTCCAGACCATGCTACCCCCCCCTCCCCAGCATCCCCTCTCCAAAGGTTTCCCCCATTTCTCTCCAAGGAGCTGCACAGATATCATCTGCTGTGTCCTCTTCTTCCTCTTCATTCTGGGTTACATCGCCGTGGGGCTTGTGGGTGAGTTTCTGGCAGTGCAGAGCTGGGCAGTGGCTGGGGGACATTATTGTCCCAAGGAGGGACCACACCCACAGCCTTTCCCTCTTAAGTCCCTGCCGCACTCCAGTGATTCATCTGTGTGTCTCTGTCTCCAGCCTGGGTGTATGGAGACCCCCAGCAAGTCCTCTACCCCAGGAACTCTACTGGGGCCTATTGCGGGATCGGGGAAAACAAGTGAGTATGAAGGCAAGAAGAGGGGGCAGGAGGGAGATGAGATGGGGGATGGGTAGGGGACCACTCCACCTCAGCCTCCCTGAATCTCACCAGTCCAGGCCACGTAGAACAGCCTCCACTGCTGGCCAGTGGCTTCTGAATCCTCCTAGAATTAGGAGGCAGCAAAGAGTCATGGTTAAATGCACAGGTTTTAGGGTTCAGAGATGGTCATTTGAATCCCCAACTGGGCTAAGTAAGTTCTGGTTTGTGACCTCCGGCAAGGTACTCAATATCTCTGAACTTTGATTTCTTCTTCTGAAACACAAGGATGATTCCAGAAGCAAGGCTATCAGTCCCAGCATGCAGGAAACGTTCAGTAAATAATAAAAGCACTAACCTTTATATGGCATTCCAGGCAGGCAGTGTACTCTACACACACAAACTCATCTAAACCTTGTGAGGTAGGTGCTATAATTTTACATGTGATGGAACTGAGGCAGTGAGTGGTTAGATGACTTATTCAAGGTCATAAAGCTGGCTCCAGAGTTCAAGCTCTTAAGCATTTTGTTAGCAGTGGAGATGCTGAATTACTCTGGGCAATCTTTCAGGTGTCTCCCATACCTCCCCAGCTGAGCTGAGCTTCCAGAGGCCAGGAACTAGGCCCATTGCACTCTTTTTTTTTGTTTTTTTTGGTGTTTTTTTGCGGTACACGGGCCTCTCACTCTTGTGGCCTCTCCCGTTGCGGAGCGCAGACTCAGCGGCCATGGCTCACGGGCCCAGCCACTCCGCGGGATGTAGGATCTGCCCGGACCGGGACACGAACCCGTGTCCCCTGAATCGGCAGGCGGACTCTCAACCACTGCGCCACCAGGGAAGCCGCCCATTGCACTCTTGAGGCACAGCCCTGGCAGTCCCTCTCTTTCCCCAAGGCTTGACCAAGCCCTTATGCATACGCTTCCTTCTCTCCTACAGAGATAAACCATATCTCCTATACTTCAACATCTTCAGCTGCGTCCTAACCACCAACATCATCACGATCGCCCAGAATGGCCTGGCGTGCTCCACACCCCAGGTCAGAGTCTGGGACCTGCCTCTGTCCCCAGATCTCCCCCAGGGTCTGGATACCAGCCCCTCAGCACGCTCTCTGCCCCCAGGTGTGTGTGTCCTCCTGCCCAGAGGTCCCATGGACTGTGGAAACGGACCAGCTCTTACAGTCGGTTGGGCAGGTCTTCTATGCAGCAAATAGGAACTTTTGTCTGCCAGGGGTGCCTGGGGACATGGTGAGTGCTGTTCCCAATGTCATTGCTAAGGAGGGTCCATAATGAGGGAGGGTGGGAGGGGGAGTTGGGTAGATGATCGTGGTGATAGAAAGGGGACTCACTCCTTCATCTTGCTCTGTGTCTGTGTGTCTGTCTGTCCTCCCCCCACCCTCCAGCAAGTGCTCCAAAGCCTGAGACAGGAGCTCTGCCCCAGTTTCCTCCTCCCTTCCACTCCAGGTGAGAAGCCACATTCCTTCCTCAGACATCATCCAGTCCTAGATTTTTTTCCCTCAAACAAGGGAACCAGGCTCAGAGAGAGGCAAGTCACACAGCTTGTCTGTGACAAAATCGGAATGAGCACCAGGTCTTCGTTTTTTTTCTCTGCTGCATGACCATCCTACAGTCAGATCACCAGTGCTTATTATGTACCTGCTGTGTGCTAGGTACCGGGGACAGGTGAAGCAAAGATGAAAACTGCTCCCTTTTGGACTACATCCTAGGTGGTGAGATCAGAGATGTTCAGGAAGCGATGGCATGAGATCGCCACGAGAACATACGTGGGTGAATGTACACACATGCATTTACGTGCAGGCACAGGAAACAGACTGGAAGGAAGTTCACCCAAATGTTAAAGTGACTGCGCTGGGTGGTGGCATCACAGTTGACTTTTTTTTTTTTGCTCTTTTTCCCAAATTTTTTTTTTTTTTTTTTTTTTTTGTGGTATGCGGGCCTCTCACTGTTGTGGCCTCTCCCGTTGCAGAGCACAGGCTCCGGACACGCAGGCTCAGCGGCCATGGCTCACGGGCCCAGCCGCTCCGCGGCATGTGGGATCCTCCCGGACCGGGGCACGAACCCGTGTCCCCTGCATCGGCAGGTGGACTCTCAACCACTGCAGCACCTGGGAAGCCCTTAAATGTTATTTTTAATAGAAAAAAAAATGTAACTATAACATGAGAAAAGATATCCAGCTCTCAGTAGGTACAATAGGAAGTATCTCCAATGAGTGCTCCAGGGTCAGATAGATCTGGATTTAAATTCCAGCACTTTCCAGCTGTGTGGTCTTAGGAAAATGACTCAACCTCTCTGAGCCTTGTTTCCTCATCTTTAGAATGTAAATGCAAAGCAAGTCTGCCTGGCAAAGCTGTTGTGAGGGTCAAGATAAATGGCTCTGTAGGCACATAATAGGGGCCACAGGAGATAGGGGTGGGGCCAGAAGGCTTCCTGGAGGGGGTGAGATGGAGATGGAGCTGAACAGGGCATCATGGATGGGATTTCTGGAGGAGGAAGCACAAAGGTACAGAGGGGAAGGGAAAGTGGCTGGGCTCAGACGATGGGGCCTTAAAGCCTGGCCGTGAGCGTGGGCGCTCTCCAGGGCAAGGCATCTGGAGGTGTCTGGGCAGCAGAGTGACCTAGAGCCCTGGAATGCCAAGGTCCGGGCTGTGCCGTGTCTCCCGGGCACTCTGGCAGGGGCTGGATTGAAGGGTGGCAGGGGTGGGCGTGGAGGTGCTGTAAGAGGCAGGCCAGAGGACAGGAGGGTCTGAACCCAGGCAGTGGCAGGGTGGGCAGGAAGGAGCATTAAGAGACAGTGAAGGAAGCATGGGCTCCTGGGCCAGGAGCTCCCTTTCGGCTGTGGAATCAAGAGCAGCCCTCTGAGTGGGGCAGAGCCCTTCTCAACTCTGTCCCTAAGGGCACGACGGGCTGGGGTGGGGGCCAGAGACTTTCAAGACAAACTCTGGGCCCTCCCACCCAGTCGCCCGGTTCTCTCCCTCCAGCTCTGGGGCGTTGTTTTCCATGGTCCAATAGTACTGTGCCTGAGCTCCCAGGGATCTCCAACACGTCCATCGCCCAGGGCATCAGGTGGGCATTCCCTTGCCCCTACATCTCTGTCCCGCTCCCCCTTCCCACTCACAGCCCCATCTGACTCTGTCTCTCCCCACCAGTGGTCTTCTTGACAGCCTCAACGCCCGTGACATCAGTGTCAAGATCTTTGAAGACTTTGCCCAATCCTGGTATTGGATTCTTATGTGAGTCACCACATTCCCCTGCTCTCTCGTCCTTCCCTTCCCCCGACTCTGACCCTCTATCCCTTAGCCCACCGTCTGAAACAGAGCCTTTGGGCAGGGGAGGTGGAGCCAGAGCTCAGAATGGATCCCAAGTCCAACAGGATTTATAAGAGAAAGCGTGTGGGGGGTTTCTGATCTGGGGACATTGGGGTTTGAGGTAAGGTATTTGGGGGCCTCTGAAAGGGGAAAGGTATGGGGGATGTGGGGTGACCCTCACCTATGTTTCCCTGCCCGCAGTGCCCTAGGCGTGGCTCTGGTCCTGAGCCTGCTGTTTATTCTGCTTCTGCGCCTGGTGGCCGGGCCCCTGGTGTTTGTGCTGATCATAGGGGTGCTGGGCGTGCTGGCGTACGGCATCTATCACTCCTGGGAGGAATACCGCGTACTGCGGGACAAGGGTGCCTCCATCTCCCAGCTGGGCTTCACCACCAACCTCAGCGCCTACAGCAGCGTTCAGGAGACCTGGCTAGCAGCCCGTGAGTGCCCTGCCCACCCATGAACCACCAGCCACCCAAGGGCTGCCCTGGCCATGACCCAGGCCACTCTGCCCCCTGTCCACCCTCAGTGATCGTGCTGGCCGTGCTTGAAGGCATCCTGCTACTGGTGCTCATCTTCCTGCGGCAACGGATTCGCATCGCCATCGCCCTCCTGGAGGAAGCCAGCAGGTCAGGGCCCATGTGGGAAGGAGAAGGGGCAGAGGGCAGGGGGGTGGGCCCAGGATGGGAGTGCTGGAAAGGTGGCAGAGCACTGGAGGAGAAAGGCAGCATAGCACAGTGATTAACATTGCTGTGCGGCTTGGCCTTTCTGCACCTCAGTTTAACCATCTGTAAAATGGGGGTAATAATAGTTCCTACCTTGTAGGGTTTTCATAAGGATTAAGTTAATTAGTGTCTTGTCAAGTGCCTAAAACATGAAACAAGCCCTTACTCACCCTGAAGCTGCCCCTGGTGGCTTCTCTGTGGCTCTAGTTTCCTCTAAAGTCCCCTTGAGCCTGATTTATTCAGTTCAGTTCTTTTAGGGAGCTCCTGCTATGTGCCCAGCCTTAGGGGGAAGGAGCAGGCCCTGGAGAGGGCAGAGGTGTGGCCTGTGCCAGGGTCGGCACCGTGAGAGGATGGGTGGGGACTGGGGGGGCTAGCTTCACTCGTGTACTGCTCTCATCTCCCTGCAGAGCTGTAGGACAGATGATGTCTACCATGTTCTACCCGTTGTTCACCTTTGTCCTGCTGCTCGTCTGCATTGCCTACTGGGCCATGACTGCTCTGTATCCTTTGCCCACATGACTGGGCCCTCCTGGAGCCCTTGGGGGTGGAGGGCAGGGCAATACTTTTGTAGACAGTATGCCTTAGTGTGATTGGAAGAAGGCACCCCTTCCTCCCAGCAGACACAGCCCCGCCTTGAAAGAGCAGGCACAGGCTGAATCTCAGCCCCTCTGTGCAGTGAACAACCTGCTCAAGCTCCTGGGAAGGGGTTGCTGAGGAGGGGAACTGTGGAGGCCCCCGTGTCACCATGCTTTCCTTGACTCCCCTCTGGGTACCTGGCCACATCTGGGCAACCCCAGTACGTGTTCTGGGCGCCCAACATCAGCTTGTCCGGCTGTGAGAATGTGCCAATGAATACATCATGCAACCCCATGGTGAGGATTTGGGCTGGATGTGGAGGGGCACCAGTAGGGCTGAGGGGACCTTAGAGAACAACTGGTTCAAATCCCTCATTGTGCAGAGGAGACTGAGGACCAGAGACGGCAAGGGGCTCACTCACGGGTCACAGAGCAGGCCCCTAGCAGAGCCAGAAAGGGAGTCTGTCTGCAGACTCCAGATCTCCCGCTGAGCCACCCATTGTGCTGCAAGAGGATGCGTGCTGTGCCCAAGGGCAGGACCACGCCCCGGGGGCAGGTGGATCTCAGAACTTCTCCATCCCTCCCCAGGACATTCCTCTGCCTAGAGAACCATTAACCACTTCACCCTTTCAGTCTCAGTCTGCTCACCTGTAAAATGGAGATAATCTTAATATCTGTGCCTCAGCATGGCCGTGGCCGTGGCCGAGAAAATTAAAGGACACTGGGCACATGAAAGTATAATGGCTGGCACCTGATAAGAGCTGATAACTGTAGATGGGTTTTGTTTAGGTTATCTTTAGTTAGGCTTCCTCAGAACACACTGTTCTGGGCAATAAGCAGGTGGGCTCCCTGGGGGCCTGGGAGAGTAGCTGCTACCCCAAACTCTCCCCTGTGATGTTCCCAGGAAGTGAGGCTGCACTGCTGGGTATTTACTGTCAAAGCTTTCATGTGGCCACCACATCAGAACTGGGACCGTGGGCTGTGCCCACAGGCGTCAGCCCCACTCTGAAAAAGGAGAGGGAGGTCGTTTACATTTAAGAAGGACCCATTACGTGCCAGGCACTGGCTATACAAAGCCCCAAATGAAGTACTTCTTGCTTTCAACTTGCTTATGCCCTAGCGGTGGGGACTGACGCAAACCCACAATTACATACAAAGTGGAAAGTGGTTATAAATTCTTGTTATAAAATTTCAAACAGAGCAGTCCCTCCCTTAGGAAGCTTGCACGAGCCTCTTAGATGGCCTCATCCACCAGAGGGCAGACAGCAGAAGCAAGAACTACAATCCTGCAGCCTGTGGAAGGAAAACCACATTCACAGAAAGATAGACAAGACGAAAAGGCAGAGGGCTATGTACCAGATGAAGGAACAAGATAAAACTCCAGAAAAACAGCTAACTGAAGTGGAGATAGGCAATCTTCCAGAAAAAAAATTCAGAATAATGATAGTGAAGATGATCCAGGACCTCGGAAAAACAATGGAGGCAAAGAATTAAAGAACAAACACCTAAAAAAAAAAAAAAAAAAGAACAAACACCTAGAAGAATTAAAGAACAAACAAACAGAGATGAACAATACAATAACTGAAATGAAAAATACACTAGAAGGAATCAATAGCAGAATAACTGAGGCAGAAGAATGGATAAGTGACCTGGAAGACAGAATGGTGGAATTCACTGCCACAGAACAGAATAAAGAAAAAAGAATGAAAAGAAATGAAGACAGCCTAAAGACCTCTGGGACAACATTAAACACAACATTCACATTACAGGGGTCCCAGAAGGAGAAGAGAGAGAGAAAGGACCCAAGAAAATATTTGAAGAGATTATAGTCAAAACTTCCCTAACATGGGAAAGGAAATAGCCACCCAAGTCCAGGAAGCCCTCCAAGTCCATCCATGTTGCTGTAAATGGCAACATTTCATTCCTTTTTATGGCTGAGTAGTATTCCGTTGTATTTATGTACCACATCTTCTTTATCCATTCATCTGTTGATGGACACTTAGATTGCTTCCATACCTTAGCAATTGGAAATAATGCTGCTATGAACATTGGGTGCATGTGTCTCTTCCAATTAGTGGTTTTGGGGTGTTTTTTTTTCAGGTGTACAGCCAGAAGTGGAATTGCTGGGTCATATGGTAGTTCTATTTTTAGCTTTTTGAGACACTTCTCACACTGCTTTCCACAGTGACTGCGCCAATTTACTTTCCCATCAGCAGTGTACAAGTGTTGCCTCTTCCTCACATCCTTGCCAACATTTGTTGTGTTCTTTTTGATGATGGCCATTCTGACAGGTGTGAGGTGATATCTCATTGTGGTTTTGATTTGCATTTCCCTGATGATTAGCGATGTTGAGCATCTTTCCATGTGCCTGTTGGCCGTCTGCATTTCCTCTTTGGAAAAATGTCTATTCAGTTCTTCTGTCCATTTTTTTTTTAATATATTTATTTATTTTTGGCTGAGTTGGGTCTTTGTTGTTGTGCGCAGGCTTTCTCTAGTTGCAGCAAGTGGGGGCTACTCTTCGTTGAGGTGCTCAGGCTTCTCATTGTGGCGGCTTCTCTTGTTGCAGAGCACAGGCTCTAGGCACGCGGGCTTCAGTAGTTGTGGCGCACGGGCTTTTGAGCACAGGCTCGGTAGTTGTGGCGCACGGGCTTAGTTGATCCGCGGCATGTGGGATCTTCCTGGACCAGGGCTTGAACCCATGTCCCCTGCATTACCAGGCGGATTCTTAACCACTGTACCACCAGGGAAGCCCCGTTCTGCCCATTTTTAAATCAGGTTGTTTGTGTTTTTCATGTTGAGTTGTATGAGCTGTTTTTACATGTTGGACATTAATCCCTTATTGGTCGTATCATTTGCAAATATTTTCTCCCATTCAGTAGGTTGTCTTTTCATTTTTTGATGGTTTCCTTTGCTGTGCAAAAGCTTTTAAGATTAATTAAATCCCATTTGTTTATTTCCTCTGCTTTAAGAGACGAATCTGTGTTTTTTACTTTTTATTAGGGAAATTTTCAGACACACACAAACATGGAGAATCCCTGTACTCAGATTCCATAACCTTCAGCCTTCTGTTCTTGTTTCATCTATTTCCCTACCCATCCCCCACCCCTTGCAATTTTAAAAAATTATTTGTTTATTTGGCTGCGCTAGGTCTTAGTTGCAGCACGTGGGATCTTCATTGTCACGTGCAGGATCTTCATTGCCATATGCAGGATCTTCGTTGCAGCATGCAAGATCTTCAGTTGCAGCATGCAGACTTCTTAGTTGCGGCATGCAGACTCTTAGTTGCAGCATGTGAACTCTTAGTTGTGGCATGCATGTGGGATCTAGTTCCTTGACCAAGGATTGAACCTGGGCCCCCTGCATTGGGAGCATGGAGTCTTAACCACTGGACCACCAGAGAAGTCCCCCGTGCAATTTATTTTTCTTGAGTTTTTTTTTGTTTGTTTGTTTTTGCGGTACGCAGGCCTCTCACTGTTGTGGCCTCTCCCGTTGCGGAGCACAGGCTTCGGACGCGCAGGCTCAGCGGCCATGGCTCACGGGCCCAGCCGCTCCACGGCATGTGGGATCTTCCCGGACCGGGGCACGAACCCATGTCCCCTGCATTGGCAGGCGGACTCTCAACCACTGCGCCACCAGGGAAGCCCTCGAGTTTTTAAAGGCAAATTCTGAACATTGTGCCATTTCACCTTTAAATATATCGGGATGGATCTCAACAGATAAGGACTTTTAAAAAGCATAACCACTACACCATTATCACACCAAACAAAATTAATGGTTCCTTAGCATCATCTGATACCCAGTCTGTTCAATTTTGCTAGAAAGTGCTTTGGTTGAAGTTGCAGAGGCTGCTCTGGGAGGGGACAAGCTGTTCAAGTGCAAAGGAGAGCTAGGCATTGGTCACACTGCCTTCATACCATTAAGGCTTGGTCCACACGGCCTGGGAGCTCTTGTGCCGTCCAGAGACTGGAGACTGAAGGAAACTAATTACACTCACACAATAGGCAAGTTGAACCCTGTCTGAACCCAGAGATGGATCTCCTGGAAGGAATGGGCTTCCCCAGTTCTGGGGAGGCTGTTACCACCCTCTGCTCTGGGAAGGCAGGAGCTGGTTGGGAATGAGCCTCCTCTGCCTGCCTCCCCAGGACCAGCCGGTGAACTCCTCCTGCCCAGGGCTGATGTGCGTCTTCCAGGGCTACTTGTCCACAGGCCTAGTACAACGTTCTCTCTTCAACTTGCAAATCTACGGGGTCCTGGGGCTGTTCTGGACCATCAACTGGGTGCTAGCCCTGGGCCAGTGTGTCCTGGCTGGGGCCTTTGCCTCCTTCTACTGGGCCTTCCACAAGCCCCGGGACATCCCTACCTTTCCCCTGAGCTCTGCCTTCATGCGCACACTCCGGTAAGCCTGGGGCAGGGGGCTGGGAATTATGAACCCGGGAGTCCTCTGACTACCTCACTAACCCCTGTGCAGTTACCACACCGGGTCGCTAGCCTTTGGAGCCCTCATCTTGACCCTGGTGCAGATAGCCAGGGTCATCCTGGAGTACATTGACAACAAACTGAGAGGTGAGTCGAGGTTGGGGGCTGGGCAAGGCTAGGCTGATCAGCTGGACCCTTGGGCGCTGGAGCGGGGGCGGTATGCGGTCAGGGGCCAGTGCCCAAACATGAGCCCTCCTTACCCCCAGGAAGCCAGAACCCTGTGGCCCGCTGTATCATGTGCTGCTTCAAGTGCTGCCTCTGGTGTTTGGAAAAGTTTATCAAGTTCCTGAACCGCAATGCATACATCATGGTGAGCCCACTACATGAGCAGCCCCTTGCTCTGGGGGCCCTGGATGCAGGTCTCCTACCCTGGCCTAGGTAAGCTCACCACAGGTAACCCTGAACTTTCCACCTCACCCAGATTGCCATCTACGGGAAGAATTTCTGTGTCTCAGCCAAAAACGCCTTCATGCTGCTCATGCGGAACGTTGTCAGGTCAGGCTGTGGCCCCCCACCTCCGTGCTCTCCCACCCATAAGCATGCTGTGCTCAGAAGGGCCTTGAGCTGGGTTTAATCTCTGCTGCCTCCATCTTGAAATGTGAACAGTTTTTGTTTTGCATCTGTCACGGCCAATTATATAGCCAGTTCTACTCCCACCCCTGCCAGGCCTCTTACCCCCAACCTACCCCAACTCCTTGTACAGGGTGGTCGTCCTGGACAAAGTCACAGACCTGCTACTGTTCTTTGGGAAGCTGCTGGTGGTTGGAGGTGTTGGTAAGGACCAGGGCAGGGAGTTACAGAGGACAGGGGTGCTGGGCAGTTTAAGAGGTGACCTCAGAGGAGTGATGCTGACCTCCAGATCTCTCTCACAGGGGTCCTGTCCTTCTTTTTTTTCACCGGTCGCATCCAGGGACTGGGTAAAGACATTGAGAGTCCCCAACTCAACTACTACTGGCTGCCCATGATGGTGAGTGACACCCCCCAAACCCCCCAGCCCCACCCTCCACCCCACCCCATCCCCGACGCCCGCTTCACCCTCCAACTCTCCAAAGGAACCCTAAGGGAAACCTTGCCTTTTGCAGACCTCCATCCTGGGGGCCTATGTCATCGCCAATGGCTTCTTCAGCGTTTTCGGCATGTGTGTGGACACTCTCTTCCTCTGTTTCTGTGAGTCACACCTCTACCTCCTCTCCTCAACTTAAAGGTACCAGATCATTCAGGCTTTTCTGGTGCTTCTAGAAACAGCGACCTCGTGAGTTACAGGAGCCAGAGGCTCTTCTAACATCCTCAGGGCAGGTGTTTGGGAAGAAAGGAGGGAGTGAGCTCCCAGGCTCCTGGGCTCTCCCAAGAAGGAACATTCCAGGGGAGAGGACTCTGGTATCTTCCCCTAGAAAATCTGGGAAAGAAGTTAGCCACAGGACTCTTCCCAGCAGGTGGCTGTAGTGAGTGGGGATTTTCTCACCCTACTGTATGCGTTCATTCAGGGTTTCATGTGTACCGGGCTCTGCCCTAAGCAACTGACATGTGTTTTTTCCGTTAATCCTTATCACGCTGTGAAATATTTTTGACACCCCCCCCACCTTTACAGATGAGGAAACTATTACATAACCTACCCAGTAGGTTGCAAAAACTGCCCCCCAAAATCAGCCCGTGGTGGCGCAGCCTGGAAACCAGGGAGCTGTCTCTTAGTCCCTGGTTTTCCCGGGGAGTGGGGTTGGCTCCCAACAGTGCGCTCTTATGAGTCTATGTCGTGCCATAGTGGAAGACTTGGAGCGGAACGACGGTTCCGTGGACCGGCCCTACTACATGTCCAAGGCCCTTCTGAAGATTCTGGGCAAGAAGAACGAGGTGCCCCCAGGAGACAAGAGGAAGAAGTGAGAGGCGTAGCTCTGATCCAGGACTGCACGCCGCCTGTACAGCCTCACAGCCTCAACCCGCCTTCCAGATCTCGATTTTGTAGTAAAAAGATTTTATTAAAAGACTGATATTTTGTTTTCTCAAAAACTCTGGGACTTTTATTTCCTCCTACATGCTGCTCTTTTTAACCTCGCCTGGCTCTTTAAAATAGATCCCGCCCCTATGACGTGACCCAGGTGCCTCGACCAATCAAAAGGCTCTTGAGGAGTAATGCCCGCCCCCTTCTTCACCCCAGCCAATACGCTTCCGGCCGGGGTCACGCGCTCCGGCGCTTCCATGGGGGCCAATTGGAAAGAGGAAGCTCTGAGGCGCTGAAGGGTCACGTGGGGGCTCGTGCCAGGGCCAAAGAGAGTCGCGGAAGCGTGGCGGGCCGGCTGGGATTGGGGCGGGTTTGAGGGTGACAGCTGAGCGTTTAAAGGGCCGGGGTCAGTTGACGAATCCAGCCCGCGTCTAGTCCTGGGGGGCCAGGGTCTCTGCTGCCGCGAGGGAGAGATGACTGCGGAGCGACCCGGCACAGTGCCCCTGGGCAGACCCGGGAGACCGCGAATGCTGGGATCATGGGGAGTCTGTAGGGTTCAGGTGTTTGCCGCGATCTTCCTGCTGCTGTTGTCTTCAGCAGGAGTCGGGGCCAGGGCAAAGGACGACTTCAGTCTGGTGAGTCACCCCTCGCATAGCCCCATCCCCGACTCACGCAGGCGGTCTGTGCCCAGTTGTACCCCGGGACCTAGGCTGCTGAGCCCCCTCTCCTCCGAGAAACTCTCTGACCCCGTTCCCTCCTTTCCCAGTCCCTTTCCCTCTCTGGGCCCTTGTCCTCTTTCCCTCTGAGTCTCCTCTTTCGAGCTCCTTACCCTTTTGAGGTCTCCCTGTCCCTGAGGGCTCCTTGTCCCCTCGTAGTCCCTCCCCCTCTCCGAGCCCCCAGTTTCGCTCCGAACTCTCCTCAGGGTTCCCCTTCCTTGTTCTGGGACCCCTTCTCCCACTCGGGATCCCCATCACCCTGCCTCTCCCAGGGGAACCTGACTCCGAGCCGCTATTCATTCACCCTAAAACCCCAAGTCACGTTTGTTCTGTTGATCCTTCCTCCTCGCTTCGTAGGTTCGTCCGCTTGTGACCATGGAGCAACTGCTGTGGGTGAGCGGGAAGCAGATCGGCTCTGTGGACACCTTCCGCATCCCGCTCATCACCACCACTCCTCGGGGCACTCTCCTTGCCTTTGCTGAGGCCAGGAAAATGTCAGCATCGGATAAAGGAGCTAAGTTCATTGCTCTGCGGAGGTCCACGGACCAGGGTATAAAGATGCCTGGGTCACAAGAGGCTGGATGGGTGGGGAGCTTGACCTGCTTTAGGGCCCTGAGGCTGCTGGATCCCTGAAGAGTAGAGGGAACCTAAGGCGGGAAGGTGTCCAGGGCAGTGATCTGGAAATTGGGCTCACCAAGGAGTTAAACATTCATTCAGACATTTACTGAGCACTTACTATATACCTGGCATTGTTCTAGGTTCTGTGAATACAGTTATGAACAAAACAAAGCAAAATTCCTTGCCTTCACAGGGCTTATATTCTACTGGGGTGTGGGGAGACAGACAATAAACATAATAACTAAGTAAATGTATTTTTTGTATTGGGAGCTAATGCGTGCAGTAGAGAAAAATGAAACATGGCAAGAGGCATGGAGAGTGCCAGAATTTGACTGTAATTTTGAGTAGATAACATTTGAGCAGACTCAGAGGAGGTAAGTGAACCTGGAAGAAGAGCCAGGCAGGTGTAACAAGCTTAGACAGAGTTCACTGCCCCCCCCGCAAGGAGGGGAGTATTTGAGGAATGAGAAGGAGTTTGTACGGCTGGGTGGAGTGAGCAAGGGTAGAATAGATAAGGTCTGAGAGGTAAGGAGGGGCAGGTCTCGTGGGGCCATCATAAGGCCTTGGGTCCCTAGCAGGAGGTGAAAATTGCAGCGAGTGGTGGAAAGGGAGCCTCCAGAGTGCTCACCCTGGTTTTCTTCCCTTTTTTCTTTAGGCAGCACATGGTCTCCAACAGCTTTCATTGTGGACGATGGGGAGAGCCCAGATGGGCTGAACTTGGGGGCAGTGGTGAGCGATACAACAACAGGAGTGGTCTTCCTTTTCTACTCCCTCTGTGCTCACAAGGCTGGCTGCCAGGTGGCCTCCACCATGCTGGTGTGGAGCAAGGATGACGGCATTTCCTGGAGTTCGCCTCGGAACCTCTCCTTGGACATAGGCACTGAGATGTTTGCCCCCGGACCGGGCTCTGGCATTCAGGTCTCTGTCCTGAGATGGGTGGAGGGAGGTGCCTCATAGAGAGTCTGCCCCGTTATGGACTCCTTTGCAAAGAGAAGATCCTGTGAAGTCAGATTTTTCTGTCTTAGGTGGCATTCCTTGGAAGAAAGGGACATCCTGGGAGGAACACCCTGCCAAGGGAAGGTGGAATTTTGCCATTGGCTTCCCATCTGGAGGTTGTCAACAGGGCTGCACTGATCCATGTGCAGATTAGAAAAAAAGTTAGAAAGTCCTGTGCAGATTAGAAGAAAGCCCTCCTTTGGGCAGACACAAGCCTGTGCCATGGTCCACAGCTTGGCCTGTGAACACAGGTTGGGTTTAAGCTCCCATCTCCCCCTGTGGCTGGGCCCCCTTGTCCTATGCACAGCCTGTCCAGAGTATACCCTGGATGTCCCGAAGGAGCTTATTCTGCCAAAGAGCTTCTTAATTCAGACAGTGGGTGTTTGTAATGCTTGTGGAACCCTCAGCAAGCAAGGACAGAACGGAAGGGGACAACGTGTGTCTCACACTTAGGAGGTGGTGGGTTCCCCTCCCCTGCTTCTGAGCCCCCTCAATGTCTCCGTCTGTGGCACCCCTGTCCTTTTCCCACAGAAACAGCGGGAGCCTCGGAAGGGCCGGCTCATTGTGTGTGGCCACGGGACGCTGGAGCGGGACGGGGTCTTCTGCCTCCTCAGCGATGACCGCGGCGCCTCCTGGCACTATGGGAGTGGGGTCAGCGGCATCCCCTATGGCCAGCCCAAGCGGGAAAATGATTTCAGCCCCGACGAGTGCCAGGTCAGGAGGAGTCCACGGGCTGTCCCCCACCCGCTCAACCTGCTCTGTCCTCCAGAGCACCGTTTCACTCACGGACCCCGGGCCTGGCTGCCCAGCTCCGAGCCACCCAGCCTTGCTCCCTCAGGGACAGGGCCCTTCGCCCCGCCCCCACCCTGCGTCTTCCTGAAGCCCTCTTCTCTCCGCTCAGCCCTTTGAGCTCCCCGATGGCTCAGTGGTCATCAATGCCCGGAACCAGAACAACTACCACTGCCGCTGCCGAATCATCCTCCGCAGCTATGATGCCTGTGATACTCTGAGGCCCCGTGATGTGACCTTTGACCCTGAGCTCGTGGACCCTGTGGTAGCCGCAGGAGCTGTGGCCACCAACTCCGGCATTGTCTTCTTCTCCAACCCAGCCCATCCAGAGTTCCGTGAGTATCTGCCAGGTGGGGTCGGCGAGGAGCCCCCGTGACCTAGAGAAGGAGGCCTTCTCTAGGGGGAGACCTTCCTTCCCCTGATTCTGCTGCTGTTCCCAGGAGTGAACCTGACCCTGCGCTGGAGCTTCAGCAATGGCACCTCATGGCAGAAGGAGACGGTTCAGCTGTGGCCGGGGCCCAGTGGCTACTCCTCACTGGCAAGCCTGGAGGGCAGTGTGGGCGGGGAGGACCAGGCCCCGCAACTCTATGTCCTGTATGAGAAAGGCCGGAAACAGTACATAGAGAGCATCTCCCTGGCCAAAGTCAGCGTCTATGGGACACTCTGAGCTGTACACCTGCCAAGGGGATAGAAGGCCCTGGACTCAGCCTCAGGACCATGGGTCTGTAGAGGGTCTACTGGAGGAGCCTAGAAGACGGTTCCACCTTCCTTTAGAGTCTAGCGTTTTGCAAAATCAACTTCTCTTTGACAGGGAAATCATTCCTTAGGACTAAAAACCTGGCTTCTCCCACATAGGAAGAGCTGCCCACACGTGGGAGCACTTCTCTTCCGCATTGCTGGGTCTGCCCTCTCAGGGCAATGATTGGTCCTTTTCTTGGACAGGGCTAGGTGGGCCTGTAGCATTAAATAAATGTGAACTCAGGGAATTGGGGAAGGCTTACCTCTTTGGGGTAAGATACTGGCTTTGGAGAGAGTTGGTGAAAGTTCCAGAAGGGCAGGACATTTGGTTTCAAGGTAAGGAACGAGGTGCACCACCCACTTTGACTATGTATGAATCAAAATGTTTATAACTTAACGTTCTTAATGAAGGAGAATGAATATTTGCAGAGTCTCTGTGGTTCTGTCAGTGCACATCTTCATGTCTGTTTTCCTCGTGCACACTTGTGGGACTGGGAGTGAGTTTTGGGGAGGAAGCTGGTGTGCTTATTGCCTGTGAAAATCTGTGACTTTGGCAAATCAGATCCTCCTTTCTTTTTCACATTCCTTCTTATCACAGAAATACAACTTGCTCTTAACAAGTGTAATGAGGGGAAGGAGGAGGAGCCTCATAAGATAATTAAAAACTGGCTGTTTTGTATTTCTAAGGTGGGGTGAGATACTGTCCTCCATGAAACAGGGAGCAGGTGTGTTAAATGCAGATGCGAAGCCTCTCCCAGGCCAGCCTGGCAGAGAAATGAGCACTGTGGCAATTATGTGACACAACAACATCTCATCCTAAAGGAGATGCTGTGAAAAGAACAGCTGAGTGGGACAGCCACAGCTTTTCTCCATATGGAAAGAAAATGCAATGCCCGGATGAGACGGTAGGAATGTTCAAGACATTCTTTTCTTTTTAAAAAAATATTTATTTATTTATTTGTTTGCCTGCTTGTTTATTTATTTATTTGGCCGTGCCGGGTCTTAGTTCCAGTTCCGGCATGCAGGATCTTCGTTGTTGGTGTGGGATCTTCGTTGCAGCACCTGGGCTCCTTAGTTGTGGCATGCAAACTCTTAGTTGCAGCATGCATGTGGGATCTAGTTCCCTGACCAGGGATCAAACCCGGGCCCCCTGCATTGGGAGTGCAGAGACTTATTCACTGCGCCACCAGGGAAGTCCCTGCACATTGCATTTTGATGTTTCTTAAATCTCAGTTTACAGTAGGTACACCTCCTATCCTCTCTTCTTTCTCTCTCTCTTTTTTTTTTTTTCTTTTTGATACCGTCTACACAGAAATATGTTCATTTGTCCTGTAGAACGTTCCACTCTCTGGATTCATCTGTTTCTTCCTCAGAGTGTCATTTAACTTTTTTCCTCCATCTCTTGTATTTCCAGTTATCAAACCTGAAGGTTTAATTAGATTCAGATTCCACTGGGTGAGGGAAGTGGGGGGTGGGGGGGACAAGATTCCTTCCCAGGTGCTCTTTGTTTCCTCTTGTGCTCCCTCAGGAAGCAAGTGCTGCCCGCTTGTCCCTCTCTGAGTAAAGCTGAATTGAGTGATGGGTTCAGATGGCCATAGCCTGACCCCTCCTTTGTAAGGTTTCTCCATCAACCTTCCAACTGACAGTTTCATCCACAGATGAGTTTTGCCTGAATCAAGTATTTCATGAGGGGTTGTGAAATGTTGGTTTTTGAATTCTATTATTTTGTCCTCATTTATTAGCTGGAATTCTTTAGTAAAAAGGAACTGTCCCTCATCAAGGCTGTTGGGTTACCCTGAAGCATGATTTGTATGGGAAAGTCAGGATAAATGCTTCATTTCTCCCCTTAACTTGCCAGGTCTCAGAGTAACCTGATGTAATATTTTACCTTGGCCAGTAAACCACATTGTTGCCACACAGGACACACAAACAGAGGCAGAATCTATGGGAGACGAACACAGGCAACATGGCCGGGGAGGGCGGGCTCTGCTCTTCTAACACAGGTGGACGAATAGATATGACGCAGGAAGTGCAGTGAGGGGGGTGGCATCTGCAGCAACTGGGACATCTGCTATCCACTGCCGCTAAAAATGCACATCTGAGAAAGTCTTGCTAACAACTTTATCAGAAATAATGGAGGAGATAGAGGAAATGATACCATGAATGTCTGCCACATGAGCTACTGCCTCGTGAAGTAGACATGGCAGGGGGCTTGTAAGGAAGTAATCATGTTCCTTCTTCATAGCCAAGAACCCTCAGCTAAGAGAGAGGCTCCTCAAGGAAGGATCTCCCCCGCTGGAGGGGGCGGAGTGGAGTCATTATAAACCAGAGTCCTGGCCCTACCCCAAACCTGCCTGTAGGTTCAGTGTCTCTAGAATGAGTCCAGGACCTTGCTTTTTTTTTTTTAATATAGTTTATTGAAGTGTAGTTGATTTACAATGTTGTTAATTTCTGCTGTACAGCAAAGTGATTCAGTTATACGTTTGTATATTCTTTTTCATATTCCTTTCCATTATGGTTTATCCCAGGATACTGAATATAGTTCCTTGTGCTATACAGTAGGACCCTGTTGTTTATCCATCTTATATGTAATAGTTTGCATCTGCTAATCCCAAACTCCCAATCCATCCCTTCTCCGCCTCCACTCCCCGTTGGCAACCACAAGTCTGTTCTCTGTGTCTGGGAGTCTTTTTCTGTTTTGTGGATAAGTTCATTTGTGTCATATTTTAGATTCCACATATAATTCTTCTAATAATTGGTGATGTCGAGCATCTTTTCATGTCCCTGTTGGCCATCTGTACATCTTCTTTGGAGAAATATCTATGTAGGTTTTCAGCTCATTTTTCAGTTGGGTTGTTTTTGTTTTGTTTATTTTGTTGTTATTGAGATATATGAGCTGTTTGTATATTTTGGAAATTAAGCTTTTGTTGGTCACATCATTTGCAAATATTTTCTCCCAGTTCGTAGGTTGTCTTTTCATTTTGTTTATGGTTTCCTTTGCTGTACAAAAGCTTGTAGTTTGATTAGGTCCCATTTGTTTATTTTTGCTTTTATTTCTATTGCCTTGGGAGACTGACCTAAGAAAACATGGGTATGATTCATGTCAGAGAATGTTTTGCCTATGTTTTCTTGCAGGAGTTTTATGGTGTCATGTCTTATATTTAAGTCTTTAAGCCATTTTGAGTTTATTTTTCTCTATGTTGTGAGGGTGTGTTCTAACTTCATTGATTTACATGCGGCTGTCCAGCTTTCCGAACACCACTTGCTCAAGAGACTGTCTTTTCTCCATTGTATATTCTTGCCTCCTTTGCAGGGCCTTGCTTTTTTTTTTTAAATAAATTTATTTATTTTTGGCTGTGTTGCGTCTTCATTGCTGCACACGGGCTTTCTCTAGTTGCAGCGAGCAGGGGCTACTCTTCGTTGCAGTGCGCGGGGTTCTCATTGTGGTGGCTTCTCTTGTGCGGAGCAGGGGCTCTAGGTGTGCGAGCTTCGGTAGTTGTGGCTCACAGGCTCAGCAGTTGTGGCTCACAGGCTCTAGAGCCCAGGCTCGGTAGTTGTGGCACACGGGCTTAGTTACTCCATGGTATGTGGGATCTTCCCAGACTAGGGCTCGAACCCGTGTCCCCTGCGCTGGCAGGCGGATTCTTAATCACTGCGCCACCAGGGAAATCCAGGCCTTGCATTTTTAAAAGGAACTACAGGAGAGTCTAATACTGCGGTCTTTGGGCTGCACTTTGAGAAACTGTCTCTTAGACGTTTTAGCCTAGACTTAGGAAGACTAGATTTCAAAACATTGAAGAAAAGATCTCAAAAGAGAAACTGTTTCAACAGGAAGAATTTGTGTTTAAAAAACACCAATAACTATAAAAGATGGCAGGGACCGAACCTGCCTGTTTACCTGGGCATCTTAAACCCCGCCACAACACCTAGCACATGGTGGATGCTTAATACAGGAGGAAAGACAAGTCCAGCATGGGTAAGGAGCTGGGCCAGTGTTTCTGAGTGTGGTTCCAGGTAGGTGGCAGCCACTCCCTGGGAACATGTTAGAAACGCTTGACCTTCCCCCTATACTGACCACCCCTTTCCCCACCAGACCTGCAGAATCAGAAGCTCTGGGGGTGGGCCCCAGCACTCCGTGTGTTAGCAAGGGGATTCTAATGCACATTCAAGTTTGAAAGCCAGGGTTAGAACACAAGTCAGGGGTGCAGAAAGGATTGAAGAATTGTTGGTTGGTTGGCTTTTTTTCTTTTAATATAAAGGAGGAATTAGAAGGAGTGGCAGGAGACTGAAAGGGGAAGGTATGTGCTTATTTGTACAAATAGGACAAAGTGGACTTTGAAAACTACAGCCTGGTGAGTGCCACCTGGATCAGCAGCGAAATTCTAGCATGGAGCCCTAACCCCCTAACACAGGCCCTTCTGCCCCCTTCGAAGCCTCTCACCCCTCCCCCCAGCCCCTTGGCTCGGCATTGAAAGGGCTCTGGGCTCTCCCTGTTTATCAGGCTGCCCTTAAACAATAGAAGGAGCCTAACAGGTAATATTGAGCAGCAAATACCAGGGACCAGGCACCAGGTACAGTTTCTCACCAATTCAGTCCTCACAACCAGAAGTCATTATCAGGAAGGAGCAGGACGAGGTACATCATTTTTGCCCCAAAAAAAGGATTAGGAAAGAAGATCTAAGACATAGGCTTGCAATTCTTTTTGACAAAAAACAAAAACACACACACACAAAAAATAAACAAAAACGGACTTAAATTTACCACAAGGAAAGGGTAGATCTTCCCTTTCCTAATATTCTGGATAGAATATTTTTTAAAACACATTTTTAGGGAATTCCCTGGCGGTCCAGTGGTTAGGACTCTGCGCTTTCACTGCCGAGAGCCCAGGTTCAATCCCTAGTCCAGGAACTGAAATAGCGCAAGGCGCGTGGCTCGGCCAAAAAAAAAAAAAAACACATTTTTACTGTAGGGCTTTGTTGGTGAGAAAGTAAGGGAAATCTTCAAAAACCATAAATAATGGACAGCAAGAACCCAGAAAAACAAATGAGCCCTGGAGCTGGCATTTGCCCTGAGGACATCAGTCAATGCTCAGTGACCAAATCAGGATTACAGTGGATCACAGATTTGCAGTCAGGATATAAAGCCAAGGTCCTGAAAAGTTCTGGAAATTGTGAAAGGAAAATCAAATGGAGTTGGTACTGCTAAGAGAGCTCTCTAAAATGGAGCTGGGGGGCCATTAAGGAAATGTGACTTATACACATCTCAGCCTGGATGGAATCTGACCTTTTGACCTTATGAAGTCATCCAGAACACCTGCTAGAAACTCAAGATACATATAAAGTAACTCGTGACAGTCTACTTATCAGACCCCTACCCTAAAACAACCTGTGATTCCCTGTGGACAAATATTTTCTGACTTAGTCAATCCTAATTCTCGCCAGGCAACTTTTAACAACCTTGTGGCTTTGTGTCTTTATGAGCCCCTGACTCTTTCTTTTCCTTGGAACACATTTTCGGGGTTACCCGAATCTGTGTCTCCCTAACTGCAATTCTTAAGACTCCAGATAAACTCTTTTCTTATTTGCAGCCTCCTGCACTATTTTTTTTTTTTAGTTGACAAAGTTAAAAAAGAGCATTTTTCCCACCCCCGCCCCGGGGTGGGAAAGCAGTAGTGCCTTGGGTGCAAAATTTAAGAGAACACCAAAAAACTCAGGAATCAAGATAAATCATGTTTTAGGGCAATTAAAAAAAAGTCAAATTGGCAAACTACAGCTCACAGGCTGACTACTCTTTGTAAATAAAGTATCAAAAGGCCGCATCTTCAGTGTGCGAACTGGCCTCCATCTTTGCTCTGGATAGAGGGGGGGAAAAGAAAAGGAAAATAAATAAAAGTATCTGGAAAATTCCTAACAAAAAGTTCATACTCCCGTGGGATTAACACCAGAAGTCACATTTCCTGTGGCCTCCAAATCTGCCAGCCACACGTTTAGCAGTACCTGGTCTTAAGCTCAGTGGTGAGTACATGTTGTTTATTAGTCTTCTTTAAATTGTACGTAATTATTATATACACTTTTGTGTATAATAGTAAGTAGAAGGAAAATTTAAAATAAAATAAAATGAAATAGAAAGAAATAAAAGGGACAAATAAATAAATAGAAGGAAAAAGATAAATGGAGACCTCTGGGTAACTTGGCAAAAATACAACCACAAAGGGACTTCCCTGTGGTCCAGTGGTTAAGAATCCGCCTTCCAATGCAGGGGACACGGGTTTGATCCCTGATCGGGGAACTAAGATCCCACATGCTGCAGGGCAACTAAGCCCACACTCCACAACTAGAGTGCCCACGCACCACAACTAGAGTGCCCACGCACCACAACTAGAGTGCCCATGCACCACAACTAGAGATCCTGTACGCTGCAACGAAAAATCCCGCATGCCACAACTAAGGCCCAACACAGCCAAAAATAAATAAATAAATATATATATTTTAAAAAATACAGCCACAAAGGTGGTGTCCAGAGCGAATGCCAACGTGCATCAAGAGAGGATGAGGTTGGAGGGAAGAGTGAAGATGCATAATCAGCTTTATGCTTCAGTATCTTAAGTCCACCTAACTTTGTGATGTTCCTATCAACCAATTTAAGGGAGGTGTGTTGTTTAACCTCCACCAAGCTTGGTTTTGGTATTTTGGAATCCCTGAAGCCGTTTTAATGCCCTTGCCATTGGAGGTGGGAGCCTGGTAGAGAGCAGCTAACATGTTCCTTGGCCAAGATTCTAAAAGGAGAGGTCAGGGGAAGGCCAGTGTCTCTGCACATCTGAGTCTCAGCAAGGCATTTGATAAGGTCAAGGGTACCACAGGGAAATTTCCTGGACCCATGTATACAAAAAAGAGGGAGAATTCATTTGCCACCCCTGGAGGACAATTTTACACCAACCCCTTACACACACAATACTGTAAATACAGGAAAAGAATGAATCATTTCTCCTACGTTTGCAGTAGGAAAAAATAATTCAAATTAGACAAAGTACGAGTTGATGAGATGACTTATTACTTGTTTTACAGAAGAATGTCAGCAAATAAGTGTAGAAAGAATAATCAAAGTGGAAAATCATCATTTTGCAAACTTGAGTGAAAATTCCCATTTGAAAGGTGCCCTCCCTGAACCAGGAGTACAAGAAGTTGGCGACCAAGAGAATTCTATACAAACAGAACTTGTTGGGAATTCCCTGGTGGTCCAGTGGTTAGGACTCAGCGCTTTCACTGCCATGGGCCCAGGTTCAATCCCTGGTTGGGAAACTAAGATCCCACCAAAAAAAAAAAAAAAAACACAGAGCTTGTTAAAAGTAATTCTTACCTTCTTTAGCCTCCCCCCATAGTTTAGACACTTTTCCACAATTGTCTCTTTTGTTCAACCTTACGTAAAAGCAAGTATGCCATGTCTTTGGGTTTTCATTTCTTTATGAAGTCTCGTGTCATGTAAAACTTAAATAAATGTGTATGCTTTTCTCCTGTTAATCTGTCTTTGTCCGGTTGATTTTCAAACCCAGCCAGGGACCCTGAGAGGGTCAAGGAAAACTATTTCCTCCCCTACACAGGCAAAGATCATCAGTGGATGCCAAAATCATTAGGTTAAGGTTGATGGAGACTGGATATTCATTCACAAGATGCTGAAACCAAGGGTAGTCAGCCGTTAGCCATTAATAAATAATAAACTGTAACCTGCCTTCACTGATCAAGCTCACTCCATTTTTACAAAAAACTTGCATGTCCTCTGAGCATCACATAGCCTAAACAGTGTTTGCGCAAGTTGTTTTTTTGAGATTTGGAGTTGTCTGTGTCCGGTTCAAGATAGAACCAGTTAAGACTGGTTAAGACCACTGACCTTCCATCTGGGCATGCAGAGTGTCTGGGCACAGAGTGTCTGCTCCGTGACATTTTGACATCAGAAGGACAAAAAATTCACCCTCAGCGCATACTAACACAGCCATTTTCTGAACATAGGTCCCAAGAAGAAACCTGTAGCTTAGTTGTGTCTGTGCAGAACGTTGATTGAGCACCTTTCTCTTATCTCTAATTACCTTTCCCCGCACCTCAGCTTTATCCTATGAATACCCCAAGCCCCTTGCCTTTTTGGGAAGAAAATTTGAGACTTGTTCTCTCCTCCCGTCAGTTGGCTGCCTTGTGGATAAACTCTCTGCTGCAAACCTAGCGTTTGGCTTGCTGCGCATCAGGCAAACAAACCTGGTTTGGTAACAGTGCCAAAGAATTAACCCATCTTGCCACTCACAAGGGTGAAAAGCACCTCTACAATGAAGAGATCCTGGGGGTCACTACTGTAACCGGGCGATCAAACTAAGGTCAAGAATAAAAAAAAAAAAAAAAAAAGAATAATGGAACCAGGGTGGGATAGGGAGGGTGGGAGGGAGATGCAAGAGGGAGGAGATATGGGGATATATGCATATGTTTAGCTGATTCACTTTGTTATAAAGCAGAAACTAACACACCATTGTAAAGCAATTATACTCCAATAAAGATGTTAAAAATTAAAAATAAAAAAGAATAATGGAAAAAGTAGACTTTATAATCCCCCTGACACAAGGCCCTGTGAAGTATATAGCACGTGGTAGACTGAAAAAATGATCCCCTAAAAGATATCCGTGCTCTAACGCCTGGAACCTGTGAAGGCTATCTTATACAGGGATAAAGAGGGTCTTTACAGATTGATTAAATCAAGGGTCTTGCGATGGGGAGATAATTCTGGATTATCTGGGAGGGCTCTAAATGAAATCGCATATATCGTTATAAGAGGGAGGCAGAAGGGGATGCAATACACACAAGTGAAGAGGAGGAGGCAGCGTGACACAGAGGCAGAGATCGGAGTGATGTGGCCACGAGCCAAGTTATGCCAGCAGCCACCAGACGCTGGAAGAGACAAGAAACAGATTCTCCCATAGTGTCTCTGGAGGGGGCAAGGCCCTGTGGACACCTTGATTTTTGCCCAGTGAAACTGTTTTGAACTTCTGGCCTCCAGCATTGTGAAGGAATAAATATCTGTTGCTTTAAACCACCAAGTTTGTGGTAATTTGTTACAGCAGCCATACATGGTGTCGTTCATGAAGTATTCTTGCCCAAACCATGTAATCAGAATCTAATTAGGTCTTTAAAGGAATTCCCTGGTGGTCCAGTGGTTTGATCCCTGGTTGGGGAGCTAAGATCCCGCAGGCTGTGTGGTGCAGCCAAAAAAAAAAAAAAAAAATCTAATTAGTCCTTTAAGTATAACTTCCAGGTTAAAGAAAATGCAGAAAGTTGAGGAACAAGTTAAAAACACCAAGAGAGCACAGTTAGATGAAGCCAACATGTGGAATGTTCTACAAGACAACTGGCCTAGTCTCTTCAAAGGATCATTGTCACAGAAAGAAGGGGACTGTTCTAGAATCAAGAGACTAACAAGGGACTTCCCTGGTGGTCCAGTAGTAAAGAATCCACCTTCCAATGCAGAGGACACAGGTTCGATACCTGGTCGGGGAACTAGGATCCCACATGCCACGGGGCAACTAAGCCCGTGTACCACAACTAGAGAGAGAAAACCCGCACGCCACAACTAGAGAAAAGCCCGTGCGCCACAACGAAGAGCCCGCGAGCTGCAACGGAGACCCTGCCTGCCGCAACGAAGACCCAACACAACCAAAAATAAGAAAGTAAATAAGTAAAGATTAAAAAAAGAGAGAGACTAACAAGATATAACAGTAAAAGAAAGTGCTTGATCCTTGAATCAATTAATACTGGCTCTTCAAAAGAACAATTACCATAAAAGATATCTGGGGAACAGTTGAAAAAATTTGAGTATTGATTTAACTATTAAGTAATATTAGGAATTATTAATTTTCTCAGATATAATAGTATTGTAGGACTTCCCTGGTGGCACAGTGGTTAAGAATCCGCCTGCCAGTGCAGGGGACACGGGTTCGAGCCCTGGTCCAGGAAGATCCCACATGCCACAGAGCAACTAAGCCTGTGCGCCACAACTACTGAGCCCGCGTGCTGCAACTACCGAAGCCTGTGAGCCTAGAGCCCATGCTCCGCAACAAGAGAAGCCACCACAGTGAGAAGCCCGAGCACCACAACAAAGAGTAGCCCCCGTTCGCTGCAACCAGAGAAAGCCTACACACAGGGAAAGACCCAACGCAGTCAAAAATAAAATAAATAAATAAATTTATATATTAAAAAAAAAAGATCCTGCAAGCCTCGCAGAAAAAAAAAAAAGTATATATGCAGGTAAACGTCCTTAGATTGTGGATATGCATGCTGAAATATTTAAGCATAAAATGTCATGATCTCTATAATTCACATTGAAATGAGCCTGCTAAATATATATATTTTATATTTATATGTATGTATATGTATATACGCACATATATAATTTAATATATATTTTTGCCATTTGCCATATTTTCAAATATGGAAAAATGTTGACAATTGTTGGATTAGGTGGTGGGTATATGGGTGTTTACATTCTTCCTATTGTTTGAAAAGTCTCCTGATAAAAAGTTTAAAAAGCAATCTTTTGTAATGGTTGCTCAGCCTCCTGTAGAAGAAATCAACCCACTGTGGAGCAAGGCCTCTCTCTGCGTGCTGGGAAACGGGAGGCTCCCAATCCAGGGTGGTGCCCGCCATTGATGCAAGGCCCTTTAAAGACAGCTCCCTCTCCCATGTTGTTACCCATCAGCACATAACTGGGTTTGATTATTGGCTGACATCTCTATCTTCACTATGTTTAGAATTGAATGGTTTAATGACAGGCAATAGCCAGCCTGGAATGTGATCCATTTCCACCTGAGAGTCACCTGACTGGGGGCAATAAAATTTAACATTTGAAGCATCAGCAGGTACTTTAACCCTTAGGATAATCTCTCTGTCCTTACTCTTTGGGAAATAACACAATTGAAAGACTATCTTGGGCAAGTAGGATGTTAATGGTCGAGAAAGTACTACAATAAACAAAGTAATAGATGGCCCTGAGCTTCTCAAAGCCAGATGCCCATAGATGCCACTGCACAGAGCTAACCATGGTGCCTGCGCCTGTTCTGGCTGCAGCATTCTAACAAACCAGCAAGGTGAAGGCAACAATGCCAAATGTTGGAGCATCTCACTTCACCCTTCCTAAAAACTCCTTTTCATATTCATCTCTGTTTTCTCTGCTCCACATTATGGATGATTTCTTCTTCCAGTTCACTAATTCTCTATCCAGTTGGTCTGTTATTTAACCTGTTTGTTGTGCTTCTTATGAATTTACCTGTTCATTTCAATTCTAGAATTGCTACTTGTTTCCTTTTCAAACCCATCTGCTACTTTATAATGCCCTCTTCTGCACAATGGATTGAATGAGCCCCTTTATCTCTTTGAACATCTTCAGTCTCCAAGCGTGCTGTCATCTGAGTTTCTTAGTTGTAAAGTCACCTGTTATTGCGACTCCTGACTTGTTCTCCTGGGGATGTTCTGGCTCATCTTGAGAACGGTTGTCTTCCAAGGGAGCTCCCTGTGCCTGGAGGTGTCCCTGGGGCTGACTTAAGCTTTTGCCTGTGCTCAGCCCTCTGGGATTCACAGGTCCCAAACATTGTTTTTTAAGTTATTCAGAAGTAGTTTGACATATGAAAATATGAATTACACAACGAGCTCCCATAGAGCCTCCTTGACTATACACCTCCTTGAGTATATCACTGTCCCTGCCCACCCCATCTTGAATTTAGCATTTAGCAATCCTATACATTTCTTTTTATATATATATAAATTTATTTATTTTTTTATTTTTGGCTGTGTTGGGTCTTCGTTGCAGTGCGCAGGCTTCTCATTGTGGTGGCTTCTCTCATTGTGGAGCACGGGCTGTAGGCGCGTGGGCTTCAGGAGTGTGGCTCACGGGCTCTAGAGCACAGGCTCAGTAGTTGTGGCACATAGGCTTAGTTGCTCCGCGACATGTGGGATCCTCCTGGACCAGGGATCGAACCCATGTCCCCTGAATTGTCAGGTGGATTCTCAACCACTGCGCCACCATGGAAGCCCCAGTGCTATGCATTTCTTTTTGTTTTTACTATGATACTTAACTCCAAACAATATGTATATATTTTTAATTTATTTTATTGAAGTATGGTTGATTTACAATGTTGTGTTAATGTCTGCTCTACAGCAAAGTGATTGTTATATATATATATATATATATATTCCTTTTCATATTCTTTTCTATCCGGTTTATCACAGGATATTGAATATACTGTGCTATACAGTAGGAACTTAGGAACTTTAAACAATATATTGTTTAGTGGTAAATGTTTTAAGCGTGACATACTGTTTTTCTGTCATCTGCTTTCTTTCTTCACATTGTGAGATTAATCCACTCTGGTATGTTAGTCATCCTACTGGTGCATGTAACACACGGTGTATTTTATGAATATACCCCCATTTCCCTATTGGAGAACACTTGGTTTCCTTTTTTTCTCCCCCTTAACCAACAGTACTATCAAGGATGTGTATATTAATCCTTGTATTTGTATGTGAGTGTTTAGGGTGCATCACCAGAAGTGGAAACACTGGGTTGAAGAGAGCATGCCTCCTTTTTAGTAGGTACTGCTAAACTGTTTTCCAAAGGGATTCTATAAAGTTATATTCCTGCAAACAATGTCCAAAACAGTTTTTATTTCTTGGTTCTAGGATTTCCTCACAAACCAAATTATATCCAGAAGCTTTGTTGGAGGCTGTTGCATCACACAGAGGAGCGAAGTGAGCCGATGGTGGATCCCACCAGAGTCCAGGAGCAGCAGGGTTGTGAGATGCGGCCAAATTTTGGTGTTAAGGTATCGCCAGCATGATTTGCTGACAAATTGGATATAGAATATGCAAACAGAACTCACGGAGACGCCGAGGGTTCGGCTCAAGCAACAGGCAGGTAGAGGTATCATTCTGGAGGGGCTTGCGCACTAGCCAGTTGCTAAGGATTCCAGGGATGAGAGGCCTGGGGAAACAGGCCTGGGAGGCTCACGGTCTTCAGTAGCTGAGATGGCAGGCCAGGCTCTGCGTAGATTAATTTTAGAGAGTTGTGAGATCTGCCTAGTGGGTTGGGAGGACTGGTTACTTCTGAAAGTGCTCCTGGGGGTGAAGAAGATTCAGTGTGCTTTGGGGTAGGGGTCTTATCAAATCACTGTCACCCCTGTGAAGAGAGGCTGTGGGGCTCAAGAATGAGAGGACTGCAAAGTGATTTCCATGCCTGGAATTAAGAAAAGTTCACGTGACCATCTTCACCATGGCTGTAGCTCAATCAGTTTTTTTTTAATACATTTATTTATTTATTTATTTATTTATTTATTTATGGCTGCGTTGGGTCTTTGTTGCTGCACGCAGGATTTCTCTAGTTGCGGTGAGCGGGGGCTACTCTTTGGTTGCAGCTCATGGCCTTCTCATTGCAGTGGCTTCTCTTGCTGCGGAGCACGGGCTCTAGGTGTGCAGGCTTCAGCAGTGTGGCTCACGGGCTCTAGAGCACAGGCTCAGGAGTTGTGGCGCACGGGCCCAGTTGTTCCGTGGCATGTGGGATCCTCCTGGACCAGGGATCAGATCAAACCCATGCCCCCTGGATTCTCAACCACTGCACCACCATGGAAGTCCCTCAGTCTTATACTCTAAACCTGGGACTGACACAGGAAGGAGGGTCTGAACACCTAGGGCAGGACTTGGATCATACAAATAAGGGCAAGAGAGTGCAGAAGAGACCCTATGGACAAGAAATGAAGTTGACCATTTTATAGTCATGTCAAGGACTAAGGAAAACTGGATGCGGTACTGACTAGGCTATGTTAGCTAATGTCTAAGCTATTTGGAATAATCTAATTGTAGCTAATGCCTAAATAAGGCTTTCTATGTTAGGCAGTTTTAAGTGCACTTACATATGGTTAAACCTAACAACTCCGTAAGCGTAGGTACGCTTTTATCCATTTACAAATGAGGAAATAGAGTGGCTAAGTAACTCAGCCAACGTTGAACAGCTGTTAAGTGTTCAGTCTGGCTCCCTACATCTTAACCAGCCCCCTGTGCTTCGTATGTGATACTGTCACCCTAGAAAAATGCACTTACAAATGCAAGTCCTCATGTACACTACCCAGAGACACCCGTCAACCTGGAATTGTTTTTTGCCTAAATAAAAATGGGCAGAAATGTGTTTGGAAGTGTAGAATCTAAACTATAGGGAAGTATGTGAACAAAAAAGAACCAAGCTGCAACGTAACTACGTGGAGTATTAGTCCATATTTATGAAGCTCAAAAAGATACAAAATACAAAACCAAACAGTATTTTAGGGACGCACTGAAATCAGAGTACAAAGCCAAAGAATGATACAGCCACAATTCAGCTGGGTGACATCCTCTGAGTGGGAGGGAGAAAAAGAAAAACGGAATCAAAGATAGGTTTGCTTCAGTTATTGGAAATGTTTAAAGCTAGGCCGTAGGTATATTATATACTAGACAGAAAGGAATTTGAATCCTGACTGACACTGACCTTGGAGAGACCAGTGAGTGGTCCTGAAGAGAGATCTTAGTTCCTGCCCGGGAATAGAACCTAGCAGCTAGTCCACCAGTGGCTAGAGGCTAGAAGCAAAGTTCCCTGGCTCTTGCCCCATTTGAAAGCAAGAATGTTTCAAGGAGGCAAAAACTGTAAGAACAGATACAAAGTTTATTATTAGAGACACAACACAATTGGGAGAACAGCACACAGAGAAAGTTTATTTAAGACAGAAGCAAGGCAGAAATACACGGAGAGAAAGGATACGGGCATCCTCTCTGAGGAGTAGCGAAAAGGGCGATTTAAATCACATATAGGACGGGTCTTCCGGGTCTTTGGTTACCTTTAGCCAATTATCGTTTTCTTTTTTCACAGCTGACCAGTCCTAGGACCCTCCCCAAGATGGGAGTGCAGCTTTTTGCCAAGATGGATTCCACTGCAGAGGCCTGTGGGGGGTATGTCCACACTTATTATGGGGTGGTGCCCCCTCCCTTTTTGACCCCCAAGGAGCCTTCCTGCTCATGTGTAGACAGGGAAGTTTACCTTGACCTCAGGAGTGGTCATCTTATCTCTTAACTTCAGCAGAGCTCAGCTTCTGCCACTTGCTTTGTCCTTGGAGTGTCTGGGTGAGAACCAAGCTTCAATTTTACTCCACTTGACAAACACCAGTGTCCAGCCCAGGGGCCTCAGTACCTCCTATCTCTGTGACCTTAAGCAAATTATTTAACATCCCTGAGCTTTCCTCTCCTTGCTTGCAAGGTAGGGTAGATACATATCTACTTTGCAAGGTTTTAAGGATTCAATGAAGTGAAACACATAAAAAGCCTAGGACAGACCAAAGCACTAAATATATGGTGGCTGCTAAGATTATACAGAACCTGTGGTCAGGGAATAGCAATGGGAGCAGGTAACTGTCCTGTAGAGAGTACCAAACAGGGCAATTTCAAGGACGGGAAAAAAAAAAGGCCTGGCAAAGACGATTAAGGAAAATAAAAGTTGGAAAAAATCTTTGCTGAGTGGGGACCAAGATGGAAACATTCCATAGGAAAACAGATGCAAAAGATGTGCAGTATTTAAAAGATGAATTATTTTTAAAAAAATGAATTATTAGGTACACAACCTGGTACAATCCACCTGGAGTAGTGATGGCAGGTAGAGAAACAGGCACTCTGAAGGAGACTGCTGTTACGAGTATAAACTGGGACAACTTTATGGAACATACATCATTACTTTAAATGCCCAAATCCTTTGACTCTGAAATTCTACTTTTGGAAATGTATTCTACAACACAAGTTCAAATGGGTGCAAATTAATAGGGAATCAGCACTGGTATATACCATGACCAGAAACTCAAATGCCCCCTTACCAGAAACTGGCTACTGTACAATACAGCCTTACCGCAGCATACTCTTTACACGCTGGTGGGGAATCTCCTTTATGAAGATGACAAATAGGAGCACAGAGTATGCTTTTCCCCCATTTTTTTTTTTACTGCAGTGAAATACACATGAAATTTACCATCTTTACCATTTTTTAAAAATTTTTTATTGGGGTATCGTTGATTTACAATGTCATGTTAGTTTCAGGTATACAGCAAAGTGAATCAGCTATACATATATCCACTTTTTTGTTAAATTCTTTTCCCATATAGGCCATTACAGAGTATTCAGTAGAGTCCCCTGTGCTATACAATAGCTCTTATTAGTTACCTTTTTTATATGTAGTAGCATGTATGTGTCAATCCTAATCTTCCAATTTATCCCCTCCCTCATCTTTACCACTTTTAAGCATAAAGTTCAGTGGTAACAAACACATTCATCACATTGAGCAACCATCACCACCATCCATCCCCGTAAACTCTTTTCATCTTCTAAAATGGAAACTCTATACCCATTGAACAGCAACTCTTCATTTCCTCATTCCCTGCCCCTGGCAACCACCAGTATATTCTTTTAAAATATATCTGGACAACCTATGTTTTCACCAATTGATCAAAAGGCAAATTGGATGTCTGTGTCAATGGCGTAATAAAAACCTCAAATATAAGAATACTACCACAATCAATCTAGAAATCCTTAACATTGGTGTCTATATGTGGCAAATCTACTTTTTGTATGTGGCTGCAAAGAGGTACAGCTAGATGTCAACTGTGATGCTCATTCACTGGTGGTTAACCTTTCATGTCCCTAAACCTTTCTGTACCGTCTTGTTTTCACTGAGACCAATCTATTTTTTATTTGCTTTAAAATATTTTATTGGAGTCTTTTGGGTAAGACGAAGTAAAGGCCACCTAATTGATTTTGGTCCCCAAATTTCTAGGCAGTCTCCTCCACCCCAGGAGATTGACAGCTGCTTACGCGGGTTAATGCACGAAAGACGTGAAGTTCCAAGGATCTGTCCGACACCAGGTAAAGAATATCCTTTGTGTCAGCAAAATTCTAAAATTTCATAAAAGCAACACATATTAGTAACATGCAAGCAACTGGCAGTAAAGCATTAATCTAGGGCTTCCCTGGTGGCACAGTGGTTGAGAGTCTGCCCGCCAACGCAGGGGACACGGGTTCGAGCCCTGGTCTGGGAAGATCCCACATACAGTGGAGCAACTAGGCCCGTGAGCCACAACTACTGAGCCTGCGCGTCTGGAGCTTGTGCTCTGCAAAGAGAGGCCGTGATAGTGAGAGGCCCGCGCACTGCAATGAGGGCCCCCAGTTGCCGCAACTAGAGAAAGCCCTCGCACAGAAACGAAGACCTAACACAGCCATAAATAAATAAATAAATAAAATTAAAAAAAAAAAAAAGCATGGGGCTTCCCCGGTGGCGCAGTGGTTGAGAGTCCGCCTGCCGATGCAGGGGACAGGGGTTCATGCCCCGGTCCGGGGAGATCCCACATGCCGCGGAGCGGCTGGGCTCGTGAGCCATGGCCGCTGAGCCTGCGCTCCGCAGCGGGAGAGCCCACAGCAGTGAAAGGCTCGCATACCGCAAAAAATAAAAAAATTAAAAATAAAAATAAAAAAAGCATGAATCATAGATACGGGGACAGGTTGGTAGTTATCAGAGGGAAAGGTGGTTAGGCAAAAAGGATCAACTGCACGGTGACTAGATTTATAGTGGTGGTCGCTTTCTAGTGTATATAAATGTACAAAACGTTATGTTCCTGAAACTAAGGTAGTTATATACCACTTTTACTTTAAAAAAAGAAAAGTCTGGGTGGGCAGGGGAATTGCCACACAGTGTGGAAAGAAGCATAAGAGTGGATCAGGTGGTTTCAAAGATCCTCAGAAGTTCTCAGAGACTCTAGTCCAACCAGGTCATCATTACCACTCTGGAGCTGGTAGAAAAACCAGCAAGAGACTTACCACAGTACCCAGGTAGAGGCACGCTACTCTCCACTTCTTGTCACAGCTTGTTGATGAAGTGGCAGGAACCATTACCTGGGCATCCCAGCTATCCCAACAGCACTTCTCCAAGAGGAAAATTCCAAACTTTAGGCCTTCAGCCACCAGGCTATCCCTGAATCTCTGTGAAGGGGCACTGCCCCTGCTGGGCTTCCAAAGCTCTCAAGCTAGAAAGATGAAAGCAGGACCACCAATGAGAAATACAAGCAGAGAGTTACAGCCCTCCCACTGGCTCCTCTCAAAACTCCAAGTATCCAGTTCCCCAAATGAGTCAGAAATTAATTTTGACATCAGAATCAGCATCAGAGACTCTAGTCTGAGAAATCATCATCCCCAATTTAGGGAGACCTGGATCAAGGGAAGCCATTATGGGAAGGAATCTACAACATTCAAAGACAACAGCCCCAGTACAAGGATCTAGCAAATTAAGAATTCAGGGATGGGAAGTTCTGCAGAGAAAAGGAGTAGGAAACAAATTTAGAACTGCGGAGAACAGCTCCATCAAGGAGGCCCAGCATGCAAAGTAGTTTATAGTAGAAAAACAAGTGGAGAAAACAGCTTTAACAAGGCTTAGACAAAACTTTAGGGAGTTAAAAACGTGAGCGATACTAAGAGCGCCCGCACACCTAACACTCACCTTTATTCAAAAATAACACACCGGTGAACGTCTTAAACCCCTAATGGAGAAACGAGACACACGAGTAAGTGGCTTCCCCGAGGCCAAATACTAGGGATCCCAACCCGGGGGATGGAGGTGGTCAGCGCGCTGCGGTGATGGCGTCAGCGAGACACTCAGAATCACCTGGGATCATCATCACCCCCCATCCTCCCCCAGTACAACCACCAGCCACTCCATATCGCACAATCCACTCACCTTCGAGGCGCTGCGGACCCTCCTTCGAGAATCAGGGGCCTGGGAAGAAACCAGTGAGTTAGCAGAAGCCAGGGCGACTACCAGACGAGTCTCCCTGGGCTGCATCAGTTCCAAGCAGTGGAGTCACGGAGACATCAGAAATTCTAGTCTGTAATGATAGTTCATCCTGCTCAGCCCGAGACTTCGGTCCCCTCAGTGTCCAACACGGCCCTGAGGTACTGAGGTACCTGTACGCCGGCAGCTGTGCAAAGACGGCGCAGGCGGTCGCCTTCCTCTCGGAAGGTTGCACAGCTGCCGCCACGCGGATCCCACACCCACCATCTTCCCCATCCACGAGTTCACTGCACAAAGAGGACAACGAGGCCTGGGCCAGGCCTTTTATTTACGGCGGCGTGGCGTCGGGGCCTGACGGGCCTATAGCTGTCTTCTGAGATGCCTGTCTCGACCCTCAGAGTTTTCCCCATAGCTTGTCCAAACAAGACTAAAGTTAAGTGAAAGAGAGGCCATGAGTAAACGTTTCACATTCTTCTGGGCAAATATTCGGAGATGTTTTGTGAATTTTGAAAAACAAAAAACAGGCGACTTTACTGGCCAGGCCGGAGAACGTTCCCGACGCTGCCAGCTGCGCGCGCAGCTGAACGCTCTTCCTGGATGGCCTCCCAGATAGTCTAGTCCCTGCTTGTGTAACCAAAGGACTACTCTCTAGTTCTCACTTGTCCCGGTTTGGATTCGGGGGTCACACCAAGGGACTGTCACCCTGCTCTGTCTAGCCAGCGAAATCTGAACCTGTCAGGTACATTAAACTTCCTGTCCTTTTTTTTTTTTAAGCACCTTTATTAAGGTATAATTGTGTCCACTGAAAAAAAAATGCACGACCTAAACGTTGAGAATCTGTTTTATTTGGTGGATAAAACTGAGGACTTAGGCCCGGGTCGCAGCCTCTCAGCCCTGAAGAGGTACCTGAAGAGGTAAGGGAGGAGCCAGGCTATGTAAGAGTTTTTGCGAGAAAGATCGTAGTCGGCACTTCATAAGATTACTGTCAATTAGAGAAAACTAGGGATTTCCCTGGTGGCGCAGTGGTAAAGAGTCTGCCTGCCAATGCAGGGGACACGGGTTTGATCCCTGGTCCAGGAAGATCCCATATGCTGGGGAGCAACTAAGCCCCTGCGCCACAACTACTGAGCGTGTGGTCTAGAGCCTGCGTGCCACAGCTACTGAAGCCCGTGCCCCTAGAGCCCGTGTTCTGCAACGAGAAAAAGCCACCACAATGAGAAGCCCGCGCACCACAACGAAGAGTAGACCCCGATTGCTGCAACTAGAGAAAGCCCTCACGCAGCAGAGAAGACCCAGTGCAGCCAAAAAATAAAAAATTAATTAATTAAAATAAAAAATTAAAGAACCTCCATACTGTTCTCCATAGTGGCTGTATCTATTTACATTCTCACCAACAGTGCAAGAGGGTTCCCTTTCCTCCACACCCTCTCCAGCATTTGTTGTTTGTAGACTTTCTGATGATTCCCATCCTAACTGGTGTGAGTTGATACCTCATTGTAGCTTTTTTTTTAACATCTTTATTGGAGTATAATTGCTTTACAATGGTGTGTTAGTTTCTGCTTTATAAAAAGTGAATCAGCTATACATATACATATATCCCCATATCTCCTCCCTCTTGCTTCTCCCTCCCACCCTCCCTATCCCACCCCTCTAGGTGGACACAAAGCACAGAGCTGATCTCCCTGTGCTAGGTGGCCTGCTTCCTACTAGCTATCTATTTTACATTTGGTAGTGTATATATGTCCAGTATTGAGAACAGTGTGAAGGTTCCTTAAAAAACTAAAAATAGCCTTACCATATGATCCAGCAATCCCACTATTGGGCATATACCCAGAGAAAACCATAATTCAAAAAGACACATGCACCCCAATGTTCATTGCAGTACTATTTACAATAGCCAGGACATGGAAGCAACCTAAATGCCCATCAACAGACGAATGGATAAGGAAGATGTGGTACAGATATACAATGGAATATTACTTAGCCATAAAAAGGAATGAAATTGGGTCACTTGTAGAGATGTGGGTGGATCTAGAGTCTGTCATACAGAGTGAAGTAACTCAGAAAGAGAAAAATATCGTATATAAACGCATATATGTGGAACCTAGAAAAATGGTACAGATGAACCGGTTTGCAGGGCAGAAATAGAGACACAGATGTAGAGAACAAACGTATGGACACCAAGGGGGGAAAGTGGCAGGGGAGATGGTGGTGGGATGAACTGGGAGATTGGGATTGACATATATACACTAATATGTATAAAATAGATAACCAATAAGAACCTGCTGTATAAAAAATAAATAAAATTAAATTAAAAAAAAAAGAAAACCAGACATTTCAAGTTAATGAATTTAACTAAACATGCCGCAACAAAGATCCCATGTGCTGCAACGAAGACTCGGCGCAGCCGAAAATAAATATTTTTAAAAACCCTCTTCCAAGAATCCTATAGTATTCATCTGTTTATTTGACACATTTCTCAGCTCCCAGTGGTTGAGTTCCACCTGTGGTTGATGTTGCAAAATGACTTTAAGTTTCAGGAAGTGTATATGTACAGGTAGATGATGACTTCTCATATTCTAAAGTGGCTGTTTTTATTGGCTGTGCTGCGCCGCTTGCAAGATCTTAGGATTGAACCCAGGCCCGCAGTGAAAGCGCCGAGTCCTAACCACTGGGAGACCAGGGAATTTCGTGATGTTGCTTTTTAATGAACCATTTCCCTAATGAGGACTCATGAAAGTAGTTGGCCCAGCTTCAGGAATTCTCTTTGGCCCATTAAACCATTGCTGGCGATTTCCCAAACCTTTATCATCACTGCTGCTGCCAGTGATTCAACACTTTAAGGCCTTGGAAGGCTTCCAGCTCTGGTTCACAGCAGAAAGCCCCTTGCCACCAGCTGCTGCTCCTGGAAGCACTGACACCTTCCTGTCCTGCCTCTCTTGGGTCCCCATACCTCTAAAAACATAATCATCTGGTGCAGTGGCTTTTTCTCAACTTTGGCTGAAACACTGAGACAATTTTAATTCTATACAATTACTTGGCCTACTTCCAGGCCAATTTCTTGGCCTGACTCTTGCGGGACTGGTATCAGTATTTCTTTAGCTTCCCAAATGATCTCAATATACCACTGGGCTGGAGAACCATGGCTCCAATGATTTGAAGTTACCAAGGTTTATTCCCTCTATTGCCTGACTGGTTAAATTTTTAAAAGTTAAGCAAGCCCCCAATTTCTGCTGCTGCAGCAGTTAAACTGCACATACTATATGCTATGGTCAGAGCCTATAATATTACCGTTCACCTATCTTGTAAGTAAGACCGGCCTTTGAGAATTGGCCCAGGAACCAAAACTGTACTATTTCCTTTACAAGCTTTTCTTTTACAAGGCTTCCCATACTTTGTCATTCCTAAGATGTTTCAGTTTCCCAGAGAGGAAGGATTTATTGAAAGATAAAACACAGGGAACTTTAATTTGATTCTGGAGTAGGTATTCCCAGGCGCAGTTTTTGGAAAAACAAGGTTGGGATTTATCAAGCTAGAGGAAATGTTAAGGATGTTTAACTGCTCCAGTGAGAAGCAGCCCCTAGGGAAGGGCTTGTGTGGGAGGAACGCCCATCTCCCCATCTTCCCAGATCTATGCTGCGCAGCTTTTATTTCCTCTTCGTTCATAATTAAATGTGCTTTTAAGTTGCTTTTGTTTTGAGACTGTCCATGAAAAGAACAAAAAGGCTACTGATTGTTAAAACTGGGGTAAAACCACCACTTACAGCCAGACAGGAACCACCCACACTAGCCCCAGTGTTCAGGCAGTGTGAAAAAACCCTGGCCCCCAAATCATCACTTGTTCCTCCCTAGTTTTGCTCTGGATATAGCTTAAGTGACCACCTCCACATGGCTACCTATGAAAAAGAAACTTTACAATACCTAAGTTAGAGGGTGGTGTGATGAGAACTACTGAGGATTACTGGAGTGACTCAGAGAAACAGGTGCAGTGCCTGGCCCATTCCTCTTTATTGCCATGCCCCCCAACTCTCAGTATCTCACTCCCCCAGACCCTCAGTTGAATAACTGCAGCTCCAGTGACCTTCGTTGAACATGTTGCTTGCCTACAGCACATTTCTGCTCAAAATGATCTAGATCTTTGGAACTGAGGCCATTCAGACAAATGCTTTATTTTGAAAGGAGGCAACCAAAACTAAGAGGCTAAATAATTTGCACTAACTCACTCAACTGGGACTTATAAAACAGAGTATGAATCTGCATCTCATTTTTACTGTTTTGTCCACCCCTAAATTCATAAATAAAAGACTGGAAGACTCACAGGTCTAGTAAGAAATGAACAGCTCTGCACACAGTGAGTGCAAGACCCTAAGGAACCATGAACCCCTCTCAACACTGCCTTTAACACCACAACAATCTCTCCTCCCCAAAACCCTACGGCAGCTCCCATCCCTACTTGTACCTAAAACAAACCCCACCCCAATCAAAATGGGCACTTGGAATGTGTTTTCTGTCATGGATGTGACTTACCACCTACAATAAAGTCCCAACAAAAACAGCCATACCCACGGCTCCAAATACGTATGATACTCTCTTCAGAAGTACAGCCCTTTCATGGTCTATGGATTTCAGAGAAGAAACTATTATCTCTCCCCAAATAAAAGCAGACATACATATTTAACATTTTATTCTTTTTCCTTAAGCATACACATTTTTAATTCCATGAGTTTTGGTATGTTTACAAAGCAAAATATAGGACAGAAGGTGGCAGTGTTAATCCATTTGACGGGGAAAAAAAGGAAAGCGCCCCTTGCACTACCAACTTACATGAAACGCAAATCATTGTGGTGAACACATTGGTTATAACATACAGAAATAACAAAGACAAGCAAGCTAATTATTAAAGGTTAAAAGCTAACCTTAGAATGAACTGCTATAGTAGAGGACTAACATACAGGGAAATAACCAAGGTCCTAGGGTCTCCTCCGTCTCAAAGAGGAATACAGAGAAACAATAGTAAGTCCCCTAATCCACCTCCTCAATGGTGGGGCCAGATCCAGAGCCCCCTTTAGGGGCCTGGGCCCCAAAGCCGCCAGCCCCGGGGCCACCCGGCCCCTGGTACAGTCCGCTGATGATGGGGTTACACACCTGCTCCAGCTCCTTCCTCTTGTGCTCAAACTCGTCCTTCTCGGCCAAGGTGTTGGCGTCCAGCCACGAAATCACCTCCTGGCACTTGTCCAGCACCTTCTTCTTGTCGGCCTCGCTGATCTTGCCCTTCAGCCCCTCATCCTCCACGGCGCTCTTCATGTTGAAGGCGTACGACTCCAGGGCGTTCTTGGCAGACACCCTCTCGCGCTGGACCTCGTCCTCGGCTTTGTACTTCTCCGCCTCCTGCACCATGCGCTCGATCTCCTCCTTGCTCAGCCGGCCCTTGTCGTTGGTGATGGTGATCTTGTTGGCCTTGCCCGTGCTCTTGTCCATGGCCGTGACGTTCAGGATGCCATTGGCGTCGATGTCGAAGGTCACCTCGATCTGGGGCACTCCCCTGGGCGCCGGTGGGATGCCGCTCAGCTCGAAGCGCCCCAGCAGGTTGTTGTCCCGCGTCATGGCCCTCTCGCCCTCGTACACCTGGATCAGCACGCCGGGCTGGTTGTCCGAATAGGTGGTGAAGATCTGCGTCTGCTTGGTGGGGATGGTGGAGTTGCGCTTGATCAGGGCAGTCATCACGCCCCCAGCCGTCTCCAGCCCCAGCGACAGGGGAGCCACGTCCAGCAGCAGCAGGTCCTGCACGTTCTCAGACTTGTCTCCCATCAGGATGGCTGCCTGCACCGCCGCCCCATAGGCCACCGCCTCGTCGGGGTTGATGCTCTTGTTGAGGTCGCGCCCGTTGAAGAAGTCCTGCAGCAGCTTCTGCACCTTGGGGATGCGGGTGGAGCCCCCCACCAGGACCAGGTCGTGGACCTGAGCCTTGTCCAGCTTGGCGTCGCGCAGAGCCTTCTCCACGGGCTCCAGGGTGCTCCGGAACAGGTCCGAGCACAGCTCTTCGAACCGCGCCCTGGTGATGGACGTGTAGAAGTCGATGCCCTCGAACAGGGAATCGATCTCCAGGCTGGCCTGGGTGCTGGACGACAGGGTCCTCTTGGCCCTCTCGCAGGCGGTGCGCAGTCGCCTCACGGCCCGCTTGTTCTGGCTGATGTCCTTCTTGTGCTTCCTCTTGAACTCCTCCACGAAGTGGTTCACCAGCCTGTTGTCGAAGTCCTCCCCACCCAGGTGGGTGTCCCCGGCCGTGGCCTTCACCTCGAAGATGCCGTCGTCGATCGTCAGGATGGACACGTCGAACGTGCCCCCGCCCAGGTCAAAGATGAGCACGTTGCGCTCCCCCTTGCCCGTCCGGTCCAGGCCGTAGGCGATGGCGGCAGCCGTGGGCTCGTTGATGATCCTCAGCACGTTCAGCCCCGCGATCACCCCGGCATCCTTGGTGGCCTGGCGCTGCGAGTCGTTGAAGTAGGCCGGCACAGTGATCACCGCGTTGCTTACCGGGTGGCCCAGGTACGCCTCGGCGATCTCCTTCATCTTGGTCAGCACCATCGACGAGATCTCCTCGGGGTAGAACGCCTTGGTCTCCCCCTTGTAGCTCACCTGCACCTTGGGCTTGTCACCGTCGTTGATCACCCGGAAAGGCCAGTGCTTCATGTCCGACTGCACCACAGGGTCGCCAAACTTGCGGCCGATCAGCCGCTTCGCGTCGAACACGGTGTTCTGTGGGTTCAGCGCCACCTGGTTCTTGGCCGCGTCGCCGATGAGCCGCTCGGTGTCCGTGAAGGCCACGTAGCTGGGGGTGGTGCGGTTGCCCTGATCGTTGGCGATGATCTCTACTTTGCCGTGCTGGAACACCCCCACGCAGGAGTAGGTGGTGCCCAGATCGATGCCAATGGCCGTGCTTTTCGCCATGCCGGTGTCCTGTCCTCTCGGCTCCGCAACGAACTTCAGACCTGAAAACGGCCAACGAGTTCAGCGACGAGGAGCTCGGTTCTTTCGGATTCCGAAACCGAACGCGCCGGTGCCGCTCGGGGTGGTGTTCGCAAAGAGTGTGTCTGCAGAAGCTGCTCTCACCAACTACACGAATCTTAGTAGCTCTCTCAAGGCTCGCCGTTTCTCTGAGGGCTGCTCTGTGTTTATAATTTTTCAACAAGCTCCGCCTTTTCCCTCCTCAGCCAATCACCGAGCTCAGTGTGGCTGCCGGGTCGGGAATATTCCAGGGGTTTCTCCTCAGGTCCTGCCCCCTGGTTTTCTGGGACCAATCAGCCCCGTGGGTGCCACCCCTCCCAGAACTCTCCAGACTCTTCTCGGATTCGCTGGAGGAAACGGGAGTCCTAAGGGGAGGGGGGAGAGGCCCTGGGAAGAGTCGTTGTTGACTCCGCCCACACAGTCTCCGTTTCCCTGGTGAGCCGCCTGCCAAGTAGTTGGCTGTCGACCGGAAGGATGAGTCCTAGGCTTGTAACAAGTAGGGCGGTGAGAGGCTCGTGGGGCTCAAATAAGTTTGGTTGTTTAAAGTAGGATTAGGGGGTACACGATTCCGGGGAGACCCAAATTACAGAAAGATCCGGAGTTTCTCTAAGAGGGTGGGGTATCTGTGGCCCAAAGAGACGCTGATTGGAGCCTGACGCTGATGGAAGCAGCCACGTTTGGACCGGTTCGCGGAGGGGCCAGGCTGCCTGAGAATTGCCTTGGCCCTCCCGGCGTTTTTCCCATCTTATTTTTAAAGTAGGACGGACAAGGAAAGAGATAATGAAGTATAGTTTTGGCGTCATCTTTAGCCCTATATGGATGGAATATCTGGGGATGGGAAAATTTTAATTTTCAAAAGAAAAGTAATCAGGTAAACAGACGGTTCTTAAATTGGAGAAGTTCCCAACGCCTTAAAAGGGACGCGTTCGGTCAGGGGCGTGGGGAGGGAAGGGCAGGGTTGGATCCACCGCGCCCCTGTCCCCGCCCAGAATCGCTCCCGTTTTCCTCGGGCTGGACTGGGACTTGAGAAAGAAAAATGATCTCTATAGAAATTCAGCTATCGGGCTTCCCTGGTGGCGCAGTGGTAGAGAGTCTGCCTGCTGATGCAGGGGACACGGGTTCCTTCCCCGGTCCGGGAAGATCCCACAGGCCGCGGAGCGGCTGAGCCCGTGAGCCATGGCCGCTGAGCCTGCGCATCCGGAGCCTGTGCTCCGCAACAGAGGCCCGTGTGCCGCAAAAAAAAAAAAAAAAGAAATTCAGCTATCATTAGGCCTTTGGGGCTTCTCCCAGTTCCTCACTTTCCCAGCCTGGGTTCCGGGCCACCCCCCTGTTTCCTTTATGCCTTTTTTTTTTTTTTTTTTTTTGGGTACGCGGGCCTGCTCACTATTGTGGCCTCTCCCGTTGCGGAGCACAGGCTTCGGACGCGGAGGCTCAGCGGCCATGGCTCACGGGCCCAGCCGCTCCGCGGCATGTGGGATCTTCGCGGACCGGGGCACGAACCCGTGTCCCCTGCATCGGCAGGCGGACTCTCTACCACTGCGCCACCAGGGATGCCCCTTTCTGCCTTCTTCATTCCCGGTTCAGCCTCGGATGATTGGTGGTGCCAGGATTAATCTGAGTCCGGAATTCGGCCTTCTGCCTTGTCACTTGCAGCCTCTAGGCTGTCCACCGCTTTAAAATAAATGTGATGTGGTGATGAGCCTGCGAGGGCGGGGCGGGAATGTTCACTCCTCTTTAACAGCATCATATGCTACAGCAGGTTGGCAGGTGGCTCACTTAAAAGCAAACTGGTCGGGATGGTGCTGTAAAGTGGGAGAGGTTGGCGGGACCCAGATTCTAGCTCCTTTAAAACTTCACATTATTTGCTCTGCACGTAATTCTTCCACTTAGTTTTTTAGCCTGGATTTCAACTTTCTGTGCGTTACCTTTCTTCCTGTTTTAGATACAATTTTATATTTGGTAATTTGTTTTGGCCTTTGTTTCTTCATCCTTTGTGTGAAATGCCAGACCCCTTGTTAGGCGGCTAAAATGAAAATTTGAGGGACATTAAAGGAACAGTGCGGGGTTCACAACCCATAGAAAAATAGACTCATTGCTGTACTCACATGTCTTGAGCATAGAAAACATAAGAGCACAAGTGGGAGGAGGCAGGGTTTTTTTTCTATTTGTTTATTTATTTATTTATTTTGGTTGCTTTGGGTCTTCATTGCTGAGCGCAAGCTTTTCTCTAGTTGCGGTGAGCGGTGGCTACTCTTTGTTGTGCTGCGCGGGCTTCTCATTGTGGTGGCTTCTCTCGTTGTGGAACACGGGCTCTAGAGCACAGGCTCAGTAGTTGTAGCGCACGGGCTCAGTTGCTCGACGGCATGTGGGCATGAACCTATGTCCCCTGCATTGGCAGGCAGATTCCTCTTTTTTTTTTTTTAATATAAATCTATTTATTTATTTATTTTTGGCTGTGTTGGGTCTTCGTTGCTGAGCGGGGGCTCTCTCTAGTTACGGGGAGCTACTCTTCGTTGTGGTACGCGGGCTTCTCATTGGGTGGCTTCTGTTGTTGGGAGCATGGGCTCTAGGTGTGCAGGCTTCAATAGTTGTGGCACGTGGGCTCAACAGTTGTGGCTCGCAGGCTCTAGAACACAGGCTCAGTAGTTGTGGCGCATGGGCTTTGTTGTTCTGCAGCATGTGGGGTCTTCCCCGACCAGGGCTCGAACCCGAGTCCTCTGCTTTGGCAGGTGGATTCTTAACCACTACGCCACCAGGGAAGCCCAGCAGGCAGTTTCTGATGAAGGGAAGAAATCTCGCTTTTGAACACTTTTGCTCAATTGGCATTCTTTACACACACACCTGTCCATCAAAACACCTTTTCCTGGAATCCAAGGGTATTCATTTGTTTATTCTATAATTTGCTCAGGCTAAACTAAACTGATGTTGCAAAAAGATTGCTTTAACAAACCTGTGTGTCTTTCTCTGTGCAGGTAGGTGATAACTTTTTTTACTTTCAGATGTGACCCCCTAATGAATCACCTCCTTAATCTAGTCAAACTGGCCAAAGTTCAGGAATTTTCCATTTCTTTATGCAATATCTGGCTGGGGATTCCCCAAACTTACATCTTAGCTGCCCAGTATAGGAACACTTCCAGAGACCCTTAACCTCACCCCCTCCTTCTGGAAGCTTCCTCACCATCAGCTGCTACCAGCAGCACTTCTGGATTCACTCTTTCCTTCTCTCCAAATTTGCAATTGTATTCCTCTGTTGGTTTGAAGCAAAGGGTATCATTGTCTCCACTGCCAGGCAGGTAGAGGATGTGAGAGGGCCTCAAATCTTGTGGCTGCTGGCTTAGCAGAAAAAAAGCCACTTGAAAATGCTGTTTTTCTTGAATCAGGTAGTCAGCCGCACATCGTATTTGACCTACCTTTTGCATTAAGTTTCTCTCTGTGGACTGACCTGTAAACCTAAGCATCTGTATTCCTTTTCCATTTCCTACAAGGGGAGAGTCTCCTGAATTTTGTCTTTCCTTTTGCACTGGACACTTCCGAATGCAGAAACTCAGTTACCGGTTTACTTGGTGTCTAAGGAGATTATATGAACCCCAAGAGATTTTTCAGAACTTTAATTTGAATTAGGTTTTTATCGGGTTTGGTGTTTGGAAGGATCAAGGCTCAGTTTCCCCAAGCCTGACGGGCTGTCAGGTAAAATTTAAGGGTGGGGGATGGGAGAGAGAGTGCCAAGAAAGCTGACCGCCGGCGACAGGAAGCTTGGGGGAGGGGAACCTTTCTCACCCCGAGGCTGCGGGATCTTGTTTCTTCTCTCTTTTTTCCTACAGTTTTTCAAACAGTATCGTTTTCTCCTCAATTCTATTTGTTTTAAAAGATAGTATAATTCTAGGTTTATCAGAAGAACGCAAAAGAGATAACTGATATGAAACCTAGAGCCAGGATTTTTTTTTTTTACATCTTTATTAGAGTATAATTGCTTTACGGTGGTGTGTTGGTTTCTGCTCTATAACAAAGTGAATCAGTTATACATATACATATGTTCCCATATTTCTTCCCTCTTGCGTCTCCCTCCCTCCCACCCTCCCTATCCCACCCCTCCAGGCGGTCACAAAGCACCGAGCTGGTCTCCCTGTGCTATGCGGCTGCTTCCCACTAGCTATCTACCTTACGTTTGGTAGTGTATATATGTCCATGCCTCTCTCTCGCTTTGCCACAGTTTACCCTTCCCCCTCCCCATATCCTCAAGTCCATTCTCTAGTAGGTCTGTGTCTTTATTCCTGTCTTATCCCTAGGTTCTTCATGACATTTTTTTCCCCTTAAATTCCATATATATGTGTTAGCATACGGTATTTGTCTTTCTCTTTCTGACTTACTTCACTCTGTATTACAGACTCTAGGTCTATCCACCTCATTACAAATAGCTCAATTTCGTTTCTTTTTATGAGCCAGGCATTTTTAACCATCAAATGGCAAAGGCTTCAAAGACCTGGGAACCCTGCTAATTTCCAGCAGCATGGAAAAAAAACCTGGGTTTGCATCTGGACTCTACTTCGTTGTTGAAGCTGTTTTTCTTTCTTTCACAATGAAGTACTTGTAAGTTAACTAAATTACACATCTCTGTATCTCTAAATTAGAATTAACTATTTCATAGGATGACGACTACAAGGATAATACTCATAAGGCCTTAGTTCAGTGTCAGTGACAGAGTAGTGTTCAAAAGTTTGCTCCCTTCTCCCTTCTTTTGTTGGGGTCCCACACCCTCTCAGGTCTGTTATATCTCAATCATTCTTACTGAAGGTGGGGGGTTAATACCAGGACTATAGTATTACTTTCAGTTTACCATAGAAACTATCTTAAGATTTTTAGGCAGAGCCCTTCAGCCAAACCTTTACATTTTCAAACACAAGCACAAAAGAGCAGAGATTTAGTGGCTTGGTCTGGTCACCTAGACAGATAATTACAGAACCAGTGACTGAACCTACATGTCCTCATACTTTCTATTTTGGACTCCTCCCGATGCTGGCACGTAGACCTTACCCTTTCACTCTAAAGAGAAGAAAACAAATGGCCATAGAAGATAGTTAAGAGTGAATGTCAGGGCTCTGCCCGCATCTTGGGCACCATGGGGGGTGTGTGACCAGCAGGTATTCCCCTCCAGGCTGTTGCTTCTGACTCGCAACCATCTCCCCCATCGCCCCACCCCCACCCCACCCTTCCAGCTTCTCCCAGAACCGTCTCTTCTTCCCTTCATCCCAGACTGGTCGGTTGTTATGAGGGGAAAGGAGGGGGAGCCCCGTTAGTAAGGCTAGGCTGGCACCCAGTTCAAAGAATCTCCTGGAAACTAAATGTAGAGCCGTGACTAAGCTTGATATCCTAGAGTGGGGTTGGGGGGTAGGGAGACATGGGTGGGGCAGTTTGTTTGTTAAGGGCTGTTCCTACGAGTCAGTCCCCGCCTTCGAGCCCAGAGAACTCCAGAAAGTTCCTGGCACAGCCTGAAACGGGGGCAAGGAGCCAGAAGCCCTAAGACCCCGAGAAAATGGGGCGGGGCGGGGCCTGACGGTAGGGCTGGCCGCGGAGCTGCCTGTCCGGTGCCGGCGTTTTTCGGTTGTTTTTTCAAAATGGGATTAAAGAAGTAAAGAAAGGAGAGACCTTTAGAGTTTCACTCAAACTCGCTAATTTATTGGATGAAAACACTGGAAAGGTTCGTAACTGATACTAGGAAGCCGGATGAACTGGGTGGCCAGACGGGAGAAGGCCCCACCGCCCTGTGCAGGGACAGGCCATAGATGGGAGCTTGCTGGCTTGTCTCTGCCGCTTCCCCACCCGACTCTAGTCCCTGGTTCTCGTGGGGACGTTTCGAGGGGTAAAATGGTTGAAGACCCTCGGGGGTGATTCTGGCCTTCCGCACTCCCCCGCTTTCCCACCCTGTTTGCCCCTCTGTGCCCTCTGCTCCGATCCTCTGCTGGGCTGGACAGGGGCCCGCGGGGTGGGGCGGGTTGACCTCGGCATCCCGAATTCGCAGCGCTACGTGATCCCTTAACGTTTCTAAATGAGCTGGAGCTAGGAGAGGGCGAGGGGGCTGGTGGGGTTGCTCTCACAGAACTGCACTGGATACTTTACGGGTGACCCTCGGGGGCGGATTTAAGGCGATCAGTTGGCGTAAAGTATGATGACAGTTACCGTTTCTTATTCCTAGCGTGAGGACCTCCCCCTCAGAAATCGCCAATATTGGTTTTTCACCTGAAACAACCTCTTTTAACTGAAAGCCCATGCTTCTGCCCACTTCTTTCACATTTATAAACGTTTTTGTTGTTTTGGTATCTTTTCTTCATTTTTGATGACAGAACCCTGTTAAACACCAGGAATAACAGTATGTATGTTACTAATCACACAATATCTTGGATTTAAAAGACATAAAATTAGTCGCATTACCATAGCCACCTGCCTTCTGAGGGCTGGCATAGGGAGACAGGTGAGATTGGAATTAGGGAAGGTATTAAATTTAAAAAACTCTTTCCTCATCTACAGTTATCTCGATGCACCTCCTCTCCCCCAAAGTTCCTGCTACTACCCAAAACACCACTTTCTCCAGGGATGGCATTGCATTCTCTTTGCGAGTTCTGCAATTCCCTCAGTTTCATCTGGAACTTAAAAAGTGATTATTTTCAAAGTACTCCGTGCAAGGGTATATGTTATCAAGGCAATAACATACTGACTTCTTAGTATCAATAAAACACCCTCAATAACCTTAACTGATTTAGCCATAGGAACTCATTTTCTCCAAGGTAATTTCTGGAGATTTCCCTAACCTCTCTATCAAAGGTGTTTCTTAGGTCCTTCCCAGTCTCCACCCTTTTCCACCCACCCTCCCCCAACCCTTGCTACCTCCCCCTAAAGTAGCGGTAGTGGCTGCTTGAAGAGTTACTGTGTTGTGTGCAGATGACAGTCGCAAATGTTACTGCAGCTCTATGGGGTAGAGGAGGTCCTGTAGCAAATGCATACCCCCATAAAGGTTGACTTACATTGTGGCTAGACTCCACAGCGCTACAGTTCAACTACCCTGAGGATTAAACGTGTCTTTACAAACTGTCCTGTAAGTCTAAGCATTTCCATTTCCAAACTTGCAGGGCAAGGTCTACCTATACATGTTATTCCCATAATATTGGATTTTCTTCAAAGGCAAGTATTTAGTGAAAGGTTTGGTGGGCCTTGAAGTATACAAACTCACAAAGTGCTTTTATAGAATGTTGACACAATTTTTTTTTCTGCTTTTGGCGAAGTAAATTCACATAACATAAAATGAACCATTTTAAAGTGTACAACTTAGTGGTACCTAGCCCATTCCCATGTTATGCAATCACCACCACTACCTAGTTCCAAAATCTTTGTAAACCCCAGACACAACTGACTTTTAAAAGGGCTCACTCCCCAAGCCTTGAGGATTGTGCCAGGCCTTTTCCAACAAAGAGGCTGTGGAGGAGATTACTTCTAGGATGCTAGCAGCTAGGGTATGAAGCATCTCAAGGGGAAGCAAGTCTGTGGTAAGTCTTCCTGGTACAGGGCTGCAAGTTTTTTCTATCACTCTTCTAAATAAACAAATACTAAACCTCTGTCATCAACCCTATTGTTTATCTGACATAATTGTTTCGATCATACAGAGTTAAAGCAGAAAGAATACTGATTGTGAAACCCAGAGTAGAAACATAACCCAGAACCAGACATGCACACACAAAGCCCTGTGGACTTGGGGCAGCAGGGCAAAAACCAATAAACCCAGAGTTGGAATCCAGGTTCAACATCTTTGCTGAACTGATTTTTTTTAACCTTGAAATAAATTTTAGTTAAGCCAGTAACTTTTAAGTCTCCCCATATGTTCACCTGTGGAAGTCAAACACCACCTATACTCAGTGCAGTGGAATGAGAATTCATAAACACCTAAAAGGCCCCTGTACAGTGCCCGGTAGGTAAGAGCACTGAAATACTGGGGTCCCCCTGCTGGGGCATGAAACTATGACACCTCCCTAAGGTACTCACTGGGATACTTAAAATGTAGGTAACCACTGCTGGAAATGTGGCATGTTTATCTCAGCATTTTTTCAGAAATAAGAAATGTAGATTGAGGCATGAGGCCAAACCCTTCCATTCTAAAATATGAGAACTAGGGATCACAGTGGAGAATGCATTCATGCATAACTAGTCAAGCCATTGCTTGAACTCACATCTCTTCACTGCCGATTTAGCCTCTCTTTCATGCTGAATCCAGATTAAGTAACAGGGCTCTAACGTATCACGTGTACTCACAGGAAGCAGGAGCCATGACCTTCCAATCCAACTGCCTCTATTTGGATGCTTCTCCAGAACGCTCCCACGCACAAGCTCCTTTTGAGGCCACCCTTAAAGCCTCTACCCCCTCAGCCACCTTGAGGCCACCATGGCCGTACCTCTTAACATTTTCTCTGGACCCACCAAACCCAAAGCATTCAAATTCGCAGTTTTGTATCTCCCAGGAATACTCTTTGCCTAAAAGACGTGTGTCACAATACAATACATATCCTTACTTTCCAGATCCCTGACCTTATCTAAGAGGCAAATTGCCATTATGTAAGAAAGAGAACCTATGCAGACCCTTCTGCCCTCAAAATAAAACAGAGACAGACATCACTCGAATTCTTCTGAGTTTATTTACTTTGAAGTAATCAGTTAAAAAGTGTGGGGGGGAAGCCTGAGTTTGCCATGAGTATTACAAAGCAGGAAATTGACAAAAGATGGCAGTATACATTCATCTTTACACTCACACGCCGAAAAACAGCTCATAACTTCACCAAGAGACACAGTTCAACTTTGCAAACAACTTGCATAGCTGATAACTGATGAAAGGCATATACGTAAGGCAATGCAAAATCTTGGATCCCAACTGTCTCCATAAACATGAACGATCTGGGGAAAGATTCCTAATCCACCTCCTCAATGGTGGGGCCAGATCCAGAGCCCCCTTTAGGGGCCTGGGCCCCAAAGCCGCCAGCCCCGGGGCCACCCGCCCCCTGGTATAGTCTGCTGATGATGGGGTTACACACCTGCTCCAGCTCCTTCCTCTTGTGCTCAAACTCGTCCTTCTCGGCCAAGGTGTTGGCGTCCAGCCACGAAATCACCTCCTGGCACTTGTCCAGCACCTTCTTCTTGTCGGCCTCGCTGATCTTGCCCTTCAGCCCCTCATCCTCCACGGCGCTCTTCATGTTGAAGGCGTACGACTCCAGGGCGTTCTTGGCAGACACCCTCTCGCGCTGGACCTCGTCCTCGGCTTTGTACTTCTCCGCCTCCTGCACCATGCGCTCGATCTCCTCCTTGCTCAGCCGGCCCTTGTCGTTGGTGATGGTGATCTTGTTGGCCTTGCCCGTGCTCTTGTCCATGGCCGTGACGTTCAGGATGCCATTGGCGTCGATGTCGAAGGTCACCTCGATCTGGGGCACTCCCCTGGGCGCCGGTGGGATGCCGCTCAGCTCGAAGCGCCCCAGCAGGTTGTTGTCCCGCGTCATGGCCCTCTCGCCCTCGTACACCTGGATCAGCACGCCGGGCTGGTTGTCCGAATAGGTGGTGAAGATCTGCGTCTGCTTGGTGGGGATGGTGGAGTTGCGCTTGATCAGGGCAGTCATCACGCCCCCAGCCGTCTCCAGCCCCAGCGACAGGGGAGCCACGTCCAGCAGCAGCAGGTCCTGCACGTTCTCAGACTTGTCTCCCATCAGGATGGCTGCCTGCACCGCCGCCCCATAGGCCACCGCCTCGTCGGGGTTGATGCTCTTGTTGAGGTCGCGCCCGTTGAAGAAGTCCTGCAGCAGCTTCTGCACCTTGGGGATGCGGGTGGAGCCCCCCACCAGGACCAGGTCGTGGACCTGAGCCTTGTCCAGCTTGGCGTCGCGCAGAGCCTTCTCCACGGGCTCCAGGGTGCTCCGGAACAGGTCCGAGCACAGCTCTTCGAACCGCGCCCTGGTGATGGACGTGTAGAAGTCGATGCCCTCGAACAGGGAATCGATCTCCAGGCTGGCCTGGGTGCTGGACGACAGGGTCCTCTTGGCCCTCTCGCAGGCGGTGCGCAGTCGCCTCACGGCCCGCTTGTTCTGGCTGATGTCCTTCTTGTGCTTCCTCTTGAACTCCTCCACGAAGTGGTTCACCAGCCTGTTGTCGAAGTCCTCCCCACCCAGGTGGGTGTCCCCGGCCGTGGCCTTCACCTCGAAGATGCCGTCGTCGATCGTCAGGATGGACACGTCGAACGTGCCCCCGCCCAGGTCAAAGATGAGCACGTTGCGCTCCCCCTTGCCCGTCCGGTCCAGGCCGTAGGCGATGGCGGCAGCCGTGGGCTCGTTGATGATCCTCAGCACGTTCAGCCCCGCGATCACCCCGGCATCCTTGGTGGCCTGGCGCTGCGAGTCGTTGAAGTAGGCCGGCACAGTGATCACCGCGTTGCTTACCGGGTGGCCCAGGTACGCCTCGGCGATCTCCTTCATCTTGGTCAGCACCATCGACGAGATCTCCTCGGGGTAGAACGCCTTGGTCTCCCCCTTGTAGCTCACCTGCACCTTGGGCTTGTCACCGTCGTTGATCACCCGGAAAGGCCAGTGCTTCATGTCCGACTGCACCACAGGGTCGCCAAACTTGCGGCCGATCAGCCGCTTCGCGTCGAACACGGTGTTCTGTGGGTTCAGCGCCACCTGGTTCTTGGCCGCGTCGCCGATGAGCCGCTCGGTGTCCGTGAAGGCCACGTAGCTGGGGGTGGTGCGGTTGCCCTGATCGTTGGCGATGATCTCTACTTTGCCGTGCTGGAACACCCCCACGCAGGAGTAGGTGGTGCCCAGATCGATGCCAATGGCCGTGCTTTTCGCCATGCCGGTGTCCTGTCCTCTCGGCTCCGCAACGAACTTCAGACCTGAAAACGGCCAACGAGTTCAGCGACGAGGAGCTCGGTTCTTTCGGATTCCGAAAATTGAACGCGCGGGCTCTGCTCGGGGTAGTCCTCGCAGATAGCGTCTCCGCGGAAGCTGCGCTCACCAACCACACAAATCCTAGCAGGTCTCTCCGGACTTGCAGTTTCTCTGAGGGCTGCTCTGTATTTATAGTTTTTCATCAAGCTCCGCCTTTTCCCTCCTCAGCCAATCACCGAGCTCAGTGTGCTGCCGGGTCGGGAATATTCCAGGGGTTTCTCCTCAGGTCCTGCCCCCCGGCTTTCTGGGACCAATCAGCGCCCTGAGTGTTGCCGCTCCCAGAACTCTCCAGACTCTTCTGGGGCTTGCTGGCTGGCACTGGCTGGGGGAGGGGGCAGTGGGTGGGGAAGGAGTGGGAGGAGCTGGCGGCTCCGGAGGGGGGCCGGGGGCGTTGACGTAGTCCACGCAGTTGCGTTACAATGGAGATGCTGCGTCTGACTTCATGGGCTAGTAGGGAGTCAGGATAACCTGTCTGGGCCCTGCTCAAAGTTGTAGGGCAGGGCGGGTGGGGGGTGGGGGGACACTGGCTGTGCAGTTTGGATATTGAGGGAGCCCCAAGTTATAGGCGCTCCGCAAAACGAACCGTATCAAACTGCATCGAAGGCGGTGGGACAGTAGGTGAGCCACGAGTACTCTGATTGGAATGGGCTGGGAATAGGCAAGACGAATAAGTCCTTGTTTGAAGAAGTGCTGGGAAAGTTCTCTAGTTTGTTTAAATCTAAGGTATGGGGATGTGGGCCAGCCAGGGAAGGGGGATCGTTTAAGGACCGCCAAGGTGGCTGGGATTGGTTAGAGCTGCCAGAAAAAAGTGAAGGAGCTGGTCTGTTATTGTCTCCAGATAACAGTTTTTTATTTGGAAGAAGATTAGAGAAAGAGACAGCCTTTGAGAGCACCACCTCACCCGAGAAAACTCATGAGGGCTTGATTGGGTTCCTAGCAGCCGTCTTCAGACTGGCCCAAATGTACTCCCACCAATCCCTAATAGAGGGTAAAAGGCGATCAGCAGGGTTGCTAAACCCATGTGACTGATGTCTCCTGTGGAGACGAGAACTTCAAATAATCAGAGTTCAGCAGGAGACAGGTACAATGCCAGAATAAAAAAAGTCACAGACAGAGGAACAGGACAGTTGAGTCTGGCCCTGTGAGAAATTGAAAACAGCATTATGACGCTGTCCTAGGAGTTGGCTAGGAGTTCTTCTGTCTACCTTGTACATAACCTTGTCTGGAAGAGATGTTTGCACACGCAGTATGTGGCAGGATTATTCACAATAGCCATAAGGTGGCAGCAGCCCAAGTGCCACAGAAGGAATGAATAAAGAAATGTGGTATATACATACAATGAAAATTATTCAGCCGTAAAAAGGAAATTCTGACACGTTGTAAAATAGATGAACTTCTAGGATATTATGGTACGTTAAATAAGCCAGTCACAAAAAGAAAAATAGTGTGTAATTCCGCTAATGTGAGGTACCTAGAGTAGGCAAATTCTGAGAGACAAAAAGTAGGCCAAAAGGAGAACCACTAGTAGGCTAATGGTTTCCAAGGGCTTGGAGGAGGGGGGAAATGGGGAGTTGTTTAATGGGTATAGAATTTGTTTTGAGAGATAAAGAACTCTGTAGAGTGGTTGGGCAACAATGTGAATGGACTTACTACTGAACTGTATGCCGAAAAATGGTTCAGATGGTAACTTTCATGTTGTGTGTATTTTACCACAATTAAAAATAAATAAAAATTAAAAGTTCTCTCTGAAATTTTATCTCATTCTTTTCCCACAGGCCTAGGAAAACCATGGCTTCTGCTAAGGGAACGGCCATTGGCATCGACCTGGGCACCACCTACTCCTGCGTGGGGGTGTTCCAGCACGGCAAAGTAGAGATCATCGCCAACGATCAGGGCAACCGCACCACCCCCAGCTACGTGGCCTTCACGGACACCGAGCGGCTCATCGGTGACGCGGCCAAGAACCAGGTAGCCATGAATCCGCAGAACACTGTCTTTGATGCCAAACGGCTGATCGGCAGGAAATTTAATGATCCTGTAGTGCAGTCAGATATGAAACTTTGGCCTTTCCAAGTAATCAATGAAGGAGGCAAGCCCAAGGTAACGGTGTCCTACAAAGGGGAGAAAAAAGTTTTCTACCCTGAGGAAATCTCTTCTATGGTACTGACTAAGATGAAGGAGACTGCTGAGGCTTTTTTGGGCCACAGTGTCACCAATGCTGTGATCACCGTGCCAGCGTACTTCAATGACTCTCAACGCCAGGCCACCAAGGATGCAGGTGTGATTGCAGGTCTCAATGTGCTAAGAATTATCAATGAACCCACAGCTGCTGCCATTGCCTATGGCTTAGATAAAGCAGGGCAGGGAGAGCGACATGTCCTGATCTTTGATCTGGGTGGAGGCACATTTGATGTGTCCATCCTGACCATAGATGATGGGATTTTTGAGGTAAAGGCCACAGCTGGGGACACCCACCTGGGTGGAGAGGATTTTGACAACAGGCTTGTGAGCCACTTTGTAGAAGAGTTCAAGAGGAAACATAAGAAGGACATCAGCCAGAACAAGCGGGCGGTGAGGCGGCTGCGCACTGCCTGCGAGAGGGCCAAGAGGACCCTGTCGTCCAGCACCCAGGCCAACTTGGAAATTGATTCACTTTATGAAGGCTTTGACTTCTACACATCCATCACCAGAGCCCGGTTTGAAGAGTTGTGTGCAGACCTGTTTAGGGGCACACTGGAGCCTGTGGAAAAGGCTCTTCGGGATGCCAAGATGAATAAGGCTAAAGTCCATGACATTGTTTTAGTAGGGGGCTCCACCCGCATCCCTAAGGTTCAGAGGCTATTGCAGGACTACTTTAATGGTCGTGATCTCAACAACAGCATCAACCCCGATGAGGCAGTTGCCTATGGGGCTGCAGTACAGGCAGCCATTTTGATGGGGGATAAGTCTGAAAAGGTACAGGACATGCTTTTGTTGGACGTGGCTCCCCTGTCCTTAGGGTTGGAGACAGCTGGGGGTGTCATGACTGTCCTGATCAAGCGCAACTCCACCATCCCCACCAAGCAGACGCAGATCTTCACCACCTACTCAGATAACCAGCCCGGCGTGCTGATCCAGGTGTACGAGGGCGAGAGGGCCATGACGCGGGACAACAACCTGCTGGGGCGCTTTGATCTGAGTGGAATCCCTCCTGCACCCAGGGGAGTGCCCCAGATCGACGTAACCTTTGACATCGACGCTAACGGTATTCTCAGTGTAACAGCCATGGACAAGAGCACAGGCAAGGCTAACAAGATCACCATCACCAACGACAAGGGCCGGCTGAGCAAGGAGGAGATCGAGCACATGGTTCTGGATGCTGAGAAATATAAAGCTGAGGATGAGGTCCAGAGAGAGAAAATTGCTGCAAAAAATGCCTTAGAATCCTATGCTTTTAACATGAAGAGTGCTGTGAGTGATGAAGGTCTACAGGGCAAGATTAATGAGTCTGATAAGAAGAAAATACTGAGTAAATGCAGTGAGGTCCTTTCATGGCTGGAGGCCAATCAACTGGCTGAGAAAGATGAGTTTGATCATAAGAGAAAGGAATTGGAGCAGGTGTGTAACCCAGTCATCACAAAGCTCTACCAGGGAGGATGCACTGGGCCTTCCTGTGCAACAGGGTATACACCTGGAAGGGCTGCCACAGGCCCCACCATTGAAGAAGTAGATTAATCTTTTCTGGAGCTGGAGGGTTCTAGGGTGCCTCTAAGATGAAATTTGTTCCCCTCATCTTTAAACATGGTTATGATTCCTGAATCGACTGGACCTGAAGCTAAGTTACCATACCTTTTGGATTCTGAAAGAGGAGTCTCATATACCATCTCTTCACACTCCAACATCCTGTTTCTGACTCTGGATTGAGACTCTTAGGAAAACTAGGCCTCTCTCTGAACCATTTGAAGAATTTGAATGTCTGTTATTTATTTCCAGCCTCCCCAACTTTCTTCTTCCTGTGTGGATGGTTATCTGTCCCTCAGTAAATTTGTTCCTAAAGCAAATTACTTCTGGTATTTTTAGACTGTGAGTGTATCTTGTAAAGTAGGGAAAAGGAGAGCTCCTGGAGAGACCATTTGTGGTCTGTTTGTGAGCTAATTGTGAATGATTAAGCTGATAAGCCCAAAGTATTTGAATTTTCATGAGCTAATTGTTTCAAGAAAAGACAACTTTTGATCATCAGGCACCTTTAGACCCAGTTAGAGTAGTTGCTAATTAGTTACTGCTTATATTCAGTGATAGACTGATTTCTGTGCTTAGGGTTCAGCTGCTTCCAGGGGTGGGTGGGTGGGGCGGTGGTGAGGGCCCAAACTTCTGCTTGATGTCCTGATGTCACTTACAGGTGGGGCCTAGGAGATCCAGCGTCTGTGCACTCACAGAGTTCATTATTACAGTCCTTTACATGCTGAAAATATTTCTACAACAAACTCCTAACAAATGTGTACTTTTATGCAAGATGAGAAATGGAAGATGTATTACAATCTTATTCCTTTAAAAAATATTTTCACTTATTGTGGCATAATGTCGCATACTTATAAAGCCTTGGGGGCCCGAATATAGAAGTACGTGTAACTGTGTAACTGCATTTGTGTCCCTTTCTGTTTGAGAGGGAAATATTTTTTAAGTGACAATATTAGAATGGGTATTTCTAGCCCGGAGCCAGACTGTTGGTTTTACTCAGTCCTTTACAGGACAGTCCTAGGCAAAACCGTAAAAGAAATGTGGACCGAGAGAGTAATATCTTTACTGGGAACCTTTGATAAAATCGAGATATGTGCGCAGGCTCCTCATCTCCGGGACTTCTCAACATTTTTTTTCTTTACTTTTATCAAAGTGTAACATACATAGAAAAGTGTACAAATCATCATGGGTTTTCACAAGCTCCCCAGCAGTTTGCAATAGGAAGTATCTTTAGAGCATGAGCAAATCATGCTGGAACTGTACCTATTGTCATAGAAAGGAACAAAAACCCCTGAGAGGCGGTGAGGCGCCCTCCCCGACGCTCGTGCAGCGGCTGGGGCCCGCGCCTGCGCGGTGGGAGCCTGCCACTCCGGGAGGAAGTCGGAAGGCGGGAAGCTCCGCCCCTTTCCCGGCTTTGGCGTTCCCCTCGGCTCTATCCCCCTCGGCTCTATCCCCCCTACCCTCCCCGAGCCGCGAGCCCGCGGGGCGCCGTCCTCCACCCCTCGGAGCTCTCCGCGGCGCTTCCCGCAGCGCCTGCGCGACCCCGCCCCGCCCCACGCGCGGGTTCGCGTTCCAGTTGCCGCCAGGCCTTCGGTCCACTGCACCCGGCCCTTGCTCTCCCGGTCCGGCGGGCGCCCAGCGGCGCAAGCACCATGGTAGGTACCGTGACGTCACAAGGGGGCGCCCTCGGGGAGCGCGGGCGGTTGAGACGGTTGGGGGCGGGGCGGGGGTCCCTCTGGGGGCTTTGTTCTTCTGGACTGGCATTGGGCCCTAGGACTTTTCCCTCCATCCTTAGTTCCTGCGCCTCAAGTTCTTTGAGGAGAGACCTGGAAGCAAATAGGATTTTTTTTCCCCCATGAGAAAAAAGAAAAAAAAAAACAGAGAGTCGGCGGAGACCGCAGTAGGAACAGCTAGACCTCAAGGATCATTTCCCTGACGGAGAACAGGCTCCGGGAGGGTGCGGGTGCGGGTGGAATACTTTCTACAGTTCTCTGGGAGGCGTGGACAGGACCCTAGGAGAGGTCGTCCGTTGAGAGACGAGCCCGAGGTGTGTAGCGCAGAGCCTCTCTCTGGGGCTTTATGTCAGGGGCTCGAGATAGTGTGCATAATCATCTGGGCTCCAGCTGTTCATCCGAGTGTTCCTTCCTGTGAAGTTTTGAGAACTGCCAGAAATGTGGCAGGGATCCCAATACCAGTATTTGGTAATACTAGAAGGGGGACACGCCTCTTACTATGTCCCTTCCCATATGATGGTTTTCCCCCTCTCGCCCAATAGCTCTTCTATTCCTTTTTCAAGTCCCTTGTGGGCAAGGATGTGGTCGTGGAACTCAAGAATGACCTGAGGTAGGTGCCTGCTCTGCCAAGTCTGTAGGGGGTGGATGTGCCCAGCGCCCTGGAACTTCTTTAACAAGTATTTGAGGGCTAGGCAAGGTGGGAGGGATACAAAGGAAATAAATGACTTGTGCCTCAAGCTTACAGATTAGCTGAGGAGTTGTATCTTGTACTGGAAAAAAATACAAAGAAGCATGTAAGTAGTAAGTACTAGAGAGAAGACAGGGCAGACGCATCAATAACATTTTTTACAAAACGTAGTTTTGTTTTTCTGATTATATACTCCTTTGACCCAACTTCTAGAAATGTAAGTATCGGTTCCTCAAGTAAAGATGTATGTACAAAGATGTTGGTAGATTTTTTTTTTGTAGTAGTAGCCAAAAGTTGGGGGAAAAATTAAAATAGCCATAAACAGGGAATGCGTTAGATTGTGGTATTTCCATATAATATAGCTGTTCACATAGAAATGAGATGTATTAATATGGAAAGCTGTTGCAGAATAGTATATGTGGCATTATCTCCTTTTTGTTGAAGAAAATATAAACAGAAGATCCATGCAGCCCCTTCTGTCTATACTGCTTTTACATCCCCTATCCCCTTGTATCATTAGCTTGTAGTCATTTTTCAGGAGTTGGATTAAATGCTGTATCCTTGGACTTTCCTGGTTCTTCTTCTTCTAGCCAAGTAGACGCTTCCTTTTCTTTCTTTTTTTTTGGCCGTGCCACGCAGCATATGGTATCTTAGTTCCCCCACCAGGGATTGATCCTGTACCCCCTGCATTGGAAGCATGGAGTCTTAAACTACTGGACCTCCAGGGAAGTCCCTAGCCAAATAGACTCTTCTGTCAAAGAGTCTTTTTTTCTTCCTAGTGGCTTCTCAAATTGTGATTTCATAGAAATGTATTTACTGTTTAGGATCTATCTTTCCTACAGGGCCAAGACCATGCTTAAGCTCACCACTGTGTAACTAATGTCTAGCACGGGCCTGGTATCAATATATAGTAGGTGCTTAATAAATGTGTGCTGAAGGAAAAAAACATAGCCAACATTTGAGAACCTCCTATAGGCTAAGAACTACTCTGAATCCTTTACATTTGTTAACGCATTTAATTCTCAGAACACCTCTACATGATATATACTATTGTTCCTGTTTTACACATGAGGAAACTGAAGCTTGGATAGGTTAAGAAACTTGGTTAAGTCTACACAAATACTAAAAGACAAAGCCAGAACTTAAATCCCATTCTGTCTACCCCCCCGACCCCTTTTTAAAAATTAAAAACAGGGTCATAGTTTCTATGCAGTTGTGAAACTTGCTTTCACCTAATGGTATGTTGCAGATATTTTCCATGTCAATAAAGTTGATGTTTAGCGTTTTAACGTTCTTAATGTCTGAATGGCATTTTTCTTAGCTGGCTAGAACTAATTTAACCAAAACCTTGCTGTTGGACACTTAGGCTGTTTCCAATTATTTGCTTTTATAAATGATACTGCCCTGAACATCCTCATGCGTACATCTTTGTATACATCTCATTTCACTAGAAAAAAATCCTTTCAGTGAAATGTACATTTAAAATATTGATACATACTACCTGATTGTCCTTTAGAAAGTTTGAATGAATGTATTCTCTCCCCAATGGTTTCTTCTTCATTTCTATGTGAGAGAATTTCTTAGTGGGGGAGGCATTGACATGGCAGGGAATGGTGAGGCAAGGAATTTGCCTTTTAGATCAGAGATTTCGATTTATGGCACTGACAATGCATGTGGTATTGATGGCATATATTGATAGATTGGGTCCATATAGAGACAAGTGTGGAAAGCACAACTACCCTCAGCAATTCTGTGAGATGACTTGTTTTTTGATTTTCCTCTTCTTCCTGGGTCTTCCACATGGCAAGAATAACTGTTATGTTATAGCCCCAGATCCTAAATCAAGGACTTAAAAGATTCAAAGGTAATCCATTGGGGTGGGAGAAGAGCTCTTTCTCTTGTGCTGGTTGTCAGACCACTTTTGTCCTAAATATCTCATTCTAAAGGGACTGAATGAAATGTTACCACCTTATGCAATTCCTGAAAGTTATTGCATTGCTGCAGTTGGTGATAAGGCGCTGTCAAAAGTTTTTTAGCAGCCAGGGATGTGGTAAAACCACCACTGAGGCAGTTGGTCTCAGACACTGGATTTCAGACACTTAGAATTTTACAAAAATTAGGGCCAACAGAGAACTGACAACTTGAATTTTGGCAAGGTAAGGATTTTTTTTTTTTTTTTTTTTTTTTGCGGTACGTGGGCCTTTCACTGCTGTGGCCTCTTTCGCTGCGGAGCACAGGCTCCGGACGCGCAGGCTCAGCGGCCATGGTCCATGGGCCCAGCCGCTCCACGGCACGCGGGATCCTCCCGGACCGGGGCACGAACCCGCGTCCCCCGCATCGGCAGGCGGACTCTCAACCACTGCGCCACCAGGGAAGCCCCGGTAAGGATATTTTTAAAACTGCGATTTATTAACAATTATATATTTTTTAATACAAAAAAAAAAGGAAGGGCAATTAAAGAGCAGTTATTCTTAGGAGGAAACCAATGACGACCGTCAGCACACTATATACACACTACACTAGCCTGCGTTTCCTCTTTTGTCACGGACTTATGAAACCTTTGAGCGCACATCAGTATTTGAGAACCAGTTCTAAGGAACTTAGAATCTGATGATGACATGCAGAATGGTTAGGATGAAGGCAGCCAGGTTGGAGGCTGGCCTGGATTGAGCTGTAAAGTCATTAGACCTTGGTTTGTAGAAATCATACTACAAAGAGAATTACAGAAATGTTAGAAAGACATCAGCAAACCATAGGGATTCGTGGGACGTGGAGGGTGGAGAAGTACAACTTATAGGATTTGAGGTTGTGAGACTTCGTGTTGAAACTGTTGGCAGAAATGAAAGGATTGGGAGAGGTAGCATGGCTTGGAGCACTGGTATTTAGATAGCATTCCTCTTTAATATTGCAGGGGGCTCAAGGATTGAGGAAGGGAGAGGACATCCCTGTGCCTGCATCATCAAGAACACTGCTAGCTACCTACTTTACCTACTTTACATATGAGGCTCTGGTTCCAAAGCAATAGTATTTGAAAATAGCTGGTGGTTCTGGGGGTTGGACAGGCCTGAACCAAAGTCTCTGTTTGTTCTAAACTTGGGCAAGTTATAAAACGTTTCTGAGCCCCTGGATGGTTAATAGCTACCTTATGAAGTGGCTGTAAATATTACAAATACGCAGAATACAGGTCTAGCCCATACCAGTTGTTTAATGGTATCTACTAAGAGTGAGTTGGTTTAGGGAGAGGAGAGGTTATTTTAGAGGTCTAAAATAACACACTGCTCTAGAAGCACCTACATTCCTAGTCCAGAGCTTAGACATATCCCTTTTTGGTTCTGCCTTTCCTGGTTTCCTCAAGTCCTTTTTTTTTTCTTTGCGTTACGCGGGCCTCTCACTGCTGTGGCCTCTCCCGTTGCGGAGCACAGGCTCCAGACGCGCAGGCTCAGCGGCCATGGCTCACGGGCCCAGCCGCTCCGCGGCATGTGGGATCTTCCCAGACCGGGGCACGAACCCGTGTCCCCTGCATCGGCAGGCGGACTCTCAACCACTGCGCCACCAGGGAAGCCCACCTCAAGTCCTTTATTTCCCCCCAACCATGCTCTTATCCCTGCTCTGCAGTCACCTCTATGTTGACTTTGGTATAAACTAATTGGGTTTTACCCTCTCTCTGCCCCTGACAGCATCTGTGGAACCCTCCATTCTGTGGATCAGGTGAGAATATAATAAGGGCCCTGAATGGAGTCTTGGGGAAGGAGATGGGAGAGGTTAAGGGCTGCGTACATTCATCTTGCCTCTAGTTCTAATGATGGTGTTCATTTTCTTTTCTTAGTATCTCAACATCAAACTAACTGACATCAGTGTCACAGACCCTGAGAAATACCCTCACATGGTGAGTTGTGGATGGTAGAAAAGAGCAAACATCTCTCAAAGCAGGAGGTCCCTGGGTGGATAGAGGACATTTTTTAAGGGTGTTTTCACATTTGTCTATCTTTGTCCAGTTATCAGTGAAGAACTGCTTCATCCGGGGCTCAGTAGTTCGCTATGTGCAGCTGCCAGCAGATGAGGTCGACACACAGTTGCTACAGGATGCGGCAAGGAAGGAGGCCCTGCAGCAGAAGCAGTGATGGTTCCTCCTCCCTTCCCCTCCTTCCACTGGTGACCCTTAACCTCATGTCCCAGCCCGGGAGGCCTCCCTCCCATACTTGAGGTGTTGTTCGTTTCTACATAGCAAAGGCTTTTTTTTTTTTTTTTAAGGAATGTGGATGAGAGGAATAATAGTAGGGAGCAGCTATCCTCTGTTGAGAAGGGGAGGAAAAGTAGGCTGGGAACTGCGAAGCCTTCCCTGGCCCCAGCACCTGCCTTTCTCACTTCTTCCCTGGAGATGGTGGGAAGATCTCCCAGATCTCTCCAGGGTAGCACGTGATTCATTTTGGGGATGGAAGGAATCTGTCCCGCATCGGGAATAAAATTTATGACGCAAATTCTGGTTCTGTGTGTGTGTTGGGAAGGGGGCTGGAGAATGGGAAAGGGGTGCTAAATTCATCCAAGCCCTGTTACTCTCATTACCCCAGCCAAGAATCCACCCCATCCCGGCATCATCTGCTGCTACTCTCCTTGGTATAAACCATATCATTACCTCAATTAGACCACACGTGTTTCCTGAACATTCCCCTACTTAAATGGCCTACCTATCGCAGCCTTTTGCTTATCCCGTACCTATGAGTGCTTGCTGTCCTACTACCATGAAAGCTAATGAGACACCAAAATGCGTTTAATGCTGCTGGATTTCTTCCTCAGCCCAGCCAAACCAGTACACTCTTTCCCAATATCTATTGCAGATAAATAAATACAAGTGACAAAATACTGTGGAGAGTTGTGACTGGAAATTAACTTTCACTCGTTTAGCGAACAAGAGTTGCCGCTACAGATATGAGTTCTCAGCATGAAGGGACCTTAGAGGCCATCCAGCGTGACTCCCTCTTCCCACATAGGAGGAAATGAGGACCAGGGAGGACCTGGACACCAGGGACCTTCGCCAAATAGACCCGCGTCCGCGTCAGGGAGCGCCCTCCCCACCGCTTCCCCAGCTGCCCGCTCGGCACCGCCCTCCCGCCCGGCCGAGGACCCGCGCGGGGTGCCCGCGGCGGTGCCTGACGGGAGCGCGGTTCCCGGGCGCGTCGCCACCCCGTGCCCGCGCCCCTCGCTGTTCCTCCGGAGCGCGGTGTGCGGCGGGCGGCGCGGTCCCCGGGCCAGGGTCGGGCCAGGGCAGCGCCCGCACACTCAGGCGGGGCACGGCTGCCCCCGCCAGGACCCGCGGGCCCGGAAACGCTTGCAGTCACACGTGGGCGCCGACGGCCCGGGCTGCTGTCGCAGGGAGCTACGGTCGCCCGGACAACTGCCCGCCGTCGACGCCCGCTGGACTCCCCGGCTCCAGCCGCCAGACCAGTCCAGCTTCGGCCGGCGCCCGGCTATGAGGTGGATACCAGGCTCAGTGTGACCACCTCCCTCCAGTACGTACATACATCCCGAACCCGCGTCCTGCCGGCCGCTGAGGGGTTCTTACGAGCTTCCCACACTCCCCGAGGGCCCGCGGTCACGGGAAGTTCCCCACTGTCATTGCCACTCCGAGAGCTGGGTCCTCGGCTCTTGAAGTCCAGTCAGATTCCTGGGTCCCTCGGTCTTACCCTGTCTCTTTCTCCTTAGGGTTTTTCCACCTCGTTCGGACCTCCTGCATAACCATGTCCGTTCTCTACGTCTCTCCTCACCCCGATGCCTTCCCCAGCCTCCGAGCCCTTATAGCTGCTCGCTACGGGGAGCATGGGGAGGGTCCGGGATGGGGAGGAGCCCACCCCCGCATCTGTCTCCAGCCGCCCCCGACCAGCAGGAGTCCCTTTCCGCCACCCCGCCTGCCCGCCCTGGAACAGGGGCCCGGTGGGCTCTGGGTGTGGGGGGCCACTGCTGTGGCCCAGCTGCTGTGGCCAGCAGGCCTGGGGGGCCCTGGGGGTAGTCGGGCAGCCGTCCTCGTCCAACAGTGGGTCAGTTACGCAGACACGGAGCTGATACCAGCTGCCTGTGGGGCAACGCTGCCAGCCTTGGGACTCCGAAGCTCTGGCCAGGACCCCCAGGTGAGAAGAAGCGCAGAGGGGAAGGGGGAAATTTAGAAGAAGGAAGCAAGACTTGGAATGGATGGTGAGCCAGGAACTCAGCATGTCAGACGTAGAAAAAAATTGATTGTATTCCAGATTGCCACCTGCTATGGTAATCTTGGGTAGCTTTCTTAAACTCTTTGAGCCTTGGTCTTTTTATGTCTGTGAAAACAAAAATTGAGAACATGTTGAGAAGTTGAAAAGATGTGTGCAGAGCACATAATCTAGTGCCAGGTGTTTTAAAGTCTCAGTAAGCGTTTGATGAATCTGAAACTGATGAGGTTAGTTAGAGGTTACTGTGAATTGTAGGAAAAGATTGGGTGAAGGAGAGATGAGGAGAGGCAGTCAGGCCTGGAGAGATGACAGTTGCTGGGAGAAGATGGAGGAGAAATGAAATGAGGAAGAAGGGAAGTAGGAGAAAGGAGAGAGAATCACACCAGATTATAATTAAATTCTTCTTGAGTGGAGCTGTGCCTTACTGCCCTTATAACACCACCTCCTTGCAGAGTATTGAGGACATGGTGGATATCTAGTATTTTTTGAATGAATGAATGAATGAAATGAATATATGACTTAGATCCTGGTTTGCTCCCTCATATCCTGACTACCCTATGTAAATAGCGGCCCCCCTCATTGGAATTCTCTCTCCCCCTCAGCTTCATTTATTTTTCTTCATAGCACTTAGGAGGAAAATAGGGTAATACATTATATATTTGCACATTTATTGTCTCTGCCCCTAGAATGTAAATTTCAACAGGTCAGAGGCTCCATCTGTTCATATTGTCTCATTCATTAGAGAAGGCCTGGCATGCAGTAAGTACTTAAAAAATATTTGTTGAAGCAGTTACTGTGTTGCTTCATGTAACCTTTAACTTCCTGTGCTTAGTATATTGTATCTGACATATAAGTGTTTAGTAGGCAGTCCAGTGGTTAAGACTCCACGCTTCCACTGCCTGGGGCGCGGGTTCGAGCCCTCTTTGGGGAACTAAGATCCCGCATGCTGCGTGGTATGGCCAAAAAAAAAAAAAAGTGTTCAGTAGGAATTTATTGAATGAATGGGAAGTATTTTTATTATGATCATTTCAGTGAAGAAGAAACGTGATTCGTGGGAATGGAAGGCCAAATGGATTGAATGGGGGTGGGGATTGAGGTGGGCTGAGCCTTATCTCATACCCCTTTTCCTTCCTGTTAGGCTGCACTTGCGGCCCTGGGCAGGGCCCTGAGCCCCTTGGAAGAGTGGCTTCGGCTGCACACCTACTTGGCTGGAGAGGCCCCCACTCTGGCTGACCTGGCGGCTGTCACAGCTTTGCTGCTGCCTTTCCGTTATGTGAGTCATTGGGGCTTGGGGAAGAATGAAGGCAGGTTCCCTTAGACCTCACTATAGGGTGAGTAAGGATAGTTCATTTCTTTTCCTCACCCCAGGTCCTGGACCCCTCTGCCCGCCGGATTTGGGGTAATGTCACTCGCTGGTTTATCACATGTGTCCAGCAGCCAGAATTCCGGGCCGTGCTGGGAGAGGTGGCTGTGTATTCAGGGGCCAGGCCTCTCTCCCAACAGCCAGGTGAGGAAGCATGGAGGATGGGAGCGAAGGGGTTCCTCTGGGGCCTTTCATGCAGCTCACTTTCTTTTGTCTCTTAGGAATAGCAGAATCACTGGGACAGGAGCTGGGCGGGGGTAGGTGGGAGGTCAGCACGGGGGAGCCTTTGGGCAGCTGAAATAGGCCATCTGAGACGTAATAGCACTCTTCACAGAGGGTCCCCAGCAGGTCTGCATTTCTGTGCCTCTTTCCAGGCTCTGAGGTCCCTGCACCCCCAAAGACAGCTGCTCAACTCAAGAAAGAGGCAAAGAAACGGGAGAAGCTAGAGAAATTCCAACAGAAGCAGAAGGTCCAACAGCAGCAGCCACCCCCTGGGGAGGTGAGAGGCTGGTGGAGCTGGATGGAGGGTTGGTTCCATGGTGAGCGGCTGGTATCTGGGCCTATATCCTTTCCCTCCCAAGCAGAAGAAGCCAAAACCAGAGAAGAGGGAGAAACGGGATCCTGGGGTCATTACCTATGACCTCCCAACCCCACCTGGAGAAAAGAAAGGTACTAGGAGGGGGAAGAGAGACCTCCTCTCTTCACGTCTACCCTCCTTGTCTCTTCTCTTTTTACCCCTTTTGCTCTGTCCTTGCTCCCACTACTTTGCTTAGTGAGGATTTGCAGAGTCCCAGGTCCTTCTCTGCTGGCCCTTCGTCCCCTTCCCAGCTGCTCCCAGCCTCGGCTCTGACCCTTCCCTTCCTCCCCCTCAGATGTCAGTGGCACCATGCCTGACTCCTACAGCCCTCAGTATGTGGAGGCTGCCTGGTACCCTTGGTGGGAGCAGCAGGGCTTCTTCAGGCCCGAGTATGGGGTGAGTGGGCACTGCTGCCCAGGCCTGGAGGGGATGGGGGCGGGGAAGGACAGGGCTGAAGGATACATTGCCTGGGAGCGGACCAGAAGAGGTGACATGAGGCCTTAGTAAGTACCCATCCTTCCTCCCCGTCAGCGTTCCAGTGTGTCAGCACCAAATCCTCGGGGCATCTTCATGATGTGCATTCCACCCCCCAACGTGACAGGCTCTCTGCACCTGGGCCACGCGCTCACCAACGCCATCCAGGACTCCCTGACCCGATGGTGAGCTCCCGTCCTCCCCTCCAACTGGTTCCCTCTGCCTTCTCTGGCTCCACACTCCTGTGGTTCCCTTCTCTTTGCCAACTGGGGCCCTCAGCTCTGTCCCCTGGTGGTGCCACACTTCTCTCTGGGTCACTCCCATCTGATGACTTAGCATCCTCTCCTGGTCAAGTAACCAGCACTTCCACTTGCAGACTCTCTTCTCTTGCCACTAAAAATAACATTATTTTGAATTTAGCAAGAAATATGTGAATATATTCTTGTAAGAAATTTAAAACTTCAAGTTTCTTTGACCACCCTCCTCCAGATTTACTTCCTCCTAAGAATTAGCACACAGCATTGTCATCACTTGGATGTGTATCTTTCCAGATCTTTCCTATTTGCTTACATGTACATGTACCCATAGAAATGTGTAGTTTTCCTTTTGGTAAATGGGTTTTTCTTTTCTGTAACATAAAGGGCTCACACCAAACTTGTTATTTTATAACTTTTTTCTTACTCCTAACAGTTTATCTAGAGATTTTTCCTCATCCTTATATGTGGACTGACTTGATTCTCCTCATTGCTCCTTAGTGTGGCTTTATATAATGGTGTCACTTTTTTTTTTTTTTTTTTGGTACGCGGGCCTCTCACTGCTGTGCCCTCTCCCGTTGCGGAGCACAGGCCCCAGACACGCGCAGACTCAGCGGCCATGGCTCACGGGCCCAGCCACGCCGCGGCATGTGGGATCTTCCCGGACCGGGGCACGAACCCGTGTCCCCTGCATCGGCAGGCGGACTCTCAACCACTGCACCACCAGGGGAGCCCTGGTGTCACTTTTTATTAATGAATGTTCCTAATTTTTCTCTGTTGAAAACTGCTGGAATGCACATTTCCTATACATGCTTTCTCAAGCTCCTGTGGAAGCATATCTCTGGCGTAGATACCAAGAAGTGAAATCTCTGTGTCCAAGGGGCCTGCCTTTATTGAGTACAAATAGAAGCTGGCAAGTTGCCCTCCAAAACGGCTTTACCAGTTTATACTCCATGAGTTGCATGTGAGGTGTGCCCCTGCCAACCCTGGACATTATCTGTCTTTGTTTTGCCAATCTGATGGGGGAAAAATGGTATTTCTGTTACTGCTGATTACTAGTGAGGCTGTGTCTCTTCATGTATCCTGGCCAGTCAGGTTTCTCTTTATATGTATTGTCTGAACCTGTTGTTTGCCCATCTTTCTGTTGTTCTTTGTTTGTTTGTTTACTTTTTTAGTTGTTTCATTAGAAGAGTCTTTATAGAGTGTATGTATACATTTTGGCTATTGATTTTTTTTGTTGTTGTTATATATGTTATAAACATTTTCTCCTGTTCTAGCAGTTGACTTTTTTCCCCCACTGTTAATATTTTGACTAGTTAACAACCACAAAGGCTAATATTTCAGGTGACGAATTTCTTTTAAAAAATATTTTAAAACAGCATTTTATCTATTGAAACTAGGGTTTATTTATTATATTTTAAATTTTGAGAAGTTTTTCTAGTGTCCTACTTAGCTCAATTAATTGGTCAAAAATATTTACAGGACATAACCATGTGCCAGCTCTGCTCAGGGCACTGGGATACGTCAGACTTAGCATTTTGCAAGGAATGAAGAGTTGGAAAAACAGAGTTGTGTTAAATACATATAACAGCCAGATTATTTACGTGAGGAAAGGTTTAACACTTCTTACGGAACACTTAAGCTAACATTTTTTTCTAATGAGCATGGTTTAAATCAAATATTAGAAACTCCCATTACTTAACTGGAATAGATTCACGTCAGTGTTTTAGAATCACAGATAACGTGAAATAACAGCCATAGGTATCTCCACCAGTAAGACATAAAAATGAAGCAAAAGTGACTGTCTACCTATGTTTTTTCCTTTTTCTTCTAGCAGAGAATAAGGTGTTTTTCTACAAATATCCATGACATTTTATTGATTTTTTTTTTTTGGCCAAATTTATATGCTCCCCAAGAGACACTTTTAGTGAAATAATATTTTTATCTTCCTCTCTCATGCTTGATTTCTTTAATAGTATTGTTTAACAACATCTTGAAAAGGTCAGAAAATGTTCATATCCGTTACAGCATATAAGAATGTCTGTGATCTGTAAGAGAATGGAGTTGCTACAGTCCTGTCCCCAAGGAGATCTAAACCCAGTGGGGGTAAACAGACTGATAAAGTAATGGATATAATGCAGTTTGATGAGTCATTGAAAATAACGTATGAACACAGCGTTACTGTATTTCTACAGTAATTTTCTCTCCCCCACTCTTTTTTTAAACATTATCATTTTTAAAAATTAATTAGTTAATTTTTGGCTGTGTAGGGTCTTCATTGCTGCACATGGGCTTTCTCTAGTTGCAGCAGTTGGGGGCTACTCTTTGTTGTGCTGCGCAGGCTCCTCATTGCAGTGGCTTCTCTTATTGTGGAGCATGGGCTCTAGGCACGTTGGCTTCAGTAGTTGTGGTACGCGGGCTCAGCAGTTGTGGCGCACGGGCTTAGTTGCTCCACGGCATGTGGGATCTTCCCAGACCAGCTCGAACCCGTGTCTGTCTGCTGCATTGGCAGACAGATTCTTAACCACTGCACCACTAGGGAAGTCCCATTAACATGTATCATTTTTTGTTTTTGTTTTTTGCGGTACGCGGGCCTCTCACTGCTGTGGCCTCTCCCGTTGCGGAGCACAGGCTCGGGACGCGCAGGCTCAGTGGTCATGGCTCACAGGCCCAGCCGCTCCACGGCAGGTGGGATCTTCCCGGACCGGGGCACGAACCCGTGTCCCCTGCAACGGCAGGCGGACTCTCAACCACCGCGCCACCAGGGAAGCCCCTGTAATGAACTTTTTGGTGACCTTTGAGAAGTACATTTTAAAGTAGGAGAGAGGGGCTTCCCTGGTGGCGCGGTGGTTGAGAGTCCGCCTGCCGTTGCAGGGGACACGGGTTCGTGCCCCGGTCCGGGAAGATCCCACCTGCCGTGGAGCGGCTGGGCCTGTGAGCCATGACCACTGAGCCTGCGCGTCCCGAGCCTGTGCTCCGCAACGGGAGAGGCCACAGCAGTGAGAGGCCCGCGTACCGCAAAAAACAAAAAAAAGTTCATTACAGTTTAATGCTTCATGGGCCACATCAGCACAGAGCTTGATTAAGAGTAAACTGCATTCACTTGTACCAGAATACGGTAGGTGAAGACTCACGATACTACCATCTCTCTTTCTCTAATTCATCCCCTGATTAATTCCCTGAAATATTACTAGCTTTCAGTCATTTTCTCCAAAATAGTCTAGTCCTTGAATTTCAACTCAGAGATTTTATTGTTCTGAGGTTTTATGTTTTAACCTAGTTAGTTTACCAATGTTCTTTGACTTAATGTTTACTGTCTTGTTAAAGAAAATCTCTCTTGCCTCCAAGTTACAAACATGATCGATCACCTATTATTTTCTTCTTTTTTTTAATTTTTGGAAACGATACCATTTTCTAATGCTTTTCTTATAGTTTTGTTTTTTAAAGTTGACGGTTTTTCTTTTTAACTAAATTAGAATTAAACTAAATTTAGATTTATTTTAAAGTAAATAAGTTTATTTTTGTGGCTTTGGGGAAGTAGGGCGATTTTTTCAACCAATTAGCTAGTGTCCCAAACAAATTTATTGAATAGTTTGTCCTTTCTCCACTGATATGAAATGCCACCTTTAACAAATACTAAATATGCTTGAATCTGTTTCCAGTCACTGTTTTGTTTTCTTAATCTATAACTGTTCCTAGTTCCTGTGAAAACTTCTTTTAATAATCGTAACTTTCTCACGTGTTGATATCTAGCTGGGCGAGAGCCTCCTCTTTGTCCTTTTGCCAAATTGCCTTGGCTGTCCTCACACATCTCTGTCTGACAGTGATTTTAGAGTTGGGAGAGTCCTGCCCCATCGCCCCTCTCTTTCTCAAGTTCACCGACTGCCTGCCTGGAGTCCTTTCTTCCTTCGGGGCAGCTCTACTGCCAGCTCACCTCTGCTCCTCCGTGCTCCTCCCACAGGCACCGCATGCGCGGGGAGACCACCCTGTGGAATCCTGGCTGTGACCACGCGGGCATTGCCACCCAGGTGGTGGTGGAGAAGAAACTCTGGCGGGAGCAGGGGCTGAGTCGGCACCAGCTGGGCCGAGAGGCCTTTCTGCGGGAGGTCTGGAAGTGGAAGGAGGAGTGAGTGCAGCGTCCCTGCAGACATCACAGCCCTGCCTCCCTGTCCCCTGTCCAGATGAGATCTCTGTCACCTGCAACCCTGGCTGCAGGGTCAGACCCTCCCACAGAGGCTGAGGGTCATTTGGCCCCAGGGACAACGTCCGTTTCAGAGGGATGAGTGATCCCCATATTCTGCCCCATTAGCTGCCTGGTGTTTCCCTCCAGCCCAGGCCTGAATGCTGATCCTGGCCTTTCTGTCCACTTCCAGGAAAGGTGACCGGATTTACCACCAGCTGAAAAAGCTTGGCAGCTCCTTGGACTGGAATCGAGCCTGTTTCACCATGGATCCTGTGAGTAGGAATAGGGGCGGGTCTCGGGGCTGGGGTAGGAGTAGGAAGCTCCCCACGGAAGAGAGCATATGCCCAGGGCCCTCCCCCAAGAGGTGGCCCACTCATAGGAAACCACTAGGGCTCAGCTGCAAATGCCACTTTCTACCCCGTGTCATGGCCCTTTGTGTTACCTGTCACCTACCTTAGGAGCTCAAATTCCTTCCAGTGGCACATGGTGGGGCCTCACCCTCCCCTGGAGCCTGAACCCCAGGATTTTCTGCATTAGCACCTGTCCCTAGCTGAGTGGTTTCCCTGCCATCTACAGTATCACCAGGCTGTTGCCAATCTGTGTTCCCATAGTGCCCTCTCCCCCTCAAGAAAAGTACTTCTCTCCTCTAGCCCCTAAAGGGGTCTGTGTGCCGGGCAGTGGGGCTCTGGGCCAGCCGGGTCTCACTGGCCCCTGCTGCCTTGACACCAAGGCCCATCTCTGGCCCATCTCTATTCCCCCCTAGAAACTGTCAGCAGCCGTGACGGAGGCCTTTGTCCAGCTCCATGAGGAAGGAGTCATCTACCGTAGTACCCGCCTTGTCAACTGGTCCTGCACCCTCAACTCTGCCATCTCGGACATCGAGGTGTGCCCCTTCCCTCCCCCGGCTCTCCCCATCTCCACCCTCAGCCCCTGGGCCACTCTTCTTAATCTCCGCCTCACAGGTGGATAAGAAGGAGTTGACAGGCCGCACACTGCTCTCTGTGCCTGGCTACAAGGAGAAGGTGGAGTTTGGGGTCCTCGTCTCCTTTGCTTACAAGGTCCAAGGCTCAGGTAGGAGCCAGGGGCACCAGGGTCCTGGGCTGGGTTGGCTGGGGGGTGGGAAGGGCCCAGCGCTGAGCCCACAAGGCCTCCTGTCACCCCAGACAGCGACGAGGAGGTGCTGGTGGCAACAACTCGGATTGAGACGATGCTGGGAGACGTGGCCGTAGCCGTGCACCCCAAAGACCCCAGATACCAGGTGCGGCGGTGTGCTGCCCGCAGTCGGGGGATGAATGCTGGCTGAAGCAGCCCCCACGCTACGTGGGGGGATGGGTGCTGAGCCCCCAGCTGATGAGAGAAATTGGATCAGAAACTCATCTGCTGGCTGTTTTCTGGACGTGTAGATGGAATTTGGGTGTTAGAAAGCCAGGACCCTGCGTAGGAGGGAGGCGGGCCCAGCCCTTCGTGCGTTTTCGGCATCTCCCTCTGTCCCCAGCACCTGAAGGGGAAGAGCGTGACCCACCCGTTCGTGCCTCGGAGCCTCCCCATCATCTTCGATGATTTCGTGGACATGGAGTTCGGCACAGGTGAGCACGGGGCTGTCCTGTGGGGAGAGGAAGGAGCCACGAGGCACACTCCTGCTGTCCGTCTCCCCTTTCAAAGAAAAAAATAAGCTTCACCTGAGCAGGCAGGAGTTGGGCTGCTTCTCAGGGGACTGTGTGAGGGGGATGGGGGACAGGGGTGGTCTGAGAGCCACATCCGTCGGCAAAAGGGGGGTGCGTGTGGGCAGAGACTCTTCTGAGTCCCTCGTGACCCTGGCACCCCGGCGCACACCCCAGGCGCGGTGAAGATCACCCCTGCACACGACCAGAATGACTATGAGGTTGGGCAGCGGCATGGGCTGGAGGCCATCAGCATCATGGACGCCCAAGGGGCCCTTGTCAACGTGCCCCCACCTTTCCTGGTGAGACTGCCTGGGGCGTGGTGGCTGGCTCAGGAGACGGCGGGGTACCTGGCACGGCCGTGACAGAACCTGTCTCACATCCAGGGCCTGCCCAGGTTTGAGGCCAGAAAGGCAGTGTTGGCGGCGCTGAAGGAGCGGGGATTGTTCCGTGGCACTGAGGACAACCCCATGGTGGTGCCACTTTGCAAGTGAGGGTGGAGGCCAGGGAAGGGGGCGGGGACGGGTTTCTCGAGGTGCTCACCACCCAGCTTCCCCACCCACACGTACCTGCAGCCGCTCCAAGGATGTGGTGGAGCCTCTCCTGCGGCCGCAGTGGTACGTGCGCTGTGGGGAGATGGCCCAGGCCGCCAGCGCTGCTGTGACACGGGGCGACCTCCGCATCCTGCCCGAGGCCCATCAACGCACATGGCATGCCTGGATGGACAACATCAGGTGCGTCAGGCCCCTCGATGTGGGGATGGCGACTGGGCAAGGGGCCGAGCGGGGCAGAGGCCGGGCACCTCCTGCCCTTCCTTCATTCCCTCTCCTCCCCCTGCCACTTGCAGGGACTGGTGCATCTCCCGGCAGCTGTGGTGGGGCCATCGCATTCCAGCCTATTTCGTCACTGTCAGTGACCCAGCTGTACCCCCAGGGGAGGTGAGAACCGGGCCAGGGCTGGGTACTGGCACACCTCGAGGGGGCTCTGGGTTCATTGGATCTTGGTGGGGGGACAGGCAGAGGTGCCCCATTGGATACTCACTCCACCTGTGGCAGGACCCTGATGGGCGGTACTGGGTGAGCGGGCGCACCAAGGCCGAGGCTCTGGAGAAGGCAGCCGAGGAGTTCGGAGTGTCCCCGGACAAGATCAGTCTCCAGCAAGGCAAGGCGGGGCCTTGGGGTGGGGGCAGTGGGGGCTGATCCTCTCCTCCACCCCGTCTGACCTCTGGCCCCCCTCAGATGAAGACGTACTGGACACCTGGTTCTCCTCTGGCCTCTTCCCCTTCTCCATCCTGGGCTGGCCCAGCCAGGTACATTCCCGGGGCCAGCGCAGGGTGGGGTGGGAGTCGTGGGGGTGGGTGCCTGGCTCCCCGTCACTCACGCCCTGCTCTGCCCCCAGTCGGAAGATCTGAGTGTGTTCTACCCGGGGACGCTGCTGGAGACGGGCCACGATATCCTCTTCTTCTGGGTGGCCAGGATGGTCATGCTTGGCCTGAAGCTCACTGGCAGGCTGCCCTTCAGAGAGGTGTGGAGACTGCTGAGACCCCTCCCACTGTCCCCTCCCTCACCCGGGCAGCTGTGGGTGGGCCTGGCCAAGGAGGCTTGTGGGGTCTCAAAGCCACCTGGGCCCTACTAGGTGATTCTGCACCCCAGTTTCCTAGAGGAGGGAGCACTTCTAATTCACACGAAGGCACTGAAGGGGCTGGCAGGGACACCGAGGGGCCTGAGGTTCAGAGGAGGGCAAACCAGAGGTAGGGGTAGGGGGACAGGCATTGGGGTCTAGGTGGGGAGACATCCCCACAGGCCTTCCCTTCCCTGCCTCACAGGTCTACCTCCACGCCATCGTGCGGGATGCCCACGGCCGGAAGATGAGCAAGTCTCTAGGCAACGTCATTGACCCCCTGGACGTTATCCACGGAGTCTCTCTGCAGGTGGGGCTGGACGCGGGCTCAGGCCGGGAAGGGCTGTGGGGTGGTGGCCGCGGGCCTCTGACTACTCCCACCTCACCCTCAGGGCCTCCACGACCAGTTACTGAACAGCAACCTGGATCCCAGCGAGGTGGAAAAGGCTAAAGAAGGGCAGGTACAGAGGGTGGGCCCGGGGCTGGGGTTTGGGCAGAAGGCAGGTGAGGCTGGCTCAGGACGCTCACTCCTTCCCCGCAGAAGGCAGATTTCCCGGCGGGGATCCCTGAGTGTGGCACCGATGCTCTCCGGTTTGGACTGTGCGCCTACACGTCCCAGGGTACGGCTCCCCAAACCTGTCTCAGCTGCATCGTTCCTCCTTCCCTGAGTCCCAGCTCTCTCCTCTGCCCTGGGCGTGAGCTGGGAGGGAGAACGGTGTGGACTCACACTTCACCTCCACCCAGGCCGTGACATCAACCTGGATGTGAACCGGATATTGGGATACCGCCATTTCTGCAACAAGCTCTGGAACGCCACCAAGTTTGCCCTCCGTGGCCTTGGGAAGGATTTTGTGCCCTCACCCACCTCTGAGGTGAGGGCCTGGTAGGCGCGAGGTGGGCAGCACCCACACAGGTTGCATCCTTGCCATCAAGCGCGGCCCATGCTGTTTCAGGGTTGTAGCCACAGAGTCAGGAAGCCCGGCTCCTGCCCCCAAGGAGCCTCTGTCTAGCTGAGGGGACAGAAGGATATAGAGACAGATTGTCATCAGGAGAGCCTCAGGCACTGTGGTCCTCCCACAAGGTGGCGGGGGGCCTACCCCTTCTCCCCCAGGCACTGGGCACATGGTAGTTGCTTTGGACCCATCAGGCTCCTGGAATGCAGATTTCCCCATGGTTCCCGTTCCCATGGGGTTCTGGCTCCCCTCCGCCTGGGCATGTGGTGGCCCTCCGCCTGATACGGTGCTTCCCCCCAAGCCTGGAGGCCGCGGGAGCCTGGTGGACCGCTGGATCCGCAGCCGGCTGACCGAAGCTGTGAGGCTCAGCAACCAGGGTTTCCAGGCCTACGACTTCCCAGCTGTCACCACCGCCCAGTACAGCTTCTGGCTCTACGAGCTCTGTGATGTGTACCTGGTGAGGAGGGGCCGAGGGGCCAGGGTTGGCATGAGACCTGAGCCAGCCTGTCCCCCTCCCCGTCCTCAGCAGTTCAGCGAGGGCTGGAAGCCAGGCCTCCCCAGCCCTGAGCCCTGTGCCTCCCCCTCCCCAGGAGTGCCTGAAGCCTGTGCTGAGTGGGGTGGACCAGGTGGCGGCCGAGCACGCCCGCCAGACCCTCTACACCTGCCTGGACGTCGGCCTGCGGCTGCTCTCGCCCTTCATGCCCTTTGTGACCGAGGAGCTGTTCCAGAGGCTGCCCCGGCGCACGCCACAAGCTCCCCCTAGCCTCTGCGTTACCTCCTACCCGGAGCCCTCGGAGGTATGGGGTGTGGCCTGGCGCGGGCTCCGGGTAGCTGTGCAGAGCCAGCCCCCAGCTTCCCTCACCCGCTCCTCCACCCCACAGTGCTCCTGGAAGGACCCTGAGGCGGAAGGCGCCTTCGAGCTGGCCCTGAGCATCACTCGAGCCGTGCGCTCCCTGCGTGCCGACTACAACCTCACCCGGATCCGGCCCGACTGTGAGCCTCAGGCCCCCGCGTCCCCCGTCCCCTCAACCCACTCTGGGACCCGTGTCCAGTGTGGCTGTCTCGTCTCCTTTCTCCCTCCCACGCAGGTTTCCTGGAAGTGGCTGATGAGGCCACAGGCGCCCTGGCATCAGCAGTGTCGGGCTACGTGCAGACGCTGGCCAGCGCGGGTATAGTGGCTGTCCTGGCGCTGGGGGCTTCTGCACCCCAGGGCTGCGCTGTGGCCCTGGCTTCTGACCGCTGCTCTGTCCACCTGCAGCTGCAGGGCCTGGTAGACCCGGCCCGGGAGCTGGGCAAACTGCAGGCCAAGCGCAGTGAGGCACAGCGGCAGGCCCAGCGTCTACGGGAACGCCGCGCTGCCTCGGGCTACACTGTCAAGGTGCCCCTCAAAGTCCAGGAGGCAGATGAAGCCAAGGTGTGTGGTGTGGGTGGGCGTTTCCTTCCCCATTTCCCACCCCATCACTCCCCCCACCATCAAACGCCCTCCTGCGCCTGCTCTGCTGGGCCCCAGGCAATCCATGGAGGAGCAGGTGGGACCATGTAATCCCCGCTCTCACACATGAAGAACAGCCAGGGCAGGGGCACAGTCCAGGGTCACGCAGCAAGTTGAAGATGGAAGCAGACCATCCATCCATCCTTCCTCCCAGTCAGACCCCTCGTGCACCACCCGCTTCCCAGAACTTGGTATCCACATGCCGGGGGGCTGGGATAGGGATTGACCCAATACAGTCAGGAAGCTTAGCAGATCACCTGGGACCCCTGCAGGGAGGAGCCATGGGGTAAACCACAGGGACAGAAAGAGAAACGTGAGTGGAGGCGAGGAGTTACAGAGCCTCGGCGGCTGAGCAGGTTGTCTCACATGACTGTCCGGTAGCCCTCTCATGGCAGGGCAGTATTACCAACACCATCTTCCAGAGCCTCTGTTCCTAACCACTGTGCTCTGCTTCCCCAGTCACTGGCTGGGGCTGAGCCACTGGGTGGCACACATGAGCTCTGAAGCCCCTTTGTCTTTGGGAATGGACCACTTTGGGAAAAGACAGGACCCAGCAGACCAGTGATGGTGGAAGAGAACAGGGAGGTGGGGAATTAGGGGGAAGCAGGCTAGCCAAGCACACAGTTCCCCCAGACTACTCCCTGCCCGTGGTCCTCACCCATCTTTCCAACTCTGACCCCTCTGCTCTTTTCATATATAAATTTATTTATTTATTTTCGGCTGCGTTGGGTCTTCGTGGCTGCGCGCGGGCTTTTCTCTAGTTGCCGCGAGCGGGGGCTATTCTTGGTTGCGGCGCGCGGCCTTCTCGTCGCGGTGGCTTCTCTTGTTGCAGAGCTCGGGCTCTAGGCGTGCAGGCTTCAGTAGTTTTGGCACGTGGGCTCAGTAGTTGTGGCTCACGGGCTCTAGAACGCACGCTCAGTAGTTGTGGCGCACGGGCTTAGTCGCTCCGCGCCATGTGGGATCTTCCCGGACCAGGGGTCAAACCCGTGTCCCTTGCATTGGCAGGTGGATTCTTAACCACTGAGCCACCAGGGAAGTCCCTGACCTCTCTGCTCCTGTGGGCCTTTGGGGTTCTCTTCTCTTGGCCCTGGGTCTCACCACTCACCCCCTTTTCCACCCTCAGCTCCAGCAGACAGAAGCAGAGCTCAGGAAGGTCGATGAGGCCATCTCCCTATTTCAGAAGATGCTGTGATACACCCAACTCCAACCCTCGTAACTCCCAGTGTTCCCACCTTGGGGATGGCAGCAATAAAATATTTTGCCACAAAACCATCTCTTGGCTGTGTGTGGTGGGGCTGGGGACGGGGTGCTGAGGCGCTGGCTTCCTGAATCCTCTGAGGTGCCAACGTGAACAGGAGGGCAGCAGGCTGGGCGTGAGGCACTGGGTCCTTGCGGGTAGAGAGGTGCGTCTCTCTGGGTCTGGCCCTGGCCCTGAGCCAGGCCTGAGTCACTCTGCTAGCTCCCCCCTCCTGCTGCCTCCTCCTCCCAGCTCTTCCCTCACCTCCGCACTGCGGCCAGCCATCCATCCAGCCGTGGGAGGCCCGCCCTGGTGCTGACTGCTGCTTGTGGCCTTGGGCAGGCCGGAGCAGAGGGGCCAGGAGCCGCCTGTCCTGCCCACACCCTGCCGGGGCCTCCCTCTCCCTCCCTCCACTGAATCCGGCCTAGGTTAATTATAACTCTGACCTAAGTGCCCTGTGACACCCTGCTCCCCCTCCCGCCCCCCCGGCCCTGCCTGGAGAACCCAGCAACCAGGTAGGGGAGAGGCCTAGAGAGGAGACTTCCTCCGCATGGGGGCGTTAGCCGAGGGGTGGGGTGGGGGGCGGTGCGGTGGGGGGGAGGAGCCTCAGACCCTTCCCCTGCAGGTGTAAGTCTCTATTGGTCTGAGAGGCCCTCAGGTTGTCCGGATGATTGAAGGGAGAGGGCGGGGAAGCCAGTTAAGGGGCCAAAGCAGGTGCGCATGGAGACAGAGCCGGGCCTGCCCTGAAATCTCTGCTGCTTCCTGCTCTCTGGAGAGCCTTCTGTTCCCCAGGTCCATGTCTCAGCTATGCTCCCCACGGACGAGCCCCTGTCCCACCTGGGCCCCTCACTGCTGCTGTTGCTACTGCTGGACCCCGCATCTGCCTTCTTCCCCAATATCTGGAGCCTCCTGGCTGCCCCCGGCTCCATCACCCACCAGGACCTGACCGAGGAGGCGGCACTCAACGTCACCCTGCAGCTCTTCCTGGAGCAGCCGCCCCCAGGTCGGCCCCCCCTTCGCCTTGAGGACTTCCTGGTGAGCGTCCCTGGGTCCTGTCACATCCCAGGTGGATTCCCCCATTCTGGGGGACTTATACTACTTGAGGGTCCTGCTTGCCCAGAGAAGGGACCCCACGCACACATTCCCTCCTCCCCTCCTGACATCAACAATACCCAGGAGTCCTGGTCCTACAATCAGGAGTCCCCCTCCTTAGGAATGTCCAGGATTGCCCCTCCCTTGTAGGGCCCAGCACCCTCAATTCCTCTCACACCCGGCCTGGAGTGACAGAGCTGAGGAAATGTAGGCAGTGGTCCGATCCAAGGGGCTTCCCTGGAACCCCTGCCCCCTACCACCCTCCAGGGCCGCACTCTCCTTGCCGACAACCTCTTTGCCGCCTACTTCGGACCTGGGTCTCCTTCCCGGCGGTTCCGAGCAGCCTTAGGAGAGGTGTCTCGTGCCAATGCCGCCCAGGACTTCCTGCCGACTTCCAGGAATGACCCTGACTTGCACTTTGATGCCGAGCGGCTGGGCCAGGGGCGCGCACGCCTGGTGGGAGCTCTAGGGGAGACTGTGGTGGCGGCCAGAGCCCTTGACCACAGCCTGGCCCGCCAGCGCCTCGGGGCTGCGCTTCATGCCTTGCAGGTGAGGACAGAGTTGGTGGGTTGTGGTCAGAGGGGTCTTCGTTTCCAGTCTTCCTGTCTCCTGAATGGTGCCTCCTTAGCCATGCCTCCCCCTACTCTAGAAGGGGCTGGGGCGCTGCTTGCCAAGGCCCTGGGGCTATTCCCTAGTCCCCGCCTCCAAACTGGCAGCTTCCTGTGGGAACAGCCGGGAGGCATTGGCGGCTGGAGCAGGTGAGTGAGAGAGGACGGTGCTGAGGTCAAGAGGTGGGCCATGCAGGCCACTGAAAGGCCTCTGGCTGGGCTCTGAGTGAGATGGGAAGAAACGTGGGAGGCTCCCACTTCGGCCGAGCTCTATTCTGGGCAAGGGAGAGAGCAGTGGAGGGGACTTGGGGTGTCTGGGGCGTAGCAGGGTGGAGGAGGCTTTCAGGCTGGGGAACTGGGAGGAAGGGGAGTCAGGGCTGGAGACGGTGAGAACAGTGAGCTAGTGCTTCTTCCCCTTCTCCTTTCTCTTGGGACCAGGATTTCTACAGTCACAGCAACTGGGTCGAACTGGGGGAGCAGCAGCCACACCCTCACCTCCTCTGGCCAAGGCAGGGGCTGCGGAACCTGGCGCAAGGTACGGCCGGGACCCCACTGGTGAGGGTGAGCCCACAGAGCCGCCTCGCATCCTGGGGTCGAATAGGGTGCAACATGGCTTCATCTCTGGAACCACCTGTGCGGTCCCTCGGTTCAGCCAAAGGCCAGTCAGCTGCTTCCCCAAGGTCACGCAGCAGAGGACAGGGCCAGGACCAGATCTGCGACGTCAGGGAGTTCTCTGTCTTTCACGTGGCTTCCTCCCCGCACTGGATCACACAGGGGGCTTTCTCTCTCAGTCCCCTCATCCTTCCAACTGAACTGTGACCCGGAAGCTGCCTCCTGTCTAGTACAGTTTCACTTCCTGTCCACAGCTCACAGAGGGCGCACTCCCGTAGGATTGGTCCCCCCCCCCACTTCCGAGTTTTCTAGCACAGTCCCAGTCTCAAATATTAGGTCTCATTGCCAGCCAGGAGCTCCACGTTTTAGTTCAGAAAGCCTGGAAGGGTACCAGCAAAGGGTACCTAGGGGCTTTTACCTTGTTCCAGTTGAGAGGAAAAGCTGAAGAAGTTCGGGTGGACAGGGGTAAAGGTCAGGGGCAGCAGAATCTTGGGTGCCAGACCCTTGCCCTCTCTTCCCAGTGGACGATCCTACCTGCTCCGACTGTGACGAGTGGAGCTGCCCTGGGAATTTGCTGGGCTTCACACTCCTCACCTCTGGCTACTTTGGAACTCATCCCTCCAAACCTCCAGGTACCAGACAGGAAAGCCCCCAGAAGTAAGGGGAGAAAGTCACTTCCTCTCCCCTGACCCTGTCCCTAGGGACCTCAGTCCTGTAGCCCTTGTCCTATTTCCTATGGCATCACTTCTTGGAAGAAGGAGAGGATGCTGGGAGGGGAGCGGGTGGATGAAGGCCCACTGAGGTGGCCATGATTGTTGGGGTGGTGGGAGCAGCTTCTCACATTGCCGATAAGACTTCAGTGCCCGAGGGCAGCTTTTGGGGACTAACTGGAGGGATCGAGGGATCTACCGTGTGCTTTGGTAACTAATCATTCCAGATTTACTCCAGATTTGCCCTCTACAAAATATCATAATTTTCTGCTTATCCTTTGCTGAGGAGTGAGAGGGTCAGGGCAGGTCAGAGAGGGCCTCGTTTTATTAGGAGGCAGTGGGTTTTTTACCTCCACCCTCCAGATCCCTTTCCCCAACCCAGGGAAATGTAGCCATGGGGGCCATTTTGACCAGAGCAGCTCCCAGCCACCACGGGGAGGCATCAACAAGGATAGCACATCCCCAGGCTTCTCCCCACACCACATGCTGCACCTCCAGGCTGCAAACCTGGCCCTTCTGGCCTCCATCCAGGCCTTCAGCCTCCTGCGAAGCCGCCTGGGAGACAGGGGTTTCTCCAGGTGAGTGGCCTCCTGGGGATGGGCTCCTTAATAGGTAGGTGCTCCAGAGTTGAGAAACCAGGGCCTGGGGACAAGTGTGCAGACCCTTCACTGTATCTCTGGCCTGCTTCCCAGGCTGCTGGACATCACCCCAGCCTCCAGCCTGAGCTTCGTCCTGGATACCACAGGAAGTATGGGCGAGGAGATCAATGCTGCCAAAATCCAGGCTCGCCACATTGTGGAGCAGCGACGGGGCGGCCCCATGGAGCCCACCCACTATGTCCTGGTGCCTTTCCATGACCCAGGTAACTGGGGTCTGGCAGGAATAGTGGAGGGAAGTCCAGGGCAAGGGGTAAATGCCACTGGTAGGGAAGTGGGCCTAATGGCTTCATTTCCATAATAAAAGGGAGGCTCTTCCTAGGGTCCTGAGTGAGTCTTTACTGGTACTTGTGTGCATATTGGAAACAATCAGCACTTCTTCTACTGCTTCCAACAGGACAGCACTTTCCATATGAGTTTAATCATTATGGGTGCTTAGGCGAGTAGCCTCTGCTTTCTTAGGCTTCCATTCTAGTAAGTCATTTTCAGTTCTCTCCACTTCCTGTAGACAGAGGTTGGGATGAAGATGGGGGGCGGGTTGGTGGGTCCAGGCCTCTGTGAAATGTCTAAGACAGCTAGTTACATCATATTCCTCTCCCCACTAAATTAGAAGTCAGATCATCTGGCCTGGGTTGACCAGCACTTACTGTGTGTACTTAGGCTGATTGTTTAACCTCTTTCCTCAATTTCATCAACCATAAAGTGGATTAGTACTTGCCTTATCCCGCCTATCTCCCAGGGTCAAAATGATCATCAAATAAAATTTGGATTGAGAATTCCCTAAGGGCAGGGTTTGAGTCTAATCTGCATATATAAATCTCATAGTAGCTGACATTCAAAAGGGGTTTATCACATATTTGATAAAGGTACAAGTAAGTGAATAATTAAGAATTTAGCACTTATTATGTGTCAAAGCACTATTCTAAGATTTACAAAATCAACTCATTTAATCACCCAATAACCCTCTCTGAGGTAGGTACTATTATTTCTCTGTCTTTTCTGTGAGGAAACTGAGGACGCAGTTTTTTTTGTTGTTGTTTTTTAGTTGAAGTATAGTTGATTTACAACGTTTCAGGTGTCCAGCAAAGTGATTCAGTTATATATATTCTTTTTCAGTTTCTTTTCCATTATAAGTTATTACCAGATATTGAGTATAGTTCCCTGTGCTATACAGTGGGTCCTTGTTGGTTATCTATGTTGGCTTTTTTTTTTTTTTGGCTGCGTCGGGTCTTCGTTGCTGTGCACGGGCTTTCTCTAGTTGTGGCGAGCGGGGGGCTACTCCTCGTTGCAGTGCGCGGGCTTCTCATTATGGTGGCTTCTCTTTGTTGCAGAGCACGGGCTCTAGGCATGCGGGCTTCAGTAGTTGTGGCGCGTGGGCTTAGTAGATTTGGCTCGCAGGCTCTAGAGCGCAGTCTCAGTAATTGTGGCACACGGGCTTAGTTGCTCGGCAGCATGTGGGATCTTCCCAGACCAGGGATCGTACCCATGTCCCCTGCATTGGCAGGCAGATTCTTAACCACTGAGCCACCAGGGAAGTCCCCTCGGTTGTTTTTTATAGTTACACATATACCCAAAAAGGCCCACTCAGGACCACAGGAAGTGCCACCATTTTGTGAGGAAATGAGGTCCACTTTCCCACCAGAGGTACCTAGCCCCTGCCTTGTTCTACCCTGTCAGTATAAATATAAAAGAATATTGTTATCTCAATACTTGTCCACCCAAGGAGCACAGCGGGGCCCCTTGACTGGGGAGATGCCCATGGGTGGGAATGAGGGGAGCCCTCCTCTCACTTATCTCAATCTCCTTTCTCCTTTCCCAGGGTTTGGCCCCGTCTTTACAACCAGTGACCCTGACAGCTTCTGGCAACAACTCAATGAGATACATGCCTTGGGAGGTGGAGATGAGCCCGAGATGTGCCTGTCAGCCCTGGAGGTCTGCCCTCCCCACCCCTTCCCTTCTTCTCCCACCACCCCTTTCCAGGCCCCACCATCAAGGGAGCTTAGAGCTTCCCTGGGACCTCATCCCTCCACCCCATCTTCAGAACCTAGTCCCACTCGCTTCACTCCAGGTTCCAGGGCCGTATTGCCTTCTACTCTGCCCTCCCTTGCTCTGCCCATTCCCCTACTGCCGCCACTTTTTTTTAAAGTTATTTGGTTGTGCCAGGTCTTAGTTGTGGCAGGTGGGCTCCTTAGTTGCGGCTCACCTGCTCCTTAGTTGCGGCACATGGGCTCCTCAATTGCGGCAGGCAGGCTCCTTAGTTGTGGCATGTGAACTTTTTGTTGCGGCATGCATGTCAGATCTAGTTCCCTGACCAGGGATCGAGACCCGGCCCCCTGCACTGGGAGCGTGGAGTCTTATCCACTGCGCCACCAGGGAAGTCCCACTGCTGCCATTTTTTAACACCAGTTTTTTCCCTCCCCTGTCAGCTGGCCCTGCAACACACACCTCCACTCTCAGACATCTTCGTCTTCACTGACGCCTCCCCCAAGGATGCCTTTCTCACCAACCGGGTGGAATCTCTGACTCAGGAGCGGCGTTGCAGAGTAAGCATAGCTGGTGGGAGACTCAGTGTTAGCTACCCGGGGATGTGGGAAACTGCAGGACAACTCTCATTACAAGGGTCACACTCACACTAGGGTGGTTAAACCAGACTTGGCTTGGGGGTGGGAGAAGTGAACCATGAGTATAACATTTCCAGATCCCTTTAACAATACTAAAGAGTGGAAGGCCCTACCCTTAATGATGCTGAATTCTTATATGAATCTGCCCCCAATAAACCGTTTGAAGAACTGGAGATTTGGCTGCCAGCAATCCACTATGTGGATGACGTATGGTGACAGTTACAGGGAATGGCAACTTCTAATTGAAGCCCAGGGGTTGTGTCACTGGGAGACCCTGCTCTAGCAGCCAGAGGGTAGACAGAGAATTTACCACCAATCATCAGCTCTGTAGAAAGCTTGAGCACAGGAGATCCTTATTTACAATGGTAGATGGCAAATGGAAACTTCAAGTCCTGGCCTTTCTTCTGGGCACAGGTCACATTCCTGTTGACTGAAGACCCATCTAGGGTTCAGGGCCGACCTCGGCGTGAGGTCTTGTCCCCTCTGCGTTTTGAGCCGTATGAAGCGGTGGCGCTGGCCTCAGGAGGAGAGGTGATCTTCACCAAAGACCAGTACATTCAGGATGTGGCAGCCATTGTTGGGGACAGCGTAGCTGACCTGGTAAGTGTGGGGGCTCAGCTCAGAACTGAGGGGACGATGGTGACACTGCATTTCTCTTTCTTGTAGAAGAAAGCAAATGGCTCCCATTGCTGAGTTGCCATTCTAGACAGAGGGTGGGAAAGGAAGTTTCTTTCCCTCTGAGATCCACAGCTGCCCACCTTCTACACTGCTCCTTCCACATTAGTACTACCACCCTCAGTCTTGGCCTCCAGTATTCTGTCTTCACGGCTACTCTAGGAAGTCCTGCCATCTTTCAAGGGGGGCAAGAAGTGGTTACCTCATCCTTAATCCCTTGCCTCCAACTTTGTCATTGATCATAGCTTTATCCCTGGTCCTTCCTCTCTCACTGGTATCCCATGTGTTACTTAGTTTTTTTCTGTCTCTACCTTTCTTTCTCCTGTCTTTGTTCCCACCTCATTCCATGCCTTATCTTCCCCCCATTTTTCGGTCCTGCCCCCTCAAGGTGACCCTTCCCCTGGAGCCTCCTGTTGTGGTGCCTGAGAGGCCACTTGTGTTCAGTGTGGATGGGCTGCTCCAGAGGGTCACAGTCCGGATCCATGGGGAGGTCAGCAGCTTCTGGATCAGAAACCCTGCAGGTACTTCCATGTGTGTGTCTCAAGGCGGAGGCAAGAATGGAGACTGGAGAATGAGGGGTAATGTACTAAGGGAAAGGAATTCTCCTGTGACAATCTCTTGCCCCCAATACCCATCCAGGGGTCTCCCAGGGCCAGGAGGAAGGTGAGGGGCCTCTAGGTCATACTCGCCGCTTCGGGCAGTTCTGGATGGTGCGCATGAATGACCCCCTGCAGACAGGAACCTGGGAGATCCAGGTCACAGCCAAGGGTACCCCCCGGGTGAGAGTGCAAGGTAAGGAGGGAGATATTCCTGGGAAAGGAAGGGGAGACGGCAGAGCTCAGAGAGCAATATGAGTCACGTTCATCTCTGGAAGGTCTCTGACTGCCTTCGCCCTCCCTCAGCCCAGACCTCCCTGGATTTCCTCTTCCACTTTGGGATCCCCATGGAGGATGGACCCCACCCTGGCCTCTACCCCCTGACTCAACCAGTTGCAGGTACATCTGTCCCCACCCCTAACTTGCTTTGTGTATATATATAAATTATATATGTAGCTTTTCATTGAGTTATAACATTTAATAAGGTGTACTAAACTTCAGTGTATAGCTGGGTGGATTTTATATAATAAAAAATAACCGTCATTCAGTTCAAGCTATAGAACATTTCCAGCATCCCAGCACTCCCTCCTGGCCCTCGCCATCAATACCTGTAGAGGTAACCCCTTTTCCCCATCCATACCCCGAGAGCTAACCCCTATTCAAAGCTGTTCATGCTTTTCTCCTTGTCTCCAAACCTCCTGCAGCCACTGTTCTTTCCTCCCCTCCCCTGTCCCAGGTCTCCAGACCCAGCTGCTGGTAGAAGTGACAGGGCTGGGCTCCAGAGGAAACCCTGGAGATCCTCTGCCGCATTTCTCCCACGTCGTCCTTCGAGGGGTCCCGCACGGTGCCGAGCTGGGCCGGGTGCCTTTGGAGCCCATGGGACCCCGGGAGCGAGGTATCCTCGCTGCCTCGCTACCGCCCACGCTTCTGTCCACCGCGGGACCCTTCTCTCTGGAGCTGATTGGCCAGGACGGAGTGGGGCAGGGCCTGCACCGGGTGGCCCCCCAGCCCTGTGCTGTAGTTCCTGTCCTTCTGGAGGTGAGATGCCAGCGGAAGGTGCGGCTGCGGCTGGAGAGAACAGGGCCTGCTGCTCCTCCCCTGACCGGCCCTCCTCTGCAGCTCAGTGGTCCCCCGGGTTTCCTGGCGCCGGGCACCGAGGCCCCGCTCAGCCTCCGCATTGCCAGCTTCTCGGGCCCTCAGGATCTCGATCTTAGGACATCCGTCAACCCCAGCTTCGCTCTCACCTCCAACCTCTCCAGGTGAAGCCCCTGAAACCTCCTGCTCCCTTCTTGTCCCATCTTTCTATTCCCAGGGCATGGGATCTGGTACTCGCTCCTCTGGCTCTTTCGAATTGGCGCTCAGATTCCTCGCTCCCCTCCCAGACTGCGCTTGGCTCCACCCCTTGGCTTTCGGCTATTCAGAGCCTGCGGCTTCAGCCGGACTTTGGCATCCACTCCCCAGGGTTCGCCTGGAACAGAACGAGTCCGCCTGGGGGTGCCTGTGGCTGAAGGTACCAGACACAGCCGCCTCAGACTCCGTGGTGATGGTGACTGTGACCGCGATGGATCGAGAAGCCAGCACAGTACCCCCCACCCATACCTTCCTCCGGCTCCTGGTGCGGGGCCCCACCCCGCAGGTGAGGTGCCCCCACTTTCCATTGCAGGATAGGCAAGGGGAGGGGAGGGCGCTGCAGACTTATTTGGGTGCAGCCACCCTGACAGCCTCTCCCTCTTCTCCCCAGGACCAGCTCCCTGCCCCCGTCCACTCGACTGACCCTGTCCTCACAACCACCAGCCCTGCCTTTCATCTTTCCACCTTGGTGACTCCGGGCAGGGCTGGGGGAGGGCTGGTGGGCAACCCCTGGTGGGGCACAGTTGGAGCGGTGCTGCTCCTGCTAGGCCTGGCCTCCTGGTGACGCAACAGCCCCTAGAGGGATGGGTCTCCGGCACCGTTTGCCATCTTGCCCCATTGGTAAGAAGGTAACATGGGCCTCCGGACCCTACCTCTCCCAGGTGGGTTGGAGGGTTTCCTTCTCATGCACTTGGCCCTTCCAAGATTGGGATAGAAGGCAATGGATTTTCCCACAATGCACTTTCCCTAACCCTTGTGGGAAACAAACCAGACTCATTTTTGGAGAAAGTTGCTTTCTATTTCTCTGTAGCATCTTTTTTTTTTTTTTTGGCTGCATTGGGTCTTCGTTGCTGAGCACGGGCTTTCTCTAGTTGCGGCGAGCTGGGGCTACTCTTTGTTGTGGTGCATAGGCTTCTCATTGCGGTGGCTTCTCTTGTTGCAGAGCACGGGCTCTACGCACGCGGGCTTCAGTAGTTGTGGCTTGCGGGCTCTAGAGCACAGGCTTAGTAGTTGTGGCACACGGGCTTAGTTGCTCCGTGGCATGTGGGATCTTCCCGGACCAGGGCTCGAACCCGTGTCACCTGCATTGGCAGGTGGATTCTTAACCACTGCACCACCAGGGAAGCCCTCTGTAGCATCTTTATTCCACTACTTATTCATGCTCTCCCAAGCTCAGGTAGAGGGGAAGATACATGGGGCAGTGACTAAGATTGGAAGTGGGGAGGAGGGTACCCCACCTCCTACTGAAAAGTGTTATTTATAGAATTGCTTTTATTGAAATTCTGGAGACGCTTCTATTTTATTTTTGAAATTCTGGAGATGCTTATATTTTATTTTTGTATTTAAAGTTAAAGGACAGTGCCAATAAACATGTCTTTTCCCCAGAGAGATTTCAAAGAAAGATCACTTATGCACATCATATAGGGAAGAGTGAGAGCGTAAGATACCAAAAAGACGAAATGGAAGTTTTCAGGAGTGGAGAAGAAATTTCACAGCAAGATGTCAGGATTTCAGTTGCCCCGCCACCTGGAGCCATTTAGCTATTGAGTCAAGAAGCAGAATAAGGAGGCTGGGGGTTCTCACTCAGCCTTGCCAGCACAACTGAGGGGAACCAGAGGAGACATTAGACACGGGTAGGGCCCCTCCGTCCATTGGGGCAGCCTGGCTGAGCCATTTCCCCCTTTGGCTTAGTGACTCCTTTCTGCTGCCTTGACACTACCTGGAGAAGAGGAGGGAGACAGTCTGGGTGTCTGTGCCCTCCCTCCCACTGAGGGCCAGGGCTTCCGCCCTCCCCCCACTCCTCTACTGCTTACGTGTTGCTGCCACACGTTCTGCTTCCTTGGCCTTCCCTTCCAGTCCTGGGTGGCGCAGGAACTATCTTTGTTCAGGGGATGTGGGGAGAACTGTTGGGGGGGGAATTCGTTGTTTTGTTAGACCAGTGCTGACCCCAAGTCCCCTCTTTACCCCCACTTCCCAAGAGTAAACGAAAAACAATAAACTCACCTTCCCCTGAATCAGATTCTGCAAACAGATGTTCACCTTTTGAATCTGGACTAACTGGGGGCCACCAGGCTCTGAGTGTAAATCTGTTGGAAAATTCTAAAAGGAGGAGTTAGAGGCAGACAACGTGGTGAAAACTCGAGTACCATCTGCCACTCTTCTCCTATCACCACAGGTCATTCCTCTCCTCCATCTGGATCCCCTCATCCCAGTTCCCTGCCAGGCAGGTGGGAAATTCCAGTACTCTCCACTCCATCTCTTTAGTAGTCCAGTTCCTCCAACCCCCTCAAATAGCATAGTACCCGCTTTCTCTATTCTTTGGATCCTCCCTCCTGTCCATCCCTGACTCACTGGAACAATCCAGACCACTCCCCCATCTCCATGGAGTGAGCCAAATTGTGTCCCTCTGAATGGAATGCAGACCAGCCTCCTCTAGGCCCAACAATGAACCGACCTAACACTTGGTGGCATCCTGTCATTACAATGCTGCTTCCAATTGATGATCCCTGTCCATTAACTCTTGCCTTTCCAGGATGGTGTCAGGCTGTGTCCACACGTCCCTGCTACCCCTGCCCCCACATACCATGGGTCAGCCCCATACCTCACCAAGGGCCCCCAGATATAGCTGCTGTTGCTGGGCCTCCCTCAGACGGCCCTCATACCAGGCCTGGCTATGCTCCAGCAGCTCCAGCCCCTGCCACAGGGCATCCTGTTCCCGCTCCAGAGCCTGCATCCTCTGCAGCTGAAAAAGGCAAGAAGCAGAGGCTGACTCACTCCACAGCAGGGTTCTGGGCCATGCATGGCCCTTACTCTTAACCCGTGGTTCAGTTCACTATCTGGTCACTGAGTGTGAACCCAGACTGGCCACTGAGGACCTGGAGGGCAAGGGAAAGCAAGGGGCTGAACTTACGAGTCCTCAAAATTGAGTGGAATTGCAGGAGACTGATCTAGGGAGAGGGGCTTTCCCGGGACCTCTTGCGGGACTGATACTCACCCAGAGGAAGAAGCGCTGGGCCCCTGGGTCTTGGCGGCTTGTCTCCAGTGGCAGCAGCAGAACCGTGTAGGGGGCCTGCACCAGGGGCAGCCCACCAGGACCCCGGCTCCCCATGGCTCTGAGGTGGGAAGGGTGGAGCCACACCCACTGGTGCAGGGCTGGTCCCTCCCTTTCCCCCAGCCTTGCACCGGTCCTGCCTAGTCTTTCAGCCTCCCAGAGCCCTTCCTGCTGGGTCTGTCTCAGGCTGAGGTGTTCCTACTTTGAGGGGAAAGAACATCTCCCTTGGGCTCCTGTCTTCTCTCTCATCTGTTTTTGTAGGGTCTGTTGAAGTGCTTGGTTCTCATAAAGTCCCCCTGGGTAGAACCCGAGGGCCTCCCTCCAGCAGTGATACTTTATTTTTAATGAGGCAGGGCAGGTCCCTCTGTGGCCTGCTGCTTCCTCTTTCATCTCTTTCCTACTCTCTTGTTTTGTTTTGGCCCGTCTAAGGAAACAATAACTTTCTCCAAAATAAACTTTATTACTAACATGAAACAAAATTTCCAGGGAAACTGAGAACTCTGGGTGTGAAGGAGGTAAGGAAACAAAGAGGGCCTGGCAGCCTCCCGGGGTTTGGGATGTGGAGGAGAGCCCAGGGAAGACTCTCAGAGGACGGTGGCAGCAGCAGGCAGCACTTCCTGTCTCATGAAAATGTCCAGGTCCAGACTGGGATCTTCCAAATCCAGTTTCAGAAACTTGTCTACTAACATCTGGCAACTGAGGGGAGAGAGAACAGTGAGATTTATGGAAGCATGGATAACAGAATCCCTGAGCAGAGGGAAGAGGATGCAGCACAGGAAACCCGAGACCTTGAGAATTTAGAAATTGCAGGAAGAAATTTTGAATCTTTAAAGGGCAAGAGACTGTCTGAATCCCTGAAAGGGGTAGAAGAGCTGCAGAACATGCTAGAGAGAACAAGGACCCTGGGCCTGCACTCACTTTTCCATTTGTTTCTCCTTTAGCAGCTCCTTGACAGGCTTGATGGGCTTTCCACTGCAGATCAAGTCTGAGACCTAGGACAAGGAGGAAGGGGCAGGGGTGGGAGTGGGTGTTGGGTAAGAGAAGAGAGTAGGGTCAGAATCCAGGTCCCTCGGAGAAGCAGGAAGGGGCAGGGGTGGGAGTGGGTGTAGGGTCAGAATCCAGGTCCCTCAGAGAAGCAGGAAGGGGCAGGGGTGGGAGTGGGTGTTGGGTAAGAGGAGAGCGTAGGGTCAGAATCCAGGTCCCTCGGAGAAGCAGGAAGGGGCAGGGGTAGGAGTGGGTGTTGGGTAAGAGGAGAGAGTAGGGTCAGAATCCAGGTCCCTCAGAGAAGTAGGAAGGGGCAGGGGTGGGAGTGGGTGTTGGGTAAGAGGAGAGAGTAGGGTCAGAATCCAGGTCCCTCAGAGAAGCAGGAAGGGGCAGGGGTGGGAGTGGGTGTAGGGTCAGAATCCAGGTCCCTCAGAGAAGCAGGAAGGGGCAGGGGTGGGAGTGGGTGTTGGGTAAGAGGAGAGAGTAGGGTCAGAATCCAGGTCCCTCAGAGAAGTAGGAAGGGGCAGGGGTGGGAGTGGGTGTTGGGTAAGAGGAGAGAGTAGGGTCAGAATCCAGGTCCCTCGGAGAAGCAGGAAGGGGCAGAGGTGGGAGTGGGTGTTGTAGGGTCAGAATCCAGGCCCCTCGGAGAAGCAGGAAGGGGCAGGGGTGGGAGTGGGTGTTGTAGGGTCAGAATCCAGGCCCCTCGGAGAAGCAGGAAGGGGCAGGGGTGGGAGTGGGTGTTGGGTAAGAGGAGAGAGTAGGGTCAGAATCCAGGTCCCTCAGAGAAGCAGGAAGGGGCAGGGGTGGGAGTGGGTGTTGGGTAAGAGGAGAGAGTAGGGTCAGAATCCAGGCCCCTCGGAGAAGCAGGAAGGGGCAGGGGTGGGAGTGGGTGTTGGGTAAGAGAAGAGAGTAGGGTCAGAATCCAGGTCCCTCAGAGAAGCAGGAAGGGGCAGGGGTGGGAGTGGGTGTTGTAGGGTCAGAATCCAGGTCCCTCAGAGAAGCAGGAAGGGGCAGGGGTGGGAGTGGGTGTTGGGTAAGAGGAGAGAGTAGGGTCAGAATCCAGGCCCCTCGGAGAAGCAGGAAGGGGCAGGGGTGGGAGTGGGTGTTGTAGGGTCAGAATCCAGGCCCCTCGGAGAAGCAGGTAGGGGCAGGGGTGGGAGTGGGTGTTGGGTAAGAGGAGAGAGTAGGGTCAGAATCCAGGCCCCTCGGAGAAGCAGGGACGGTGGAAGGGAGCCCTGGCGGAGGTGGCTGCTGTTTGGACCTCACCTCCTTGCCACGAGCAACGAGCTTCTCAGGAAGCCCAGCCTGGGCAGCTGTGTGGGAGGCATGGCTGGCATTGGCAACACCTTCGCAAACCTGATAGAAGAAGACAAGGTCATTCCCATCTTCACAGGTCTCCATGGTCTTAAAAGAGAATAAAAGGGGAATGTTATCAGTCATTCTGCTTCCTGCCCCAGTCCCTTGGTCAGTTGCTGTGGAGAGTGAGAAACAGGAAGGGACGTGGTCCCTGTGCTCAAGCAGCCCCTGTTCTGACGGAGAAGCCAGTTCCCAGCTCTGGGAAATGCTCGGCCTAGGGGCCCCTAAGGAGCTGGATTGGTTCCTCACCAAATACTGCACGAGGGGCCCCTGTGGCAGCAGCTGTAGCTGAATGAGGCTCAGAAAGTTGGTGGCCACGAAGATGTGGGGGCACGTGGGCCCAAGCGCCAGCCAGTGTCGGATCACGGCCGCTAGAAGCGCGAGACCATCCACCTGTGCAGAGGGCAGCGGTGAGGCTGTGGAACCACAGGTGCCCCGTGCACCCCTCTCCTCCTGCCAGGCCTCTCCCGCCTCACACTGTTTCTTTTCTACCCACACACCCCTATTCTTTTCCAGAGGCGCAGCCGCACCCTCTTGTTCCTTAGCCCTCCTTCATTTTCCCCTCCTTAGATCCTCAACAGCTTCTCCCCTTACCGTGTTGGTTCCCTTTCCGAATTCATCAATAAGGACCAGCGACCGCTCGGTGGCATTGTTCACTGCTTTCGCCACCTGCTGGGTACCAGGTGGACAAGGGATAGTTTCAGAAACATTCGAGGCCTGTAATGCACTGACCACAGTCTGCCTGGCAGTAAAGCTGCTTGTGTATGTGTCCACCCAACAGGACTGCAAGTTCTTTAACGGCGAGACACATGTTTTGTTCATCCTTTCATTGCCAACAGTGCCTCACACAAAGCCGGGGATAGATAAAGGTTCGCGGTATTGATTCTCCTGGTCTCTGAACTGGGTGCTCCCTGCCCCTAGTTTAGAGAGCAGGCAGAAGGAACGTTTTTCCTGACATTTTTCACCGGTAGGGTTCCTTCCCCATTATCCCCCTCCCCCAACCCATCCTCCTTTTGACCTGGTTGAGGTCGATCATGAAGGTAGAGAGGCCAAGGGAGATGGATTCACAGCTATGGATTCGGGTGAAGATGGCGTCTACTGCCCCGATTTCGGCTTCCTCTGCTGGCACAAAGCTGCCCACCAGGGCCATGAATGTGATCAAGCCTACCTGAATAGGGGAGGAGACAGGGCCCGGTGCCTCGTGTGGCTGAGGTGAAGGTGAGGCTAAACTGAGGGGAGAACAATAGATCAAGAGAGATGGACACAGTTTAATAGAAGATCACAGCCCCTCTGCTCGCTTTAGAATCAGTAAAGGGCAGGGAGTGAGCAAAGGCACACTTTAATTCAGAGGTGGGGGAGGAGAATTCAGGCCATGGAACGATCATTAGAGCATGGCTCTCCCTCAGGTAGAGAATGAGAACTTGGGAGGAAGAGGAGCAGCGGGTGTGGGCTACAGTCTTTTCATGACAGCTGGGGTCAGAACACAGGGAGAAGAGCTGTAGGGACCTGGGTTGACTGGCAGGTGGGGGATGGAGACAATGGAGAACATTCCAGAGGCCCAGTTTGTAGGGATTCCTCTACCTGTTTGAGGTATATGCTCTTCCCTGAGGAGTTGGGTCCAGTGATGACTTTGACCCTCCCTTTGTACCCCCCGCATTCTGCGGAGTTGGGCACGAAGGTTCGGGCACAGAGCTCCATCAGAGGATGCCTGCAGTGGAGTGGGTGGAGAGGTACCTTGCACATGGCCTGTGGATGCAGAAGATGGGGCCTTTGGGCCCCTCTTGTCTATGCCTCCACCCTTTTCTGTTCTCACCTGCCATTCTGGATTCGTACCCCAAGGAGCCGTGGGGAGTAACGGGGCCTTGAGTAGCCATAGTCCCGGGCGGCACTGGCAAGAGCCAAGAGGACGTCCAGGCGGGAGGCAAGGTCCAACACCTGGGTCAAGACAGCTGCCCGTGCCAGCACCTGACACTGCAGCTGGTACATCAGCAGGGTTTCCTGGTCTGGGGGCAGGTAAGGGAGGGAGCTGGGGGTCAGCTCCAGGGGAAAGTGAAGGAGAGACAAAGAGGCCAGCAGAGGGACCCAGAAACAGGCTTGCAGATACCATCTGAAATACCCAGAGACATTCAGAAAAGACAGAGTCAGAGAGAGAAAGAGAGAGCAATGGCAGGAAGGAAAGGAGCCTATCAGAATCATCTCCATGCTGCCCGCTCCGCTCCAGCCACTCGCTTCTCCTCACCCCGGATGTCGCAGTGCAGGTCCCCCAGCAATGCATCCAGCTCCTTGGTTCGAGCACTACGATAGTGAAGCTTCTCCTCTGAGAGGAACTGGATACAAGGGTTCAAAGCTATGGGCTTTGCTTCTCTCGATCCTCATCCTATCTAACCCCGGCTCCAGCCCTGACCTTGATTTCTTTCTCCTTTGTCTCAGAGCTGGTAAAGATCAGAGTAAAACAACAGAAGAGGGATCCCACATTCGGCAGTGCTGATGGGGTAAGGCCCTCCTCTCAGCTGCTCATTCACTTTCCTTATCAACCCCTACAGAGGTCAAGGGTCTCACCATGAAGTCCAGACCCTCAATCTCGAAGTCACTGGTCTCCACCATGGAAGGCAGGCGGGGAATACAAAGAAGGAAGCCAATCTGCGGAGAGTAGAAAAGAGATAAAGCAGAGAGTGATGTACTGGGCACTTTCTTTCCTTAGAGGAAGCCAGAGTCCCCTATATCCCCCAATGCTTCCCTCAGGGGGCTAAAGCCACCAAAAAGTATTCATGTTCTTCAGATTTCTCCAGGGTTTTCTTATCTACTAATGTGTACTTCATAGGCCTAATGTCCCCCTAAAAAACCCCTGGGGAGCACACCCACCCTCCTGCCCTCACCAGAGGGATGTAGATGACACTGCATGAAGGAATACGGGGGTCCAGATTTTCCAGCTCCTTCCGAGCCACCTCAGTGAGGAAACTGGGAAGTCCTGTCAGCCTTCGTTTTTCTAGGAGGGTGAAAGACACGTGGATATCAAAAGTAAGGTTCCTGCTCTGGTTGCGATGATTATCCCCAGATGCAGTGGCCGCCTACTGAGAATGGTACCCCATCACTGGGCAGGCTCATGTTTCAGGGCTCATAGGCCCATCCGTACACCTAACACTCACTCTCATCAATTTCAGGATCTATGTTGGGGAGGACTGTGAAGCGATTTTCAGCAAGACTGCCCTCAAAGTCCACCTGAGGAGACAAGAAGTCCAGGTTCTTTACATCCAGCACCATCTCGTCCTGTTCCTCACCTCTACTTGGGCCCCTTCAGTCCCTGCTTCAACCCTAACCCTCCAAGCCCCCAAGCAGATCCCTGATATTTTGCCATCTCCTCTCACCATCCCATCCCTTGGTCATCCAGCTGACCTCAGTGTCTCCCATGCATCCCCATCTTCCACACCACATTCCCCAGAGCCCCGTCGTTCTCTATTACCCAAACCCATCCCTCCCCTAGTTTCCCAGGAGCTCTGCCTCTTTCCTTCCACTCACCACTTTCCCAATGAGGCTGGCAATGTGGTGTAGGTCATCAGAGAACTCTTGGGCAATGTCCCGAAAGAGCTGAATGGACTGGGGCAGGGAGCGGCAAGCATCCCTCAGGCCCAGGGCACTGTACACTGTCTGTAGGAGAAATGGACAGAGGAGGGTGGCCCATACCCAGGCCGGGCTTAGGCGAGGGGACAGGGATGGACTGAGAAGAACAAAGACCAATAGGGAAAAACACAATAACAGAGACAGAGAGAAGATCTCAAATGCAAAAAAGAAACAGTGAGAGAGAAAATGGTATCTGCAGAACTCTTCACCAGGCACCACACTAAACACTGAGGCTCCAAAGACAACAAAGACAACTGGGTCCCTTGTCCCAGATGGGCTCGTGGTCTAGTAAGGAAGACAAATACACCCAGAAGATTTAAAAATAAAGTGGTAGTTGCTTTGAAAGAGATTTGTACAATATCCCAAGAGAGAAGTTTGTACAGAGGAAGGAGAAAGAGAAATAGGGATATGAAAGGCAGAGAAGAAGTAAATGAGCAGAAGGGGCAATGACAGCATTTGGGTAAGAGACAGCAGGAAGAGGGGATGGGTGAGAGTCACTGAGAATTAATTCTCCAGCGTGCAAGTCAGTGACCTGAGGTGGCTGCTCTAAACAGGGATTAGACTGAGTGGATAAACCCAATCCAAAGGACACTGACTGAGGCTCACTCTGTGACAGAGGATATATAAAGTGTATAAACCAAAGAGTTTATAATCTAGCCATGATGGAAACAAACAACAAAAACAATGACTACCCACAAAAAAGATTGACCAAGTTGTGAAACTGACTAAAATTACTAAGGAAGTTCAGAGAATAAGACTAATATGGGCTAAAATAGTTGGGATATCTTTGCAGAGAAAAAGAAATAAGCTTGGTCTTGAATAAGGCAATTCCAAAGGGAGGAGGGTATTCTGGGTGGGGGCAAGAGCATGGGCAAATGAATAGAGGTAGGAATAAGAACTAACACTTATTGAATGTTTACTACCCGCCAGGCAATATTCTCAACTTTTTACATGTGTTAATTTCATTCAATTCTCAAAATAATCCTAGGAGATGGGGACTAGCATGACTCCATTTTACAGGTGAGCAACCTGAAGCACAAAGAAGTAACACAATTTGCTCAAGGTCTCACAGAGAGTAAACAGATGAGCTGGGAATTGAGCCCAGGTGTCTGGCTTTTAACCACCATGCTATCCTGAGCAGGAATATGGTGGGTCTCCCAGGCAGAGTGCTTGAATGCGGAGCCTGGCCTGGCTGAAGCCAAGGATAAATGTTAAGTAGTGGGAGGGAATATACAAATAGTCACACACATCTGCTCACGTAAAATAAAACTGAAACTACTTTACATGTTAGGTAAATATACTGTAGAGGGCTTCCCTGGTGGCGCAGTGGTTAAGAATCCTCCTGTCAATGCAGGGGACACGGGTTCGAGCCCTGGTCGGGGAAGATCCCACATGCCATGGAACAACTAAGCACGTGCGCCACAACTACTGAGCCTGCGCGCAACAGCCCATGAGCCACAACTACTGAGCCTGCATGCCACAACTACTGAAGCCTGTGCGCCCAGAGCCCGTGCTCTGCAACAAGAGAAGCCACCGCAATGAGAAGCCCGTGCACCGCAACGAAGAGTAGCCCCCGTTCGCCGCAACTAGAGGAAGCCCATGCGCAGCAACGAAGAGCCAATGCAGCCAAAAATAAATAAATAAACTTAAATTAAAAAAAATTTTTTTAGGTTCTCTCGCCTTGAGATGGCCCACACTCTGTCTGTGGAGTGTGTTTCTCTCTAAATAAATCCACTTCTTAACTATACCTTTGTTTCTCACTGAATTCTTTCTGCAATGAGACATCAAGAACCTCAAATTCACTGGGAATAGAACTATAGCAGCTGCTGCAGCAAAAAAGCTGGAAACTGAAACCATGCACAGAGAAACTTCAGAGAGTCACTGGAAACTTCGAATAGCGGTGGAGGAGTAGTAGCTGGAAAGCAGATGTTACAGCTGGAATTCACATTGCTATCTTGAGCTAGTGGTAGAAGCCACATGCTGAGGATGGCAGAACAGGAAGACAGGAGACTGGGTCGCTGAGGACTTTATGAAACCACCCAACAGTCACGGACTGCTTATTTTTATCCTTTTCTATAAAAGATAAACTTATTTAAGCCAAAAAAAGTTTTTTTTAAAGGTTATCTATAGGTGGAGAGAGGGAAAAGGGATAGAAGTTACAATTAATTGACTATACCTTGTTTGGGAGATTTGACTTTGGAACCGTGTAAATATTCTACATAATTATAAGATTAAATTTTAAGAAGCAATTATTAAAAATCAAAAAAAGAATGAAACAAATGAACATAATGTATACCCAGATAGTGACATAACCACTTGAAGTAGTGACTAAAACACAGCAATTTGACTGTATATCCCTAGGGAGAAGAGAAAGAACTATCCCTCCTTCCCCCCAAAAAATGTTAAATAGTGTTCAATAATCATATAGTTTTGGTAGTAATGGTGATATTACTATTCTAAGATTGTTGTGGATGTAATGTAGGAAAAAGCAAATAAGTGATACTTCGATTTTCTCATTCCTAGTGTTATTGAGACACAGAATCTCCAGTATGGAAGAAGGAAATATTGAAGAGGATAAAAATGGAATATACAAGGTAAGAACCCTGTGGTGCTGAATTTAAATAGGTGATGTCACAGATGTAGAAAACAAACTAATGGTTACCAAGGGGGAAACGGTGGGGGAGGGATAAATTGGGAGATTGGGATTGACATATACACACTACTATATATAAAATAGATAACTAATAAGAACCTACTGTATAGCACAGGGAACTCTACTCAATACTCTGTAATGACCTAAATGGGTAAAGAATCTAAAAAAGAGTGGATATATATTTATGTATAACTGATTCACCTTGCTATACAGCAGAAACTAACACAATATTGTAAATCGACTATACTCAAAAAAAATTAATTAAAAAAAGAATATAGATATAGTGATCTCTGGATATCTAAAAAACTAAAATAAAATAAATAGGTGATGTCAGTACTAATTTATCATGTATTTTATTTTTTTTCAAGTTTCTAGATCTGTCCACAGAAAAGGCCTACAAGCAATAATCCAAACATGCCGAGTACCCTCTAGCACTCACCGTGGTATACAGAAATACCATTTCTCACTAAAAGGAACCAGGGCTCCTCAGAGAAATGTCTGGTTCCAGGTCAGAACTGGTACATGTAAGTGCTATATCTGGTACATCTTGTCAAACCAGAGAGTGGGGAAGTTATCCAAGTCTACTAGTGTCATGTTAAAGGACTCAGAAGCCAACATGAAGAGGCTCCCATTGGCCAAAGATGGAATATCTCGAACATGTGTAAAGATTAAAAATGCAGTGGCCTGAAGCACAAAGAAATCTGTAAGTTTGTAATGATACTAAAACAACAACAGCAACCAAAAAAACTCATTGGTTGCCTTGGAGGATTATGGAACTAATTTCGTATTTGCTGATAGCTGGACAGATAAAATCGGGGGAAAAAATCAAGCAATGTTCTGTGATATCACTAGGTAACCAAAGAGTAGATGAGAGGAAGTCTTCCTTCCAGAAACATTCTAATAAATGAAGAAAGAATGACAGAATTAGAATAACACTACTTTGCAATCTCTAAAGAACTAATGGACTTAATTATTAAACATCAAAGACTGCTATCATCACAAAATAAGAGTCAGACATACTGACATTATGTTCCTCCATTTATGAAACACTATTGAAAAAAATTAAACTTGAACCTGAGCAAGCTTCTAGATTCAACTATTAATTTACAGAAATTCTAGAAGAGAGAGAAACATGTCAAAAACAGGGAATGTGGGCTTCCCTGGTGACGCAGTGGTTGAGAGTCCGCCTGCCAATGCAGGGGACACGGGTTCGTGCCCCGGTCCGGGAAGATCCCACATGCCGCGGAGCGGCTGGGCCCGTGAGCCATGGCCGCTGAGCCTGTGCTCTGCAACGGGAGAGGCCACAACAGCAAGGGGCCCGCGTACTGCAAAAAAACAACAACAAAACAAAACAGGGAATGTAATCAGTGAAATTCAGGCTAAGGAAAACTCTGTAGGACAAATAATCCAGCTTCTGCAACAAATATGTTGCAAGGGGGAAAAGATATATATATGGAGAGGCGGGGAGAGGGGAAGAGAGGAGGAGGAGGAGGAGGAGGAGGAGGAGAGAGAGAGAGAGAGAGAGAGAGAGAGAGAGAGAGAGAGAGAGAGAGAGAGAGAATGGTGAAATGGAGAAGGAACCCATAAAGGAGATTCAAAAAGACATCATCCCATCGCTATATGAACATATTTTGATCCTAATTAAACAAACTGTAATTTTAAAAAATCATTACATTTACGAGATGAATAGAAATTTAAACATGAGATAATTAATATTAAAGAATTACATTAATTTTTAGATAAGACAATGGCATTGTTATTCTTTTTTAAAAATAATTTTCTTTTAGAAAGCATATTGAAATATTTATGGGTGAAATGATATGATGGCTGGGAATTGCTTCAAAATACAGGAAAAGGAAAGTGAGAGAAGATATACATGAAACAACATTTGTATGAGTCAAAGTGTTAAAGCTACATGGTGGGTACATGGGAGTTCTTTGTATTATTCTCTCTAAATTTTTTTTGACAATTTCCACAGTGCAAAGTTTTTTTAAAGGTGTTGGGATAAAGTTGGACCGGGTGACGAGAGTAAAGAGGATTTGGAACACATGCTGGGGGTCTTAACCTGGACTTCTAGATTCAAGAAGGGAGGTCTTACCTTGTAGAGAACCTGCCAGTCACTGACCTTGGTGTGGGACAACTTCATGCGTTTAAGAATCAGCTAGAGTCAAACAAGGAGACAGCCGCTGTTTTCCTTCTCCCACCCTAATGCCCCTCAAGATGCCCAGCATCCCTCACCTCCTTCCCCACCTCCCTGCCCCCAACCCCGAGCTCACAGGCACGTTCTTGATGTGACCCAGCAATCGATGCAGCATCTGAGCCATGTCCAGATTCTGGGGTAACAGGAAAAACTGAATGACATCCAGACGGGAATTTAGTTCCTCCAGGTCCTGGGTTGGACGTGTGAACCATAGCCTGGAAGTGAGGGTTGGAGTGAGGAGACCAGAAATTACCTCTGTTCTCATCACTGTCTTGATCTCAATTTGTGAAAAATGTGCATTTGGAGGTCCCTGGGGATTGTGGCGATATGTATCTGCACTGGTAAGTACAGTGTCCTATCTATGCAGGTGTGTTTACTTGCATCTACTGAAAATCTCTGGATGTGAGCACAACTGTGTGTATCTCGGTTTTGATGGATATGACCATGTGTCATTCCATGTGGCTATGTGATGGAGTTTGTCAATATTTTAGAGGGAGAGCAGTGTGTTGAGGCATTTGAATGCCAACACTCTAGCTCTCTCTGCAGCTGAGTAGGAGTGAGTCAGAAAGAGTTTGTATATCCGTATTTAGCTGTGAAACAGCACAGACATTCATGTCTTTTCATATTCTTCCTGTGAAAGTATATAACTGTTCCATGTAGAGTAAGTCCTCAATTCGTGATAATGTTCATCCCTGCAGAGAAGAAAGTATTGGGTAGAGATACTTAAAGGGCTTCAATAACATTGTCTTATTTTTAAATTGGCTAGTGGAAACACAGAGGTTTATATTATTATTATTACCTTTTCTGTGTCTGAGGTTATTTCCTAATAAATTAAATTATTATACAGAAATAAATGTCTCATCTGTGTTGGTCTAATTCTGGGTATCCCTATCTCCCTATGGCTATGAAGAGTGTGAGATTCTGCAAGTACCTGGGAGCCCATGGATTCTTTCCCACATTAGAGCAAGCCATTAGGCATATCATTTTGTGTAAGAGCCAACCTGTGGAGACACTGGGGCCTAAGGATGTGTATCTCACACTGTAGTCTACGGCCAGTTACCCTGGGTTAGAACACCCCAGGTTAGAATGAAGTGGAAGACTCATGTGGATTCGAGGTGGGTTTTAGGCACCTCTGCTCCTTGGCCACAAAGGAGCAGAGGTGTCTGAGGCAGTGTGGGCCAGTCTGTGAATACCCTCCCCACCTGGAGAGCACGAGCCTCATCAGACTTTCTTATAAAACACCTGGGTAGCTCTGACTCATGTACTTTGAGTGCCTGGAGGTCTTAGTCGAGCCAGACTCAAGTCAGCTGAGGGGATGAGGCCCTTAGAAGGTAAGCAAATTGTCCAAAGTCATGCAGCTAGTAAGAAGTACAACTGGATCTCAAACTCAGGTCTCCAGACTGCTAGGACAGTGCTCTTTAGAGCATACTGTGACATTTAGTCACCTTCCAGGTGCCCTGTCTGATCATCAGATTGTGATTCTATGCCCTGCAGGATCCTATCTAAGGAATCTGCACCCCTCCCTCACCTTTAACTCAGTTCTCTTCTCCTTTGAGAATTCCTTCCCTTTCATCCCTGGTTGAGACTAGAGATCTGCGCCTGAAGCACTAGAGAACTTCGAGGTAATTAAATCACCCCGCCAATTACCTGGAGATGGCCTCAGAGATAATGCTAAATTAACCTCCAAAAGACATACATTGCAGGGCAGGTGGCAAGGGGAAAAGATTGTACACCTGCAGGCTAGCAAAGGTTTCCTGAGTTTTTAGAGATGATGTAACCAGTGTGTTTGCATTCTACTGCATACAAGGCCATGTGCTGAGCTAACAGGAATGGGCCACTGCATAGAGTTCACTCACAGCTATGAGGGCAAGTAGATTCACCAACTAATTCCAACCTGCTGTGATAGTGCAACTAGAAAATATAAACAAGCACCATGTGACCACACAGCAAAGTGCACGTCAGTCTCCTCAGAGGTGCCTGTGAAAGCTTCACCAGAAAGGTGATAGTTGGGTTGCAAGAGAATGTAAGATTTTGACAGGTGGAGAGCAGGGGAAAGACTTTCCAGAGGGAACAGCATTAACAGGGCTTGAGGGGGGATTCCCTGGCGGTCCAGTGGTTAGTACTCCGCACCTTCACTGCTGAGGGCCTGGGTTTAATCCCTCGGTGGGGAACTAAGATCCCATAAGCCGCACGGCCGAGAAAACAAAACAAAACAAAACAAAACATGGGTATGAGGAGGTAAGCCTGGAAATTAAAATTGAGGGGCCCTGAATGCCATACTGCTAAAGATGCGACCCTTAATTATGCAGGTAATGCGGAAACCTCCTGAGGTTTATGTTTTGTTTCTACTTAAGCTTAAAAAAAAGGGGGTGGGGGAGTGACATGCTCAGACCTCTATTTTGGAATGAAGAACAGATTGGAAAAAGAAGCGTTTAGAGGCAGAGAGACCAATTTGAAGGTGAATGCAATGCTCCAGGTTAGAAATGAAGATAGCCAGAATTAGAGCAGAGGAAAGAGGGAGAAGGGGATGGCTGAGAGACATTTCTGGATAGAATCAATAGGTCTCAGTGAATAATTGAATATGGGGGGTGAGGGAGAAGCATCAATCCAAGGTTCAGAGCTTGAGAAGCTATATTGCCAGCAATGCCATTAACCAGAAAAGGGAATGCAGGAAGAGGAACAGGGCCAGTGGGTGTCAGTTTGGATGCTCTGAGTTTGAGCTGCCTGTGGAAATTGCAGGTGGCGATGATGTGCAAAGAGCATTCCACATATGGAGCTCGGAACTAGAGATACAAATTTGAGAGTCCTCAGAGAACAGCTCAAATTTGAAGTGTGTTTTTAATAATTAAAGATATTACCGGGGCTTCCCTGGTGGCGCAGTGGTTGGGAGTCCGCCTGCCATGCAGGGGACACGGGTTCGTGCCCCGGTCCGGGAGGATCCCACGTGCCGCGGAGCGGCTGGGTCCATGGGCCGTGGCCACTGGGCCTGCGCATCTGGAGCCTGTGCTCTGCGGCGGGAGAGGCTGCGGCAGTGAGGGGCCCGCGTACCGCAAAAAAAAAAAAAAAAAAGATATTACCATGTGTACATTGCTGTCTTGTGATTCTGCTTCTGCTGCGTGTATGTGTGAAAGTCCGTGTATCATCAGTGGGTACATGTGCACCTGTGCTGACAACGTAAAATGAGAATAACACTAGCTACCACGTGGGGTCGTTGTAAGGATTAAATGCATTTAGCCAGCATTCAGGAAAGGGCAGTTGTTTTCATTACTACTAAGGGTGGTGTGTTTGAGTCTACAGATTGCCTGCATTAACCTGTAGCACGTGTGTGACTCTTACTCACCTGAGCAGTTTCTCTCCCCACTTACAGCGGCATCTGTTGAGGATTCCTGTTGGGAGTTGGGGTATGGAGTGAGCCTGTTATAAGCAGGGTCAGGGAAAGGAATGTATGGATGTCTAAGCTGAGGCATCAGGGTCAGAGGTTTGGGTGTTCAGCTGGCTGGCCTGGGGAGCGTTCCCCAGATACAGGACACAAAGGCAGCCAAAGCCAGAGTGTGGCCACAAGTCTGAGCCGGGATTACCTTACATGGGCTTGGGGGAGGAATGGGCACTCACAGGAACACTCAGCCAGAAAAATATGCAGAGCAGGCATAATTAGACTCACAAAAAGCCCAACACATACACGTAAACATTAGACACAACCCACTGAGATGCACGGTGAAACCATGTGGTTACTTGGGGTGATGTCCCCAATACACCCTAAAGCCTGAAACTATAAGAGATAAAGACTCTATGCAAAGCAAACATGGGAGTTATGCAGTTATATAACTCTCCTCTATACATAGGGCCTCCCAAAGTCCCTAGACAGGTACACCACTAGTAGAAATATTCATACAAACCCAAGGAATAAACATGGAATTGGTAGAGTAAGAAATGATACGCAAATGACACTGGACAACTATACTGGACAAGGTTTCAGGAAGATGCCCAAACTGAGGGAGGGTACAAAGAGGATAATAAAGCTGGATTGGGACTTCCTTGGTAGCGCAGTGGTTAAGAATCCACCTGCCAATGCAGGGGACACGGGTTCGAGCTCTGATCTGGAAAGATCCCACATGCCGCAGAGCAACTAAGCCCGTGCACCACAACTACTGAGCCTGCGCTATAGAACCCACGAGCCACAACTACTGAGCCCACGCGTGGCAAATACTGAAGCCCCCGCGCCTAAAGCCCGTGCTCCGCAACAAGAGAAGCCACCACAATGAGAAGCCTGCGCACTGCAGTGAAGAGCAGCCCCCGTTTGCTGCAACTAGAGAAAGCCTGAGTGCAGCAACGAAGACCCAAGGCAGCCAAAAATTAAAAAAATTAAGAAAAAAAAAAAAAAGAAGCTGGATTGGAGCAGAAGAGACAGCTGGCAATGGGGTGAAGTGGAAAGAGAGGGACTGGGATACATCTTTGGAGGCAGCTGTTTTTCTGGCAGGCCTGTGTAGTGTGGGATGAGGGAGGGGGCAAACCTACCAAAGAGGCTGAGCCCCTCCTTGAGTCCACTGGCCACTTTGTACACTGAGGGGTGAGGCTCACTCTTAAATATCTGCAGAACACTATCAGGGAGAAATTAGGGTAATTTGTATTTTAAAAGGCAATTGAGAAAATGGAATGGGGATTGGGAACACCTCCTGAGATGAAGTCTTGATGTAAGGTTTGTCCCTCACTGCTCTCTGCCTCAGTTTCTCCCTTTAGAAAAGGAGGGTGACACTTTGTGCTTTTCTTCTTCTCTCCCCTCACCCCCCTTCTCTTTCCTTCAGGGAGAGAGCTCTTAATAGCCCCAGGATTAAAGAAATTGGAGCCCCGTTAAGGATTATTAGAGCATTAAGCTTAATCCTTCTCCCTCCCCAAAGATGACAGCCTGCCTCCATCTCCTTACCTGTAAGTGTCTTGATCTATGCTCACCAGATGTGTCCTGAGGACAGAAAACAAGCAGAAAGGAAGGTGGCTGGGGTATGTGAGGTGTGAGTTCATTCTTAAGTTATACCCGCTTAGCTCTCCTTCAAGAGTACTGTCTCAGTTTTCTCCCCAGAGCTCCACACCCTCAGGAGTTCCTGTGTGTCCTAGAGCACTTTACCAGATGGGTCACTGCCAACGCCCCCCATCCCGTCTTACTTTCCAGGCCTCCCAATCCCACTTTACTTTGGTTGAGGTTAGGGTAAATGACCTACAACGCAAATTTCTTAAAGCCTAGGATGGGGATGCTGACGTTATAGTCTTCCAGTTCAACCCCGATTCTTCTTCGACCCAAGAACTTCAGCAGCCCTCCAAGTGCTCGAACCTAGGAGGGGATCAGTAATGGAGGTGGGGTAAATCCCAACGTCTTGGAGGCTGGACGACACCAGGGAAAACTATTATTTTCCAGGGCTGGGCTAGTATCTCCCAGGACTCAAACCTAGTCTCCAGGTGCTTGTGCCTTTCTCTAACCTGCTGCAACCCAGCCCTTACCTTGCGGGACCCATCTCACCGTGAGGAGGCAGTCAAAGGGGATGATGGAGGAGAGGAAGAGGATTTTCTCGGTGGCGGTCATGGAGTCTGGTATGAAGGAGTAGTTTCCAGAAAGGAGGCGCTGTTTGCTTATCTCCAGGCCTATTTTGAGGGAAGAAGGGAGGGAAAGATCTTATAGCCCGATTCTTCACCTTATTTTAAGAATGAGAAAACAGAAGCAAGAGAGATGATGTGGCTTGCCAAATTCACACAGGCAGCTAATGGAAAGCTGAGACAAGAGCCAAATTTTCAGACTCTTTATTCTACATACACTTTAAAAAGGGTTGGCTGGGAACATAAACTGAGAAAGATAAATGGCTCAGGAGAGTAAGGTATCTGTCTGGAATTGGGGACTTGGGGTCAAAAAAATCATATTAACAGAGGAACTAATAACATGAATGCCCTAACATCTAATTTAGGATAGAACATTCCCTGTCCTTTTTGCAAAATCCGGGAAGGTTATGGAAGTGTCTTCTAGATGAACGAGGTCACTGAGGCAGTGCCTTTTTTTTTTTTTTTTTAAGGGGTAAATGGCTTTGGCTTAAAGGGGAAAATGCCAACAATCAAAGCTGACCAAAAAGTGTTACTACTCCCTCTTCTCACGGAAGGCACTCATCCCTAGACAAGCCTAAGCTGCAGGTTATTAAAGGCTAGGGATTAGGAGAGATCGTGGGGAGACTGGTCATGGGGCTTGAAGAACACAAAGGTTTAGAATGAGATAGGGCTGAGGGGAGACCTCTGATGATGAAGGTGGAATTAGGAGAAAGGGTCAGAAAACCGGGATGGGGGATTGGGCAAAGCAAAAGGGAGGAGATACCAAAATCCACACTTGGCAAAAGTATGATTTCAGGTCTCTTAGGCTCTCTGTGCTCTTGGGAGGCTGTGAGGGAGGCAAAGAAAGGGCCATCAGTCTGTACATCTCAGTCCTTCTGCCGCTGTCCCACCTTCCCTCTCACCCAATTCTGGTCTCCTGGCTGTAGCTCCCCCCAAGACCCTTTAGTGTCCTGGAACATTCCATAATTTAGTCCTTCCCCATTTTCCCTCTCTCCCTTACCCAGTCCTTACCAAGCTTCCCCAGAAACCGAGTCATATTCTCATCCTGTTTGGCGCTCGTGACAACAGACTGGGGATCGATTTCATCCAGAACTCGGAATGAGAATGGAGACCAAATGAATTCAAGGATCTTTATCTTTTGACTAAGAGGGAACCCGTAGCCCTCCCCTTGCTATCTCCCTTCACCCCTCAGAAACTTATTTCCTCCCTCTAAGAGTAGGGAGTGCCCCCCACATTGGGAGCATAAGTCGGAGTCAGACATGAGATTAGAAAAGGAAGGAGTAGTAAGACTGATGGGGTGGTGGGAGGGAAGAGGGGTGCCCAGGAGATTATCACTAGACTGTAGACCCTTAAAGGACAGACATGACTGATTTGCCCAGGACTGTATCTCCAGCTCCTGGTACACTTGTGAATAATGAGATGAATTCTTACAAACAACAAAGGGGGCCTCTAGGAGTCAACTAATAAAAATAGATTGAGTCAGGTAAGGACCTACGAGTGAAATACGCTTCTAATCCCAGGGTAGAGGAATTCCTAGCTCCGTCCTCACCTCTCTGGAGCAGCTGGAGGCTCTCGTGGTCTGGGGCATCTGGCATAAAGTAGATGGTGGAGTCACTAGTGTCATAGTAGGCAATGCCCAGGTACCCTGAGCTCCACAGCACACACAGATGAATCTGTCCGGCAAGGAAGAAAGGAAACAAATATTTGAACCAACCACTCGTTAAGTGCAGGGTTGAGGCATGCCTTATTTAATTTTAATTATTTTATCAACTCTCTGAGATAGGCATCGTCACCCCCACTCAGTCAATGTGAAAGCGACATTCAGCGGAGGGAAGTGACTGGCCCCTCTCTTGTTCCCAGCCCCCGTTACAGGCTAACAATCAGACGTTCCAATCAGCTCCCTGCTCTCCAGATTCGAGCTCTGGCCCCTCAGACATCGCCTCTCCACCCCGCCCCCAGACCTCCGCGGGCTCCTCCTCGTCCTCCTCCTCGGCCTCCCGGGGCTCCGGCACTGGGGCCGGGCTGGGGAAGCTGGCCGAGGCCTCCCTGGGTCCCGGTCCCTGCGGCGTCCTGCCTGGGGTCGCTCCTACGGAGGCCATGGCCTTGGAGGCTCTGTGGATGAAGAAAATGAAGGCGGTTCAGGAGCGAGATCTCACCCGCGAGGAGGCGGGGGTAGCGGGGCGCACAGAAATGCAACTCCACTGAGAACTAATGGGAGAGGGCTGAGGGGCAGGGCTGCTAGGGCCTTCGAGCGCTGTGGTCACAGGTGCAGGGCATCTGGAGGGGCGACTTCTCGGGTATTTAACTAAAGTACAGACTGTGGAAAACATCACTCGCCCCACCCTTATTCCTGTCACGCGGAGGTTGTATTTGGAGACAGTCTGAGGGTCCTGTGGGACAAGTTTTGCACGCCTCCTCTCTCCGCCCCTGCCAACCAAGCCCCCAAGATCACAGCCTCACGCTCTTGACTTCCCCACCCAGTTGCGGACCGCTCGCGGCGTTTTCCCGCCTTTTCAGTCACCTGGGTCGCGACGTGCGCGAGACCGCGTCACTAAACGCCGCGGGCCTGCGGGAGGGTGCGCCGACGCGAGGGCGGGGTGCGCGCGCATACGCCCCGCCTTCTTAGCCGCTATTGGTCGAAGACACCCGGATCCTGCCTAGAGATCCAACAGAGCGAGAGGGAGGAGGGGACCGCAGAGAAGGCTGGACGATGACTGGCCTATTCGCATATGGGGCGGTGCCAGAACGTTCAAACTTCCCGCCCTCTGCTATTGCCTAGCAACCGGGCCTCTGGCCCTTGATTGACACGGGGTGGAGCCTGTGAGAAGGTCTTTAGCAGAGCTGGAGTCAGAGCCCCCGGAACGGGTCTAGGGGCGTTGGGTAATCTGGAGAGGAGGCCGACCTTAAAGGAACAGAGACACGTTTTGGGGCGGTTTTTGTTTTTGTTTTTGTTTTTTCTGGAGAGTGGAGATAAGCAACATTAATTCAACCTATGCCAACAATTCTAACTTAATATTTATAATGAGCTTAGAACAGTGCCTGGCAAACATAGTAAGAACTACGTGAGTGTTTTAAATAAATAAGCGGAAATAAGAAGCGAGACTCCTATCTCAGCCCACCTTTGCCTGTTTCCTGGGTGCAGAGTATGATCACTCCCATAGGGACACCACAGGGCCTAATTAATAATTTCAGCGCCCCAAGAGAAGTTGGAAGCATTCGACACACACACACACACACACACACACACACACACACACACACACACACACCCTAAGGACAGAAGGGTGTCATTCATTCATTCTGGGCCAGGTGGTGGACTCAAAACAGGGAACGTAATTAAATCCCTACTCCATGAGCCTAATTTTTGAGTGTGTGTGTCTGAGGGGAGGAGAAGCAAGGAGATAGTGAAGGAGAAAGAAATAAACAATCATATACTTTTAAAAACACCTCTTAAAATACATCTTCACCCCCAGCTTTGTTCTGGGTACTCTGAGATGCGGAGATCCCACCCAAGAGCTTAGGAAAGATGGTAACCTGGCTCTGCTAACCAATGATTGGAAAATCCCTTCTAGTGAGAAAGGTGGGGGAGTGAGTTAACGGCTAGGTTAATGGTTACCCCTGGCAAATTGTTTAGCAATGGGGCTATGGAAACCTGGAGGAGGCCAGGTGACAGCTCTAAGGAGTGTTGGGGAGGGACACACGTTCCAATCTGGGGTGGGAAGAGATTAGGGACCGGTTTACCAACCTGAGGAAGGGGAGGGAGTGGAAAGAAAGGCTGGGGAAGAAAAGGGGAGATACTGAGATAGGAGAAAAGCAGGGGCAAGGAGATTGAGATGGGAGGGAAACTTCTTTGATGCAGGATTTGGGGGTATAGCCCCTGGCTTCAGACCCATGCGGCACTGATGGATGGTACCAGGAGAGGGCAGCATTACCTGTTGTTACCTGAGAAGTTAAGGAAAAATACTTTGTGGGTAGCCATGCCAGCTAGCCAAAGTCAATATTGATCAAGGCAGCTCTAGCTATAAAAGCTGTAGGGAAAGAGAGGCAGGGGAGAAGCTGTCAAACCTGTCTGGCCCCATTTGCCTGAGGCTTCTCCCAGAAGGGAGACTTTTGTGGGGCAGATTCTCTGGTGGACATGGACCAGCTGGACCAGCTGGAGAAGTAGCGCTGCTCTGACCTCCCTTCCTCAGATGGAAGGGGTCATGTGTGCAGATTTTGAGGGTCACCCTGGAGGAGATTCCCCACCAACAAACACATACTCGTTGAATCATTCTACATCCTTATCGGATGTTACAATTCAAGGGAGCAAACACCAAATATATCCCCTCTCTGAGGAGGACAGAGAAAGGCCTTCCTCCATGGAGGAGAAAACCCACAGAAGAGGAAGCATGAGAGGAAACCGCTAACTGCTGGTTCCAGCACCTCTCTTCACTCCACCCCCTCCTCCCCCAACTCTCTCGCTTTCTTTAAGTTTCAAGCCCTGTTTTGCTCCTATGTCCTTGCATTCCACCATGATTTTCTGGAACTGTAGGTGTCCTGTTAGACAGAGGGTGGTGAGGAAGAAGGGGATGGCTGGATAGGAGAGAGATTCAAATGTGGAGGCTGGCATATGTCCAGTCTGGAGGACATATTTTTGGGCTATTTTTCAGCAGATCATAAAGGGTTTGATAGAACCTCCAAAATCAAGGTTATTGGGGAGGGAGGGAGAGAGCTCTTCTTCCTCTGTCCTCCCTACTTCTTTCTTTCTGTATGTATGTATTTATTTATTTTTGGCTGCATTGGGTCTTCATTTGTGCGTGCGGTCTTCTCATTGCGGTGGCTTCTCTTGTTGCGGAGTCCTTAGTCCTTCTGAGGACTCCACTCACACTATTCTGTCTGATCTTCACTTTTTTCCCCCATGATAGGACCAACTACCACCAGCCCCTAGCATCGGTGCAGCTCTACTCTGGGGCCGTAATAACCCCATGCTTCCACCCTAACTCCAAGGCAACCCGTCAGTGATAAAAGGGCAAGGGGCACAGGAAAGAGCCCCAGACCGGGGTGGCGGGGGGCAGAAGTAGAAGCATTAAAGCTGACCAGGCTACGGAGCGGGAGAGTACCTCCGCCAGTGATGAAGCCCCTTGGCTCAGCTTCCGGTTTCCCCAGCACAAGGCCTGGTTATCTCCTTTCCCCACCCCTGCCCTACCTCTCACCGCTCTCTTCCTCCAACCCAGGCTTCCACTTGCAAGTCCCTCTCCTGGGCCACAGTCCTAGCAACCCAGAATTTGGACTGGAGTTCCGAGGGAACTTGGAGAAAGTAATAAAGGACCACCTTTCCCTTCTATAATTCATTCCCTTTCTGGGCCCTCAGAAACGTGCTCAAGCAGTCGGTGTCAGATTTCTTGTGCGAGGGTTGAGTGGGAGTGTAATCTGATTAATGAAGCAGGGAAACTGAGGCAGAAAAAAGTCCCTTGTTCAAGGAGACTGGCAGGGACACAAGAAGTTTCCCAGGATTCCCTCTCCTCAACACCCCCTTCCCCATCATCTGGGAGACCTGAGGCTCACCCCTCCGGGCCCACTCCCTAGGTCATCGTGTTCCGCCCCCGCGCCTGTCCCCTCCGCAGGTTCAGGGCGGGGCGGTCCGTGAGTCAGCTCCCAGATCCAGCCCAGGAGGGGGTAGAGCTAGATCCGCTGGGTGTGGAGTACGCTGGACTGGTCGAAAGGCCGCGTCTGGAGTGAGCGGGTCTGATCGGGCTCTTGCGGCGCTGCAGGGCGAGTAGTCCCACGTCTGGGGGAGAGAATCTTTTCTGTGAGACCGCCTTCTCCCTGGCCCCGCCCCCTCCCAGTTCCCCCAGAGACGGCCGCTTCCTGGTCCCCGTCGCAACCATGGCCGAAGAACAACCGCAGGTCGAATTGTTCGTGAAGGTAAGAACACCTTCTCCCTCCTAGGCCCCCCTCCGAGTTACTGGAAGGCAACTTGCACTTTTCCCCAGCTCTAGCCTTAACTCCCTAATCCCTTTTCTCTTTGATCCCCACCCCCAAGCCCACGTGCAGTCTTTAGGGCGTGTGTGGCAGGGGCCTGGGGTGGTGGTGGCCGGGGTTTGGGAGGGGAAGACAATTGATGTGTGCGTGGGTAATGAGAAATCTAGGCTCAACCCTGAAAAGTTTGTAGAACTGCAAGTTTCCAGCAGCCTAAAGGACAGGAAAGTAGAGAAAAGGGAGGGTTCCCAGGAGCTGAGAAGATTGACGGGAGTGGGTGTGGGGGGACAGCTGATAGGAGGACCGAGAGAGAAGGGGGCAGCAGACCTACAGGCTTTGGGTGGGACAGAGGGAAACATCCGGACGAGGGCCCTACAAGAAGATCAGAGGGTGAGGAGCATAGTGGGGGAGACTTGGATGGGGGGGTGTCGGGGCGGGGGAGGTTTCAAGGAAGAGGGTGTGGTCCGGAGGCCTGGGAGTGGGACAGGTGAACTGGGAAGAATTGGTGGGGTGCAAAGAGACGGGAGAGGGGGAGTAGAGTTCCAGAAGCTGGCTCAGAGAGGTGATGGGGTCGAGAATGAGTGTTCTGAGGACTTGGAGAAGCGAGAGAAAGGGTGGTGGCGAGGAGATGAGAGTTGAGTTGTGGCTACCACGAGGGTAGATGGGGAGAGAGCAGAAGGAGGAGAGCTGAGTTAGGGCGTTTAGGGTTTGGGGGTTACAAAAACAGAAGAAAAAGAGTCGCCCCAGCTCTGTGCTCTCTGCGGGTGTGGATGAGGAGAGGTGGTCCCAAGGCATTTGCATATCGAAACCGCAGGCTGCCGTTTCCTCCCCGCTCCCTTCCCCACTAGCACTGCATTCTCTCCCCTCTCTGGATCTCTTCTTTGTGCCCCTCCCTCCCTTTAGCGACCTCCCCCTCCGTCGGTAACTCCCGGTTCACACATTCTCCCCACCCTTCGCTTTCCTGCCTCCTTTCTCTCCACTTCCCCGCTTTTGTTCATCTAGCCTTTGTGTGTTCCAGCCCGTTTCTCCCACTCCTTTATGCTGGGGCTTCTCCGGTAGCCATTCCCTCTCCCTCAGCCATGCCTGGGTCGACCCCCTTAGGTGTGGTCCCCACCTCACTCTCACACTTGCCTCGGGGGCTATTTTTATTTTTACTCCTGGGTGAGTCTGCGCTCTAGAGATTCCAGCCCTGGGTCCTGTGTGAGGAAGATTATCCGGAGCCAGGGGACTTGTCCTGGGAAACCCCAGCTGTGCCCAGGGAAGAGGGAGGTGGCCTTCACTGCCCAGGCCTCAGCCTCACAGGTCCCTGCCCCCACTGCTTGCCAGGAAGGAAGCTGCTGAGACCGGAGACACAGTGAGATGAATCACCCTCAGCTAACGGGGAGGTGTCCTTTGGGGGATGAGGTCACTACTTGCAGATTAGAGGGCAGCCCCCCTCTGCAAGGCCCTCCACATCTCTAGGACGAGGCTCTGAGCCCCTTGACTCCCCACCCAGCTGCTTGGGTAGAGGTATAGGGAACCAGAACTCCTGCCAAACCCTGCCCCACCTCTCCTGTTCTCAGGCTCTACTCCATTCAGGAATCCAGGCCTCTAGCCCACAACTCTAGCCTCACCAAAGTCCCTCTCTAGGCGTTATTTCATGGGTGGATGTGAGAATTAAATGAGTTTTTGTATGTGAAGTGCTTAGGATAGTACAGAGAAAACTAACTACACCACCATTAGTGTTCCCTCTCTAGTGTCCAAATCCTCCAAGTTCTCCAAAGCCCATTCCCTCTGCCTACCTCCATCCGTCCTCAACTCTCTGGGGAACCAGAAGCCTACCTTTGCAGAAGATATTCTCACTGACCCATCTTAGGTTTGACCCAGACCCCAGGGTAGAGAGCCCAGTTCTGGAGGGGTGCTTTTAGCGGTGAGACTGAGTATGTGTCATGACTAGGCAGAAACCAGCTAGGTCTGGGAGTAGGAGATGCAGAGAATGGCCTGGGGATGAGTGGGGTGCACCAGGCCTAACCTTGGGCTGGGGGTTGCTTTCCAGGCTGGCAGTGATGGGGCCAAGATCGGGAACTGCCCCTTCTCCCAGAGACTGTTCATGGTGCTCTGGCTCAAGGGAGTCACCTTCAATGTCACCACTGTTGACACCAAAAGGTAGGTGCACTTCTGTTCCTCTAAACTCCCTTGTGCACACACACATGCACACTTACACACTCACCCACCTGAGTCCTTCCATCCTGAACTGTTTTCCCCTCTACCCGGAGTCTCTTTGCCACGTGTCTCCATCTCTCCTTTCTGGGTCTCCCTAACTCCCTTTTCCTGTCTTAATGCCTGGTCTCTCCTCCAGGCGGACTGAGACGGTGCAGAAGCTGTGCCCAGGAGGGCAGCTCCCATTCTTGCTGTATGGCACTGAAGTGCACACAGACACCAACAAGATTGAGGAATTTCTGGAGGCGGTGCTGTGCCCTCCCAGGTATAGAGGAACTTGGAAAGGGGAGTAGGGGAGCTGGGAGACTCTGGGAGAGAGAGGTTGAAGAAATGAAAAACAGAGGTGGTGGTGGGGCTGTGGCAGGGGAGCTGAGGTTCCTCCTCAAAAGATATCTTATCCTGTTTGTCCCATTGGCTTCCAGGTACCCCAAGCTGGCAGCTCTGAACCCTGAATCCAACACAGCTGGGCTGGACATATTTGCCAAATTCTCTGCCTACATCAAGAATTCAAACCCAGCTCTCAATGATAGTGAGTCTTGTGGGTTGGAGGCCTGGGTCCTAGGAGGAATAGGAAAGATCTAGTGATTAGGGGCACCTGGACATTCAGATACCCTGAATGTTGGCAAATCTTACTTCAATTAAAAAAAAAAAAAAGAGAGTCAGTGAGAGAGAGAGAGAGAGAGAGAGAGAGAGAGAGAGAGACTCTAGATCCAGATGACCTGAGTACAAATTCTAGTAGCTGTGTGACTTTGGGGAATTCACTGAACTTCTCTGTACATCCATTTCCAGATCTATAAAATGAGGATAACAGTATCTACTTCATGGGTTGATGTGAGAATTAAATGAGTTTTTGTGTGTAAATTGCTTAGAATAACACAGAGAAAATGAACTACATTAGTGTTGGCTATTATTATTTTGGACTGGCCTCACCATTAGCGTTCACCCCCTCATGGGCCTTCTTGGACTATGTCAGTCCTCTGATGTTCTTACCAACTCCCTTCTCTTGCACAGACCTGGAGAAGGGACTCCTGAAAGCCCTGAAAGTTTTAGACAATTACTTGACATCCCCTCTCCCAGATGAAGTAGATGAGACCAGCGCTGAGGATGAGGGCATCTCTCAGAGGAAGTTTCTGGACGGCAATGAGCTCACTCTGGCTGACTGCAACCTGTTGCCAAAGCTCCACATAGTACAGGTGAGTGGTCACTGTGGGAGGAGAGGGTGGTCGCTGGGATGGCTCTTTAAGGGTCTCCCACGCAGGCTTCCCATGACAATCACTCCAAAGGTGCTTTCTTTCTTAGGGTGGTTTTCAATAGCAGACACCACCCCATTCCTTCTCTGCTGTCTTTGCTGGCAAGACCACTACTTGAGAGAATTACATTCCACGATGCAAGGTGTGGGTGCAAACAGACTGGCCTAGGGTAACACATCCCAGTGTTACTTTCAAGAATGCTCTTCCTGTCTCTGTCATTGCCAAATCCCCAGATCAGAGAGCAGGCTTTTCCTAAAATCAAAGTTTTAAGTCTATAGCTTCAGTCTCCACTTCCTCTTGTGGAAGATGAAAACTGCTGGTTCCCGTGTTTTTGTCATAGTTCAAAGCTACGGTTTAGTTTCTGAAATGTGGGCCCAGTGTCAGTCTGCTGCAGAACTGTGTACTGACAATCTCTGTACTAGGCACGGAGAGACAAGATATGTGGTGATTGGTCCTTGCCCTCAAAGGATCTGAAATCTAGCTGAGAAGATAAAACATTCACATGATTAATAATACATGATTAAAAGCCAAATGAAAAGTAGAAAAAAGTTGCTGTGGAAATTCAAGAGGAGAGTTTTATGGTTTGTGAATTATATTTCAAAATCAAGAGGGGAAAACTAGCACCATGGACTGGGGTGGCCTGAAAAGGGGCTGGTTATAAATGGCCAGGATTTCAGTAAGCGGAGAGGATGGGTGAAGGCCTTACAAGACAGTGAGGAGTTAAGAAAGATGATTGAAGATGATTTATATGGGAGATAAGAATCATCGGAAGAGAAACCAGATAGTGGACCTACTTGAATGCCTGGATTTTATCATGAAGCCTTGGGATAAGGGAAAGACCAAGAGCATGGCAGCCAATGTCACTTTCCTGAAGCTAAACCTACTGGTTCTCCTCTCCCCACCCCTAGGTGGTATGTAAGAAGTACCGAGGATTCTCCATTCCGGATGTGTTTCGGGGAGTGCATAGGTACCTGCGCAATGCCTATGCTCGGGAAGAGTTTGCCTCCACCTGTCCAGATGATGAGGAGATCGAGCTGGCCTATGAGCAAGTGGCCAAGGCCCTCAAATAAGCCCCTCCTGGAGCTCCCTCGCCCCCCTCCATTTTCTCCACAAAGGCCCTGGGTGGTTTCCACATGGTTACCCAATGGACACACTCCAAAATGGCCAGTGGGCATAGAATCCTGGAGCACCTGTGCAGGGCTTGCTGAGGGGGATGAGGAGAAAGGAGGGGGGATCTGGGTGAGATTTTTACTATGGGGTTGGTAGGACAACGTATTTCAGTAATAAAGTACAGAATGAAAATCTAGTGCTTTGGGACTTCCCTGGTGGTACAGTGGTTAAGAATCCACCTGGCAATGCAGGGAACATGGGCTCGAGCCTTGGTCCGGGAAAATCCCACATGCCACGGAGCAGCTAAGCCTGTGCGCCACAACTACCGAGCCTGTGCTCCAGAGCCTGTGAGCCCGGGTGCAAAAACTACTGAAGCCTGCGCGCCTAGAGCCGGTGCTCTCGCAACAAGAGAAGCCACTGCAATGAGAAGCCCGCGCACCGCAACAAAGAATAGCAGCCCCTGCTCCGCAACTAGAGAAAGCCCGCGCATAGCAATGAAGACCCAACGCAGCCAAACATAAATAAATAATTTTAAAGGAAAAAAGAAAATCTAGTGTTTTTACACAAAGGGGACTTGAAGTGTGAGCAACACGGAATGAAGAGTGGGTCAATGACCTCGAACTCCTGGCAGAAACCGGGAATTTACAAGAGGGGTGCTTGTGACGGGGCTGCCATTTTTAGTGCGGGTCCACCGTAGCGCTGTTTTGTGCTCCATGTAGCACTCGCAGCCCAGCCGCCAGAGCCGACCAGATCTGGGTGGGTCTGGGCAGAGCTCGTGGGGCGGGGCCGAATTCCGAGAAGGGGGGGCGCAGTCGGGGTGGAGTGGGCGCGGCAAAGCAGGGCGGAATGGGCGTGGCATCGAGGAGCCCCGCCCCGTCCCGCTTAGACAATGCCCCGGAGCCGCCAGACCGTCGCGCCCCCGACCCACTGTAGTACTTGAGCGCGCCTACCCGGGGACCCCTCAAAGCCAAAGCTCCAATCCCCTAGGCTTGAAGACTACGACTCTCTTCTTCACCAACTCTGTCCTCAGGGGGTGGGGCCCCAGCCAAGAGCACAGAGCTGCAAGAGTGGGGGTGGCCGCAGGAGGTGAGTCTGGTGGGAGGTGCTCCTCGGACCGTGTGTGTGGGGGGAGTTTGGGGGTGCTGGGCCCGTGCCTGCGCCGGACAGTGCAGAGGGTCGACATTTGGGTGCGGAGCTGAGTCGGGGTGGACTTTGGGAAAGATGGATCGGGAGACTGGGGCACCCGGTCCTGGCGCCCGGAGCGGTGCCTGCTCCCCAGAACCACGCCCCCCCGTTTCCCCGCCCCTCGGATTTCGTTTTAGACCTCTCCCAGTCCTCCGGGACTCAGTCTGGTTTACACTGGGTCGCGCTAGGAACGGAGTGACCGGCCAGGGTAGAGAGGATGTTTAACTCCTTAGGCTCTAATTCCTCCCTCCTTGTCCCTCTCTCCCGTTCTCGTTCGGACACCCAGGACTTTCATCCCCCAGGTCCTGACTCTCTCCCCAGCTGTCTCCTCCTGTCCCATAACCCTTGTGGGCTCCTCGCCGCACTTCGGGTCCCTAAGGCAGCGAGCAGCAGAGGGTTAAGGGGGCGGGGCCGCTGCATTTTTTGGGAGTGAGCGCATCCTAGCGGCTGCCAAGAGGGGCGCCCGGCAGGGACCTCTCGAAGACCCCGAGCAGGGGCAACAGGTGTTTTGGAGACTAGCGATCCCGATCTCGTTCCTCGGACTTCCCCTAAAGCAGCAGACCCGCGAGGATGCGGGGTGGAGTGGGGTCGGCAGGAGAGGAAGGTCTGGAGGGGGTGGGGCGGAGTGGGAGGGGCGCCCGGAGATGGCAGGAGGAAGACCCGGGCGCTTTTAACCATCCCCCTATGCCCTTCTTTGCATGTCTCTCTCTGCCTACCCCCGTTCTGTTTCTTCTCCCAGACAGGTGAAGTTAAAAAGAGACAACTGAGAAATCAGCGCAGCCGGAGGGGGCGTCTGTGTGGATGGGATGGGGACGCCAGGGGAGGGGCTGGGCCGCTGTTCCCATGCCCTGATCCGGGGGGTCCCGGAGAGCCTGGCGTCGGGGGAGGGTGCGGGGGCTGGCCTTCCGGCTCTGGACCTAGCCAAAGCTCAGAGGGAGCATGGGGTGCTGGGGGGTAAACTGAGGCAGCGATTGGGGCTGCAGCTATTAGAACTGCCTCCTGAAGAGTCGCTGCCGCTGGGACCGCTGCTTGGTGACACCGCTGTGATCCAAGGGGATACGGCCCTAATTACGCGGCCCTGGAGCCCCGCCCGCAGGCCGGAGGTGAGCGCCTAGGCACGGGTGGGGTAGGGGGACGGGAGGATCTGGACGTCTGGGGCTTAAGGGAAGAATGGGGGTGGGAATGTCTCCGCTTCGCGCCCTCTTTTCCTGCCCTAAGGTCGATGGCGTCCGCAAAGCCCTCCAGGACCTGGGGCTCCGAATTGTGGAGATGGGGGACGAGAACGCGACGCTGGATGGCACTGATGTTCTCTTCACCGGTGAGGCTGGGGTGCCTGCACCCTGGGGCTTGGCACAGGGAAGCAGACTTTGGGAGACTGGGCCATCTCGGGCCTTGTTTCCAACCCACTCCCGCCTCATACCTCGACGGCCTCCCTGGGCTCAGGCCGGGAGTTTTTCGTAGGCCTCTCCAGGTGGACTAATCACCGAGGAGCTGAGATCGTGGCGGACACGTTCCGGGTGAGGAGCGGGACCAGCCTTGGATGCGGGGAGCAGGGAGCGGATGGGGGTCTGAGGGACCTGGGCGGGGGCGCGGGGCGGGCCGCGCTGAGGAGGAAGAAGCTGAGAGCAGCCTGTGTTTGAGGGTATCCTCTCACCCTTCCCGCGTCCCTGAATACTTTCCCTTGTTCCCCTTAGGACTTTGCCGTCTCCACGGTGCCGGTCTCGAGCCCCTCCCACCTGCGTGGCCTCTGCGGCATGGGGGGACCCCGCACTGTGGTGGCAGGTAGCAGCGAGGCTGCCCAAAAAGCTGTCAGGGTGAGAAGGGGTTGGGGCTGGGGTGGGGCAGGTTGGGGCGCGGCCAACAAAAGTGGGCGTGGCTCCGGGCCTGGGAGGCGGGGAGTTGGGAGGCTCTGAGAATTAACTCCAACCCCTACCCTCATGGAGCTGTCCATCTATGTGAAAACACGTGTGAAAACAAGAAGTTATTATAAACGGGACAGACAGCTGCAACACGGAGGAACAGGGGCAATTAACACCGTTTTCCCGAGTTTCAAGAAACTCCTTAAAGGGCACCCAAGCTGTGTCTTGAAGGATGGACAGGACCGACCCGTGGGATCGGAAGTAGGGGAGAAGTGGGTAGCAGGTGGAAAGAACTGCGTGTGAGTCCGAGCTGGAAATTAGACAAGTTAATTAAAGCGCTTAGTGCCTGACACATAGTAAGTGCTATGTGATTGCTATCATTATTATTCCACAATAATGTAACTCTGTCCCCAGCCCTTAGCGGTGGTAGGGCAGCCGGACTCAGTTTTGGAGAGGCTCTGAGCCTTGCATGCTTCCTCTCTCCTCTCCCCCAGGCAATGGCAGTGTTGACGGATCACCCCTATGCCTCCCTGACCCTCCCAGATGATGCAGCGGCTGACTGTCTCTTTCTGCGTCCTGGGCTGCCTGGTATGCCCCCTTTCCTCCTGCACCGTGGAGGCGGGGACCTGCCCAACAGCCAGGAGGTGAGAGAAGGCAGGAGCTCCACCACCAACAACAACCAGAGAAATGGGGCTCAGGCCTCCCTAGTGGGAGGAAGAAGGGGTACCTTTTCTAGAAGCCAGGGTGGGGCCACTCTAGCTGGCTGAAATGGGGCCCTGGCTGTGGGCCTTGGGGTCTTACTCCCTTCTCCCCACACACTGTCCTCCCTGCAGGCACTGCAGAAGCTCTCTGACGTCACCCTGGTACCTGTGTCCTGCTCGGAACTGGAGAAGGCAGGCGCTGGGCTCAGCTCCCTCTGCCTGGTGCTCAGCACACGCCCCCACAGCTGAGAGCCTGGCCTTGGGGTCCTGGCTGACCAGGGGCAGGGTGGCATAGGAGTAGAAGGGGAAGGAAGGTTAGATAAAGGACAGTGAATAGGTAGTAGTGGGGAGATGGCCCCAAGGTAGGGGGAGGGCATAGAGTGAGAAAAAGGATGGAGGTCACTGGGTGAATCCTCTCCTCAAGAACTAATAAAACAGAACTGACCTTTTAGACTGGGCTGCGACTGGGCTGCGACTGGTGTCTTACTGGGGCAGGGGGTCAAGGGCAGGGCTGAAACCTGAGGTTGGGGTCAGTGCTGGGAAGGAGGCCTCCTTCATTCATCAAACCTCCTTCATTCATCAGGCCTCCTTCATTCATCATTCAGTGCTCACTGACTCATTGTCCAGCCCTGTCATAGCTGCTTGGGCACAAGACGGACAGGGCAGAGAAAAAATATGGGTGAATCACTCACTGAATTTATCTAAATGTCAGATGATTCAGAGACTGGAGGATCAACAGCCCATCCCTAGTTGATAGGAGGAAATGACACTTCCAGGGATATTCATTTTCACTCATTTACTGAGGCTTAGCGGTGATATAAAAAGGGTCAGTCTCCTGATATCAGGGGACTCACGTGAAAATTTCTTGTAAATTGAAATACAGGTTGTAATGGAACAATTCACAGGAGGCTGTTGCTATGAGAGAAATAAGGGGGCTCCCTAGGGCATCAGAGTGTATGCAGGGGTGGGCAAAGTGGGTCAGAAATAGCTTCCCAGCAAAGGCTACACTTGAACTGAGTCCTGAGGATAAATAAGAATTAGCCAGGCAGATAGTGGGGAGGAGGCAAAGGCTAATCCAGGAAGAAGGAATTGCACTGGGCAAAGGCGCATTTGGGGCCTGGGGAGAATTTCTCTAAGGCTGTCCTGTTCTAGGCACTGAGTGACAGAGATGAGCCTGGAGAGTAAGTAGAGTACTGTAGCACCTTGAACCCAAAGCTGAGGCCCAAGGGCCCAGAGCTGAAATACTGCTGAAATATAGGCTGTCAGGAGCAGGTTGGCATTTGGGGAGAATACCTCTAGTTTCAGGGAGGAGAACAAGGGCAGGAGGATGAGGTGGGGCTATGGGTAATCCAGGGAGGAAATAAAGAGTACATTCAGGTGGCAGTGCTGGGTGTGAAAAGGGTGTGGATTTGACAGTGACATTAAAATAGAAAGACAGGACTTGGTTTATCGTGTGGGAGTGAGAGGAAGGAGGTCTACATGACTCTCCATTTCTGGCTTGGGCAATGGGGTTGATCAAGAGAGAATGCAGAGGAGGAAGGATTAAGTAAGTGGCTTGGGAGATGACAGTGAGTTGGCTTTTGGACCTGCTGTGTGCAGAATGCCTAGGGCCAGCCAGGCAGGGATGTCTGAGGGACAGTTTGGAAATCACGTATCAGAGATCTGAACTGGAGAGAGTTATGGATGTTGCTTGCACAGAAAAAGGCTGAGGACTGGCTGTGGATGACAGCATCCCAGGAGAGGGAGAAGGCAGATAAAGAAAAAGACAAACCTGGAATGGTGGAGAATACTGCAGGGGTAGGGAGCAAGGATGAGGAGTCCAGAAGGAAGACAACAGCATTAAAGAAAAACAGCTTAAATAAGAGCGATCAAAGGCCAAGCCAGATGAATGCTAATAAATGTCTAGTGGGTGTGGTTATTAGGACATCACTGGCAATCTCATGGCGAGCACGTGAGCAGTGGGAGTGGAGTGAAGAGAAAAATGTAAGAGACAGGTGTAGGCCCTTGGTTCAAAGAGCTTGACTGTGGAGAGAAGGGAAGAGATAGGGCAAAAATCTAGGAGCTGTTGATGTCGTAAGATAGGGAGACAGGGCTTGATCAGGTTTAAGGACATCAGTGGTGAAGGAGACCTGGAAGCTGTGTGAGAGATGGGGACCAAAATCAGCAGCAGAGATAGCCTGGATCCTCCGTCTCCTGACTCCCAGTCTAGTGCTCATTTCTATCCCATGGTGCCTTCCTTTTCCAGGTGAAGGGCCAAGAAGGGGAGGGGTGTTATGGAGAGCTGGGAGCCCCCAGCTTGTGAGGTAGTAAGGGCTTCCTTTCGAACTACAACCGCATAGGTGGTGGAGGCATCAGCAGGGACCACTGGGGACAGTCGGCAGGATCTTCTGAGGGCCGTATGATCCAGGTCTGCGTAGAGCAGGCTCTGAAAGGTGGGGAGGAAGGTAGGAGGGTCTCAGATGTCTGACTCCCTTGGGGATCCAAGCCTCTGTCTTTCTTGGTCCACTTTACTCACGGATTCTGGCCAGCCCCCATCCCACCCCCAAACCTTTACCGGCTCCTGGTCCAGGTCCCCTGCAATCTTGGGCTCTTCCTCCTCTACTGGCCTCTGGGGCTCCGCTTTCACGAATGGAACTATGTGGGGGGGACAGAGCTGAAGGATTGAGAGAAGGTGACCAACTTGTCTGCTCCCAGCAAGGGCTCAGACTCAGGAATTGGGTGGGGAATGTGCGGGGAAGGCAAATGGGGTGGAGTTAGTCTCACCAAATCTGGGGGGTGGTCGAGGCGGGTGAGGGGGCGAGCGCCTGTAGGGGATGGATAAGAGTCTCTAAGAACCACTAATCTTGTCTCGCTTGTTCTGGGCCCCAGGACGCGCCAACAACAACCCAGCAACAGGCCGGCTCTGACCAGCAAAACAACCTAGGTTCCCACCCGCACAGATAGTTCCGCCCACGCTTGGAGCCAGCTCGGCCTCTAGCTTGGCTTCCTTAGCTAGGGCTCCACCCACCAGCGCATGGCCTCGCCCGCAAGTTCCGACCTCCCCCATTCGTCTCCGAACCACACCCGAGGGCTCCCGATGTAGTTTTGGCCCGCGAAAGTTCTAGGCCTGCCCCTCCCGCCTCTGGTCGAGAGCCTTTCAACCAGGCCCCGCCCCTAGAGCTCACCTGCGCAGCCAACAGGCCCAGCTCAGTACTCCGAGTCCCAGCACCAGCCCAGCGCCCAGCAGCGGGATTAGAGTCTGGGGATACACGGACCCTGCGGGAACGTTGGAAGCGGGGTAGCGGTGGATGCCGAGGTCAGGGTGCGGGGACAGAGAGCTAGCTCCGCCACTCAGGAACCCCCAGACCAGGCTTCCTCCCTGACGGGGGCGTGTGTCTGAGTTAGGTCCCCTTTGTGTGAAGGCCTGGACCTACCGTGGGTAGGCCCCGGAGCTCTGCAATAGGCCCGGTCCCCCAGCACGTGAAGCTCCGTACGGCTCTCGTTCTCTTGGCGGCCCTTGCAGATAAAGGTGCCCGAGTCCCCCGCGCTCAGGAGTAGCTCCAGCCGCCGGATATCAAGGTCCAGGGCACGTAGGCGGCCAGCAAAGGGCTGGACGGGAGACACGGTGGGGGTCCCGTTCGGTGAGGCCAACAAGATCGCGCGGCGTCCTTTGGACAGGCCTTTGCAAGCCGGGAATCTAGGTGCCCAGACCCAGCGGGTGGGTTGCGAGACCCCTACGCAGGAGAGATTCACCCGGTCCCCGGGGTGGCCGTCCAGTGAAGCTAGGGGAGGCGGGGGGGGGGGGGGGGGAGGTTGCGGGTGACGGTGGTCAAGGCAAGTCCACAGAGCAAGACGCCCCTCCCCCTTACGCCTTTTCCCTCTCCTCTACCCTCCCGCCAGCCTGGATCTTCCCATACACATCTCATCCCCCCCACTACCCGCACCAGGTCTCCTCCTCCTCCTGCCTCAGTCTTTCCTCGCCCATTCCCGACTTTCCTGGGATGGCTTACCCCCGGGGTTCCCCTGGGCCCTCGACAGCAGCAGCAGCAGCAGCTGCAGAACCAAGGCCATGGCTGCGATGTGGTGGGAAGAGGAGGCCAGTGAATCAGCGAAGGAGACCGGAGGGAAATCAGAGGGGGGTGGAGGGGGAGACCGCAGGTCTGGGGGCTCCGATAAGGGGTGGGGGAGGGGCCACCAGCTGCCCACATCCCTCTGGGAATCCTTGCAGGCAGGTTCACAGCCCTCAACCAATGCTCACTTAGAATTCATGCTGGGGCCCTTTACACAAGCACTTTAGCAGACTTTAACTCTTTTTTTTTTTTTTTTTTGGCTGTGTTGGGTCTTTGTTTCTGTGCGAGGGCTTTCTCTAGTTGCACCGAGCGGGGGCCACTCTTCATCGCGGTGCGCGGGCCTCTCACTATCGCGGCCTCTCTTGTTGCGGAGCACAGGCTCCAGATGCGCAGGCTCAGCAGTTGTGGCTCACGGGCGTAGTTGCTCTGCGGCATGTGGGAACCTTCCCAGACCAGGGCTCGAACCCATGTCCCCTGCATTAGCAGGCAGATTCTCAACCACTGCGCCACCAGGGAAGACCTTGACTTTTTTTTTTTTTTTTTTTTTTGCGGTACGCGGGCCTCTCACTGTTGTGACCTCTCCCGTTGCGGAGCACAGGCTCCGGACGCGCAGGCTCAGCGGCCATGGCTCATGGGCCCAGCTGCTCCGCGGCATGTGGGATCTTCCCGGACCGGGGCACGAACCCGTGTCCCCTGCATCGGCAGGCGGACTCTCAACCACTGCGCCGCCAGGGAAGCCCTTGACTTTAACTCTTGAAGCATAGCAGTTGCCGGGAACACCACAGTTTCTGGATCTTGGCTGTCTGAATTCAAATCTCGACTTCACCTTCTAGCTGCGTGATGTGCGCAAGTCGCTTAACCTTTCTGGGCCTGCTTGCTCATCCGTAAAATGGGAATAAAAGCACCTACCTCGCAGAGTATTGTGAGAACTAAATAAAGTCATACCCAGTAAATGCCTAGAACAATGGCAAAGACATAGGAGTACTATATGCTTGCCATTATTACTATTTCTATTCTTATTTTAGCTGCTACCTCACCCCTCTGTGCCCACTTCATCCCTCCCGGCCCAAGGTGGCCCGCCCAAATTGGCAGGTTTTGATTGGGGAGGTGCTTTGGAGCAGGTGCACAGCCCCACACCCAGGACTGCATCAGCCCTCACTGCACTGGAGCAACCAAGGCCAGGCCAAGCCCAGGTGGAGCCAGGATGAGGTCCTGAGAACCTTCAGGGGGCCTGAGGCAGCCCCTCCCTAACAGGCAGCTCCAGCCCATGCCTCTGCTGCTTTGACATCACAGAAGCTCTTGGTCACATCACAAATCGTACTCCTCCATCCTGTGGCTGAGGAGGGGTTGGGAAAACTAAGTGGACTGAGATTAATTTGGTGCTCAATTTCTGCCCACATACCCCTACCAATGCCCCCCAGGGAGCAAAATTTTGCAGTCAGCTTGGGCCACACCCCATTGTCCATTTCCCAGGAACCAGAAGACACTGCCACCACCACAGCCACTGTAACATCACAGAGGCCTTTGGTGATACTTCAGAGGACTGGGCAGATAGGGATGTTACTCCTGGGGGCCAGGAGGGTGTGTCTTGGACTGAAACCAAGAACCAAAATGGAGTTGGCCACTAGTGCACCTACCTACCCTCCCCACCTCTCTCTGCCATCCCCATCCCTACTGCCCCACTGGGTCCCGCTTAGCCCGTCCCTAAATGGGGAAGGAGGGGCCACCAGAGGCCAGGTAGGGCGGGACTGTTGTGCCTATAAATTCCAAAAAGGCCACTCAACTCCCAGAGCAGGATCCCTGGAATTCTACTCTGTCAGCTGCTGCTGTTGCTACCGTTCTCAGGACCCTCACCATGAAAGGCCTTCTGCTGATCACCTTGTCTTCTCTGCTCTGCTGGGTCTCAGGTGAGCACCTGGGGGCCCCAAGGACCTGGTTCACCTGGTTAGGACTTTTACACCCTGCCCCAGGCACTGCCTTACACTACCCGCTACTCAAGATCCCAAGCGTCCCCAGACCCAACTGGCTCAGCTCTCCTGTGCCCCGCTGTGACAGGGTCCTTGCTCTGTTTCTCAAGGACCCGTGTCTCCATCTTCCGACTCTTCCCCACCTCCAAGACGCACTCTTCTAACCTGCCCAGGGTTCCAGGTCCCCTGTTCCCCACTCCTTGGAAACCCTGATATCCAGTTCCCCTGCCAGCCCCACTCTGATACAGAACTCTCCAGGATCCAGCTTACCTGCTTTCTCCTCTCACCACCTGCACTCAGCCAGGGCGTCCTCCCAGAAATCTAGGCAACCAGTCTGGGGCTTCTTTTGCGACCCCTCCTCCCATCTACTCCATCAGGGACTTTGTGCTCAGTCCCTCGAGCAGTGGCCTTTCCTAGATCGCCCCCCTGCTCCTCCCTGAGGTGCGTACCTCCAGGAACACAAGCTTTCTGGAGGGCTCCAGTGACCTCTCAGAACCTCCCAGGGAACCAGGGAGATTTCCCGGCCTTCTAGGGAGGGAACGCCAAGGTTGCTCACCCCCAGGGTGAGGTGGGTTTCACTGAGGTGCAGTCACCAGGCTCCTCCACCCACTGATTGAACCCTTCCGTCCCTCAAACCTTGAATCGGATGCGGCAGAAACGTTCGGGGTGCCAGCTTCTGCCTTTCTGCACCCATCCTCTCCATTTTGGCAAAGTGCTCGGATGGATTCTGATGCTCTGTCTCCCAGATACTTCTCCTTTCTGTCAGAGAGCTACCGGGGTGGGAGGATTCAGTTCAAGTCTGGTTCCTCTTCCCATGCTCTTGGCGGCCCCAGGAGGTGAAGAATACATTGCTAATCTGGCCCCAGGTGGCTTTCTTGCCAGCCTCAAGTTCCAAGCCATTTCTGCAAGTGTTGTAACCACCATGATTTTTACTTTTAAGGTTTCTTCCTATTTCAAGACTCCATCTGTGACCTCTTCTGAATTCCTTCATCTCCTCCCTCGCCACCTCCATTCCTTCCCTGTGGTATTCTCACATTTCATCTGTCCCCAGCCCCATTGTTGGTAACTCTGCATCTCTAGACGCATCTCCAGATGGGGTGGAGTGAAGGAAGATATTTAGGGTGTGGGCCATTCACAGAGCAACTCCACCCTCACCCAACTTGCATTTTTTCTGCATCACTCACCCTCTCTGTCCCTACCAGAACAAACAGGTCAGAATACCTACTTGATTGGCTCTTCTCCACCGTGCCCACCAGCTGGGCTCATCCCCAGGTGAGTCAGACATTCCATCACTTCAGCCCGACTTGTGTCTTCCCAGCTGACATTCGCTGTCACTCCTGCTACAAGGTCCCTTTGCTGGGCTGTGTGGACCGGCAGTTCTGCCACCTGGAACCAGGACAGCAATGCCTGACAACAAATGTGTACCTCGGTAACATTCCTTTCTTCAGTGGGGAGAGGGGCCCAGTGGGAGACTCTATGGCTGGGGCTGAGGTGGAACAGAGAATTACAGCAATGATAATATTTGGCCAAGGATTATTACGTGCCAGGCACCATCCTACGTCTTTACAAGGATTGTTTCAATTAATGCTCATGACAGCCCTATGAAGTGTGGGTGCTATTATTATACTGAGAAAACAGCCTCAAAAAGAGACAGTAACAGGTCCAAAGCCTCATGGGCAGCAAGTGATAGGACCAGGATTGGGGTGAGGGGCAGAGTAAGGAAGTGCAGGAGAAAGGTTAGACTGAGAAGAGATCCAGAAGGGGAAGGCCAAGGGCAGAGTTGGGAAGGAAGGAAGCCTGGGTGGGGTGCACGGGTGGGGAGGTGGACACAGGCATGCCAGGTGCCCATCTTAACTGTCCCCACTGCCCCCTCCTAACCCCAGGGAAGATGTGGGTTTTCTCCAACCTACGCTGTGGCACACCAGAAGAGCCCTGTCGGGAGGCCTTCAACCAAACCAACCACAAGCTAGGCCTGACCTATAACACCACCTGCTGCAACAAGGACAACTGCAATAACCCAGCCCCTCGGCCCACCCCGGCCCTGGCCCTCGTCCTCCTTACCTCCTTGGCTGGCCTTAGCCTCTGGCTGTTGCACTGAGACTCGCTCCATGGCTGCCCCTCCTCCCACCTGCCTTAGCCTCTCTTCTTGTGTCTTCGTATCCTCTGCTTCCTTTTGCTCAGAAAAGCATTTCTCCAGACCCTTCACATTTCTTTAATTAGACGGTGGTCCCCCGATCCATCCTTCCATCCCACACCCTCCACTCTGCTTCTCTGGAGTCTCTTTCCATTTCCCTTGACACCACTCCAGATCCTCCATCGTCTCCTAGAAGGGCTCCGCACTTTGCCTCCTGAACTCCCCTGTGCCCTATGTGAGGAGGGATTGGAATCTGGGCCTGAAATGGGGTTTCTGTCCTGTCCCCAGTGAAGGCTCCCAGGAAGGACCTGATGACCTCACTGTATGAGCTGATTCTCCAAACCCTGGCTCCCACACGTACCTCATCCCCTTGCTCACCCCTTTCCATTTTGAGTAATAAATGTCTGTATATGATCAATTGTGTATCAGAAGATCTATTGTCAGAGGCGCCCTCCCAGGAAATAACACTCTCAGCCCTCACACTCACCACTCACCCAAGAACCCTTCAGGGAGTTTCTCTCAGACGCTGGGCTGGGGCAGACGGAAAAACAGGTTTTGCAGGCTTCCATCCTCTCTTCCAGTGTCTGGGGGGTGGCGTACAGGGCCCAGTGTTTGGAGAAGCAATATTTACCTTAAATTTAGGCCACACCTCTGACGTACTGCCAAGAAAGAGGTGCAGTGTGGCTTGAGGGCTCCTCAGAAAGGGTAGGAGAGTTGCATGGGGATGGGACCTGGGACCCTCTTCCAGGCCTCAGTCCCTCAGGTTAGATCCAGAGGCCTCACCTGGCCCAGTATGTGGGGCACCAAGCCACCCTCCTATCACAGTGCTTACATTTCCTTTCTCAATTCCAAGTAGTCATATTGGGAGCCAAGTTGCAAATGCGGGGAAGGGGAACAAGCCCAGACAACAAGGCTCATTGATTCCTGGTGGCCCCCACTCAGCCCAGAGCCTGCTCCCCTCAGTGATCCTCGTTGCTAAGGAAGATTCTCCCTAGCAACAGGGTGCAGGAGTCACATAGGGCAGATTCTCCATTGTCCTTTGGGGTTTAGTTGGTTAAGCAGTGCACCATTGCAACTAAGTCCACTGATCCTTGATAACCCCTACACTAGAGCCTGGTTGCCCCCACATTACTCCATCAGCCCTCCCATCAACAAAAGATGGAATTTTCCAGTCAGCTCTAGAGTGGTCGGTAGATTTTAATGGCTCACAGAGGAGTGTTTATCTTCTCACCTCAGATCCCCTTTGTTCCCTTGCTCCCTTGCTCCCTTGTCTTCCCCTACTCCCACTACCCTCTCCACAGTCCTGGCAAGAGCCAGGCTAGGGCGGTGACCCCTGCAGCCATGATGCACGTGGGGGCTGCAGTGCTCACCACAGCACTGTTGCACAGGTCGCAGACGCAGCAGTCCCTGTGGGTCATATAAGTCACGTCTCCCACCACCTCTGTTTCCACTCGACTGCAATGATGGGCCGCCACGCAGGCTGCATGGTGATGAATCAAGGTCACTGAGGCTGAGAGAGAGAAGGAGATTGGGCTGTTGGACTCCTGGCTTAAGGACTTGCCTTCTGGGGCAGAGCAGATGTGATTCCAAGGAGCCCAAAGGGATCCTCTGCCCCCTCAAAAAACACCTCCCTGTCGGGCTTCCCTGGTGGCGCAGTGGTTGAGAGTCTGCCTGCCGATGCAGGGGACGTGGGTTCGTGCCCCGGTCCGGGAAGATCCCACATGCCGCAGAGCGGCTGGGCCCATGACCCACGGCCGCTGAGCCTGCACGTCCGGAGCCTGTGCTCCGCAACGGGAAAGACCACGGCAGTGAGAGGCCCATGTACCGCAAAAAAAAAAAAAAAAAAAAAAACACCTCCCTGAAACCAAGTGAATCCCTGATGGGATGCACTGAAAGGGACCAACATCACTTCTTGCCAAAAACTCACGACCTCAGTCTAATCATGAGAACATATCAGGTAATCCAAATTGCGGGACGTTCTATAAAATAACTCATCAGGACTCTTCAAAAATGTCAAGATCATGGAATCAAAGGAAGACTCAGAACTGTCCCAGAGTGGGGACAACTAAGAAGACAGGAGAGCTAAAGGCATTGTAGGATCCTGGTGTGGGTCCTGGATCAGAGAAAGGACATCAGTGGGACGACTGGCTAAATTGAGTAAGGTCTGTAGGTTAGTACAGACCTTAATAATAATAACCGGTGTTATTTTCTGATTTTGCTAATTGTACTATGGTTATATAAGACATTAACATTAGAGGAAACTGGGTGAGGCTATACAGTACTGATCTGTACTATTTTTCTAATAAAATTAACTTTTCTGTCAACCTAAAATTATTTAGAAACAAAAAAAATTAGAATACACACACACACATACCTCCCTGGTCCCTAGCTGATGCCTGCAAGTTGAAGTTTGGCTGAATGTTTTGGTCCCTGCCTTCAAGGGAGCTTTTCACCCATTTGTGAGTGAATGGGCCTCTGAGACTCTTTCTGGAGGGTAAAGAGGAGGGGGTGGGGCCACACAGACAGCGGGCTTCCAGGGGCTCAGTGCCAGGAGCCAGAAGGGGCTACAGACCGCTCCACTCTGACAGCGGCACCATCTGCCCAGAGCCAGACTGAGCCTGGAAGGTTCTGGAAGCCAGAAGGACTGAAGTAGTAGGGGCTGGAGGCAGGGGGACAAACGGAGGACTCACGGTTTCCAGATGGCTTGGTCTGTCTCAGGTCTGGTTGGGGTTTGCCCTCCAGGAAGCCGCAGCGTTTGCCCTGGCCGCAAGTGGTCACGGTCTCTTTGCAGGAGCCGCTGGGGCCTCCACCGCAGTCATAGCACCGCTTGCGGTTTCCTGGCAGGAGAGAAGAGGTGCTGGAACTGGGCGGGGGTGGGGGGCGGCTGGCACAGGGCGACGGGCCTTTGTGACAGGCGCCTTGGCTGCCTCCTTACCCAAGGCAGCCCACAGCAGGGCGCTGAGCGGGATCCCAGCAAACAGGGGGTTCATTGTGTCTGCCTGTGTCTGTAGCGCCTCTCCCTCCCGCCCACCCGCCTCCCTGGCCCCACTCTGCCAGCCTTTTATCCCCCTTGCCTTGGGCTTTTTTTAAAAAAATTTTTATTTATTTATTTTTGGCTGCATTGGGTCTTCGTTGCTGCGCGCGGGATTTCTCCAGTTGTGCTTGCCTTGGGCTTTATAGGGCAATAAAAAGGGAGGAAAGAGACTCCTCCAGCAGCCACCGGGGCCCCAGTGGGGACAGGGAGGGGCCCCCACAGGAGAAAGAGCTCTCAGCATCCTCTGGCATCCCCAAACTCTTCCATCTCAGGAACAATTCTAAGACGGTGGCCCCAGACCTCCTGCGGGTCCCTAAGGCCCTTTTAGAGGGTCCTCCACCGTCTTCCTCTTCCAACTACATATCTGTCAGATTTTCTTCAGATACTTCAATCAAAACAACAAATCCCAACAGGTTGAATGCAGAAGCAGATGTGAAAACCCAGCCATCTTCTAGTTCTTCTATTAAGCCCAACATTAAATAGATTCCCCAAAGGGTAAAGCCGTGCCACTCTTCCCACTGTACTGTTGGGAAAGGAATTATTTTTCGCAAAACTATGCTTTGTTAACACGTAATGGGTTTATTGTTTTTTTATTTTTAAATGAACCTATTAAAATATTCTGTTTCTATTTCTCATATAGCAAATATTGATATAACTTACATAAGAAAAGCTCTTTGGGGTGTTCAGTAATTCTTGCGTGTAAAGAGGTCCTGAGATAAATGTTTTGAAAACTGCTGCTCAGTGGATACCTGTCTCTCCTCTGCCTCACCTCCACCTCACATCTCCCCCACCCTGTCTGCCTCTTACTCCCAGTACGTTCTGCCCTGATTCCCCAGGTGCAGCTCTTCTCCCCAATCTCTTAAGCCCCCGTCTTCCAGACTCTACCACCCGTACTCCCCAAATCTTATCGTTGCCTTCCTTCCTGGTCTTTCTGACCCTCATCCCTGCACTGGTGGAAACACATCAGTCCCTCTGGCCGCACCCATGATTCCTTCCTCTAATGCAGTAAGGCTGGGAGAGATAATTACGGGGTAAGAATGTTGAGGCTTGGGGGGATCAAAGGAATGGGAAGCTGGGCGGCGTCCTCCCTTATGCAGCTGCAGCTGGGCTCTGTGTGTGGGCCGGTGGGTGGGGGATTGTTGAGCCCACACTCAAACACCGCTCGCCAACTCTGGGCCGGGGCTCAAGGTCAAGGAGAGTGACCTTGACAGACTTAAATGCACAGAAGGACAAAAGACAGAGAAACAAAAACAAGGAGATGAGAGAGCAAAGAACAGCTTGAGACAAGGGGAGGGAGGGAAAGGAGTAGGAGGGGAAGTGACAGACGCTGACAGACAGCGGTTCAGGAGCGACAGACGCAGCTAAGAGTAACAGACCAACGCTGCGGGAATGGAGAACACCCTTAAGGCAAGAGCAGGCTCTAGTAGGAGACAGGGAGGATGTGAGAATTGTGAGAACAGGGTCCCTGCTCTGTCAGTCTGCCAAATCTGGTCCCCCACCCTCAGATTCACTCCCTAGGTGTGTTTGTTTACTGCTCCCTCCCTGTCTCACTCAGATGCTCCATCTCTCCAACTCTAGGATCCCTGGGTGCAGGTCACATTCTCCCAGACTCCTGAGCCCCGGGTCCAGCCATGGGCACCTCCAGCATCTTCCTCTGCATTCTGTTCCTCGGTGGGGCACTGGATAAGGGTGGGCTGGGGAATCCTTGGGGGCTGGGTGCAGGGTGGGGTGGTGGTGCTGGCAGGGGCTTGTGGAGGAGCCTGAGGTCTGGGGGTGGGGGGTGGCGGAGAGGGTGCTGAGAAATGCCAAGGAGGGAGTTGTAGGGGTTTTGGAAAGAAAAGCTACTGGGAATGGTCTCAGGACAGCCTGATGAGGTGGAACAAGAAAAATTTCCTTTCAAAGGCATTTGAGAATAACTGTCTCTTTCCTGTGGCATCTTTGACAAGCCTCTGTCTCCCCTGACCCTTATCTCACCTCCTGTTTCTTTGCTGGGCCCCTTGGTCAATGTTAATTCCTATTTTCTCATCTGACTTAGCACCATCTGCTTAACTTCTTCACTGGCAACCCCTCCCCGTCCCGGCCTGGTTTTTTGTGTCATTCTCTGTGCTCATCTCTGATTCTCTTGGCTTCTGTTCATGTCTGTGTGTCTCTCACACTCCCTGTATCCCTCGTGCCTCTGCGTCGTTTCCTTTTCCTGTATTATCCCCCCTCCCTTCTCTGTGTCTCTTTTTCTATTTCTGTCTATTTTTCCCTCCACTTCACTGCTCCTCTCTCCCCACTTTGTGTATCACCTCTGTCTGTGCATCCCGTTCTCAAATCTGGGCTCAGCCTCTCACCTGTCCTGTTTGCCTCTCCTCCCTGCCTGATCTCCACCGACCCCACAGGTCTCGCCACTTCCCCTGCCCGGAGACGGCTCCACTGTTACACCTGCAACTTCGCCAAACCCTGCTACCCTGTTCCTACCTAGTGTCAGGATGATGAAGTTTGTGGCATCAGTATTGGTACCTCAGGGAGGACTCCCTAGGCCTTCCCCACCGCCATCCGTCCTGCCTTTCCTGTGGCCTCCTGGCCCTTGCCTCCTTCCTGCCCTGCCTCAGCATCCCCTCTTTGTCCCATAGAACAGTGAGGTCATCGAGCGGAAAGCCTGCCTCCCAAGGACCCGGCGCTCTCTGCAGGGCCATGCCACCTACCGGTCACTCTCCTACACTCCTCGGCACCACTGCTGCGAGCAGGACCTGTGCGATGCAGCCACCATGCCGCATCGGCTCCCCAGGCTCCTCCTTATCACCCCGCTCATCCTCGTGGCCAGCCTCACCTGGGGAGCCCACCTCCTCCACCAGCCTGCAGCCCAAGACTCTTCCACTATCGCCATGGCCCTGGAAACACCTGCACAGACACTTCTGAGATCTGCCCAAGAACCTGATCTTGTACAGAGACCTCACACCCCTTGGGCCCAGCACCTTCACGGACCCCTCCCCAAACCCGATTCCTACAGGCACTGCTCTAGCCTCTTCCTGCCCAGAGGCACCTACCCGGAGCCCAGCCTCATAAAGAACACCTGTTCTAAATCTCCGGTCTTTTCTAAATGTCTGTGGCTGATGCAGTCTCTCAGCCCCAGCTCTCTGGCAAGGCAGGCGTTTGACAGAGCTGTGGGTCCCAGGCAAGGGGATCGAAGGGGCACCAGGTGTGATGAGGATGAGGGTCCTGCTAGGAGAGATTAATTTCATAGGTCAGTAAGGAGGGCTTGGGGAACTATGAAGAGTAAATATAATAAAAGTGCTATCTGGGGCGCAGTGGTTGAGAGTCCGCCTGCCGGACTCTGGTTCCCTGGTGGCGCAGTGGTTGAGAGTCCGCCTGCTGGACTCTGGTTCCCTGGTGAGGCAGTGGTTGAGAGTCCGCCTGCCGATGCAGGGGACACGGGTTCGTGCCCCGGTCTGGGAAGATCCCACATGCCGCGGAGCGGCTGGGCCCGTGAGCCATGGCCGCTGAGCCTGTGCGACCGGAGCCTGTGCTCCGCAGCAGGAGAGGCCACAAAAGTGAGAGGCCCGTGTACCGCAAAAAAAAAAAAAAAAGTACTATCTGGGAGTTCAGTAACACTGCTCCATGTCTGTGTGTCTGTGTGTGTGTGTGTGTGTGTGTGTGTGTGTGTGTGTGTGTGCATGCGCACACACATGTGCTCTAACAGCAAACTATAGCTGCTTGGTGGGTTGGGCTGGGGTGCTGGCACGTGAACCACAACTTTCACATCATCCTCCATCTGTCATTGATATCCTCCTTCTTGCCGTTAACTTAGCTTAAGCCACTGCAGCGTGAAGGCTTTAGGTAAGACTTCTGAGAAAGCTTTTCTCCAGCGAAGCCTAAGCTTGAGTAGACACACAGAGGGGCCCCTCGTGGAGTGGTGAGGGTATGGCCGGGAGACCAGCTCATTTCTGTGTGAGGCTAGGAGCTGGGAGCACCGGTGCCCTCCCCCGCTTCACCAGCCCAGACTTGTCCTGGTTCACTGACAGCCAAGCACGCAGGGCCCAATTACTCACCCCACCAGGGAATTCGCCCACCCAGCACGGTGGACACTCCTGCCCAGGGGCCCCCAGGATGTCAGGGTGGTAAGCTGCTCCCTGCTCCGGATGCCACAGTGGAGCGCCTAGGATAAGGGGGGGCACAGGTACCCCCATCCTGACTCAGTTCCCTCCACTTCCATCTGAGGAAGTCTGGGGTCTGATTAGAGGTGCTTCTCTCTCAATTTCTTTTCTTTGCGAGGATGAGACAGGGGTGGGGATCTGGCTTAATTTAGAGGCAAGTTGAGTCTTCTTTCCATTCTCTCTGTCCCTCAGTCCTCCCACTTTGTACTTCTATTTGTTCTCTCTCTCTCTCCATCTCTTTCCCTTTACCCTGACTTGGGCCTCTTCCCTTCTCTCTTCTTCAGTTTCCCCCATTTGTCCTTTGGTTCCCCCATAACTGATTCTCCACCACTGCTCAAGTCTCTGGATTCCTCTGTCTCTTTTCTTCATCCCCACTCCTCCGCAACCCCTTCCAGCTACCCCAAGCTCCCCTCAACCCCATGGTACTGCAGGCTCAGGGCCACCCCTCCACTGGCTTCTGTGAGACAGGAAACCACACTTTTCATAGGTGACATCACAGAATAATGCTTCTCCTTTCCTTCAGCCCCCAGCCCCTTCACACACACACACACACACACACACACACACACAGAAAGCTTGGCTGCTGGAGACCAGCTGGACTGTGAAGTAGCACTCCCAGCCCCTGCCCCCTTGCCAAGGTTTTCAGGAATCTTTCAGGTGCCAGATGGCCAGGGAGACAGCAGGTCACACTTCCCAGCAGATGTCGTTGAGATCACCTGGTCTTAGGGGCAGGTGGCCTGTGGGTTTTGCAAAGTGGAAAGACATTAAGGATACTTCTATTCTCCACGTCCTCAGGAACCAGCATCCCATCCCCACCCCAACCTCAGTCTCCTCTGGGATTTAAGCCTCTGCCCCCTAGTTGTTCCTCACCTGAGATGGGCCAAATGGATGTTCTCATAGACCTGGATCTCGGGTTTGAACTGAGGAAACGAGGCATCTGGGGAGAAAGAGCCATATGAGGTGTGGCAGAGAAGTCACAGATAACTCAGAGCTATATTCCTTACCCCCCTCCTCCCCTAGAGAAGACAGGGTATAGAGGCAAGATATGAGCCCACCCCTCTGGGAAGGAGGGACTCACTTCTGTGCTTAGTCCCCTGGACCCTCCGCCTCCAGAGCATGACGCTGAGGACCACGATGGTGAACCCCTGGCCCACTGTGAGCAGCAGCATCAGGATCCAGGGTGCACCCCACTCTGTGGAAGGGGCACAGAGGGCCGGGAAGGCATCCATGGAGGCTGCGGTAAGGGCAAGACGAGAGGGATGAGGAGGGAGGCAGGGAGGGGGGTCTGTCCCTCGTGCCCCAAAGAAAGGCTTTCCCCCATAGTCTGCTGGGCTCTTCCAAAAGAAGGCTTCCTTGCCCCCAATATCCACCGCCCCATTTTGCCTGTTTCCAGGCCTCTCACCCTGATCCCATAAACCAACATTGACAGAGAGTGGTGATGCCCCCCTGGCTACACATGGATGGCTAACTCCAGGGTGGACCACCAGCCGTAACTGGGATTTTTTCCTCAAGCCCTTCACAGTAATCCACCCTTTTAAGAAAAAAAGAAAATGCCTTGTGTTTATTCATTCTTCCATTCATCCACTCCACAGGTATTTGCTGAGTGCCCACCACATGCCAGACCCCAGACTAGGTATGAGGATGTAGAGGGAAATAGAACCCAGTCACTGCCTGTTAGTTGGCCTCTGCTTACAAAAATAATGGTCATTTGCTCCTCCCTCCTGCCTTGTAAATGGGTTGTTCTACATCCAATAGCATTCCTTCTCTGTATAATGGACTTCTTATTGTAAAACAATTATATATTTTTTCTCCTTCTGCCTCCACCATCAATGGGCCATTATAACATCAGTGCATATATCCTTTCTTCAAAAGACAACCGCCCCAGCAATAATTCTTACCTTCTTCCTCACTGCTAAGGGATATTCCACAAAGGTCATAGATTATCCTATTTCTAAACAAAGGTATATTCCACCAGAATTCCTCTTCTCCCTCTTGACTGATGGTCTATTCCATCAGAAAGCTGGCTTAACCAGCCCCCTTCTCTGTTACAGATTCAGTCAGTGAGAAAAAAGCCCTCCTCCTCCAGGCAGCGGAGGATAAAAACAGCCAATAACAGATTCGCCCCCTCCCCTAGCTAGCAGTGCGGGATGTGTCGGAGGCAACATCCCTTCCCTTAGTGTCCATCAGTTTACCTGCCAGGCTAAAGCTGACCCCTTTGTTCTGAGGCATGAGGCAGCGGATGTTTCTTGGTCTACGTCCCCTGGGCTCAGGAAGCCCCTCCCCAGGACACACCAAGAGCAGGGCAGCTCCATCACCCCAGAAGGACTGCACACGCCCCCTCACAGGACCCTTCCCCTCCAGCCAGGTCACAGAGTCCAGGCGTCTGGTGGGGACCACAGAGCACAGGAGGATAGAGCAGGGGGATCCATCTGCAGCCCTCGCAGAGAACTGGGATCCTGGAGGGAGAGAGGGACTCCTCAGTTCTTTGTCTGGGCTTCCCTGCTTCCCAGTGGCCCCTGGTCTGCATGCTCCCCACTCACCTCTGAGCACGGAGACATCATACACCCTCCAGTTCTGGTACTTGTGGCGGTGACCCAGCACGGCGCACCAGTACCGCCCAGCGTCTCCCTCCTTGGACCCTTCCAGCCACAGAGAGTTGTTTCCCAGGAGTTTGAGCCTGGATTCCCTTCCAGTCTTCCCAGGGTCTGGGGCTGGCCTGGCTACTTGGACGTGGGCCACTAAAGCAGTGGAGGAGCCTGTTGCAGGACTGCGGAACCAGGACAGGAATTCGTCTCCATCCAGGGTGGGTGGTGAAGGACATGGCAGCTCCATTGCCTCCCCCAATGCCACATAGATGGCCTGGATGTTGTCTGTGGGGAGGGGGCTGTGTGAGACCAGAGACCTCCATCAGGTCAACAACCCCACCCGTCAACCTCCTACCCCTGGCTTCTTCCCCTTCTGGGGTCCCCCCCAGCACTGGGCCTGACTGTGAGCACTTTTCTCGAGTGACAGCAACAAAAAAGTAAGGTGGAGAGAAGAGGGCGGGGCTTTCCCCACCTCTCCTGGCAAGTGAGGGAATCTGAGGGCAAGAGGGAAAAGGCTGGAATCGTTGACAAATGCCCATCCCCCTCCCTTTTGTTTCTCCTCTTCTGGATGAGCATTCACTTGTCCGTTCTTATTTTCTAAAGGAAACTGTACCTGACCTGGACCCTCGCTGACTCTGGATCTTTCCCAGTATTAGAGGCAGGGGGAGGTCAACTGGGGTAAATCTATCTTCTTGAGACAGATGCCTTCCCCAGGCCGCTAAGGAGAAACAGCAGCAGTCCCTCCCAACCCTGTGAATAGGTGAAGGACCCCTCAACTCCTGCTCCTTACCTGCAGCGGCCTGGGGGAGCCCATGTAGGCACAGAAGGAGGAGGAATAAGTCAGCCATGGGGAGAGCTTACCAAGTTCTCTTGCCTGGGACCTGCTATCCCCAAGGAGGAAACAGAGCCCAGATAAAGGCCCATACTCCCTAGTCTGGAGTGACATGGGCCTTTGAAGGGGATGGGAATGCTGGGGAGATAAAGCCCAGCTGCATGTCTAATGGGGGAAAAAGTGACAACCACCTTTCTGTGCCAAGAGGGAGAAGACCAAGTTCAGGCCACTCCAAAGATGACCTCTTCACCCTTCAGACTCCACACCAGCTGAAGGACTCAGAACAAAGACTCTATGCGCTAAGAAGAAGCCTGTGCAGAAGGGGTCACGGCTGTCCACCTCCCATCAGTCTGGAAGTACATTCCGTGTTCTCTCCTCCAGCCCAAGAGACACCAGCCATGAGGGAAGAAGCTGAGTCTTCATATTGGTTTCCAGGGAACCCAGCGCAAGACTGCACATCCAGTCAGTACTCCCTAAAGGACTTAGAATGACTTTCTCTGTGGCTGCCTGGCACATCACAGACTTCTTCTGAGCCCCTGATGAGTATATTAAGTTATTACTCAAGGAGAAGGATAGCAGGGGCCTGGAGAATTCACTGATTCATCCCTTTGCCTCAGGAAGGACTCTCTTAAGGCAGCTCTTCATATTGCTCTAATAGTTTTGAATGTGTTATTTATTTATTTTAAAAAAAAAGACTCCTGGTAAAGCATTTCTTTATTTTTTAAATTAATTAATTAATTAATTTTTATTTTTGGCTGCTCTGGATCTTCGTTGCTAAGTGCGGGCTTTCTCTAGTTGCGGCAAGCGGGGGCTACTCTTCGTTGCAGTGCGCAGGCTTCTCATTGCAGTGGCTTCTCTTCTTGCGGAGCATGGGATCTAGGTGCGCGGGCTTCAGTAGTTGTGGCGCACGGGCTTAGTTGCTCCGCGGCATGTGGGATCTTCCCAGACGAGGGATCAAACCTGTGTCCCCTGCGTTGGCAGGCGGATTCTTAACCACTGTGCCACCAGGGAAGTCCCAATGTGTTATTTATCTTTAAAGGCTATTTTTTAAAAATTGTTTTTGATGAACTATTTCATGCATACCAAAGACTATATCTAATGTACAACTGTATATTGGCTAAATAAACTGTGGTATATTCACATAACGGAACACTCGATAGCAATTAGAATGAACAAACCACAATGACATGCAACAATGTTGAATCCCACAAACATGATGAGAGTAAAGAAGCCAGAAACAAAGGGCACATACTGTATGCTTCATTTACATAAAGTGCAAAAACACACAAAAGTAATCTATGAGGTTAGAGATTAAAAGAGTGGTTACCCATGGATGGATCTAGAGGTTATCATATTAAGGGAAGTAAGTCAGAAAGAGAAAAACAGGGACTTCCCTGGTGGTCCAGTGGTTAAAACTCTGCACTCCTGGTGCAGGGGGCCTGGGTTTGATCCCTGGTCGGGAAACTAGATCCCACATGCATGCCACAACTAAGAGTTTGCATGCTTCAACTAAGAGTCTGCATGCCGCAACTAAGAGTCCTCATGCTGCAACTAAAGATCCCGCATGCTGCAATGAAGACCCAGCGTGGCCAAAATAAATAAACAAACAAACAAACAAACAAAAAAGAGGTCTTCCCTGGTGGCACAGTGGTCAAGAATCTGCCTGCCAGTGCAGGGGACATGGGTTCGAGCCCTGGTCGGGGATGATCCCACATGCCTTGGAGCAACTAAGCCCGTGTGCCACAACTACTGAGCCTGTGCTCTAGAGCCTGTGAGCCACAACTACTGAAGCCCATGCACCTAGATCCCGTGCTACACAACAAGAGAAGCCACCGCAACGAGAAGCCCAAGCACCACAACGAGAGTAGCCCCCGCTCACCGCAACTAGAGAAAGCCCGCACACAGCAATGAAGACCCAATGCAGCCAAAAATAAAGAAAAAGACAAATACCATATGATATCACTTATAGGACACAAATGAATTTATCTGCGAAACCTACTGACAGACATAGAGAACAGATTTGTGGTTGGGGGGTGGGGTGGGGTGGGGTGGGGTGGTGGGAGAGGGATGGATTGGGAGTTTGGGATTAGCAGATGCAAACTATTATATATAGGATGGATAAACAACAAGGTCCTACTGTGTAGCACAGGGAACTACATTCAATATCCTGTGATAAACCATAATGGAAAAGAATATGAAAAAGAATGTATCACTTTGCTTAAAGCAGAAATTAACACAACATTGTAAATCAACTATATTTGAATAAAATAAATTTTAAAAATAAATTCAGATCTAAACAGAAAGAAAAAGTAATGGTTACTCTTGGTGGGGTGGTAGCAACTGGTAGTGATCTGGAGAGGGTCTTCTAGATGCAGTAATGATGTAATGATGTTATCAGATTCCTGATCTGGGTGATGACTACATGGACATATTCAATTGGTGCATTTTTCTCTATATGTGTTTACTGCAATGAAAAGCTAAAGAGTTTATATATTATGTAGGTGTAAGGTACTAAAAAAAATAAAACAAACCTCTATATCTATCGAGAAACAGAATATTACCCTTTCAGCCAAAGATCCTCTATGCTGTGTAACAGTATTATAAATTTGCTCTTTATCTTTCACATACTTGATCATTAAATTTTAAGTGTTTTTGAATTTTGCACTATGGTGTCATGTTGTATGTAATCTTCTGTGGCTTTCTTTTCTCCACTCAACATTATGGTTTTGAAAATTGTTCACGCTTAAGTGCAATAATTCATCCTTTTTTTTTTTTTTTTTTTGCGGTACGCGGGCCTCTCACTGTTGTGGCTTCTCCCGTTGCGGAGCACAGGCTCCGGACGCGCAGGCTCAGCGGCCATGGCTCACGGGTCCAGCCGCTCCGCGGCATGTGGGATCTTCCCGGACCGGGGCACGAACCCGTGTCCCCTCCATGAGCAGGCGGACTCTCAACCACTGCGCCACCAGGGAAGCCCCATCCTTCTTTTTTTTTTTTTTTTAAACCAGTATTTCACACATCTTAACAATACTGAGTCTTCCTATCCATGACCATGGCGTAGCTCTCCATTTACTCAAGCCTTTGTTTACCTCTTTCAGTAATTTTTGTAATTTCCTTCGTAAAATCTTGCATTTCTTTCATTAGACGTGTTCCTAGATACCTTTTTTGTTGCTCTTGTCAAACGCTCCTTAACCCCTCTTTCACACTGTCGCTCGAGAGTCTGCCAGTATTAAGGGGTAGAAAGAAGTGGCTTAACTATGTCTGATAATATTCTAACTCTCCGCGGTCCAAACGCCTCCAACTAATTTCTGACTATTGCAGTTCCCGTAGCTCCAACTACAAGAATCCATGCTGAAAGGGCGCTGAAAATATCTCAACTCCGCGCAAGGCGGAGCCGGTACGTGCTGACGTCAAGGGCACGCAACACCTTAGGGTCCGGGGGAGGGCGGGGCCGGCAGGGGGACCTGCTGCTGAAAGAGCAGCGCCCCGGGCCGGGGCCATGGCGAAGCTGCTGAGCTGCGTCCTAGGCCCCCGGCTCTACAAGATCTACCGGGAAAGGGACTCTGAAAGGGCCCCGTCCAGCGTCCCTGGGACTCCAACTTCAGTCACTAACCCCCCTTCCAGCTCCTGGGTGAGTCGAGCTCTCCCCTGGTTAAAAACATAGTATGGCCCAAACCCCTTTGCGGCCTTTGCTCTCCAGAAGCGCCCATTATTGGAAATCGGGGGAGCCTGCTTGTCAAGCTAGTTGTCCGCAAAGTCTGCTCTCTTTGTGCTTCCTGGGTTAAAGTCACGCCTGTGGACTGGCCGCCTGCTGTATCGCTGTTGTCCAGTGCTTTCTCATTCCGACTGCCACTCCTTGCTTTTTTCCTCTCGCGACCCCTCAACCCTGCCCGTCTTGCTTCATGCCGGTCCCAATTGACTCTTAAGTCCTGGAAGAGACCGTGCGCGGATTCAGGAGCTGGATGATTTTGCCATCAAACTCTCGATTTCCCCTTACTCAGTGCCTCACCCGGTTCCGTTTATCTTCCCTGGCCTTGAATTTCAAAATGACTTCTTCAACATATCATACGTCCGCTCTCCCCCACCCCACCCGCAGCCTACCTTGGAGACCCCAGGATCACTGCGTTTATGAAAACCTGGGTGGTGGTAGGCTGTGTTCCTAAATGTTCTCTTTTTATCGGTGGTCTCAGATTATGTTCATTGCCCTCTACAAACTGCCCACCGCCAGCCACATTCTCTTCCTTAATCAGACGACTCTCATTCCAATGCTCTTCTTTCCCTCTTAAAGTTGTCATGATGTCTTTCCTTCTCTACCTCTGTCCCCATAGGCACACAACCCATTTGAAACTGGGTTGTGAAAAAGAGCAAAAGTCGTCCAATGCTGCTTTCACTTTGCTTCCAAGTCCAGTGCCCTGTGTTTGTTCTCAGGGTCTGGAGTAGGAAATCAGCTTCTGAGTCAGGGTGGGGAAAAGGAGCTTCCTACAGAGCCAGAGATGTCCTAGGAGAGATGACTCTGGGGGCTAGAGCCAGAGGACACACATCAAGGCTTCTAAAAGGGAAGGTGGGGGACTTGTCAATGAGCAGCATCCTTAATTCGGCCATCTGTTTTGGCAGGATACGTACTATCAGCCCCGTGCCCTCGAGAAACATGCCGACAGCATCCTGGCACTGGTATGTCTGCCCTGGCATCTGGGACTGTTGCATCTTTTCAGACCCAGCTGCCCTCCTGAACTTTCTTCTCCCCAGACTAGGACAGGGCAGTGCCCCTGGGGGTGGGGGATGCTCTGGGCTCTGCAGCAGACATCTCCAACACACACACACACACACACATGCACACGCACACGCACACACACAGAGATAGCTCTCAAGCGCACATACTTGGTACTCTCCTTTGGCATGTGCACTGCTGTCTCTGGGGCAGCCTGAGCCATGAGGAAGCTGCGTTTACTCTTGGGACCATCCGCAGGTGCGGAGTCCTGCAGTCCCCAGTGACCTGTCCTCCCTGGCATCTAGCCTCTTTGGCTGCAGAGACAGCTGTTCTCTCTGGCAAGGTTCCGATGGTGACATTTGTGCATCTCTTGGGGACCAGGCCAGGGGCTGTCCTGAGTAGGGCTGATTGAAAAGGCTTGATTAACTTGAGTAGAAAGAGAGACTGGCCTTTAAATGTGATGAAATTATGTCCGGAGATGATTAGGGGAAGAAACTAGAAGCTGTACCTAGTTTTCCAAGCCTCTGTTATGCTCTGACACACTGCCTTCAACAAATAATTGAGCACCTACTGTGTGCATGGTGTCATGCACAGAATAGGTACTTGATATGATATCCCTCACGTTATCCACTTTGCTCAGAGCCAAGGCCTGGAAATGGCAGACCGGTGTGTGTGTGTGTGTGTGTGTGTGTGTGTGTGTGTGTGTGTGTATTGATTGCTTGTCCCTGTCTTTCTGCTACAGGCTTCAGTCTTCTGGTCCATCTCTTACTACTCCTCTCCCTTCGCCTTCTTCTACTTATACAGGAAAGGTCAGTGTGGTTTCAAAGGTGGTGGGACAGGAAACGGGCAGGTCATTGGCAGCTGAGCCAATCCCCTAATGAGGAAAGGGGACCTGTGATGAGGATGGCTTGGCTTCCCTCTTCCATCAGGTGTCTTCTTCCTCTGAGGGTGTGGCTGTCCCCAAAAGAGGGTGTGGGGGGGAGGCTGGGGCTGAACTGCGAAGAGGAGCTGAGGGCCAGTGGGGAAAGCTTCTCATAGAATCCCTCTCCCCCACCAGGTTACTTGAGTTTGTCCAAAGTGGTGCCACTTTCTCACTATGCTGGGACACTGCTTCTCCTGCTGGCAGGAGTGGCCTGCCTCCGAGGTAGGTGGAGACGGAGACCGGCTTGGATCTATCCATCACTGAGTAAATATTCATTAAGTACCTTTGCAAATATAGTTCGGTGCTGGGCCCTGAAGGGAAGTAATTAATGGCCGAGACATGATCTTTTCCTTAAAGGGGTTGAGTTGTAAATATGAACAGATAATTAGCAGAAAGGTTTGCTATTATCTAGAAAAGATGCATATACCCTACAACAGTTCCACATATATCCATGTGTATGTTTGTGTTAATCCTTAAGTGGACTCCATGGCCCCTAATAGCAGGATGGAGAAATACATTAGAGGTTATAGTCCTACAAGAGAACACCAGAGAGCAAGGCAGATGAACAAGCCAGAGTTACACCCAGCTACACAGATGAATCTCACAGATATAATGTTTTTGGGTTTTCTTTGGCTGCGTTGGGTCTTCGTTGCTGCACGCGGGCTTTCTCTAGTTACAGAGAGCTGGGGCTACTCTTCGTTGCGGTGCGCAGGCTTCTCATTGCGCTGGCTTCTCTTGTTGCGGAGCATGGGCTCTAGGCGTGCGGGCTTCAGTAGTTGCAGCGGCATGCAGGCTCAGTAGTTGTGGCGCATGGGCTTAGTTGCTCCGCGGCATGTGGGATCTTCCCGGACCAGGGCTTGAACCTGTGTCCCCTGCATTGGCAGGTGGATTCTTAACTACTGCGCCACCAGGAAGTCCCCCACAGATATAATGTTGAATGAAAGAAGCTGAACACCAAATAATTTATGCAGTATGTTTCCATCTACATAAAGTTCAAAAGGGATGCATATATAAGTGGCAAAACACTAAAGAAAAACACAGTCTTGGTTATCTTGAAAGTCAGGAGAGTGATAACCTGGGAGGGGGCGGGAACAGGCTGGGGAGGACTCCTGGTGGGAGGTGGCTTTGTGCTCTTTCTTGACCTGGGTGATCGGCACATGAATGTTTGTATTCTTTAAACTGAATGTATGTTTTATGGACATATGTTATTATCTCACAATTTAAAAACTGAAGAGAGAAACCAAATCAGTGCCCTCTGGTGGGTGTACTTGATGAAAACCAGGTGAGGGGGATGCCTAAGAAGGGAGTGGTGGGGTCAGGAGCTGGACGGCTGCCGTTGAGTCCAGTCCGGGGTGAGGACCTTCTGCCCGTGGCGCTGGGCTCCCTGCTCCGAGAGGCCCTCCCTGACCACCCTATCTGAAAGTCACTCCCACTCCTCAGTTTTGTCTTAATTTTACATTTTATTTATTTTTAATTTGGGGGAGAAATTAAGTACAGAAAAGTCCGTAAAACAAAATATCAGAAAGAACTAAAATGCTCATGTTTTGTGCTACTGCTTCAAATACCTTTTGTCAATAAAATACTAAAGCATTACAGGGTTGGCGTTTCCACTGGAATCTTCCTCAGCCCCGTGTTTCTCTTTCCCCAGAAATAACCATTGTCATCTGGTGTGTTTATTTTTCCCTAGTCCATATTTTTATATTTTTACAAAATAGAGACCTCATTCCATCACATCAAAGCTGCTAAGAGTTGTAAATGCATACCGATTTCAGTTTTCAAATGTGAAAAAAAATATATGAACCTTAGAATCTGTGCAATATGATAAGTATAGACAAAATAGAGCATTTTGGGGGGTGCATTTTACATTTTTAGCACAAATGACATCACTCTATCCAAATCACTGTGCAGCTTGTTTCATTCTCAGTATTGTTTGGGGGCTCTACCCTTGATGATACCTAGTGTTCTAGTTCATTCTGGTTTTATTTTCTTTATAGCCCTTATCCCTCTGAAATTTTCTTGTTTACTCATTTATTGTCTTTCTCCAGCCCCACCCCATCCCCAACCAAAATGCCAGCTCTTTGAGGGCTGGGACCTGTGTGTCTCGTTTCCTGCTGTCACTCCCATGTCGGAACAGTGCCTGGCGCATGACACCTGTCGGGTCAGTGGGAGCAGAGAAGTCAGGGCTTGAGATTCCTCAGCAGTGAAGGGAGAGCAGATGCGATCGCTGAGGGGCCAAGCAAAGAGAGAAAAGAGCTCAGTGTTGAGAATGACTTTCGATTCAGAGAGAGAAGAAGGGAGGCAGGGGAGGAGCAGCCCAGGAATTGGAAGGAGGCAAAGAGGGACCCAGGAAACAGGAGAAAGGAATCTTGACAGACGGGAAGAGTGCTGAGTGGCACAGTTAAAAGAGAATGGGGGGACTTCCCTGGTGGCGCAGTGGTTAAGAATCCTCCTGCCAAGGCAGGGGACACGGGTTTGAGCCCGGGTCTGGGAAGATCCCACATGCCGCAGAGCAACTAAGCCCGTGCGCCACAGCTACTGAGCCCGCGTGCCACAACTGCTGAAGCCTGCCCGCCTAGAGCCCGTGCTCCGCAGCAAGAGAAGCCACCACAATGAGAAGCCCGCGCACCGCAACGAAGAGTAGCCCCCGCTCGCCGCAGCTAGAGAAAGCCTGCGCGCAGCAAGGAAGACCCAACTCAGCAAAAAATAAACAAATAAATTTACTAAAAAAAAAAAAGAGAGAGAGAGAGAGAAAGAATGAGGACAGGAAGGGGACTCGGATGCAGTGAGTGAGGAAGTAATATGGGGCAAGAGCAAGAGCTGTGAAGCCAGATGCAGGGAGTTAGAATATGCAGAAAAGAGTTGGAAAGGTAGCATTGGAGAAGGGAGGAGGGAGAAGGAGAGAAACCCAGTGTTAGCAAGAGTGAAGCCTGAGGGCACGTGACAGTGTTTTAAGACTGGGAAGAATGAACATTCTGGAGGGTGGAAGGTCTATAGTCTAGGAAGAAACAAACTGGAGAAGTTAGGGAGGGGAAGAATGCCCTTGCCGGCCACTGGATATGGAGGAGGGGCGTCGGCCCAGGTCTCCTGTTTCCCCAGATCCAGGGCCCTCTGTTCCTTTTCCTCTCACTTCTTGCCCATCTCGGATTCTCTTCCTGAAACTTACTCGTCTTGCTTCCCAGTTTTCCTAACACAGTTTCCTATCCTCTCTCCACCAGGCATCGGCCGCTGGACCAACCCCCAGTACCGGCAGTTCATCACCATCTTGGAGGCAACACACAGGAACCGGTCTGCAGAAAACAAGGTGAGACCCTCAACTGCCTCCGCAGAGCACCGGCCCAGCTTCTGCCTGAGCAGGGAGATGTGTTTTGCCACCCGCCACACTGGGCGTTTGCTTGCACATGGCTGGATCCCTTCTCCCCTCCACAAGGGAACTGTCCCCCTGAGGAATTTTTCCTCCCTACCACTTCTGGTGGAATATCCCACTAGAATAATCCTCCACCCTCCATCTGCAAGAATTGCCTAGATGTGGAAACATTCACAGTGTTTCTTAGAAGGAGGTCTCCTCTCTATCACAACAGCTCATTCTGTAAATGTTTGTTTATTTTTGCCGTGTGCATTGAACACTGTGCTAGTTTTGTTCAGGGATGGGACAAGACAGGCAGGTATGTCCACCCTTGTGCCCAAGAGCACAGTGTGGTGCCAGGAGGGAGAAAAGCTAGGGCAGGGTGTCCTTGGAGTCGTGCCAGCCCAGCCAGTGCTGGAGTGTGATCATCTTTGAGAAGGGGCTTTGGGGCCCTATAAAGCTCTTTCCTGTTACACAGGGGTTTCTGGGATCAAACAGCTCTGACCACCATCATCGTATTGCTGTTTGCTCCACACCACCACTTACGGAGCTGTGTGAAGATGTTCCACCATGCCGCTGTCTGACGCATTTTGCATACACCCTTTCTAATCCTCACAGCAATGGCATGAGGTGGCATTATTACCCTTATTTTTATGTCTGAGGAAACAGAGGCAAAAAGAGGTTACAAGACCCAAGCAGAGTCACAGAGCAAGGAAGTGACTAAGCCTGTGTTTGGGTCCAGGCCCGAACAGAGCTTGCCTAAAATTTGCTTCCCTTCATTTTGTTTTGTTTTTCCATTTACATTTTTGTAGAATTTTTCTATTGCTCTTTCTTAGTCCAGTTATTTTTGTAAATGTCAAAAAAAAATGTCTGTGACAGAAAATAAACTATTCTCAAAGTGCTGGGAGCTCTGGGGGTGGGGGAAGAAATACAGCAGAGTGGAAGACACAGCTCTCACTGCCCTTAAAAAGCATGTGGACTGGGCTTCCGTGGTGGCGCAGTGGTTGAGCGTCTGCCTGCCGATGCAGGGAATGCGGGTTCGTGCCCCGGTCCGGGAAGTTCCCACATGCCGTGGAGCAGCTGGGCCCGTGAGCCATGGCCGCTGGGCCTGTGCGTCCGGAGCCTGTGCTCCACAATGGGAGAGGCCACAACAGTGAGGGGCTCGTGTACAGCAAAAAAAAAAAAAAAAGCACGTGGACTGACTCAGTGGGGTAACCGAAGGCACAGATGGTCTGGGTGGCATCAGCAGCCCGTGGCTGCCGGAGTCGAGGGAAGGGAGGTGCCCGTGAGGATGGAACAGTCAGAGAGGCCTTGATTCAAGTGGTGGCCCAGGTGCAAAGGGGCTACCGTGGGCATGACTTCTCTCCTTCCCTCTCACTAGACATTTTGATCCTTCAAGATAGAATCGTGTAAAGAACCTAGGTGGGGAAGGGAGCGTGACCAGCCAACAGGCTCCCCACCTCCTCCCTCAGAAGCTCCAGCACCTCCAGCGCCCCCTCCTGGGGGTGAGTCAGTCTTAGATTTTAGAAAAGCGAAGAGTGTTAGGTTCCTCTTCTGGATGCGGGCAAACAGGCCAGAGTTGATACCTGATAGGGCATCCTCTCTAGCCTGGCTTTTCTGGCCCCGGCAGAACTTTCCATCTGCAGACCGGAGGGTGTTGACCTCTGCTTGTCTCCCCATGATGGGTGGGGGCCGGTCCCCTGGATGGTGGGAGTGTTGGGGGTGGGTAGGCGGGCATCCCCACGACTCCCCTTTTCATCCCCTCCCCCATCTCTCTCCGCCCACCACAGAGGCAGCTCGCCAAGTACAACTTTGACTTCGGGAGCTGGCCAGTCGACTTCCACTGGGAAGAGCCCAGCAGCCGGTGAGGCCCCGGCTCTTTCGCTCCATGCCTGCTCTGTCCCCCACCTCCACCCCTTCTTGGGATCTAGGGCCCGCCATCCAGCGCCATCTCCTCATTCCTGCACCCACCATCCTACGGACCTCAGATGCGCAGCTTGCTCTCCTGACCCCATCCTCCCCTGCATCTTTCCATTCCTCAGGAAGGAGTCCCGGGGGGGGCCTTCCCGCTGGGGTGTGGCCCTGCTCCGCCCAGAGCCCCTGCACCGGGGGACTGCAGACACCTTCCTCAACCGAGTCAAGAAGCTGCCTTGTCAGATCACCAGGTGCGAAGCAGCAGGGAAGAGAGGCCAGCTGGGGTGGAGGGAACATAGGGTGCGGAGGCTCCAGGACAGGGCGCTCCGCTGTTAGCTGACTGTCATTTATTGGGCTTAGTGCCATGTACATTGTATTATTTGTAGCAAAGTATTTAGTTTTTATCCACATCTGTGAGTGGAAAAAAGAGGTTCAGAGAGATCCATAGTCTCACAGGTGGTGCATGAAGAGCTGGGATATTAACACAGTTCTGACACAACAGCTCTTTCAGTGAGGCTGAGAGGGAAGGGTGAGGTTATGGGTGGGGCGGGGACACACAGCCTTAGCTGCAGCACGGTCTGGTGGCAGCTGCGGCCCTATCCTGGTCCCGCTGCTCCTTGGTTTTTCCACTTCGAGGCAGCTCCAACTTCTGCGTCCATGAACAACCTGCCTCATAGAGTTGGTGAGATTTAACATATTCTGAAGGGCTTCCACCTTGCCTGGGTGCCTGAGAGCATGAGGTGGAACCTAAGGAAATCGTGGTTGTGGGTGCTGGTGATGTCTGAAACGACAACAGTGACCACAGCGGCGCGGCCAGTGTGGGAGTTTTCTGTTGCTGGGGGCTAGGAGGCAGGTTGGAGGATACCAAGGAAGTGGATGGACTTAGTGGTCAGTTGTTGACTGTGTGCTGATTGATCAGAGGGGCGAGGCAAGTTTGAGGTTTTGAGGGGGGATGCTGGACGGGGTTGTACAATGTTGTTCTGGGGACAAATCCTACTTCGGGATTAACTGGAAGTGGTTAACCATCTTTTTCAGGAACAGCACCTATCACATCTCTTTTTTCGATTTATTTATTGATTTTGGCTGCGTTGGGTCTTCGTTGCTGCGCGCGGGCTTTCTCTAGTTGCGGAGAACGGGGGCTACTCTTCGTTGTGGTGCGCGGGCTGCTCATTGCGGTGGCTTCTCTTGTTGCAGAGCACGGGCTCTAGGCACATGGGCTTCAGTAGTTGTGGCACGCGGGCTCTAGAGCGCAGGCTTAGTAGTTATGGCGCATGGGCTTAGTTGCTCCACAGCATGTGGGATCTTCCCAGACCAGGGCTCGAACCCGTGTCCCCTGCATTGGCAGGTGGATTCTTAACCACTGCGCCACCAGGGAAGCCCCCTACTGCATCTTTTGTGTCTAGATTAGTGTATTTGTGCAAGAAATATTTATTAAGCCCCAGAGTACTCTTTGCGAGGCTCTTGGCACCTACTACATGGCAGATACCGGGCATATCGCAATGAACAGTATTATTTATTTGGGGACCTAAATAAATACATTAACAGAATCATAATTTTTAATTAGTTTGCTTTTACTTATATCAGTATACAGAAAGTATTATCTCATAAAACTTTCAATGTTAATATGTGCATATATGTGTACTAGGCCACAATATAAAGTATTTTAAAAAGGTTGCAGTAGGGCTTCCCTGGTGGCACAGTGGTTGAGAGTCCGCCTGCCAATGCAGGGGACACGGGTTCGTGCCCTGGTCCGGGAAGATCCCACATGCCATGGAGCGGCTGGGCCCGTGAGCCGTCGCCGCTGAGTCTGCGTGTCCGGAGCCTGTGCTCCGCAACGGGAGAGGCCACAACAGTGAGAGGCCCGCGTACAGCACAAAAAAAAAAAAAAAAAAAAAGGTTGCAGTAAAAAAAGTTTGAAAAGGGAGGGACTTCCCTGGCGGTCCCGTGGTTAGGACTCCACACTTTCACTGCCGAGGGCATGGGTTCAATCCCTGGTCGGGGAACTAAGATCCCGCAAGCCACGTGGCACAGCCAAAAATCAAACAAACAAAAGTTTGAAAAATTGGTGCATATATTGTTTCGTTAAGTCCTGAAAGAGGCAAACGAAGCTGTGAAGGTCAAAGGTGAAGCCGGCCCCAGAGTCTCTGAGTGCTTGGGTTGGGATGGTCCCTGGGCTCCACTGTGTTGGAGGTTCATTAACCCCGTGTTCCCCACAGCTATCTGGTGGCGCACACCCTGGGGCGCCGGATGCTGTATCCGGGCTCTGTGTACCTGCTCCAGAAGGCCCTCATGCCTGTGCTGCTGCAGGGGCAGGCCCGGCTGGTGGAAGAGGTAAGGCTCCCTTGCCCGTGACCGCCCCCCCCAACAGCCCTTCTTCCCCCACCCAGGAATGTGGCCTCCTGCCCCTCCAACTTGGCCATTGCATCTCCCCCACTCAGTGTAACGGGCGCCGGGCAAAGCTGCAGGCCTGCGACGGCAATGAGATTGACACCATGTTTGTGGACCGGCGAGGGAGAGCTGAGCCCCAGGGACAGAAGCTGGTGAGAGGGCACAGGGAGCCCAAAGGTAGAGTGTGGGGAGGGCAGTGGAGGTTCTAGAGATCTCAGTTCTACAGCAGCCCTAAGGAAGCACAGTGGGGATAATCCCATCTCCCAGCTCCGCCCTAAAGACCTCTTGATGTAGGAAATCCCTGTGATAGGGAAATAGATGGAGGAGTTGACACGCAAGGACCAAAACGTCATCATCGTAATAGTCACCACTTAGCACTTACCACATGCAGGGCATATGTTTGAGCCTCACAACAGCCCTGTAAGATAGGTACCATTTATATTAGCCCATTTTACAGATGATGAAACAGAGGCACAGAATAGCTTTTCCAGGTCACACAGTTAGTGAGTGGGAGAGCTGGGATTTGAGCCCAGGCAGCCTGGCTCTAAAATCTCCTGCGCCCATGAAGCAGCCCTGGAAGGAGCACTAAGCCAGCAGCGCTGGGTGCTGGGTTCTAGTCCCATCGCTGCCCAGATGCTCTGAGGGTCTACCCAAGCCCCACCATCCCTGAGCTTTGGCTTGGGGCACCAATAGAGTTTATCTGACCATAATTCTGGAGCCCGAGAGGGAGAGGGAAAGCGATTGGCATACCACACGAAAGAAACAGTCACAGAAAAAATGGACCCCAAAACTAGAAAGGAAAAAAAAATCCATAATCCCATTCCTGAGAGATGGCCACCTGGTAGTCTTCCAAGGAAGAGTGGACACTGCTGGGGGGTTGAGCATTTCAAGTTGGATCATTCCTCTTCCTCGGAGGGCCCAGTTTGCTAAGCATTTGCATCCACTTTGCCTCTCACTTTACGGACTTGTGAAATGAGAAGTTTCTGTTCTCCTTGGAGAGAACAGGAAACGTGCCCTTTCCTCTTTCCTACAAAGCTCCCACAGGCTGCCCTCCCTGCCGCTAGTGGGATTTTTGGTCCCAACTTGGCTCCTTCCTGCTTCCCCTATAGGTGATCTGCTGTGAGGGGAACGCGGGCTTCTATGAAGTGGGCTGCGTCTCCACACCTCTGGAAGGTAGGCCCATGGCTCAGCCCTCTTATCTCTGCCCCTTGGAATGGAATGTCCCCACCTTCCCACATGGATATGACCTCCCAGGGCCTAACCACTTTCTCTGGGTGAGGTTTGAGACCCCTGCCTTTGGGGAAAAGTCTGCTCCCCACTTGCTTTGCTAACCTTGCATCCTTCCCCTAGGGCTGTGTCCCTAACCTTATTATGCTCTTTGTTCTGTTCCCCGGACCCAACAATCACATCTCTCTCCCTTCTGCTGCCTCAGAACCTTTTTGTCATCTTCCCATTCTGGGAAGGCTTGGAGTTCTTGGCCTCTGAGTTGGGTGTTTAGAACTCCAGTGTCCTTCTGCTCCTTCCCCCAGAGCTGGGGGCAGAGAGTGGTGGGGGGCGTGGACCATGAGGTCCCAGCCCTTCTTCCCCCTGTGTTACAGCTGGATATTCAGTCCTGGGCTGGAATCATCCCGGCTTTGCTGGAAGCACGGTGAGACCTTCTCTGAAATCCCTTCTTTTTCTGAGTTATGGTCTGTCTCCCTCTGGTCAGCCACTGGTGTTAGGGAAAGGGGTTATATGTTTCTGTAGGGCCTCCCACTCAGCTGTGACCTGGGCGCCAAGGGCAGGGAGCTGCAAGCCTCCTCCTCTCACCCTGGGGGCTTGGCAGGAGGGGAGGCGGTGGATCTTGCTGTAAACAACTGGTTTCTAGAGAGAACAGCCCCTCCCACTGCCCTATTCTTTTTCTTTTTTTTTAATGCCACTGACAGGCGTTTATTCTTCCATTAGAGAAGCGCTCTGAATTGTCTGTTCAGAGCTGCAGCTCCATCTTCGCTGTCTGTTGCAGCGTAGCTGCAGGAAGGGTCCCTGCTGGGAGGTTGGGGGGCGATGGGCAAGCGGCCTTTTGTGCTGACCCATTCCTGCCTTTGCCCTTCTTCCTGCAGGGGGTGCCGTTCCCACAGAACGAGGCCAACGCCATGGATGTGGTGGTCCAGTTTGCCATCCACCGCCTGGGCTTCCAGCCCCAGGACATCATCATCTATGCCTGGTCCATCGGCGGTTTCACTGGTACCAGCCTCCCTCCTCCCCCCCCCTACTGTAGGCACATTCAAACCATCTCTGTGTCCCCCCAGGAGAGGTGGGGAAATGCACTGGTGGCCCAGGAGCGGGGTGGAGGCTTCAAGGAGGAGAGGTGGGACGGGGGTGGGATCTCTGAGTGCATCTGGAAGAAGCTCTCCTTTTTCGCGTACACTTCACATTTCCTTCCACCCTTGTGCCCGATTATTAAAAGAAGTGGACTGGGGTCCTGGGGTGGTGACATCAGGGAGTAAATGTCTCCTCTGGTATTGTCTTCAGTGCATTTCATTGTTCTCTCTCCGTCGTCTCCGGCAGACCCCTGGCTGAGTGAAGTGAGGGGTTAAGGAGAGACCTGGGGCTCACTTAGTAGGCAGGATGGGGTCAGCCTATAGGATCTGTGGGACAAGGGTAGGGGTGGTGGGCCTGCCCTTGGTCCTCACCCTTCTTCCCTGTCCTGGTACCAGCTACGTGGGCAGCCATGTCCTACCCAGACATTAGTGCCGTGATCCTGGATGCCTCCTTTGATGACCTGGTGCCCTTGGCCTTGAAGGTCATGCCAGACAGCTGGAGTGAGTGCAGCTCCCAGGCTTGCCCTTCAGGAAAGAGGTGGGCTGGAACTGGGAGATGTTCTAACTGGAGATGGTTCCCCTTTCTGTGGGTGGGGAGTAGGTCACCCCATTGTTGAGAAGCAGGAGGACTCCCCTGTCTGGGGACCTCAGTTTTCTATCTCCATGAACAGTGGGGACCTCGGTGTTGAGCAGGGGCTTTGTCTCTGCTGTCCTTTCACATTCCTCTCACTTTAGGGGGCCTGGTGACCAGGACTGTGAGGCAGCATCTCAATCTAAACAACGCAGAGCAGCTGTGCAGGTGAGGGCGGGCCAGTGTCCAGCGTATAACACCCTTCCCCCACCTCACCCCCTGTAGAGATGCTACTGGGTGTTCAAATGCTGAAATTAGTACCCAAGTACAAGTACAAGCCACTGCCCCACATTTCCTAGTGGCCTCGCCACCACCACGGCAGGCCCGACCCCTCCCAGCTTCCCTGGGACCCTGGACCTTCTCACGATCTGGCAACTAGTCGGTTCATGCCTGGCCCAGCAGGGACCTCCCAGCAAGGCCTGACTTTGAGCCATGCCCATTCTTAAGTATTCTGACTCTACTGGGTGAAGGGCTAGCCCAGGGGGCCCTGCTGTAGCAGGGGTAAGAATGCAGCCAGTGCAGGGGTGGGGTGGCCAGTTGTCACCTGTCTCCCCCTCTGAGCTCTCCCTCTCCACTATGCTGTCCTCTGAAGGTACCAGGGCCCTGTGCTGCTGATCCGCAGAACCAAGGATGAGATCATCACTACCACGTGAGTGCCTGGGAACTTCTGCCCTCCTGGATCCCAGAGACAGCCAGGGAGTTGCCCCTCCTCCCTCTGCCCACCAGAAAACCAGGTATCCAGAACCTTCCTCCCCAACCTCCAGCCCCTCCAGTGTACATTCTTCTCACCCCCAGGGTTCCTGAGGACATCATGTCTAACCGAGGCAATGACCTCCTGCTGAAGCTCCTGCAGCATCGGTGAGAGCCAGGGTGTGTGTACGCACATACGCACATATGTGTGTGTACTGACACCAGCGCGGGGAGACAGGGGAGAAGGTTTGGGGATGACGAGTGAAGAGAACTGGGTCTTGACCTCTTGTCCCGGCACTGCCTCCATAGGTATCCCCGTGTGATGGCGGAGGAGGGTCTTCAAGCAGTGAGGCAGTGGCTGGAGGCCTCCTCACAGCTGGAGGAAGGTGAAAGGGGATCTGGTGAGGGCTTTGGTTGGGGGCCTGGCAAAACCAGGTTGCTGATGGGCACTCCTCTCTCTCCATGACCAGCCTCGATTTACAGCCGATGGGAGGTGGAGGAGGACTGGTGCCTGTCCGTCCTCCAGTCCTACCAGGCAGAACACGGGCCTGAATTCCCCTGGAGCGTGGGTAAGGAGTCCTGGGGCAGGAGGAGGGGTTGGGAAGAGCCCAGGAAGGGGGTGAATATCCAGATGCGTGGCCCGTGTTTGAGCACCTCCTCTCTGCAGGGGAGGACATGAGTCCAGAAGGAAGGCGGCAGCTGGCTTTGTTTCTGGTGAGCTAAGGGGTGGGAAGCAGGAAGAGGGTGCCTGAATGGCCAGGGGGCACGTGTGGGGCTTGGGGACAGGGGTACCCTGTAAGCATTGGAAGTAGCAGCTTTTGTAGAGTGGGTAGTGGGTTCGGAGGGTGTCTGTGTTCTGTACCCCACCTGTCCCGCCCTCTCCCCTCAGGCTCAGAAGCATCTGCACAACTTCGAAGCCACACACTGTACCCCACTCCCGGCCCAGAACTTCCAGATGCCCTGGCACCTCTAGGGACCACACTGGGACTCATTCTGGAAGAACGGATGGGAGGAGACACGAGGAAGGACCCTATTACTTGTTATCCTCTGTGTTTATTTTGCTGTTTATAGTTTGTGGCAAGCGGGGAGACCATCCCCCTTCTCACTGTTCCTCTTGCACGTTTCCCCTCATCCATCCGGCAGTACCTAACCTTCCCCAACACACTCCCTGCATTAAATGAATGGATTATTCCTAATAATTAATAAAAATATTTTTTCTACTGGCTGGCTAATTTTGTGACTTCCCAGGTGTCCAGGAAGCCAGGGTTGGGAGTGGGGAGAGTCGAAGCTCCAAAGGGCTGGGCTTTGAGAAACCCCAACTCCAGACAGCCAGTGTAACCCTCCCCATCTCTGCTGTCACCTCAGGCAATAGCACGAGCTATCCTTGTGCAATGGGTCCCCAGTCCTCACCCTTCCCTGGCATGCCTAGTACTATCACCACTGTGCGGCCTCCCTGGTGCCTGCCTAGGCCTTCCTGCATACGACCAGCCCAGCAGACCAAGGTTGCCTCCTCTTGCTCACAACTCATGGGCTTTGTTGGTTACAAAATACTTTCTAGCTCCTGATTTTCACCTACTCAGCGATTCTACAGATTTCCAGGTCCAGCCTGCATGGTCTCACCATCAGTCCTTCCAGTTTTCCTTGCTTAGCTCTTGCTCTTTCCGTGGGGAGTGAGGAACGGCCTGCTCCCATGTCTGATGCAACAAGCCCTGCACACCCTCCTCACCATGTCAAGTCTCTCTCTTCACACCCTCTTTGCAATTCAACAAACACAGGGCCTGCCGGGGACCAAGGAGCAGGTGCCAAGGACTCGGGTCTTCCCAGAGCCATACTTTGCCTTTCTGGACAGCTGTTAGAATATTCTTAGTTTGAACTTGAGGAAATTGGTTCCCTATAACTTCCATTCTATTTCCAATCCTTGGACCTCACAGAACAGAATGAGTCCCTTTCCCACCCATCAGTTTGTACCCTGGCCACCTTCTTCCCTTGGAAACCTCTTTTCCAGATGAAATACCCCTAGGTTTACCACCCTGGGTCCACCATTTTGAACAAGATACTTAAGGTGGACCATATTCTGAGGTCCTGGATACATCCTCTGGTTAATTTCAGTGTCTTCTCCAACCTCAAAGCACAGAGCTCCCCTGCAATGCCTGGGGCAGAGGCTGTCTGCCCTAACCAGCTCAGCAGCTCCTTAAAGGGAGATACACTGAGTCTCCACTGAAAGGAGTGATCTGAGACTTGTCAGTTGACATGATGCTTCCTATTTGGGGTTAGAAGAGAAGAGGTGGCCACAGCTCCAGAGTGTTCCACCTTTAGCAAATACCGGAGAGCTGATCCTGGCACCCCTCTCCTCTGTTCTGCCCTAGGGAGCAAACAGGGTGGGAAGTATGGAGCGTGAAGCTGTGGGAACCAGCTGCATGATTCTGAACCTTGCCTTCCAGAGCCATCAGGACAGTTAGCCCCCTGGAAACCCAAGTCTTTGTTCAGCTAAGGGAACCTCCTTAAATGCAAACACGGGGTGCCCCACATCTCACACCCTAGACACAAAGGACTCCCTCTTCCTGGCCATGGCCATCAGGGACTCTGTTGACCTGCCTCTACAACCACGTCTCCCTCCCCCTTCTTCCTGCACATACTATAGAGAACAGTGGATGCCGTGAGGGGCGCATGGATACCTGAAGTGGGTGGGGAGAAGTGAGGCTCAAAATTTGAATTCTGCACCGCGCCACCAAGGAGTCTCAGTCTACCCCCTCAGATTACTCCCTATCTGATAAGGCTCACACCCCCGCCCCCGGGGTGGGACCAGCTCCCCCATATCCACTCCTCACTCTATTTATCAGGGTTCTAGCAGCCTCGGGAGAAGACCAGCTGAGATGCACACACCACATCTGCTGAGGCTCTGACTCTTGCTGTAGTGGGCACCAGGTGAGGCCTGGACACCCAGGCATCCCAGAGTTGCTAGGCAAACTGGGAGAGGGGATGGAGGCTGGGGAAAAGGAGAGCTAGCAACTGGACAGGAAACCTGGGAAGAAGTGGGCCCCGGGCTGGGCCACCCCCTCTCTTACCATGTCTCATTGGCCCAGGCGCCACCCTGCGCTGCTCCCGGTGTGAGGTGCTGGACTCGGCTCTGAACTGAGTGTCTGGGTTGAGGGTTTGCCCCGGGAGGGGCATGTGTTTCTCCCACTGTCACAAGTGAATGAGGGCCCCGAGGGTGAAAGGCTCCAGAGAGTGGGGGGCCCAGGCGTCGGGGATAGCCAGGTCCCTATCCATCCATCCATCCAATCACCAACCCTTCCCAGCTCCCTCAGGAGCCCAGTCATTCATTTTTTCATTCATTTCTATTCTGATTAAAGGTCCCCTCTGTAGTTCCTCTCCAGACTGCTCTGTCGCGGCCACTCCCCTAACAGAACCTGGCTTTCGCCCGGCCCAATCATCCATAGCTCCGCCCCTCGTTCACCCCGATTCTTCCTCTAACTGCAGCGTTCTGTCCTAAGGCCCGACCTGCTTTGTTTGGTAATTTGGCTGCTTACCCTCAGGTATCCCTTGTCCGGGGGGAGGGGCCCTCAGCGTGGATTTCTCCAGCCGCTGTTTTCACCAGGACGACAGTTGCAAAGCCCCGCCTCTTCACCCCAGGAAAGCCTCCAAGGAGCCCGTCACCATAAGCCTCCAAGGAGCTTATATTCGAGAGAGGGAGTCAAAGGGCGCTGTGAAATTCCCTTCTGCTTCTCCTTTGCCCACTTTGCTTCAAAAGCAGCCCCCGCTGTCTAATTGTTTTCGTCTATCACTTTGTCCCTCATTCAACCAACATTTATATCGGTCCCAGGTGCTCCTCCCCAGTTCTCCATTACTCTTGACTTTTCTCTAAAATAATTCTCTTATTTTTATCATCCCAAGGCTCTTGGGGTGCGCGCAGTGGCGTGTGTTTTCCTCTCGTATTTCTTCTTTCGCGTCCGCCTTTCTTGGCGTGTCTCCGTCAGTTTCTTCCCATCTTCCGCATCAGCACCCCGAGACCGGATGATTCTTGGATAGTGTTGGGAACACAGCAGGGAACCCTCGGGCAGGGCCCGGCCCCAAATCTTCAGACTGGAAGTTGGAGCAGGTGGTCCGTTCCTGGAAGCCGAGGACTTCCCCTAGCCCACCGACCCTTAAAGCAAAAACCCTGTGTCTCTCACAGAGAGACGGACCTGGCGAGATGCCAACGGAGCAGGCATGGTGGGCCCAGCAGGCCCCCGGCGGGGGAAGTGGATGGGGCGCCTGGAGCCAGTTCGCGGCCGCTCATTGCTTGCTGTGTGGTCTCCAGAATCCGGGTGTGGGGAGGGATGTTAGCGCCACAGTGCGATGTTCCGGGGAAGCCGCGTAGTGCTCTGGGTGTCTGACAGGGCCGGATGCCTGGGTCCCGACGCCGGGCGCGCCCTCCCCAGCCGCCCGGCCAAGAGCTGAGCTTGGGCTGGGGGCCGCCTTCGCGTCTTCCCAAAATCTCTGAGGTGCAGCCAGGCGCGGAGAGCGAGCGCACAGCGCCGGAGCCTGTGGGCGCCGGAGATCAGATCCACCGACGTGCAGCTGAGCTGAGGCGGGGCGGGAAAAGTCGGGCGTAGGGAAAGGCTCTGACTTACCGGAACCCACAGGGGGCACTGGGCCGAGTACGGTCATTAGCGACTCAGGTGTCCTCGCTTTGGGGTTTCTGACACGTGTTTCTCATCTTGGAAAATGGTGTCACAATTACCCCCTTTTGCAAGCCTATCCCCCTTCCCTCACCGCACATTCAGTCTAAGTCCAAATCTGTCCAGTCTTTCTTCTAAATGCAGCTCAGATTCGTTCACTTCGCGGCTTCCCTCTCTTCTGCTAGACCAGGCCGCCATCTTGTGACTGGGCTCAGGAATAGCTTCCTAAGTGGTTTTCTGGCCTCAGAAATCTTTTACAAACATAAATTGATCTTGTTACTGCTCTAATGAAACTCCTTGGGTCAGTACTTTCCATTGCCCAAGTTCTCCCTGGAAGCACTCTGCCCGCGCTCCCCGCCCCTCCCCCTTCATTGTCCGTTGACTTGTCTCCCGTACTAGATGGTGTACTCTGTGGGGGTAGTGACTTTGTGCAATATTGTATCCCCAACACCTGATGCAGTGATTGAATGAATGTCTGTTGAATTAATATGAAAGAAGTTTCCCCTCTCATTCCCCTGTTGCTGGGTCCTTGTCCCCATGCCAGTATGTTAGACCCCAGAATGGCCGTGGGTGAGGACGCTCTGTCCCTCTGGCTGTTCAGGCACTGATTTCCACCCCCAAAGGATGTTGCCTCTCCCCTTCGTCTGCGCCACCTTCTCTTCCACCAATATAAGGCCAAACTGGAGGCTGGTGGGCAGTCATGCATGTTATGGCGGGCCCTGCAGGTAGCCGGAATCTGGCCCCCCCCCAAGCCCTGTACATGGTCCTCTTAATAATGCTGGTCCTGATGAGCTTGGCGTTTGGTAAGTGGCTCTACGGGGTCAGACGGGTCTCCTATCCTGCTGGATAGGGAAACCCTGGATAGATGTCTGGGTACATCTGCCAAGGAGATTCAGGTAAACCCAGGCAGGAAGAAAGATGGGATGGGTGGGCTTGGTGGGATAATGCCTGGGGACTGATGATGTACTGATGTTCACTCTGAGGGAGATTTCTGGTGATTACCCCAGGGCTATCTCATTCAACAGCAGTGACCTGAATGGAGATACTAAAGGGAACCTCTTAGAATCTGAGGACAATACAGAATAGGGAGGGTTGGGAGAACATGCCAGATGACAGCCTCAGGATCCACAGTGTAGAACAAGGCTGAATCCAGCCTGATAACCTCACTTGGCTGCAAAGCACCATTGACACAGAAACAAGATCCAAAGTGTTTGCTAAGCATCTGCCTTACACCAAGTGCTCTGCTGGGTCTGGGGACTCATCAACATGTGGTCTGGGCCTGGGATCAGAGGAGGAGGGAGGTGAATAGGAATGCAGTTGGGGAGGGCTTTGGTGGACAAAGTTTAATATGAGTCTGTTCAGTGAGAGAACCACCAAACAAAGAATGTGGCCTTGGGCTGCTTGATGTCTCCTGTCTACACAAAGCTGAGATTCTTCCTGTCCTGTGATGATGCACCCTGATGTTTTCACTTCTGAACATTATAGATTAAGAAAGCGTATTCAAAAGAGTCTGGGGGTTGGGTGGGGACAGTGAAACCAAGTCACAAAGGAAGAACTGTCCTAACAGGGCTGCCAAAAGTTGTAATGGACTGCCTTGGCCTAACCTTTAAAAGTTAGAGGCTTGTAGAGTGCTGGGAACGTTAGCCCCTCAAATATATGAATAAATGAGTGAATGAATGAGTTCCTCATTTCAGGAGGTAAAAGAGCAGAGAATGGAGATTTTTAATGAGAACGAAAGCTTCTGATGTTAGATTAAGCCAGATGGTTCATTAAAGAATTGGTGATTTCATGGTTTTCTGAGATGGGGAGGTAGGAGGGAACAGTGGGATTGGCCAGTCTGGGAATTAGGTGGGTTTGGGGTCAGTGCTTCTCTGTATTCTAGGTGAGTTTGAGTGTTATGATCAAGAACCCCTTCATCAGATTCATTTAAATAAATACCTAAGCTGCTATCGATGCCTCTTGGAGACCAAGGAGTTGGGATGCCTTCTGGGATCTGACATCTGCCTCGCCCCAAAGGGCAGCAGCTGCATGACTCTGCTCATAGAGAACAGTAAGCTGCCTTCTCCCTTTCGTCGTGGGCCCAGCCCATTCCCGAACTGAGTCCCTACCAGCCTTCTAAGCTGCACCCTAATACTGGTTCCCACAACTCTAAGACACTGTTCCACCACTATCTCTCTTTCCTTTCCTTTAGAGCCACTCCCCATCTCCACTTCTACTCCCCTCCCCTTCTCGGCTAACCCTCCTCATAGCACCCAGCCTTGTAGGGGACCCTGGGGATCACCAAATCTACTGGCCTTTCTTCAAGCTGCCTTCTCCCCATCTGTCAGCAGTAGTTCCTGCCAGCACCACTCTTCTACATCTTCCACTGCTTCTTTCCAGTCTTCTTCACTGAGTCTTGCCTTTAACTGGGTCTTCGCTAAGTCTTGACCCTTAACAGTTCACGTTCCCCAAAGTTTGGTCCTTAGCTCTCTTCCTCTTTACTCTCCCAGAGGATTTTATCTGCTTGCTTGGCTTCACCCAGCAGGCACATACTGCATCCTCCTAAAACTGAACGTTAGGCCAAACTGTAATGTCAAATTGCCCTCTGGATATCTCCACCTCATTTTCAACTTGCTGGAAATTGACTACATTCCCAGTTCCTCAAGCCTGCTCTTCCACCTGATCCCTCACCTTTTTCAATAATAAATAATAAACACATAACACAGACTCTGTACCCGGCACTGTTCTAAGCACTTACAACCCTCCAAGGTAGGCATTGTTATCCCCATTTTACAGACGTGGAAACAGAGGTGCAGAGAGGTCAGTACCTTGCATAAGTCTCCTAGAGGCTGAGCCACAGTTTGTGGTGGTTCCAGAGATGGTGCTCTTGACAACTGCTGTACAAAGCTGCCTTCATTCAAATCCTTTCATTATACTTTTTGAAACAGCTGATGCATAGATGTGGTTCCATATCAGAATATTCAAGAAAAGTCTCCCTCCCACTCCTGGCCCAATTCACCCAGCTCTCAGGCATGAATAAGAGAAAACCATTTTTTAAATTGCCTTTATTATCCTTTCTGTGACCTTTTGTGCATATCCCACCCTATACAAATATGCTGTTTACTCCTTTTCACCTCTTTTTTTCCTCCACAAACAGTACCATACTACTGTAAGCACTGTTCTGCACTTGTTTTTCAAACTTAACAGTTATGGGGGATGTTTCCGTATCAGTTTGTAACCAGCTTCCTGTCCTGCTGCATGGTATTCCACGGCATGGGCATGTCAGAGTTGATTTATCCATCCCCCTACTGATGGACCTTTAGGTTGCTTCTAAGTTTTCACTCTCTCAAGCAGGGCAGCAGTGAACATCCCCGTACATGGGCACAAAGATTTCCCCTCTCTCATATATACAATAGCAACAGAGATATCCTCTTCTACTTTTTTAAATATAAATTTATTTATATTTGATTTATTTATTTATTTTCGGCTGCGTTGGGTCTTTGTTGCTGCGCGAGGGCTTTCTCCAGTTGCTGCGAGCGGGGGCTATTCTTCGTTGCGGTGCACGGGCTTCTCGTTGCAGTGGCTTCTCTTGTTGCGGAGCACGGGCTCTAGGTGCTCCGGCTTCAATAGTTGTGGCCCGTGGGCTCCAGAGCGCAGGCTCAGCAGTTGTGGTGCAGCGCACGGGCTTAGTTGCTCCACGGCATGTGGAATCTTCCTGGACCAGGGATCGAACCCATGTTCCCTGCATTGGCAGGCAGATTCTTAACCACTGTGCCACCAGGGAAGTCCCTCATCTTCTCTTACTTTTTTTTTTTCTCTTCTCTTACTTTTGATCCATAAAATAAACGACAAACACCTCCTGTCTGCAATCTGACCTCCAATACATCTCCCAACTTTTTCTTACATGGTCCCGCCTGAAGTGCTGGTTCTCCTCACTTTGCTCCACAAGTCCCAATTCACCCCATTCCAGCTGTCACTGTATCTCGAATGGCTCTTTCCCACCAACCTTCCCTGGGAAACTTCCACAGAGTTCATGGCTGGTGACTCCCTGGCACTTGCTGGCCTGTCCAGTTCCAGGAATTGTTGCATTTTGGCGGTCCAGGGCAGGGTGTGGGGGCAGTGATGGTAAGTCCATGTGGGGTGAGGGGATGGGAGGGTTCGGGGCTTTACCTGGGAACTCTGTGTCGCTGATTGCTGCCGTCCCTCCCCAGACAGTGGTTCGGAGATCATGGTGAGTGACTGCCGCAGCAAGGAGCAGATGAGTGATCGCTCGTACACCCACACTCCTCCAGTGCTGGGCTTCTAGATATTCTCTCGATGCTGCTTCCAGAATTTCTGCAATAACCCTCAGAACAGAATAAAATATGGTCCTTAGAACTTCCATAGAGACCTCTGGAGAAAAAACCGGCCAATTTCCAGCCATCCTCCTGATTTCCACCTGGGGGCAGCCAGAACAGTGTCCATCCGCACCCACCAGCCCTCCCTGCCGCCCTCAGCAGCAGCTACTGGACCCCAGTCCTATCTGTCTCTTGGTTGACGCCCCTCAACACCCCTATTCCCACTCTGCCCCTTCCCTAGGCTCCCTCTCCAGAATTCTCTGGAGTTTTCCTTCAAGGCCTCAGTCTGACATCTTTCCTCCTGTCTGTTCCCACCTCAAGGATGCCCCTTTGCCCTGCTTTGCTTCTTTTCCCACCATGGTCCTCTCTTGTCCAAAGTCCCCGGCTGTTCCTCCAAAATAAATAGGTGTGCAAACTGTTTGATTTGTCTCTCTCTTCTGGTGGATGTGGAGGCTGAGGGAGGTGGTACTGCCTGAGTGCCCTGCCAGGGGCAGGTAAGTGGCTCCCAGCTCTGCGGAGCTCTGCTCCTGCCCTGCCCCACTGTCTCTGATTCAGCTCTCAGCACAAAGAGGTGAAGAGGAACTGCAAGCCCTCCTATGTTGAAGACCAGAAGGGTGGTGGACATCCTTAGAAGTGCTGTCAGACCCAGAGCTGGATGGGGACTGGTAGGGAAGTTCATGGGGGTGTGTTTGTAGGAGTGGAGCTGTAAGAGAACCAGTCCCAGGGAGGAGAGGGTGGGGAAGGAGCTCTGTGAAGAGATGCAAGGCCTAGTGGCCTCTCTGACCCCAGGCTCAACTTCCCTTTTCAAGGACCATGGTTAAGTTACTCCTCAGTTTCGGGCCTTGGGTTTCTCATCCTCTGAGGCTGTCTTCCAGTTTGACTTGCTGGAGCTGTGTAAACCTGGGCCCTTGACTTATGCTGAAGTCAGAGGTCATGGGGTAAAGTGGGGCGGCAAGAGAGGGACACAGTGGCTTGTACCTCTTTGTACCTCCAACTGCTTCCTGACCTAGAAACAAATGGTTTCTCCCACCAGAGCACAAGCCATTAAAGGGGCCACAAAAATCTATTAACATACATGCAAAATGTTGTGTAGGAAGAGTGTATGCTGTGATGTCGTTTCTATCAAGCACACAGACAAAATTCAGGACAGTGGCTACCCCTGAATTTTAGGAGGGTCTAGGAGGGTGCATGAAGGCAGCTTTGGGTGTTGATAAAGGCCTTTATGCTAACTCAGGGAGTGGTAACACAGGTGTGTAGTTTACAAAAACCCACCTTATGGTGCGCAAACATCTGTATGGCCAAAAAGGTTTAAAACTAAATAGACCAAAATCTGTGTGTATGTTTGCCTCTAAGGCGTGTCTATTTTTGAGTCCATTAACTTCTATCTCTGTGCACACGTTGACACACATTCTCTCAATCCTGAGGCACTATCCCTACTTGACAGGTGACCAAAATTCGGCACAGAGACCAACTTACTTAAGTGGCAGAGGAGCTGGGATTGGGCCTCCCAGCCACAGAGCTGCACTACTTTTCAGAAAAAAGTTTCATAATCCCAGCACTGGGTTGTGAGATTCAGAAGGGTGGACACCTGGCTGTACTCATCTGCAAGTCTTGCTGCTTAATACTGGGCCTGGCTCAGAGCAGTGTGTCCAGTGTTTATTGAATGTATGGGGAAGGTTGCTTTCTGCATGCTTGCGGTTTTTCAAAATGAAAGACCCTACCACTGCAGCCCCACCTGTGTGCTCTCTGTACTCTCCCACCCCCTCCACCTAGGCCCTCACAGAGGGGGTCCTGGCTCCCAGGATCCTGAAAAGAACTGAGAATAGGTAGGAACGCAGGTGCCTCAGCTCCAGGTTAACTCTGAGATGCAGACCTGGGCCCTCTGGTTTGCTCTTGAGTTTTCATGGTTGAGTATTTCCTCCTTTCTTATGTGGAAAAACCTGACATCACCCGGGTTTAACTTTCTAGGTTTTGTAGGGTATGTTTAAGGCTGGCAGGAGTCACAATCCTCATACTTTGATCTCTAGCTGAGCAGAGGGTGGGATGGATGTGGGCTCTTTGCGGCAGGCCATAAGGAAGCACAAAGGCCAAGTGGAGTGGGCAGGGCTCTGCAACCCTGTTTGAACCCCACACCCAGTTAACTTTCTTTAACCTGTTTACACCTGCCCACACCTGAGCCTGACCCCATAAACAATGTGACACAGACTTAGCCCAGTTTGTTTATTGTGGAGGGAAACTGGAGAATGTGGAGCAGAGGACAGATCTTCTCCTCTCCCTGGGATTCTGTGCAAGTGGGTGTCAGGACTCAGGGACGTGAAGTGGGGCTGTGGAAGTCAAAGATGGGGACAAGAGATGAGAGAAGGAAGCAGGAGACCAGGCGGGAGTGAGGGTGGTGGAGACAGTGAGGTAGGAACACCAGAGTGCCCAGTCAGGAAATCTGCACAAAGTCCGCCTCTCACCCGTCTTGATGCAAGGTCAGTCTGGCACAAGGTTTTAGAGACAAGTGCAGGGGTGGAAATAGCCAGATTGAGAGGGGATCAGGAAGATGGGGGGTGGGGGGGGATGATCCCACTCAGATGATAGGAGAGGGATGAGGAAACCACTGTGCCTTTCCCAGGTCAGCCTAGGCAGAATTCACATTTGAGATTATTTTCTAGGTGGATGAAGGGCACTGGGTGCAGTGCCAACTGCTTTTTGGGGAGGAAACTAAACCAAAACCATATAGACGATGGAAGTACAAAGGAAAGGAAGACTGAGAACTCACAGACCAGAAAGTGTGAGTGTTCTGAGAGGGCAGTACATGATGCTGGGGTGTCAGGGGAGAGACGCTGGACCAGAGTGAAATCTGGGAAGGGTAAGACGTCACAGCCTAGCCCAGGGAAGAACCAAAAGTCCTGAATTGTTGAGGAACCAGTATATGCGGCGCAGGTCAGCAATGGACAAACTCAGATTCAGGGGCAGGACAGCCAGGGGGTCCAGGCCTTCAGAAGGCTCCTTCTCAGCATGGAAGCTGGGTAGGGGCAGTGAGAGGTTCAGGGCTTGGCAGAACCACTGGATCTGGGACTCAGACAGGGGCAGGGCCAGGGACCCCTCAGGGGCCTCAGGGAGGGAGCTCTGGAGCTGGGGGCTGTACCAGGAGTTGCAGTAATCATACTGGCAGCACTGGGCGTAGTACCAGTACTCTGGGAGGTAGGTGGGGTGTTTTTCTTGGCACCGGTAAGACTTGTGCTGTCCACAGCCCCGGATTAAGAAGCGAACCTTGGTATCTGGAAGAGAGGGGACAGCTAACAACCACTGCTGCCTCCCATAGTCCCCAAACCTGGCACCCCTTTCACAGACTCCGCTATCCCTCACCCAGACCCAATTCCTATCCCAGACTCCATCAGAAGGCGCCAGAAAAATTAGCTTAACTGGCTCCACAGAAGCCCAGACCCCTCCCCCTCCAGGATCCTCCATCTCCTTAGACCTCAGGCCCCAAGCAGCCTTCATCTACAAGAGGAGACCAAGCCATGGGCTGCCCTACCAGTAGCCCCTTCCTAGGACTTGACTCACTATGAAAGATGCTGATCCCCATGCATGGGGATGAGCTGCTGATCGTGCACTTCTCTGAGCCTAAAACGCATCCTATAGTAGGATCTTCTAAGAGGCAGAGGTGGCAGGTCCGGACTTCAGCAACAAGAGCTGGGGAAGTGGAAGACAGGAGAAATGGCCGTGTTGGCTCACTCCAAGTTCCCTGCCCTGCAGGGAGCCCGCTCATCCAGAGCCATCCCCTCCCTGGACTCAGTCACCCCTCCTTCCCTGCCCCCGTGTCCCACTTACCCTTTCCCACTGTGAAGCCCATCATGACCAGCACACCTACAAACATATGGGCCTTCATCATGGAATTCTGGGGAGAGGGGAAGCCCCTCAGGGGTGCTCTGAAACCCCTCTTTCCTGTGACCATGCTCCTTAAGCCTGAACTGCAGGCTAGTTTTGACAGGCAGTCTGAGCAGGAGCTACCGCAGGTACAGAGCTATATTCCTGACTGGAGGAGGAAGCTATTAACTTGGCAGGAGGGACATGTCCTCACCCACCAGGTCTGGTTCCTGAATGTGGGAGCAGTAGCCCAGACAGGGGCAATACCTGGGCCCCAATCCAGCAGTCTACCTTTGTCCTGCGTGCCTTTCAAGGGTGCATGGATGTTTCCTTCTCTGGTACCATCTGCTATCCTTCCCACACAATAGGGTCAGTCCCTATTGTTCTGGGAGAAACCTTAGCCAGGAAGCCAGTGCCCCCCATCCTTCTGAGATGCGCATGTCTCAGCTCCCCAGCAGGGGGCAGGCAGACACCACACAACAGCAGTTCTGGACCCTGCCCCTCCTTTCCCCACCCCTTACAGTTGTTTATTTTGGGACCACTTTCCCTGTAAAACCCAAACTCAAAGTGTTGTTGACTGCACTCCCTAGAGTATAAACAGACGACCACAGGTGGCCCAAAAAGAATATTTCTCTAATCTTTGAAATTTGATTTTTGAGTCTTTTGTGATCTTTGCACATCCCCACACCCAATTCTACAACTCCACTTTCCTACTAAAAACATCACCCAAATCCACTGGGCACAAATCTGTGCTGGATTTCAAGCTGAGGAGGGGGGGCGGGGCCAGGAGAGCTCCTGGGGTTCAGCACACCATTACCCTCCCTTCCCCAACCCCAAGCACCAGCAAATCAGCCCACGGCCTTTTCTTCCACTTTATTTCATATTCCCACCACAATAATGACTCCTTTAATTTAAACTAAAAACCATAGAGGGTTCATGAAAGGGTGGCAGCAAAGGAATGAAAGTGTCAAAGACTGGGGACAGGTGGGGTGGGGAATCAGCGAATCGTCTTGACTGGACTCTTGAAGTTGCTGGCCGCTTGGAGCTGCAGCTGGTAGGCCATCGGATGGATCTTGAAACCGTAGAGCCTGGGTCAGGGCAGAGGTCAGAGAGGCAGCAGTGTGAGCCCCATCCTGGCCCTGCCTGTGGCCAGCATTCCTGCCTCCCCACCCCAGCTCTTTCATGGGCCTGCTCAGTACTGAAGGGCAGAGGTTCCCAAACTTCTTCTCTCAAGAATATTTGGAAATTTATTTTAAATATCCATTAAAACTCAAATTCTAGGACGTACACGTGTGTACACACGCACAAGCACACACGTCAGTACTTGTTTCAATATAAAGCTGAACTTTCCTTCTCTACACAAGAGTAAAAATGGTACTCCAGGAAGATAAACCACACTTGAACCGTGGCTCTGAGGATTTCCTGGCAGAAGGCTGAACACCCAAGAAGACAACAAGGTTAGCTACTGTTTAAATGTTGCTTCAAGTGACAAACATTACTTTAAGCGATTCATACATTTAAAAACACACTGTCAGGCATGTCACCATCCCCACTTCATGGATAACGGAACTGAGGCATAGATGATCACACAACTTTCCCAAGGTCACTCAGCAGGGAAAAGCCCTGGCTTTGGGAGAAGTAGGTGTCAAGAACAGACCATGCCCTGTCCTTGTCCTCCCTTCTTTCTGGGGGACCCCGGCCCTTTCCTTTGACCCTTGGTGACTCTGTCCCTGCTCCCCACCTGGGCACAAACTGGTTGGCGGGCCTCTTGGGCCGGTACTCGGGGTGCACCATGAAGAGCATGTGAGGGAAACCGGTGCCGAAGTAGGCGCCATCCGTGTGGTGGTGCCTCGATGACTTGGGTGTGTACACGTCCATGCACTTGGGGCAGTAGAGCTTCACCATGGCCTCACCTGGGATGTCCGAAAGGCCTGGGAGACAGCCAGACTCAGCAGGCCAGGTAACCCAAGCCTGCCCAACCTCCCTCCTGGACTCAGGCCCCAACTTGCTGAGCCCCAACTCCTTCCCAGTGGACCTGCCATTTTATGTGGCCCTTCTTTCCCTTTTCCAACACTCACCGATGGGAAGCATTGGCTGGTTCTCACAGTACACACGGGGACAGTAGCCAAAGTCTCCCTGCTGGTACTTTTCCAACTGCAGTGAATAAAATGGAAGGGGTTGCTGGATAGGTATGAAGAGAAGAGACAACCCCCTCCTCAGCCCAACCCACGTCACTCTGTCCCCAACTCCTCCTGTCTCTCGCTGTCCAGAGACCCCTTTTCTGGCTCAGATGGGCCCTCAAGACTCCTCTGCTTCCCTTCCTCCAGTTAGGCAGGCTGCAGACCATCAGAGCCATTCGCTGCTTATTCTCTGAGGAAGAGGCGGTCTACAACTTCCTGCCCAAGGTCACATCTCCCTCCCTGAAAACACCCCCTTTAGCATACCCTCAATCAGGTTTTAATCCCTAAGCCTAGGTTCTGGGGTTTATTTCCCTCTTCTAAGCTAGATTCCTTGATAAGGTTGAAACAAGTGACTTCTTGCTGCAGGAAACTGTTTCCCTTGTTGCCTGCGAAGGAGCCAACTGGGAGTAGAGAGGCCTCACCATCTGGGCGATGCCACGGTTGGTGAGGATATAGCGGGCGTGGATCAATCCATAGAGCATTTCAGCTGCCTGCTCAATCAGGTCACTCTGGTTGGGGTTGTCTTCCAGCTCCTCATCTGAAACATGGCCCAACCAAATGCAACCACTTGTCTTACAGCTATTTTGGGTGCCCTGCCCATCCCCAGGGGCTGCTGGTTACTCAGTTAGCCCAGCACCCAACTCTGAGCCTCACCACACCCACGGCCTGGGCATTTGACCCAGAAACCTGGGCCTCTGACCCTTCCACCAACCCAAGGCAGCTCTGCCTTCTTTCCATCCCTCTCAGCCTCTGCTCCCTTCTCTCCCTCGATACACAAACGCAAAGATGTCTCCACAGAAGACAAAACTCTAGCCTGGAAGGTGCAAGGCAGGGAAAAGCAGCAGAAAATAAGACTCATGGAAAAATGGGCATTATGGAATAGCGCTAAGTTAACAGGATCAGAGTATGGGAATGAGTGGTGTTAAGTCACAAAACTAAGCAAGAGTGAGGTAGGGAATCAAAATGAAGTAGAAGACTTTGGGTTAAGGGGGTCAGAGAACCAAAAGGAAATTTAGAAATTCAAGAAGCAGATAAACAGAATTTAAAAAGGAAAAAAAGCATACACACACAAAACAACCCTGAGGGTGTCTCACCAGGCTCCAGGTCCAAGATCATGTCTAAAGCTTGTCGATAGTGAGGCACCTGCTCATTGAGTCCAGTGAGATTGAATTTGTCCTGGATATAATCTTCATCCACCTGTCGGGACATGAAGTCAAAAGGAAACCCACAACAGAATCCTCAGCTTTGACCTGGGCAAGTTGCTCCAACTGGTGCCTTATCCTCAACACAACTGCTTCTGTTCCCTTTGTTCCGCACTCCCAACTCAGCAGAAGTACTTGAGTCTCTCTCCCCAGCTCACATGTACCGCCCACCCATAGAAGCTTCGGATTTTCTTTTCCAAGGATAAACAGGTACAGCAAACCCCGTCTTAGAGAGACATTCCTTTCATGATCCTTGTTCCTATTCCTGCTTCCCATCTCAGTTTTGGCCTCTCCTTAGGGCCAGCTGGCTCTCTGAGGAAGGTGGAGGCTCAACAGCTTGGATTCTGAAGGCAGTTACAATCCCTTATGTTAACACACAGCTTTACACGTTACAGAACGTTTTAGTAGGAACTATTTTAGTCCTAACAGCCACAAAAGATAGGTACTACCACTACCAGTACCACTGTGGTAATAAAAAAGAAAATACACAGGTTGACGTGTCCAACGTTATACTGCTGGAGAATGTCAGGGCTGACTTGGGGCCCCCGTCTCGCCCCTTCACCACAAGTTAGTGAGGGAGTTACTAAGGGGACTCTTCCTTGACGAGAAAGAGTTTTTACGTAAGCCTGTGAAAGAAGTGTGTGGAAGCTGAATATGCGGGAGAATTTTTTATTTAGCCAGATTATATGTGGAGATGGATAGGGGGTTTGAGAAGAACTCACTTCACAGAAGAATTCATTGCCACGAAGTCCACAGAACCAGGAAATCCAGGACACCTCCTCTGAGCTGCTCATCTTCACGTAAGCTAAAGAAAGAGGAGTGTAAGGGTAAGCTCTCCCTCCCTGCCTCTGATATCCTCCCTCCTTCCACACTTTGCCCTCCAACCATGGAAGAATTTGGGGCAACCCTTTCTTAAAGGATCCGAACCTGGAGCACGTCTCTCTAGCTCCTCTTATTCACATCTCGGCCCCTTTTCTCTGAGACTAGATAAATTCTTTGGGGTCCCACCACTTGTGAGAAACCGACAGGTCTTGACCCACTAGTCCTACCCACATCCCTGACGCTCCCGAAGGCCAGGCCCCTCTCTCCTCCGCGTCAACTCCGGCAGGGCCCGCGGCTCAGGCTCCCTACCCGCGCAAGTCTCCGCGTGTTCCCGGCCCCATTCCCAAGCGTTCCGAAGTTTATCCTTTCCAATAAGAGCCGAGCCCCTCCTTTTCTCATGGCCTGGGGGTGGCCCTCAGGTTCCTTTCATGGGAGTCCCCACATCCCGCCTCCACCCTTTTGGCCACCTCTCCCTCCCTCGGTGCCGGACCAGGTCACTTCCTTCCCCACCCCCATATCAAGGCGGGGAGACCCCATGTGCCGCGCCCAGGGACAGGGGACACGGCGCGGGGACGACCCCAGACTCACCGACTGGACGGGGACTGGGACCGGGGGACGGGGGGGGAAAGGGGAGTTTCTGCTTCCAAGGAACCGCGGGGACCGCTACAACGTAGGGCGCGGACAAGACCGCGGTAGGCGAAGTGGGGTGGGGGGGAGTGGAAATTGGGGAGGGTGGGGAAGAGGGCAACGCGCAAGTGCTTAGCGTTGGGAGCCGCGATGGACGCCGGGAAATGGAGTCCCCGGTAGGGAGAAACTGGCGAAACTAGGGAAAGCCGAACTACGAATCCCAGGATGACCCGCGCACGACCCTGGTGTCGCGAGGCTCCTGAGGGAGACGCTCGGGGGCGGGGCGCAGCAAGGGGCGGCTAGGCTCAACCGGAAGCGGAAAGTCAGTATCGCGTCTGGGCCAGGGAGCCTGGGGAATATAGTCGTGTGATTCCCGGAACCGTGGGGTCGAGAAGGGCGGGGAGAGGAACACGGTTGCCGGTGTCGTTTCCTGCCGCTCCCCTCGCACAGCGAGCCTCAGGCCCCGGCGCGGCTACGCTTCCCAGGGCATTGACCTCATCCGCTCCAGCCAGTCTGGTCCTTATCGCCTGTCGGGCTCCTTGCCCGAGTCAGCTCGCCAAGGAGACCCCCGAAGGGGCCCATACTTCACCCCGGGGTTTGGGCTCCGGAGGCGGGAGGTGAGGCCGGGTTCCGTGCTGACGGACCTGGGTAGGGTGTACTGGGCTGAACTGAACGGCGACAGAACCAGGACTGCCCCGTGCGCTAACCTGAGGTGGCGACAGCCATTCTGCTGCTTGTTCCCTTGTACTTCTGCATTTCCTCTTAGGGCTTGAACGGCGCTGCTGCAGGCGCTAAGTGTGACCTTCGAACCCAGGTCAGAGTAATGGTGAGGGGCTGTGAGACGTTATTTCTTTTCACGGTTTCTGGGCATTCTCCACCTCAGGGCCTTTCTTAAGCCCGAGAATGGTTTCCCAGGGACAGAAAATGAGCTCGGAGCGGGGGCCACCTTGAGGGAGGCGAAGGGTATTGTGGGGGCGTTATGTAAAAGCAGCACACCAACCGACGGATCTTTCTCGGTCCTCGCGCTACTTGGGCACGTGCTGCGTTGCGGTATGCTACTGGAACGATTCCAAGGCGGGAAACAGCCCCGGCGCTTGCGCGCGCCTGCGCCCTCGAGTAATTGTCCCCCTCAAGCCACGCATGCGTCTTTGTATCGTGTGACTCTGTCGATTCCTTTGCTTAGAGTAGTGTCATTTTGCAGTACAGAAGCTACGAAACAACACAGACTGGAACCTCTCCCTTAAATCTGCTTCCTGCTTCCGGAGAAGTGTCAAGTCTGTTTTTGTTTGAGAAGACGTTACCCGAAATAGGATCGAGGACGATTTAAAGAGCCAGGCTGATTGTTTTTCTTAACGGTATGTCTTACGCGGTGGTAAAGTAGCCTCAGAGAGGCTATTATTTATTGTTGATGAGGATGGGAGTGGGGGCGGAGCGCAGGACCTCTGGGCAGCTGTCTTATGGAGACTTCTTTGTTAACCTTTACTAAGGGGCATGGTCTGTTACTGTAGGATTTCCTGTTTTTCCACATGATCTCTGGTCCTCAGGCCCTGCAGGGTCCTAGGTTGTGGGGTCACTTTTGGGTTAGGAGGGGATTTTTGACGCTAAGGATACTTTTCCTTCTCCCAGCAGGTGTCTGGAGGTGGCTCTGGTCACTGCAGGACCACCAGGGACTTGGCTTCCTCGTCTCATCCTCCCCCTGCCTAGTCTCATTTTCCCAGATCTCCCAAAAGCCATGTCCAGGGCCACCCTCATTAACTTTACCCGAGCCACTGACCCCAGTGATCTCTGGAAAGATGGGCAATTGCAGTCACAGCCTGAAGAGCTGAAGCCCACCCTGGATGGGGCTGCAGCCCGGGCTTTCTACGAAGCCTTGACTGGGGATCAGAGCAGCACTCGTGAACCCCAGAGGGCTCAGCCTGAGTCTGCCAGTAAGAGAAAGAGGAAGAGAAGAAGAATGATGAAGGAAGCTGCAGCAGGAGTATCAGGAGGACATGGACAAAGGAGATCCCTTGGGGCAGAGGACAAGATGACCCACCGGATACTGAGGGCAGCCCAGGAGGGGGATGTGGCAAAACTAAAAAGACTGTTGGATCCCCATGAGGCAGGGGGAGCTGGGGGGAATATCAACGCTCGAGATGCTTTCTGGTGGACCCCCCTGATGTGTGCGGCCCGAGCAGGCCAGGGGGCAGCTGTGCGCTATCTCCTGGGCCGTGGGGCTGCCTGGGTGGGGGTCTGCGAGCTGGGTGGCAGGGATGCTGCTCAGCTGGCAGAAGAAGCGGGCTTCCCTGAGGTGGCCCGCATGGTCAGAGAGGGCCCCAGAGAGACGAGGAGTCCAGAGAACCGGTGAGGGGAAGCCTTATCTTCCGTTGTGTTCTTTCCTTCCCAGCTACTCCACACTAGAGGCCCCAGAACAGAGCTGGAGGGTTGGTTCTCTCCCCTGTCCTCTAGTGTAGGCTAGTAAGGCAGTCTGGTTACGGACATGAGCTCCCTGGGTTTATTTTTTTGTATTTAAAAAATTTATGTATTTATTTAGTTTTTAATTTTGTATTTTATTTTTTTATTGAAGCATAGTTCATGTATAATACTATATAAATTACAGCTATACAATATTAGTGATTCACAATTTTTAAAGGTTACAGTCCATTTAAAGTCATTATAAAATGTTTGCTATATTCCTGTGTTTACCCACTCCTGGGTTTAAATCCTGACTACTTACTTGGGCGAGCAACCTAATGTCCATGTGCATCAGTTTCCTCATCTAAGAAATGGGGCAATAAGAGCACCTTTCTCAAAGCGTTGTTAGTAGTAAATGGGTTAATATATGTAAAGTGCTAGAACAATGCTTGTAGCATAATAAGCACTATACAAACATTAACTATAGTAATTATTATTAATCCTCCCTCACCCAAGAGCCTTGTGAGGCCTTTTAACCTTCTCTTCTCCCAGCTATTCCCCTTTGGGTCCCTCGTTGCTAAGTGGGGAGGAAGGCAATTTGTTCCTCAGCAGAAATACTGGAAGGACCCTGTCCCACCCTGCCACCCACCTCTGAGGCCTAAACCCTTGCGCTGCCCTTAACCCTTTCTTTTTTTTCTCTGCAGGTCCCGATCCCCCTCCCCCCAGTACTGTGAGGCTTGTGATGCCCACTTCCAAGACTCTAACCACCGTACCTCCACTGCTCACCTGCTGTCATTGTCCCAGGATCTCCAGCCCCGCAACCTGCCCCTTGGGGTGCCTACCTCCAGCCCAGGCTTCAGGCTGCTGCTGAGGGGGGGCTGGGAGCCTGGAATGGGGCTGGGACCCCGGGGCGAGGGCCGTGCCAGTCCCATCCCCACTGTCCTCAAGAGGGACCAGGAAGGATTAGGCTACAGATCAGCACCCCAACCCCGAGTTACACATTTCCCAGCTCGGGATACACGGGCAGTGGCTGGGAGGGAGAGAGCCCCTAGGGTGACCACACTGAACTGGAAGGAGGAGAGAAGGCAGGAGGAGAAGGACAGGGCCTGGGAGCGGGATCTGAGGACATACATGAACCTTGAGTTCTGACTTGGCAAGTTCTGACCCTGGTCTGCTGCTGAAGTCTGAACTTGGGCCCCTGACCTAGGCACTTGGGCTTCTACTTCCTGGGGCCTGCCCAGGTTCCAGACCTTCAGGTTTTGATCAGTGGACTCTGCCTGTGGGAGAAAAGAGGCTGAGAGTTGAGAAATAAATCAAGCTTTTCCCCCTCTTTGGTGTTTTATTCACTTTTCTGGAAGCTGTTGCAGGGAAGCCAAACAGGCTGGGGGCCACATGAAATTCTACCTGAGCCAGAAGAGGCAGCAGCTCTGCTAGGTGGTATGATAGGGTCACCTCCCTGCCAGTCTGGTTCGCTCCTAGTCCCAGCCGCTGCCCAGAGTGCCCCACCTATTTTTTCAATCCCTGAACCAGGAATTGCCCATCTCTATGCAAGTCTAACTTCCCTCAGAAGGCATCCCCTGCCCACTCCATCCCTTGCCCACTCAATTCAATCATTGATTTCACAAACAAAGTTCATATACTATGTGCTAAGAATAGGGAGTAAGAGACTTTCCCAGTCTTCAGGTTGCTCACAGCTGGAGGAGACAGGATGTGATCAAATACAATGCATGGTGATAGAGGAGGTCAGGGAAGGCTCAGAGGTGATGAGAGTGGGTAGGGTCTTGCAGGAAGAGGCCAGTGTGATAGGAGGGCCTAAGATTATGCAGCCTGTAGGCTATTAGCTGAAACTGGGACCAGAACTCTGGCCTCCCAAATACACACTTTAAGCCAAGGTTGTTCATTTTGATACCTGAAAACTCCTGAGGGCAGGAAGCACATCCTATTTGTCTACACTTGCCCTTCCCACACTTCGTCTCCCGCGCCTCCCTTGTGCTGCTCATACTAGGTGCCAGGCACATGAAGCGCTCACTGTCGTCAAATCCAAGAGGTAAAATACGTGCATGGAGGAGCAAGGAAGGGCTACTCAAGTCCCAAGCCTCCTCTCAGCTTTCTTTTCCGGAAAATCCTTTCATGAAATCATAAACAAGAAAAGGGGACTAAAGGGGGCGGGCGAGTTTAAGGGAACACTGGCGTCACGGGGGCTCTAGACGACGAAAAGGGAAAGCTGGGTTTACATTCAGGCGTTGGGTCCCCGTGATCTTGACTCTGCGCCCCGCGGTACGGCCAGGTGCGCACTGATGGCGCGCACAAGCAGCGCGGGCGCGGGGCGGTGGTGGATCGGCAGGGTCCGCCCCGCGAGCTGCGGGCCCCGCCTCCGCCTGTCCCTCTAGTCCCGGTGCAGCTGCTTCCGGGCTCTGCGGCTCCGGGCGGATCCGCGAGGCCGCGGCCCGGACGCTGGGCCCGGGAGGGGCTGCAGCGCCTGGACGCCTGGCTCCCCAGGCAGGCCCGCGCTTTGCCTGGCAACCGGGATCTCCGAGGACATCTCCGGCCTGACCTCGCGGAGACCGAGTCTCAGCTGCGTGCTCAGGGGCCGGTGGGGCCACTTTATAGGGTTCATAGCCCTCTGAATCAAGGGACGAACGTTGCTGGCTGGAGTTTGCCGGATACCTCTTCCCTCACTCACCTAACAAGAGACTTCTTCCTGAGCTGCCTTAGGGCAGCAGTTCAGGACTCTCCCGCTCCGGAGCACCTAGGACCCAGGGCCACCTTCCTTCCTTCCTTCCTTCTTGGGAGAACCTCCTCCCCAGTTGCTGGGGCACCTTGGGACGTAGGCTTGGTGAGTGAAACTTGGGGTGCTGCCTGCTGGGAAATAAACCTGGAAAACAGGGAGGACACTGTGGGGGTGACCCAGGCTTTGTCAGATCCTGAGACTTTTGGAATCTTGTGTGCTGGGTGGTGGTGGTGAATGAACTTGGATGTGCCTTCCTTTACCTCAAAACTGTAAAGGAAACAAGCCGCTTGACACACTTGAGGCTGCATGACCATCCAGGGAAGTGGGGAGCCACTTCTGAATTCAGAGTAGGACTCACCAGCAGATACCTGTTCTTCTGAGCCTGAACAGACTGTGGCTTCTGAGGAAACCCTCAGCCCCCAAACCTGAGCGTCTAAGCAGTGCCAGGAAGCAGCCCCAGAATTTGGGGGCTCATTACACACCCCAACCATGTTCCTGCGACAGCTTGGTGGCTGGCTACCTCGCCCCTGGGGCCGCTGGAAATCAACGAGGCCTGACCTGCCCGCCCCAGAACCCAGACGGATGGACAGCTCCTCTGAGAATTCAGGGAGTGACTGGGACAGTGCCCCAGAAACCATGGGAGATCTGGGGCCTCCCAAGACCAAGGACTCAGGTGCACAGGGGAGCTCTGGGGCTGCTCCAGAACCAAGCAGGGAGTCCCAAGTTGAGCAACTGGGGTGCAAAAAAATGGATTCTCTCAAGTGGGATGAGACTGTCTCTAGCACTCAAGAGTCTGGGAGATTGGAGGCTGGAGAGACCATTCTCAAACCAGGATGGGATCCTGTGGACTCAGGTGGCACCAAGAAGCCTGGTGTGTCCCCTGAAGAGGGACTGAGCCCCCCTGGGCTTGAAGCCCCAGCGGAGAAGCCTGGCCAGCGTCAGAAGCTGCTGGGCTGGCTGCGGGGGGAAACAGGTGGGGGAGCAGGGGCTCCCTACCAGTACCTGGGGGACCCAGAGGAGTGTCTGCAGATCTCCACCAACCTGACCCTGCACCTGCTGGAGCTCCTGGCCTCAGCCCTGCTAGGGCTGTGCTCAAGGCCCTTGCGGGCAGCCTTGGACGCGTTGGGCCTGCGTGGACCGCTGGGCCTCTGGCTGCATGGGCTACTGTCCTTCCTGGCTGCCCTGCATGGGCTCCATGCCGTGCTGAGCCTACTTACCGCTCACCCCCTGCACTTTGCCTGCCTCTTTGGTCTTCTACAGGCCCTGGTGCTGGCTGTCAGCCTCCGGGAGCCCAGTGGGGATGGGGAGGCCACTGACTTGGAGGGCGAGAAGTTGGGGAGGGAGGGTGAGGAGCAGAGGGGAGACCCAGGAAAGAGGCTGTGACCACGGGGTGGGGTGTGGCCCAGCGTCCCACCCTCAGTGGGTTGGGAGCAAGGGTGAAGATAGTGTGGGGGCACGATCCACATTGTAAGCACAGGGACCTCAGGGATGGGGCAGAAACCCCAGAGTACGAGGGCACAGAGGCCCTGCCCCCCTTCACACACAGGAGAGCTGTTTAGGGTGTCTGTGTGTTTATGGACAGTGGGGGCATTGGCCTTGAATTCACCAGCTGTTGTTAATTTTTGCTTTTACATTTCTCCCACTTCCAGTTTTTTTTTTTCCCACCTCCGCTTTTTAAAAACCAAAAAAAAAAAAAAAAAAAAAGTGTGGTGGTGGAGAATAAAGACTAAAGGGTCTTCTCTACCTTTCAAAACTCTCCAGGGGTGGAGGAGACTAGAGGCAAGACAGACAGACCTCTGGGTGGGGTGAGAGGGTGGTTCAGAGACTCAAGGGATCCTGTGGATCCTGGGATCTGTGCTATCTGGGAAAGAGTGGCACTGCTAGGTAGGTGGATTGGGGGTCTGGATGGGGTTCCCACAGGTGATGGGGAGCCTGCAGGGGGGATCTGGGTGTTCCTAGCAGCCAGAGGGAGTGGGGATGGTGCTGGCAGTGTTGGCAGGAGGGCCAGCTCAGAAGGGCTGGCTCATAGGCAGTATGGGGAGCACTGGAGTTTGCAGACCCCACTGGGGGGTTGGCTTTGCTCACTCAGCAATAAATGTGTCACACCAAATCCTAAATACACCACTAAAAGTGAGAGTTACTGTCACTCAGTGTCCTTCCTGACGCCGTCCAGCTGGGGGCTTAGGTGGTAGAAGGTCCAGAGGGAGTACTGAAATGGGGGGAGTGGGACTGATGTTGGGAGACAAACCCCCAAATGAGATGAGGATTGAAAAATCATCTTTATTCTTGAAAGGGAGTTAAGAGTCTCCAGCTTCTCCCCCCACCACAATCTCAGTTCCTACTGTATCCATCTGGGGGGCACAGATGAAGCCACAGGTCAGTTACTGGACAGCTCACAGGTCTCTGGTGGGAGGAGGGAGAAAAAAAGAGGATGAAAAGGAAGGAGACCCAGGGAGAGAGGCAAGGTTGATGGTAATGGGATGAGGAAGAATGTACTCCCTCATTCCCCCATGTCAGAGACCGGGTCTCTGAGGGCTTTTTTCCCTACAGACCTCTGCCCCCTGTCTGACCCTCTGCCCCTTTTATCCACTGCAAACTTAGAAACCTCTCTTGAGTATCCCAGAGCCCATCCTGGCTCCCTGTGGTGCCATTGCAGTCTGTGACACAAATGGAAGTGTCAACACAGCCAATGTGATGATGTTGGCCTTTGGCCATGCCCTCTGGTGACATCACTTGAGTCCCTTTCATCCAGCACTCACAGAAGACTTGGTGAGTCCTAGTTGTTTTCTGTTGGACTCTACCCCCTCACCTTGATTCCTGGGAGTCAGTAAGAAGGCCTTAAAGTCGAGGCAGGAGGTCAGGGACTGGAATTCCTCCACACACTTCTCGGGAGGGTGTGGTGAGCGATCTGGAAGAGCAAGGCAAGGCCCGTGAAAGCCCGTGCTTCTCAGCACCGCCCCTGCTGAGGCCCTCACGGAAGCACGCAGCCCTTCCTGAGATGATGTCACGGAGCCCAGAGAAAGGGGCTCTCTTGCCCCCCGGCTCCCGCTTCCCCCCAGCGCTTCCTGCCTGGCACCCTCACTCACTGTAGAGGAGGAAGCGCTGGTAACCCTGGCCTGTCTCTTTCAGCATGATTCCGCCTGGGCATGCGCTGGAGAAGAGCTTGGTCTTCATGTCAGGGCGGCCTGTCGGGGTGGGTGGGGCAAGTGTGAGGACTGAGGTACAGAAGCAAGCAAGCCCAGGGGGCTTGAGGAGACTGAGGGCTGGAGAGAACCAACCTTCGGTTCTGAGATCTGTGCTCCCCTCAGACAGGTGGTAGATCCATTTCCGGGGCGCACAGAGCCCATTTTTCCTGCAGAGGTGGTGGTGACAAGGAAGAAAGACTGAGTGACACCTCAACCGCTCAGTACCAGCCTCTGTTTACTTCATCTTACTTCCTCTTGAAGCCTGGCTCCCCTTGGGTTTCAAGCTACCAAGGGATGGTTAGGTCCCTATCTCTCCGGAGGGAAACTAATAGAGCTGTTGAACTCAAGTGGACCAAGAATAATGGATATGCCAAAGAGCCCAGCTCTTTGTGGGTGGGTGCTCACACTTTAGGCAGAGACTGTACCTACTGCTGCCTCTGCCTCCTCACCACTCACGTGCGGATGGTAGCTCGAAGCTGGAGCTGCATGGGGGCAGAGCCCACGGCCATGTTGAAGACAATGTTGTCCACAGGGTCAAAAGTCGCCAACTCCTCCTTGGTGGGAGCTGCCCCTGCGATAAAGTACCACCGGCCCAGATGGGGCTCTGGGAACTGGAGAGACAACGAGGGGAGCAGAAGAAGGTGGGTCTCACTACAGAATCCATCCAACCTCTTCATCAGTCAGAATGACAATGCTTAGGGGTGAAGGTGTTGGCTGCCTTTTTCCAACTGAGGGTTGGATCCATGACAAGGAGTCATTAAATGACTTTTCCTCTTTGCCCCTCCTCAGTAAACCCCACCTCCCAATTCTACATGTCTTCACATTGATGGCCACAGTACTAATATTTTTTTTACTTCTTGCTTTCATCATCACAACACCCATACCCTCTTCCTCCCTTCCTTTCCCAGTGTGGCTTTTTGGTCATCCTAGGCCACTTCTCAAGGGCCCCCCAACCCCCAACCCGGCAAAGCTTCCCACATTCTCAGTCCATACCTCTTTCCCATCTAGTCCTTCAGTTGTCAGCTGACTGTGCTCAGGGCACTGGTAGATGGAGTTAAGGAGAATGCCATAGAGGTAGAGTAGAGCTGCCCAAATTTGGTGGAACATCTTCAGGCAGGAGGGAGCTGGGGGTCTGCGTGGAGTGGCTGGTGCCTTAACTGCTCTCCCCCTTGCCTCGTGGACTGGCTGCTCAGTCCACTCTGCTTCCAGCCCCCTTGCCTCGACCCTTGACCCTTTCACCTGCTAATGAGTAACTTCAACCTTGTTTTCCAACCCAAGCCTGGATTACTTACAGTGTTTGGGACTTCCTCCCCATGTTCTAAATGCAACTACTCCACAATACATCCTGGCATGTCCAGGGTCTCCCAGGAATTAAGAGAGCTGAGCCCTCCAGGTAGGCCTGTGGTCTTTCAACCCATATCTGAGCTGGGATATCTGCTGTGCTGTGCAGCACTGAAGAGAAGTGGATTGATTCTTTCATTCGCTCACTTAGCAAACAGTTTTTGAGTTCCAGCTGTTGGTCAGGAACTGGCTAAGCCCTGGGAACATAACAATGAATAAGACACAGTCCCTGGCCTTGAAGAAGTTAGTCTACAGAAAACTAGCTGTATAAACAAATCATTGCAGTACAACCTGGTAAGTGCTTTAGAACAGGTATGAACCAGGTGCTGGAGCATGGTGGATGGGAGGCTTTCTCTCTGAAGTTGTTAATTGGGGAAACTATATGTACACCCCCCAGAAAAGTTTGCTGACACATGAGTTCATTCACTCAATGTTTATAAGTAAGAGACTACATAATCTAGTGGTTAAAGAGAACAGACAGTGGTGTCAGGCAGAGTGGGTCCAAACCCTTAACTCTACTTATCGATCTTGGATAACTTTATTAACCTTTATGCCTGTTTTTTCATCTGTAAAATGAGCAAATCATCCATCTCATAGGACTAAAAGAGCTAATGCACATATAAGCCCATAGCAAAGGCCTGCACAGAAGTCCAAAATAAATATTCGCTATAATTAATAGTAGTGTTTGTAAAGTACTTATTAGTCTCTGGTGGGCATTAAGTTCTCAAGTAGCAGAAGGTAGGGAAAGAATTGTCAAGAGCCACTCATTGCATAGTGAGTGCCAAGTGGGTGGGGCAGTTAATGTAATGGAAGGTGTGGAGCTTCTTTTATAAATTGTTTATAACCCACAGACTGCCATAAAGGTTTGTTCTGAGAGGTGAGGCTTGCTATGGGCTTGCAATTTAGTTAAAAGAATAAACTTTGGAGAGGCCGTGATAGTGAGAGGCCCGCGCACCGCGACGAAGAGTGGCCCCCGCTTGCCACAACTAGAGAAAGCCCTCGCACAGAAACGAAGACCCAACACAGCAAAAATAAATTAATTAATAAAAGAATAAACTTTGGATGATGTGTATATGAGGGTTCATTATTACTGTTTTGGGCTAATATTTGACATTTTTAATAAAAAAAACTAAGATACAAGTTATTGTGGCAGTAAAGTAGAAGTGATTGACCCAAGGGAGTGTGGTAGGCCTCAATTTGTCAGTTCTGCCACTGACATTCGCCTAGGTGTACTCACCTGTAAAGTGGATGTAATACTTATCTCAGATGTTGAAAGCCTTTTAAATATGACAGTACGTGAAACCCTCAGCAAACTGGCTGGCACAAACTAGGGGCTCATGTCCAGGTGCTTACTAGAACTCTTAATTGAAACAGTACTGGGACTTAAGTATAAACTACGAATCCCAGAAAGGGTGGGCACCACAGGCAGGCACACTGGCAGCACCGGGTGGCCCAGGCCCCTGCCCGAGGGGCTGGGCGAGAAGAGGACAGAGGGACGATAATCTCCCCGGACCTCCGGCCCGCAGAAGCTCTTAGGCGGCCCTTTCAATTCCCCAGGGTCAGAGTCTTGTGTTTCGGTCCAGTGTAACTCTATTTGCTCCCAATTCCCAAACTCGGAGGCGTCCTTTTTTAGACAAAAGTCCTGAAAGGCAGTAAATCCTTAGCTTCTCCAAAACATGGTGTGTCCCCTCGGCCGCACACCGCCGGGGAAGAACATGGCGCCACAAAACGCCCACCGGGCAAAACTGAGGTCAAACCCAACGACGCCACCGCACGCAAATCAGCTCGAGAGCCGCCTCCAACCGCCTATGGAAAGGGTGACTTCCGGAAGCGCCGAAGGAGTGGCGCAACGAGGACGACGGTAAGAGGAAGACAGTATTCTAGGTGGCCAGGACAGTGCCGCCTCAAATTCTCTGCCGGCCAAGATTTTAACATAGATTAGCGATGCACAATCCCCAGTCTCCAAACTCCAAGATCCATATAACTGTTTAAAGCCGCTCTCGAGGCAGTCGAAGAGTGCCACCTGATAATTTTTTTTCAGGCATTTATAGGGGCCACCACAACCCCCTACTGCTTAAGCGCGCGCACGTAACAAATGGACAGCGCCGGCGGGGGTGGGGAGATGCCTAAATGTGTACGCATGCGTAGTGCGAGGCACGCAAGCGCAGTACGGTCCCCCGGGCGGCGGCGGCGGCGGCGGCTCTTCGGGGTGCTCGGCTCCCTCCCATCTAGGCCGGCCCCGGCCCGTTTAGCCCCCAGGAACTCACTATTTGGGGCCGCGGACTTTCTCGTCGTGCCCCACAAAAGTAAAGCTTGGGGACCTGGGGGGAGCCGGAAGTACCGCCTCGCGATCCCCAAATACTGTCGGAAACGGAAGTGGCCATCGGAGGCAGGTTGGGGGGAGGCCGGAAGTGACGGTACAGTGGGGAAGTCGGGGGCGGAGCTGCGGGGTTGTGGGGTGTGTGTGTGTTTGGTGTGTGTGGGGGTGTGTTTGGTCTGTGTTGGTTGCGTCGCTCTGCTAGAGCACCGAGGGTAGGTGGAAGAGGGAGGCAGTCAGCTAGCAGAGCTGGCCTACCGTGAGTGTCCGTCATTTCGGGTCTGTGGCGACTTAGGCGGGTTCGATGGGCGTGGCGTGGCGTGGCGCGCGTGCGCGAAACCACTTTCTCCGCATAGTCTGGCGCGACCCTCGGTCTCTCGTTGTCCCAGGGTTTGCCTACTTCTCGGGCCCTTGTCTTATCGCGACCAGTGATGACACTGGTCTTGTGTTTCCTTCCTTCTCTGCTTCCTAGCCCGACTGGCCCTCCCTTATTGTGATTGGCATCGTGGAGGCCCTCCCACCTGCCGTCCTCCAGATCCCTGTGCCGTCGATCTCTTGGCCTTTGTGTTTCTCTCCCTGTGCCCCGGAATCTGAAGGGGAATGGGGGAGGGTGTGAGTGTGTGTGCTTGTGTGAGAGAAACTCTTTAGGTATTGGGGCGGAGTCTCGGGCCGGGGAGGCTTCCGGGTATATAAAAATCTGCTCTGGGCGACAGCGGACCTCCCTCATAACATTCTTTCTTAGAGAGCTGTCGGCCATGGAGCCCAATGATAGTACCAGTACCACTATGGAGGAACCTGACAGCCTGGAGGTGCTGGTGAAGACCCTGGACTCTCAGACCCGGACCTTTATTGTGGGGGCCCAGGTGAGACCCCAGTACTTCTGGGAGACACCCATTAACTCTTCCTCTTATAGGTTCCTTATTCTGAGAGAAGAGCCTAATTTTCTGGTTTTCACAGTTTCTTTCATTGATTCCTTTGTTCATATTGTAGCCAGAACATTTTCTGATGTTTCCTCTTTGGTTTTTGTTGGGGAAGGCAGATTTTCTTTTGCCTTACTCCACCTGGATAAAACTCAGTGCAGAGAGAAAGAAGGAAGGAGGAATCTGTATTCCAACATCATAGATGAATCCCAGCCCAAAGGGAGAGACACGGCTCCTGCCTTTGGGAAAGGAAAGAGAACACACAGACCTAAAATACAAATGTGTCTTAAAAACAAAAACTGGTGACGTCTGTACTGTGTATTTAAAGGATAGAAATCAGATCCTGTAATGCTCATAATGCAGGTAGAGCTCTAATAGACAAAATTTTGAGGTGGTTAATTTATAGTTTTAAACACGGTGTTACATGTATTTAAGGAAACCATGTAGGTTTGTGTGATTAGATGTACGTAAACAGCTTGGTACTCTTTAAGAGTCAGTTGTCTAGTTAGGAAAAATGTTTTTCTGGCTTGCCCCTTTTTCTTTCTTCTTGCTTGAGTCTGCCTTCCTTAATCTGATTTTCTACTCCATCTTCTTTGTCACTGCTTTTAGCTTTGAGATTACAGTGTTGGTATCGTTCTGTGTTTGGGGAGGGGTCACCGGTATCTTTAGACACACACATTACTTTGGGAGCCAGGCAGAGAAGGAGAGAAGAGAATGTCAGTTGACTTTTCTGTTTTTTAACCCTGTAGTTTTGTCCTAGGTTTATAACTTGAAGTTCCTCATGTTTATTGTATGTATATTGACAGGTGTTGCCTTAATTCAGGGCTTTGCACAATAATTAACCTCACAGTTAAGACAGGCAGGTAGTGATTTTATGATGGGATGGTTTTTACCCCTCACAAGTCGGTTGTCCCTCTGTTGTCCTTCCTTTTTCTTCCATTCCCAGATTCCTATTTATGTCTCGTCTTCTTTACAGATGAATGTAAAGGAGTTTAAGGAGCACATTGCTGCTTCTGTCAGCATCCCCTCTGAGAAACAGCGGCTTATCTATCAGGGGCGAGTTCTGCAGGATGATAAGAAGCTCCAGGAATACAGTAAGGGGGTGGGGGAGGCAGTTCAGAGCTGCCGCTGCTGTTCAGAGGGATGAGCTGAGGCCGTGGGTTTACCTGATCATACAATGTTTTGGTGTAAATCTTTTTTTCTGCAGATGTTGGGGGAAAGGTTATCCACCTTGTGGAACGGGCTCCTCCTCAGACTCAGCTCCCTTCTGGAGCGTCTTCTGGAACAGGGTCTGCCTCAGCCACCCATGGTGGGGGACCCCCACCTGGTACTCGGGGGCCTGGGGCCTCTGTTCATGACCGGAATGCCAACAGCTATGTCATGGTTGGAACCTTCAATCTTCCTGTAAGCTTGTGTTTCACATGGGATGGTTTTTCTGGGGGTAGTTTTGGTTGTGGTAGCAGTCAAGAGCTTATAAGACAGGCGTCTCAGTCTTTAGATTGGGTTTGGAGGGCTCTGTGGTCTGATGATGGCCTCAGTCTTTGAAGAGATAGGGGGTGGGGCTCCAGAGAATCAGTTGGAAGTGCGGGGGCCTTAGTATTTGACTTCTCCCAGAACAACTTCCCTTACCCTTTCCCCAGAGTGACGGCTCTGCTGTGGATGTTCACATCAACATGGAACAGGCCCCGATTCAGGTATCACGAGGCCTGGGAGGGTCAGGGAAGGGGATCTGGGAGAAGGAGGCCATGAAGTGGGGGCGGATCTGGCTGAGGAGATGGCTGGGACCTGGTTTAATAGGTGGTGGAGCTTGTGGCTTATCTCAGACCTGTCCTGATCTTCTCTCTCCTGTTGTAGAGTGAGCCCCGAGTACGGCTGGTGATGGCTCAGCACATGATCAGGGATATACAAACCTTACTATCCCGGATGGAGGTGAGTGGGCAGGGCTGGCTAGGGTCTGTCTGTCTCACTGCATCCTCCCTACCCCTTTTCTCTCAGCCTAGGGGTGGGGGCATGACTGGCCACATCCACTGGATTCTCCCCTCCTAATCTAATCTCTTTGCAGTCTTCATTCTTTCGGGAAGAAAAAGTATCTTTGTGAGGCTGTTTCATCCCTGCCAATTCTCTAAGTCCCGGGTATCTGGGCAGTTTGTTGCAGACTTGTCAGATGATTCTCATGGCATGTTTTTTCAGTTAAATACGGATTCCATGCTTTTCTATTCCTCGCTTATCATATTTTATACTGGGATGGCCTAATTTTATTAGTTTGCTTTTGCAACCGATGGCCTTTCCTTCTTTTCTCTTGGAGGTTAGGAAACCCCAGGCCATACTTTTTTTTAGTAATTTGTTTGCAAGCATCATAGGTATTCATCACACACCTAACTTGCGTAAGTCTTAGGGAGTTGCTAGGGAGTCAGGTGTAGATGCAGAGCCCTGCCTTCAGGGAGCTGAGTTAGCGCATTCTCCACTCAGTCTGCTTTGACCTGAGTAATTTTCTGCTGCTGTCTCATCTTGCCTTTGGTGTCCTGACTCTTCCCCACCTTCAGTGCCGAGGGGGACCCCAAGCCCAGCAGAGTCAGGCGCCCCCACAGACGCCAGCTGTGGCCTCGGAGCCAGTAGCCTTGAGCTCTCCAGCATCAGAACCGGTCGAAAGTGAAGTGCCTCCTCGGGAGCCCATGGAGGCAGAAGAGGTGGAGGAGCGCGCCCCTGCCCAGAGCCCAGAGCTCTCCCCTTCCGGCCCAGCCCCAGCAGGCCCAGCACCTGCCCCAGACACAAACGCACCCAAGTGAGAGATGGAGGGAACCTTTTGGGGTAGGAGTGGGTTGGGGATTCTAAGTGAAGTATGAGGACCAGGGAAGGTCTGATGGGAGAGGAAGGATTGCTTAGGGGTTATACCTGTAGAGTTAGTGTTGAGGGGCAGGGAGGGGCTCCAGTGTAGGTAAATGGGGTTAGGCCTGGCCGCTGAGCCAGAAGCACTGGTCTCCCTGGGGCAAGGAAATCCAAGTGGTGCTTCCTGAGTCCACACAGGCCCCGTCTGTTTCTTAGGGTTAGTGTTTTGCCATTGTAGGTACAGGATTGTATGGTGGGGAGGGTGGAAGCAGTTTATTTTCCTCTTCTCATCTTCCCCTGGGTGAGGTTAAAGAACGGAAGCTCTGCTAGTTCAGGAAGGGATTGGGCCAGGGGTCTGGGAGGCCAGGAAGAGGTAGGGCAGATATGGTGAGGTTGGGAATCTGAGGGAAGCCTTGGCTCACTGCCTCTTGGGGTTGCCCACAGCCATCCTTCCCCTGCGGAGTATGTCGAGGTGCTTCAGGAGCTACAGCGGCTTGAGAGCCGCCTCCAGCCTTTCCTGCAGCGCTACTATGAGGTTCTGGGCGCCGCCGCCACTACAGACTACAATAACAATGTGAGCCCGCCCACCCCCTTGCCCAGTACTCCCCAGTGGGGCAGGGAGAAATGCAGATCACCCCTTCCCCCCGCAGAAGGTACTGCCTTCGACAGAATAGCTGCTCTTTAGATTTGGAAGGAAGTGATCTTTTCCTCCGTGACAGAGAAGGAGGATCTTTTTCTCTCTGACATCTTTATCATGGCCACTGTCACTGTCCTCGCACCCTCTTGATCCCCTCAGTGAGTTATTTAGGAAGTTTATAAAGTAAGGGAGATTAGCAGGTGGTAACTGATTCATTGTAGGGCTTATTTTATCAGGAAGCTGTTAACGTGTATAAAACAGAATTTACTTGCAAAGATGTGGTCTACACAGAAGCTTCTAAGCACGTACTTGAAGACGTAGAGGACGTGAGAACATGATAATTTCAAGAAGGTGCTGTTTTTGTTAGCAAGGTGGATTCTAGCCTAATGTTTTCCACCTTTCTGTGTTTGGCCCCGGGGAGTACAGCAAGAGGGCCGTGAAGAGGACCAGCGCTTGATCAACTTGGTGGGGGAGAGCCTGCGGCTGCTGGGCAACACCTTTGTGGCGTTGTCTGACCTGCGTTGCAATCTGGCGTGTGCGCCGCCGCGTCACCTGCATGTGGTCCGGCCCATGTCTCACTACACCACCCCCATGGTGCTCCAGCAGGCGGCCATCCCCATCCAGGTGGGTCAGGGGAGTCTGGCCTGAGGGAGAATGGAGGGCTGTCAGTGGAACGATCCAGCATAGCTATTGGGCTCAAAAGAGGTTAGAAGGGGAGCAGACTTTGGAAACGTGGTGACGCACGATGAAGGAGCCTTTAGAAGTACAGTGTGTCGTGGGGTGCTCTGGGTTAGGCTCTGGTGTTTTTCTCACTTCTGCCCCATCCATCTCTATCGTCCAGATCAACGTGGGGACCACTGTGACCATGACGGGGAATGGGACCCGGCCCCCCCCGACTCCCAATGCAGAGGCACCTCCCCCTGGTCCTGGGCAGGCCTCGTCCTTGGCCCCCTCTTCTACCACCGTCGAGTCTTTGGCTGAGGGGGCTCCCCCGCTAGGACCGGCTCCCCCACCGACCGCCAGCCACCCAAGGGTCATCCGGATTTCCCACCAGAGTGTGGAACCCGTGGTTATGATGCACATGAACATTCAAGGTGAGTTAGGAACAGTCACTGGCAGAGAAGAGCAGCGCGATGTGGGAGGTGGGGTTGGCGCTGAGGTGTGAGGGCGCCAGGGTGGGGAAGGGGAGGCCAGGGCTGATGGCGGTGGCAGGGGGATCGAGCAGAAGCTCTTCTGGTTGGTGTGGGGGGGGAGGGACAGGAAGAACTACTTGTCCTCAGAGAGCTGTTTGCATGGTGAAGGGAGTGTTTTCTCCTTGGCTAGATGGAGTGAAAGGCAGGCTTTGTGGTCGGGGGAGTGGAAGCCTGAAGCGCGCCGATCTCAGGAGGATACAGTCAGGCCTTGGCCCCGCCTGTCTCAGGGCCACTCTCTCTGTCTCCTTGCCCAGATTCTGGCACACAGCCCGGTGGAGTTCCGAGTGCTCCCACTGGCCCCCTAGGACCCCCTGGTCATGGCCAGACCCTGGGTAAGAGTGAGGGCATCAGAGCAGGCTGAGCTCTGGGTAGAGAAGGGGTAGGGCCAAGTGGGTGGGTTGAAGGGGGTCCAGGTTCAAGGTTACATCAGACCCACCCCCCAGGCTCCACCCACATCCAGCTGCCCTCCCTGCCCCCTGAGTTCATGCACGCCGTCGCCCACCAGATCACACATCAGGCCATGGTGGCAGCTGTTGCCTCCGCGGCCGCAGGTAATGACCTGAAAGGGGAAGCCTGGGAGGTGGGGCCTGGACCACGGTGGTGGGCATCATCCACTGGCAGGCCGGGGCCCGGCCCTCAGCCCTCTTCGGTCTCTCCCCTCTACCACCCACAGGACAGCAGGTGCCAGGCTTCCCGACAGCTCCCACCCGGGTGGTGATTGCCCGGCCCACCCCTCCACAGGCTCGGCCTTCCCATCCTGGGGGGCCCCCAGTCTCGGGGGCTCTGGTGAGTAGGGGTGGGGGAGTTCCACTGGGGATGAGTGTGGGGAGAAAATTCTATGGTGGGGCATGGAGAGGCCAAGACTGAAAGCCTGCCTTTCTCCTCTCCCCTCAGCCGGGCGCTGGTCTGGGTACCAACGCCTCTTTAGCCCAGATGGTGAGTGGCCTCGTGGGGCAGCTTCTTATGCAGCCTGTTCTTGTGGGTGAGTACTTGTTCTTCCCCACTTCAAACTGAAGAGGTTTCCCTGGCTCTGAAGGCTGATGCTCCCTTCCCGGTCTCCTCACTGGCACTTCCCAGTTCTCTCCATATCCCTTTGTTCTTGCTTTCCTACTGGGAAGACCAGAGTGGAGATGCTGTGGGGTCTTGATTTTCTTGAGATTTCAGCTTTCCTCTTTTGGCCCCTATAGCTCAGGGGACCCCAGGAATGGCTCCACCTCCAGCCCCTGCCACTGCGTCAGCCAGTGCCGGCACCACCAACACAGCTACCACAGCTGGCCCTGCCCCTGGGGGGCCTGCCCAGCCTCCACCTCCTCAACCCTCCGCCTCTGATCTTCAGTTCTCTCAGCTCCTGGGGAACCTGCTGGGGCCTGCAGGGCCAGGGGCTGGAGGGCCTGGCATGGCTTCCCCCACCATTACTGTGGCGATGCCTGGTGTCCCTGCCTTTCTCCAGGGCATGACTGACTTCTTGCAGGTGAGTGGCTGGCTTGCTCCTCACTTCACCCTTCCTATTCCTGGGCCCAGCCAGGCACTGGAGTCTTGTTGCCATTATATTGCCACTTGGAAGGAAACTTGGGAATTTATTGACTCTGAACCCTCCATTTTGGAGATGAGGAAAACAGGGCTTGGAGAGAGAAGCATAGTAATTTGGGGCACTGCTTTCTGACCTAACCCCATCAGAGGGAGAGAGGCAGCTGCTCAACCTGACTCGACTCTGGAGAAGCTACAGTGTGTATTCTGCTTTAAGGTGCAAAGACTGGAATAGAGCTCCACGTCTTCCAGACCCCTGTTGATCTGTGCCTTCCTGATGCCCTTTTATGCCCTTGTCCCCATTCTCACTTTGTCTTCTGTTCTTCCTTCCTTCTCTGTGGGGCAGGCGACACAAACAGCTGCTCCGCCACCTCCGCCACCTCCGCCCCCACCCCCACCTCCAGCCCCAGAACAGCAGACGGCGCCTCCACCAGGGTCCCCCTCTGGTGGCGCAGGGAGTCCTGGAGGCCTGGGTCCTGAGAGCCTGCCGCTCGAGTTTTTCACCTCGGTGGTGCAGGGTGTGCTGAGTTCCCTGCTGGGCTCCCTGGGGGCTCGGGCTGGCAGCAGTGAAAGTATCGCTGCTTTCATACAACGCCTCAGTGGATCCAGCAACATCTTTGAGCCTGGGGCTGATGGGGCTCTCGGTGAGCAAATGGGGGTGCCTTGGCCTTCTCTAGGGAGGGGCAACCAGGGGACGGTAGATGGCCTTTGTTAGGGGTATTGTCAAGGTGGAGTGAGGCTGATGGGCTGGTGGGCAGGCCAGGTGGTAAAGGCCACTGCTTCCTTCTGCCCCTGTCCCTAGGATTTTTTGGGGCACTGCTCTCTCTTCTGTGCCAGAACTTCTCCATGGTGGATGTGGTGATGCTTCTCCACGGGCATTTCCAGCCACTGCAGCGGCTCCAGCCCCAGCTGCGATCTTTCTTCCACCAGCACTATCTGGGTGGCCAGGAACCCACACCTGGTAACATCCGGGTAAATGAAGACCTTGGGCCCAGAACTCTTCTCACCTTCAGTTCCTTATTCCTAACTTTGTTCGTTGCCTAAAGCTGTGACTGCCCCAGCTCAAGCCCTGGGCTTGGTTGGGGAGGAGGGGGAAGTGTCTTGAGGGGTGTGGGACTTGGTTCTAAACTTGTGCTGTTCTCTTCCCCCCACACCGCCCTCCAGACGGCAACCCACACATTGATCACGGGGCTAGAAGAATACGTGCGGGAGAGTTTTGTGAGTAACCCTTCCCCATCCCCTCCTCTCCTGGCTCTGGTCAGGATAGCCCACGGCTCCCAGTCTCTCAGGGCTTCTGATTTGGGGGTCTTGTGTGTGTTTTGTCTCTCAGTCTTTGGTGCAAGTTCAGCCAGGTGTGGACATCATCCGGACAAACCTGGAATTTCTCCAAGAGCAGTTTAATAGCATTGCTGCTCACGTGATGCACTGCACAGGTCAGGGGCTCGCTGGGCCCAGGTGAATGGGGCGTGTTGGATGTGCAGGGCTGCTGGGTGCCAGCATTCCGTCCTTATTTCTCACCCACAGACAGTGGATTTGGGGCCCGTTTGCTAGAGCTGTGTAACCAGGGCCTGTTTGAATGCCTGGCCCTGAACCTGCACTGCTTGGGGGGGCAGCAGATGGAGCTTGCTGCTGTCATCAATGGCCGAATTGTAAGCATCACCCAGCCCCAGATTCCCAGCCTTTTGTTTCCTCAGGTTTCTGTTTTCTTTGGTATCCTGCAGTTTTCTTTTCTTTTTTTCTTTTTCTCAAAACTGCCATCCTTTACTGTTTGGTACCTTTCGAAAGCTGTTTGAGGGTTTTGTGTTCCAAGTCTGCTTTCTGCCCCCCAGCGTCGCATGTCTCGTGGAGTGAATCCGTCCTTGGTGAGCTGGCTCACCACTATGATGGGACTGAGGCTTCAGGTGGTGCTGGAGCACATGCCTGTAGGCCCTGATGCCATTCTCAGATATGTTCGCAGGGTTGGTGATCCCCCTCAGGTAAGGGACCTGATGGGCTATGGGGTCAGGGGACTCGAAGGAACTGCAGAGATCTGAGAGGGCCTTTTGTGGTGGTCTCCTTCTCTGTCCTTTTGCACAGACGCTTCCTGAGGAGCCAATGGAAATTCAAGGATCAGAGAGAACTCCCCCTGAGCCTCAGGTACCAGGGAGAGGTCGAGGAGCCAGATAATGTGGAGTGGAGGGCTGGGGCCGGAAGGGCTGGAGGCTGAGAATTCTGAAGCCTGGGTCTTCCCACTGTCTGACTGCCAGCGGGAGAATGCTTCTCCAGCCCCTGGGACAACAGCAGAAGAGGCCATGTCCCGAGGTCCGCCTCCTGCTCCTGAGGGAGGCTCCCGAGACGAGCAGGATGGAGCTTCAGCCGAGACAGAACCTTGGGCAGCTGCAGTCCCCCCAGTGAGTGTCAGGAGGTGGTCCAGTGGGCTAAAGTAAGGCAGCTGAAAGTTGTGGGAATGACTATTTTTTTATCTTTTCCTCCCCAGGAATGGGTTCCTATTATCCAGCAGGACATTCACAGCCAGCGGAAGGTGAAACCGCAGCCCCCACTGAGCGATGCCTACCTCAGTGGTATGCCTGCCAAGAGACGTAAGGTTGGTTTGCCTCTTCCCTGAGGATCGCTCTTTATCCGAATTCCCCTGTTGTGCTTAGAGTCAAACTATGCTTAGAGTCAAACTAATTAGAGCTGGAAAGAATTCTTCCTAGTTTAGTCCCCTGATTTAATTGATGAGGAAAACTTTCTGGCTCAGACTTGCTCACGGTTGTTGCCCCACACTCTTATATTAGTCTGTTTGTCAGCAGTCCTTGTCATCCCTCAGCTGCCCAATCCCCATGTGACCAGGGCCCATCGTCGTTAAGGTGGGCTTCCTCTTGTGGACTAGCTAGCTGTGAATACTGGGTGGCTTGACCCGTCCTGCCCCTCTTGTTTTGAAGACCAAGTCCAGCACATTCAATGGTGTTTTTGGCCAGAGCCAAACACAATTAGGAAGGCATTTCTGCTGTCAAAATGACACATGGACTGTTTCCCTTCTCTCCGCTAGCATGGAGACTCAGTGGTTGACTCATGGAAAGGGTGAGCTGGGTGGTGACATTGGATCTGATGTTGATCCTCTTTTCCCTTTCAACCCCATCCCCCAGACGATGCAGGGTGAGGGCCCCCAGCTGCTTCTCTCAGAGGCCGTGAGCCGGGCAGCTAAGGCAGCCGGAGCTCGGCCCCTGACAAGCCCCGAGAGCCTGAGCCGGGACCTGGAGGCACCAGAGGTTCAGGAGAGCTACAGGCAGCAGGTGCCCCCACCTTGGAGCAGCATAGGGATGGTCTAGTGGGAGGGATTGGGCTAGGGTCCCTCTTCCCTGGATCCCTTCAGAGATGAACTGGTCAGTCTGGGGCTACTACTTGGTTTTAAAATGTTTTCCCCTAGGGGCATCTGGGAAGGCTCAGTGATGCCATATTGGGCTACTGAACAGTACATGGCTGGTGGGGAAATGTTAGCTCCTGAGGGATGACTTCTGTGTGCTTGCTGGGATCCTAGGGGCTGGGCCAGTACCACTCCAACTTGCTTTGCTCTCTCTCTCTAGCTCCGGGCTGATATACAAAAGCGACTGCAGGAAGACCCTAACTACAGCCCCCAGCGCTTCCCTAATGCCCACAGGGCTTTTGCTGAGGATCCCTAGTTCTTTGCTCCATGGCCCTCCATCATCAGGGGACCATTTCTCCCCTCTTCCTTCACAGTATTTAAGAAATAAAGTCAGATTTTCCTGGCTCTTTCTTTTGGTCTCTAAATTGTCTTCGTTAGGTAGTCTAAGCCCCTTAATCTTCTATGAAGTTGGTTTTATAAATTAATTCCCAGGAACCCACCTATACTAGACAGCTTTTAACATTTCACCACGAGCAGATGTGCAGTACGATGTTTTACTGTTCGTGCAGCACAACAAGTGTACAAGCCTGCTTGTTTTGAGGTCAGCCATTTTCAAGGAAAACTGTAAATGAGATGAAAGAAACCTACATGGTTTAAAGAAACCTATATCCTAGTACATGCTAGGATAGGGCTCTCAAACCATTTAATTGCCAAGCAGCTGCAGACCTGTAGTCTTGACTAGCATGCAGTGGTACCAGCGTAACTCAACCAAGTTTGACTATGGTAGAACTGTTCTACCCAGTTCAAGGAGCCCAACCAAGTTCAAGCTCTGTGCTTGAACACATGTGACAGCTATAAAGGCACTTCCTTTCTTTGTGGACACGACCAAAGGGACATGTGGCTGCAAATTCTCTGCTGTCCCTTCTCCTTTTTAGCTAGTTTGTGCTGGGCAAATAGAACGTGGCAGAAACCTAAGGCCAGGTTGTAAGCTTTGCAGCTTCTGCCCAGACCTCTTGGAACACTGACTCAGGGAGGGACATTAAAAGGCCTTATGACTCAGGATTCTTGCCAGAGAAGCCATGCAGAGACAGTGGTTGACAACCCAATGGAGTTCTGCCTTCCAGATGTCCCACTATGGCCCCAGACATGTGAGCAAAAGCCCTATAGGACCAAGGAGCTCAGGTGCCGACTGACTGGTTACCAACCAACCTCACTCACTGGCACAAGATTTGCCCAAGGGAGCCCAGCTCTAATTCCTGGCCCACAGAGCTTTAAAGATACAACAAAAGTTTGTTCTGAGGTAGTTCTGTTACATCACTGAGGTAAATGGGAAATGGTTCCCTGACTGAAACCACTCTACAGATCACGTGGCACTGAACCATGACACAGGAGATTGCAAACAACTGACCCATCCCCAAAATCATTTTGGAAATATTTTTTTAATCCTTTTATTATTCTTTTTTAACAAACGGCCCCAGGGATAGGGGACCAGGGGAGGGGGGAGGAGGGGAAGTGAGGCCCCAGCCCCACAACCCCTCCCCACCCGCCCCTTTCCCCCTTATATATTTATAATCTATATACAAGCCCCGGGGGCGGGGGGGGCAAAGGGCACTCCCTCAGCGGGGTGGGGGCAATCCAGGCTCCTTGTCCCCTCGGGGCCCAGGCTCCTCTGCCCTTCGGGATGGCCCTTCTCGAGAAGGTGCCCCCGTCCGCTCCCAAGGCTTCGGCGTCCAGCACAGGGCATCTGGTGGGGAGGCCTGGGGGACAGGTACATGTGGAAGAGTTAAGTCAAACAGGGAGGTCAGGGATGAAAGGACAGGAACTCAGGTGGTGACTTTTAAATTAAGACTTGAGACCACAGGGGTTTCTCCTTCACCTGTTGGTAGAGGTCGATGCGCTGGGTGCGGAAGACTCCACTGTAGGTGGAAGGTGGGGCCTTGAGACGGGAGTTGAGGCCAGAGAAAGACCTGAAGGAGGAATGGCATTTGAGGCAACCTTAAGACCTGCCCCTGGTCCCCAAAGAAAGTAAGTCCTTGGGGATGGATAGGCAGTCTGCATCCCCATTCCCTTCTCTTGCCTTCCAGCTGGAGGAGTACGTGATGACCCAGGTCCCCCAAGGTTGCTGTTCAGTTTTCGATAATCATGGAACGGCTTTAGTTCTACTGGGTGCAGCTGAAGGACAAAAAATTCATGAGCATCCTGCCTCTCAACGCTTTTATCTCGAGATGCTAAATCCTTACCCCTAACTCTTGGGGTTCCCTAGCACTTCAGTTCCTGTACCTTACCTCTGCTCGCCCCAAGCTAGGGCCGAAGGGCCTGGCAGGTGAAGGCAGCACCCGAGTAGCAGGAGCAGGTGGGGGCCGCACAGCCAGGCTGGGGGGCTGCAGAGCAGGGCCCACAGGTAACAGAGAAAGGGGGGGTGGGGCAGGAGGCGGCGCTGGTGGCAGGGAGCCGAAGTTCACCACAGGCAGCTGAGAGTCCACCATGGGTAGAAGCACCTGTAACGAGAAACATGGGAGTGTGTGTTGGGGCAGGGAGGAATGTCAGAAAACCATGGAGAGAGTCCAAACAGGTAACAAAAAAAGCTAGAAGTTGGAGGAAAACAGAACAAAAGGGAACTGGGAAGATAAAAGGTACCTGCTGGGCAGGGGCCCCTGAGGGGAGGAAGCCACTTTGGCCACCAGGTTGCAGAGGAGGAGAATAAAAATCTGAAGGGGATGGCAGATCCTGTCGCACCTGTTGGGGAACAGGGAGGAATAAGTCAACTCCCCCAAAAGCATTCTTCACCCCACCCCTAACTCCCTAAGCCCAGCACACCCCCACCTCTTCTTACCTGAAGCAAGGGTGGGTCTGGCAAAGGGCTAGGGCAGAAAGCTGGAGAGTAGAGGAAGGAAGGTGGAGGGTAGAGAACTCCTCCAGCTGGCAACTTCCCCAGCTCTGCTGCTTGCAGTGGGGAGAAATCCAGAAACTGGCCCTTGACAGCTACCCCAGAGAGCAGTGCCGAGGGTGGGGCTGGGCCTGGGGGGAGGTACAGGGGCTGTGATCTGAAAAGAAATTGGGGCAAGGGGGAGGAAAGGCGTCAGGAAGCCAAAGTCATTTACTCCTTTAGTCTGAGCAGTACTGTTAAGTTCACTAGCCGCCAGGTACCCTAGAAATGTATTCCCCTTCCTTCTTCCCCTGAAACACAGTTCCATTTCCTTCTGAGATCCACAGAGATCTAGTCTTACCTGTAAGGGTGCAATGAGGGTGTCCCAGGGCGGAAACCTCCATTGTTGGGATGTAGCTGAGAGTCTATGGCTCCCCCTGAAACCTGCAGGAGAGCAAGTATGGAATAGCTCCAGTTTTCCTGGTCAAGAAAAGCTCACTCACCCCACCCACTACAGCAAAAGCAGGGAGAAAAATGAAATGACAAAAAAAAAAAAGTGTTAAAAACTACAAATTGGAAAGGTTTGATATTAGGAGACTACAGAAAGGGGCAGAAAGGGGTCTTGGGATAGGAAGTAGGACCTACCTGAGAACTGGGAGGCCCAGGGCTGCCATAGAAGACCTCAGGGTACAAGCGTTGGCCTGAGGAGCTGGTCTCTGGGCCACAGTGCCCAGAACCCAGGTTCTTGGATTGTGGCTCAGCTGAGGCAGAAGCACTGGGGAGCAGCTCCCAGTCTCGGGCTATGGGAATGGCCTGGGAAGGACAAGCCTTGTCAAGGGGGCTATCTGGGCAACCTGGATGCCCAAGTCACTCTCAGACGCCTTCTCCAGAAGTCTAAGGTCTTTCCCCAAAACCTCACTCTCCCACTTACCTCAGTGACTGATACCGTTAGCTCCTTCTCTGCTTTTAAACTGTCTCCCACCACTAGGCACAAGTCCGAGTCCTGTGATCATGGGCAGGAGAGATTGTCCCATGATTCAGACATGTGTCCTCCACATCCCACTTCTAGTCCACCCAACCCAAGACACCCAGATCTAGCCTACACAGACCTTGTCACTGGTACCAAACTGGACTGGAGGACCAGGTCGATGGGATGGCCGGAGGGAGCCAGGCTCTGGGCCTCGGTCTGTACGCTGCAATCGTTCTGTGCCAATGGGCCCAGGGGGCAGAGGCTGCTCCCGGGGCAGCTCCTGGGTAGGGCAACACAGTGAAGTAGGATTGGGGAAAGGAAAAGGAAGCCCCAATCAGTACACACAGGCAGAGGAAAGGGGAGGCAAAGGTAAGGCCAAAGTCAAAGTCCCAGAAACATTCTTCTGATCCTTTCTTGGTCGTTTACCTTTCTGTCCCCATCGTGGGGGGCAGGTGGCCGTCTCCTAGGAGGTTCAGAGGGTTCAGAGCCAGGTGGACCCTCACCAGGAACAGCATTCAGGGGGGAGGGGCCTCCAGACCGCTTGGGGGGCCCCTCTGCTGCCCCCTTGAGTCCTCCATCAGGGGAACTTCGCTGGCTGCAGGGACCTGATGACACCTGAGAATCCCCACTCAGGTCCACCCCACTGTCAGACTGACTCATCTGAGAGGAGTGGAGAAGGAGTTAGGTCAGAGTAGAAACCACCCCAATACCTGACTGTGGTACACACATAGACAAACTACACAAAGTAGGCAGCTACGTGATGCAACAGCCCCATACTCATCCCAGCATAGGTGGGGAAGTATGACCAGTGTTCAATAAAATCCCAGCTCAGACACTCCTTCCCACCCTCACTTACCTCTGTGCCAGCCACATCCTCAAAAGGACTCAGGGGTTCCATCCAAGGCTCCATGGAGCCAGGCTGGTAACTCTTCCGGCTAGTGGCTGGGAGGAGCACCAACACAACAGGAGTGAGAGAAGATGGCTCTGCAGCGCGCCTCGCTCTCTAAGCCCTCTAACACAGTCCTTTCCTTCTGCTCAGCTTAACTCACCAGTATGTATACGATTCCAGAGGTGAGGGGTCAGGGCCTCTGTTCCTGCATCTCTGGACTCTCCCTGAGGGCCTGGGCCCTCGGGTTTGGGGCCCAAGAATCCAGAGCTATGAGAAGGTGGCAAAGATTCCTAAAGGTGAGAGACCAGAAGCAAAACATGAATGAGGTGGGAACTGGGGAATGTAAGCACCTGAGACAGAGTGCCCCAGTTGTGGGGAAAAAGGGAGACGTGGGAGATAAACAGCGACTAACGCTGAGAATTTGGGGTAAAAACACAATGACAGAAATAAGAAAAAGAGTGAAGAAAACCTAAGTGAAAACCTTTGAAAGTGAGAGCAGTGAAACATCACCTCAAGCCCCATCCCTCACCTCCTGCAGCAGCTCCGGTTTTCTGGGAGGCCGCTCTCGCCGTTTTGGGGGGAAGGGATTAACCCCGGCAGAGTCCCGGGGAGTCCCGCCCACCCCCCTGACCATCGGCCCTGGCTCCTCCAAGTGGGGGTCTGGGGAAAAGGGGAAATCCGTCAGCATGTCTTGCTCTATCACTGAACCGAGTTTTTCCCTCTGTACTCCACCTCCCAACCCTTCCACCCTCAGTGCAGACACCCAGCATCAGGGCTCCCAGGCCAGATTCCTCCCCCTTCAGCACCTGGCCTTCTCTGGGGATGGAGACATTTGCACCCTCAGCCCCTCCAGCTTACCCGAATTGACGTCATTGTTGTTGGCCCTCTGAGGGTCATACCGGGTTGGGGGCCGAGGGGAAGGGCCTTGGGGGGTTTGGGGAGGCCCAGGCTTGGGCCTTGGGTGGCCCCCTGGTGCAGCTGCACTTCCTTGGCGGCTGCTGAGCTGGGCCAGAGCCTGTTGGATGCCAGCAGGGTTGCTGTGGATAACCTGGTCCAGGCGGAAGACAGCAGAACTGCTGGGGGGTGGGGGAGGCAGAGGGAGCCCTGGGGAACGCTCCTCTGGAGGACGGCTGAAGAAAACAGAGCATCTGTTCCAGTATGCACAGAATTGTTATATCTTCCCTACAAGTCCAATCTCTTCTATCTCTCCACCTTCAACCAACCAGTCCTCTGCGCTAAAATCCAGGTGTTTCTAAGCACTTTCCCCCACCCCCCCACACCGTGCGGCTTATGGGATTCTCGGCTCCCCAGCCAGGGATCGAACCCAGGCTCCAGCAGTGAAAGCACCGAGTCCTAACCACTGGACAGCCAGGGAATTCCCCATTTCTGAGCACTTCCAAGGAATTCTACTTGTAAAGATCAAGGAGAAAGCAAGGAATATGGGTGTTCCCAACGCTGTCAACTGCTTTCCAGCTACTTTACCTAGACATGGATAACCTAGTGTGCCTAAAAGCTTACCCTGCGCCCTCAGATCTCACACTCCAGTCCACAGCACCCAACCACACCTTTCCCCCAGGTTTTCTCCCCTCCCCCAACTTTTTAACCCTAAGAATAAACTTAGTCACCTGTCTGTACCCACCTTCGGTTCTTGGGAGAGGGCCAGCTCCTCTTGTCCCCTCGCCCTGGGCCGGTCCTCCCTCCAGGACCCCCGCCACCTCCACTGCTACCGCCACCACTGCCAGACTTGCTGCTTGGGCCTGGGCGCCGGTTCTGCCTTTCCATGCCTGGCCGCTGACTCGAGAAGCTCCGCTTGCTCAAATCCTTGGCTCTCTGGCTCAGCTCTCCACGGGACATGGCTGAAATGCCTGGTCCAGCTCCACCTCCACTGCCTCCGGGAGTCCCCACAGCTTTGGGGGTTAGCAGTGCTGCTGGCGGAGCCTCCTTGTCACCCCGGCGCTCACTGGCAAAGTCACTGCTCTCTGAGGCAGTCTCCCATTCCTCATTGGCTTGGTCTGAGTTCTGGTTTGACAGATCGGGAGACTTAGCAGCTGCCCGGCGAGGTGGCGGGGGCACTGCTACCGTTGTAAGGGCCTCCTCCGGTCCAGGAGTGGAGACTGGAAGGGCAAGGGAAGAGGTCTTGCCCTCAGCCCCCCTGGCAGCGTTCTCCCGTTCCTGTTTCAATCTCCGGAAACGAGGCGGTTTGTCCTGCTGCTGAGCCCTCCCATGTCGCCTCCTTCTGGGCCGCTCTCCGTCTTCCACACCCATGCCTATGTTGCTGCCTCCACTGCTGCCTCCTCGGGCCATGGGGGACAGGGGCCCTGGGATCAGCTTCTCTTTCAAAGGTTCCTTACTTGGAGGCAAAGGACCTGTTGGAGGCTTCTTTGGAGCCAGAGACTTGGTTGGGGGGCTCCAGCCTGGGCAAATGGGGGGAGGGGGCCGCCCTCCCCCTCGACCCCGGCGTGATGGCACCCCTCTGGGAGTGAAGACTCGTCCACCTCGGGCAGTGGAAAAGCGGGCTGGGGCTGGTGAAGGGGGTGCTCCTGATGGTGGGGGAGCAAGAGGGACCTGCGTAAGTACTCCTTCCTTGGGTGTCGGGGCCTCCTTGTCTGAGGGGGCCAGATCACTCTCATGGGTCTCGCTGCCTGTCTCTGAACCCCGCTGCCGGCGCCGCTTGGGGATTTCTTCATACTCTGAACCCTCACTCCGTGTCTCGCTGGCAGTGCGGCCTCGGGGAGCAGGAGGATGGTTTGGTCCCCCTGCCCCACCTCCACGCCCATCATCTCCTCGGAATTCCCGGTAACTACGGAACTCTCGGCTTCGGGCTCCCCGCCCCCGTCCCCCATAGGTGCCCCGAAAACCCCTCCCTCTGGCAAAATACTCCCCTCGGCCCCGACCCCGGCAAGAGGTAGGACCCACTCTCTCATAGGAATAGTCCCTCCGAAGCCTTGGGGCAGGGGAAAGAGTCCCACTGGGTGGGGTCTCCTTGGGGCCACCTATCTTCCCCTTTGCCGTCTTCAACGGGTCTGGCTTTGGAAGCTTGGGGGTTTCATCCCCCTGTTCGAGGGGCTTGGGGGGCAGATCTTCGACTTTTGCAGGCAGGGGGGGTTTCTTGATAGGCCCAGCGCGGCGGGGAGGGGCCCCTGGCTCCTCTGGAGGGATTCCACGACGACTGCTGCCTGGACGAGGGCCCCAGCGGGTCTCAGTGCGGCTCTCTCTGCGAGGTGGCGGGGGACCTTGGCCTCCAATTCCACGGGCAGGCTTTCGACCTGCTTCTGGCCCGGTCAGCTGTGGAGTCTCCTCCTTGGAGGTTTCCTTTTTGGGTGGTGGAGCTTGTATCTTGGCTGCCTCATCATTGCCTGGGGGCCAGGGGAGTGGACGGGGCCCTGGGGGAGCTGGCTCCTCCAGAGGGAAGCGAGGGATTGGGGGCCCAGGGGCTCCATTCTCAGGAAAGCCCGGATAACTGGCCAGATAGGGTGGTGGGGGAGGTACTGGAGGGGTCTCGCTCCTGAAGAGGGAGACAGAAAAGAACGGAAATTAAGTATCTTAAGACGAGGAAAACCAACTAGATGGGGAAAGAGAACACTTTATTATAACCCAGACACTCCTTTCACGTTAACCCTATCACTTCACTGATAACCCAAAGTACCTTTTCTCCTAGCCTAGATATTGTCACTGGAAACCCACCCATTTCTCTACTCAGACTCACCTCATCCCCTTCTCATCCTCGTCAGCAGCCTGGCGCAGTGGTGAGGTAAGTGGGCGGGGGTCAGCAGGTGTGGTGGTGAAGACATCTCCTACCCAGGCCAACTTTGGATCCACTGGTGGGGTGCCGCGATCCCGCAAGAGTGGGGGTGCGTGGCGCTCAAATGGCTCTGAGCTTGAGCCTCCACTGTCTGAGCGCTCCCGGGGAACCAGGCCTGAGGAAACAAAATAGTATGAGAAAGACCCCCCTTTTTTATGTTACAAACCCTCCAGCCCAAAAAGCATCTCCCCAGTTAATCCTCCATGTCAGCCCAGTCAATGTCGGCACCTCCATCTCCTGGGCCTTGCCCACGCTCCTGAAACACAGTTACCCACTAAGCTTCCCTAGAGATGAATCCAATTAATCCCCCCACCCAGGTAAATCCCAGTTAAAGAAGGACCACTGTTTCATTTCTGCAACAAAGAGGTATCTCAGCAGTGCTAGGCTCCCCTCTTAATTGGTGGCCCTTCATCCCCGTAGCAAGATGCTGATACCCACTTCCCAGGACTAAGGGGTCCACCATCCCCTCCCTCTTCTATGGCCCCTTACCAGAGGGATGCACACCAGGAGGATAGAAATCCAGAGGGGGCCGGCCCTGAAGGAGCCGGGGGTCCACATAAGGAGGAATCATCATCCAGCGGGGATCAAAGTTCATAGGGGGCATGGGTGGGGGCCGGCCCAGAGCACCTGGGTACAGGGCCTTGGGGGGTGGTGGAGGAGCCTGCGGAGCTGGCACAGCCCCCATGGTCACAGGCTGTGGTGGTGATGGGGGCACTGGGGCAGGTGGGGCGGAGCCCTGTTGATGCTGCTGCCACTGCTGCTGTTGCTGCTTCAAGAGCTGCTCCTGGGGAAAGACAAAAGGGGATGAGAGAGGCATCAAAGGCCCCAAACAAAAAAAACGAACAAAACAAAAACCAAAAACCGGCAAGTGCGACAAACACCTCGACTAGATGGAAACTAGGGGGACACAAAGGAAAGAGAAATGGTAGAGAGTCCCAGAAAGTAACTCATGGATAGGATAAATCCACGAAAAGCAGCCTTTAAAAGGGGAAGTAACTTAGTTTCACCTGCTGCTGCCGCTGGAAACGAGGAGGCAATGATTTCTGATACTTGGGGTAGCCCAAGCCTTGGCTGGGGGGCTGCCGGGTAGGACCAACACCATCACCCTTGGGCTCCACCTTTGGGGCTGGGGGCGTGGCAGGAGAAGGAACCTCTTCTGGTGGTTCAGGACCCTCTTTTGAGGGTAGTTGGGGTTCCACTGCATGAAAGAAAAGATACTCATCAAAGTGGTCTAGTCCCCTGACAGATATTCCATGAACACCCCCATAATTTCAGCTCTCACCTCTAGCTCCCCCACTGAAGGTTCCATGAACACCCCCATAATTTCAGCTCTCACCTCTAGCTCCCCCACTAAAGGTTCCATGAACACCCTCATAATTTCAGCTCTCACCTCTAGCTCCCCCACTAAAGGTTAAGACCATCCCATTTAAAACCCATGAAAACACTTCATGGTCTCCCAAAAGCCAACGGTGGTGGCATTAACTTCCCATGAGACCATCAAAAGTAACAGACACTTTCTTCAGCCTTGCTCCACTCTAGGCCTACGGGAAGTGGTTTCAGGTCACTACTTATTCAGGAATTCAAGTAACAAAACCTTTCCCCCTAGGATGTCCATACAAGTGAAAAGACCCTTCTCGATCCTACCACCGATGGTCCAATAAACCAAAACAACTGCCTTCTATTTCCTTTACTCACATCCTTACCACCTGCACCCTCAACCCCAAGCAGATAAGAGATCTGGCACCTGGTAGTACCCATCACCATCTCCATACCTGGGCTGGCTTCGAAGCTGCCACTGCTGGTGCTACTGGTGCTGCCACCACCACTCACCACGGTGGGAGCTGGAGCCACACCTGGAGTGGGGGTGGACTGGGCAGGAGGGGCCTGTGCCGGCTCTTCTGGTTCTTTTTCAGGTGTCGGGACTGGTGCCGGTGGAGGAGCTGGAGGTGCGGGGAGTTCTTTGGGGGCCGCAGGTGGTGGAGCGGGGGCAGGAGGGGCAGCAGGTGGTACAGCAGGTTCCGATTTGAGCCGCTTGTCAGGTGCCCCAAACTTCTCATCGAGTCGCTTGAGTTTCTCGGCACAGGCTGCCCTGCGTTCCTCCTGCATGCGCCGTTCCTCCTCCTCTCGCCGTCGCCGGGCTCGCTCCACAGCCAGGGAGATTTCAGATGAAGACTGCTTTCGCCGCTGCCGCCAAGCCTCATCCTCATCTTCGGGTGCTGGGGGCTTGCAGGGAGGGCCCCCGCGATCCTGTCAGTGGGCAGACCCAGCAGGGCCAGAGGTATCAGTCATTATGTTTCTTATGATCGCTTTCACAGACTGATCAACTGTCTCTAGCTGCAGGTGCAAAGACCAGGCCTAGGGGCTGATGGCCTCTCAGGGTAGGGACAAACTCATGATCCTAGTCTTGTTTCCTCTCTTTCAGAGACCCAAACATCCAGGTCTCCTTGTTTTTCCTAACTGGCATCCCAGTTTCTCTTCTCACCCAGACTCGCCTAACACCGACGATTTTCCAAACCTTTCCAGAGATGCTCCACAGCTCTGCATTTCCTGCAGCCCATTTTCGGTCCTCCCTCCAGCTTCCTCTTATTACTACTGCTTCAATTACTCAGCTGAAACTAATCTCCCACAACTGACCCTCTCAACCCCTCATTGTAGACACTCACTGGGTAGTCCCCAGGGGGGCCCCAGTTCCCGGTGGGGCCCCGGTGAGGTGGGGGTGGGGGAGGCTTTGGGGCAGGAGGCCCCGGCTCTGTCTCTGGAGGCCGAGAGGTCTCTGCCCAGGCCGTCTTGGGAGGGGGTGGTTCGCTGCCGGGGGAGTTGCCCTTTTTGCCATCTGCTTCAGGGGGCCGTTCCTCACCAGCAGCTGACTGGGACTCCTTGCTGTGAGCAGACCAACAGTGGAATTAAAATCAGCTGCAACCCAACTCCTTTAAGAGTATATTACCATGAGAGAAACGGAGCCCCCTCCTCTCCCCAGAGGGCCCGAACTCACTGGCCCTCAGCTCCCTCCTCATCGGAGTCTCGCCCGTCTTCCTCATCGCTGAACTTGAGCTTCTCAGTGTAGTCGACCTCCTCGTGGGCCCCTGAGGAGAACAGTGAAGAGTGGTAACCCAAGCATTCTGCTCTCCAATCTCATATTTTCTGGAACACAGGAACTACGTGATAGGATGTACTACTAATGCCAACTGCCCTCCTCCCACTGACATCCAGATCCCCACCATAACTCTCATTCTCACTCCTCTTAGTTCTCTACCAGGACTTGGCTTTCTTCCACGTATCTCCCCTACCTTTCAGTGTCTGCTTTTCTCCCACACAACCCGTTTTTTAAGATTTTTTTTTTTTTGATGTGGACCATTTTTAAAGTCTTTATTGAATTTGTTACAGTATTGCTTCTGTTTTATGTTTTGGTTTTTGGCCGCGAGGCATGTGGGATCTTAGCTCCCCGACCAGGGATCGAACCTGCACCCCCTGCACTGGAAGGTGAAGTCTTAATCACTGGACTACCAGAGAAGTCCTGTATGACCCGTTTTTTCCTCATCAGATTTTGCTTTTTAAAACTAAAACACTTGGGAATTCCCTGGCGGTCCAGTGGTTAGGACTCCACACTTTCACTGCCGAGGGCCTGGGTTCAATCCCTGGTAGGGGAATTAAGATCTCATAACTTGTGTAGTGCAGCCAAAAACCAAACAAAACCAAAAAACCAAAACAAACAAAAAAACCCCAAACCAAAACCAAAACAAAACAAAAATACTTGGTCCTTAGTATCCACTCACCTGCCCAACCATCATCATTCTCCTGGTCCAACTGATCAAACTCTTTGAGATTATCTTCTTTAAGAATGGAAGGCCGACCCACAGGTTCTACGAGGCGCATTGGTGGCCCTGAACCTCGGGGGCCTGCCACACGGGGGAAACGGCTATGTATGAAAAAGCAAAGGGGAGAAGAGGTTAAAAGACAGCATGTTGTATAATCACATACGAGACTGAGCCTCCTGGCTAGAAAACCATCTCCTCCCCAATAGGCTTCCCCTGTCCCCAACCACAAACCCAGACCTAGATTACTCACCCGGGCCCATCAGGAGTGGGGTATCGGTAAGGCCCCTGGGGTCCATAGGGCGGAGGGAACGGGAGATATGGGGGATACATCTGCAAAAGGGCCCAATAGTAGCTGCTCAGAGGGACAGTCAAATAGCCTACCAGCTCCCTAAACCTATTATTCTCCCACCCTCACTATATGTCACAGGCCCCTGCTTTCCATGTGTCCCCTCCAAAGACTAAGCCCTAATTCCTAACTCTCTAACTTCCAGCACAACCAATCCAAAACAAGATACCCAAACTCACGAAAGGCGGCATCATTCCGCGGTAGGGAGGGAACTGGGGTGGGCCTGCAGGCTGCAGCCCACCCCGGGGATCATGGCCGTGATGAAGTTTGGAGTCCGGGCCCTCCAGCTCATCAGGGCCACGCCCACCTCCGTCCCTCCAAGTTGTAGAATCTGTATTTTGGAAAAGGCAGAGAGAACATAGCTGAAAATGATGGGGAGAAAGATGAATAAGCTAGCACCTAACTCTGAGATGGAATAAGGTAATGTCCTGGCCAAAAGGTAACCACTCATTCACTCACTAATGGCGGCCACTCACTTTGGGGGCGGAGGCTTGGTCCGGGCCCAGACGACTGTTCGGCAGACTCCCTTTCCTTGGCAGCCTTGTCCTGGTCGCCAGCCGCCTGCAGGGTCGGAAATTCCTCTCGAGAGAATCGTGACAGTAGGCTTGATGCCCTTCCACCTGTTGGTGTTGAGGTGCAAAAGTAGGAGACACAAGTACATTTACTGAGGACGCACCATGAGAGTGGAAGGGTCTGATAGGTAGCAGATCCAGTTCTGCCTCCAAACTCACCCGCTACGTACTACATGTTCATTCCCCAAGAAAAAAGGTCAGTTTTGGGACATCCTCCTCACCTTCAGTTAATTCTGAGACAAACTTGCTCATGTGTGTCCCATGAAACTTGAATACGGGATCCAAAATTTAGCCAAAGAGGAATGAGGAGGTACAGTGGAGGTACAGTGCAGGACTCCTGCCTACTATGGTGCCCAAAGAGACCTCCCCAAACAGCCCTGCACTCACCATCTCCATGTGCTCCATGGGTGACACTGGCTTGTGCCCAGGACTTTACCCCGCTTGGAACCGAAGGAGCGTTCTGGGGAAGCAGAGATAATAAATGGTGACGTGGATGAGAAGCTTCAAGCCATTCTTGCCCCTGCCCCTTAAATAACATCCAGTTCTTCAGATACCTCGGGGGCTGCTGGGGGTCGTTTCGGTTGGTTGGAGGCAGGCGTCTGTGAAGCCGGCAGTGGCTGCGATTCCGGCGGCTGAGCGGTTGAGGCATCGGAACTGAGGGGATGGTAGGATGAGAAGGTTAGAGTCTGAGATGGCTCCAGCTCCACTGCTTCTCCAACTGGTGGAGGACAGGAACTGAACCCAGGTCTACTCCCTACTTTTAAAAAGTATTAGGGCAAAATACCATAAGCTCGTCACCCTGCATAGGCTGTCCTTTGTTCTTCAAGCTTTCTTTACATCTGACAGAAAGCTAAAGGTACCATTCATCAGTCATCTAACAGGAGTCCTACAATAGGCAGGACAGGGTCTTCCCTGTTTGTCTCTGACTCTCATGTGGCCAGGCTAGACCAAGCCCCCATTCATCCTGAAGTTCAAAGTTAAAATATTCATAACTCTAAGTCCCCCAGGTCTCTGTCTACCTCTTGGGGTCGGACTGCTCCTGTTTGCTTGCCCATCCTGTTCCGTCTTTCGGCACTAGTGAGACGTTGGGGTCATTGCCTTTGTTCTCGGCTTTCAGGCTTGGAAGGTTGGCTGGGGGTGGCATACGCCGAGCAATGGCAACTTTCCCGAGACTCTGCAGGCCATGGCGAGGGGCAACTGGAGAAAAGGTGGAAAGAGAGTGAAAAATGCTTTATATAAGAGATCTGACAGCATCCTACCCTAGGTCCCATTTAGACATCCTCAATATCTTCTCTTAGAAACCAAACTTCTCCTAGAAACCTTCCCTCCCTTTGCCCTAGGCAACCTCTGAAATTCTATCAGGAAAGAAGGCTGAGATGCTTTACATTCAATACTTCTATGTGGGATGGTTGATCTTGAGCCTGCAGGGAGCAAGCTGGCCCCAGACTTCTCCAAGTCCACATTTCTCTGCCTCCAATTCTTACGTGTCCAAAGACGGGAAACCACAGACACGCCTTTGTAGGAGGGTACTGGTGTTCACCCAAAGCGCAACATCCCCATGGGACCCAAGATAAAATTAGAAAGTCTCTAGTGTTTCTCTAACCTTTGGATGTATGTACCATAGTTGTTTCCCTTCGAAGAGCTCTGAAATATGTGCCCCATTCATGCCCAGCCTCCTATAATTAGGAACATCATTGCAGGACCCTCACCAGCGGGTTTCTGGATCTCTAAGGACTTGCCCTTATATGTATCAAACAGGTTGAGCGAGGAATACTTTTTTCCATCCTTCCCCTTGGCAGTCGGCCCCGAGCGATCGGACATTGCGCTGGAAGCTCATTGAGTACGTTGGGTCCTGCAGGCACCTCCCCCAAAACGTGCCGGAGCCTGTGGGCCAGATACCAAGTGTTTCAGTCTCTGCTCCATTTAGAGACTCCACCAGAAGCTTAGACTCGTAGGCTCCCTTTTATTCTCATCAGGGGCCCAGATATGTGGCCCTCTAGTGTCTCTTCCTCCAGCCTATTCAAACACCCCAGTCGCTTTAAGCAACCATTATCTACTTAGCTCCCCACAGAGCCCAAATGCCATGTTCCCTCTTTCCCCTAGACATCTCTTGCTAAGGAAACCCAAATAAAAATCCAGTATCTTCCTAATACAAACACTCTTCCCTTTGTACCAGCCTATATAAAGTGTAGCAGCCTCTTCGTTATGCCCACAAGTGATAATCTCTCTCCACCAAAATCATTTCAGAGACCTACAATAAAAAAGGGCAAGTCCAAGCTCCAGAGAAAACCAGAAAGACGCATACAGCTCCATCATGTAAGGAACAGAGCTCTAGATCCCCTACTTATTAGATACCAGCTTCCTGTGTGCCAGGTTCTATTCCCAGCCGCCTCACTCCCATCCGAGGAGGTTTGCAAGAAGGTATGCCAGAATTTAAGGATTTTATGAGCTTGCTCAGCCAGACTGGGGGCTGGTGCAAGAGAACTCCTGAGGGAACAAATGGGGCTCTACATACTCCCAAGCTATAGAACCAAGTATTTGGGATAGCCTGTCTTTTCCTACACTTGCCCCCATCCCAGCTCCTGGAAAAATTTTTGTCTGCAGATGAAATACTGGTGGGCTCTGGTTTACCCTATGTAGATGTGAGAGAAACAAAGCATTATGGACCCACCTCAAGCATACCATGTAACCATGGGGCCGAGGCCGGAACCAACTTCATTTTCCTACCCCCAGTAAAAACACACATCGGCAGTCATTTCTTTCCCTAATACCCCTTGCTCCCCAAGCCGGCCAAACTCTCCAACATCGGTCAGTTCCTGGGTGACAAGGCATTCGTTTATAGAGAATGGTGTAAAGGAAAGAGATGGGAGTTGGTGAGACATCCAGACAGGACCAGGATGATAACCCAAATCAAGAACTTTAAGACAGGTTAGATAAGGATTGCTTTTAAGGTGTTTAAGGAGGCCAGTCTTTGAAAATAAATTTATGAAAGAAAAAGGGACAGAAAAATAGTGAAGAAACTAAAATAAAAGAGAATTAATACGAAAGCAGGTGGGAAATAATACACGTAAGCGGGAATGGTAGGAAAAGGATGTAGACCAAAGTAAGGGAGCAACGTCAAGAGACCCAGGAGAAAGGGCGGGGTTGGGATAGAAAGGAGATAAGAAAGGAAACATGAAAAAAGCAGAAAAGGAATTGAGGAACGTAGAAAGCACAGATGCGGGATAAAAGCAGGGCTCCAGAGTGGGAGTGACTCGACGCGAAGTGGGGCGTCAAGAAGGGGGAACCTTAGCGCTGGATGATGGGAGGGGTCCACTGAAGGAAGGGAGACTCTTGGAGAAGAGGACAGTCAGGCGCGGCCCACCCTAGAGCGGCGGCAGGGAAGGGGACCACAAATACGGGTGAAAGGCCAGGAGCGCAACGGGGGGCGGGGGGGGTTACGGCCCAGGAGTGGGGGGTCGCCCCATGAAGCCATAAGGTGAGTGGGTAAGGGCAGGCCATAGACTCAGAGAAAGGCTGGAAGTGCGGGTCCCAGGGTGGGAGTATCGGAGGGGGAGGGGCAGGCAGGGCCCGGCAGCAGGAGGACAAAATGGCGGCGGCTAATGGCAGCTTCTCCTCCCCCCGGCCCGCCACCGCCGCTGCTGCCGCTGCCACCGCTGCTCCCGCGCCGGAAAAGGGCGTTAGCATTCGGCTCGCCCAGACTCACCTGGCCGGGTGCGCGGGGGTCCGGGACCGGGGCCTAGGGGCTCCCCGGGGTGGGATGGCGGTGGGGCGGGGGCGGATGGCGGCGGATGGCGCCGGGTTCGGCTCCTCCCGTCTCCCTCGCTCACTCCGCGGCTGGGCCCCGACTAACGGCCCATCCGGGCAACCGCCACCCCCGGGAGCGCCCCCCCGCCGCCTCCCACCGCGCATAAACACGCCCCTTAATTTGCATAAAGGGCGGGGAGCTTTCTACCCTATCCCTCTTTACTTCCAGGGCTATCCTTATTAAAAAAAGCAGAGCGTGCGAAGCTGATATAGGCTATTTGCATAAAGAGGAGGGACTTACAGGCGCTAGGACGCCGGTTGGCTGAAGTGGCAGGCCCCCGGCGTCGGCCGTTGAGACGTGTAGAGGGGGCGGGAATGCGGCGCCGGTCGGCCTGGGCGCAGAATTTGCACGACAAATAGGGGGAGAAAGAGGCGGAGCGTGCGTCGTGCGTTTGTGGAGAGATGGGAACGGAGAGACGTAGGGACGCCGAAAGTGGAAGGAAACGATCCTAGGCTCGTGGCGCTTTCGGCGAAGGAGACGGAGCTGGAAGACGGGGCGGAAGGGTTTTTTTTTTGCCGGAGGGCGGAGCTTACGTAACCAGGGAAGAGTCCCAACTCACGCTTCTCTTCGCGAGAGGTGAAAGCACCAGGGGGGGCGTGCCTTCATTTATTAAATCACGTCATGCAAATAAGGTGGATTGACGGGCCAATCCAAGGGGCCAGGGGCGAGCATCACACAGCATATGCCTTCTGTGGGTAGTTCTACTTATTTGCATAATATATGCAAATCATTTGAACAAAGATAGGCTACGAATAGCCTGCTCATCAAAATAGTGGTAACCAATGACTAAGACGGGCATTTAATTTTATAATCTACAATTTTCATGAATATATTTGTATATCTGATATTATTAGCAGTTTGCATTCGCTTCACAACGAGTTTAATTCTACGAAATGCAGTACCATTTCCCTCCTTTGTCTCCTATTACTCTATTACTCTGCTCCTACTACCCGTTCAGCAAATAATTCAACAGCTATGTTTTTTTAACCATTAAAAATGTATAAAATAGATTTTTATTAGAGCGGTTTTAAGTTTACGGGATAATTGAGCAGAAAGTACAGAGAATGCTCGTATATTCCTTCCCCTGCCTCAGTTTTCCCTATTATTAACTTCGTGCACTGGCGTGGCGCATTTGTTACAATTGATGAGCCAATAGTGATACGTTGGTTTTTTGTTCCAGTTTTATTGAGATATGATTGACACACAGCGCTATATAAACAAGGGGTACAGCATAATGATTTGACTTACCAACATCATGAAATGATTACCACAATGTTTAGTGGACATCCATCATCTCATAGTTTACAGACTTAAAGAAATAGAAAAAATGTATTTTTTTCCTTGTGAAGAGAACTCTGAGAATTTACTCTTAACAACTTTCATCAGTTTTAATTATATTTATCATGCTATACGCTACATCCCTAGTGTTTATTTATCTTATAACTGGAAGTTGGTACTTTTTTTTTTGCGGTACGCGGGCCTCTCACTGTCGTGGCCTCTCCCGCTGCAGAGCACAGGCTCCAGACGCGCAAGCTCAGCGGCCATGGCTCACGGACCCAGCCGCTCCGCGGAATCCCGGACCGGGGCACGAACCCATGTCCCCTACATCGGCAGGCGGACTCTCAACCACTGCACCACCAGGGAAGCCCAAGGAAGTTGGTACTTTTTGACTGCCTTTATCCATCCCTTACCCCCCACCACAAATCTGATCTCTTTCTCTGTAAGTTTTGTTTTTTTATAAATTTGTTTATTTTTTGGCTGTGCTGGGTCTTTGTTGCTGCACGCGGGCTTTCTCTAGTTTCGGCGAGTGGGGAGCTACTCTTCATTGAGGTGCACAGGCTTCTCATTGCGGTGGCTTCTCTTGTTGCAGAGCACGGGCTCTAGGCTTGGGGGCTTCAGTAGTTGTGGCAAACAGGCTCAGTAGTTGTGGCTCACGGGCTCAAAAGCGCAGGCTCAGTAGTTGTGATGCATGGGCTTAGTTGCTCTGCGGCATGTGGGATCTTCCCAGACCAGGGCTCGAACCCATGTCCCCTGCATTGGCAGGCAGATTCTTAACCACTGCGTCACCAGGGAAGTCCCCTTTTTTTTTTTTCTTCTCTGCCCATTTTTTAATCTTTTTATTTTTATTGTATGAGTTCTTTGTGTATTTTGGATATTAACCCCTTATCAGATATATTATTTGCAAGTATCTTATCCTATTCTGTAGGCAGCCTTTTCATTTTGCTGATAGTTTCCTTTGCTATGCAAAAGCTTTTTAGTTTGATATAGTCCCATTTGTTGATTTTTGCTTTTGTTTCCCTTGTCTGAGGAGACATATTCAAAAAAATATTGCTAAGATTGGTGTCACAGAGCATACTCCATATGTTTTCTTTTAGAAATTTTATGGTTTCAGATCTTACATTTCTTAGTTAGATTTATTCCTAGGTATTTCATTCTTTTTGATGTGATTGTAAATGGGATTGTTTTCTTAATTTTTTTCCTGATAATTCATTGATAGTGTGTAGAAATGCAACAGATTTCTATATGTTAATTTTGTATACTCCAACTTTACTAGATTCATTGGTGAGTTCTAGTAATTTCTTTGTGGCATCTTTAGAATTTTCTATGTATAGTATCATGTCATCTTCAAACTGACAGTTTTACTTCTTCCTTTCCAATCTGAATTCCTCTTATTTCTTTTTTTTTGTCTGATTATTGTGGCTAGGACTTCCGATACTATGTTGAATGAAAGTGGGCATCCTTGTATTCTTCCTGATCTTAGAGGAAATGTTTCAGTTTTTCACCATTGAGTATGATGTTAGCTGTGGGCTTGTTATATATGGCCTTTATTATGTTGAGGTATGCTCCCTCTGTGCCCACTTTCTGGAGAGTTTTAATCATAAATGAATGTTGAATTTATCACAAGCTTTTCCTACATCTGTTGAGATGACCATATGATTTTTATTCCTCAGTTTATTAATGTGGTGTATCACATTGACTGATTTATGGACATTGATCCATCCTTGCATCCCTGGGATAAATCCCACTTGATCATGGTGTACAATCCTTTTAATGTATTGTTGAATTCCATTTGCTAATAGTTTTTGAGGATTTCTGCATCTCGGTTCATCTGTGATATTGGCCTATAATTTTTATTTTTGTGATATCTTTATCTGGATTTGGTATCAGGGTGATACTGGCCTTATAAAATGGGTTCAGAAGTGTTTCTTCCTCTGCAGTTTTCTGGAATAGTTTGAGAAGGATGGATGGTAACTCTTCTTTTTTTTGCGGTACGCGGGCCTCTCACTGCTGTGGCCTCTCCCGTTGCGGAGCACAGGCTCCGGACGCGCAGGCTCAGCGGCCATGGCTCACGGGCCCAGCCGCTCCGCGGCATGTGGGATCTTCCCGGACTGGGGCACGAACCCTTGTCCCTTGCATCGGCAGGCGGACTCTCAGCCACTGCGCCACCAGGGAAGCCCTGGTAACTCTTCTCTAAATGTTTGGTAGAATTTATCTTTGGTAGAAGCATTGTGGTTCTGGAGTTTTGTCTGTTGAGAGGCTTTTTTTTTTTTTTTAATTACTGATTCAATTTCATTACTGGTAACTGATCTGTTCATATTTTCTATTCCTGATTCAGTCTTGGGAGATTGTACATTTCTAGGAATTTGTCCATTTCTTCTAGGTTGTCCATTTTATTGGCGTGTAATTATTTGTAAAAATCTCTTATGATCCTTTGTATTTCTGTGGTGTCAGTTGTAACTTCTCCTTTTTCATTTCTGATTTTATTGATTTGGGCCCTCTCCCTTTTTCTTGATGAGTCTGGCTAAAGGTTTATCAATTTTGTTTATCTTTTCAAAGAACAGCTCTTTCATTAATATTTTCTGTTTTTTGTCTCTATTTCATTTATTTCTGTTCTCATCTTTATTATTTCTTTCCTTCTACTAATTTTGGGGTTTGTTTGTTCTTCTTTATCTAGTTCCTTTAGGTGCAAAGTTAGATTGTTTATTTGAGGTTTTTCCTGTTTCCAGGGGTAGGCTTGTATCGCTATAAACTTCCCTCCTAGAAATGTTTCTGCTGCATCCCATAGATTGTGGATCATTGTGTTTTCGTTTTCATTTGTCTCCAGCTTTTAAAAATTTCCTCTTTGATTTTTTAAGTGACCCATTGTCAACAACGATGTTCTGAAGGCGCCAGAGATATGCGCAGAATATTATAGAAGTAGAGGAATAAAAATCAGACTGTGCCTGAGCAGGTTCAGAAATGCTTCTAGAAAAATGTGACTCTTATTAAGTGATATGAAGAACTAGTTAAAATTTAGCCAGGGGACTTCCCTGGTAGTCCAGTGATTAAGAATTCACCTTCCAATGCAGGGGACACATGTTCGATCCCTGGTCAGGGAACTAAGATCCCACATGCCTCAGGGTAACTAAGCCTGCATGCCACGACTACTGAGCCCACACACCACAACTAGAGAGCCTGAACGCTGCAACTACTGAGCCCATGTGCTCTGTAGCCCATGCGCCACAACTAGAGAAAAGCCCATGTGCTGCAACAAGGAGCCCGCACACCACAACGAAAGATCCCGCATGTCACAACAAAGATCCTGTGTGCTGCAACTAAGACCCGATGCAGCCAAATCAATAAGTAAATTTAAAAAAAAAAGGTTTAGCAAGTTTGAGGAGAGAGTGCACATCTTGGGCGCAGTGAACTGATAAGCAGAGGCATGGGTTTGGAACCTATGCCTAGGCTGGTGTGGCTAAATTAAAGGACTGACTGTCCATAATGGAAAATGAGAGCAGAAAATTTAGCAAGACTCTGGTAAGAATTTTATCCTGAGGCTCATTAAAGATGGTTGAGATGACTTCAGTTCTCAAACTTTCTTTTTATTTTTAAATTATTTTTATTTATATATTTTTTAATTTTTTATTTTGGCTGCGCTGGGTCTTTGTTGCGGCATGTGGGCTCTTTGTTGAGGTGCATGGGCTTCTCTAGTTACAGCACACAGGCTTCTCTAGTTGTGGTGTGCAGGCTCAATAGTTGTGGTGCGCTGGCTTAGTTATCCCATGGCATGTGGTATCTTAGTTCCCGGACCAGGGATCGAACCCATATCCCCTGCATTGGAAGGCGGATTCTTTTTTTTTTTTTTTAATTTATTTATTTTTGGCTATGTTGGGTCTTTGTTGCTGCCCGCAGGCTTTCTCTAGTTGTGGTGAGCGGGGTCTAGTCGTTGCAGTGTGCAGGCTTCTCATTGTGGTGGCTTCTCTTGTTGCGGAGCATGGGCTCTAGGCACGCAGGCTTCAGTAGTTGTGGCTTGCAGGCTCAGTAGTTGTGGCTTGCAGGCTCTAGAGCACAGGCTCAGTAGTTGTGGCACACGGGCTTAGTTGCTCTGCGGCATGTGGGATCTTCCCAGACCAGGGCTCGAACCCGTGTCCCCTGCATTGGCAGGGGGATTCTTAACCACTGCACCACCAGGGAAGTCCCTCTCAGACTTTCAAAATGATACTCGTGTCCCCTTTCCCAGGTCAGTTACCACAGCAGAATTTCTTGGAAGACCTATCCATACACACTGTCTCCAATGTCTCTCCTCTCATTCTTTCTTAAACCCACTCCAGTCAAGCCTTCATCCCCACCTTCTACCCAAACTGCCAAGAGCATCAGTCTCATGGCTTGAAATAAAGTTTATATGCTGATGACTCCCAAATGTGTCTATTCATCAGAGACCTCACTCCAAAACTCCAGACTTGTATACACAGCTATGTACTTGACATCACCTCTTGGGTATCTAACAGATCATTTCAAATTCAGTACATCCAAAACTGAACATTTTGATCTCCGGTCCTCCAATACCTGTTCTATCCACAGCCTTCACCATCTCAGCTGATGACAATTTAAAAATTGCAGTTAAACTAACACAACATTGTAAAGCAACTATACTCCAATAAAAATTAATTTTAAAAAATTCCAGTTAAGTCAAGAATCCTGGAAACTTCATTGACTCCTTTCTTTATCTCACTCCACTTTCAATCAGACAAGAAATCCTATATTGAGGAATTATCCAGAATCCAACCTCTTCACTTCCACTGCTTCCACTTTGATCTGAGCCGTCCTCATCTCTTACCTGGGTTACAGTAACAGCCTCCTAACTGGTCTTCCTAAGTCTACCCCTGCTCCTACAGTCTATTTTCTATACTGCAGTCAGAGTGGGGCCTTTTCTCAGAGGAGTTTTCAAAGCATTCCTTTGCTCAAAGTCCTGCATTGCCTCTCCATTTCTCTCAGAATAAAAGCCAAAGTCCTTACTGTGGCCCACAAGACCCTAGATGACTTGGCCCTCTATTATGTTTCTGATTTTATTGCTCTGCCTATCTGCACAGACCTGTCTTACCCTAGGGCCCTTCTGCTCCTTTTCCCTCTGCCCAACTGACTCTTCCCGCAGAAACCTGCATGGCTCACTCCTTTATTTCCTTGAAGTTTTTGCTCAGTGTTGGTCACCTCCTCAATGAGGCCTCTCCTGATTACCCTTTCAAAATTTTAATCTTCCCTGACCATCCTGGCACCCCTCATTCCCTTTAACCTGCTCTACGTTCTCTTTTTTTCATAATACTTGTCATTTTCTAATAGATCATATAAATTTTAAATTATGTTTACTTTTTATTGTCTGTCCTCCTCCCACACCAGTTCCCACAACAGAATGTAAACTTCACAAAGGCAGGGATCTTTGTTTTGTTCACTCTTCTATCCCAAGCACCTGGAATAGGGAATGGAACATAGTTAATGTCCAATAAGTGATTTTTTACATCTTCTTTAGAGTAGCCCCTGCTCGCTGCAACTGGAGAAAGCCTGCATGCAGCAATGAAGACCCAACCCAGCCAAAAAAGAAAAAAAAATTCTTCTTATCAAAGTGTGTAATATATATGTGTATTATATATATAATATATGAAATTTTGATAGCTTTTCATGAACTGAGCAAAACATGTAACCAAAAACGGAACCTTAACTAGCACAAAAGCTGCCCGAGGGCCCCTTGTAGTCACTGCCCTCCCCCAAGGCTAACTATTATCCTGACTTCTAACAATATATATTAGTTTTACTTGTTTTTGTACTTTATATAAATGGAATTGTACAGTAAGGGTTCTTTTATGTCTGTCTTCTTTTGCTCAACATTGTATTAATGAAATTTATCCACATTGTTGCATGTTATTGTAGTCTGTTCATTCTTACTGCTATATAGTAGTAGTCCATTGTGTAAATATAACCCAATTTTTTTTTTAACATCTTTATTGGGGTATAATTACTTTACAATGGTGTGTTAGTTTCTGCTTTATAACAAAGTGAATCAGCCATACACATACATAACCCAATTTATTTATCCTGAATGAACAAATTGTTTAAGCTCCAGATCCTTCCTATCCTCCTTGTTGTCGCCAGAGTTGTCGAGAAGATTAAATGAATTAATACACAGAAAGCATCTACCCAGTGTATAGTAGGTGCTCAGTAAAGCTTAGCTATTAATTTTGTTATATTCAGATATTTTATTGAACCCACATTGATCTCGTCCTCATCTGAAGTCCTGTACATTTACTGTAGCACTCTTTAGGATGCCAACCTGGCTTTACCATTGGAAAGGGCCAAAATGAGTGGCCCTAGGGGCCTGATCTGTCCTTGGTACATGAAACAAGCTGGGCCAATTCGATTCTTGCTTTCCAGGGAGTAAGGAAATCTGAAATAGTGGCCAATGACTGGGAGTTGCTGGAGTTAATGCATCTGGATCCCTTGGAGGAAAAGTCCAGGAATAGCCTCACCAAAGGCCTGGGAACTCTCAGGCTCCTGCCTTCCCTGGAACTGGCTTTTTAACCTTTTCTGCCATCCAGGGATCCTGTATGCTCAGAATCTGCCCTCAGTACTCTCCTAATACAAGCCCCTTTTCCTTTTATTAGGTAGACTCGGTTGTTGTAGCTTGTCCCCAACAGGACCTCAAGACTCATTTTCACTTAAATTATCAGGCTTTATAGTGTCGTGAATCCTTTTCTTAATTCAGTAACACCAGTTCTTTCATCTCTCCATCCATCCATTCATTCAAGTTTTAAACATTATTGAGGGCTTATGATATGTCAGGCACTGCAGGGTAGATCATATTACTCTCATTTTCAAATGAAAGACTCAGAGAGGATGAATAATCATTGAGGTTACAAAGCTTATAGTCATAGAGAATGTTGGTTCAAGGTAATCCTTGCTCTTCATCGTGAGCTTGGATGATATATTTTTTGTCTGTACATGTCTTTTCATCTCACTTAAATTCCTTGAGGGAGATCAAGGCTATCTTATACATCTGGAATCCCCCTTGGTGTACAAAACCACCTGCTGTAGTAGACATACTACAGAATTGTTGATGGATTGCTCATATGGGCAAATCCTTGCTACCCTTCCCTCAAAGATGCTTCACTCCTTCCCAAACCCAGGAAAAAAAAAATCCCCCAAACAGTGACCAAGCTGATCTGTTGATCTGAAGGAGGATAGTTTATTTAAATTAGTTTAGCTCTGGCTCACAATTTTGTGTTCTTTTTCCATGTTGGAGTCATAGAAGCCCCTTCAATCCCACCACATCTCCTTCACCACAAATCAGGGCAACTCAGAGATAGCTTTCTTGGCTGGGGGACCCGTTGGCTTCTCCTGTTCTCTTGCTTTCTCTTCATACATCAGGATCCTGATTGAGATGGAAGAGACACAGGGATCAGGGGACAGTCCTCTCAAGAGAATAAATTTTAGGCTGCTGTGAAAGTCCAGAAAAAGGATGAGGTTTGTTAGGGTGGGAGGAGAAGGAGAAAGGGCAGGAGTGGGAGTACTGGGGGCTGTTGGGGACCAGACCACAGATGAGGATAGCACCTTAGAAGGGTCTCTCAAAAGACGGAAGAGAAATGCATGCTGAGTAATGTGTAGAAGGTGAACCTGGGGATGGAGGTGGGGGGAGAGAAAACAGGTAAGTATAGGGGAGGTTGGAACTGGACCCTCACATTTTTAGGATGGCAGATCTCTTGCCCAACATCATCCTGAGAAAGTCAGAGTAGCTGAAAGTCTCCCCGGGGCCGCTGGATACCTCCCTGATTAATTTCTTTAGCTCCAGGTGGGTCTTGGGGACCTGAAGTTTCTCCAGCATTCGCTTCAGGGACATGATATCTAGAGGCAGAGGATGGAGGTAAGAAGAGGGGGAGCCTCTCTCACTCTGTTGCCTCTACCTCCTCATTCCCATTCCCCTTCCTACCCTGGTCGATGGGCCCTCTCCCGAACCATTGGGAATGGAGCACTGTGGGAAAGACCTCCCTCTTCCTAGATCTGCACACTCCCCGAAGATCACCCTTTTCTCACCGATATCTCCGTTTCCATTCAGGTCAAACTCCATGTATTTCTCTGGGTGAGGGGAGAAAGCAGAGAGGGTAAGCACTGGCTGGAGGGTCCCAGGCAGGGGCAGGGTAGGGACTGACCGAGCGCTAGGTAGGGGGGGAAGATGAAGAAGAGGTGGGGCAGGTAGAGGAAGTGTGAAGGTTGGGAGGCTGAGGGCCCTGGTACGGTGTAGGGAACTGGAGGGGCTCCTGAGAGGGGCAGGCCGGGGAAAGGGACTATAACCAGGATGGCGATAGAGGCAGCCTTCCTTCTTCCCACCCCAAAAGTCAACTTCGTTTCTGCCATCTGCTCTTTTCCTGGGGAAATCCTACCCTCCTCACCCACTTCTCCACCCCTATAGTTTTCCCCTCACTCTTGAAGGCTTCCAGTTTGGAGGGCAGGTCCTCGTCACTGCTATATTTGGGATCATCCAGGAATTGCTGTGGGGGAAAGCAAGAACCTGGGTAAGCCCTCCTGGACGCCCCCCCACCCGCCCCGCCCCTTAGTTCTTCCTTTTACCTTGTTGATTTCACTGAGTCTCTCTTCTTGCTGGGCCTTCAGCAGCCCAAAGGCTTTTCCTCCTGAAGGGGCGCAAAGGTTAATGTAGCCTCACTGCCCCCTTCCTCTCCTCACCCCCAAGCCCAGCCTGAAGCCATCACAATTCTGCCTTCATGGGCCAGATTCCCAGCCCACAGCCCAGGACTGTGCACGTTCTTTCTCCCGTTTTAGGGTCCTGCCTATGCCACCTTCCCTACCCTGTAAATCCCTGGTTTGGCTCATAGCTCAGCAGATGCTGGAGGAGACAGACCAGGCTGGGCGCCTCTCTGTCTGCCAGCTGTCCTCTCCCACCAGCTTCCTGGAGGCCTCCCTCCCAAACTTCCCCTTTCCCCTCATTTCCTCCTCCTCTGAGTTGCAGGCCTCACTTCCCCATCAGCTTCTGCTGACACTAGCACCCAGGAAGAAGGGGGAGCTGGATGTAGAAAAGAGATGAGAAAACAACGTTCTCCTTAATTCCTCTTAAGGGGAGCCCAGTGTGGGTGTGAAAGAAATATTTCGATAAGCCACCAAAGGAGTGGGGGAAGGTCAGTAAGACCCCAGGGGGCATTTATTCTCAGGAACAAAGAATCTCTGAACAGGTCTGGAGGTTCAGGTGACTGAGGCCCAGGTTTCACAAGTCTGGACATGCAGGTTTGGATAGGGAGCTGAGGAAAGGCTGACTGAATTTTTCTGCACTGTGGATGGGAGAAGAACCTGAAGTTGCTGGCAGATCTGGGAGGGTGGCAAGATGGGTGCAGGGTCTGGAAAGGGAGAGGTACTTCACTTCCCACCTGACAGCTCCAGAGAGGCACTTGGAAATATGAAAGTGTCTGACAAAGCAGTCTTTGTTTGCTTTAGGATGTGCAATGTAATCCCCTCCTCTTATCTCCTTTGGAATTTTCAGTAAAATCTACAGAGCTCCGGAATTTGAGAATTTCAGTAGATTCTCTGGGGGAATTCCCTGGTGGTCCAGTGGTTAGGACTGTGGCGCTATCGCTGCCGAGGGCCCGGGTTCAGTCCCTGGTGGGGGAACTAAAATCCCACAAGCTGCATGACACGGCCAAAAAAAAAAAAAAGATTCTTTGGAGGCCAGTGGTGCTGAGAGATATAGCAGTGGTGGATACAAGAGCCAGGGGGTGAGGCCAACTTAGGGGTGGGACGCTGCTGGTCACTGTGGGCTCAACAGAGTGGGGAGTAGCCTCTGATAAATGTCTTCCCTAGGCACACTCTTTATCCCCTTTGCTGTTCTTTTTGGCTAGTGGCTTCTAGGGGAGGCCAGGACAGTGCGTCCCCCTCACTGAGACACTTTTGTCTAAGCTCCCTGCCCCAAGTTCCATCCACTCTGCCCCAGCACTGATGAGCACACCTTTCCTTCTCTCCCCCGCCCCCCCAACCTATTTCCCCTTCTGCAGCTGGGAGTTTTCATTTCTCACTGCCCTCTCCCTGACCCACATGACTGGGGGAGATGCTGATGGGGACTCTGGCCTCTTGAGTTCCCTTTATCACAGCTTCCTCTCCCCCTGAGGAGAAAGCTGCAACCCTGCCCTCCCAATGGTCTTGGTGCCTAGTGGAGGGAATCTATTTTTTTATTCATACATTCATTCAACAAATATTTATTGAGTGCTTACTATATGCCAGGCACCTTTCTAGGGCCAATGAACCAAATAAGTGTAAAATCTTGTCCTCGTGGACAATCTAATTGGGGGAGACAGACAATAAAAATAAACAAGTATATTAAAGGTGGTAGGTGCTTATGGAGAACAAAATAGGGAAGGAGATAGGAAGGGCCGCGCAGACTGCAGATTTAAATAGGGTGCTTAGGGAGGCTTCTCTGCGAAAGTGATATTTGAGCAAAGATTTCAAGGTGAGGAAACAAGCCACGTGGATATATTGGAGGGGAGCATTTCAAGCAGAGGGAACAGCAAACGCAAAGTCCTAAGGTGAGGATGTGTCTGGATGTCTGTCCACTCTCCAGGGGAGCTCCTGGTTAGAATTAGGTCCCCTGTGTACCTACATGAAGAAAATACACTGGCCAGAAAGCTTGTCTGTGTGTGTTGGGGGGGGGCCTGGAGGTCTTCTGTTTGCCCCTCCATTTTCCCTCTCCCACTCTGTCCTCTGCCCCAGGAGACTAACTGTACAGACTATGTCAAGGGCACCTCTGGCTTCTAGCTGTCTTGGCTGATGGGGAGTGTGGCAGGAGAACAACAGGAGGGAGCACATTAAGTTAAAGGTATTCATTCCTCTGACTCCCTTCCCACAAGGTCACCTCAGGCTGACTGACACCTCCATCTATGGGCAATGCGCCTCTCCAGGCAACCTGCTCTACATGATGCTGTCCTTTTCCAGGTTTCAGAAGCCCAGGGAATAACTTTCAGGTGGTCTGTGAATTTGGAAAAGAAAAAGTACATCCTCTTCTCACATCCGACATTACACGTGTTGCCTTGTCAAAGACCACTTCACAGTTTAAAGTTCTTACTCAAGCCAACAACATCTTTTGCACTGATACATCTTTTTTAAAGTCTAACTTCAACTTGCCTGTATTTCTTTTTTTAATATTTATTTACTTATTTGGCTATGCCGGGTCTTAGTTGTGGCGTGCGGGATCTTTCGTTGCTGCATGTGGGGTCTAGTTCCCTGACCAGGGATGGAACCCGGGCCCCCTGCACTGGGAGCGTGGAGTCTTACCCACTGGACGACCAGGGAAGTCCCAACTTGCCTCTCTTTTAAATCTCTTGTCTTTTAATGCGGTAATAAGTACATGGTTTTTTCTATCCCAATATTTTATTAATATTTTGATAACTGGAACTCAATGTAATTGTTTTACTTTGTTATATATTTTTTATTTTACACTTTACCAGAATGCTGAAGAGATCTGTGGCACAAAATGAGTAAAAACCACTGCTGTAATTTCTCCTCCCCTCATCCGTTTGGACCGGGGTTGCAATAAGCCTTGTGATTCCCCTATACCTGACCTGCACCTTGGTAAATAAACTATCTCTGGGCACTTCTCTGGTGGTCCAGTGGCTAAGACTCTGCGCTCCCAATGCAGGGGGCCTGGGTTCCATCCCTGGTCAGGGAACTAGATCCCACATGCAGCAACTAAGAGTTCGCATGCCACAACTAAAGATCCCGCATGCCGCAGCTAAAAAAAGATCCTGTGTGCTGCAACTAAAGATCCCGCATGCTTCAACTAAGACCCAGCCCAGCCAAATTAAAACAACAAAACAAAACTATTTCCTCAAATGAACCAAATTTGAGAACCTGAATGATACAGTGTACATGTGTGTATGGAGGGAGTGTGGGGGGCTGGGAAGAAACGGATCTCTGCTGTAGCTCTATTTCTTATTGCAAATGAACAAAAGGGCATCCTGGTGTATGCACCAGACTCAGGGGCTTGGTTAACAAGAGGCTTTCCGGGAGGCAGGAAAACAAGTTAGGATTCTGAGTCTACGAGGTACAGCTCTGGAGAACCATAACCGAGTCACCAACATCGCTTTTGCCAAAGGCTTTTCTTTTCTAAAATGCCTCCTTGTAGGGCTTTGAGGGGAATGTGGCAGCTGTTTATTTCTAAATTTCCCCTCTTGACTCCTGTAAAGAGGTTGGAAACACACACACATAGACACACGCACGCACGCGCGCGCTACATTTTCAGTGAAGCTAGGAGATACAGAGTACCTACAAACTCCGATTTATGTGTCCGTGGGACCAAATTCCCCGCTGAGCAGGCATTCCCCAAGAGTGCCTCTGAGAAGAGCAGGGGACTAGCGAGGGTCCCGGTAACTGCTAAAAAAAAAAAAAAAAAAAAGAAAAGCAAATATTCCTTCCTAGGAGGAAAGGCCTCACCCCTGGAGGGAAAAGCTGAGGGCAGTGCTGACTGAACAGATTCAAATACCCGTAAAGGTGGAGAGAGAATGTTTTAAAGCAGCCAAAGGGACCCAGATGTGGCAGCAAAATTCTCCTAATATTAAGTGCACCACCTTAGGTGCACTCGGGAGGTGGCAGCCTGTGAGGTCTCCTGTGAAATAAAGAAGCCTAAGGTTGGGGGTAAATGCTTACTTAACTGGGAGAGGTTCTCAGAGGCCAAGGAGGTAGTGGCTACACAGAGGTGCCAAATTTAAGGAAATAATCCATTGTGATGGTAAAAGAGGAGGAGTCCTTGTACTTGTAAGTCTGGAAAGCCATTCTGACCCCCCACCAAACTTCCTCCTGTTAATAGTTTAGAAAAATCTATCTCATTTAAATATGAGTGGGACTTCCCCAGTGGCGCAGTGGATAGGACTCTGCGCTCCCAATGCAGGGGGCCGGATTCGATCCCTGGTCAGGGAACTAGATCCCACATGCATACCGCAACTAAGAGTTTGCATGCCACAACTAAGGAGCCCACGAGCCGCAACTGAGCCCGCCTGCCGTACCTAAGGAGCTCACGTGCCTCAACTAAGACCTGGTGCAACCAAATAAATAAATAAATACGAAAAAAAAACCCAAACTGATAAGCTTTAAAAAAAAAATGAGTAACAAAAAGAAATGACCAGGAATTCCCTGGTGGCGCAGTGGTTAAGAATCCACCTGCCAATGCAGGGGACACAGGTTCTAGCCCTGGTCCGGGAAGATCCCACATGCCGCGGAGCGGCTGGGCCCGTGAGCCATGGCCACTGAGCTTGCGTGTCCGGAGCCTGTGCTCCGCAACGGGAGAGGCCACAACAGTGAGAGGCCCGTGTACCCCCCCAAAAATAATAATAATAAAATAAAATAAAAAATAAAGATGGTGAGACAATAAATAGAGCTGTGGACAGAGATATATGAGAGATAAGGAGAGAGGTAAGGGAAAGAGAGATCAGGGAAGATGAAGATAGGATGTCTAGGACATGGAAGGCACTCAGTAAAGGCATAGTTGAATAGATGGATGAGCCCTGATGCTCAGATAGGGAGACGTGGAATGAATATTGAGAGGAAACCCACTGTCCATCGGAGAAGCAATTGTCCTAGTTTCATCCTGAGATGATGAGGGCCTTAACTAGCAGTGAGAATCAAAAGGCAGAGAAAGATACTTATATATCTCAGAGGCAGAATGGATAGCACTTGGGGTTTTTTTGGTTGGGGGAATGGAGGGAGAAGGCAGAATAGGATAAGTCCCAGGATTTTGCTTTGAGTGACTGGGTAGATTGTTTCCATTCACTGGGGTGGGGAATATAGAAGGCTGACCCGGTTTGGGTAGACACTGATGATTTTGAAATGCCGGGGGTACATTCTGGGGAAGATGTCTAGAGGGAAGTTAGATAATCTGGACTCAGATCTCAGAAAGAGGCCTGAGGTAAAGGTACAAATTGAGGTGGAGATATAGACTGGGGACTCGACAGAGACTAGCAGTAGTTAAAACTGTGGCTCTGGATTTCCCTGGTGGTGCAGTGGTTAAGAATCCATCTGCCAATGCAGGGGACACGGGTTCGAGCCCTGGTCCAGGAAGATCCCACATGCTGTGGAGCAAATAAGCCCGTGTGCCACAACTACTGAGCCTGCGCTCTAAAGCCTGCGAGTCACAACTACTGAGCCCGCGTGCCACAGCTACTGAAACCTGCGCGCATAGAGCTGGTGCTCCGCAACAAGAGAGGCCACCTCAATGAAGAGTAGCCCCCGCTCACCGCAACTAGTGAAAGCCCGCACAGCAACGAAGACCCAACGCGGCCAAAAATAAATACATACATACATACATAAATGTATTTATTAAAAAAAAAATGTGGCTATGACAGAATTGCCTAGGTAAGCCCATAGTAGATGCTCAGTTGAATGAAGGTAAGAGAAACATCCCAAAAGTCTTCCAACAGGAGAATGGTGTGAAAGCACATGTGGAGGGTACAGGAGTTGGGAGGGACTCAGGTCTGATTGCTTTTATGTCCCTGTGAAAGAAGAGGTAAAATGGAGAAAAGATCCAAGGTATAGGTCATGTAGAGTCAAGATGATGGATGGAGTGGACAAGGTGAAGGAGCTGTGAAATCAGTGCATAGAAAAGTAATTTGAAAATTGTGTGCAAGAATGTTCATAGGAGAGGTACTCATAATATCAAACCAATAGAAATAATCCAATTGTACATCATCAGGTGAATGGATAAACAAACTGTGGGACATCCATATAATGAAATACCACTCAGCAACAAAAAGGAACAAGCCTCTGATACCTGGAACAACATAGATGAATTTCACAGACATTATGCAGAATGAAGGAAGCCAGATACAGTAATGTATACTCTAGGATTCCATTTGTATGAAGTTCAAGAACAGATTAAACTAATCTACAGGGGTATAAATCAGTAGTTGCTCCTGGGAGGGGAAGGGGATTGACCAAAGAGGGGCATAGGAGAGTTTCCTGGGGTGGTGGAAATGATTTGTATCTCAATTGCAGTGCTGTTTACATGGGTGTATATATTTGCCAGAGGTCATCAAATTGTACACTTAAGATCTATGTACTTTACTATATAAATATATATTTACATCTGTATATAATGTCATATACATGGACATTAAATCTTCCAGAGAGATGGCAGAGATTGAAATAGAGAGGAAGCTGGAGAGTCGGGCGTCTGCTCTTGGTGAATGTGAGGGAGTTGGACAGTGACAGCAAGAAGGAGAGGCCAAAGGAGGTGGGGTGAACCTCAGAGAAGTCATGGTCAGAGGTTGAAAGTATATCCTGAGAACCATTAATTAGTTGAAAAATATTTATAAGGACTCAGCTGGAGGAGAAGTCACCCTTGCCAACACGTAGAGGAGGAAACACCAGGTGAGATGGGATCACTTGTGCTGGGGTTCCAGAATCCCTTCTGTTTTTTTCACTTCTTTTCCTGCTCTAAGCTCTAAGTTGGGAGTTTGTTGGCCCTGACCACCCTCAAGGCAGCCCACAGCTGGATGTTAAAGCAATCAGACCAGAGACGTGTGTACATCCATTTCACAACTTTCCTACTTGTGGCCTTTCTTCTTGAGTGCCTGGTAAAAGTTTCTTTTGAAAAGTTACATCCTTGAGTTTGCTGAGCTTATTAGCACAGCAGTTCCCATCCCACAGGTTAAAGTGCCCTAGAGGGTCTCAGATTTATTGAAAGGGTCCTTGAATCCACACATACACCAGGGTTTATTCTAGATGGACTTTAAGAAAAGCCAAGTACTGTCTTCATAATCCACAACAGTTTTGGATACTGGAAATCTTAGGTGGACAAAAGAGGTTGAAAGAGCAAAGCACCTTTGAGTTCAGGCCCAGCTATAATCTTGGTCATTCTAGCTCAGGACTGGGGAGGAGATAAAGGCTAACATACACTGACCCTCCACTACAGTGGAGTCTGAAAACTGACAGATGCTACTCCCATTTTACAGTAAGTAGGGGAACCATGATTCCTATTTATGTTGACTTGGCTTCTAAGCTGCATTGCCCTGGGACATGGAGTAGTGCCATGTGATTAATTATATGCCCTGTGAAATACAGAGTTTTATCCTCAGGCCAGTTGCCCATTCCAGCCCCTCACCCCCACTCCACTGGTGGTGATCTTCCCTCCCTCCCCAAACCATGGGGTTCCCACAGTTGAGTACAAGAGACAATTTGCTCCACATTGACCCTTTGGGGATGGGGATGGGGCATTGATAGGACAAGGCAAGGTAAGGGACAGGGCAGAAGCTGGAATTAAGGCCCAGTTGAGAAAAGCCACATATTGGTGCCTCAGGCCTCCCCCTTCTCTGTGACCACCAGGGGGCAGCCCTTGCCTTGCCATGGCACCACATTTCCACAGCCTCTGGTTAGATGGCCCTGAGGAGGCAGCCACTCCACTAAAAGAGAGTGGCTGAGTCACTCCTTCCCAGATTGTGAGGTACCGTGCTTGTCTAGGTGGTTCAGAGAGGTTCAATAATTTGTTCAAGATTATGTAACTAGTTTGTAGGGGAGCTGATCACAGCCTGACTTCAAGCCAGCATTCTTTTTTTTTTTTTTTTTTGCGGTACGCAGGCCTCTCACTGTTGCGGAGCACAGGCTCCGGACGCGCAGGCTCAGCGGCCATGGCTCATGGGCCCAGCCGCTCCACGGCATGTGGGATCTTCCCGGACCGGGGCACGAACCTGTGTCCCCTACATCGGCAGACTCTCAACCACTGCGCCACCAGGGAAGCCCCGAGCCAGCATTCTTAACCATAAAATTACTACTTCTCCAAAAATGCTCCAAATCACTGCAGTGGAGATTAGGACTGCACAATCTATGGATGTATTGTGAAACAGCGAGAAACTCGGCCAGAAAGAAAGAATATGTACTGATATAAAAGGAGCCAGAGGGAAAATGTGTGGCGAGGGCTGGGCAGGCTTCACCCGGCATATTACACATCATCCTCTTTTCTCTGTGCTGTGTTGTCTCATGTAGGTGTGTAATGCATGTACAAGAGTGTGTTGCATACTCTTGTACTAATCCCTGCATAACCTTGGAGTTATGTGTCACATAATGTGTATTTCATTTGGGTTTGTCAAAATGCATTTCACGTAATGGGGGCACTTTGTGATTTCTCAATAAATGTTAGCTAAATAATGAATAAAATAAAAAATGAGTGAATTGACCAGTGGGTGATAAATCTGTGCAGAACACACCTGGTAAAGCAGACCTCTGCAAGAGGCGTATTCCTTTAATGGGGATCTGAGTGTGAAAGCATCCAAACTTCCCCATCAGCGGCACTCACGCTGCCAATCCACCCAAGTCAGCACATCCTAAGCGAAACAGAGTCCCTGGCAACTCCCTGTCGCCACGACCAATCAGCTGACTTCTGCTAATCCTCTCATTTATAGAATTTCTAGAGCAGCCCTGGGGGAGGGCCGGACTCGAAGGAAGGGAATGGATAGGGTGGACCTGGGCGCTATTGAGCCAAGGGGAGGGGAAGTAGGTTAGCTCTGAGCCCAGATAAGGCTCTTGGAGGCTGATTCTTGGTAAAGTGTTGGTCTTCTTGAACCTCACAAGATAGGGGAACCACATCCTGGTCTCACCTATCCACCCACCCACCCTAGCATGACCGGCCATCTAAGCCCCCCCTCCCCCTCAAACACTTAGGCAACACGCGCACATGCTGCCCCCACCTCCTAGTGACCCAGATACCCCCGTCAGCAGCATCCTCTTTCCTCAGGGAGGCATGCGTGTGATGCCCCAGGCCCTGGGGCGTTGAGGTCCTTTGTAAGTGATGTGTCAGTCCTGTGTGTCACAGGAAGCTCCCCACCCCCATCCAGTGACCAAAGTCCTGGTCAGAACTAGTGGGTCGTTTTCCTCCACCCAGACCTCACTGCTCATGTCCCCCTCGTCAACAGGAACACCCTTCGACATGGCCCGGATGCTGTTCCTCATCTTCATCACGGTCCATCCAGGTGACAGGGGTTTCTCCCAGGACCCTGAGGGGTGTGGGGCTGGGAGGATGGAGGATGGGGGAGGCTGGACATAGATGTCCCGGGGGAGCAGGTTGGGTGGGGGCTGAAAGCAGGGCATCCCTCAATAAAGCTGATACCCAGTGGGCTTCCCCACTTCGCAGTTCCCTCCATGTCACCCGCTGGGAAGGTCATTCCCCAGCTTCCATCCTAAAACTCTTCCTTTCCAGCCACGTTCCTAACAAGATAAAGTTTAAAGAACCAGTAAAAAAGGGCTTGAAGGAAGGAAGGGCTTGAAGGAAGGGGTCAAATCTTTTTAAGGGGTCAGTTTTAATTTGATGAGTTTAATAAACTTATTAAACAAGGCTTATTATCTAGGGTCTAGATATAATTAGGAGTTTAGGAGATCTAATTAAATCTAAGTTAAGTTTCTTAATGAAACTGATTTTAATTGTCAGACATATTCATTGACTAAATTCAGTGTGGATTCCAGACCAGCATCAGCGTCAGTGGGGACCTAGGGCAAATTCTCAGGACCCACTCCAGACCCACTGAATAAAAAATTCTGGGAGTGGGGCCTGGGAATCTGTTTTAACAAGCACTCCAGGTGATTCCAATGTGCTCTCAAGTTTGAGAATCACTGAAATAGAAGACTGATTGGTAAATTTCATTAACTAGAGAATTTAATCAAGAATTTTAATAATTGGTTTAATTCATCATTTTAGATAAGTTAAATAGGGATCCCAAGCAATTATAGCCATATCTTCACCTGGAGATTTAATTAGTTAATGCTCTTTTTTTTTTGCCGTACGTGGGCCTCTCACTGTTGTGGCCTCTCCCGCTGCGGAGCACAGGCTCCGGACGCGCAGGCTCAGCGGCCATGGCTCACGGGCCCAGCCTCTCCGCGGCATGTGGGATCTTCCCGGACCGGGGCACGAACCCGTGTCCCCTGCAGCGGCAGGCGGACTCTCAACCACTGTGCCACCAGGGAAGCCCTAGTTAATGCTCTTTAACAACAACAACAAAAAAAACCAAAGTAGCAAGGATGGTATGCAACAGAATGCTATTAGTACTAAGATAATACCTGGAATAATATAATTAATGGTATTAGTTAACTAGGCAGCCACATTCATGAATGAGCTTCACTTTCACTGTGACAAGTTAAATTTCAGCAAAATGTTACTAGTGAATGGAACTGGAGAATGATGGGAGAGGGTGAGGGTGAGAGTTGGTATGGGAAAGAATTTGAAAAACAATTTAATAAGCAATGTTAAGAAATTAGATTGGTAAAGAGGAAAGGCTTAATGAGACATCTGAAGTGCTCGTCCCTCTGGGCCCTCTGTGGGTAGGGTACAGCAGGGATGGTCTACTGCAAGCTCTCTTGTCTTTTTTCTTTGGAGTAATTGGGGAGGTGTTTCTCTGGGTCTTCTCTCTGCCCCCAGGATCCTGTGCTCTCTGGGTGTCCCAGCCCCCTGAGATCCATACCCAGGAGAGCAGCCCTGCCTTCCTGCCCTGTTCCTTCAATGCCAGCCAAGGGAAATTGGCCATTGGTTCTGTCACGTGGTACCAGGACAAAGTGGCCCCAGGGAAGGAGGTGAGGAATGAGACCGCAGAGTTCAGGGGCCGCCTGGCCCCTCTTCCGTCTTCCCGTTTCCTCTGTGACCACCAGGCTGAGCTGCACATCTGGGACACCCGAGCCCGTGACACCGGAGTCTACGTGTGCAGGGTGGAGGTGCTGGGCCTGGGTGTCGGAACAGGGAACGGGACTCTGCTGGTGGTGGAGAAAGGTGAGGTGCTGGGAAGCTGTGCCTCCTTGGCCGGAGGCCCCACTCTCCCTGGTAGTCGAGTCAAGAGTCCTTCCCTGAGGCCCACTGTCCTCCCTAAGCCTGTGCACGCTTCTTCCCAGGGCCTCCTTTCCTAAGCCCCTCTCCCCCTCGCCATCCCCACCCACATGCAGGACCTCCTCAGCTAGCTGCCGGCACAGTCTTCCTCCTTCGGGCTGGGTTCTATGCCTTCAGCTTTCTCTCAGTGGCCATGGGCAGCACCATCTATTACCAGGGCAAATGTGAGTAGTGGAGCCGGGACAATGGGCGCAGAGGTGGGAGGGGCACTGAGAGGGCTGGAGCAGGTGGAGACAGAGACCACGGAGAGAAGCAGGCAGCTACTGAGCTACCCCTGTGGCCTCTCCACCAGGCCACTGTCACATGGGAACACACTGCCACTCCTTGGATGGCCTCTGATGAGTGATTTCAGACCCCAGTGACTCCAAGTTCTTCAAGATACCCCCCAATAAATCCCTCTCTGCCCCACCATTAACTCCTTTTGTGTATTTCTTGCTCTAGATGACCCAATGTGCCCTGTTCTGGGTTCTCCCAACTCTTACTCTGCCTTCTACCAAGTCTGGTCTGGAAAGGTCCAAGGAGGGAGCTTCCCAGGACTGTGCCTAGAGTCCCCTCCCACCATCATCCTGAGACTCAACACACCTCCTTCTCCCCCCCAGGAGGCTAAGGCCTTTGTCCTGAGAAAAGTGGACTATTAGACATGATTAGCTCTACTTCTCAGTGGCCCACAGACAAATGCTCTTTTCTGGCCTTCAGGGGAGCCTGGGTCCCTAAACACCCTTCTTCACCCAGTGGATCCCTGGTGGGTAAGAATGGGTGGGAGGGTAAGTTGCTTAGGTCTTGATGGTGGCCCTGTTGAGCTGGGGCTTGAGGTAGATGGAGAAGCCTGAGACACAGAGGGTGGCGAGACCATGGTCTTTACTGGGTGTTTACTGGTCTTTACAGCATGGCCCTGACCAACCGCCTGGGTTGGACGAGGCATCTGGGGGTGCTCAGACCGGTTTGTTCTTGGCAATGCAGGCGTAGTCCGTGCTGGGGTCCTCCTTGCTGCCTTCCCTTTCTTGGTTGCCGAGGTCAGGTCCCTCCCGTTCAGGCAGCCTCAGCAGGGACGCATAGTGGAGCTCCTGTTGCGAGAGCTGGGCCTGGGGCCGGGACAGAGGGTGCTGACAGGAGGTCCCCAGGAGCCTCCCTCCCCTGACGCTGCCCTCTGAGTTCTCACTGCTCCCCTGCCCCGCTTTCTTACCTCATTGCCTCTATTTGCGCGCTCTCTCCCTCTCTCTCTCTTTCTGTCTCCCTCTCTTGTCCTTTTCCCTTTGTGTCTCTCTTACTCTCTCACTCTCCCCCTCTATCACTCTTAATCTCCTTCTCTTACTTTTTCTCTTGATTCCTCTCATTTTCCCTGTATCTCTCTCATTCTCTCTCTGATTTTTGCCTCTCACTTTTGTCTCTCTCTCCCTCATTTCTTCCTCTCTCTCCTTTCTGTCTTATTTCTTCTTTCCATCTCTACCCCTTTCCTTTCCTCTCTTCTTCTCAGCCCTTACTTCCCTCTTTCTGCTTCTCTCTTACTTCCTCTGTCTCTCTGTCTCTCCGGCTCGTTTCTCCCTCTTCTCCTGCCCCCCGACCTCAGCCCCCACTTGTTGCCCCATCACGCACTTCTCTGCCCCAGACTCACCCAGCTCCTCTCCAGCCTCCTCACTGGAAGAAAAGAAGAAGCTCGGCTTGCCCCTTGTCTCCCTTCTGCCACCTCCAGCCCTCCTCGCCCACTCTCCCCACCCCCAGCAGGTGTTTCCTCACTTGCCAACCTCCCTGTGCTTCCCACAGCCAAAAGCCAAGGTCCCTCTCTTTGGACACTCTCCCCTCCCCTCTCCACCCCCCAACTTCTACCCCCTTCCTCAGGCAGGAGGGGCCAGTGAGGGTTGATGGGGGCGTCTGGGAGCACAGGAGGAAAGGGTGTGTGGGGGACGGCACAGGGTGTTGCCCGGGGGTGAGGGGTGAGGGGGTAAGAGGGAGGTGAGGGTGGGGTTCACCTCTCCCACGGAGCCGACACAGGCAGGCGGACAGAATGACCATGACGAGGAACAGAAGCACCCCCAGCCCTAGGCCCCCAAATAGGTAAGGCCATATGTCTGCAGGGAAAAGGGGTGAGTGTCAGAGAGCCCATTTCTCTCTGCAGCTTACCCCGTCCTCCTTGTTGGTCGGGGATCTCAGCTTCTTTCTCCAACAGTTTTAGAGACAGAAAACCATCCTTTCAGAGGTTCTTCACCCCAGACTGTGTTCCCTCACCTCCTCCCAGAGGTGGCCATGACTCATCAGTTAACTCGCTCGTCCCCGAGACCACTCGCCCCTCAGAAACCTCCCACCACATTGCTGCCCTCTCTGGGCCTCCCCATGAAGCCCCTTGTCTGCTGCACTGGCTGGCCCCAAGAGACCCTGGCCACCTACCCACGACCCGCGCACACACCGCTTTTTATCCACTGTTCCCTGAGCGGAGGGTTACCTTACCTTTTATCCCACAATCTTCCATTAGGTTGGGGACTGAAGACTAGCCTGCAGGTTGGGAAACCTAGCGCTGCTCTTCCAGGCTAAATGGCCTGGGGTGAGTCACGTGCCCCAAGTTCCTCATCTGTAAAGTCTGGGGCCCCTGTTACAATCGTTTCCCAGGCTGAGGAGCCTTAGCTATGTGCCAACCCTGAACTGGGCTCTTTCTATTCGTCACTGCTAATCCCCATAACAATGTAGGGTACTGTGCCCATTTCCTTGGTGAAGGACCTGAGACTCGAGGCTGGACTCCGACAAGGACGTCCAGCCCAGAAGTGGCAGAGCTGGGGTTCAAGGCCAGCTCTGTCCAGCTCCAGAGCCCACTCTGTTTCTCCGACCCTAGGCTGACCAGCTGGTTCATAGGGGCCTCTCCAGCACTGGATAGTTCTAGTTTCTGGTGAGGGGGCTGAGGCAGGAGCTGGGGTCTGGAGGGTGCGTGGCGACTGGTGGGAAAATAGGGAAGGTGGTGTCCAGCGCCACCTGGCACCTACGGCCGCTCCCTCAGCCCCAGAGCAACTTGGGAAAGGGGGGCCCCCAGCTTGGCTGGTGTGGAGAGCCGCTTCCCTTGGGCAGATACTGCTGGGGCTGAAGGGGGCCATGGAGGAGCGTCTGGGGCCCATAACTTCCCCTCAGGCACTTCCTGCCCTACAACCACTGGTTCCTGTTTGAGGGTGAAGAGGGGGCCGCTGACTTCATCCAGAGCCAGAGGCAGTGACCAGGGTGTGGAAACTGAGACCATCCTGGGTTCAGGAGGAAGGCTGGGACATGGGGGGGTGGCAGGTGGGGAGCAGAAGCACAGGTGGAGGAGGGCCTGCGGTGGCCACGGTGGGGGGGGGGTGGCGGCAGAAGTGGATTGTTTGCAGATCTTTGGGAAGCGGAGACAGAGGCCAGACAGGATCCCCCCAGGGCCCAGGGAACCTCAAAGCCATATTCTCCCTTCCTTCACCTTAGACTCACCTCACTCTGGGGGTGACTGTCCCCTCCCTGGGTTTCCTTCATGAGGGTTCCCTGCTCTCGCCCAGCTTACCTAGAGTCTGTGGCCTGCGGTTGGACAGACTCCTGACTGACCGGAGCTGCCTGGGTAAAGTGTTGCCACCTCAGACATTCCTGCCCCTCCTCTGGTTTAACTTCTCCCCCAGCCTGGGTGCCTCCCTAGCATTGTTAGGAGAGGAGGTTAGGCTTTGAGGGTTAGGGTTACAACATCTTTTCCTTTCAGGCTCCTAGGACTATAATTCAGCCTGTGATCCCTGTCAGCTCCAGCCATCCTATTTTTTCAAATTTATTTATTTATTTTTGCGGTACGCGGGCCTCTCACTGTTGTGGCCTCGCCCGTTGCGGAGCACAGGCTCCGGATGCGCGGGTCAGTGGCCATGGCTCACAGGCCCAGCCGCTCCGCGGCATGTGGGATCTTCCCGGACCGGGGCACGAACCCGTGTCCCCTGCATCGGCAGGCAGACTCTCAACCACTGCGCCACCAGGAAAGCCCTCCAGCCATCCTATTGATCCCACAAGTCGTCAGTGATCATATCCCTTCTAGGTGCCTTCCCTGATTCACTTTTCCCAATTACACTGTGTCGCTGAGAGCTCATGATCCTGGTATGTGTGGACACACACTCCAGCTCCCAAGGCAGACTGGGAGTTCCAGTGGATTTGGGTAACTCTCCTGGTATTCTGGGGCTGTATCTAACAGGGCACTTGGCTGACTGATTAACAAACAGGAGAGTCAGAGACAGCCAGACTAGATCGACATGAGCACTGCTGATAGATCTAGGACAGAAAGTTGATGACAAGTTGGTGTTGGGAAAAGAGGTGTGGGCAATCCAGGTGGCCTTCCTGCAGCGAGCAACATTCTGATATTGAGCACAAAAGTAAGGGTGGTAGTCCAAGGACCTAGATGAAGGCCTCATAGTGGCACTGTGATGGAGAGGGAGATAAATGCTGGAGGATGGCACACCTAGTCCTTGAGGAGGGTGAAGACTTGGGAGCTCATGTGGAAGCAAGGACTGAAGAGGAGATCTGGTGCCTGGGCCCATAAGCATTTGCATTTCCTTCTCCAGATTCAGAAATTTTCTGCTACTTCCTTCCCTTCTCCCATCCACAGTGTTCCCATGCAGGACAGTAGGAAAATATTGTTTCAAAATGTTTTATTATTAAAACATTCAAACATAGAAAAAAATTGAAAGGATTGTACAGTGAACCTATCCCTACCACCTAGATTCTACAATTAATATTCTTCTATATATTTGCTTTATCACATATCTATCAATCCATCTCATTTTTTGATACCTTTCAAAGTTGCAAACATCAGTACATTTTACCTCTAAACCCTTTACCATGCTTATCATTGACTCAAGTTCAGTATTTGTTTCCCTATTCTTTTTTGGGGGGAGTGAGGAAGGTAAGATTTACATACCCTGAAATGGACAAATCTGAAGTCAGTACTCAGTTTTTAAACTGTCTTGTGGTTAATGGTATGGAGCCAGACTGCCTGGGTTCAAATCCTGTCTCTGCTACTACTGTGTGACCTTCCACAAGTTCTTTAACTTCTCTGTGCCTCAGTTTCCTCTTAGAGTTTTTTGAAATAAATTTATTTATTTTATTTATTTATTTTTGGCTGCGTTGGGTCTCCTTTGCTGTGCACGGGCTTTCTCTGGTTGCGGCGAGTGGGGGCTACTCTTCATTGCGGTGCACCGGCTTCTCAATGCGGTGGCTTCTCTTGTCTCAGAGCCCGTGATTCTTAACCACTGCGTCATCAGGGAAGCTCCCCTCTTAAGAGTTTTTATCGGGATTAAAAGCATTATTATAGGACTTCCCTGGAGGTCCAGTGGTTAAGAATCCACGCTTCCACTGCAGGGGGCACGGGTTTGATCCCTGGTTGGGGAACTAAGATCCCGCATGCCACGCCGTGTGGCCAAAAAGAAAGGAAGGAAGGAAGGAAGGAAGGAAGAAAGAAAGAAGAAAGAGAGAAAGAAAGAAAAAGAAAGAAAGAAAAAGAAAGAAAGAAAGAAAGAAAGAAGGAAGGAAGGAAAGAAAGAAAAAGGAAGGAAGAAAGAAAGAAGGAAGGAAGGAAGGAAGGAAAGAAAGAAAAAGGAAGGAAGAGAGAAAGAGCATTATTATTATTATATATAAAGTGTGTAGGTTAGCGGTGGGCACATGCCAAATGCTATCTGGATATTAGCTATGTTGTTATTATTATTACCTGAACACACAGAGATAGCAAGAAGGGGAAATGATCTGGGACCACCTCCAACTTTCTTGACCTGGTTTTTCCTCCCTTCAACTCCTACTGCTCTGCCGACTACACCATTCATTTGGTCCTTACTGCTTTGTTTTGCTTACTCATTCATCCTTTTTTCCTTTCTTCACTTAACACTTAGTCAGCATCTACTAAATGGATGGAGCCATTCTAGACTGTGAAGCTCTTTGGCGGTGGATGCCTCATTGCTCTCCTGTCTATACTCTGTGTAGCAAGGGAGGTAATGCTCTATTTCCATCCCTCCTCAGTGAGTTAATAGTCAGTGGTGAGGCTGAGGCCCCCTTCAGCTGCCATCACCGTGGACTGGCTTAACTCTGCCTTTCTCACCTAGCTCTGGGGGCTTGGAGGGCGCAAGGGAATGGGAGGAGGAGGTCATTCCAGTGTGGGGACAGGTTCTTCTTTGGAACCTAGACATCCATCCCTGGAGATTCCAGTTCTGGTCCTCCTATTCCAGCCCTTGACCTCAGGGATATGGATGCAGCCCTCCCTCCAGCACCCACCTCTGGGGTGCAGAAGAATGCAGACCAGGGACTTCCCTGGTGGCACAGTGGTTAAGAATCCACCTGCCAATGCAGGGGACACGGGTTCAATGCCTGGTCCGGGAAGATCCCACATGCTGCAGAGCAACTAAGCCTGTGTGCCACAACTACTGAGCCTGCGCTCTAGAACCTGCGAGCCTGTGTGCCACAACTACTGAAGCCCGCGTGCCCAGATCCTCTCCGCAACAAGAGAAGCCACTGCAATGAGAAGCCCGCGCACCACAACGAAGAGTAGCCCCTGCTCACCGCAACTAGAGAAAGCCTGCGCAGCAAAGAAGACCCAGCACAGCCAAAATCAATCAATCAATCAATTAATTAATTTAAAAAAAGAAGAAGAAGAATGCAGACCACACTAGCAATCTGGAATTCTGTGTTCTCATTGCAGCTGCCTGACTTTCTGCAAGCTAGCTTCCCTCTCTGGGCCTCAGTTTCCCTTCCCACTGAGTCAGAAGATCTCTAAGGCCCCCTCCAGCTCTACCGTGAATGCCTGTCTCTTCACCCCAGCTCCCTCCCCAGTTCAGAGAACCCAGGCATCCAGCTGCCCCACCCTAGCTCTGGGTAAACAGGAAGCAGGGTGAGGGGAGCAGGGGTGTTCGGAAAGTCCCAGCCAGGTGTGTGGGTCTACAGGGGGGGGGTGGCCCCACCCCTGAGGTATGAAAGCCCCCCTGCCCTGGCCCTGGCTCAGTCTCAATGGGGGCGCTGGGGCTGGAGTGCCGGGGTAGGCGGCCCCAGGGGAAGGGATGCCTCCTGCTGGCTGTCGCAGGAGCCGCTTCCCTGGTGACCCTCCTGCTGGCTGTGCCTATCACTGTTCTGGCTGTGCTGGCCTTGGTGCCCCAGGAGCAGGGCGGACTGGTGAGTGGCTGCCACGAATCCTCCAAGGGCCTCACCTCTGGCTGTGCCTCTTGCCTCTTCCTGCTCAGCTGGCTTGGCTGTCCCCCAGTGGGGATGTCTCCTCTGTCTCTTTGCTGGTCCTCTTTCCACGTTCCTGTGATGCTGCTGTGCCCTGATGTCACCAAGCCCCTTTCTGGTTGTCTGTATGTCTCTTCTCCTCTTCCCAAGACATACTTGGGCCTCTGTCTCTCTGCCCAAGTACAGATGCCTTACTTGTTCTCCATTCCAGGGAGGTGTGTTTCGAGGCTGGGGCTGGTGGGAGAAACCCCAAGTCGAGCTTGCATCTATGTTGGGAATGGGGGGGTTGGCATCAGCTAAGACTGAACTCTGGGCCCTGTGACCCCACCCACTCAGGTAACAGGGACCGCTGACCCAGGCGCCCAAGCACAGGCCCATCAGCGATTTGGTAAGAGCCGACCACCTCCCCCTCCCCTGCTTCTGCCCCTCAGGGACTCCCAGCTCCCATCCATCAGCATCCCCAGATACTCTCTTCCTCCAGGAATCCAGGTGCCCCATCCCTGGGCCCTGGCGCCTTGTCCTCTCAAGGTGACTACACGTGGGTGGCTGCCCTGCCCCCAACCGTGGACTCTTCGCCCCTTCCAGAGTCCCGGGAGTTGCCGGTGGAGGAGGAGGCAGAAACAGATCTCAGCCCCAGGCTCCCGGCTGCCCACCTCATTGGTAAGGATCTCATAGACCTGAAGAGTCCAAGGGTGCCAGTTCTGCTCGCCCACAGTTAGAGTCCCTTCGCTCTGTTACTGCCCTGCTGGGTAGCCCACCTGCTTCACCGCTGCTATAGTACGCACTCTTCTGCTCGCCCAGCATTCTAGCTTCTCGCTTTCCCCCTCCGCCGGAGGAGTCAAAACCCGGCCTGGATCTCCCCACCACAGCGCTCTGTACCGCACACCCAGGTGCCCTCAGTCCCAACTCGTACTCATTGCAGAGAGAGCGCCATGACCCCGCTCCCCCCAGCCCGGCTGGACTCCTGCAGTGGGTTAAAAGCCCCAAATGTCCCTCAGGCCCACCCTCCCAGAAGTCCCAGGCCTGGATCGCTCCTTTCAGGATCGGATTTCCGAGAGCCAACTGGCCCGTTTCTCCGCAGGCGCTTGGACCACGGGGCAGGGGCTAGGCTGGGAGGCGAAGAAAGAAGAGGCGTTTCTGAGGAGCGGGACGCAGTTCTCGGGCGCCGAGGGGCTGGCCCTCCCGCAGGATGGCCTCTATTACCTCTACTGTCACGTCGGCTACCGGGGCCGGGCGCCCCCTCCCGGCGGGGACCCCCTGGACCGCTCCGTCACGCTGCTCAGTCGCCTGTACCGGGCGGGGGGCGCCTATGGATCGGGGAGTCCCGAGCTACTGCTCGAGGGCGCGGAGACCGTGAGCCCGGTCTTGGACCCCGCCCAGAGGCACGAGTACGGGCCTCTCTGGTACACGAGCGTGGGGTTCGGCGGCCTGGTGCAGCTCCGGAGGGGCGAGAGGGTGTACGTCAATATCAGTCACCCCGATATGGTGGACTACAGGAGAGGAAAGACCTTCTTTGGGGCGGTGATGGTGGGGTGAGGGCTACCCGCGTCCCTAAAACGACTACTGCATGGTGGGAGTATGTGAACGAATCAGCCTAGATATTGGGGACCCAGACACCAGGGACCCCATGGCCGTGGCGAAAATGGAGAAGACTGTTTGGAAACTGATTTTGAGCCTGGTGAAAATAAAGAAGGTAAAGCTTTAGTGCTGCCGGTACAGATGCTGAGATGCTGACGTGTCTTCATTCAGGTCGGGTACACAAATGTTGGTTAAATAGTCTCTGTATTTTCCTGGTGTCTTGAAACTATTCATAACACCTGGCATGGCCTCTGTTCCCTGGGATGGGGATCTGTGGGTCCCACCCACCCCTGCCTCTGAATGGCCTTGCCCCAGCACTAGCCCATTTAGAGGGTAGAAGGAAAGGGCTCTCCACAAAGCCCCAAGCATCTCCAAGCGTCCTGATTCTCAAGGCCACATGGTCCCCGCAGACTCAACACTGCACTCTTCTCTCTTGGGTCCCTCCCGGTAGTGACAGGGGTCATTACCGGGGAAGGCAAGTACCACTCAGAAAGGCCCAGCCAGCAGAGTAAACCCGAAGAGGGCTGATGATGAAGCACTGAGGGGACAGCGTTTCCGCCCTGCTAGCTGCCTGAAGGCCCTGTTAGCCTCAGTCGACTCTTCTCCAGGGGAAGACCCACAGCTCGGGGAGCGGGGCAGTGGGGGTGGGGACCGGGCGTGAAGGGAGGAGGCTGAAGGAGTTGGGAGGGTGGTTGAGAAAGAGAGATGGGGTGGGGATAGTGCCCGAGGACACCAGGGAGAACCGGGGGAGGAGGAAAAACTGATGTCACCTGGCCCTGTCCAGGGTGGGATGGAAGGTCCTCACCCCGCAGTCACACTTCAGGTCCCCTTTCCATGAGTGGGCAAGTGTCGCGGCCCCAGAGTGAGTAACAGCAGCCTCTTCACCCCGTGACCGACTTTCAGCCCCGAGCTGGAGGAGGATCCAAGGCTCTATCTAGGTTACCCCAGCAGGTCACCCCACCTCTGCGGCACACGGCACAGTTTTCCCCCTGCCTGGCAACCCTAGCAGGAAGGAAAGCCCAACTTCAGAGCCCAGTGAGGGCTGCCACTCTCTGAGTCTTCATTTCTGACTCCATATTTGTCTTTGACTCTGTGTCCAGAAGAGCCTTCCCGGAGGGGAGGAATGCATTTCTCTTTCCACTTCACCCACCTCCCATCCCTCTCCTCATCATTCGCCAGGAAAATCAGGGAGACCAAGCTGGCATGGGGGGGTGGGTCCTTCACCTACATCTTATTCCTTGTTTTTTATTTTCTTCTTCCTCTTCAATTCCATCCACTGAGAGATGGAAGCGGGTAGAAGACCGGGGGCTGGGAAAAGGGAGAAAGCCAGAATTCACCGAGTGCTCCGCTAGCTGCTCTGTTGTGATGAGTTTAGGTCTTCTGTTCTCAGGGGGCCCCGTGTGCGGTGGGCGTTCCTACTTCTCTTTGATAGACGAGGTTCAGCGACTGGTTCAGTTTGCACAGTTAGGACTGGGCTGGCAGGGGGAGGAGCGTGGGGCGGGATCAGGCGGTTTGGAGCCCAGGTGCCCGACTGCCTGGAAGTCCCTTGGCTGTGATTCAGGTACCTGAGAATTTGGCCGCTCCCCGGGGTCTTTCGGTCAGGCCGCAACAGCCGGAAATCTCATCTGAGCTGCGGGATTTCCCCCACTTGGATAGGAATTCCCAGAGTTGGAAATTCCAGGGCCCTGAGGGAGAGCTAATTAAGTTCAGGTTCCTTTCTTGGGGGAGGGGCATTTTCAGTGGGGCTTTGTTTTATGTAGGGTCTCCTGAGCCCCAGCAGTCCAAGGGGTGAGGGGCAGGGATCATAAGCCCTGTGGAGAAAGAACTTCAGGGAGCCACGTCTCACCCCCAAGGAGAGGCCAATGAAGAATTAATTCCCAGAAAGAGGCCATATTTCTTTTCTAAGCACACTTTATTTCTCGCCACTGACCAGTAGGGCGGTTACAGACACGACTCCCCTGGGGAGCAGAGGTTCAGTGATGTAGCGACAAGTCAGTCACCAAATCAGCATTATTTAGGCAACCTGATCAGATAAATATATTTTAAAAACATAAGCAAAAGGAGGCACAGAGACCAGGAGGCAGGGTGGGAACGACCTACAGTTCAGCTCCGTTTTCACAGAAAACACATCTGAGCCAAGGCAGCCCCTACATTGGGTCTCCCAGGACACCTTGACCTCCTGAATAAATACATTCATTAGTAAATAAATAAATAATAAATAAATAATAAATAATCACAAGTGCAAACATAAATAGAGGGAGCTGGCCCTGTTGGGGTGTGGCTGGGCTCCCCATCTCAGGGAAGTCTAGAAACATTGGAAGAAAGGGAGGCCTGAAGTCCACTCATGTCAAGTTCTGGGTGAGATCTTCTCAAGGAATGTTCTGAAGTGTTCCAGTCAGAACCCAAGGTCCCCTGGCCCCCACATTCTGGGTGTCCCAGGTTGCATCCAGGAATCCAAACGCAAGGACCCCAGTGAGTTCCAGAAGACCCAGTTCCAATTCTTGGTGGTGGTCAGTGCCCCATTGTCCAGGCCATACTTCCCTGCATCCCTGATTTCTAAGTGTTGTTGTTGTTTAAAGTTTTAAGCTTGGAGCCCAGGCCTGAGTCCCTAATTCTCTTTCTAAACCAGAAGGGGATGAGCGGGTCTGAAGGAGTAAATAATAAAGTAATTGAGGTGGGATAGGATGGATGTCCTGCTCCCTCACAGGGCAATGATCCCAAAGTAGACCTGCCCAGACTCAGCAAAGTCCAGATAGTCGGGCAGGTTGATCTCAGCACTGAGTCGATCACCCTTCTCCAGCTGGAAGACCCCTCCCTGGTAGATGGGCTCGTACCAGGGCTTGGCCTCAGCCCCCTCTGGCGTCTCCCTCTGGCAAGGGCTCTTGATGGCAGAGAGGAGGTTGACCTTGGTCGGGTAGGAGACAGCGATGCGGCTGATGGTGTGGGTGAGGAACAAGTGGGTGGAAGGGCAGCCTTGGCCCCTGAAGAGGACCTGGGAGTAGATGAGGTACAGCCCATCCGTCGGCACCACCAGCTGGTTGTCTTCCAGCTTCACGCTGTTGGCCAGGAGGGTGTTGGCATATGTGTTCAGCCACCGGAGCTGCCCCTGAGTACTGAGGTTGGCTGGAGGGAGGGAGAAAAAGAGGGAGGGGTGAGTCATTGTGACCCTGTCAGTTCCACTCTCCACATCCTGGCCCTCAAGTTCTGCCCACCCCACCCCCCACATCCGGTTCCTGTCCCCTCTGTCTGTCTTCCTACATCCCATCTGGCCATGAGGCTCTGAGCATCCCCTTCAAGTTCTAAGTATCCTCCACCCTCCCCTTGAGCTCAGTGAGTCCTTCTCACCCTGTCTCCAAGGTCTGTCTACCCTCAGCCTGGCTTCAGCAGCCAAATCCTACCCCTCCCCATCCCATCTGCTTCTTCGTCCCCCAGACACATCCTCAGAACACTTACCTACAACATGGGCTACGGGCTTGTTACTTGAGGTTTTAGAAGATGATCCTGAAGAGGAAAGAGAAAAGAAGAAGGTGAGAGACCCTTAAGCTTCCCAGAAAATATCTCACTACTTTGACCTCCTTTCCTCCTCCCCCCAAACCCAAACTCTAAATTTCCCCTACTGCTTCCATCCCAGGACCAACCCCTACGCCCACCCAAGCCCAGAATTAGGAGAGAGGTTTTGGAGACACTTACTGAGTGTCTGAGCCAGAGGGCTGATGATGGAGTAGCCAGTTGGGAACTGTTGGGAGAAGAAGGAGGATTAGTATCAAAGCAAGTCACCCCTGAAGGAGAAACAGCCGGCTGCTTCTCTAGCTTGTACTCTCTGCACTGATGCGTCTCGTTTTCTCTCCCCATTCATCCATAATCCATTTAACAGCTCATTCATTGAGTTCCTGCCGTGTGCCAGACACCCTTAGCTTCATCTTTCCTATCTCTCTTTCATACCTGCTGTATCTGCTTCATCTTTATCCAGATGACTTGTTTTCTTCCCCATCTTTCTACCCATACCCCTTATCTGTCTACACATCTCTCTTTATATCTGAATCCCTGCTTACTCATTCATTCATTCGACAAATATTTAGAGAGCGTCGCCCATGTGCCAGGCACCCTATTTCTCCATCCTTCCTTCTCTTCCCACATCTCTCTCCACGTCTCCTTCTGCCTCCCCATCTTTCTCCACTGTTTTCCTCCCCAAGCCTCCCCATCAGCACACCTCTTTCCCCCACCCCACATCTCGCCCCATTTCTCTCTGGGTGAGAGAACGAGCCGAGGCTGGCCAGGGACTCACCTCTTCCCTCTGGGGGCCGATTACCCCGAAGTGCAGCAGGCAGAAGAGCGTGGTGCCTCCTGCGACCAGGAAGAAGGAGAAGAGGCTGAGACACAAGCACCTTCCGGAACCCTGGGAGCCCCCTGCCGTCTTGGAGAGCGCCTCCTCTGCCAGCTCCACATCCCGGATCATGCTTTCAGTGCTCATGGCGTCTTCTTCTGAAGGGCTCAAGTCCAGCTGGGAGACGGTAGAGCCCTGTGGCAGGATGTGTTAGAGGGAGCAAGTCGTCTGGCTGCCTGTCGGGGTGGGGGTGTGTGGTCTGGGAGGTTATTTCCAGGGGGCTCTGGAGTTGCTTGTCTCTCTCCTGGCTGGTCCCCTGGTGTCCTCGCTCTGGGAGCTTCTGCTGGCTGGGTGTGCAAACAGCTGCATTTATACGCTCTGGGGTGAGAGGAGGGCGGGGAAAGGCTCTCATTCAACCAGCGGAAAACTTCCTTGGTGGAGAAACCCATGAGCTCATCTGGAGGAAGCGGTAGCGGGTCCTACACCTTCTGTCTCGGTTTCTTCTCCATCACGGGGGCGGGGGTTTGGAAAGTTGGGGACACCCAGGCATCAAGGATACTTCCTACCCTACCCACCCGGATTCTGAGGGGGGCTCCCTGGGCCAGTTACTGCTGTAGATGTAGGACCCTGGAGGCTGGACCCCATTTCCCCGTGCCCCCCAGTTCCCGTTGTTTCCATTTCTTTGGGGGATGAGTTCTGTGGCCTATTTCCTTCTGATTTCCAGACCGGACTCAGGTAGTGGTAGAACTAGAAATGGGAGGGGCTTCAGAAAGCTGAGTCCTTAATGGAGAGAAAACTTGGGGGAAGCTGTGCTGGGTCCCGAGATGTGTGTTTCGGTCCCTGAGGGCAAGAGGAGCTGGAGGAAGGGAAGCTTGAGGCTCTGCAAGGGCTGGGGCAGGATGGCAGGGACAAGCCTGGGACAGCCCCAGAGGAGTGAAAGCGACGCTGGGAATTCACGAACCCCACCACGGCAGGCCTTCTCCTTTCACTCTGACCCGGGACTCAGCAAAACCCTGGTGCTGGTTTCAGTCTTGACTTCCAAGGGCATGTGATGCCCCAATTTTTGCACGAAGACCCCACCCTTCAGAGTCCCTGTGTGTGGCCATGTATCTGCAAAGAACTCCCTGCTCCCTCCAGTTTCCTGGAGACAGCCCTGGCCCTCAGAGCCCCTGCACGTGACCACGTCTCCCGAAACGTCCCCTGTGTTCTCCAGTCCCCCAGCCTTGGAGGCTCTCCCACTCCTCGGGGCCCTGGCATGGCCATGCCTTCCGGGGGCCTCATGCTGCTCCTCCACAGTCCCAAACAAACACCCTTCAGTGTGGTCACTGCTCCTCAGAAGCCTCCTGTCACCCCCATTCCTCAGGGGTTCCCTGACCTCCACTCCTCCAGACTTTGGACCTGCATCTTTCCTTTGTCTTCTCAGCTTATCCTCTGGTCTCCTCCCACCCCTGCGAGGCCACCACATTTCACCAGAGCCCCTTAGGCCTCTCTGTACGCCCACAGCTCCTGTCCCTCTGATTCCTGTCCTCCCTCCATTCCTTAGAGACATCTGGGGAATTCTCCCCTCCCAGACAGACAGATACAGGCAGACAGCATTTCAGAGAAAAGAGGTTTATTGGGCTCCATCAAGGGTCAGACGTCTCCTCGTGGGGTGTCCAGTCAGGCAATGGCTGGCTCTTAGGAGCCTTTCACTTCCTTCCAGAGCCCCTTGGTCCCTCAGACCCACTCTTTTTCTCTCTTGCTAGGTCATCCTTGTGCCCACGCCCTCTCACTCTCCGTCTCTTGGGTGTATTATCTCTTTCTTCTGCCGTCCCCCTTCTCTCCATCCTCCATAAATAAATAATTTAAAATTTTTTCCCTTCATAAATAACCCCCCTCCCTGCCCCCAGTCATCCACTCAAGCTCCCTCATGTGTCAGCTCCCCTTCCATGTCCAGGGCAAGGCCCCCTAGACGGGCAGGGCAGACAAAGGGCTCTGGGTGGGCATTTCCAGGCAGGTTTGAAGTCCTCAGCCGAGCATCCGGGGTGGTTCAGGAAGGTGTGGTCCCCTGGGGTGCCTAGAGTTCCTTCTTTGGAAGCTCCAGGTGCCGAGAACGGGGGAAGACTTGAGACTGATGGAATGGTCAAAAGAGAGGTGTGGTGACCCCTGAAGTGGTCAGAATGGAGGCAAAATGGGGAGAAGGCCTTGAAACCAAATTTTTTCTTTCTGGATTTTTCTATAGAGCGAAGGCTCCGAAGAAGACGCTACTGGGGCTGAGGAGCAGGTGGGAGATGCCATCTGTGTGAGTGGATAGCTGGTCTCCCCGGGTGAGCAGGAACACAGCCCCCTGGTACACCGAGCGCACCCAAGGTCCCTGTGGCCCTGGGCACACGGACTTCTGAGCGCTGAGGAGAGGCACGTGGAATGGGTACTGGGAGGAGAAGAGCTGGACCTCGTGGGCCAGGTAGAGAGGGGTGGGGGTGGCCTTGGGGAAGCAGCCTTCCCCAGAGAAGACCACCTGGGAGTAGACGAAGTAGAGGCCACTGGTGGGGACCAGGAGGGAATTGTTGCTCAGAGAGAAGCCGTGGCGGAGGAAGGCGCGATCCGTGTTCGCTCTCCAGCGCAGTGAGTCCTGGGTGCTGGGGTCTCCTAGGGAAAGCCAGGAGGGATGGCGGTCAAGGACCTGGGGGTCAGAGGTCTCGATCCCTGAGGAAGCAGGTGCTGGACTGAGTTCCTGGGGGATGGTTGGGAGAACAGAAGGGAGTGGGAGTGGGGGTGAGCTGGAGGGGATGCTTGGGTCCCTGAAGGGGGATGGGAGGAGGGCTGGGGGCTACATGTCTAGGAGGGCAGGTGAATGTTTACCAACAAGGTGAGCAGCAGGTTTGAAGGTGCCTCGGGTGAAGTGATTCGGGGGGTGCTGATGGGCAGGCTGTGCAGTTGAGGGTGGGAGGCCAACACCAGAGAGCCCCTAGGGGAGGACAGAGTCAGAGAGGTCCTCAGGCCCAAGGTCAGGCTGGGCTGCCCACACAGTCCCCATTGCCCTGATGCCTCACCTGGGCCTCGGGCGGCAGGGCCAGCAGCAGTCCCAGAAGGAGGAGGAGTAGGGGGGTGCTGCACACCCTCAGGAGGTAGAGACGTCCAGGTGGTGTCATGGGGAGAACCTGCAGGGAGAGAGACAGTGAGCGGGGCGGGGCACGATGCGGAAGACGGGCCTCCTGCCCGTGGAGACAGCCACCCTGAGAGACGGGGCGACAGACAGAGAAGGGGACAAGATGCAGTCAGGGAAACCCCAGGTGAGCAGGGGGAGAGAGAGAGAGACGAACAGAGATGAGAAGGGTACAGAGAGGGATCAGACTGTGTGACACAGGCAGAGAGAAAGAGATTGACAGATAAAGAGTCAGAGAGAGGGGAACAAACCAAAACCAAACCCACCAAGGCCCAGGCCCAGGCCCAAGCAGGAGGTGCAGGAGGGGCTGAAGCCCAGTCGGAGGGACTGAACGCCCCGGGGGAAGGAGTCCACCGCCGGGGAAGCCCAAGGAGATGGGGTGGGAGAGTCTCACCTGCTGTGCGGGGCCCCTTGGCCGGGACGCCTGGGTCCCTTTATAGAGGAAGCGGCAGTGGCAGCGTGGCAGGCAGCGGGCGGGTTCTAGGCCGGGGCTGGGGCCCGGGGAAGCCCCCAGGGCTTAGAAGATGCTGCTGTTTCAGTCGAAGGCAGGAAAGGCTGAGGCCTAGGAGAGAACCGCAGGCTGGGGGCTCAGACGACTGAGTTCTGGGAAAGGGAGTGGGGTCAGGGGAACCGTGGGCTGGGAGGGCCAGGGAGCGGGGGTCAGGCTTAGGAGTTCCAGAGAAGGGACAGTAAATTCAGAGGACGAGGAGAAGGGGAGCAGCTGGGGCGTGGGCTGGAGGCCCGGTTCCCTGAAGAGCAATTATGTATAACACCTCTGCACCCTTGGCTGGTTACAGGCTTCTCTCTGTGCACATTTCCTCCTCTTGCACCCCTGTCCTTGTCCCAGAGACTCAAGTCACACTTGTCCCAGTGTGTGTATTTTCCAGTTTGCCTGGAAGGTTTCATATCAAAAGTTCCATTATATTCCCTCCTGCCTGGTACATCCTGGGTTATGCCTGTTGTCCTGGTAGAAATATTCATGGACCCCCTTTTACTCTCAAAAGTGTTCTGGTTTGGAAGATTCAGCTCACGATGAGCCATGAACTCACATATGATGAGGTCTTGTCTCACTGCTGAAGGATGCCCTCCACCTCATCCCAACCTCAGGTGGGCTCCACAGATCAGATTTATATAACCCCAAACAAACACATTCCAGGATCAAGGAATGTGGCAATTGCTAAAGTTCTCTACAGGGGATGCTTCAGAATTCCACACAGGTGGAGCTTAAGGGTGGTGACCTAGGGCGGAGTGGGGACAGCAAAGGGACTTGTCTTGCAGCTGCACTTGTAAAGCCAATACACTGTTGTAAAATCATTAAGGATTTCCCCCTTCTATTGATGCAGAACTCAGGTACAGTGAGGTGCACTTCTCCTAAGGGGATAGCCTGATGAACTTTTCCATCTGTTTATAGCCATGTAGCCACCATCCAGTTCAACATAGTTTTAGGTCCCCAGAGGGTTCTCTTGTGCCCCCTCCCAGTTCATACCTTCCAAAGATAACCAACCACTTTCTGACCTCTACAACTATAGATTAGTTCTTCCAGCTTCTGAGCCTCATACACATGAAATCACACAGACTCTACTCATCTGTGTTTGGCTTCTTTCTCTCGACGTTATGTTTGTGAGATTCATGTATATTGTTGTGTGTATCAGTGATTTTTATTTCATTGTGATGTGATGTTGTGTGAATATACTCTAATTTACTTATCTATTTTTCTGTTAATGGGCATTTGGTTCGTTTCTAGTTTTTGGCTAGTATGAAAAATGTTGATATGAATGTTCTTGAACATGAGGGAGTTTTCACTTAGCTTGCAGGTTGCAGGTTAAAAAAAAAAAGCAAGGTTTCTAAAGATGATTTTAGTCACATTTCATGAGATTGAGAAAATAACAATTGGCCCCTCAAATATTATTATTCCTCTTACTAGCTTGTTATGCTTTCATTTGGAGGTTTTCGGAGGGGCTGGGGCTGAGGATGGTGGTGATGGAAACTAAAGCCCTCCCTCTGTTGCACTGGGCAGAAAGTTCCTGAGGTGTCTTGGTGTCCTGTGGCACGTAAGTGATATTCAGGGTGTGCATCAGCTAGTTCTGTTTTCCTCCCTGCTACTTGAGGCCCTGCAACTTTGCCTTTCATGCCTTCCTAGTCTAACCTATTACTTCTTTTCATTCCATCTCTTTGGGTTTTCTTGGCTGTGCCTCGTGGCTTGCAGGATCTTAGTTTCCTGACCAGGGATTGAACCCGGGCCACGGCAATGAAAGTGCGGTGTCCTAACCACTGGACCACCAGGGAATTCCTTCATTCCATCTCTTTAGCTTCCTCTCTATTTCACAAACATTTACTGAGCGTCCTGACCTCTGGGAGCTCAAAGACTAGTGTGGGTTCCGTGACAGTGGGCTTATGGCAGCCCACAGTAAAGCCATCAGACTTGGCCTGGGGGAGAGGTGATTCAGGCATTAGTATCAAGGCAAAGATGGTGAAGGGCATTCCTGATAGAGGGAATAGAAGGTGCAAAGACTGGAGGTAAAAGAGAGTATGAAGTGCACTAACCTGTGCAAGTGAGTACACATAAAAGGAACAGAGATGAGGCTTGGGAGGTAAGCTGAGACCACATCCTGAGGGGTTTAAAACCAAGAAAAGAGGTTTGGATTTCATTGTAATTGTGATGGGGAGCTACCAAAAGTTTTGAGTGAGAGAGGGACCCACCCAGATTGGTATATTTAAAACATGAGTCTGGATGCTACATGAAGAATGAATTGAGAAATGGGAGTTGGGGTCTGCAGGGGAAACCAGAAGTGTGGAGAACAGTTAGGGGGGTTTGCAACAACTCAGCAAGGAGGTGACAAGAGCCTGCATTTAACTTTTTTTTTTTTTTTTTTGCTGTACGCGGGCCTCTCACTGTTGTGGCCTCTCCCGTTGTGGAGCACAGGCTCCAGACGCGCAGGCTCAGCGGCCATGGCTCACGGGCCCAGCCGCTCCGCGCTGGACCGGGGCATGAACACGTGTCCCCTGCATCGGCAGGCGGACTCTTAACCACTGCGCCACCAGGGAAGCCCAAGAGCCTGCATTTAAATCGAGGCAGTAGCAGGAGAACGAAGAGGAGGAGAGAGTTTCTAGGCAAAATCTACAGGTCTTGGTGGCTGACCAGACGTGATGGCGGAAGAAGGGTAGCCACAGATGCCTCTTTTAAATACCTTGGTCTCTATCTTGGCTTCATCTTGTTTCTTTTAACCTCACTGTGTCTTGTGTCACTGTTGGCCTACCTCTTGGTCCCTGCTCCTTTCCTTTCCTCTGTGTCCCTCATTCTCTGGAGTCCCTTTTTCTTCCTGCTGTCTCTTTCTGCCTCTCCAATGGTAGGAGCCCATGGACTAGGAGAACTCGGCTATATTAAAATGTAAAATGGTGCTGCAATTAACGGTGAGAAATAGAGAGAAACGGAGAAACTTCGGTCAGAGAGAGACTGGGGCATTGAAGAAAAAAAAGGGGAAGGTGAGGACAAGTGATGGGGGGACATGAGAGACAGAGAGGAATGAAGGGTGAGAATTGGGTCGAAGCTCCGTGCCACAGGCATTTGCGATGTGCTGAAGGATGCTCCTTGAGATGGGCCAATCTTGGTTTCAATCTCAGTTTTGGAGGTTGTGTGAAATTCAGTTTCTTTCTTGAGGAGGCCAGCAGTTGGTTTGGGGCTTTCCCTGAGTGGGAGGGGTGATGACTGGAGTCTTGTGCTCCAAACCGAGGGATATACAGTTTCTACAGTGGTGTCTGTGGAGAAACTAGTGAAATCTCTGAGCCCTCCAGATAAGGCTGAAATGACAATAGTCTCAAACTTGAACCTAGCCTCAAAACCTGAAGTGGGATTACATATCAACTTTGATCCTAACCCATATTTAACCTCAACCCAAATCACAACTCAAACTCAACCCTAACCTCAAATCTAAACATCTCAATAAATGAACCCCCAAATAAACTTATCCTCTAAACTAACCCAGCCCTGTTTCTAGAGCTAATCTTGGAACTAACTCATCCCCATTCTTAACCCTATAGTTAAACCTGACTCTAAATGTAAGTTCAACTTGAACCACAAACCTAAAGTTGAGCTTTATCCTGCTTTTCCCCATTATTCATCCATGCCTCCATTTAACAAGTCTTTATTGGGAGCTTACTATGTGCTGGGCACTGTTCCAGGCAGTAGGGATAGACAGACAAGGTACCTGCACTTGTGGAGCTTCCACTCTAGTGAGGCAAGGCAGAAAAGAAACACACTGAAGAAGAAGGCAGTTAGTAGGGCTATGAGGAAATAAGACAGGGCCATGTGGTAAGAGTGGCAGGGAACTACTTTAGACACAGTGGTCAGGAAAGTCCTTTCTGAGTAAATGGCATTTTAAGCTGAGACCCAAATGACAAGAGTGGCCAAGTGAAGGTCTGGGGGAGAATCATTCCACGTAAAGGGAACAGCTACTGCGAAGGCCGGAAGGTGGAAATGAGCTGGGGGTGTTGAGGAACAGAAAGGAGGCCAGTGTGGCTGGAGCAGAGAGGGTGGGAGAGAGGTGGGAGATGAGGTCAGGGAGCAGGGGCAGGGGCCCGATCATGCAGGGACCTGCAAGGACGAGTAAAGCACCTGAATTTTACTCAACCATGGGAAGCTCTGGAGGGTGTCAGGGTGTGCACATGTTGCGTGGGTGTGGGGGGAGGAGGGAGGGAGGTCTGAGGTAGAGGTGATTGGATTTACATTTTTTTTTTTTTTTTTTTTTTTTTTTTGCGTACGTGGGCCTCTCACTGTTGTGGCCTCTCCCATTGCGGAACAACAGGCTCCAGACGCGCAGGCTCAGCGGCCATGGCTCACAGGCGCAGCCGCTCCGCGGCATGTGGGATCTTCCCGGACCGGGGCACGAACCCGTGTCCCCTGCATCGGCAGGCGGACTCTCAACCACTGCGCCACCAGGGAAGCCCGGATTTACATTTTTAAAAGATCATTGTGGCTCCTGTGTTTAGGCTAGACTGTAGTGGGTAACATTGCAAGCAGAGACGCCAGTTAGGAGGCAACTGCAGTAATCCTGGGGAGAAGATGGTGGCCACCATGAAGATGGAGAGAAGTAGACAAATTTGGGATATATTGGGATATATTTCATGGGTAGAATTGACAGGACCAGATGATGGATTGGATGGATGGTGGTGGGGTAGAAGACGGGGAGACTGGGAGAGAAGCAGGATTCTGATGGGATGGGAGAACCAGAAGTTCAATTTTGGATTTAAGTTTAAACCTATTGGACAGACATCCAAGTCTTGGATAATATTCAAGCCTTGCCCAGAAATGTCACTTGGCAGTCGTATATATGAGTCTAGATTTCAGAGGCAATGTGAGAACTAGAGAGTCAACAATGGGAACTGTTGGCACGAAGAAAGCCATGGAATTGGAAGAGATACCTTACCTTACGCATCCCCCTAAGATGCCTTCAAAGTGTTTGTTTTCCCTCAGGATAAATGCAGTGTAGCTCCCATCCTAAATTCCAGAAGCAGCAGCCTCTTGCTTCCGGAAGCAAAATCCTCCAGACTTAGTTTCCTTCTGAACTCTCACTGGGATTTAACCTCCCTGGATCCGATTCCCTACCCAACAAAGGATGTTTCTACCAATCCATTTCACAGTATTCTATGGAACTCCTCAAATCCTCTATTTCACTTTTGAAAGCAAGTTCCTCTGGTACTTTGAAACCTGGCTTTTCCCTAATAAAGTTCCTTCTGTCTTTGGTGAAGGCTGCTGTTTCTTCCACACCCATCACTAGGAGCAGGGGGGGGCAGAAGAGAGGCCACTGTTCTCCTCTCTCCCCTCTGCATCATTGATAACCTCCTCCTCTCTCGAAGTCCATGCCTTTTGCATTTTCCACGTTCTTCTGGTCTTCACAGCACAATCTTCTCCACCAACATCTCTACCATGTGCTTAACAACTTGTATATCTAGATAAGTTTTTCTTCATCTCTCATTCCCTTCCTGATATTCTATCAAGAAAATCTTGAAAAACTTGATTTGGGTAAACTCAATGGTCTCATTCTTGGGTCTTTTTCCTAGGCTGCCAAGCATTGCAGGAGAGTCATGCCCTCATAAGAGGCCTACGACTAATCCTGACCATCTAACCTCAGAAAGCCCTCAGTGATCCCTAATCTTTGTTGATTCCCTTCTTCTTCTCCTGCAGGTGATGTTCTAAACCTCCACGCCTCCTCCCCTCTTTACTCCCAGTTGGTGATGCTATCATCTTTTTATTGAACTTAAGGCCATCCAAGGTGGATCTCTTTACTGCTTTCTTTTCCCTTCACTTTGTTTCCTTTTTCCTTTCTTCTTGATTCAGAGGACTCTTTCTCCCGTCCAAGGCTGATTCTTTGTACTCTCTCCCACTTGCCCATGTTTACCATACTCTTTCCCGCCTTTCTTTTGTCTTCAGTATCTTTCTCTTTTCATTCGCCTTCATTTTACATACTCAACTTTATTTCTTGAAAATAAAAAGCCTTCCCTGGACTTTCTCCCTTAAATGTCCATCCACCTCTCACCCTCCTTTTCTGTGTGATGTCTCAAAAGAGACTAGCCCCCTAACTAACCACTTTTTTGGGAACTGGTAAAATTTTCCTCACTGTAAAATTCGTGGGTTGAGCTAGAGATGATACTGTTACCTTCAGTATTCACCATTCTATGCCTTTGTACTCACCACCTCCTTTTCCTCACCTCCCACTCATTCCTTAACCTACGTAAAGCGATTTCTGTGCCTCTGGTAAGTGGAAACTGTTTTCTCAAAATCTGTAATCATCTAGCTCCTGAACCCAAAGGATCTTTTGAACTCTCACCTACTAGACTTCTTTGAAGCACCAGATGTGGCCGCCCAGTCTCTGCTTGGCATACCTCTCCCTTGCCCTACTTCTCTGACTGCTCCCCCAACCTCTCTCCTTTATTGGTTCCTCTTCCTTTGATCATCCTCAAGCCTCTTCTGGTCACCCTCTTTTGGGGATCCTGTCCACTCAGAGGCTCCACCTCTACTGGAAAAGCAATGATGCCCAAACCTATGCCTCCAGCAGCCCCAACTTTTCTGTCGGGCTCCAGACCTGCTCACTGGAAATCTCCACCTGAGTGTCATGCTAACACCTCAAACTCCGCAGGACTTTCTTGAGTACTTTATTACTCTAAGCAGGTGCACCTCCTGTCATCACGTGTAGTTGGTCCTTGTCTGTATGTTGTTTCGTTAGACTGCAAGCCCTATGAGGGCAATGACTTTATATCATTTATATCCATTGCCTAGCAGAGCACCCTGCTTCTTTCAGGTGCTTAATAAAAATTTGACTGTATGTCTGAAATTAACTCATTTTCCCCTTAGCCACACACCTCCTTGGTTTAGGGTATCATCGCCTTTCCTATGCCCTTGGCTCAAAACTGGGAGTCATCTAAGACTCCTCTTCCCTCACTCCCACCATCCAATCAGTTGGCATGACCTAACGACTTATCCCTGTCAGTTTATAAAATCTGTTCCTTCCTTTAACGCCACTTGGAGTTATTGGGACCTAAGTAGAAAGTACACAAGTTTTGGAGTAAAATGCGTTTGATGCTAATTCCACTACTTTTGAGCTGTGTGACCTTAAGCAAGCTATGGTACACTTGTGAGCCTCAGTTTCCTCATCTGTATAATGGAGGACAGTTGCTGGCAGGATTCTGACATTAGGAAAAGGGCTTGACATGGTTAACACATAGTACGCGGCCCCCCGAATGGCAGTTACTTTTATTCCTTGTCTGTACACCTGCAGCACTGCCCTGTACTCCCTCTTCTTCACAGCTGTCGCAGTGCCACTGCCCACAGATAAGGTCCAAATCCCTCACCTGGACATTCTGTGTCCTTTCTTCAGCACATGCTCCCTCACACCTGTGCTTCCTCTACCTCAGGACACTTGTCTTTCCTGTTTTCTGACTCCTGGCCTCTGCTCAAGCTGTTTCACTCCTCTCTGGGGCCCTTCCACTCCCCCTCCCACAGAAATCCTACCCGTTCGTCAAATGCCTTCTCCTCCCTCAGAGACCCCCGGGTGCTTTCAGCCGGAATCCACCTCCCCTTCCCCTTTTTGCACATCCACTGTACCTTACTCGTTTTTACTCAGCATGCCTTGAATCAGTTGATTAGGTATGGGCCTGCCTCCCCTATCGGATGGCAAACTTGAAACAGAGTTTGCATTTATCTTTGGGCTATTTGATGCTCAGCTGAACTGCACTGAAGAGAGTCCCTCCCAGACCCTTCTCCTAACTTAATCCAAACCTGCCCCAACCCGATCCCCCAACTGACCCTCTTCAATCTCACCGGTCTCATTCCCAATCCCATTTCTCTAACTGAACCCCAACGCGTCCTCCTCTGAGAAGTGATTCCTCTTTCCAGGTCTAGAGAGCGAGATATGCACACTCCTACCTCCCCAGTGTTTCATGGTAGGCACTGAGTCACCCCTTGGGGATCCCTGGTTCCTCCTCCCCACCCCCACCATGGAGGACAGGATGCCTGCCGCCTGGCCCCAGGGGGTCAGAGGAAGCCAGGGCCTCTAGGGTTCAGTATTTTTATCAGCCTAGGAAATTAGAGACACAGAAGCGGAAACCGTGTGGTCAGAGAAAGTGAACAGCCCTCATCTCAGGGGAACCCCCAACAGGGCTGGGGGCCAGACACCAGGGAGAGACGTTGAGAAGAGGGAGGTCTGGGGGGCCAGGTATCAGGGCTTGTTTTGCTTTAGTTTTATGTGACTCTTGGCAGAAGGGCAAATGATGTGCTCAAAAACCAGACAAAAGTCTGCTGGATGAAGGAACAAATTTGGACACCAAAGTTTTCTGTTGCTTACCTCTCAACCCCCAGCTTAGGGGTCCTAACCCCAACCCCGCCTCCACTCCCAACCTGAGCTCTTTGCATGCCACTTCCGAAATCTCTGGCCTGTGAGAGGAACCGGACGCCTGGGTTGCTCACAGCTCGCAGTCTCTTCTCTGAATCACAGCAGCTTCCTCTCACAGGATCTTTCTCACCAGCCCTTCCTCCTCCTGCCCCCTGAACATCCGCCTGGTCCCTCGGAGACCTGGGGCCTTTTGGCTCTCTGTCTTCTTCAAGGGTCTCACACCCGCCCCATGTTTCCATGCTTCCAGAAGCTTCCCCTCCCTGTCACCTCTTGCCCTCCACTTCCACTCCTGGGATTCTCCTGTGTAGACCGGCATTCCATTCCAAACCTGAAAAATAAGTTCTGATTCATGATTCTCTGATGCAGACAACATGCAGACTGTGCACGTGCCAGCGCATGCCTGTACTCTCCTTAGTCCTGCCCTTTCTCTTTGCTGAGTTCCTGCTGTGTCCTGCTGGTGACGTGGGGTCTGGTGCTGTCTGCAAACTCCCTACCCCAGTTCCCGGGAGCTGAAGTGGGGACTGAGTATGAAGAGTGGAAGGGAGGGTGTCCTCCACCCCACGCCCTGCGAATCCTGGACCCTCTCCCTCTACCCTCCAGGCCCTTTCCTCAACCTCAGGAAAAGGGGATGTTTATCTGGAAGGCCAAGACTGGGCTGCCCAGAGATGAAGCCCAGGTTTGGGATGGGGGCAGAAGCTCGATGGAGGGAGCAGAGAATCGGGGCCCTAGAGGACGAGAGACGGGACTGAGAAGCTAGAGGCGAGGGATGGCCTCAGGGGTGGATCCCTGGTTGCCCAAGAACAGACAACCCAGGTTACATAATTTGGCCCTTTCCGCCTCCTTCCCCTGCTCCTAATTTTAGCAACCGAAATTCCACTGCCCCATAGGCTCTTCCTCCATCCTTTCTGCTTCTATCCCCCAACCTCCCACAGCCTCCTTATGGTCCCCCAGCTCCAGCTGCCCCCAATTCACATCATTCAGTGACTCAGCAGAGGGAAAGCCCTGTGTTGGGGGAAGGGGGTGTTAAGTGGGGAGGAGGATGTGGTTCTGGCTGGGGAGGGGAGGGAAACTGGTTTTGTTCCCCTTTTCGCGTCTGTTCACATCTATTTCTCCAACCGCTGACTGAAGAGTGGAGAGGAGCCCAGTATAGGGAGTGGAGAGACTGGAGGGCAAGCTGGGCCTTCTTAGGGCCGCCCTGGTGGGCGGGTGGGCAGGCAAGCAGGGGGCTCCTAGTCTCCAGCTGAGGGCACGAGTTAGGGTGTGCGTGCATGGTGCAGGTGTGCAGGAGCTGTGGGTTTGGGCAGGTGGAGTGAGAAAGGAGATGTTATGGGTGATGAAAACCACAGTGATGGACAAAGGCAGAGGAGACACCGGGAGTGAGATGTGGAACCAGGTCTTATTAGGAAATGGTAGAGTCAAGGAGCAGTGGTGGTGGCCCGCATCCCCCCACCCCTGCTCATTACAAGTTCTGCTCCCGCCCCACATCCTCTGCCGTTCAGCACCGGTCTCCTGACCTTACCCTTCTTACTTCCCTGCACTTCCTGCAGTTTCTTGCTCTTTCCCTGGGGTCACTTGAGGGCCTCCGCATGGCGATTCAGGGCCTGAGAAAGGGCTGTCACAGCTCCCATCACTCGGCCCAGCTCCCAGGTCTCAATCTGGCTTCGGAATCGTTGCAGGAAGCGGTCGGGGTGCCAGCGGACCTGCTGGACCCTCAAATACCTCCTCAGGGCCCCCTGCTCCTCCAAGGGAGGGCCCCTGGCCACCAGGGCTGCAGCCATGGCTTCTGGGTCTCCTCCGCCAGGGCAGGGCCAGGGCACATCACCGAAGCGCCAGAGTCTGCCCCTCCCCGCTCCTCTGGGGTGCTCTGCCCTGGGCCCGGCCCTGGCTGGCTCCAGCACTCGATCCCCGGGAGCCTCCGGTGCCCTCCTGGCTCGGCTCTCACGCAGTTCTTCCTCCTTGGCCCGGGCTCGCTCTTGGAAGAGCCGCTGCTCCTCCTGCTGCTGCCGCCAGCTCTGACCCGAGCCCTCAGCCCGTGGGGGTCGGCAGGCTCCCTCTGCCTCGCGCTGCTGCTGGCGCTTCTGGGCATGTTCCCGGGCCATGCGATCTGACCAGGCTGAGAAGGACTCGGGTTCCTGGGTCTCAAGGGAAGCATCATCTGTTTGGGAGGGTGGGAGGTGGTGGTCGCAGGGAGGCCATGAGAAGGTGACAGGCAAGAGAGGTGGGGCAGCACAGAAGAAGGGACCATAGGAAGCCAGTGGGAGCATTCGTGGAGTGGGTGTAGGAAAAGCAGCCAGTGAGGAAGAAGGGCGGCTGTGGATGGAAATGGATTCTTACCTTCAAACCTCCCGATGACCTCCTGCCACTCGTCCTCCAGCTCTCCCTGCAGCTTCTGGCTCCATTCCCGCTCCTTAGAGGCCTCATCTTCTTCCTCCTCCTCGGCAGAATCCCAGGGGGGTCCCCAGCCCAGAATTTGCCCTGGGGTCTCCCCATCCTTATTCTTTATTCCCATGGCAGAGGGACAGCGACTCAGCAGTGGCAGGAAGAAATCCGTGTAGGCTGTTTGTGGGAGAGCAGTGAGCAAAAGTTAGCTGGAACTCTCACTCCTTGGTAGGGCCGCCATCTTGAATCCTACAGGTTACTTACTCTCTTGGTCTTATTTTTTTATTTTTATTTTTTTTTAAAGGGCTTCAAATGCTTGGCTTATTTATTTATTTATTTATTTATTTATTTATTTAATTTTGGCTGGGTTGGGTCTTCATTTCTATGCGAGGGCTTTCTCTAGTTGTGGCAAGCGGGGGCCACTCTTCATTGCGGTGCACAGGCCTCTCACTATCGCGGCCTCTCTTGTTGCAGAGCACAGGCTCCAGACGCGCAGGCTCAGTAGCTGTGGCTCACAGGCCCAGTTGCTCCACGGCATGTGGGATCTTCCCAGACCAGGGCTCGAACCCGTGTCCCCTGCATTGGCAGGCAGATTCTCAACCACTGCGCCACCAGGGAAGCCCACTCTCTTGGTCTTAGAGCAATGGAAGGGTTGCCCACATAGATGCTTTCTGGGTGCTAGGAAATCACCATCACTGACAAATATTTACTGATACTTAACCACATGCGTGGTAAGTGTGGTAGTTTAAAATATACCGACCTGCGTCTTCACAAACTAATTTAGTGTCCTGGGAGCTCTACTATGTCAATGACATTTTCTGGTCTGCCTCCAGCCACCTAGGGTAATGTCAAAACACTTTGACTATATATTCCATTTTTGGCTTGAAAATATTGTCACTTTATGCCTCTCATTGTGTTTCTCACCCAAAACTATGTTCTCCAGACTGGGAAAATACCTGCACACCCTGATTTGTACCATTCTAAATATACAAATACTTAATACTTTTCTTTATATCACTTTTCAATAAGCTGCATAAGATAAATATTTTCAGGGGCATTTCTCTCAGCCAGCCTTAGCCAGGGGATGCTGGGAGGGGGACGGAGAGGTAGAGAGTCCAGCCCAGTAATGAATTTGAGCCATAGAAATGTTCCCAGCAGCAGAGCAAACTCTTTCCAAATGACTGCTGACCTAGGGCAGGGGAACGGGGCTGAGATAGAGGGTTCCACTCAGGGCCTGGCTGACAGGAGGCTGGGGGAAAATAGGAGAGGGACTGACATTCCTGAGCTCCCCTCTTCCTGAGCCCTGACCTCAACGCATCAGCTGAGTGCCACGCTGCTCTCCTCACTGCCCACCCGGCACCCTACGCCTGGCCAGCCTGCCACCTGCCATGGTCGCCAACCACCTCTGCACTCTCAGGACAGAGGAAGATGAGTGAGGCACCCTCCCTTCCTGTGGACCTAGTTTCTCTCCCTACGGCAGGAAGAAGTGGGCCGGCAGTCTTTAGATCTTTATTCAGTGGTGCTAGAACATACTGGCTACCTGGCAAAAGGATGAGAGAGAGGAAGGGTTGTCCTGTCACTGCCAGGAAAGCAGAAGATAGAAGGGTCCAGCCTTGGCTGGCCAAGGTCCACTGCCCCCACCCATCTCCTGGCACACCTGAGCGTCACCCAACCCAAACCACATCAAAAGGAGGGGTGGGGGTGCTTCTCTTTAGTACTGACGTGACCTGTCACAAGCCCTCCCAACTTGTCCCTCCCAGCAAGTACCTGGTCTTGTCTTTCAACGGCTTATATCCCACCAGGGCTCACAGCAGGTGTGAGGGTGGAAGGTTTTTAAATTCACAGGTTTTAAGGGGTAAGGCCTCCAACTATAAAACATCATGAGTAAAATCTGGTACAGAATATTAAATAGCCACTAAAAATTATGTTTGTGTGTGGAAAAAGCTGGCTGCAAAACTGTACATAGGATCCAATCACAGCTCTGTGAAAAAGAGACCAAACCCCATGCTTGAAAAAGGTAGACTGGATGGAAATACGTAAACATTCTAGTCTCTGGGTGGTAGACTATGGGTGGCTTTCCTTCAACCTTAGCTGATATTTTAATGTGAAAGGGACATAATTAATGTGAAATTTTCTTTTCTTTTTAAAGACTAAAGAATAAAGTTAATCACTGTTAACAGTTTGCTGTGGTCCCTTCTAGTCTTCTCTTGGTTTATATAAACACATAACGCACAATTTCTTTTCAGTTATGCGACCATACTACTATATATTGTTTGGCAACTTGCTTTTTTCATTTTAACACCTCATTTATATATTTTCCACAGGCGTATACATAGTCTACCTCATTCTTTTTTATGACTGTGTAGTGTTCCACTGTGTGCATGAAACAAATCTTCACACCCCCAACAGAAAGACTTTGCTTCCAAAAATGATCAGTCTTATGGATGTGTCTTTGTGGACTCCTTACAGTACTTCTGTGGGGTAGATTCTCAGAAGTGGAATTTCTGAGTCAAACGACATGTGCAATTTTGCCAAACTGCTTTCAAAAAGTTTGTGTCATCAAGAATATACGAGCGCCTGATGAGGTTACAGCTTTATCACTTTCAGGAATCCTTTTCTATATGCGACAAAGAATATTATTCAATTACTCTTGAAATGAACTAGGTAATTATCAAAGTTAAAAAAAAAAAGAATATATGAGTGCCTGTGCTGTCCTTTACCAAAGCTGAATATCCCTAACCCTTTAAATTTTGCCCATCTGATGGATTAAAAAAATGACTTTATTAATGAAAAATTTCATATTCATATTCTTTGTCTACTTTCCCCTGGAAATTATATGTGTAGATATGAGAGCTCTTTATATAGTATAGATACCAACCCTTTGTGTCTGTGTCACATATATTGTAGATATTTTTTCCCATCTGTCTTTTCAAAATTGTACTGTAGTTAAATCTGTATCAATATTTTCATTTTACAGTTTTTGACTTTATTTCATTCTTAGGAAGGTTTTTCTCCACTCCAAGATTATGCCCTTGTGTGTTTTCCTACTATATTTCTAGAAATATAAAAAAAAGAAAAAAGTACAAAGTATAGTATGATAAGCAACCCTATTCCTACCACAAGGTATGTTAATATATTTTCATTTTGCAACATCCTTTAAAAAAAAATCATAGATAAAGCTGAAGTTTTCTTTGATACTGTCTTCCAAGTTTTATTCCCCCCAGGGAAAACCCTCCCATGCATTTCCTGTCACATATAGGTGTTTAATCTGCTGTAATTTACTTTTAAATCAGGTGTAAGGTAAGACTATTTTTCTCCAGAGAAGACAAATGGTCCAGTATCGTTTATTAAATAGTTCACCACCACCCCCTCCAGTGATTTGAAACACCAACTTTACCACCAATTTAGCAGTATAGATCAACTTTTCCCTTATGTTCTTTAATTAACATGTTGCACTTTTATATTGGGAAAAATAAATGTGAAAAAAAAAGCTTTGTGGAGTAAAAATGCACTTCTTCTTAGTGATGGAAGCACTGTTCTTCTCCTCCCCATAATGAGACATGATTTCTACATTAATGAGATGTTCATACTAATTGGTACAAAACACTTTTTTAAAATGCCAGAGCAGAAGTTTATATTAAGTGACGACTGAGACACAGGAAGAAAAGGTAACAGTGGGCGGGGTGGTTGGAAAGGGCTTCCAGGAGGAGGTGGGGACTTACACTGGGCTGTGAAGGGAGAATAATCTAGCAAGGTGGAAAACTTAGTAGGGCGGACAGGAAGGCGACAGGCAAGAGGCAGATAAAAGAACAAGCATGTTTGTTGAAAACATGCTTGGGGTCACTGAAGACAGAGTCACGAAGCAGGAGTCTCGGGTTTGTGGGCTCGCTGTGGGATGTAAGGTTGGAAAGCAAAGAGAACATAAACCGGACAGCTCAGTCATCTGCAAAGCAGGGCCACAGCCTACTTCTACTGAGCAGATCAAAGTGGGTAAAGGATAGGAAATGTCTAATACTGTGCTGGCACAGGTGCAGTGAATGTTACATTAAAAAAAAAAAGAAAACAAACACACAAGCTGGCTTTGGACTTATTCTTTTTGCAAAGACTGTGAGAAAACGACCCCGTTTCTCAATGTTCACTCATTCTTGCTGTATATAGAGAATGGCTATTGTTGGACTAAGGTGTGTTTATACAGGGGTCTCTGACAGCTAAGACCACCTCCCCATGAGGTGTTACCAAAAGCCTCAAAGGTAGTGGCCATTCACTGGCATCTCACTAGGTGTGACAACCCAGCCCAGCCAATTCAGCGTGAACTGGCACATCCCTTGAACATGGAAACTGAAGGGAACCTACCCTCCCCCAGGAGACTCTGGGTCATTTCATCTGTTCAAAGGAAATATCTGCATTTTAAGGCAGAGTGGTCTCTAGAGACAGGCCTTTCTACCAAGGAGTTAGAAGGCCACCTGGTGGTAGGGCTGGCAGGGGACCAGGAGGAAGGAAGGCCTGAGAGGGCTTGGGAGTGACCTCAGTGTAGGTGAGATTTCAGCAAGGTCCTGAACCTTCTAGGCCCTGCTTTCCTCATCTGTAAATGGAACCATAATGTCATTCTCACATGCTTCTTAGAATTCAGTACAATGAAGGAAGCACTTACCATACTGTAAGAGACATTTCTGTTACTTAAAAAGCCTTAATTGAATAATACAAGAATAAAAATAACAATACTTATCATCCAGTGAGGACCAAAACTGCCAAATGCTTGCCTCACTTACTCGCCACAACCTCCATTTTAGAGAAGCAAATTAGGTTCATAGAGGCTAAGCTGCATGTCCCTGTCACACAGCCTGTAAGTGGCAGAGCTGGAGCTTGGACGGGGTCTGAAGTTGGCCTCAGGGCACTCTGCTCTGTTGCCATGTACAATGTCCACTGTCGAGTTAGGTGCCTGCGCTTTGTAAACCTCCTCTCTTTGTTCTCAGTTTAAAAAAAAAAAAATCTGAACAGGGCAGCCTATCTCACTTATGTTAGGGGAATTAAAGAAAAGGGGATTTTTGACTATATGGGGGAGGTTTCGGGGATGTGGGTGAGGTTCCTGTATATTCGTGGGGAGCTGGGGGATGATAAGAGCAATCAAACTGAGTTCAGGTTGTTCATCCCAACCTAAAGGTTTTCATCTAATGTTCTTACTATAGAAGGAAAATCTCTAAAAGGGGAAAGGGGTTTCACCTGTTATTTTCCTAGGAGGGCTGTACCTCTGCAGAGCTGCCTCTGCTGCCACTAATGTATCAACAAGTCCCCATCTGAAACCCTCAATATCAAAGGCTTTCCAGAATGCAGATATTTTGGGGATTTGATAGAGTTGATCTGAAAGTATACATATAGTTGGCCCTCCATATCCTCAGGTTCCGCATCCGCAGAATCAACCAACCATAGACCTAAAACATTCAGGAAAAAAAAGTTCCAGAAAGTTCCAAAAAGCAAAACTTAAATTTGCTGCTTGCCTGCAACTATTTACATAGCATTTACATTGTATTAGGTATTTTAAGTAATCTAGAGATGACTTAGAGTATACAGGAAGATGGTTTGTAGGCTATACGCAAATACCACGTCATCTTATAAAACGGACTTGAGCATCTGTGGATTTTGGTCTCTTGGGAGGGGGATCCTTGAACCAATCCCTCTCGGATACCAAGGGACAACTGTACACTGTATATTATGTAGCCCGGGAGAGACTGGGTAGCCCCAGTAACCAAACACGTGAATGTTTCTGCAGTGAAACATATGAATACTGACATCAGTAGGATAAAAACATCATAAATAGCCTAGCTTTAGTTTATGTTAGGTTTTGTTACCAAATGAGTTTGGTGGCAGACTGATGAAAAATGTTTGGTTCTCAGAGTGTTTCTGAGTTTCAGAACTGTGGGTGAAAGAGTATGGGTCTGTTGATAACCACAGGAACAATGGCCAGTATCTAGAGTGTTTATCATGTGCCAAGTGCTCTAATTATGTACTGTGTCAGCTGATTCTCAAAACATATGTCACAGCATGGGTGCTTTGAACACAGGCATTATTACTGTATGATTCTACAAAGGATCACACAGGTTAGAGCATAGGCAGTCTAGTTAGGCTGCCTAGGATACAACCCTTGCTCTTAATAGCTGTGTGACTTTGGCAAAGTACTTAAACTTCTCTGTGCTGTTTCCTCATCTGAGAAATGGGGGATGATGTTAGTACTTATACCTTCATAGGGTAGCTGTGAGGATTAAATGAGTTGCTTTGTGAGAAGTGTCTGGCACACAGCAATGGTTGCTGTTATTTAATTTTGCAGATGGGGGCTTCCCTGGTGGCGCAGTGGTTGAGAGTCTGCCTGCCGATGCAGGGGACATGGGTTCGTGCCCTGGTCTGGGAAGATCCCACATGCCGCGGAGCGGCTGGGTCCGTGAGCCATGGCCACTGAGCCTGCGCGTCCGGAGCCTGTGCTCCGCAACGGGAGAGGCCACAATGGTGAGAGGCCCGCGTACCACAAAAAGAAATAAAATAAAATGAAATGAAATATAATTTTGCAGATGGGCAAATGAAGCATCAGGCCAGTTTAGAAACTTGCCAAGAATACACAGCTATTAAGTGTGGAGCTGGGATTTGAACCCAGGCAATGTAACTGCAGAGAGTACCCTCTATCCTGCTTTTCACACTACACGCAAACAACCAGTCAAGAGACAAAGTAGCTACTAATCTAGAGAGATGTGTAATTTAAATACTAGTTGCTGTTTGGGGAATGCTGGGCTCTTCAGACAATGGTAGCTCAGTAATGTAAAGGTACAAATGACAGCCACAAGCCAACTTGGTCAATCAACTATTTCCCTAAGTCCCATGACCAAATAACTAGCTTATTTTTCAACCATTGGCCTTCATCTCACACCCCACCAGTTGCTCATGACCTTGTTCCCCGTGAAGCAGACTCACCATCAGGGCCCTGCCGGGCAGCAGCGTGCAGCGCTGTGTCCCCGTGGCGGTCCTGGTGGGCAGGGTCAGCCCCAAGCCGAAGAAGCAGGCACAGGGCAGGGGCATCGTGGCGGGCGCAGGCCCGGTGCAGTGGTGGAGGCTGCCCAGCATCTACATCAAGGCCTGGGTGTCGCTGGAGGAGGGCTTGGGCCCGGACCAGCCGTCCTGCAGACAAATAACGACGGAAGCGACGCTCTCGGCGTTGGCGTCGGGAAGTGGAGGCCATGGAACTCTTGGGCTGAGGAAGAAGGATAAACAGGCAGCAGTCAGGACCCCAGCCTTGGATGGTCCCTCCCCCTCCATCTCTGATATTCCCTCTGTTTCTCCCTTTGGTTCCCCATTTCTTCTTACATTTTCAGCAAGAGATGAGACCAGTCCTAACCCTCATCCCTTTTCCAGGTGATAGGTTTGAAAACAATTTTGAGGGGAGCTGGGGTCACATTTTTTTTTTAATGTGAAATTTGAGAAAAGGATAAATGATTACTTAAAGGCTCATTAGTCCAGGTAAATTTTTAATAAAGGACTTTGTTATATAATAAAGACAAATAGAGAGTGATGGGGGAAATTTTTATCAATAGAAACCTGAATTTTAAAAAGTCACAATTTCAAATAATGATCTAGAAATTGAATATAATGTACCCGACAGACAGATGTAGAGGCTTCTCCCTCTGGGACTTGGGGGGAGGGGTTACTCATCAGACCTGCCCCCCGCCCCCTAAGTACCCCCGGAGCAGTAGGCCCGAAGCCTGTGTTTAAGACGCTTCGAGGAAGGGAGGCGGGAAGGGCGGAGACACTCTAGACTGACGGAAATGGCGCAAGCCGAGACGCAGGTAAAGGACGGAAATGAACTGAGGCGCGTTACCGGATGCCGTTCCTCCCCGAGGGGACGGGAGGTGTTTCCTTGGCCTTAGCCTCCGGGGGGAAACTAGGGAACTTAAGATAAAGGGTCCGTCTGAAACCGGAAGACTGGACGACAGGCGAGGAAAAGGAAGAGCAAGGGCCCGCTTCCCCCTACTGGGAGGAGAGAGGAGATGGTTCAGTGATAGGCGAAAAAATGAGAAGAGAGAGAAAACAGGGGAGATAAAGACAGGATAAAAATCACAATGAAAATGAAAAATCAAAACCACAGTGAGATCAAGAAAGGGACAGATCATAAAAGAGAAAAACACAGGAAGCAAAAGACAAGGAAAACAACCGCAGGACAAAGCACGTGAAGTGAATGGAGAAATTTGGAATTGGGAAAGGTGTAGAAAAAGGAGATGGAAATGGGAGGGAGAAAAAGGAAAAGAAGTTGGAAGAATTCAGAGAAGCCCAGCACACTCTATTCCCAACACACCACGCATGATAATTTCCTTACCTCCTCACCCCATTCTCAATCCCTCTATGCCTCCTTCTCTCTCAAATACTCCTCTCTTCTCGGCCCCTGCCCCCATTCCTAGACCTTCCGACTGGGAAAGCCCTGCACCTGCTGTGAAGTTAGCAGGCAGCTTTGGACCTGGTCTTTGCTGCCCCCAGGCGGTTCTTCTGGGTACTGCCAGAGTGAGAGGTGGGAGAGGAGGACCAGCCATCAATGGGAGGATCAGTTTGGGGGAGACACCCGGTGCAGGAGGCTGAGCGAAAAGGGGAGCACTAAGACCCAGGGGTAGTGGAAGGCTGCAGCAAACAGCTGGAGGAGGAGGAGGCGGTGTGGGGGGAGGGGGAAAGGGGGAGCCATCTGGTACCTTGGTAGCTTCCGAAACGGCATCGGTCGTAACGACAGAAATGGCCAGTCAGTCCCAGGGTATCCAGCAGCTCCTGCAAGCCGAGAAGCGGGCGGCTGAGAAGGTGGCAGATGCCAGAAAGAGTGAGTCTCCTCATTTCTCCCTTAGGAATCTGGAGAGAAAATTGGGGGTGGAAGGACAGCAAACATTTGAGTCCTTAGGATAACCCAAGGCTGGTGGGGCGGGGGGAGGGAGGCTGGGGGCGCTTATTAGGAGGGAAGAAATGGGTGGGTGGGTGTCAGAATCTAGTTCTTGGCTGGCTGAGAGAAGGCACTAACTTTTTGGGAGGGACTGACCCCTGCTCTCACGTTTTGTGTGTGTGGGGTCTACCCCCACTTTCAGTCCTTTCTCCTGCCTCCAGGGAAGGCCCGGCGTCTGAAGCAGGCAAAGGAGGAGGCACAGATGGAAGTGGAGCAATACCGCAGAGAGAGAGAGCAGGAATTCCAGAGCAAGCAGCAGGCAGTGAGTCGTGGGGGAGGCTGGGATGGGACCCCAGGGTGCAAGTTGGTCGGTATATCTGGTGAGGTGTGTACAGGGTGATTCCACAAGAAAATAAGGTAGTAAAGGGCTGAAGGGGACCTGATGAAGACCATGATATTGGTCAAGCTTTGTGATATGTAAGAGCGTCTAGGAGTTTTGAAGGACTTCTACGGCTTGTGGAAGTGGGGGGGATTGCCACAGTCTCTGTAGAGTATGATGATATTTGGGGTGGAGGGCCGAGTTTTATGGGCATGGGTGGTGAGGTGGTGGGGATGGTACGGTCTGTTGTAGGGTGATGCTGCATGTCAGGTCTTAGGGGAGAGGGCATTATGTTGGTCTCTTCAGTGTCTAGATATTTCCACGGATGGGAGTGGTTTTGGAGAGGGCCTTTCTTTCTGGTCTTGCTCCAGGACCCTTCCCTCCACATGCGTGGATGCTTCTTTCTCTGTTTCTGCTTTCTCGTTTCTCTTTTCCACCCTTTCTCCCACCCCCCAGGCCATGGGCTCCCAAGGGAATCTGTCAGCTGAGGTGGAGCAGGCTACAAGGCGCCAGGTGCAGGGCATGCAGAGCTCCCAGCAGAGAAGCCGCGAACGTGTCCTGGCCCAGCTTCTTGGCATGGTCTGTGACGTCAGGCCCCAGGTCCACCCCAACTACCGGACTGCTGCCTAGGACCCACCCTAGGGCCTGACTCCTCCTGCCAGTTCCCTCCTACAAAGAAATCCCCAAGTCAAAATCAACTCCCACCATAATCCTTTCTCTCCCTTGCATTCCCTAGAAATTCTAGAAAGCAGGATCCAATAATTCTCCTGTGAAATTTATAAATATCCTGCTCAGACCTGAATCTCCTTATTGTTCTTTCACTGGGAGCTTGGAATTTGCCAAGTCACCCTCACCCAGCCCCTCTGTGAAATTTGTAGCATGGAGAAGTAGGGATGTGAAAACACTCTGACTTCAGAGCCTGGCAGGCTCGGGTCCCTCTTCTGACCCTGCCCCTTGCTGGCTGGGCAACAAGAACAAGCTACTTAAACTGTAACCCCAGTGTCCTTTGCAAGGTTGGAATAATAATAATAATGCCTACCTTGCAGGGGTGTTGCATTGGTTAGGAATCATTCTATAAAGAGTTTAGCATGGTTTCCAGCATGTAGTAGCTGTGATTCAATAAATGGCAAACCTGTGATATTATTACTAGTCTCTGCCCACCTACCAAAACTTAAACATAGCTGTTTTCTCACTTCTGTCTGTGGCTTTGTAATTTCTAGGGTCACATTCATTCTGTGACCCTAGAAATTCTCTAAAAAATTGGTTCTTCCCACCTCTCTTTCCCCAGAGACCTTATTATCCCTGAAAAGATAGATTAAATGATGGCCTCATTTAGCCTCTCTTCTGTGGTTCCAGGAAGATGTTTGCATTTCTTAGCCTCTCTTTTTGTCTCTCTTAAGTTGGTCTTTCTCTTTATTGGATTTCCCCCTTTTCCTGTTTCCCCAAAGACCCATCAGATGCTTATTACTGCTTCCTGAGATCTAAAGTGATGCTGTGTCCCCTCATGTGCATGGCCTTCCTTTCTACATCCTCAACACCTTACTTTCCCTTTGTAACAATAAAAAAGTGTCAATAAAATAATTATGGGCAAATCAATTGCTGGGTGGAATCAGCCTCCTTTTGCTTCATCATTTCTCATTTTCAGTCACTCTTGTTCCTTGTTTATGTATTCCCCAAACACCCAAAAGGTGTTGGAGCTTTGAGAAACAAAAGCAAATGGTACATTATTTTTTCTCTAAAGTGAGAAACACGTGGCTCCTCCTTTGTGAACCTGAGGACTATAGATGGTAACTGTAGAGAACAGCTGGGGTGTAGGAACAAGCACTCTGCCCCTTACCTTGCTTTATTTTCCTTCATAGCACCTATCGATACTTGACATGTTTATGTGTTGTCTCCCCTGTTATGTGAACTCTGTGAGGACAGGGCTGTTCACTGCTGTGTCCCCAGATCTCAGGATAGCATTTGGCACAGGACAGGCAGTTGATAAATACTGTTGAAAAAGATTGATATTGTGGGTTTGAAAAACTGCGCTTCTGTAACATCATCCTTGGATCACTGTTATTTCTTTTGGCCACAGAAAACGAGCCTACTTCACCAAGCACTTGAACCAGTGAGGTAATCTATAGTGTGTATTTATTAACCAGACTCTTTAAGCAGGGAGTCAGGATACACTAGAGAATAGAGAGGTGTTTACATCCTGGCTCTTACTGGTCACCTTACTAGCTGTATTACTTTGGACATGTTGCTTTATTTCTTTGAATCTGTTTGCTTGATATAGCATGGGAATAATGGTACACCTTGGTGTTAAATGGTTGTGATAACAGGTAAAGGGCCAAACGTCTGTTGTCAGTTTTGTTAAGTCACATCTGACTTCTGTAGCATACAAAAGCGGGGCGAGATATATCAAATGTTTCATTCAGAAAAAAAAATCCAGGCTGAACCAAGGGTCTATTGGGGGCAGGGCTAAGCACATTCCGGTAGAATTAACAACACTTATAAAAAGTTATTTAACTCTCAAGCCCTAGCGTTTATCGTTAACATTTGGGGCAGAATCTAGACCCTGTACCCCACTCAGTGGATTCAGAACCCCTTCCTGATTCCAGCCCACGCCCACGAACCTCAGGGCTCTTAAGGCATCAGCTACCTCGGCCAACATTAGGCAAATGCCGTCCACCGGCTCCAGGCCTGGTGAAAGGGTAGGGCTAGGATAGGACTCGTGAGCACGACTCACTTCCCACACCTGGGGCCGGTCGTTCCCTAGCTCCAGCGCCAACGTCCCCAGGTCACCTTGACTACCGGACCAAGGACCCCGTGGGAACTCGAAATCCCGCCACCTTGGGTCCTCCTGCACCCACGGAGGGGTGCCCAGAGAGAAGGCCTGTGCGGCAAGAACGTAAATGAAGAGAGAGGCGTGGAAAAGAGCAGGACAAGAGAAAAAAGATAACAATGGGGAGGATGCTAGTTTCCTTTATGCCTTTTGTTACTGGTAGTAGCGGAGGAGTTAGAAGTGGCTTAAAAAAATTTTTTTTTTCCACACAGGCATTTTCTAAAGGCAACCCTGGAGCGCGCGGAACTATAGAACCGTGGAAGGTCCTTCTTCCGGTTCCTTACGTCTGCGCGGTCGTAAGGCGGGAGGCCGGGGTAGAGGGAAGCCGGGAACCGGAAGTGAAGGCAGATTCCTTCCTTCGTCGCTGTTACCGCCGCCATACGCCTTCGCCTTGCTCAGGTAAGCTTTGGCCTTCGGCACCATCCGCCTCCATCTGCGTTTCTCTGTGGCCATCGTGTCGCACGGCCTCCTGATAACCTTTGTACAGGCTATGGTCTGGTCGCTGGCGTCTGATTGGGTTGTTACTTCCATCACTTGCATCCCTCGAGATCAAGAAACTTCGGGGGAAGGTAGGGAAGCCAGAGGGGCCCAATCCAAGATGGTGGCCCCGGCGCCATTGTGCTTCCTTTGCTCCTCGCTCTTTCGGTGGGACCCTCGGTTACCTCAGAACCCAGCGACAGTGAGAGGCGGCGCTAGGCGTCTTCTGGTCCTGGGCATTTGCAGAGGGCGGGGCTCTTCTCACTTTCCCGCTTATCTCGGTCCGCGGTGGGAATGGAAGGAGTCCCGACTTGTGGGCCTAGTTGGACTTTTCTCACCACGGACTGCCCACTGTTATCTGGAGTGTTTTCCAAATCTTTACCAGTGGTATCGTTGTGTGTTTTCGGAAATGAGCTACACCTAGGAGTAACATAATGGTGATGGAAGGTCACTTGGTAAAGCTTCTGTTAGCCGGAACGAGGATACATCTTTCTTCATTATTGTGTTCTATTTTATTTATTGTATGATGGAGGAGTGGGTTTTTTCCCGGCCGAGCCATTTCTCTAGGCCTCTTTCTCCGTCATTAATTACACAAGGATTTCTTAAGCTCCAGAAGGTTATTGAGGAGTGGGAGGCTGGAATGCTGCGAGAGGTGGTTGGCAGCCACATGATGTTTTCATTTTGAAAAGTGAGCGCTTTGCGTAATGACGACCATAATCTATCACCCTTGACTGATGGCTGCTGTCGACACCTTGAGATTATAGGGAAAGCACAAGGTCTTCCGTTGAGGACTTTTCGTTTTGTCACTTTCATCTTCATTCTCCATTTTAAGTCATTAGTAGTATTCTGTTTTTCAGACGTGTATTTTTTTTTCCTTGTTACTGTCACAGACCAGGAGTTTATAAGTCGGTTTTGCCCTTCCAACTTTCCGGTTTCTCCTTCTCCAATCCTATCTTTTTGGGGACTTACGTCCTAACCACTTCCCCTGGGCCCACGTTTCCCATTCCCAGTATTATGTTTGCCTTTCGCTTTTATGTCTTGTGCTTCTTTATTATTATTTTTTTTCCAGGTAAATGTTTCCTAGCTTAGGGAAAGTGGAAAGAGTGTGGGGATGGAAAAGATGGTGAAGGCTCTGCTCATGACTGATGAGTTTTCTCTTTTTTTTCCCCCAGCTCTTCTGTCAGAAACTATTGTGTTTCTTTTCCTCTACTGTTCCTCAAGCCCCCACTTTCCTCCTCTGTCTTCCCTTATTCTGCGTGAACTCATCCAGAGACCCCTCCCCTTCTCCCCCTGCCGGCCCAGTTATGGCAGAGAACGATGTGGACAATGAGCTCTTGGATTATGAAGATGATGAGGTGGAGACAGCAGCTGGGGGAGATGGGGCTGAGGCCCCTGCCAAGAAGGATGTCAAGGGCTCCTACGTCTCCATTCACAGCTCTGGCTTTCGTGACTTCCTGCTCAAGCCAGAGTTGCTCCGGGCCATTGTTGACTGTGGCTTTGAGCATCCATCGGAAGGTAAATTTTCTGTTGGGCATGGCGTATTCATTAGGCTCTTTAAGGATACAGGAAACAGTATGGTCATGGCCCCTCCGGTGATACAGATTTATATTCAGGATAGACCAGGAAATAAGTACTAAAAGCTATTTTAGCAATAGAAGAGGTTTATATAAGTTGGTCTTTCATTCATGATAGTATGTAAGTGCTAGTGATCTAAAAGCAACTTAGAGGGGCTTTTTTTCTTGCCTGTTTTAAATTTTGTCTTTCTGACTTTTAGTTTAAAATTTCCAGAGAGGAGCTGGTTGGACCCTTGGGCCAGGCCAACTCTGGTCTCTGGAAACCTGGCTGGCTTTTGGGTCATGTACCAAGTTCTTCATTTTGTTCAAGGTTGTTGCAGGGTTATGTACCCCAAAGCATGATAATCTAAGTATGAGAAATGGCTTGTGGCAGGCACTCAAAATTCATGGATTGCTACAGATGAAGGAACATTCAGACAGAATCAGAAGCACCTAAGTCGTCCAATTGGTAGATGCAAGAGGGTTGTTAGCAGGACTTTGGGCCCATAGCTGGAAGGCTATGTTAGAAGGAACTGGGAAGGTCTGATTTGGGAATCACTTTGATTGAGGGGGCAGAGAGGTAGAAAGGGTCTGGAAATTGACAAGAACAACTTAAGAATTGAGTGGTGAGAAATGGGTTTGGCCTGGTGAAAAAGGTGGTGGAGTTCTCTGGAAACTAATTTATCTTTTTTTTCCCCTACTTCTAGTCCAGCATGAATGCATCCCTCAGGCCATCCTGGGAATGGATGTCCTATGCCAGGCCAAGTCAGGCATGGGAAAGACGGCGGTGTTTGTGCTGGCTACACTGCAACAGCTGGAGCCAGTTACTGGGCAGGTACACTTGGGGAGAGTGCTGGGGAAGGCATTTTGGCTAGTAATGTTCAGGAAGGGTATTTTCGTCTCTGCTACATGATGCATTCAGAGCCAGGAGTGCTTGTTGTTAAGATGACCTTTATCATCCTTGACAGGTAGGCATGAGAATATTCTGTAGTAATCACGGGGTTAATGATTTAGATCCAGAATTGTAGTCACCTGTGATCTGCTGGGTGTGCTTTTGTGACATGCCTGGTGAAGGGATATACTGTATGTGTGTCTCCGTCTACTTCCCCCCCAGGTGTCTGTACTGGTGATGTGTCACACTCGGGAGTTGGCTTTTCAGATCAGCAAGGAATATGAACGCTTCTCTAAATACATGCCCAACGTCAAGGTAAGCTAGGGTAAGGAGACCTGGGGGAGTGAGGGTGTGGGGAGTTGGAGGCATTGGAGACTTGTTAGATCAGCAGTCTTCACATCCCACAGGTGTTAAATATCTATACACAAATCTCAGTTGCACGTAGTACGTAGTAAGTTTCTGCAACTTAGGTGTATAAGAGGTTTATATTCTAGGGCTCATTTGGGTATGCATTATACTTTCAGAGATGTCTGCTGTATTTTGATTTTGGAGAAGCTTTATAGTTTGCCTTGGTTTTTAACACGTTTTATAAATATGCTTGTGCATTGATATTCAGGGTGTGGTTCCCAGACCTGTGGTTTCAGTGTCATTTGGGAGCCTGTTGGAAATGTAGATTGCATGAGTTCCACTCCAGTCCTACCGAGTATGAATATGTGTTCTGACAAGATCCTCGGGTAATTGGAGTTTGAGAAGCATAAACATATGCTTGATGTATATAACTTTGTACCCTCCTTGGGTGAAAGAAAAACAGTATTTTTGTTCAGATTGTTGTAATTTTCCTCATAATTGATTTTTAATTTATATGTAGAACTAGGAATGTGTGAGTAATAGCCCTAGACTAAAAGTAATTTGTTTAAAACCAAAGTAGTAAAAGTAGTATCTGTGCCTGGTAAAAGTGCATAGGTAATCCAGAGGGCCTTTTAACGAAAAGATTTCTGTTCTCCCGTCTAATCGTACTTCACAGAATACCACTAGTTAACTTTTTTTTTTAAGTTCTGATGTTCTGTGAAACCAAGTATTCGGTGCTATTTTCTCAGTTTGTCAACTTAAAGGCCTTTTTGACTTTTTCGTGAAAGATTATTTAGCTTGTTTACACTTTTTCTCCTAGAATTTGAAAACTGTATTAATTTAAATTATCTAAACATAGTCTGAAAGCTGGTGTGTGTGTTATGTATGTTTGTATTCTTATATTGTCAGTTTCATTGCGGTGTACTTTCTGTCCTTTTAGCAAGCAGTCTTGTTGGTAGGTTGATTCTATAAGTTGAAAACCAGGAAACCGTTTCCATTGTTAATGACTGTAGAAACATTTGTCATTGAGCTCAGTAGAGAGCTAGGATTGCACTTCTTCCTCTATAGGTCTGACTCATCACCTTGTGGACTCAAAAGAGGATGGTCTTGGTGTCAAGATCAAATATAAATTGTCCTGATATAGTCTTACTTTTCTTTCTTTTGCTCAAAATTATGCTTCAGTGATTTGTTTAAGACGTTGGGCTAGTTCTACAGAATCTTACCTCTGAGTTTGTCTGGTTACTCCCTTGTGTTGTTTTAACTTGTTTTTCCCTCCCAGTGTTTCCTATAAACTGAGCTTTCTTGCTTGCTTTCTCTCTTTCTCTCTCTCTCCCTCTCTCCCTTCCTTCCTCCCTTTGCCGTGCCACTCGGCATGTGGGAGCTGAGTTCTCTGATAGGGATCGAACCTGCGCCCCCTGCATAAGAAGCGTGGCTTCTTGACCACTGGACTGCCAGGAAAGTCCCTAAACTGAAATTTATATTTGAAAGCTTAACTGGTTCAAGTTGAACATTTTTGGCAAGAATTCTTCATAGATGATGCTATGTATCTCCTGTTTTGTTGCAAACCTGCCTGTCCCACAGTTAATGGTTTTAGATTTACCCTAGAATTAGGGTCCTGTCAGTCTGATCTTTCCCCCTTGAAACTAAAAAGCAGTTCTGGTGCTATTTGAGAGGGTATTAAGGCCCAGATCCTCAACAACCATTCCCCTAATGGTTTTAACATGGAGTAGTATATTTAGCTTGAGTCAGTAATTTCATAGGGTTTATGCAAAGGAGTTTAAAAATCTGGGGTCATTTAGGAAAACTTGATGTCCATGAGCTTTTTTTGGTACTTGACACTGGTGATTTCTTGCTGTCCTCATTTTTACAGTGAAGCCTGGCCTTGGGGAAGGAAGATTGTTAGATTAAGTCAGAAGAACTAAATGCTGGTCCTCAGTGCCTCGATCAGCCATGCAATTTAGGGCAGGTCACTTTTGTTTCTTAGCTTTAATGTTTGGGGTATATAATAATTTTAGATTAGGTGATCTCCTATGTTCCTTTTAGCTCTGAAGTGTTCTAAGACTTGGTTTAGAGTAAACTGAAAGGATGGGAACCTTGGGGAGGTTGAATTCTTTCCTTCCTCGTGAGATACTCTTTTCTCCTGGATTGGCAGGTCGCAGTGTTTTTTGGTGGTCTGTCTATCAAGAAAGATGAAGAGGTGCTGAAGAAGAACTGCCCGCATATCGTCGTGGGGACCCCTGGCCGCATCCTAGCCCTGGCTCGAAATAAGAGCCTCAATCTCAAACACATTAAACACTTTATCTTGGATGAATGCGATAAGATGCTTGAACAGCTCGGTGAGTAGCAGTGCTGGGACTGGGCTAGTGATCTGGGAGTTGCCTTTTGGAGCCAAATGATGTTTATTTGACACTGGAGCACTTTAGTGCCAGGACGACTCTTAATCTATCACCCATGACTGATGGCTCTGGCTTCCCTGGTCAGTCTTTGTTAGGCTTTTTAAGCATCCTTAGTGATCAAGGAGGAGGGTGTTACGTTCTTTCTTTTGGTGATGTTTACTTTGAGAGAAGGGACTTTGCTGATGTTGGATATTAGTCACACCACCATTCTCCTTTGTAAAACCCTGTAGTGGGTGTCATAGGGGAGAAACTTGAGCTGGATGAGGAGACAGTCTACTCTTTTGGCATCCTCAGCTCAGCATATATTGTCAGAATTTATAGCTGAATAGATCTCTAGACTTAAGTTCTGGAATTAATGTGGAGGGTGTTTGTGGGAGTTTGTGTGGTGTGGTATTCTGGTGTGCTAAGTGGGGTTAAGTAAGGAAAATGTTTTGTAAGAACTCAAATTTGGTGAATGAGAGAGTAGGGATCGACATAGCCCCAGGGATAAGTCATTCCAAATGATCTTTGGCTATTCTAGATGGCGAGCTATAAGGTGGGCTCCAAGTAGAGATGTCATATTTGCCTGACTGGATAGGACAGTGTGATCCAGAGGAAGCATGGAATGGACTCTGACAGCTGGAATGTAATAGGTGCGCGATATTTGTAGACAGTTGGAGCTTGGGGAGAGAGGATTAGGGAGAAGGGCCTTCCTTGTAAAGCATTTTTCAGAGGACTTAATCTTTGTGAGCCTCTGCAGTGGGCTTTATCCCCATGTTTTAGTTGTGGGCTTTGGGGTTTCATCTAATTTCTTGTGTGGTTAAAATACACAGCTGGAACCTGGTCCCAAATCCATTGTTCTTTCCACTGTGTTATTACTATGGATATGATTAAATGGTGGTTGGAGAAAATAGAGCAGAGAGAGGCCTGAGGCAAATCTTCCCCTGAACCGAGACTCTCGCTTACCAACAGTCTTTACCTCATTGGTACGCCTGTTTCTGGTCTTTGTTTACGATATATGCTTCTCTTCTACTATAGTTCCTTTTTCTTGTAGACATGCGTCGGGATGTCCAGGAAATTTTTCGCATGACCCCCCATGAGAAGCAGGTCATGATGTTCAGTGCTACCTTGAGCAAAGAGATTCGCCCAGTCTGCCGCAAGTTCATGCAAGACGTAAATACCCTTCTACCTTCTCTCCCTCCACTCCCCGCCCGCTGCCTCCTCCCCCTCCGCGCCCTCTTCCTCCAGACTCCCTTGTCCTTCAAGCGCCAAGAAGGGGGCACATGCCCATTTGGGAGTGATGACTCCTTGAAGAGACACACAGAGGCAGAGACAGTTAGTGTTAGGGTCTGCGCGGGCGCCAGGGAAACTCCGGAAGACTTGGTCGGGTTAACGTGAGAGCGGGAAGTGTTCGACTTTTTTTTTTTAATCACAGCATTTTTGAACCTCTTCTCCCTTTTGGGGGAGGGCAGGATTTTCTGCCCTACCACCCACCCATCGTCTCCTACATACTCCCTACAGCCACGCACCCTCAAGGTGGCATCGAGCATACAACCGGAGCCTTCTGCTCCCCAAACTCATAATGTCCCGGTGGCAGGAGAGCAAGAGAGGGACAGACAGATGGCAGGGCATGTCCAAAAGAAGAGCAAACAGCACAGATGAATCCGCTTCCTCCCCACCTCCAGGGGTGGGGGCCTTTGGCACCTCAGTCCCCGAGTCCATACTCCTTCCCACCCGTACCTCCTCGCACCCATCCGGAACCTCGGTTGATGTGAGCCGGCAGCAGAGAAGCACCGTGGCGCGGCGGGGGAATGCGGACGGCACCCGGCGGTGGATGGCGGCAGCGGAGGCCGCGGGGAACCTGACCAGGAAGCCGAGGACCAAACCAGCCTCTTTTTCCGTTCCCGGTTTTTTTCCTGAACCCAAGGCGTGCCGTGTTCCCTGTTTCCCTCCATTTGTGTTGGTGGGGAGGGGTGTTCTGAATGGGGTGGTAGATTTTTTTTCATTTTTTAAACACTTTTTTTTTTTTTTAATACTTAGAGGGATATGGGAAAGGTAAAGTGAGGAGCTCCACTTGGATGTAACCAGGTGGGTGCTAGGGTCTGGGGCTAGGCGGGGCTATTGTATAAGCAGTGGAGTGTGTTCTTTCCCTCCCTGCTCTGCTCCTTCCCATGGGACCAAAACTCTTCAGCTGTACTTGGGGCTCAGATTAGATCTGAAAGAAGCCATGGAACTTCTCTTTGGAAAGCCTACCTTTGCTAGTCTGACTTCTGAGATTGGGCTTCTGGTTTTCTCCCATGACACACACATCCTTTCCCGAAATCTTGGACCCTGGGGTTTTATGTTAACTATGTCTTCAAGTTAGTGAAGAGTGGTAGGAAAGTTGGGCTTTGGAGTTGAGTCTTGTGTCAATTTCCGCCTTTTTTTTTTTTTTAATGCTGCCTTCCTTCCCTTCAAGGGTTGTGTGTGTATATGATTTGTTTTGTTTTTAAAGATGAGTGAATAACTGTTGCTCTGAATCTGCTTTTTAGCACTACTTATTGATACCTTCCACGTAACAGTTTAGGTGGTTTGATTTTTAGTTGAGACCAGTCTTATTTAAAACTGTTTCCTTGTGGTCCGAGGGCAAGTTGTTGCTCATTTTGAGTAATTTTTGCTTCTCTTTTCATGGCATTTTGACTTATGTCCACTGAAGCATTCTGATCTTCCACCGTCCTAATGGGGATATGGAAGACATCCACCTTCGTAATGGGGATATGATTCTCGTAGTTGAGAGCATAAAATGGAGTAGTCTTTCTCCTCTCCCCGATATTAAACCAGCTCTGATGGAGTTATTCTGACCTCGAGTCACTGTTTCCCATCATTTCCCAGGTGTTTGGATCATGTTCTCTCTTGGAGAATCACCTCCCATTGTTTTCTTTCCTCCACCACCTCCATTTGAGGTAATGGCATCTTGCCATTGGGTGGTTGTACTGTGTCTTTTCCTCCCTGCAAAGTTTCTTTCCCGTGAAAATTTTCAGTTGGAAAATCTTAAAACTCAACTGATAGGAAGGACATTAGATCAACTGTGGAAAAGACCACATTAATATGTGGGTATTTTTGGGGGTGGGGTTGGGTTTCCAATCTCCTCTCTTCTCCCCATCCCGCCATGGGGTGTATTGGAGATCAACTTCCTCCACCCCCCCAGGTTTAACCCCCCCACTCTGCCCTCCTCCCGTTCCCCACCCCTTCCCTCCCCCCTCCCCCCCAGCCAATGGAGATCTTCGTGGATGATGAGACGAAGCTGACGCTGCATGGGTTGCAGCAGTACTACGTGAAACTGAAGGACAACGAGAAGAACCGGAAGCTCTTTGACCTTCTGGATGTCCTTGAATTCAACCAGGTCAGTTGTTCAAGGTCCAGTAGGGAGAATGAGCACATCTCCAACTGTTGCAGGAACCTCTATAATATATCCTTTTATTGAGGAAACCATGTGTGTCATGTGAAAGAGAATGGTGGAGAAATTCTCTTAAATGAAAATTCTATTAAATGAGAGAAAAATGTCTTTTGGTGGCACTGAGCGTGAGCAAGGTGGGAACTGCTTTTCTGTTCCATGGCTGGCATAGATATTCAACAAAATAAAGCTCAAATTATAAAATCCTTGAAGAGTTTTAATAAGGTGGTGAAAGTCCAGAAATACATTAAGCCTGTTCGATTCTTAAGTTTTGTTTCTTGTACTACTTAACTGAGGGAGAAGTGTTCCATCACTTTACCTGTGGTGTGATTTGCTTGCACTAAAAACTACTTTCTAGAATTAGGGTAAGTTCTTATATTTGACGTTTTGGTGAGTCGGAATATCGGTCGTGGTCTTTCCAGACTTTAGTTCAAATTTTTACCACTCGTGAGGTGGCTTCATCCTTGTCTCCTAATATGTCTGGTAATTTTAGTTACTGTTTTCCATACCTTCTCTGCAGCATGTCTGTCTGCTCAGGAAAAATCAGAGCCAAGAGGGAAAGGCTAAGTAATATTTAGAGCAGAAGAGGAAATACGTGATGGGGACTAAGAGGAGTTCTTTTAGAAGAGTGTAATTACTGAAAACTCTTGCACGTAATCTCTCTCACACACTCCCACATGGACGCACATCCCCTCCAATCTTATATGTACACACACACACACACAGGTGGTGATATTTGTGAAGTCTGTGCAGCGTTGCATTGCCCTGGCCCAGCTCCTGGTGGAGCAGAACTTCCCAGCTATTGCCATCCACCGTGGGATGCCTCAGGAGGAGAGGTGAGTCAGAGATGGGGAAGGTGCTTTGTGTCCTTGCGAGGAAGAGACCCTTGAGAGCAAGGAATCTCAACATTTTTCTGCTTTCCTTTCTCACAAAGGCTTTCTCGGTATCAGCAGTTCAAAGATTTTCAACGACGAATTCTTGTGGCTACCAACCTGTTTGGCCGAGGCATGGACATCGAGCGGGTGAACATCGCCTTTAACTACGACATGCCTGAGGATTCTGACACATACCTGCATCGGGTAAGCCCCACACCCGGAAGGTATCCTAGTGTCCTCTCCCACCCCCTTAGTTTCTTTATCTTTTCATACCATACATCTTCACCCCTCCTCTTGGGTGTCTTCCTTCTTTGGGGTCTACCAATTCTATCATCTGTCTCCTTCCAGGTGGCCAGAGCAGGCCGGTTTGGCACCAAGGGCTTGGCCATCACGTTTGTGTCAGATGAGAATGATGCCAAGATTCTCAATGATGTGCAGGATCGCTTTGAAGTCAATATTAGTGAGCTGCCTGATGAGATAGACATCTCCTCCTACAGTGAGTAATGATCTCATGAAACTGGCTTCCCCAGTCCTTTAGGGTCTCCTTGTTCCTTAGAGGGTTTTTTCTTAAAGCCCCTGGTGCATAGTGGGCACTTGACAAATTTGTCATCTGTTTTTTCCCCTGCACCCCCATCTTGATGCCCTGTTGGGATGTTTAGTTGACCTCTTTATGGGGTCTCTTCTCATCGAAGTATTTCTTTCTTTACCCCCAAATGTATCCTCTGACCTACACACTGCACAAACATCTGCATGTGTTTCGGGGGTGGGGGGCCTTTTCTACCAACCTAGCTTTTTCTTTTCCATACCTTATTCTAACTGCCATGTTTTTCTTCAGTTGAACAGACGCGGTAGAGAACTCCCCACCCATTCTGGAGTGTGACAGTCTGCTCCTCTTCAGGAGATGATGCCAGGCGTGGGGGTGAAGGAGACACTGCTGCCGCCTACCCTTGACGACCCCATCCCCCACCCCATGGCTTCCTTCTTTTGCATCGCCACCACTCCTAAACCCCCATTTCCCTGATTTGTCAGAATTTTTTTTTAACAAAACTAAAAAACACATGAGTCTGTGGTGTCTGTAAGCGCTCCGTCCCTTTATTGGTTTTGGGGTGAGGCTATTTTAGGGCATAATCCGGAGTAAATTCCCGTGGGGACTGTGTACACTGCTGTGGGGCGGAGGTCAGTAGGAGGTGTCAGACTGGGGGATGTTACTGAAAAGACTGCAGAGGCCGTGGCTTCTCACTACTTTGCAATTTCTGGCCCTTTGTGGTGGTTTCTTCCGTTTCCTTAGTGGCCTGGGAGAGGCTGGGATGTTTCTGATCAAAGGGCTGGGGAGGGAGGGTAGTGTGCAGTATTTCCAGTGTAGGAGGGTGAAGTGGCAACTGGTGGAAAGCTTAGGTGTCTTCTCCCAGGCTCTCTCTGTGTCTCCTCATCTGTTCCTTCAGCTTCTGGATCTTGAGCACCAGGGCCTGGGCTTCCCAGGCCCCCTCTTGCCCTTCGAGCAGGGCCTGGTACAGCTCCAACTGCTGCTCCAGCAGCTCCTCAGCTTGGGCCAGCTCAGCTGTGGGGCGGGGCCAGGGGTCCTGGGAGACGGGGGGTGTTAGGAAAGAGCATCAGCCAGGGCAGGGGGCTGAGGTTCACTGCCTCCTTCCTGTTTTTCAGCACCATTAGTTTAAGGTCATGTGTATTGCGATGCCTGCAGTACACATGATCTTAACAGCAGTACATCTGTATTGCTTCCTGTCTTAGGCATAGGCCTGGGGGGAGGGGGAAAGTTAGAGATCACAGCCCAGGGGCTATAACTGGACTTCTGTGTGACGTATGGGAAGGGGAGAACTGGCTGTCCCAACCCGCCCTGAGAAATAATTAACTGTTGGATGAGGGGAAATTCCTGTTCAAGGACTTCGTGGACTGTGCAGGGAGGGAGGGGTGTAGGTAGAGGGTGCCCTGAGGTCTGGAGGGGGTGGGGGCAGGGAGGGTGCTGGGGAATTGAGGAACTAGGCAGCATTCTCTAGGGGTGGGGGTAGTGTCTGCACTCAGCTGGCCTGTGGTACAGGGTGAGATGGGAGGGGATTCCCTGCCCCCAGTACACATTTGCCCTCCACCCTCACTCTTGGTGCCACTTACCCTGGAAGGTGACATCTGCCCAGCGCCTGTGGAGCTAGTCTTTTCTGTGCTTGCCTTGGGACCCTGGGAGCAGCACCTCCAGGAGCCCTGGAGTGCCGGGGGCCAGGGTGGCAGGAGGAGGCGACGGCAGCAACTTCGGGAGAGCCAGGGCAAAGGGAGAACCATGGCTGGGGAGGCAAGGAGCTGTCTGAGCCACCCAACAGCCACAAGGAACTGGCTCCCTCCGCGCTGTGGCCTCGCTTCAGTGCCTGGCCCTGCCCCTGCCCTGCTCTGCTGCACCTGCCCGCCTCCTAACCTGGCCCCAGACAGAGTCCAGGAACTCATGTTCCCTGGTGTGAGAATGCTCCTGCCAGGTTAGGCAGAACTTGCTTTAGAACCCTGGTCCCCAGCCTACTGCATGTCTTGTGTCTGTTTTTCTTAGCACTGTGTGTTTTCTCACTCCTCTCAAATCTGCAAGGTAGGAATTGCATTACTGGTTGGCAGATGAGGAAATGGTCAGAGAATTTCGTTCAGCACTCAATTCAGTAAGTATGGGCTGGGGCCTGCTCTGGGCCGGATGTGCTCAAGGCTCCACAGCTGGTTGGTGGAAAAGCCAGGAAGATTCACCCCCAGGTCTACCTGACTTGAAAGCTCATACCCATTGACCTCAAGTATTGCTTCTCCCTCTGTTTCTCTTTCCTCTGCTTGCTGGCCCAGAGGGACCTTTTTCCTTGTCCCTGCTGTACATTGCACATCTTCAGTGTTTGCCTTCTCTGGTAAGTCTGGGCGCTATACACTGGTACCGGTTTCAAGCTTTGTTGAACTGGTGAGCCCTCCCATCAAACCATGGAGGACATCACACTGAATTCGGAGGGAAGATGGCCTCTTCCATGGTGTGGGGGTCCAGGAACCAGAGAGGAAGACCTTCCTGCAGGTCAATCGTTTTTGAACTTGAAGGGCTGAAGCACCTTTAGATGAGGTCAGAGACCTCACATTCCCCATTAACTGGCAGGTTCCCATTTTTCAGTAGAAAAAGAGAATCCCTCTAAAATTTTGGAGGAGAGAAGCTTTCCTTCTTGTCTCTCGGTGATAGGGTTATACATGGTTCATTTTTGAACTGCAATGTATGCACAGGCTAAAGTCCTACTTATTGGGACATAAGAGGCCCAAACTACTGTTGTTACAGTTAAGGGAAACTAGTATACGATTAAACAGCCCACAACATTCAACATTGAAGTGAAACTAACCACATTTATAAATTCAAAGCAAAGATTAGCAGCTGTTAAGAAAACTTGTGTAAGACAATCTAAATGATGCACAAATAATGAAGTATCCTTCCTGAAAATTAGACATTTCAACCATCTGAGGGTTTTTTAAATTTTTTATTTATTATTTTATTTATTCATTTGGCTGTGCTGGGTCTTACTTGAGGCATGTGGGATCTTAGTTGCGGCATGCAGGATCTAGTTCCCCGACCAGGGATTGAACCTGGGCCCCTTGCATTGGGAGCATGGAGTCTTAACCACTGGACCACCAGAGAGGTCCCAACCATCTGAGTTTCTATTTCAGGTTATGAACTCCAAAATGGACTAACATCCAATAACTTGCAGTGTGCAGTCCTAAGTCGTGAATTATAATAGAGTCTGTGGATTTGGCTTTGTTCGTCTGTGAGAACTAAAGAAAAAGCTGGTATTTGGATCAGTTCAAATCTATCGGATGAGCTGTGGATCTCATAGTCATGGAAATGAAGGGATGAAGATAGATAAATGTAAACCTGGATTGTTACTGTGTATATTTATTTTTGTTATTCCTGTATCTAATAGTCTTTCTTCATATCATAAGTTTTATTTATGTCTAGTAGTATTTTTTAAATTATTTTTATTTATTTATTTTTGGCTACATTGAGTCTTCGTTGCTGTGCGTGGGCTTTTTTCTAGTTGCAGCGAGCAGGGGCTACTCTTTGTTGCTGTGTGTGGGCTTCTCATTGCAGTGGCTTCTCTTTTGCGGAGCATGGGCTCTAGGCGTGTGGGCTTCAGTAGTTGTGGCACGTGGGTTCAGTAGTTGTGGCTCTTGGGCTCTAGAGCACAGGCTCAGTAGTTGCAGTGCATGGGCTTAGTTGCTCTGTGGCATATGGGATCTTCCCGGACCAGGGCTTGAAACTGTGTTGCCTGCATTGGCAGGAGGATTCTTAACCACTGCACCACCAGGGAAGCCCTGCATTTATTTTAAATGAAAAAAATTTTATTGAGGTATAGTTGATTTACAATATTATGTTAGTTTCAGGTGTACAACATAGTGATCCATAATTTTTATAGATTATACTCAATTTAAAGTTGTTACAAAGTAACGGCTAATTTTCCTTTGCTGTATAATACATCCTCGTAGCTTATTTATTTTATATATAGTAGTTTGTACCTCTTATTCCCTTACCCCTATCTTGCCCCTCCCCGTTTCCCTCTCTGCATTGGTAGCCACTAGTTTGTTTCTATACCTGCTGTTTCTGTTTTGCTATATTCATTCGTTTTATTTTTTAAATTCTACATATAAGTGATAACATACAGTATTTGTCTTTCTCTGACTTATTTCACTAAACATAATACCCTCCAGGGTCATCCATGTTGTTGTAAATGGCAAATTTTCATTCTTTTTAATGGCTGAATAGTATTCCATTCATCTGTTGATGAACACTTAGCTTGCTTCCATATCTTGGCAATTGTAAATAGTGATGCTATGAACATTGGGGTGCATGTATCCTTTTGAATTAGTGTTTTCATTTTCTTTTTTTTTAAAATTGGAGTATAGTTGCTTTACAATGTTGTGTTAGTTTCTGCTGTACAGCAAAGTGAATCAGCCACATGTATATATATATATCCCCTATTCCTTGGATTTCCTTCCCATTTAGGTCACCACAGAGCATTGAGTGTTTTCATCTTCTTTTTTAAAAAACATAATTAATTTGGTTGCGCTGGGTCTTAGTTGCGGCAGGCAGGCTCCTTAGTTTCGGCTCACGGGCTCCTTAGTTGTGGCACACGGGCTCCCCAGTTGTGGCATGCAAACTCTTAGTTGTGGCATGCATGTGGGATCTAGTTCCCTGACCAGGGATCAAACCCGGACCCCCTGCATTGGGAGCTCGGAGTCTTAGCCACTGTGCCACCAGGTAAGTCCCCATATGGTAGTTCTATTTTTAGCTTTTTGAGGAAACTCCATACTCTTTTCCACAGTGGCTGTACCAATTTACATTCCCATCAATAGCATACAAGTGTTCCCTTCTCTCCACATCCTCACTAACATTAGCTATTGACTTTTTAAAAAACATTTATTTATTTGTTTATTTACTTTTGGTTGCGTTGGGTCTTCGTTGCTGCGTGCGGGCTTTCTCTGGTTGTGGCGAGCGGGGGGCTACTCTTCATTGCAGTGCGCGGGCTTCTCATTGCGGTGGTTTCTCTTGTTGTGGAGCACGGGCTATAGAGCACAGGCTCAGTAGTTGTGGCGCATGGGCTTTGTTGCTCCACGGCATGTGGAATCTTCCCTGACCAGGGCACGAACCTGTGTCTCCTGCATTGGCAGGCGGATTCTTAGCCCCTGCGCCACCAGGGAAGCCCTGTTGACTTTTTTTTTTAATTATTTAATTAATTATTTATTTATTTTTGGCTGTGTTGGGTCTTCGTTTCTGTGCAAGGGCGTTCTCCAGTTGCGGCAAGCGGGGTCACTCTTCATCGTGGTGCGCGGGCCTCTCATTATCGTGGCCTCTCTTGTTGCGGAGCACAGGCTGCAAACGCGCAGGCTCAGTAGTTGTGGCTCACGGGCCTAGTTGCTCCGCGGGCCTAGTTGTTCCCCTACATTGGCAGGCAGATTCTCAACCACTGCGCCACCAGGGAAGACCTTGACTTTTTCTTTTTTTTTTTTTTTTGCGGTACGCGGGCCTCTCACCGTTGTGGCCTCTCCCGTTGCGGAGCACAGGCTCCGGACGCGGAGGCTCAGCGGCCATGGCTCACAGGCACAGCCGCTCTGCGGCATGTGGGATCTTCCCGGACCGGGGCACGAACCCGTGTCCCCTGCATCGGCAGGCGGACTCTCAACCGCTGCGCCACCAGGGAAGGCCCCCCCTTGACTTTTTGATAATAGTTATTTTGACAGGTATGAGGTGATAGCTCATGGTGGTTTTGATTTGCATTTCTCTTATGATTAGCAGTGTTGAACATCTTTTCATGTGCCTGTTGGTCATCTGTATGTCTTCTTTAGAAAAATGTCTATTCAGGTCTTCTGACCATTTTTTAATTGGGTTGTTTGTTTTTTTGATGTTGAGTTGTATGAGCTGTTTATGTTTTATATATTAACCCCTTATCGGTCATATCAATATTTTCTCCCATTCGTTAGTTTGTCTTTTTATTTTGTTGATGGTTTCATTTCCTCTGCAAAAGCTTATGAATTTTGGACTTCCCTGGTGGCGCAGTGGTTAAGAATCTGCCTGCCAATGCAGGGGACATGGGTTCGAACCCTGGTCTGGGAAGATCCCACATGCTGCAGAGGAACTAAGCCCGTGTGCCACTACTACTGAGCCTGGGCTCTAGAGCCCGTGAACTACAACTACTGAGCCTATGTGCCACAACTACTGAAGCCCACACACCTAGAGTCCGTGCTCCACAACAAGAGAAGCCACCTCAAAGAGAAGCCCGTGCACCACAACAAAGAGTAGCCCCCACTCGCCACAACTAGAGAATGCCCTCACATAGCAATGAAGACCCAATGCAGCCAAAAATAAATAAATAAATATTTTTAATAAAAGCTTATGAGTTTTGGGACTTCCCTGGTGGTCCAGTGGCTAAGACTCTGTGTTCCCAATGCAGGGGGCCTGAGTTCGATCCCTGGTCGGGGAACTAGATCCCACATGCTGCAACTAAGTGTTCGCATGCTGCAGCTAAAGATCCCGCATGCTTCAACTAAAGATCCCGCATGCCACAATGAAGACTGAAGATCTGGCGTGCCGCAACTAAGACATGGCGCAGCTAAATAAATATTTAAAAAAAAAAAAGCTTGTGAGTTTTGGGAATTCCCTGGCAGTCCAGTGGTTAGGACTCGTTGCTTTCACTGTCACCACTCGGCATGACCAAAAAAAAAAAAAAAAAGAGCTTATGAGAGTTTAGTTAGGTCCCACATGGTTACTTTTGCTTTTGTTTTGTTTCCTTTGCCTTAGGAGACAGATCTGAAAAAATATTGCTGCTATTTATGTCGGAGGGTGTTCTGCCTGTCTTCTCTTCTAGGATTTTTATAGTTTCAGGTCTTACATTTAGGTCTTAAATCCATTTTGAGTTTATTTTTATATATGGTATGAGGAAATTTTCTAATCTCATTCTTTTACATGTAGCTGTCAGTTTTCCCATCACCACTTGTTGAAGAGACTGTCTTTTTTCCATTGTATATTCTTGCCTCCTTAGTTGTAGATTAACTGACTAGATGTGTGAGTTTATTATGTGTCTGTTTTTGTGCCAGTACTATGCTGTTTTGATTACTGTAGCTTTGCAGAATAATCTGAAATGAGGGAGCATGATACTTCCAGCTTTAATCTTTTTTCTCAAGATTGCTTTGGCAGTTTCGGGTCTTTTGTGGTCCATATAAATTTTAGGATTATTTGTTCCAGTTCTGTGTGTCCCATAGATTTTGGATCATTGTGTTTTTGTTTCAGTAGTTTCTAGGTATTTTTAAATTTCTCCTTTGATTTCTTCAGTGATCCATTAGCATGTTGTTTAGCTTCCATGTGTTTGTGTTTCTTGTAGATTTTTTCTTGTAGTTGATTTCTAGTCTCCTTTGTTGCCTCATTTTGGCTAACTTGCTGTTTTTGTTTCTATGTATCTGATAGATGGGTTACATTTCCTGATCTTGGAAAAGTGGCCTTTTGTAGGAGACATTATGCATCCCAGCTGTACACTCCTCTCTGGTCACCAGAGCTATATGCTCTAGGGGTGCCCCCTATGTGGGCTGTGTGAGTCCTTCTGTTGTGGTGGGCTTACTACTGTGGACCATCTAGTAGGCATGGCTGGCCCCTGGTCTGGTTGATTGCCAGGCCTTGCCTTGTGCAGAAGCTGATGGCTGCTGTTTGGCAGGGCTGGGTCATGAGGTAGCTTGTGTGGGATCCCAGGGGGTCCTGGGGCTAAAGCTGGCTCACTGGTGGGCAGATCCAGGTTCGGGGGGGTATGGTTGTGGGTTCGGGTTCCCGGATCTAGTGTTGGTCTGCTGGTGAGTGGGGCTGAATCTTGGGGTGGCTGGCTGAGGAGTCTAAGGTATCCCAAAGCTGGTGTTGGCCTGCTGGTGGGTGGGGCCGGGGCATGGGGGATCCCAGGACTTGTGCCCACTCACTGGAGGTGGAGCTGGGTCCTGGGGTCTCTGATTGTGGGACCCTGGGGGTCCCAAAGCTGGTGTCAGCTTGCTGGTGGATGAGGCTGGATCTCAGGGCAGCAGGCTGATGGGCCCAAGATGTCCCAGAGCAGGAGTTGACCTGCTGGTGGGCAGTGCTGGGGCTTAGGAAGTCCCGGGACTGGTGCCAGCCTGCTGGTGTGTTGGTTGGGTCCTGACAATGCAGGCTGCGGGGCTATGTTGGTCCCTGGGCCAGTGTCCACCTGTTGGTGGGTGGGGTTGGGGTCCAGATGATCCCAAGGCTGGTGCCCACTCACCAGTGGGTGAAACTGGGCCCTGGGGCTAGTGCTGGCCCACTGGCAGGCAGAGCCAGGACCTGGGTTCTCTGGCGGCTGGGCCCAGGTATCCCAGAACTGGTGTTGTATTGCTGGTGGACGACACTGAGGCCCAGCAGGACCTGGGGCTGGCATCGCCCTGCTGGTAGGTGGGCTGGGTCCTGCCCTGTCAGCCTCGGGGCTGTGGTGGTCCTGGGGGTGGTATCCGTTCACTGGTGGGGGGAGTTGAGGTTTAGTGGGTTCTGGTGTTGGAGCCTGCTGATTGGTATGTGAGGCTGGTTCTGAGGCTGGTATCGACTTGCTGGTGGATAGTGCTGGGGCCCAGAGTGTCCTGGGGCTGAAGCCTGCCCAGTGATGGGTGGAGCTGGGTCCAGGGGTTTCGGGAAGCTGGGTCCAGGGCCCTGGGAATCTTAAGTCTAGTGCCTGTGCACTTGTGTGTGGGGCTGGCTCCTGGGCCCTTTGGTGGACAGGGCCATGTCTGAGGGTGGCTTTGAGCTCAAGGAGTTTAAGGCAGCCTGCCTGGGAGCCCACATCCCCTCATTCTCACCGCCACACCCCTCCCCCAACACGTAACGATCCTTTTGAGGTCTGTGCAGCGTTGCATTGCCCTGGCCCGCCTCCTAGTGGAGCAAAACTTCCCAGCCATTGCCATCCTCTGTGGGATGCTCCAGGAGGAGAGGTGAGTCAGAGATGAGGAAGATGTTTTGTGTCCTTGCGAGGAAAAGAGGCCATTAAAAGAAGGGACTTTCAACATTTTTCTGCTTTCCTTTCTCACAAAGGCTTTCTTAGTATCAACAGTTTAAAGATTTTCAACAGTGAATTCTTGTGGCCGAGGCATGGACATCGAGCGGGTGAACATTGACTTTAGAATTCAGACACCTGCCCCTGAATGTTCAACTTGTCAGCATTAGAGACCAATACCGGGCCCTGATATAGCACTGTCTCTTGAGTGACCAACTAGCTGCTAATTGACAAATTGACTTGCTTTCTGTCCCCTCCATCCTTGGAGGGCCAGAGGTTCATCTTCACTGGGACAGACACCTATTCCGTGTACGGATCTTCTTTTCCGGTCCTCAGAACTTTAGCCAGCACCGCTACGTGGTGGCCATTGAAATTCCTGATGCACAGACTTGGAATTGCTCTTAGCAGAGTATCTGACCAGGGGCCAACTTCACAGTGAAGGAGGTGCAGGCTGGGCCATGACCATGAGATCCACTGGTCATATCACAGTTTGCACCACCCAGGGGCTGCCAGCCACACAGAATGCTGGACAGGCCTTCTGAAGATGCAACTAAAGCTCCATCTTTGAGGAAACATCTAGAAGGGATGAGGATACATCTTTCTGGACACAGTGTATTATTAAATCAGAGACTTTTATATAGTGCCATGTTCTCAATAGGAAAATAAGGTGGGTCCAGGACCAAGGTTTGGAAACAGGTGTCACCCCATTTACCATTACTTTCAATCACCCACGGGGGGGATTTTACACTTCCTGCCTTCACATCTCCACAGGGTTGGGGGTCCTGGTTCTCCAAAGGGGCACTTTTATAAGGTGTACCACAAGGATACCATGGAACTATACCTCTACACATTACTGTTGCCTCCAGAGAAGTTTGGACTCCATGTGCCCAGAGACCAGCAGGTAAGAAGAGGAGTTCCCTCTTCTCGAGGAAGGAGTAATTTACCCTAACCTGGAGAAAGGGGTGGAGCTACTACCACACAATGAGGGCAGGAGGAATCCATTCAGAAGTGGTGGTAGACTGGGCGCTTCCTGGTTCTCTCACGTTCCCTGTAATTTGAACAGACAAATGCAGCAACCCAGCCTGAGAAAGGCTGCTCAAGCTGCCATGACAGAATACCATCGGCTGGGATACTTAAAAACAGAAATTAATTTGCTCACAGTTCTGGAGGCTGGAAGTCCAAGATCAAGATGCCAGCAGGGTTAGTGTCTGGTGGGGCCTTTCTTCCTGGCTTGCAGACAGTGACCTCACAGCCTTTCCTCTGTGAGCACAGGGGAATTGAAAAAGGGAGAGACGGAATTCCCTGGTGGTCCAGTGATTAGGACTCCATACTTTCACTGCCGAGGGCCCGGGTTTGATCCCTGGTCGGGGAACTAAGATCCCACAAGCCACTCGGCATGGCCAAACCACCACCCCCACCAAAAAAAAAAAAGAAGAAAAGAAAAAACAAAAAGGCTATCTCTGGTGTCTCTTGCTCTTCTTTTTTTTCTTTAAATTAATTTATTTATTTTTGGCTGCGTTGGGTCTTTGTTGCTGCACGCGGGCTTTCTCTAGTTGCAGCATGCGGGGGCTACTCCTCATTGCAGTGTGCGGGCTTCTCATCGCAGTGGCCTCTCTTGCTGCAGAGCACGGGCTCTAGGCAAGTGGGCCTCAGTAATTGTAGCGTGTGGGCTCAGTAGTTGTGGCTCATGGGCTCCAGAGCGCAGGCTCAGCAGTTGTGGCGCACGGGCCCAGCTGCTCCGCAGCACGTGGGATCCTCCTGGACCAGGGCTCGAACCCATGTGCCCTGCACTGGCAGGCGGATTCTCAACCATCGCGCCACCAGGGAAGCCCTCTTGCTCTTCTTATAAAGACACCAGTTCTATCATATTAGGGCTCCATCCTTATGATCTTGTTTAGTCTTAATTACCTCCTTAAAGGCTCCATCTTCAAATAGAGTCTCATTGGTCTTTAGGTCTTCAACATAAGAATTTGGTTGGGAGGGATGTAATTAAGTCCAATAACAGAAGTGTTTGATTTCCAGAGGCCCAGACCCATCAGGTGTGAAGGTTTGGGTCACACTCCCAGGTAAGGCACAGGACCCACGCTCCTGTGCTCTGAAATCTATGACAGCGTTTGTGCAGAGGCCCTGCTTCCCGTGGGCTGTTCCCAGACAGTAACTGGTCACAGCAGGGACACTATGGGAGGCTCATTCCTGGGAGACATGGGACTCCTCTGATGACCAACTGTGACTTGAGGACTCCCTCTGGCCTTGCTTAACTTCGCTTAGATTGTTTTTGATGGTCTTGGAGAGTCCAGGAAAGCTCTCCTTCTGTTCATCACTTGCGATCAGAGTTGCATCTCGGTCTGCTGGCTCTCTCATCTTTTCTGGTTCCCTCTCCATATTCTCTGACAGATGTTTAATAAAATTCTGCTGAGTTTAATCCTATTTTGGCATTTGTTTCTTGGAGGACTGGGACTAACAAAATAATTTCCATCTGTATACCAACAACCTATTTACTTATTCCATCTTGTAAAATCCTTCTCTTTATCCAACTTCTACCAGCATCTGTTCCATTTCGCTTGTTTCGTATTATCTCTTTGAGGTGATAGATGTTTGGTTTTCTAAAAATTGAAGTGTAGTTAAGTTATAATGCTGTGTTAGTTTCAAGTGTACAGCAAAGTGATTCAGTAAATACATATATATTGATATATATTTTCAGATTCTTTTCTATTACAGGTTATTACAAGATATTGAATATAATTCCTTGTGCTATTAGATCATTGTTTACCTATTTTATATATAGTAGTGTGTATATGTTAATCCCAAACTCCTAATTTATATCTCCCCCCACCCACTTTTGCCTTTGATAACCGGAAGTTTGTTTTCTATGTCATGAGTCTATTTCTGTTTTGTAAATAAGCTCATTTGTATCATTTTCTTAAGATTCCACATATAAGTGATATCATATGATATTTGTCTTTCTCTGTCTGACTAACTATAGATGTTTGTTGTTTTAAGCTGCTAAGGTTTAGAAGTAGTTTGATACACAACAGTAGATAACTAACAAAGCTCTCTTAAGTCTCTATTACTCTATAGTTATTGCCTAAATCTGTTTTATCTCCTTTCACCTTGAAAATGTTATTTATCCTCACTTCCAATTCCTCTCTTCCTCTTTTTTTCCCTTTTTTTCCCTCTTCATTCCTTTACTTTTGTTTTCTTTTGTCTTTTCTCCTTCCCCCTTGCTTTCTTCCTTCTCTCCTCTCCTTCCTTTATTCTTATTATCGGATGTTTCAAACATATAAAATAATACTATGTGGTTATACTGAAAACTGAAAGGAAGCATTATCTGTATATGCTAAAATTATAATGCCAAGGTATATGGAATAAAAGTAAAATAAAGGAAGAAAAGAAAATGCCTGGGTGATTCTGCAAACAAGTAAGTGACTTTCAACTGCTATTTCCTTTCCTTAAGCTGAGTTTGTTTGTTTCTTTTAAAAAAATATTTATTTATTTATCTGGCTGCGTCGTGTCTTAGTTGTGGCATGCGGGCTCTTTGTTGTGGCACGCAACCTTCTCACTAGCTGTGGCACGTGGGCTCCAGAGCGTGAGGGCTCAGTAGTTGCAGTGTGTGGGCTCTCTAGTTGTGGCGCAGGCTCAGTAGTTGTAGCACGCTCAGTTGCCCTGTGGCACGTGGGATCCTAGTTCTCGGCCAGGGATTGAACGGGCGTCCCCTGCATTGGAAGGTGGATGCTTAACCACTGGACCACCAGGGAAGTCCCAAGCTGAGTTTCATTTTCAGGGTAAACAGATCAGCTCCATGAACTCTTACACATTTCTGGTAAAAGCTTAAGTTGGTACTAGCACTTTTTAAAAAATTTATGTTTTTACTGAAGTATAGTTGATTTACAATGTTTTGTTGGGTACTAGCACTTTGGAACTCAAAATAGCATTATCTAGTATGGCTAAAGTGTATATACCATACTCCAGTATTTGATTTTTAAAATCCTGAAAGAATATTTAATTTTTTTTTTGCGGTACACGGGCCTCTCACTGCTGTGGCCCCTCCCATCGCGGAGCACAGGCTCCGGACGCGCAGGCTCAGCGGCCATGGCTCACGGGCACAGCCGCTCCGCAGCACGTGAGATCTTCCCGGACCGGGGCACGAACCCATGTCCCCTGCATCAGCAGGAGGACTCTCAACCACTGTGCCACCAGGGAAGCCCCCAAAATATAAATTTTATTTCATCATAACTTCAGTTCAAAATAATCAGTATGCCAGAATGGTATATTTTGGGGTGGTATTTTTCTGCTCCTCTTCAACTCACACAAACTCAGGGATATGGAATGAAGACAATTTTAAAACACAGCAACACAGGAGACACTGACACATGGTTTGGGAAAGTAAAATTTAGGAGCTTTGTGAGTATGATTGGCAGTGCTATTTAGGCACATTTCTGTATTGGTAAGGGCCAAAATCAGTTTTACAGATTAGATTCCTGATGTTTGCGGATCATAAAGATTGTGCTCCCCGCTATAGTTAACAAACACAGAGGAAACTATCCGATCCATATGGGAATCTCTATCTGGTGTTTTCAGGCACAACTTCTCCAGGTTTAAAGCACAAAACCCCTGTTCCTCCACCTCCATTCCCAGAGAGACCTCACTCTCTGGCATCAAGGTCCCTGGCGGCTGAGTTTTCTTCTAGAAGAGTCCAAGGGGTGAGAGATAAGGGGTGAGAGGCAGATGGTCCTGTTCAGCCACGATGGTTTCGAAAGAACACTGGAGGAAAAACTGGCTGAGCCCAATCTGGGCATGGCTTCTTGGTTTCCTCAGACAGCCCCTGGGCCAGGACTCAGAGAGACAATGTGACGAAGAGCATTCGGTGCAGGAGGAGCGGGATCAGGGCAACGTCCCAGAACTCGAGTGTGGCTCACTGGGTCTCTCTCAGGGCGGTGTCTGGGGCGGGGACGCTCAGTGTTGGGGATTCTTCATCTCCCCTGAGTTTCACTTTCTCTCTCACAGCCTGTGTCGAACCCTCCTGACTGGATACTCATGACGACGCCCCAGTCCTCACTCCCATTGCGTGTCCGGTTTCTAGAAGCCAATCAGCGTCCCTGCGGTTCCCGGTTATAAAGTCTCCACCGACCCGCACTCAGTTTCTCCTCAGACGCCGAGGTGGTGGGTCATGGCACCGCGAACCCTCCTCCTGCTCCTCTCCGGGGCCCTGGCTCTGACCGGGACCTGGGCGGGTGAGTGCGGGGTCGGGAGGGAACGGCCTCTGCGGGGAGGAGCGAGGAGACCCCGGGGGTCGGGGGTCAGGACTCCCAGGGAAGGAGCCACGCCGCCGCCCCCCACCCCGGTCCAGACCCGCCCCCTCACCCCGGTCCCCGCCAGTCCCTCCCTTGCTTCCCGCCCCCTCTTCTCTCCCCGCGAGGTGCCGGCCCTTCTCCGACCTCCACACCTTTTCCGTCTCACGAGCCCCTCGCCCCCTCCCCCCTGCCGGCCTCGTCACCTCGGACCCGGGGACCCGCGCCGGGAGGAGGGTCGGACCGGATCTCACCCCTCCCCGCCCCCAGGCTCCCACTCCCTGAGGTATTTCTACACCGGGGTGTCCCGGCCCGGCCGCCGGGAGCCCCGCTTCATCACCGTCGGCTACGTGGACGACACGCAGTTCGTGCGGTTCGACAGCGACGCCTCGAATCCGAGGGAAGAGCCGCGGGCGCCGTGGGTGGAGCAGGAGGGGCCGGAGTACTGGAAAGAGCAGACGGAGGTCTGCAAGGACACCGCACAGAATTTCCGAGCGAGCCTGGACACCCTGCGCGGCTACTACAACCAGAGCAAGGCCGGTGAGCGACGCGGGCCCGGGTCCAGGTCACGACCCCCATCCCCAGGGACGGGCCGGCGTCGCCCCGAGTCTCCGGGTCCGAGGGTCACCCCAACATTGCGGGACCCGCCCGGCCCCGCGACTCGGGAGGAAACGGCGGGACTTTACCCGGTTTCATTTTCGGTTTGGGTTTAATCGCTGCGGCTGGTCGGGGCGGGGTCAGGGTCTCACACCTACCAGTGGATGTACGGCTGCGACGTGGGGCCGGACGGTCGCCTCCTCCGCGGGTACCAACAGTACGCCTACGACGGCGCCGATTACATCGCCCTGAACGAAGACCTGAGCTCCTGGACCGCAGCCGACGCGGCGGCTCAGATCACCAAGGGCAAGTGGGAGGCGGCCGGTGTTGTGGAGCACTACAGAGCCTACCTGGAGGGCGCCTGCGTGGAGTGGCTCCTCAGATACCTGGAGAACGGGAAGGACACGCTGCAGCGCGCAGGTACGAGGGGCCACGGAGCCTCCCTGGTCTCCCCTCGGGCTGGAGCTGGCTTCCCACAAGGGGAGGAAATGGGGTCCCTGTGGGAACACTGCCCCAACTTCTTGTCGGGAGAGGGAGGAATCCGCCCAGGTTTTCATATTCGGTACAAGACAGTGACTCGCCGGTGGCCTCACTTCTCTGAAAGACAGTGAAGGAATCAAGTCTCTTTGGGGAAGAAACAGGAAACCATCCCTGAAATAACTGACCAGCGGCGCCCTTTGACCCTGACCCCCATCTTGTAACCATGACTTTCTCTCTCAAGCCTGTTCTCAGCCTAAGAACATCTTAGGAGGCCTGACTCTAGCTTTTCTGAGTCATTCAGCCTCCACCAAAGTCAGGACCATTGCTCTGTATTCTCCCCTTTACATGAAGCCTCCTACCTTGGCTTTCATCCTTATCACAGAACTTGACAAGGACTGGGAGATCTTCCCAGACCCCGGAGTCCAGGCTGGTGTCTGGTGTTTTTGCTGCTTCTTTTCAAACCTGTTGTGCTGTTCATTCTCAGGATGGTCACATGATGCTGCTTCAGTGGCCCATGAAGGTAACACTAAGTGTGAATTTTCTGATTCTTCCTCCTCAGACCCTCCAAAGACACACGTGACCCACCACCCCATCTCTGACCGTGAGGTCACCCTGAGGTGCTGGGCCCTGGGCTTCTACCCTAAGGAGATCTCACTGACCTGGCAGCGTGATGGGGAGGATCAGACCCAGGACATGGAGCTTGTGGAGACCAGGCCTTCAGGGGACAGAACCTTCCAGAAGTGGGCGGCCCTGGTGGTGCCTTCTGGAGAGGAGCAGAGATACACGTGCCACGTGCAGCATGAGGGGCTTCAGGAGCCCCTCACCCTGAGATGGGGTAAGGAGGGACATGTGGGGTGGAGCTTCCTCTCAGATAAAGCAGGAGCCTTTCTGGACACGTTCAGCAAAGTCAAGACTGAAGCCTGAGGACTGGGCGCCTTCCCTTCTCTTTGTAGAACCTCCTCCTCAGTCCTTCGTCCCCATCATGTCCCTCATTGTTGGCCTGATCTTGGTGGTAGATGGAGCCGTGGTGGCTGGAGCTGTGATCTGGAGGAAGAAGCACTCAGGTAGGGAAGGGAGGGAGGGATCTGAGTTTTCTTGTCTCACTGGGGGGTTCAAGCCCAGGTAGACGTTTGCCTGCCTCATTACTGGACAGTACCCTACACACACATGTGGAATATGGAGCTGAGTGCTAACACTTACCCTTTCGTAAAGTACATATGAAAATGAAAGACAGATTTTTCACCTTCATAATTCCAGTTGAGGGCCTGTTTCTCAGCACTTGGAGGTCAGAGGGGGAAGGTCCCGCTAAGGGCAGACTCCCAGGAGGGCAGCTGGTCCACTCCCCCCATATCTCCTTTCTTCATGTTCCTGATCCTGTCCTGGATTTTTGGTTACAGTTCTGGAAAATTCTCTGCGGTCCAGGACTAGGGGGTTCCTCTAGGATCTCAACTCAGTCTTCTCCCTGGCCTCTCACGTGAGGTTTTCTTCTTACAGGTGAAAAACGAGGGAGCTACGCTCAGGCTGCAAGTAAGTGTGGAGGGGCTGTGATTCCTGAGACCCTTGTGAGGGTGCAGACAGGAGGCCATAGGGGGCTCACCCTCCTAAAGTTCCTTCTCTAGTTTCTCTCCTGTGGGTTCTGACCACGTCCTGGTTTTGTTCTCCCCCAGGCAGTGACAGTGCCCAGGGCTCTGATGTGTCTCTCACGGATCCTAAAGGTGAGACCCTGGAGGGCCTAGACTGGGAGAGGTGTTGGGGCGGAGGAGATGCCCCGGGTGGTGGGGAGCTTTGAATGGGACATTTGAGCATGTGAGGGGCTGTTGGGAAGGTCAGCACTTAAATGACTGTCCTGAATTTGTTCATGATTATTTTCTTTCACAGTGTGAGGCAGCAGCCTCGTGGGGACTGAGTGATGCACGGTCCCACTATGTGGCTTCAGATGCCGCGACTCCTCTTTCTGCAGCTGCATCTGAATGTGTATGTGTTCCTTGTAGCATAATGTGAGGAAGTGGGGAGACTGGCCCACCCCTGCCCACCACGACCCCTCCCCACCCTGACCTGTGTTCTCTTCCCTGATCCAGTTGCCTGTTCCAGCAGAGGCAGGGCTGGGCCACCTCCATCCCTGTCTTAACTTCGTGGTGCACTGAATAATAATGTCTTAACTTGCCTGTTGGGAATAAAATCTGTATATGAATTTTGTTTTTTCTAATTCCTGCCATGAGGGGTTGATGGGATAATAAGGAGAGGATTCCTGAAGTTTGAGAGAGGAAATAAATGGAAGCACTGAGACCCTTCCAGAATCCGTGTGCTTGCTGTGCTCTGTCTGCTGCAGGTGGGACAGGAGGAGGCTGTGAGGAGCTGAGCGTGGACGCGGCTTGTGCCCATTCCGTGCTCACTGCATCTTGGGCTTTGAGGTGGTCACTCCTGGTCACATCTTCTCTGCTCCTTTGTCCTTGTCTCTTCAGAACTTTGTCCCACCAGCAGCTGTGATCTCAGAAGAAGTCACCAGGTCAGCCTCGGCTCAGGCCTGTGTCCAGTCCTCAGCCCCTATCTTTTGGGTGTTATTTGTTGTTTCTTTGTTTCTTTAGAGGTTCTTGCCTGAGTTTGTGTTTTATTCTCCTCTGGGTGTCCCCCACCTCTGACAGCTGGAGGAGTCGTTTGGCCTGTCGTGGTCCCCACAAGGCCCAAGGCTGCCCCTGCACACAGGAGAGTCTGTGGTATCCAGAGGTGGATTTTCAGATTCATCCAGCTCTTGCCCTTTGTCTAGGGTTTGATTGTTCTTTCCATATTTCCCCCAACCTTCTCAAAGGATCCAGATTCTGGAATTAGCAGAAAGGCGGGAAACCATAATGTCTCGTCTTAGGTAAGTTCCTGTCGGAATTCTGCTCTGCTCGCCTACCCACTCTCCCTGCCCTTAGCTCTAGTAATCCCAGTGCTGGCTCCAGTACAAACTCATGGATTTATAAAGCAGAGTCTAGGACTTCCCTGGTGGTCCGTTAGTTAAGATGCTGCTCTTCCACTGCAGGGGGCTTGGGTTTGATCCCTGGTCAGGGAAGTTCCACACCCTGTGTGGCCAAAAAAAAGAAGAAAAAAAAAAAAAGTAAAGCAGAGTCTAATTTAGGTTTATATTTGGTTGGAAAATAGGACCCATAAGTCAAGGGTCATTGTTTTCTGAAAAGAAAAATATACTTGTGTGAGGCAGTGCGGAGGAGGGTTGGTTGGTGGGAAGGGGAGAACAGCACTTGTGAGACAAACACCAGCAGCACTGATGTCAATGTGAGTAGATGTTGTTCTGTAGCTGCCACAAAACAGCATTTGGCCTGAGGTCACATTAATAAAGATACTGTCTCTAGAATAGGGAGGTGCTTTACATTGAACATTCACTCAACTGATACAGTTGTGTGCCAGATATATGACACAGTATTTTGCATCTGGGAAACATTGAAGTAAAAACAGAAAAATTGCTGGCCTTGTGGAGCATGTATTCTAGTGGGAAGAGACAGACTATGTGCCATCAGCATAGTAAATAAGGAAAGTGTTCTGTTACAAGGGGATACGTACAGTGGAAAAGATGCAGTGGAGAAGGTGATCCAGAGTGTGAGTACGGGGACAGGGAAAATGGGTGTTTTACTAGGGTGGTCAGGGAGGTCCTCACTGGGAAGGTGACCTTGGAGGAAAGATTTGAAGGACATGAGGAATTATCCCTGAGGATGTCTGGAGGAGGTTCTTTCCAGGCAGAGGGAACCTCCAGGCAAATGCACCAGGGCAGGAGCATGTCTGTGTGTCCCAGTTAAAGTGAGGAGGCCAGTATGGCAGGAGCAGAGATTAATTGAGATGAGATCAGAGGTACAGCCAGACCATGTAAGGCCTGGAGGATGCTGGAAGGGTTTTGACGTTTGCTCTGAGGGAGATGGGAGTTAGAAGATAGTTTTGAGCAGAAGAGGGAGATGGTATGACTTCTTGATTTTTTTTTTAATATTTTTATTTTATTGGAGTATAGTTGATTTACAGTATTGTGTTAGTTTCAAGTGTACAGCAAAGTGATTCAGTTATACATATACATATATTCTTTCTTTTTTAGATTCTTTTCTCTTATAGGTTATCACAGAATATTGAACAGAGTTCCCTGTGCTATACAGTAGGTCCTTGTTGGTTATCTATCTCATACATAGTAGTGTGCGTGTGTTCATCCCAAGCTCCTGATTTATCCCTCTCCCCCACGTTTCCCTTTTGGTAACTGTAAGTTTGTTTTTTGTTTTTTTTTTTTAAAGAAGATGTTGGGGGTAGGAGTTTATTAATTAATTAATTAATTTTTGCTGTGTTGGGTCTTCGTTTCTGTGCGAGGGCTTTCTCTAGTTGTGGCAAGTGGGGGCCACTCTTCATCGCGGTGCGCGGGCCTATCACTATCGCAGCCTCTCTTGTTGTGGAGCACAGGCTCCACACATGCAGGCTTAGTAGTTGTGGCTCACGGGCCTAGTTGCTCCGCAGCATGTGGGATCCTCCCAGATCAGGGCTCAAACCTGTGTCCCCTGCATTAGCAGGCAGATTCTCAACCACTGCACCACCAGGGAAGCCCTGTAAGTTTGTTTTGATATCTGTAAGTCTGTTTCTCTTTTGTAAATAAGTTCATTTGTATCTTTTTTTAAAATTAGATTCCACATATTAGTGATATCATATGATATTTGTCTTTCTCTGTCTCACTTACTTCACTTAGTATGATAATCTCTAGGGCCATCCATGCTGCTGAAAATGACATTACTTTACTCTTTTTTATGGCTGAGTATATTCCATTGGACTTCACCTTTAAAAGCATCACTTTGGGGCTTCCCTGGTGGCGCAGTGGTTGGGAGTCCACCTGCCGATGCGGCGGACACGGGTTCGTGTCCCGGTCTGGGGGGATCCCACATGCCGCGGAGCAACTAAACCCGTGCGCCACAACTACTGAGCCCGCGCCCCTAGAGCCCATGCTCCACAACAAGAGAAGCCACCACGAGAAGCCCGCGCACCTCAAGGAAGAGTAGCCCCCGCTCTCAGCAACTAGAGAAAGCTCGCGTGCAGCAACAAAGACCCAACGCAGCCAAAAATAAGTAAATAAATAAATAGTATCAGTTGAGGATTTATAAGAAGAAAACCAAGTAAAATACTGAATTGAAATAGTTATTTTAAAAAGAGAAAATAGGCAAAATTAAGAACAAAACATAGTTGTCTGAGATATGTCACTGCAGACAAAGGAGAGATTTAAACAATCTTAAAACTGAAGAAATTTATGTCAATGGAAAAGACTTAGTACAAGTCAATAAGTTAAAGCAGTTATAAAAATTGTTTCCCTTCAACCTTATCCAGAATGTTTTAGAGATTAAGTCCTACCAAACCTTCAAGGAAACCTAATGATCTATATAAAATATTCAAGAGGAAAAAGAAATATAGGTTGTATGTAAAGTATGCCCCAACCAAGTTGGTTTTAAAACTATTATCCTCTTTGGAACCTGCACTTTGGTTAGGTAAACAAAACAAACAAAACACCTTGTTCTTGTTGCTAAGAGCTACACGCTGCACATCTGGAGGTGAGGAGTCCTAAGGTTTGCAACTTGCTCTCAGGTAGTGCAGCAATAACGATGATAGCCATCTTTTATGTATTCAGAGGGAGATCAAACAGTTATGGTAAAATTTTAATAAATGACAGAACTAAATATAAGTTAGAAATAATAAAAATATATTTTAAAATTTATTTCCCCTGTAGATTTTCCCACCCTTTTTCATCTTCTCTCTTCCTTTCTTCAACCCTTTCTCCCTTCCTGCCCTCCTTTTCCCGGTCTCTTCTTTGCATCTTGTCCCCTGCACATTCGAGCCCCACGGTGAACACAGGTGACTCTGTCCACCTCAGGCCAGATGCGGGCGGACAGGGGAGTGGGTGCTCGCCTGAGCAGTTTGTAAGCTGTGCCTGGACCCGCTGTTACTGTGTCCTTTAGTGAAGTCACTCCAGTCTTTGAAGGAAGTCACACCGGCTCTAAATTATGTTCCCCACAGAAGAAGGAACATTCTCGGTGGGTATTTCCTAGATCCTTAGCGGGCCGTCTGCTTCCTGGTTTTTGGTTCTTAGAATCTAACAGCGGGGGGCCCGGGGCGGGGCGGGGCGGGGCTGGAAGAAGCATTTCCCTATTCACACGCCTCAGAATCAACCAAGACCTTGTTTAAAATAAGTCGGATTCCAGATCCCCCTCCGGATCTACCAACTCGGAATTTCCGAGGACCACATAGGTCTTCATTTTCTCAAGCGGCAGTTTGAGAACCAGAAACCTAAATGCAGCTCTCTCCCCTCCCAGCCTGCACATAAGTTCCTTTATTCTGCTTTTAAATCCGTGGACGACTTTTATTTCCTTCAGCCCAGGGTTTGGGGGACGGGTGATTTCCAGTCCTCACTGTAAACTCTGGCCCAGCAGAGAAAACTTTAGGGCCCTCCTGCGAGCCCCGCCTTGGGTTCTGCGAGCATCCGCGCTGGGTGGTTTAGGTTCCTTTTCCGGACCCAGCAGTGGCGCCAGAGGTCTGCAGAGAGAAAGATGCCGCTGTGCGGGTGAGTCCAGGGGTACAAAGGTGAGAGTGGAGGGAGAAAACGTCTTTCATGGGGCAGAGCAGAGGGGGCTGGAAGCAGGGTGGGGTGGAGGGAACACACTTTGTACAAAAGACAACCTGGGAAGCTTGGGCGGGGGGCCGGTGTGTTGGGGGGCGAGGCAGCCAAATCTAGATCCAGGGAGCAACCCTGACCCTGAGCCCTATACCATCAGGGCCTCTTCCACCCCCAGAATGAGTAGGATTGGCTTTATCTCTAGTTACAATCGTCTCCAAATGCTGTGCAACAAACCTAGCATATTAGCGTTAAAGTATTAAAAGTCTTTTGGGAGGGTGGGGGTGAGCTGAATGAGACGGTTTGCTGGATTTGCACACCTAAGAAGTCCTCTAAGGAGTTGACATCATGGAGGAAAGGGCTTGGGCCCAGCTGTCAGGAGAGCTGGGTTCCACCTGCCTCTCTGCATCTCACTATTCTTGCTATCTTTAGAAGTGAAAAGATTCTCTCTGAGAATGAGCAGGACCCAATCCCTGAATGGCTAAATAAATTATGATGCTCAAAGTAATTAATAAAAATGGATGTGAAATCTAAGAAATGGTTAAAACTTTGTGATGCATGAGATTTCCAGCCACAGAAAAAGTGTAGGGTAGGGGTCTTAGTGGAATGGCTAGTAGTGACAGGCGGAGTTCAATGTGAGAAAGCATTTGCAGGGGAGACAAAGATGAAATGAACACAGTTCCTGCTACTGGAGTGGCTCATTGTCTAATGGGAGGAGTGTAAGATGGTAAGATAGGGTTCAAGGGAGGGCACACCTGGTACCATCAGGGAGGTTCAAACCATGGCCTAGACCAGTGGTTCTAAAATTTGCCAATACATTGGAATCACCAAGGGAGCTTTAAAAGATATGAAGGTCTAAGTCCAACCCAAGGGATACTAATTCAATTGGTTTTGGCCACTGCCTGAACATACATACAGTGAAAACTCTCCAGCTGGTTTTAATAAGCAGCTGAGTTTGAGGACCATGGTGTAGGTATTCCAGAGACTAAGAGATGAGTGCTGGGGATAAGTCACAGCTTTCAGTAGAAGGAGGCCTTCAGGACGGCATTATTGTTATTACAGTATTATTGAAGTATAATTCATATATCACATAATTCACCCTTTTAAAGTTACAGTTAAGTGGTGTTTAGTATAATCCAGAGGTTGTGCCACCAATCCCACTATGTAAAAGAGATCTTTTAGGATGTGCAGTTCTGATGGGCTAGAAGGCAGAGGAGAGTAATCCATAAGAGGGGAATGTGTAAGCAGTGGCATCCTGATAGGACAGGGTAAGGAAATGGGGGGAGCCCACTTTTACTGCAACCCAGGGGAGATGTCACCAGAGAAGTGGAAGATGATGCCAGACAGCTGGTTGTGGCAACTGCAGGCTTTGATGGTGGAGTAGAGACCTTATGTGTTAATTCTGCAGATGGGGCAGCTGTGGATGGCTGGGGCCTTATGGTTATAACTGGCGACAGGCAGGTGTTTAGGAAGCCTTTGCAGTTCTCTAGGCTGAGGTAGATGAAAGCCTGGACTAAGGTAGCTGCAGTGGGACTGAAAAGGGGTTGGAGGAGCTGACTGTGAGCCCATGAGAGGCAGGGGAAAGGGGATCAGAAGGGACCAAGCTGGTGATGCTTAAAGAGAACTTGGGGGAGAGAGGCTGGTGTGCAGGGAGAGGGCTAGAGTTTGCCTGTACATCTGTTGGGTTTGAGGGGCAGATGGGCCCAGAGGCGCAGTTGTCCTGAGGCAGGTTGGAAAGGGAGTTGGGAGAGGTTGGTGTTGGGGTCGATCGTGGGGAGCCACCTCATTGGGCCTGAATCAAGAGGCTGCCTTGGGAGAGTGTGGACACCTATAGGCAGAGGCCACAGGAAAAGACACATGGCTCCGTCTTGGAGTCAGTGGGAGGAGAAGATTATAATGGTGGAAACATCTAGAAGAGTTTGAACTCTGGGGAAGAGTCCTTCATCTGGGCAAGTGGCTTCTGAGAGGCAGAGCTGCTGAAATCTGCAAATCTGGTCTCAGCGGACTGTTGCCAGTACCTCTGCTGTGCAAGGTGGAGGGAGGGGGTTATGGTAGAGAAGTTGTGCCTGAAGGAAGAAGCCCTGAAAGGCCGGAAACGTGGGGTGTCTCTGAAGCAGCCTTGTGAGACCTTCCCTGTCGCGGGCGGGGAGTCTTTTTGCAGAGGAGGGAGGCGGTGATCTGGGCGCTTCTGGGGGGGGGGGGCGCCCTAACTCTCTGCTGCTCAGAGCCTGTCCCTTCGGCATTTGTCTGCACTTACCCTCCGTCTCACCTTCCTGGGGATCCTAAGGCTTTTCTGGCCTCCAGGCTTTTCTAGGCAGCGGAAGCGGCCGGATGGCGGTCCCCGCTCGGAGGAGGGAGGACTGGGACGGGGACGGGGCGGGGCGGGGCCAAGTTTTTAAAGCTCCGTGCGGGCCGTCTCCGCTGCCAGTGCGCCGCCGCTGCCCAGCTCAGTGCCGCCCGCTCGCCTGCTGTCCCGGGGCCTCTGGGAGGTTGACAAGGTCTGGGCCATGGCGCTACTCCTTGTCCTGCCGTTTCTAGCCAGTGCTGCCCTTTCTGTGCTCCCGGCTACCGCCGCTGGTGAGTGGCATTCATTGAGGTCCTCAGCCGGGAGCCTGGGGCGGTTTCAGGGTCCGGGTGGGATTCGGTGAGCGTCGCGGGGACCGTCTCACTTGCGGTGCAGCGGGGTGGGGAGTGGGGGCGGGGGAGTGGGGGGAGTCGGGGGCGGGGTGAGGCCGGGGAGGGGCCGGGAGCGGCTCGTGGCCTGTGGCCACCAAATAACGTTCCGGCTTTTCAGTCTCTTTCCGACTCCCACCCTCTGCTGCCCCTGCTGCACCCGCCCTCCCTGCTTTCCTCTTCCTCACACATCCGCGTCCTCTGACTGCCCTGGGTGGGAAGGCTGCCCCCAAGCCCGGGTTGCTCCCGTCAGAGGCGATCAAGGGCTCTTGGAGGTCCGACGCTCAGGCGGCCACTTCCCACCGGTGTGCGGGACGCCCTCTTAGGCCCCTGAGCGCTGTCCTCTCCTCCTGTTCTCAGTTCTGCCCTCTTCCCGTTTCTGGCCTCGGGAATCAGGGGGCTTCCAGGCAGGCAGCGCTCAAGGGCCTCAGGCCTTGGAGTTGAGGGTCTCTTTCTAGTGACTGGAGCTCTAGGAAGGGCCCAAGGGCCCTGAACCACATTTCCTACTGCTGTGGGCACCGTGGCCGATCCTGGCTTTCACTGAGGGAAGCGACAAAAAATGTTTTCCCATATTCAGATACAGGTAAGTTATCCTGTCTTATACATGAACTAAGTTGAATTTTGCACTAAGTAACTTGCCTCTTTGTGGCCTGTCAGACATACATTGTACATCTGCTTTAATTATTAAAGGAAACGGCACATTGACCAGAAGTAAAGAATCTCCATGTTAAAAATAAAGATTCAATGCCCCTCTTCTTGGGACTCCAACGCTGGTTCACCTTTGATGATAAGACTCCTTTCCCAGGTGCCAAGGCCACACTGTATGTGCTGCAGCCCTGACTTGTTTAATGTTCTTTGTTCTGACAAGATATGAAAGCCTGTGCTGTGCTGAAAACCCTGCTGGGTTCAGGGCTAGTCCTTAGTTTGGCTCAGATAAAACTCTTTTCTATTCTTATTATAGATTGTTTATTGATTAATTTCATTGACAGAGTGAATCTGATGGCTTTGGGGCCTAGATTCTTCCTGTGGTTTCTATGGTCTCTACTCCCTCCCTCCTCCCTTACTTCCCCCCTCCCCCACTCATGTTCACTCTAATTTTCTGCTGTGCCCACGTACCCACCCCTGATTCTCTCCTTGCCTCCTCCCCTGCCATCTCTTGCGCCCCCTCAGGATTTGTCCTGCCCCTTCCTGCTGTCCCCTCCTCTCTACAGTTCTCTGATCCCTTCCTAGGGCGTCCTCACCCTCATCCCCTTTCCCACCACAGGTCCCTCTCTTCCCCTCATGGGTCTTGACCTGCAAGGACCAGACACCCGCATGGCTCCTACCACCCCCCAGCTTTCACTAACCTTACATTTCTGGGGATGACTTTTGCCCAGGGGGACTTCCCTCCCTCATCACTACCCTATTTTCATCACCAGGGGGAGCTCTGCTGCTAATGATAACTGGGCCTTGAGCACAGTGCACAGCCCCTGTGGGAGGACCTGTCCCCTGGTCTTGGCACCCATCCTCCTACCTCCGCCCCAGTGCAGGCACCTGCTCTTGGCCCTCGTTCAGTGTGGGCCTTTCCCCCAGCACTGCCCCTTCCCCACTCCTGCATCCTAAACCTCACCCTCTTGAGACCTCCACTCTCTAGGCCTCAGGTGCTGGACTCCACTTGCCCTGGTCCCTCTGCACCTACCCTCATGGCACGTTGCCCAGCTTCCACTCCTTGCCTGAGTGCCTGGGGCCATCGCCACGTTCTCATCAATCACAAGCCTCCTCCCAGGAATCACTACCCCATCCTCACCCTCAACCAGAGCACCCCTCCTCTCCTGTCTTCACCCTAACCCAAGGTCCCCCAGAGTGACCCCTGAGGCATGCTCATCCCCTGCCCCCCAATCCACCCTCACCACTGTCTCCTCTGCAGCCCCTTGCCCTTCCTCCCTCCCCAATAGGAATACTACCCTTGGTCCAACTGCCCACCTCCTTGGCCTTCATCACCCTCTCTTGGGTTCACTGACCCCAGTGGGCTCTCACTACCTCAACCATGTATCCAAAATCCTTGTTGATGCCACTTGGTCAGTTGGCCTTTCCCTACAGGGGGTCTTCCCCCAGGCCCGCCCTCCTGTGCTGGCTGCCTGACCCATGCCCTCTGTGGAGGTGTGACCTGCCCCCAACCACTCCCACCATGCAGGTCCCTCCCAACGTGCACCTTGGCTTTTCAGTTCTATTTTCTCTTGCCAACCCTCCTAATTCTCCATGACCCTTGGGCACATGGCACTGACTCAGGCCCCCAACACCCACCTCTCCCAGGGGACACTGGCAGGTCCAGCCACCTCCCCACCTGGGGCCTCACCATGCCTCTTGCACTCTGGGCCCAGACCCACTGCTTCACCTCCACCAGGGGTACTGGCCCACCTTCCACTCTCTTAGGGCCACAGCCCAGCCCCTCAGGCCCCTCTGCCTCGTGCCTCACCCTCCCTTGAGCCCACCTTGTCCATGATGAGCCTGCCCCACGGGCAGCAGCCCTCGCTCTCCATCTCACCTGACCCGCCTCTGACCAGGGATGCCTCTGATCCTGGGCCTGACACTGCCCCTCCCTCCCCTCTGACTCCACCTCCCCTCACCCTGGTCTTCCTGCCTCTCCCTTGCCCCCTGCAGGCCAGCCTCTCCCCTTGGCCTCCTGCCTGGACCCTTAGGGAGCCGGTGCCTCCCTGTCCTGGCACTTGTCCTGCTTGTTTGCCCATCTCCACCCCTCCCTCCACTCCTCAATTCCCCTCTCCTTCCCTTCTCTTTTTCTTCTTTCCCCTGTGTTGGAAAAATTCTCATTGTGGTCCCTTGTACATGTGCATGTTCTGCATCCTCAGTCCTGGAGCAGGTCAGGACAGCAGAACTTGTCTGGTAAATATTTGATGTGCACTTGTTTCCGGAAAGCTCTTTCATCTGCGGTTCCCCCTTCCCCAGGATCACACAGTCTTCATTACAACCTCACGGCGCTGTCCCGGGATGGATCTGTGCAGTCCAGCTTTTTCGCTGGGGGACACTTGGATGGCCAGGCCTTCCTGCACTATGACCGTGAGACAGGCAGGTAGAACCCCGGGGGCTGTGGGCAGAAGAGCTGGGAGCTGAGACGTGGGACACAGAGTCCAAGGACTTGACAGAGACGTGGAAGGACCTCAGAGAGCTTCTAGCAGAAATCCTGGCCCTGCAGGAGGAGAAAGGAGGTGAGAGTGGGGAGGGTCCGAGAGTGCTGGGAGGCCTTTCACTGGATTTGGGGGCAGGGGCCAGAGGATAGGGGTCTGTGAGTTCAGCAGGGGGGTGGCCATGACTCAGCAGCCCTGGGAAGACATGAGGGGAGCAGGGAGGGGGCCCTCTGGCTGGAGTTTCTCACTTGGGTGTGAGGACAGAGGGACACGGGGACTGGAGGAGTCACTGCTGGTGGGGTGGGGTGCAGGTGTGAATTCCCTCCAGGAGATCTGGGCTGTGAAATCCGAGAAGACAACCATGCCTGGGGCTTCAGGTTTCGCTACTATGATGGGGAGCTCCTCCTCTCCTGTCACCCAGAGACCCACGGATGTACAGCGCCCCAGTCCTTGGCTCGGAACTTGGCCATGGAAATGGAGAAGTCCTGGGACACAGATGGCTTTCAAAGCAAGTATTACCAGGCCCACATGCAGGGAGAGCTTTGTGGAAGACTGCGGGGCTATTTGGAATCCTGGACAGGCTTCAGGGAGAGAACAGGTACTGCTCCTGGGCCAGGGCCCTTCCTCTCCCCCAGACCCCTAGAGCCTCCCCGCCGTGACTCTGCACACGGAGACCCTCCCTGTCCTCTGGGTACATATATGCTCTGCTGGCGTGGTGTCCTGCAATTTAATGCCATCCTGAAAGCCTCCTTCTGAAAGCTGTGCCTTATCCCCAACACACATCTCTTGGTCTTTGGAATACCTACGCCATGGTCCTTAAACCTGATTGCTTATAGAACCACCTGGGGAGTTTTTACTATCCATATGTCTAGGCCATGGCCAAAACCAACTGAATCAGTATCCCTTGGGTTGAACCTAGGGCTTCATATCTTTTGAAGCCCCCTCAGCGATTCCAAATGTGCAGGCAAGCTTTAGAGTCACTGGTCTAGCCCTGCTTGAAACCTCCCGGATGGAACCAAGTGTGCCCTGCCTTGAGCCCCATCTGACCATTTTATACTCCCCACATTAGAAAATGAGCCACTTTAGGATCAGGAACTGTGTTCATTTCATCTTTGTCTCCCTGCAAATGCTTTTTTTAAAGTTGTACTCTGCCTCTCATTAGTAACCATTCCACTAAGATCCTTTTCCAATACTTTTCCTGTGGATGGAAATGTCATGCCTCGGGAAGTTTTAACAATTTCTTAGATTTCACATCATTTTTATTAATTAATTACTTTGACCATCATAATTTATTTAGCAGGTCAGGGATTGGGTCCTGTCCCATCTCAGAGAGCTTCTTTTCATTGCGAAAGGTCACAAGGGTAGTGAAAGTATAGAGGCAGATGGAACCCAGCTCTCCTGACAAGCCCTTTCCTCCAAGACCATCGTCCTTCGAAGACTTGATAGGTGTGGCAGCTCCAGCAAACGGTCTCATTCGAGTCGCAACCCCTCTCCCCCCAAAAAGACTTTTAATACTAATACTAATATGTTAGGTTTGTCTCACAGCATTTAGAGATGACTGCAATGAGAGATAAAGCCAACTACTCTTCGTGAGAGGTACGACTCCAGATTTGGGGTGCTCTCCCGGATTTGGGCGTGGCTGTCCCTCCCCCATCAAGCGTCGCAGCTAGTCTCTTGTACAAAGTATTTTCCCTGCACGCCACGCTGCCTCCAGCCTCCACTGCTCTGCCCTATAAACTACCTGTTCTCCCTCCACTCTCCCTTTTGTACCCCTGGACTCACCGGCACACTGGCATCTTTCTCTGCGCAGACCTCTCGCACTGCTGCTGGGTCCCGAAAGGAAACCGACAGCAGCCTGCGCGGATGCTTGCCTAACCCGAGGCGCGGCCCCGCTGCGCCCTCAGAAGATCAACCAACCCCTAACTCTGGTTTAAAGGAAATAGAAGTTGTTCGTGGATATAAAAGCAGAATAAAGGCTCTTATGGGCAGGTTGGGACAGGAGTGAGCTGCATTCAGGCTTCTGGTCCTCACACTGCTCGGCAATTACATCTGCAGGCTGCGAAAATGCAGACCTGCTTGGGTCCGCGGAAATTCCGAGTCGGTAGGTCTGACGAGAGATGTGGAATTCGATTTATTTTAAACCGCCCCTGGATTGATCCTGAGTTCGGAGCTGCTTCTTCCAGCCCACCCCGCTGCGGGGCCCACCGTTAGATTCTAGGATCTAAGTACACTTCTACAGCCTCGCGTCGCCCCCAGGAAGGAAAGCGCCCGCTGCGGAACTGGCCTTTAAATCCGGTCCTTCCTGCCCGAATGAAAAGCAGAGATCCAGAAAACAAAAACAAAAAACCACCGAGGTTCTGCCGCGTTCAGGGAGGAAACTACTTTAGACCCAGTGTGACTTCCTTCAAAGACTGGGGTGACTGCCTGAAATGATACGATAACAGTGGAGCTGGGCAACGCTTCATCGTTTACAAAACGCCCGGGTGAGCATCGACTTGGGCGTCGGTACCAGACCCGTGGAGGTGAGTCAGGTGTGTTCGTGTGTTTGAATATGCAGGGGATAAGCCCTAAAGGAGAGAGTGGAAAAAGCAGGGAGGAAGGGAAGGGGGAAAGGGTTGAAGAAAGGAAAAGAGAAGAAAAAGGGAGAAAAAAGCTACGGGGAAATAAACTTTTAACGATGTACTTTTATGATTTCTAACGTTTATTTTTATTCTTTATCTAGTTCTGTCATTTATTCAAGGTTTGCTATAGCTGTTTGATCTCTCTCTGAATGCATAAATAGACGGCTATTACTGTTATTGCCGAACCACTGGAGAGTAAGTTGCGCACAGCAGGACTCCTCACCTCCAGGTGTGCAGCGTGTAGCTCTTAGCAACAAGAACAAGGTGTTTTGTTTGTTTTGCTTACCTAACCAAAGTACAGGTTCCAAAGAGGATAATATTTTGAAAATCAACTTTGAAGGGACATACTTTATATACAATTTAATGCATCTATTTGAAATGCACAGCTGGTTTGAGCTTTGGCAATTTACGCGCCCATGTCACCATTACCACAGTAAAGATGTAGAACATTTCCACTGTCCCCAAAGAAAAGCCTTGCGACATAATTCCATGCAGCCAATATAAGGAGTAAGATAGATTTTACTGTATTGCTATGAAAAGATGTGCCCAACACACTTTTAAGCTTCTCTAAAAGCTAGAGAACGTACTGAATTATAATGCCACTAACACCACTTACAAAATATATATCTTATTTATTTTAAAATTTATTTTTATTTACTTGGTTGCACCAGATCTTAGTTGCAGCATGCAAACTCTTAGTTGTGACATGTTGAATCTGGTTCCCTGACCAGGGATGGAACTCGGGCCTCCTGCATTGGGAGTTCGGAGTCTTACCCACTGGACCACCAGGGAAGTCCCCAAAATATATATTTTAAATAGATGAAACCCTGGAAGATTGCTCACCGAAGTTCTGACAGTGGTATCTCCAGGGAGTGAGATAATTCGTGGCTTAAAATTTATCTGAAATGTTGGAATCTTCTTTTAGTGTAAATTTGGATTTATATTGTGTAGGGGGTCAGGGAGTGAATATTTCCACTTAAAAATATCATGACACTAAGCCCCAAAGTCAATAAGTTGCAGATTTTTTTTTTTTTTCTTCTTTTTTTTTTTTTTTTTTTTTTTTTTTTTGCGGTACGCGGGCCTCTCACTGTTGTGGCCTCTCCCGTTGCGGAGCACAGGCTCCGGACGCGCCGGCTCAGCGGCCATGGCTCACGGGCCCAGCCGCTCCGCGGCATGTGGGATCCTCCCGGACCGGGGCACGAACCCGCATCCCCTGCATCGGCAGGCGGACTCTCAACCACTGCGCCACCAGGGAAGCCCCCAAGTTGCAGATTTTTAAACACCAAAATGTTAACTAAAATCCAACACCAGAAACTGTATTTTGGGATAATCCTTCACACTTTCATAGCCCTGAATCTTTCAAAGTGCTTTGCAAAGGGATGCTTTTAGTGGAGTACACGGAATATAAACAAACATTTATGAGAGGCTCGGATTCTAATAAAAAGAAGCGCAAATCAGTGGGGACACAAGGGATCCCGTCACATTTATCCTCAACCCACGTTCCAAACCCGCGGTGCCATAGCGTCCTCCAGCCGAGAAAAGGTCGGGGCAAACCTTATTCCTCGAGCCTCGATTTGTCCTTGAGAAAAGATAAAGGCTTTCAGAGCGAGTCTGAGGAACAAGACACTGACTTCCTTTTTTTTTTTTTTTTTTTTTGACACTGACTTTCTGATGTAAAGTTTCAAAAATGCTGGGCAATGGCAGTGTCTCGGTCAGAGCATCCAACCCATGTGGGCGATGCTCGCTCTGGCTCGCGGGTTTGCAGTGGCTCAAGGAGAGGACGCAGAGAAACTGAGAATTCCCTGGCGGTCCAGTGGTTAGGACTACAACCTCTCACTGCTGAGGGCCTGGGTTCAATCCCGGTGGGGGAAGTAAGATCCTGCAAGAAGCGCGGTGCGGCCAAAAATGGAAGGAAGGAAGGAAGGAAGGGAGGGAGGGAGGAAAGGAAGGAAGGAAGGAAGGAAGGGAGGGAGGGAGGGAGGGAGGGAGGGTTGGGATGGTGGCGGGGAGGCAAGGAAACTCAGACAATAACTGGAGAGGAAGAAAGCGTGGTAGGGAGGACCCAAAGCCTCCACACCCGTCCCTGCTCCCCTTCCTGTTGGCGTTGGAGGGGACAACGCAGTCCTGGGAGGCACAGCTGGTGCAGACACTTGGGTTGCTCCTGGCAATTTCTGATGAGCTTAAACTGGGAGGAGACTGTAACTTTTTTCCTTTGAAAAGCAGGCTCCTAAAATGGTACTGACAAAGTGGTTTGCAGGGCAGAAATAGAGACACAGATGTAGAGAACAAACGTATGGACACCAAGGGGGGAAAGTGGGGTGGGTGGTGGTGGGATGAATTGGGAGATTGGGATTGACATATATACACTAATATGTATAAAATAGATAACTAATAAGAACCTGCAGTATAAAAAATAAATGAAAAAAAATTCAATAAAAGAAAAGTAGGCACCTAATCTCCCACTCTGATGGGTTTACCAATTCATCCTGACGAAACACAAGAACAAAACAAAGTCAAATGCTGATCTTTCTGGCCAACAGAAGGTCTGCGCTCTCCCCATTCCTCACTTGCCTTAGGACTCCACACAGTGAACTGCTGGGCTCCAGACTTGCTGCCCTCAGGCCAGCCCCCTCTCCTGCCAGACTCCGCCTCTCGTCCAGCTGCACTCGGCTTTGTCTCTACTCTCCTCATCCTTTTCCCTCCCCAGAACCATCCCTGAATATCTCTCACCCTTTTCAAAAGACTTCTCCTGGAGTACAAACTCCTCTGAACCGCAGGAAAAAAGAGAGGCAAAGACCACTGAGAGAAACCCTGAAGGGCACCTGTGGCTCCGCCTCTAGACATCCCATACCATCCCCTCCAGCTCTCTCTCTGTGTAAATCTCGGGTACCCAAGTTGGGAACCACTGGTGTAAATGGAGAGTCAAAATTTAGGAAACCTTCCCACCTTGGCACTACATTCAAGACTTTGGTGTTATGGTCACATGTGCCTTTATTTCTGGATATGGGACAATGGCACTCATCAGATCAGCAGACTGCAAACACCCCCCCCCCCTAAAAAAAGGCTTAAAGCACTCTGCATTCGGGAGGAGGGTGAGATGCGGTGACCCTGTGACTCCAAGTCTACAGGTCACTCCTACACAAAGGGATACTGAAAAGCGGTGCAGGACAGTCCATTCCCTCCAGGGACTGGTCAGGGAAGTCAGAGCCACTGAGGGTGGATGTCAAATTCCCTCAAAGAAATATCATTGCAAGGAAACCTTTGTCACACTTTTAAGCCCACACAAATGCTCAAATAGAACCAACATCAGAAAACCAAAATCCTAGTTCAGATGACACCACTGAAGTTGGCTCTAAGGCTTTGTGGGACCCGTTAGGTAGAAAGAACCACTCTATTTAGGGCTATAGCTCAATAGCCCCTACATCTTGGGGCCCCCAGAAAGGACACTATCTCTTCAGCAGCACACAGTGAGGTCATTTCTGAGAAAAACTGTAAAATCTCCTTGAATTCCTGAGGTTCTTACATTTACTCAATGACTTTGTAGATGTTGATTTAATCTTTGAACATCTTGGAATTAATCTGCTTTACTCTAAGTATAGAACCGGAAGCAGGAAACAAGGGACTGACCCTGAGCTATGGCCCCACCCCGTGGCTCTTTTAGGCAATAATCATAAGAGATTTTGAGCCAGTGAAATCCATGACTAGGTAAACAGTAAACTCTCCATTTCAACAAATGTTTCAGATATTCCAGCTTGCCTAGGAATGTTCTAACTTGAACCCAGTCTCAACATTTAAAATTTATATTTTTATATTGCTTTTTAAATAATTCATGTATATTACACTGAGTTTGTTGCAGTAAGCCACGTGGAATCAAGTGTGGAATTAAGATAAGTAAATAAATGTGTGGTTCTTCATTGACTTACTGCTCACGCCATCTTTAAAATGTATCAACATTAAATCCAGTCACTTCTCACAGCTCTACTGCTTCCATCCTAGAACTGTCCTCCCCACAATAGTAAACAGGCTAGCCTTCCAGGTGGGCTCCCTGCTGGCTCTCATGCCCTGCTGTCTGTTACCCACGTAACAGATGACATGAATTTTTAAACTGAGTTAGACCACATCCTCACCACCACATCCCACAGAGCACTGCAGCGTCTTCCTTTCGTAGGCAGAATGAAATCCCAGTCCCTCACCACTGCCTACAAGCCCCTTATGACAGGGACCCTCTGGCCACCCTGGCCTCAGCCCACCACTGGCAGCCCGGCTCACTCATCTACTCATATGGGCCTCTGACACTGCCCAGTCCTGTCCCAGGGCTCCTGTCCCTGCTGTGACTCCCCAAGTGCACCTCCTCCCCAGAGACTCACATGGGTGCTCCCTCCTCCATTCAGGTCCAGTGTCCCAAGGTCAAGTCCTCAGAAACATCATGTCCAACAAACTCTCTGAGATATTTGCCTTGCCATTGCCACCACCAATCTTCTAGCCCAGCCATATTTTTCTCCAGAGCAATTATCACTGATAGCAGAATAATTGCTTTTGTCATCTGTATCACTGAAATATATGTTCTTTAAAACAGGAACCTTGTCTACTTGTCACCACTTGTATCTCTAGCACATAGAACAGTCCCAGTACATAGTAGGGACTCAGTAAATATGGGTTGAATATAAGCTGGCATAGTGGTTTTGAAAAGCAATTTGAAAACATGTATGACAAGCCTTAAAAATGTTCATACTGGGCTTCCCTGGTGGTGCAGTGGTTGAGAGTCCGCCTGCCGATGCAGGGGACACGGGTTCGTGCCCCGGTCCGGGAAGATCCCACATCCCGCGGAGCGGCTGGGCCCGTGGGCCATGGCCGCTGAGCCTGTGCTCCGCAGCAGGAGGCCACAATAGTGAGAGGCCCGTGTACCGCAAAAAAAAAAAAAAAACCAAAAAACTTCATACCATTTGACCCAGTAATTTCTATTCAACAAATCTATGATTTTAAAATAAAATATAGAAGGATATTTAGGTGTAAGAATTTTATTTTTTTAAATTTTTGGCCATGCCAGGTGGCTTGCAGGATCACGGTTCCCTGACCAGGGATTGAACCTGGGCCTCTGCAGTGAGAGCTCCAAATCCTAACCACCAGACCACTAGGGAACTCCCTAAGCATAAGAATATGAATCAGGGACTTCTTTGGTGGCGCAGTGGTTAAGAATCTGCCTGCCAATGCAGGGGACATGGGTTCTATCCCTGGTCCGGGAAGATCCCACATGCCATGGAGCAGCTAAGCCTGTGCACCACAACTACTGAGCCTGAGCTCTAGAGCCCACGAGCCACAACTATTGAAGCCCTTGCACCAGAGCCCGTGCTCCGCAACAAGAGAAGCCACCACAACAAGAAGCCTGCGCACTGCAACAAAGAGTAGCCCCTGCTTGCCACAACTAGAGAAAGCCCGCGCTCAGCAACAAAGACCCAACGCAGCCATAAATAAATAAATAAAGACTAGGTGCTTTCACTGCTGTGGCCTGAGTACGATCCCTAGTCAGGGAACTAAGACCTTACAAGCCTCACAGCGTGGCCTAAAATAAAAAGAATATTAATCAGATTTTATTTGTAATGGTAAAAAATGATACAGAAGAGCAGGTATATCTTTTTTTTTTTTTGGAGATAGTATACAGCTGGTAAAAGCAGTGTTTAAGGAGAGTTTGTAATATCATATATAAAGTTGCTTACTGATAATAATAATGTTTTCAAAAACAAGATTCAAAATAATTCATAATGTATGACTACAGCTAACTACAGCTATGCAGTCCTGTATGGACAGACACATGAATACATGGGAAACAGCTGGTGGGAACTAACGGCCTGTCAAAGGGCTCACCATGATCCTCCCAGTGGAGACACCAGATGGTTTCCCATCTTTCTGCTTCTATACATTTTTTTTTTTTTTTGCGGTACGCAGGCCCCTCATCGCTGCAGTCTCTCCTGTTGCGGAGCACAGGCTCCGGACGCGCAGGCTCAGCGGCCATGGCTCACGGGCCCAGCCATTCCGTGGCATGTGGGATCTTCCCGGACTGGGGTATGAACCGCGTCCCCTGCATCGGCAGGCGGACCCTCAACCACTGCGCCACCAGGGAAGCCCTATACATTTTTATATGTTGTCTGTGACTGAGCAAGCTTTACTTTTTTAATAGGATAAAGTACTTATTATGAAGTATTAAAACGTGCAAAATGAAATTTTAATGAAAAAGTCCAAGTCTCCTTTCCCAACTCAGCTTGAAGCAACATCTCTCCTTTGGACTCCACAGGGCAGAAATCCCTACTGATGGTCCTCCAGAGGGAAGAAATGAACTCTTCCTCCACAATCCTTGATCCATTCTTGGGTTTGGGAGTTGGCTGAGCAATAAAGGCAACACTAAGAATACCATCAATTATAGGTTACTGATTGTTATGTAATTTTAATCTCACCACACCTGAGAAAGTAGCATGGATTCTTTCATCTTCACAGCTTGAGAATCTGAGTCCCTGATGTACTGAATGTGTGGCCTGGATTCTCCAAAAAATGTTGGCCTTGAAACTTAAATGACACTGGACCTCCTGGGAAGCCCACCTGGGCACCACCTGGGTGACAGATGAGTGGGTCACTCTGTCACTGAGTGTGGGTCCTAGCATTTCTGGAGCTGTCTGTAGTTTTTCTCCTGAAGACTCCTACACATGCTAAAACGATGTTTTCCCTCCCCTCTTCCCACATCAAGCAGGCTTCTATTTACAGATGTAAAGATAACTTCCCTAATGTTACGACCAACAAGTGCTCTCCCCCCCACAACCCCAAGTGACTGATCCCAACTGGATAATCTAAATTTCACTGAACTTACCCTCAGGGTTGCCATTGAGCGTGTGGATCCAAGACACAAGTTATCTGGAGATTTGGGCTTGGCTGATCCGGAAAGCAGTCCTGAAAGGTAATGTTCTACTAGATGGGCTTTGGAGAGGGGAAGGAAATGCCTGGTGAGAGGAGAAGACAGATGAGAAGATTCCAAAAGCAAACCTCAGTGAGCTCTGTGTTCCAACTAAAGGGTTTGGAAAATCTCCCAGCCATTCTTGGCTTGTAGTTTCCTGTTTCAATTCCCTATGTCTATGAGAGACCATATCGGATAAACCAGACCTCACCTGACTGACCCTGGAACCCCACTCTCACCGCGGTGATCCAGTGTTTGATTGCCTTGGGGTCACAGGAATGGCAGACAGACAGGTAGGGACCAGACGTGGAGGTCAGAGAGGGTGATCCAGAGGCAGTGCTCTATGGTCAGCACCTGGGGCTGCTGCAGCCCCCCAGACTGGCTCCTACACCCTCAGGGCCTTCCTCACCCCTCAGCACGTTGACCTCCAGGCCTTCCTCCACCATACCTTGGCTGTTTGGGCCTATGATGTGACAGAGGGGCTCTGATCACACTTTCTGATCCAAAGATAGGGTGACATAGTCTGACAGGCATGGGCAAACTTGAAGGATAACAGAATGGGCCAATAATGAGAGCCCTGAAGTGTTGGTAAATGGCTTCAATCAGATGTCCTAGGTGAAACTCCAAAGTGATTGATCTTCTAATTATTGAGACCTTGAGCCCACATGGACACTAGAGGGCGTCCTGAGATTGCTGAAACTACAAGTGTTGTGTCCAACCACCAAAAAAATGCCTTGTAGATTGGGCTTTCCTGCTTAAATCAAGATTTGGTCAGTAATAATAATAATAATAAAATAAAATTTTAAAATGGGAATTCCCTGGTGGTCCAGTGGTTAAGACTTGGCGCTTTCACTGCTGTGGGCCCAGTTTCGATCCCTGGTCAGGGAACTAAGATCCTGCAAGCCATGCGACGCGGCCAAAAAAACAATAATAAAAAAGTCGGTTTCTTGACCAAACAACTTGCATTTGTTAACTAATCATGCCTTTATTTTACCTTTTGATGATTGAAAGATATGTAAAGAAAGTAAATGCAGGGACTTCCCTGGTGGTGCAGTGGTTACAAATCTGCCTGCAGCTGCAGGGGAGATGAGTTTGATCCCTGGTCCGGGAAGATCCCACATGCCGCGGAGCAACTAAGGCCGTGGGCCACAACTACTGAGCCTGCTCTCTAGAGGCTGCGAGCCACAACTACTGAGCCCTCACGCCACAACTACTGAAGCCCGCGTGCCTAGAGCCTGTGTTCCACAACAAGAGAAGCCACCGCAACCAAGTATTAATTCATTAAAAAAAAAAAAATCTTCCTATGTCCTTTTTTTTTTTTTTTTTTTTTTTAACCTCACCATGAGGATGTGGGATCTTAGTTCCCTGACCAGGGATCAAATTCCTGCCCCCTACAGTGGGAGCTCAGAGTCTTAACCACTGGATCCCCAGGGAAGTCCCTTTTTTTTTTTTTAATTCTTATGGTACTTTATTGTATAGATATGCAATGCTTTTCTTTTTTTTGAATGTTTGAATTTTATTTTATTTATTTTTTTATACAGCATGTTCTTATTAGTTATTTTATACATAATAGTGTATCTATGTCCCCTGCACAGCATCGAAGACCCAACGCAGCCAAATAAATAAATTAATCAAAAAATAATTAAAAAATAAAAATTTGCACAGAGATTGCCATATTGTCCTTCATAAAAACATTACCAATTTACAATCCAATCTGCAATATATTTGAGTACCAATTTTGGCACGATTATTTTTTAAACTATGAAAATATGTAGAGATACATATTTGGGAGCCATCTGTGTATAGATGATATTTAAAATCCTGTGACTGGGTGAAACTAGAGCGATTGGGAAAGCGGTAAGAACAGAATAAGCAGTCCAGTTAAAGCTCTTAAACATGTCAAAATTTACAGCAAAAGGAGGCGGCAAAGGAGATTGAGAAGGAGCAGCCGGGGTGGTAAGAAGAAAACTAGAACTGAGTGTCGCAGGGCGCATGGGGGGTGGGTGGGCAGAGCATATATATATATATTAATACAATCACTTCGGAGAACAATTTGGCATCTCGTAGTAAAGAAGTGCAATAATTCCACTCCTACAAACATATCCTAGCGGGACACACAAGGGACCAAGGAGAGATACCCAAAAATGTTCACTGCAGGCAGCCATGTCTGTGATAAAAACAAACTAAAAGTCAATGAAGAGGAAAAAGAGAGAGAAATTGTAGCATATTCGTACCATGGCTACTATCCAGGAATGAAAACAAATGAACTATTTGTATAAACGTGGATTCATCTCATATACAATGTTAAATGAAAAAGTATGCTACAGAATGATACATTTAGCAAGAAACAATTTATACAGTCTTAAAACATACCTAACAAGAGGATTTTAAAAATCCTTAGTAAGAAAAGCATGCACCAAATTCAAGACACACACACACACACACACACACACACACCCCAAGCCATGCCAGGAAAATGTTAATTGAAACACATGCCTATCAAAACCACGCAAAATGAAGACTGTCTGCATATGTTTCTACTGTTTACTATGTATACCACATATAGCAAATGATATTAAAAAGTTACAAATCGACAAACCTGCACGGTGCCTCCATAAGGCTTTCTTATAATTCTCTATTCTTTTCTTCCAACTAGAACTACTTTGTAAAAGCTTTGTGAAGTAAATCCAGAACTGAGCAAAATAAATAAAAAGAAAGAGTTGTCAAGTATGGGGAAAGCTGCTGAGAGGTAAAGAAAGATGAGGACATAGACATCTCCATTAGGATTAACAGTACTATGTTAGTGACCTTGACCAGAAGAGACTTCCTTGAGAATGTGAGCAGAAGCCAGAATGAAGTGAATAGAACCAAGAAAGAAGGATGAAGGAAGGACCACAGGCACAAATAGGTCTTGGGTGTCAAACTCTTGGCGGGGGTGGGGGGGTGGGGGGGTGGGGGGGCAGGTGGACTGGGAGGCAGGGCTGCATTCTGAGCATTCTTTGAATCCAAAGCTTAGGGAAAGCGAATTAACATTTATGAAGCTCTTTCCACAATCTTCAGAGGGATCTTCTGAAATAGCTTTCACAACCTGAAGAATGAGTTCTCCAATAGCTCCTGGGTCCCTCAGAGAAATTAAGTACTTTGGCCTACTTTCTGAATACAAAGACAATAATGTGAAGTTCCTGTGGGCTAGAACCTCACAATCTGGGCCATTATTCTCAATAATGTGTGAAAAATCAGTAGATTTTGCTTTCCAGAAGAATTTTTTTTTCTTTTAAAAAGAAACTCCTTTGTTAGAATGTTTGCAATACATGTATCCGACAAAGGATTTGTATCCAGAGTATATAAACAACTGCTATGACTTGATAATAAAAAGACAAACAACAACAACAACAAAACTGAGTAAAAGACTTAAATAGGCACTTTACAAAGGGAAGATACATGAATGGACAACACATATATGAAAAAGTTCTCAGCATCAGTCGGGAAAATACAAAGTCAAAACTTTGAAACCACAGTTAGAAATCACTACACCCATCAGAAAAGCTAACAGTAAAAAGATTAATAACCATAAATGTTGGCAAGGATGTGGAACAACCCAAACTCTTATCCATTGCCTATAGGAATATAAAATAATTACTTTGGAAATTAGTTTTGGATCTTCAAATAAAGTAAAACAACAAGAAATCTATGACCAGCATGTACATTCCTTGGTATTTACTCAAGAGAAATCAAGATAGGGCTTCCCTGGTGGCGCAGTGGTTAAGAATCTGCCTGCCAATGCAGGGGACAGGGGTTCAAGCCCTGGTCCAGGAAGATCCCGTATGCCATGGAGCAACTAAGCCCGTGCGCCACAACTACTGAGCCTGTGCTCTAGAGCCCACGTGCCACAGCTACTGAAGCCTGTGCACCTAGAGCCTGTGCTCCGCAACAAGAGAAGCCACCGCAATGAGAAGCCTGTGCACCTCAACAAAGAGTAGCCCCCGCTCGCCGCAACTAGAGAAAGCCTGAGCACAGCAACGAAGACCTAATGCAGTCAAAAATAAATAAATTAAATAAATAAATATATTTTTTTTAAAAAAAAGAGAAATCAAGATATATGTCTATAGAAACCATGTACAAGAATGTTAGTAGTTGCTTTACTTGTAGTAGCCAAAAACTGAGAATACCCTCAAATAGCCAAAAACTGTGGCCCAATCTTCAATGGAATACTGCTCAGCAATTAAAATGAAGAACTACTGATACATACAACAACATGGATGGATCACATTGATATTATGCCAAAGGCAAAAAGCCAGACACAGAGAAGACCATACTCTGTGAGTGCATTTGTATCAAGTTTTAAAACAGGCAAAACTACTCTGTGGTGATAGTCACCAGATCAGTGGATGCTTTTGGTTGGGGAAGGGGGACTAAACGAAAGGGAGTAAAGGGAACGTTCTAGGGTGAAGGGAACATTCTATATTTTGATAGGGGTGTGGGTGACATGGCTGCATATCTTTGTTAAATTTCATCGATTGATTCACTAAAGTTCTGTTCATTTCACTATATGTACATCATACCTCAATTTAAAAATGTTTCTAACAAAAAAAATGTTAATGTTTTTGTTTTGTTTCCTTTGCATGGTATGCGGGATCTTACTTCCCTCACCAGGGATCAAACCCGGCCCCTGGCAGTGGACACGAGGAGTCCTAACCACTGGACCACCAGGGAATTCCCCAAAATTGTTAATATTAATAATAAAAATAAGATAATTGAAGGCAAGATGTATGAAGACATCTACCACAGCACTGTAAAGGTAAAAACTGGAAACCACAAAAAATCCATCAGTAGGGGGCTGGTTAATTCAATACAAATACAATGGAATTCTCCATTTTTGTGTCTTCTTTAGCTTCTTCAGAAGGTGACTTGGTATTATTGTGTATCTTTTAAAACATTTGTCTACCTTCCTTCAACTGTAGACTCTTTGAAGGTAGGGACCACTTCAAGTTTTAACAGTCTGAAAGTCAAATATTCTGCCCTGTTATTCCTATAAAGATATGAATAATCTAATCAAACGATTCTCTCCTGAGCTCATTAAGAGCTCCTGCTCTTCGGACCCCTCCCACACCCTGTTTCAATCTACCAAATACCATCTCGTGGGGCTGAAGCCCCAGAGAGAGTGAGGAGGCTGCACAAACAGCCTTTTCAGGACAGATTCATGACTGATGACATGAGACACCTGACAAGCACCCAAACTAGGCTAGAGAGAAGAGGGACAGAAAGAGCTCAAAACCCCTGCGGTCTGGCACCTCCACACTTTGTCTAAGAGAAGAGAGTAAAACAAACACACCACAGCCACAGGATAATGAGATAAGATCCTACATATCTGCAAGCCAACATTTTGTGACTCGTATGATTTCAGGAAAGAGAGATCGGTGTGGCCACAGGAAGCATTAAGGGTTTGGGGGGCAGAGGCTGGGATGGAGGGGGGAATAGCTTGCTTCTTTGTAGCATAGGTACTCTTTGCCAGGAACTTTAGATAGAATCTCCTTTAATCTTCACAATGTTCCTGTGAAGAGGAACCTTCCATTTCAGACATCTATACCTGAGAGTCCAGAGCTTAACTAATCAGTCTACAACATCACCTGGGAGCAAAGCTGGATGGATACCCAGGACTCCAGCCTCCAAGCCTGCCCTGTTTCCATTATCTCTTCTCAGGACCCCAAAGCAGGGGGAAGAATTTGAATGGGTGGTGAGACTGGGGATAATGCATCAGCTGGATCTGCACTAAAACAGTGGAGAAGCATCCCTCCCTCCCCTCCCCCATGCCTTCCTCAAACAATTGAAATCATCCCCTCTGATTTACCCAGCACCCCTTCCTCTCCCTCTCTCCACAATGGCTAGAGTTGGGGAGGAAGGAAGAAGAAATTGCTTTTGCCCTTCATGGACCCTTCTTCTCCTGGGGTCTCTGCCTTTCCACCTTTTCCCTTTTCCCACAGCAGCCCATTCGCTTCACAACTGAGTGCCTATTGAGTGCCAAGAGCTGTCCTTGTCTCTGGGGATAAGAAAATGAGTAAGACAGCTCCTGCTCTCAAAGAGTTTACTGTCTGGGGGGAACGCAGGCACTAGAGAAGATTGTAATAATCTCCTTCTGTGTTAAAATTAGGTGTCATCCTCATCCTTGGAGGGAGGACAGGGGTACTTCAGGGAAGGTGACCTGGATGCAGCTGACACATAGGGTATGACAGGTTCCAGAACTCTCTTTACTGGAATTCATATCTGCACACAGGTAAATAATGTCTTTCTGACTGAATTCCTTTCAGTCTTCCTGAAAGATGAGCAAGCTCATTCCAGAACAAGGCAGGCGGGTGGGGTGAAGAGACCACTCCCCAAGGACACAGGCCCAAGATGTTTGGGTACCACTGGTCACCACTGCCCACCCACACTTCTCCTAGGTCCAGCCTTCTTCCAAACCTCTCACAGCCCTTGACTACATTCCATGGTGTTCCGCATGGGTACCACGGCCATAGCCAGCCTCAGAACCTGACTATTGAGAAACCAAGCAGCACTGATCCCGGCTGAATTAATAGGGAAGCTGAAGTCTCTTTGAGGCAGAGATAAACTTGGCAGTTCAGCCTCATTAAAATCTTTAATTACAATTCCAAATGGTCTGCAAAGCCATGAAAGGTCACTCAACTGATTAGCCATAACATCTACAGCTGATGAAGATACAGGGACAGGGGCATTCTTGAGAATGGAAACTGTGGGGACTGGAAACTGCTTCCATTGTTTGTGAACATAATCTGACAATGTAAAGGAAAATACCTGCCACCCCCTGACCCAGCAGTCCAAGGTGGGGAATATCTCCTATGGAGGTAGCAGCTTAAGAACATGTAAGGATGTTTATTGTAGCTTTATTTGTTGTGCTGAACTGGAAACAACTCAAATGTCCATCCAGTGAAAGACTAGATAAATTGTGACGCGTCCATATCATGGACTATTATGCAGTTATTAAAAAGAAGGAGTTTAGGGCTTCCCTGGTGGCGCAGTGGTTGGGAGTCCGCCTGCCGATGCAGGGGACACGGGTTCGTGCCCCGGTCCGGGAAGATCCCACATGCCGCGGAGTGGCTGGGCCCGTGAGCCATGGTCGCTGAGCCTGCGCGTCCGGAGCCTGTGCTCTGCAACAGGAGAGGCCACACAGTGAGAGGCCCGCGTACCTCAAAAAAAAAAAAAAAAAAAAAGAAGGCGTTTAATCTATATGTACAGAGGGATGTCTGTGAGTTGCAGACTATTATGAACAGCATTATCCCATCCCTGTAAAAGCAAAAAATAAAACCCTCAAATATGTGGACATCTGCTTGTATGGTCATTAATGAAACATCTGGACGGGTTACACGGCAGACTGTTAATGTGGTTATACCTCTTGGTGGTGGAAACAGAATACATTTGTTAACTTTTCGTTTATAAATTTTTGGAGCGTTTACCTATAACAAGAAGCACGTATTACTTTTATACTTTAAATTTTATATTGAATACATACAAAAGTTTCTTTGCGACGGTTGCACAGCAATGTGGATGTACTTAATGCCACTGAATGGTACACTTATAAATGGTTAAAATGGTATATTTTATGTTGTGTGTATTTTACCACAATCTGAAACAAAACCAGAAGAACACCGATGCATCTTCAAATGCTCCAGTAACTGAGAATGGAAGCTGGGGCTAGTCAGAGGTTAGGAAATCAGACATGAAAGTAGATTTTTAAATTTTTTTTAAATTTTTTGTTTATTTTTGGCTGCATTGGGTCTTCGTTGCTGCCTGTGGACTTTCTCTAGCTGTGGCGAGCGCGGGCTTCTCTTCGTTGCGGTGCCGGGCTTCTCATTGTGGTGGCTTCTCTTGTTGTGGAGCACGGGCCCTAGAGCGCCCGGGCTTCAGTAGCTGTGGTGTGTGGGTTCAGTAGTCGTTGCTCCCGGGCTCTAGAGCACAGGCTCAGTAGTTGTGGTGCACGGGCTTAGTTGCTCCGAGGCAGGTGGGATCTTCCCAGACCAGGGATCGAAACTGTGGCCCCTGCATTGGCAGGCGGATTCTTAACCACTGCAGTACCAGGGAAGTCCCGAAAGTAGATTTTTAAAAGCATAATATTTAACTGGTGAAGAGAAGTCTGAGCATAAAAACAGTCATAATCCCATGGTGACCGAGGAAGAACAATCTCTTTTTTAAAATTTTTTTCCAAAAATAGATTTTATTTACTTATTTATTGGCTGCGTTGTGTCTTCCGTGGCTGTGCGCGGGCTTTCTCTAGTTGCGGGGGGCTTCTAATTGCGGTGGGTTGCGGAGCACAGGCTCCAGGGATGCAGGCTTCAGTAGTTGTGTCACACGGGCTCAGTAGCTGTGGTGCACGGGCTTAGTTGCTCCGTAGCATGTGGGATCTTCCCGGACCAGGGCTGGAACCCGTGTCCCCTGCATTAGCAGGCGGATGCTTAACCACTGCGCCACCAGGGAAGCCCCGGAAGAACAATTTAAATTCATTAATCCAGTCAGGATGAACCAAAGCACCTCTGTCCATCAGGGTAGGGCAGAAGCCTGGCTCTGACTAGATTTAATCCAAAGGGATTCAAGGAAAAGGAAAAGTCCAGTCTCTCAAGCAGCTATGGCCCAGTGGGAGCCTCCCTGGGATTCGCCACGGGGAGCCGGGTCGGGCAGTGGGGCTCGCCCTGCCTTGGGGCTAGATGCCGGGCCCTGGCCGGTTCCTGCTTGTGCTGCTGCTGTGCTGCTGCACATACCCCCTTCATGCCCGATCCCCAACCCTGCAGCTAGAGGCTTGCCCCCCGGGGAAACCGAGGCCAGGTGCCCTGCCCCCACCGCCCCAATCACGGGGGCGCTGAGTTCTGGGGCCACTCAATTGTGTCCACCCTCTCCCCTTCACCCCAAGCACACCCTCCCCCAAACCGTGGCTTCTGTGAGCCCTTTGTGAGCGCTTCCTGCAGCCCAGCAACAGAGGTCTGGGGAGACAAGGTTGCCAAAGCTGAGAGAAGATAAGGCCATAAGTAACATTACCCCAAATCCTCTCCCACCACACTTCAGTCTGAAACTTAATCCCTACACTTAGTCCTACATCATGGCAGGAACTGAGCAGAGGGGGAAATGAGTTTTATATCGAATTGGTGTTGGCAACCCCCCCACTACTGATGAACTATTTTGTGCTTGGTGCGAGGGTTGAAAAGATGAATAAAATCTCATCCTAAAGGGTATCAGTTTGGTTTAAGAAAAAAGAAAAAAAAACAAACGATTGAGTGAGCAGATTAGTGCAATAAAATATTAAAGATGCTATCACAGCAGAATGTGTAGGGTCAGGGACTTCCCAAAGGAGGATGTGAATTCTACATTCAGAGGTTCAGAAAGGCTTGAGAGGAAGTGGCTGAAATTCAATAATGTTGGAAGATAGGCAGGTCTTGGGCAGACAAACCAGAATGGGAAAAAGGGCACTCCAGGCAACTGGGCAGCTAGAGTGGGCTTCTGGGAATCACAGGGAGATCTGAAAATCTGACTGAGGGTAGGAAAGCATCGGCTGAATCAGAGCATATCGATTTTTAAAGCGCTCCCCTCTGCCCTTGCATTCTGGGTATTCACTAACATTAAACTCTTGACTCTCAGCCGTATTCCTTAGTCTTGTTTTCCTGTGTTACCGATGAGAGAGACAGAGACTTAGAAGTTACACAGCTTCCCTAAATTTACACTGCTGATATGTTGTTGAGTGAGAAATGCCAATCCAGATTTTTCTGATTCCAAATCCTGGTCAGGTTCGTTTCTCACAGGAGCCAGGTGGAGAAATGGACTATTTTTGAAGGCATTGGGGAAGGTCTCATTGAAGGAATCTCACGCAGGGCAGTAAAATGATCAGACTTGTGTTGAAAAAGCAGCTGTGTGGAGGACGTATGATGGGAGCTAGGAGGGTAATGAGAGAAGTCCAGAGGTGAGTGGGTGTTTCCAGGCAACACCTGGAGAATGAGCACAGGGTAGGGCTTGAAGAAGTGACTCAGAAAACCCAATAGTCATGGCTGGGGTACTGGAGCCAGTCTGGGAGGCAGGGGAGAGGAGTCAGCTCCCAAACAGGAAAGTGACAGGAGGAAGTGACATCCAGGGTCACAGGAGGCTGAGAGAGCACATCAGATAAGGGCTGAAAAGTGTTGGTGGATTTTGCAATTAGGAAGTGGATAGTAGGCTGGTCAGTCTGAGCTCACAGGCACTTCCAGTGCAGCTCGCCTGGACTGACCTGTCGCCCAAGCCGACTGAGCACAGCCACTGAGGCCAGCCCGCTTCTGAGCACCTGCTGTGGGCACGGAGCGCCTTGATAAAGCGTCACTGAACACACTGCAGCCACCCGGCTTCAGAAATGAGAGTTCATTAGCATTCACTCTGGAGATGCTCCTGTTCTTCACAGCTTTAAAGATCACTGTACCTGCTGGGTTATATTTCATGATAAATATTATGTTTTTGAAGGTGCCTTTGGGACGTCCAATAGGGACAGCTATTTTTATGCTGTTATTGTTGCAGTGGTCGCCGCCCATGTGGTGCTGGCCCTCTTTGTTTATGGCGCTTGGAATGAAGGCTCATGACAGTGGTGTGAAGGCAAACAGGATTAATGTGAATATCACCTTTTGATAGCATTAAATTGATTTTTTTAAATGATAAATGACTCTGGGATATTCATGATTTCAGTAAAGTTGCAAGAACATGTTAAAATCAAAAAAAGAAAAAAGAAAAATAAGAAACTGGCTGGGGAAAAAAAAGAAAATAAAGAAGTTACATAAGAGTAGAATCTAATTTTTTGTTTAAAAACGCAGGTTCATGAAAAGTAACCTTTTAGAGCATTCACCAAGCTGATGACACTGGTTATGTTGGGAGGAAAGGTGTTGGAGGGCCTTTTGCTTTCTTTGTGGTGTTATTCTGAGATAGTTGATATTACTTTATTATCAGAAAAAAGCAATCAAGTAAAGTACTTTGTTAATTAGACGTGAGTGGGAATGAACTCTCAGAAAGAGAAAGCAAGAAAACAATCCCGTTTACAATTGCATCAAAAAGAATAAAATAGGGCTTCCCTGGTGGCGCAGTGGTTGAGAGTCCGCCTGACGATGCAGGGGACACGGGTTCGTGACCCGGTCTGGGAGGATCCCATGTGCCGCGGAGCGGCTGGGCCCGTGAGCCATGGCTGCTGAGCCTGCGCGTCCGGAGCCTGTGCTCCGCAGCAGGAGAGGCTGCAGTGATGAGAGGCCCGCGTACCGCAAAAAAAAAAAAAAAAAAAAAAAAAAAAAAAAAAGAATAAAATAATTAGGAATAAACTTAACCAAGGAGGTGAAAGATTTATACTCTGAAAACTCTAAGACATTAATGAACGAAATTGAAGACAATACAAGTAAACGGAAAGATATCCTGTGCTCATAGATTGGAAGAATTAATATTGTTAAAATGTCCAAATGACCCGAAGCAATCTACAGATTTAATGCAATCTCTATGAAAATATCCATGATATTTTTCACAGAACTGGAACAAATAATCCTAAAATTTGTATGGAACTGCAAAAGACCCCAAATAGCCAAAACAATATTGAGAAAAAAGAACAAAGCCAGAGGTACCATGGGCCCTAACTTCAGACTATACTACAAAGCTACAGTAATCAAAACAGTGTGGTACTGGCACAGAAACAGACATATAGATCAATGGAACAGAACGGAGAGTCCTGAAATAAACCCATGCACATACGGTTAATTAATCTATGACAAAGGAGGCAAAAATATACAGTGGGGAAAAGACAGTCTCTCCAGCAAATGACGTTGGGACAACTGGACAGCTACATGTAAAGGAATGAAATTAGAACATTTTCTCACACCTTATAAAAAAATAAACTTAAAATGGATTAAGACCTAAATGTAAGACTGGAAACCATAAATATTCTAGGAGAAAATATAAGCAGTACACACTTTGACATAAGTCTTAGCAATATTCTTTTGGATCTGTCTCCTTAGGCAAGGGAAACAAAAGCAGAACTAAACAAATGAGAAGTAATCAAACTTAAAAGCTTTTGCACGGCGAAGAAAATTATCAACAAAACAAAAAGACAACATCCTGGATGGGAGAAGATATTTGCAAACGATATGTCTCATAAGGGGTTGATATCCAAAAGATATAAACAGCTCATGTAACTCAATATCCAAAAAATCAAACATCCTGATTTTTAAAATGGACAGAAGACACGAATAGTCATTTTTCCAAAGAAGACATACAGATGTCTAACAGGCACATGAGAACATGCTCAATGTCATTAATCATCAGGGAAATGCAAACAAAACCACAATGAGATATCACCTCACACTGTCAGAATGGCTATCATCAATAAGACAACAAACAATAAATTTTATTGGTGCGGATGTGGAGAAAAGGCAACCCTCGTGCACCGTTGGTAGGAATGTAAATTGGTACAGATACTGTGGAAAACAGTGTAGAGGTTCCTAAAGAAACTAAAAATAGAACAACTATATGATCCAGCAATTCCACTCCTGGGTATATATCTGAAGAAAACAAAAACACTAATTTGAAAAGATATATGTTTCCCAATGTTCATAGCAGCATTATTTATAATAACCAAGATATGGAAGTAATCTAGGTATCCATCAACAGATGAACAGATAAAGAAGATGTGATGTATATATACAATGGAATATTATTCAGCCATAAAAAGAATGAAAGTTTGCCATTTGCAACAACATGGATGGACCTGGAGGGTACTATGCTTAATGAAATAAACCAGACAGGGCTTCCCTGGTGGCGCAGTGGTTGAGAGTCTGCCTGCCGATGCAGGGGACATGGGTTCGTGCCCTGGTCTGGGAAGATCCCACATGCCGTGGAGTGGCTGGGCCCGTGAGCCATGGCCGTTGAGCCTGCGTGTCCGGAGCCTGTGCTCTGCAACGGGAGAGGCCACAACAGTGAGAGGCCCGCAAACCACTAAATAAATAAATAAATAAATAAATAAATAAACCAGACAAAGAAAGACAAATACTGTATGTTTTTACTTATATGTGGAATCTGAAAAATAAAACAAACAAATGACTATAACAACAGAAAACAGAAAGAGACTCATAGATACAGAGAACAAACTAGTGGTTACCAGTGGGGAGAGGAGTAGAGGGAGGGGCAAGATAGGGGCACGGGATTAAGAGGTACAAACGACTAGGTATAAAATAAATAATATAGGGACTTCCCTGGTGGTCCGGTGGTTAAGACTCCGTGCTCCCTATGCAGGGGGCAGAAGTTCGATCCCTGGTGGGGGAACTAAGATCCCAGGTACCATGCGGCAAGGGCTAAAAAAAAGGAGGATATAAGGATGTACTGTACAGCACAGGGAATATAGCCAATATTTTATAACAACTTTAAATGGAATATATTCTATAAAATATTGAATCACTATGTTTTACACCTGAAACTAATATAATATTATAAGTCAACTATACTTCAATTAAAAAATTTAGAGGAAAACAGTGAGGGACTAAGGAGTAGAGAAGGACAATTTATTCTCGGAGCCTATTTTGGGAAGAGAAGAAGTGAGCCTAAAGGGAGAAATTTCTGGAAAAGGAGCCAGTGATAACAGGAGTTATGTCTAACTAACAATGTATTTTAAAATATCTACAGTTTTCTTTTCTTTTCTTTTCTTTTTTTTAGGGGGAGAGGTATTACCTTTAGTCCTCTAAGATAGGCACTATTTCCTCATTTTATACATGAGAAAAGTAAAGCTCAGAGACTTAAAACCAAGGCATTATATCTCATAAGAATCATCAATGAGGTGCTTGTTAAAAATAGATTATTGGGTCCCACTCAAACCTCCTGAGTCAGGCTCTAGAGAGGAAAGGCCTAGGAAACAAACAGCCCAGGTGATTCTTAGGCTCTGGCAAGCCTGAGGAGCACTGTCCTCAAACCTCCTATCTCTCTATTCCCCTGCTAGTTAGAAGGGAATAACCAGGGGGTCAAAGGGAGGCCAAGGAAGAAGCTTTGAAGAAGAAAAGGGATGGCCCCGTTAGGGCAGCACAGCACATAGATGAGTGTGCAGGGTGTGTGTGTGCATTGTGGATTGGCCCACCATCCTCTGAGTAAGAGTCAGAGGTCATCTCTGAAATAAAGGGGTGCAGTAGAGTGCAGACGGTTTGAGGCCAGGGTAAGGCTTTAATGCCACTGGTGTATGGAGCAGAAGGGGTCGCGAGTCTTCCCTTGAGAGTGAACAGTCTCAGGAAGACACTGGGACGTGGAACAGCAGCAGGAGGAGAGATGCTCGAACATTCCAGGTCCAAGAGTGAAGGCAGGGAGTGGTGGGAGATGAGGGTGAAGTAAGCCTTTGAGGGGCCTTGTTTAGTCTGCTAAGGAGCTTGGAAGTCATCCTGAGAATGAAAGGGAATCCTTGAAGGAGCAGCAGAGAGCTATGCAGTCAGACACATATTTCCAGATTGATTACCCTGATTATATCAAGGAAGATGGATTTTAAATGGTTAAGACGGGAGGGAAGGAGGCCAATTGGAAAGACTCTGGCTATAAACCAAACAAGCAATGCTATGGGTTGGCTTGATGAGGATAGAGAGGAATGTCCAGATTTGAGGAATGGGAAGTTAAAAATGGGCAGAGCTTGGTAATGGTTTGAAACTGGAAGGTGTTGAGGTAGGCAGCAGTCCAGTATAAGCGCCCATGTAAAGCACACCTGCCTATTGTTTGGGAATAGCCAGTTCTGCTATAGAAGACAAGACGACAAATGGGACAGATGGAATTTATAAAGGTAAGCACATTGGAAATCTGTGAGACACGTTAGACGTCCATAAGTATGTATCAATAGAACACATATTTGTGTGAACTGAGGTAGAAAGAGAGGGAGGGGGGCTTCCCTGGAGGTCTAGTGGTGAAGACTGTGCTTCCAGTGCAGGGGCTGTGGGTTCAGTCGCTGGGGAACTAAGATCCCACATGCCATGGGGCCAAAAAAAGAAAGAAAAAGAGGGCTTCCCTGGTGGTGCGGTGGTTAAGAATCCGCCTGCCAATGCAGGGGACACAGGTTCAAGCCCTGGTCCAGGAAGATCCCACATGCCACAGAGCAACTAAGCCCATGCACCACACTAGTGAGCCTGCATGAGGGAGGGAGGGAGGGAGGGAGGGACCAAAGTAGGCACTAAATACTCATGAGCCCCAAAACATATGAGACATCTGAGGCTATCAGTATGCATAACCCAGAATTCAGGCTGCAAGAGCCTTCCACCCAATATGAACCTGATCTTAAATGTGTTAACCTCCCCTCATCACTTTCCCTTGCTCCTCATGGTGTGTTTTACCTTTATTTAATAAACCACGTGGTTCAAGCATCTTAGTTTGGTCTGTGAGCCTTTTTGTTCCACGACCTCTGGATAGCTTCACAGTACTGTACCAGGAGGCCACTGTGACATAAGTTAATTTCCCACACTACAACCCAGTTCTGACTTAAGCAAGCAGATAGGTCGGATGGTGATGCCACCTACCAGGAATGTAGGATGAGGGCCAGATTATTCCCTGGTGGGGGCTAAGAGGATATCCTTAGTTTAGATATGTTGAATTTAAGGTGATGTAGGACATTCTGTCAAGACGGCCAATAGGTGGTTGGGTACACTGATGTGAAGTGCAAGGATTTGGACAGTGGAGTCATTACTATCTAAAACTATGAGCCTGGATGAGATCCTGCAGGGCAGCAAGAGTTTCCCTTCCCATTGTTCACTCCCCATGCCCCTTACTCACTCTTTTGCTGTCCTAGTGATAGTCCTACCTCCTCACCTTCTTACAGGTGGAATCATCTCCCCAAAAAAGTGCCCACTAGAGATAACCCATTCCCACCATTTCTTTTCCCCTCAGCAACCTATTCTCTGCACTACAGCTTCATCACTGCTTCCCAGCCTAGCCCTGAGCAAGCCCATTATGAATTCTCAAGCTCTCGGATGACCAATCTTTCTAATGGTACTGCAAGGAGGGCAGGTGGGCAGAGTTCCAGGCATCCTGGTCTGAAGCCAGGGACCTAGGGGTTTGGGAAAAGCTGATTCTCAAAATGAAGGCCAAAGCCCAGTACCTTGTTATCAACTAAGAAGCATCGTGGAGCAGAAGAATCAGAGCCAAGGTGATGGGGAGTGAAGGGAAGAGCTCAAAGCAGTCCTAAAGATATGGAGTTGTTCATTCATTATCGTTAAACTAATATTTATTAAACTCGAGGCCAGGCACCCTGCTGAGCACTCTGGATACAGCACCCTTCACTGATGCTGCCTCCTCCTGGGGGGTTTCATCCCTGACTCCAGACCCTAGTGTGTACCTGATGGTGCCCAAAAGATTGGATATTGAGTATTGGGTATTGGAAAGGGTAAGACTTAAGTATAAGACTCCTACCTTTCTCCAGTCAGGGAACAGGGCTAGAGAGTTCTCCGTTGTCTCAAGAACCCCAGGACTTCCCTTCAGGTGAAAAAAAAAAAATTGTATCCAAGTTTTTCAAATTCAGGGTCTGGGAAATAAATGGCCTTTCTGACATAGCCACCTCCCCATCTCCACCAGTATTTATAGGAACCCTGGAAACCAGGTCAGGGTCCCAAGAGAAGTATATTTCTAACCTACATTTTTTTTTTTTCATCTAGCAATATCTGAGGGTCTAGTAAATGCTGTTCATGGTGCTTTACCAATAATAAACATTACAATAGCAGCTACTGGGACTTCCCTGGTGGTCCAATGGCTAAGCTTCGGAGCTCCCAATGCAGGGGGCCCAGGTTCGATCCCTCATCAGGGAGCTAGATCCCACATGCCACAAGTAAAAGACCCTGCATGCCACAACTAAAAAAGATCTGCATGCCACAATGAAGATTGAATATCCTGAGTGCCACAACTAAGACCCAGCGTGGCCAAATAAGTAAATAAATATTAAAAAAATAAATAGCAGCTACTAGTTCTTGAATTTCTTGAATTCTTATTGGCAGGTATGACATTAACACTGGCATGCATTATATCATTTGATCACTATTGTTATCTCCAACTCCCAGATGAGGAAGTTGAGGCTTAGAGAGGTCCAGTTACATTTGCTATGGACAATATATCTAATAGTGGCATTTAGATCTGGGATTTAAACATGTTGCTCTGTAAGGCATACGGTTAATATGGTTAATAATATGGTAGTAACATTTTTTTTGCATAGTTTTTTTTTTGTGTGTGTGGTACGCGGGCCTCTCACTGTTGTGGCCTCTCCCGTTGCAGAGCACAGGCTCCGCACGTGCAGGCCCAGCGACCATGGCTCACGTGCCCAGCCACTCCGCGGCATGTGGGATCTTCCCGGGCCAGGTCACGAACCTGTGTCCCCTGCATCGGCAGGCGGACTCTCAACCACTGTGCCACCAGGGAAGCCCCGGTAGTAACATTTTTTAAAAAATATTTATTTATTTATTTAGGCTGTGCTGGGTCTTAGTTATGGCATGGGGGATCTTCGTTGCGGCATGCGGGCTCATTCATAGCTGTGGCACGTGGACTTCTTAGTTGTGGCACGTGAACTCTTAGTTGTGTCATGCATGCGAGATCTAGTTCCCCGACCAGGGATTGAACCTGGGCCCCCTGCACTGGGAGCGCGGAGTCTTACCCATTGGACCATCAGGGAAATCCCCAGTAGTAACACTTTTGGAGACAGGTGGATACTACTTTCCGTGATGATCATTTCATAATGTACGCAAATGTCAAATCACCATGTAGTACACTTGAAACTAATATAATACTGTATGTGAATTATACTTCAATTAAAAAAGCTTGGTGAGGCTTCCCTGGTGGTCCAGCGGTTAAGACTCTGCGCTTCCACTGCGCGGGTTCTATCCCTGGTCAGGGAAGTCCTGCATGGGCAAGGTGCGGCCAAAAACAAACAAACAAAACCCCATGATGCTGGGCACAGGGCATGGGTCCCTGCATTCAGGAGGGCTCAGTGTGGTCAGTACCATGACTGTGGCATGAGCAGGGCACGATGGGAGCAAAGGAGGGAGCCACTTGCCGCAGGGCATGAAGGGTGGGGTGCACCATGACTTTGGTGGGGACGTGCATGACCGGGAAGATATGTCTTGGAGAATGAGTGAAGGTTTATCAGCCGAGGAAGGGAATTCCAGGCATTTTGGGAAGTGGTGGGAGTGGAGGTAGAGAAAACTAATGTTTTCTTCTCCTTTGGAGTTCTGGGACTTCGGCATTTCAGAGTCACACGACTTGTTTGGGAATCAGAGCACCTGGGGACACTGGCAATACAACTCTGATGGCCAGGACTCCCTTCTCAGTACACTTGAGTCTTTCAATTCCAGCAAAAGCAAGCTAGGAAAAAACAGAACTACAGATGGAGAGAAGTGAAAAGAGTAATCCTTCTTGACCAAGAGCTGCCTCCACCATTTCAGGAAATACCTGGAAGCTGGGGTGGGGCCCCAGCCTGCAGCCTATGATAGGAATGATAGGTGGGGACTGAGCAGTGTGGAAGGTGAAGGGGCTGAGGGCATGGCGGGGAGGGATGAGGGAGCAGACCTCTATTGCATTAAATGTGTCCTTCGTGAGCACAGTTTTTTGTTTGTTTGTTTGGCCACACCACGTGGCATGTAAGATCTTCCCAGACCAGGGATCGAACCCGTGCCCCCTGCATTTGAAGTGCGGAGTCTTAACCGCTGTACCAGCGGGGAAGTCCATGCATTATCTTTGTCCTACATGAGCACAGTTCTGTTGCTAACCAGCCTAGCCACTGGCCTTGCCTTCTCTCACACATATTTGGTCAATCCATTCTCCACTTGGTGTTCAAGTTCTAGCCCAGGGCTTAGCACCCCAGGGTACTCAGGGCGGGGCGGGACCGACAGTCACCATGGAATGTGGTGTGAATGGTGCCTGGGTGGCTGCCCAGGCCCTGTTGTGGAGGATGCATGGCAGTGTGGCAAGACCAGAGGTGGCAAGTCCCCCTGGTCTAGGAGTCTCTAGGTCTCCTTTGCCACCACTCCTCCCTGTCCCACTGGCCCTCTCAGTGCGTGTGCCTCTCTACAAAGCCCCCTAGAAGAGAGCCCATCCCAACATGCAGGGCCCGTGGCTTCTGTCCTCTGGTGTCCAGCTGTCCCTGAAGCCTGGGTCTTTGGGACCTCAAGCCATCTGATCCCAGTGGGATGGGACTGCTTAGAGCCAGCAGTCCACTGAGATGCCCTTTGACACAGCAGAGGTTTCCTGTCTGGTGGCATCCCAGTCCAATGCTGGGTCTCTGCAGGACCTCAGATGAGCAGACAGGGTAGCCCAGGGAAAGGGTGGGGGAGCCAGGCTCGTCTGTCAGTGCCTCACATGCCCACACCTTTCAGAGCCTCCTGGTTCTAAGCAACACACACCCAGCCCTGTCTGGATCTTCTTTGGGCTCCTGGCCTCTGGAGTGGTCACTGTGGGAGCTGTAGGCACCTTCCTCTGGAAGAAGTGGCAGAAGGGCAGGGCAGCAGGTATGCTCAGAATTTTAGAACTGTGTTTCTTTTTCTTTTTTTAGTTGCGGCATGCATGTGGGATCTAGTTCCCCGACCAGGGCTTGAACCCAGGACCCCTGCATTGGGAGCGCAGAGTCTTACCCATTGGACAACCAGGGAAGTCCCGACAGGTTTTGCTTTCTTTTTTTTTTTAGAATTTTAGAGCTGGAAGCGACCTTAAGGATCATCTGGTTTCCCTCTCTCTGGGAGGCTGAGGTCCAAGAGCAGTGATTTAGAGAAAAGCAACTGAGGAGGGAATATGAAAAATATGAAAAGAAGGAGTAGGTTAGGATTTCCGTTTCCTCTCTAGCCTTTGTACACACACACACACACACACACACACACACACACACACACACACAAACACACACACACACACACAAAGTTTTACTTCCTGAAGTATGTTCTTATAAGTTCCCAAACACCAAAACCAAATCAAAACTGGCCTCCCAAACTCATCAAACAAATCTTGATCAAACTCGAGGGGAAACTCTGCTAGATTTCCCAGGAAGGCTGCTGGGAGATGGGGGTGCGGGGCGGGAAAGCCTGTGCCAGCATCTCACTGAGTCCCTCCTCTCCCACCCCTCCAACCCCAATTTCTCTTCACAGGTGTGCAGAGAGAGATTGCTAGTCCCATGACAACTAAATGGCGAGGATAGAGAGGAGGGTGTATGGGAGAGAGGCAGCACTTTTATGTCTGAGCTGGAAGGAAATTTAGGGCTCATTTGGTCCAATTCCTCTTTATTAGATGAGGAAACCAAGGCACAGAAAGCGAGGCGCTGTCCGCTGGGGTGTCAGATCCAGGGCCCAGGACCCTGGTCTGCAGACCCTTGGTTTATTCCTGACCTCTTCTCCTGGCTTCCCCTCCCTCTTGCTTTCACCTCTCTATCCCCCTACAGACTACAAGCAGAGAGCTGACTCCTAGTTTTGAGGTAACAGTACCTGGATTTGGGAAAAGAAGATTTCAGTTTGCAGACCTCGCAGGAGAGATCATAGGGTCAGTTGTTGAGAAGAAGGGGTGTGGTTTACGGTGAGCAGTGGAAAATGTGTAAATTGAGATTAAGGGAGATATTCTCCCAAAGTGGGCAAAGCCTGAATCCTTCTCTCCTCAGCCTTCCATTCTTTCCCTTTCTTCTGCCTTCAGATTGACAGTAGCCAGAAGCCAAAATAAGGGGTTTGCTACCCTGGTGTAGAGCAAGTCTCCGTTGGTCCCCATGAGCCATTTCAGCTGGTTTTCCCAACAGAACAGTGAGGGGATGGCTGGGCCGACAGCAGCAAGGCCACCATCGCACCTCCTAGCAACCATGCCAGGCCAGCCACACCTGGCAGGGAGTGGTGGCCCTCTCCTGCCCTCCCTGGGTCATGCTCTACAACCAGATACTTGCTTTTGTCTTTATGTAGGACCTTGACATTGCACTATAATAAAGGTGTATGCGGAGAGTTTGTGAGGCCAGTCCTAAATTGGTTTCGGGGACTTGAAGCTGTTTAGTGACTCCCTAAGACCCAGGAGAGTGGAGGAGCCAGGTCTGATGACCTAACCCCGCTTCCAGTCTCCTCTGGGCCTGCACAGAGCTGGCCCGGGCAGGGGCTGGCTAGGACTGCAGACAAACTTAACTTTCCATTAAGGTTCTGGGTCAGGCTCCAGGCAACACCTGACTGATCTGGCTCAGATCTCTGGCTACAAGCCAGCCAGGCAGCCGGGCACCCTCCCCTCCTCTGTCTCTCCCTCTGGAATGGGACTCTTGCCCAGGCCAGAAACATACCACCTAGAGCAACTATTGATTGAAATCTAAAAAACAGAGGTTGTTGTTGAGTGGGGGGAAAAGGGGAAGGTGTTTTAGGGGCCGCTGGGAAGACAGGGGTACAGGGGCTCTCTGGACCACATGGGGGAAGGGGTTTCTGGGAGCCTAGAGGGCGGCGAGCCAAGAAGCACTGCTGTAGGAGATTTCCCAGGTCCGCCCATCCCCCTCCTCCGGGAGGCCGTCTTCTTGGCAGACAGCAGATAGATGCATGACAAAGGGGCTGTGATGGCTCTGTCCTGGGGGTTGGGGAGATGGCTGGGGAGGGGCCCCTCCTGGTCCAAAGCACACCTCTCCACCCCCACCGGGCCCCTTAATCTATCTGCCTTTTGGGCAGTTAGTGGTTTAGCGGTGAATACAGCTCCAGTTTCGCTGCCCTGTAGATCTTCCAACAGACCTATGGGAAGTATTGAAATGCATGCATACAATTAGTTGCCCAAAAAGTACTTAGAGATGGGCTGGACCAGGGGCTGTGTGATATAGATTCAGAGGAGAAAAAAAACCAAAACCAAAAAAACAGGCTCAAAGGACTCCCAGATACCACCAAGTTGAAGACGGCTGGCCACAGTCAAGAGGACCCCCAGCAGGACCCCCAAGCCCCTCAGAAGGCAGACGCTGAGCAAACAACCTGAGACGGGGCTGAGATGAAGAGACGTCTAAGTCGGCAGAGGTCCACGTCCCAGGCTCAGGATTCTGGCCTTCCAAGCTGTAGGGAGCTCTGGCCTACAGCCTTTCCGGAGGCCCCCCAGTTCACCTCGGGGCCTTCATTTAGGGCAAGTTTGGGGAGCAGACAGACAAACCTCATCCCAAGCAGACAGGCAGTCTGAAAGCTATTCTCTTGCAAACAGAATCAAGCACTATGCCTGCAGTGTGAGCCTTCAGGACAGGCCCAGAAAAACAGACCCTGTGGGAGAGCTCAGGAAAGGCTTCCTGCGCACCCCCCAAAGCCGCTCTCCACCCCCTCCTCATCTTTTCACCAGCCCCCCTACACAAAGGCCTGGGGGGCTGGGGGAGGGGTAGATGATGAGGCTGGACGCCTGAGTCCTCTAGAGGGGGACAGGAGACCTAGGTCCCAGTGGGGGTCCCTGTCTGAGGCTCGGTCTTTGAGGGGATGGGGGGTTATTGCTGGAGCTCTTTTAGCTGCTCTGAGGGGGATTCCGTGTGAGGGGATTGGGGCTGGGGGGTTGTGGGGCAGGAAGCTGTCCCCAGGGGAGCCATCCAGGCCCATTCAAGGGTTGAGCACTTGTTTAGGGTTAGAGTTGCCCCCTCTGGGGACCAGGATTGTCCAGCCAAGGCCATTGTCCGGCCCCCTCCCCCCATCCCTCCCAAGCCTCTTTGAACCTGAAGTCAGATATTTTTTTCTTCCCCCCTCCCTCCTGGGCTTTCCCCACCCAGGACCTACGGCCGGAGGCCTGGGCTGGGAGGTGGGGGAGGGAGAACAGTCAACTACGGACTAGATAATGTGGGTCTCTGAAGAGGGGGGCATGGAACTTGCTGTGCGTGACCCACAGTGGGGCACCCATGAGGGGGCGTCCGATTCTTCTGTCTGGACAAAGGTTGGGAGACTCAGGACCAGTCAGTCCAGAGCCTGGCCCCTAGAAGAGAAAGGGGTTCCATCCCTGACTCCGGTAGGTGAGGGGGCTCTGAGGCCGGGAAAGTCGGGGATGGAATGGAAGCCTGTCTGGCAGTCTGCCCCTGGTGATGGGGTGGAACTTAGAAGCCTAGGCAGATAGATGGCTGCTGGGCAGCGCAGCTTTGGGGTAACTGAATCTGGCCAGTAGTCTAAATGGGAACACCTAGGCTCCTGGATTGGGGGTGCAGGAGGACAACGGGGAGGGAGGCTGTTAAGGAATTGAGGGGTAGCCCCATCAGGACTTGACACATAAACAATTAATGTTTGAGGAGCCGAGAGGGTGGCTGGGCTCGGGTGAGGGGACGGTGCCAGGGTGTTTGGCGAGGGGTCCAGCAGCCGGGCTCCTGAAGAACGGGCAGGAGGTGTGGAAGCGATCCCAGGCAGCTCTGGTGTGTGCGGAGCGTCGGCAGGGCCGGGCGGCCTGCTGGGAGTTGGGAGTGAAGGCCCGCATGGGGGACCTGCACCAAGAGCCTCGGGATCTGGGGCCTGGAGAGGCGCCCGGCTGGAGCTGCCTGGATTTCGGCTTCCAGACACCACCGCCACCAGCCGGCAAACACCCTCCGCCTCAGTTTCTCCCACCCCCACCGTCCCCTCCCCCACCCATCCAGGGGGCGGGGCCAGAGGTCAAGGCTAGTGGGTGGGATTGGGGAGGGAGAGAGGTGTCGAGCAGTCCCTTGGAGAGCCCTCGTTTTCCTAGGCCCCCGGCTTGGGGCGCCTTCCTTCCCCATGGCGGGACACCTGGCTTCCGACTTCGCCTTCTCCCCCCCGCCGGGCGGTGGAGGCGATGGGCCGGGAGGGCCAGAGCCGGGCTGGGTTGATCCTCGGACCTGGATGAGCTTCCAGGGGCCTCCCGGTGGGTCAGGGATCGGGCCGGGGGTTGGGCCCGGCGCCGAGGTGTGGGGTCTTCCCGCGTGCCCCCCGCCCTACGACTTGTGCGGAGGGATGGCCTACTGTGCACCTCAGGTTGGAGTGGGGCTGGTGCCCCAAGGCGGCCTGGAGACCCCTCAGCCCGAGGGCGAGGCGGGAGCCGGGGTGGAGAGCAGCTCCGAGGGGGCCTCCCCGGAGCCCTGCGCCGCCCCCGCTGGCGCCGTGAAGCTGGAGAAGGAGAAGCTGGAGCCGAACCCCGAGGAGGCGAGTGAGCTGCTGGGGGCGGGCGGCGGGGGCCAACCGCGCCGGCCGGGGGCGGCCACGCGACGGGAGGTGGTCGCCTGCAGCTGCCCAGGTCGCCGACCCAGGAGGGGAGCGGGCGAGGGCGGCGCCCCGGGACGCGTGTGTGGCGGCTGCAGGCCGCCCTGAGCAGGGGCCAGGTGGGAACTAGGGGCTGGAATTTAGAGAGAACCGCAGGTGAGGGCAGGGCGGCCTGGGGCAGTCGGAAGTTGGCCTTGCTTCCCCCCTCGGCCCTTGTCAAGTAGGTCCTTCCACTTCCTAGGTCTGACCTGGGTCGGGTCACTCATTACCAGCCCAGCTTGGGGTTGGAGCCCCTTCTTCTACGCGGATCCCTTCTTGAAAATTTGAGCTTGATCAGATCCAGGATCTCCGCCTTAGGGTTAAGTGTGGCCTGAGGGTGAAAACAGTGCTTATCCCTGGGTTATTGTTCCTGAAAGTCTAGGGTGTGACTGGTTTCTGATAGAAGCTCCTGTTTGGGCTGCGTGGATGTGTGGAGTTTGGGTTTACCCTCCATCAAGTTTAGGGCTTGTCTTCCCTTGACCTCTGCCTTGGGCCCAGTGAGTCACCGTCAGGCAGAGTGCACACCCTGACACCCCCTTGTAGAGAGCTGGAAACACCAATTTCGGCCGTAATTCCATAAGTAGTGAACAGGGGGAGAAAAGGGGAAGAAGTCATCTCTAGGCCATTCCCCAAACGTACGGTTTGCTGAGGGAATTGAAGACTTCCGCATCCAGCCCTGCTGGGGACTATTAAGGATATATCTTCTGGTCCGAGGAAGAGACAAGTGCAAGCAATTAGAGATCAAGTACTAAACCTTTAGACCTCTTCGAAGGAGGTGTGATTGGTTGCAGCTGACCGAGTAGCCCTAGACTCTTTGCTCGAGGCGACGGCTGAGACTTGAATGATAATGGCTGCCAATTGTGGTCCATTTCCTAAATGCCTGGCTGTGGGCTCAGTTTCTACATCATTATCTCATTAACCTGCACAAAATCTCCTAGGGAGGTATTATTAGCCTATTTCACGGGTCTTAACTGCTAAATGGTAAAGCTCGGATTTGAACTGGGGTTTACCTTATTTCAAATCCCCAAAATATGATTTGGAAAAGCCGAGATATGGGGACAGCTGACGTTTATAGGTTTGCGACATTGGTTGAGCAGAAGTTGGGAATGGAAGTTACCTTATTTGAGTTTGATGTGATTGATGACCCTTGAAATACTTCCCTTAGGTTAGGACTGCACAGAGGCCTGGCTGCTCTTCTCCATCTTCTGGCCACTGGCCTTCATTGGAGAGCTTCAGGGCTCCATCTATCAACCTCTGCTCTGTCTACCTTTCATTCACCTCTCATCCACCCTCAAGACTCAAATATCTTCTAGACATGACCACCGCATTTTCTGTCTCCTGCTGGGATGGCTCCCTGCACTGCCCCACCCTGTCCATCTCCCAGTAGCTTAAGGCCCAGACCAGGCATCCTCATTCCTTTCACATCCTTACATCCAATCCTTTGGACACGCTGCTATCTTTACCTTGGATATACATCCTAAATCAATCACTTAGAGCCATCCTGGTCCCAGCCACCATCATTATGCTGGGATTACTGCAGTTGCCTCTTTAGTCTATGATCAATACATCAACTGGAGTGAACATTTTAAAATGTGAGAGTCAGATCATTTCACTGCACAAAACCCTTCAGCGGCTTTCTATTTCTCTGAGTAAACCAAAGTTACGGCGGCAGCTCCAGGATCTGCTCTGCTCACCTCTGTGACCTCATCAGCTCCTCTTCTTCCCTTTCCTCAGTCCTCTCACCCTGCTCCGGCCATGCTAGTTTTGCTGCTGGCCTTGCTGCTAGCTTTGCTACTACCAGGGCCCACACACCTCAGGGCCTTTCCACTTTGCTCCTTCCTTTTGCTCAAACATCACCTCTGACTGTCTTATTTAAAATTGTCACCTTCCCCATAATTCCCTACTCTGCTTTACTTTTTTCCATAGCACTTCTACCACACTCGATAATAATTATTTCATCACAATGAAAGCCCCTTGAGGCTAGGTTTCTTTCTTTTCTTTTTTTATTAAAAAAAGTTATCTAACTATTTGGCTGCGCCGCCAGGTCTTAGTTGTGGCATGTGGAGTCTTTTAGTTGCGGCATGCAGGCTTTTAGTTGTGGTGTGTGGGATCTAGTCCCCTGACCAGGAATGGAACCCGGCCCCCCCCTGCACTGGGAGTGTGGAGTCTCAACAGCTGGACCACCAGGGAAGTCCCTGGGGCCAGTGTTTTTGGTCTACTTTGTGTAGCCACTGGTTTGCAGAAGGTGCTCGATAAATATGTTGAATTAGTCAATGAGGATGCTTTTATATTGCAAAAAGATACAGTTAAAAATAAGGGATAATCAGATTTTTAAAAACTGAGCACTAACTATATACAAAGCATGTTATTCATACCTCGTACGACGACTGTTTTGTAGTGTGTTTGTGAATGTGCATGCTTTGTCATAGTTTGTGGGACCCTCAAAGTAAGCTGGAGAGAGTATATTTGGAAAGAGAACCAGAGACATGGTGCTCTGTATCTCTACACTCAAAACTTCCTCAAACTGAAGTAATACTAGAGTCAAAAAGCTTTTGTGAGTGTTAAAGAACTAAATGGCAGGAGCCCCCTTCATAACCCGATAGGTGTTCTCATTGAGGCCTGGGCTTTTCTTTCCATTATCAAATGATGTTCTGCATCTGATGGATGTGTCACTTTCTGGGGTAAATGACATTTGTATATAGTTTATTTCTACTTGTTAGGTGGGCAGCCTGGAAGCAGAGATACTCCCACAGACTATTTATTCCTTGGGGCCCAAATGGAAGGGGGGGGTGGGGTGGGTAACTGGTATGTTTATGCTCTTACATGTCCTCTGCCTTTTAAAATGCAGTCCCAGGACATCAAAGCTCTTCAGAAAGACCTCGAACAATTTGCCAAGGTCCTAAAGCAGAAGAGGATCACCCTGGGATATACCCAGGCCGATGTGGGGCTCACCCTGGGGGTTCTCTTTGGTGAGTCTCACCTAGCATGTTCTGACCCACAGAACACAGGGACCACATCTCCCCTGGAAGGAACATCCCTGAATTTGGGCCTTTCCTCCCCACCAAGGGGGTGAGGGAAGAGTGTTTCTACCCTCTTTAGAGGTGAGGGTAGAGGGGAAAGAGATACCGTACTCGTGTGGGATCTTGGGAGGGCAGGAAGAGGTGGCGAGCCCTGGGTCTTGGGGTCGAAAGGGCCCTGCCTGCTGCCTCACCTTGCTTCTTTCAACCCACCTCCCCAGGGAAGGTGTTCAGCCAAACGACCATCTGCCGTTTTGAGGCTTTGCAGCTCAGTTTCAAGAACATGTGTAAGCTGCGGCCCCTGCTGCAGAAGTGGGTGGAGGAAGCTGACAACAACGAGAATCTGCAGGAGGTGAGGGTGGGAGGGATGCATAGGGACCTGCCTGGTCTCAGCCCGATTTCCACTGCTTCCATCCATGGCTGGCAGCTCTCCCTCTTGGAGGCAGCGGTCCTCAATGGGATGGAATGCAGTTCCTCAGTTCTGCTGGGAGAAGGTCCAGGACCACTGGTCTAAACCCAACCTTCCGGGATCTTTCTTGTGGCCCTGGTGCCGGTCAGTGCTCCTGAGCAGCTGGCTCTCGAGTCATTGACCTCATGATGCTGCTGCTCAGCAGGTTCGAGGCTTGCCCTCCCACTTCCTTCCTTGTCATCTCCTCCCCACCTGCCCAGATATGCAAGGCAGAGACCCTCGTGCAGGCCCGGAAGAGAAAGCGGACGAGTATTGAGAACCGAGTGAGAGGCAACCTGGAGAGCATGTTCCTGCAGTGCCCAAAGCCCACCCTGCAGCAGATCAGCCACATCGCTCAGCAGCTCGGGCTTGAGAAGGATGTGAGTGCCGCTGTCCGCATCCCTGTGTGCTCCATCTCCTTCCCAGTCACACCTCCCAGAGCTTATGATCGAATGTCCCTCTCCCCTGTCTTCCTCTCCCAGGTGGTCCGAGTGTGGTTCTGCAACCGTCGCCAGAAGGGCAAACGATCAAGCAGTGACTGTTCGCAACGAGAGGATTTTGAGGCTGCTGGGTCTCCTTTCTCAGGGGGACCAGTATCCTTTCCTCTGGCGCCAGGGCCCCATTTTGGTACCCCAGGCTATGGGGGTCCTCATTTCACTACGCTGTACTCCTCGGTCCCATTTCCTGAGGGTGAGGCCTTTCCCTCGGTGTCTGTCACCACTCTGGGCTCCCCCATGCATTCAAACTGAGGTGTCTGCCCTTCCCAAGAATGGGGGCAGAGGAAGGGGGACAGCTAGGGAGAGAACCCTGGGGCTCGTACCAGGGCTTTGGGATTAAGTTCTTCATTCACTAAGAAAGGAATTGGGAACACAAAGGGTGTGGGGGCAGGGAGTTTGGGGGAACTGGTTGGAGGGAAGGTGAAGTTCAATGATGCTCTTGATTTTAATCCCCACATCACTCATCACTTTGTTCTTAAATAAAGAAGCCTGGGACCTAGTAGGTGGATACTTTTGTCTTTGGTTTATTCTCCTCTAGTTACTGAAGAGTGGATGGGGATAGTTAATAGTGGATATTAATAGCTCTCCCACCCAAATGACCCTGAGACCAAGGATGCCATTTAAACTGCCCAGAGTCACAATGTCAGAGGGAGATCTGGGATTGGATCCCAAGTTTATACGTAGAGGGCTCTTATAGGTGTGAGCTAGTTCTTAGGAGCCTGTGACCTGGGGAAATTGGAGGTGAACACCTTATTTTTGCCCAAAGATGCAGTTATTACATAGCCCATTCCCTATTAGGAGCTGGCTTTTTGCTTTTCCCCCCTCTACTCTGAAAGTCCTCAGTGGCTTTGTGCTAAGAAGTCAAGTCTTTTAGGTACTCATTTCTTCTGCATATCACCGCAACCGGAAACTCTACTTTGTGCTTTCTTGATACCTGGGTCCATTTTGTTTCCACTTAAGGTTTTTGCCTACCCTGTCTGTGACTCACCAAAACTCCCACATTTTAGTCCTTCCTCTGCCACTTCCTAATTAGGGCCCTTGCTCTGGAGCCTTTCCTCAATGTGTAAGAAACTTGGGTTGGTAAGTCTAAGTAGAGGAGGAAGGGGATAGATATGCAGGTACAATAGGATAGGTCAAGATAGGGCTTTCCTAATAAGAACTACAGAAATGCTACTTTGACAGTATCTTGGCTTGGCGTACGACTCTCAGAAGAGAATCGGTGTAGCATACGTGGGTTACGTTGATACACTGGACCAGGTTGCCATCTGTTGTAGCTGGTGTCTCAGGTTTTCTCTTCTTGGTAGTACTGGTGAACCTTGTAAAAGTTCTGCCACCCTCATGAACTTGACCAAATCCCAAGTACCTTATTTTAATGGCAGTAGATCTGTTGTTTGTTGTTTTATAAATATTTATTTTGGCTGCTCCAGGTCTTAGTTGCGGCATGTGGGATCTATTAGTTGTGGCGCATGTGGGCTCTTAGTTGCGGCATGCAGACTCTTAGTTGAGGCATGCGGGGTCTTTAGTTGCGGCATGTATGCGGGATGTAGTTCCCCAACCAGGGATCGAACCCGGGCCGCCCCGCATTGGGAGCTCGGAGTCTAACCCGCTGGACCACCAGGGAAGTCCCGGATCTGTTTTCTTTTAAACTAGAAACTGTAATTACCTGGATTCCTTTTTTCCTGTCTTTCCACCTCCAGCTTACCTCATATATTTGTACCTTTTCAGCGAGCAGGTTTGTATTTCTCTGCCTTGTCTGCTCATCTCCTCTCCTAAGAATCTGAATTAGTTTTCCAGACGTTACCACTCCATTCTCTCAAGAATCGGAAAGCAAGGAGTATCAGACCCACAAAGAGTAAGTACCTTGGAGTATATGAAGCTGCTCATTCTTTATTTGGAAACGGAAGCAAAGCTCTGAAAAGTCAGGTCACAGTCACGGGGATCAGCGGCAGGACTGCCCACAATGTAAGGGAGTTTGGGGCCTGTGCCCTAGGTTTTCCCAGAGATGCCTTAGGCGATGCCATCAAGAACATTTAGAACTTGCTTGTTCAAGTCTGAGGCTTATAACTTCCCAGGCATGACCTCTGCAATTGATGGGTTCTCTTGACCAGACATTCTAGTGTCCATGACAACAAGGACCTACAGCTTGTGACAAGCAGGAATTTCCAGCTCACTGGCAACTTCCTGGAGGCAGCAATATCTTTGGCAGGAAGCCATCTCTTCTGTTACCTTGGCCATGAGGGCCCGCTCCAGGCCTTGAATTGATAATCCATAGGAATGGCCCCTTCCCCTGTAGTTATTCCCTCCTAGAGAGGCAAGGGAAGAAGAGGGCATCTCTTAGGACCCATTGGCACCCCAGTGTCCACCCATGTCCTGGAGGTGCCAGCTCTGTCCTCTGGTGCTTTGGTGGTGGGCCTTAGGTCTGGATGCCTACACGACAGCCTGGGCACTGGAAGTCGGCCTCCCTGGCAGCCTGGATGCTGCAACCAACACAGGCCACATGGAACCAGATGTCACAAGCATCACACTGAACCCAGGCTACTGTCTCTTCTTGGGGTAGGCAGCAACAAGGGGCTGCACAGTGCTCCCCGCCCCCAACTGCAGGGGGAGCCCTGGGGTTGCTCACTGGGTGTTTCCGAGGACGCCCACGTCGATTTCTGAAGAAAGTGACACAAAAACCAGGGTCACTGGAAACCTGCAGGAGCCTAGAACTTTCCCCTGGATAACTGCAGAGTGAACCTATATAGATTCACTAGACTAAAGGTGAATCTGGTTAGAAGAACTAACCCAGGTCTTGTCATTCCAACCTCTGTTCCATCTCCCATCCCCATCCCCCAAGCAGAGAGCTACCTCCCAGCCTAGGGCTCTAAAAGAATCCAAAGGCAGTGAAATAACGAGACAAAGTTCTCTCCACTTACCCACTGGGTGTCGGTGGGGTTTTCTCTACACGGAGTTTCTTCCTGGGCTCCATAAGGACTGGTGGGGGGCTCTTGGGAGCCTCTCTCTCATCATCCAGTTCCGCCAGCACGCGGTGAGCTGATTTCCTCCGGTTTCTTGGGGGTGGGACAGAAGGGGTTGTCCCCACTTCCCCAGCTGGAGTGGGAACAGGCAGGCTCTGTGGCCCACCCCCACTCCGTGAGAAGGTGAGGGGCTGGGAGTGGAGCTTGCTGAGGCTGCCAATGGAGTTGAGGATCAGCGTGGCTTTGGGGGCAGGGGAGAGGGTGCTGAGGGGGCGCTGTGGAGCCCCCTGGGAGGGCAGCATGGGCCGGAAACCAACCCCGGTTCCCTCTTCTCCCCTAGACCGTGGGGTAGTAATGGCAGCAAAATCTTGAGGTTTGACTCGGACTTGCTGAAACAAGTAGAACTCTGAGGGGCTGGTTTCTGGGGGCCCTTCAGGGCCAAAGGTCAGAAGGTCACCATCACTCAACTCCAGCCTGTGACCCCTTGGGAGTCGGACATTATTGACCAAAGTCCCTGTTGATTGTGGGGCACCAGACAAATACAGAGAACGACAAAAACAAATGACAGGTCAGAAGTGGAGAAATCTGGTCCTGTCTGGTTTTCTGGGGAACATGAGGAAGAACATGACACCTGTCATCAAATTCTCACATTCTAAATCTCTCAGCAGGTGACATCAGATATGAAACTCCTTGTGAGTTGGGAATGAGTTTATTTTTCTTATGCCCTCTCCCAGGGCACATGGAGGGAATGAACTCCTTCCCTCAATTCACTGAGGTCCAATTCTCAGAGATGCCCACTTTCACTCAGTTCCAACTTAGTACTAATCAGCATAGCTCAGATTGGGTTCAAATCCAAGCTCCACCACTTACCAGCCATGTGACCCTGGACAAGTTAGCTTCTTTATGCCTCATTTTCCTTGTCTGTAAAGTGGGGTATTTGTGCTCACCTACATTTAATGCCCTTAAAATGTTCTTGTCTCATAATAGTAAGCACTAAATGAATGTTGGCCACTATATCCAATCCCCACAGCACTCCCCAAAAATGGACCTTACAAAGATTTACATTCTACCTAAGAGGAAACTAAGATCTAAAAAGGTGAAGTGACAGGCCTGAGTGATACTGCCAGGTGCCAGTAGCAGCACTGAGATGCGAACCCAGGCCTTCTGAGGCTGACTTAACTACCTCCAAGTCAGGGAGTAAGACACATGTCCAGATCATTAAGACATAATTCAACATATTACTGCCCTAAGCCAAGGACAAGGTGCCTAAACAAATCTGGAAACTTAGTCAAGTCTGAGCTTGTCCCCCAGTGGCCCCAGAACAACCCCACTGATACTGCAGGCCCTGGATCTACCTCCCAGCCCCTCTAAGAGCTAAACAGGGTCAGCCCCACAATATCTGACACTGCACATTTCTGGTGGGAAGACGGGTCTGGATGACAACCATCCATCCAAACTGATGGCGAGTTTGGGAGGCAGGCAGAGTCCCTGTGGAGACTCGGTCATTCCAGCCCAGAACTGCAACTGCCCAGGCATAAGGCTGCTCTGCTCACTCCTCACCTTGGCTGCTATGGTTCTCCAGGCTGACCCTCCAGTCGTCACCCCGGCGTTCAGCGTGCAGCTCCGCATGGACTCCAGAGATGAAGCCGGGCTCCTGCTGGGGCCGCAGGGCCACATCACAGAGATCGGCCCTGCAGCCCAAGCGGTAGGTGCAGCCAGCCCCACTTGGGGGGTGGAAGGTGTAGAGATCGCCACCCTTGCCGCCCCCTATGCGCAGCAGCTGGAAGCAAGGCAGCATGGGCGGTGCCCCCTCCAAACCACCTCTTCCACTTTAGGAATCCATCACCTTTCCCACTCACTGGGCCATGCACATCTGGCCTAAGTTCACTTTCCGTCTGATGCAAACTTGAGCTGTCCTCTGTGCAATTTCAACTTTGAGCACACTCCCTGAGTAGGGCAAATTCAGAGTGCAAGGAGCCTAGGACGCGATGCAAAATTGTCTGTCAGCAGCTTTGCAACTGAAAAGTTTGGTGAAGGTCCCAGTGTAGTGCAAAAATGAAGGCGTCTTGTGGTACGAACCTGAATCGAATCCTCAGGCTGCTAAGTATTCCAGGAGCCTTCGATCTGTGCAAGGCAACAATACGTTAGGCAGCTTCTAGGGAAATTCGAACTGTAGGTGTGGGGGTGAGGGTAGGGACTGCTTCTGTATGATATTAACTTGTCACCTCTGTAATTTGGAGAAGAGAAGCTTCTTCCTGTAAAACCTGCTGATCCAAATAGAGTAACCCACCTGCTAGCCCACGCCTCACTCTTCTGGCCAATCCCTCTCTCAAAACTAGTTGGCTTGAACCCCAGTGGGAAGTGTATCCACTGTCACCCCTCAAAAGGCAGTGCACACGGGTCTCTAACGTTCTCCAGTAAAGTGGATCTAAACCCTTGCTTACCGACTTCTCCGGTGGGATAAAAACAGAAGAAAGGGCTCCCGGGATGATGCAAGGCAAACCCAGCCTTTTCCCTCCCCGCCCCAGCCCAGGTTCGTATCTACCGCGCGGTGCAGTCTCGGAATGGTCCCCTCTCCAGGCAGTGCCAGCTCGGCCGGGGTTGGTGCTCCTGCGGCTGTTTGACAGCGAGGAAACCAGGGCCAGGAGGGGCGCGGCCTCCGCGCGCGGGCAGCGCCGACCCCGCCTTCGGAATTCCCGGGTCCGAACCTCCCGCCGAGCGAGCCCGCCCCCCTTGCCGTTTCTTATTGGCCATTTCGTTTGCCCTCCTCCTTTCCATTGGGCGACGAGCTGGGAGGGTCCCCGATCTCCCGCCTTCCGCTTTTTCTGATTAGTTCACAAGTTTTCCCGGGTTCCCGGAGTTGGGCGGAGCTGCCAGGGCTCGGAGGTGCCCCCAACGCCTTAATTGGGCCAGGCTTTAGACACTACTGCGCCTGCGTGCACCTCTTCTCCTCCTTCCGGGGTGGTAGCCTTGTAGGTTTTAGAGCGTCCCGCCAACCTGCCCGCTTTGCGCAGGCGCTGTCAGGGGTCGAGGCCGCGCCCGGGAGCTAGGTATAGGGGGTGTGGCCAAAGGGCTGGTGGGGGGGGTCTCTCGCGCCGGGTAAGGGGCCTTCGGGAAGAGTCGGTTGGGGGCGGGAAGGGGCTGAGAGGGGGTACGGGGGTGGGTTCAGGGATCCATAGGGTGGAGGGGTGCAAGGGCAGGGCAAAGGAACAAATGAGGTGGTCCGAACAGCCTTAGAGCTCAGCGTCCAGCAGGGCGAAGACTCATATCTGGGGGAGAGGAGGAAGGGAGAGCAGGCTATTGGAAGATGAGAGAGTGAGGGGCCAGAATAATTTCTTCAGGATGAAAGCAAATTAGGTTGTAGGGAGGGATAGGAATCCCAGATTGGGGGAAAAATAGATGAATTCGGGTGGCAGGGTGGGGAGATCTTAAAGACCCCTCTCTCTGCTCTAGGACTCTGGAGAGGTGGGTGGGCGACAGGGATGGAAGCTGAGGAGGCAATAGAGAGAAACTGAGAGGAAGGTTGCTGGAAGGGTTTGGATGCGACGTCAGGAAGCCGGCTTTTCTGCCAAGGGGTCTAGGCCGCCTGGATTCCCCGGGGGTCCTGGGTAGGCGTCCTGCCCTACATGTGGCCACATTCATCAGGGGCCAGGCATTGGGCCAGCGCTTTGATAGGGAAGGACCCAGGAGTCATGGCTTGGTGGTGTCTGGATGGGCTTCCCCAAGGCCTTGGTGAGCCATGGAGAGAACTCTGGAGATTGGGCTCACAGCCTCTGTACTACATACGTCCTTTCTCACCTCCATCCAGGGAAGGCAGAGACTGTAGAAACTTAAGGAGGACGGTAAAGGCACTGCCCAGAATTCTAAAAGTATGAGTAAAACCAAAGCCTCTCTCAGCCTGTCTCAGTACATTCTCTCCATCTCATGGCTGTGGCCACAGTCCTATCGGGAACCAGATTGAGACAAGCAAGTGCTCTTTGGGTATTTCCTACTTCTTTTGGGAAGTAGGATAAGAGGAGCTAAGAGTCAGATGGACCTGGCTGTTATTTAAGGATTATGACTTTGTTATTGTAGGGGCTCTCTCTTTGGAAGGTGGCCTGAAAATTGAATTGGAGTGTCCTTGTTTCTCCTATTGTCCAGGGGAGCATAGATGGCTGGACACAGACTCTAGAGACTTCAAATAATGTGGAAATGTTTCGACCTTCAGGTCAGTGGGACCTGGCAAGGGGGCTGGTGATTATGTCTCCCTGGGAAACTGACCATCTTTGTCCTTATGATTCTTCAGGTTCCACTGGGCTGATTCCCCCATCCCACTTCCAAGTTCGGCCCTTTCCAACTCTGCCAAGAATGGCTCCCAGATGGGTCTCAGACATTCCCCTGGTTCAGCCCCCAGCCCATCAAGATGTCTTAGAGAGGCGGCCAGATAACCAGAGACCTCAAGTGACCATGTGGGGACAGGAAGTTTCTGGCAAAGGGCAGGAGCCAGGGTGGAGAGGCAGGTACAGATCTAATGTTGCTGTTTTCTTGGGCTTGCTTGCCAGTGGCGCTTCTTCCCTGAAATAGATTCCTTACCCTATTTCAGCCCTTAGTTCCATAATTTATTCATTTTTATATAAGCAGTTGTTGTTGCCTACAATGCATAAATAATAGCGTGTGCTAGATGCTAGGGACAAGGATAACAAAAATAAATAAGAGAGATCCTGATATCAAGGAATTTTATTTTATTTTTGATAATTTTTTTTTAACGAATTTATCTATTTATTTATTTTGTTTTTGACTGTGTTGGCCTTTGTTGTTGTGCACAGGCTTTCTCTAGTTGCAGTGAATGGGGGCTACTCTTCGTCACGGTGTGTGGGCTTCTCATTGCAGTGGCTTCTCTTGCGGAGCACGGGCTGTAGGTGCGCGGGCTCAGTAGTTGTGGCTCGTGGGCTCTAGAGCGCAGGCTCAGTAGTTGTGGCACACGGGCTTAGTTGCTCCGCGGCATGTGGGATCTTCCTGGAGCAGGGCTCGAACCCGTGTCCCCTGCCTTAGCAGGCGGATTCTTTACCACTGCGCCACTAGGGAAGCCCCTATCAAAGAATTTTAAATCCTAAAGGAAGAGATAGGTTGACCCACGGCTGATTGTATTAAGTGTAGTATAAGGCAGGCTGAAGAAGTACGGGCTGGGAGTACAGACCGTGTGCTGTGGTAGTATAGATTCATTCTGACGGAGCTGACCATGCCGTCTGTCAATTTGTTGTCTGTGAAAGTTCTTATTCTTGTTGTTTCATGTGTGTCTTTTCCAAATGTACTGGAACATCATCCTGCCATTTTGTTCTTGAGTGGATAGCATGTGAGTCTGCCTTGGACCCCATCAAGGGGAAAGGAGCATAATGACGAAAGGGGAGCATTGGAGTGAGTGTCAGGAGACAGAGACTCTTTGTGACTAATTTGGCTACCAGCTAGGGGTCCTTTGGCCAGTCACCTCATTTCTCTAGGCTACAGATCTCTGCCACTTAAAAAAGGTGTTGGGGAATTCCCTGGCGGTCCAGTGGTTAGGACTCTGCTTTCACTGCCAAGGGCACAGGTTCAGCCCCTGGTCAGGGAGCTAAGATCCTGCAAGCTGCATGGTGCGGCCAAAAGAAATTAAAATTAAGAAAAAGAAAATGCTGTGGTTCTGGGCCTCAGTGAGGGAGCTGTGTCAAGAGCCATGTTGTAAGCTGGTTTCAACTTTGTGTGACGCCAGTAGACTGTGCTCGTCAGCGGTTGGGACTATGTAATTTATCGAGGTACTGCACTCTCAGACTTCTCATGTGGTGTACCTAACACTCGGTAAACGATTTTAACTGGTGCCTGGACTCACCATATTGATACTCGTTGCCATGACCTCTCTCTCCACCTCCATCCAACTTTTCCTTGCCCTTAAATCCGAATTCAGAAATCTCTGAGTGTCCTTCCAGCTTCTCCAGTTCAGAACGTGTGGCCTAACGATGTGCACATCTGATGTTGAACACATCTGCCTGTATATTGTCCTCGAGAGAGGTCATGTTCCATGAACTCAGCCTTTAGGTCCTGTGGGCCCAGATACGCTTAGTAGGACTGTTGTCAATGATGATGGTGACGGAAGTGCAGAGATCCCCATGGCCCAGCTTCATCCCCTGCCATCTCCCCATATGGGAGCAGAGGGATCCTCTGCTCCTCCTGTCTCCATTTATGCCTTGGCCACCCTCCCAGCACCAGAGACAGGTCTCACCTGTGCTAACCTGTCTTTGAAGGTCCGTGGAGCTGGCGGGGTCGCAGGCCCTGAGCCAGCAGGCTGAGCTGATCTCTCGGCAGCTGCGAGAGCTGCGGCGGCTCGAGGAGGAGGTCCGGGTGCTGCGGGAGACCTCGCTGCAGCAGAAGATGAGGTTGGAGGCCCAGGCCATGGAGCTGGAGGCACTGGCACGGGCAGAGAAGGCTGGCCGCGCTGAGGCCGAGGGCCTGCGTGCTGCCCTGGCTGGGGCCGAGGTTGTCCGGAAGAACCTGGAAGAAGGGAGCCAGCGGGAGCTGGAGGACGTTCGGAGGCTGCACCAAGAGCAGGTGAATGTGGGCCTGGTAAGGGTTCAGCTGCACAGTGGTGAGCTGGGCAGGAGCTCCCCAGCAAAGAGCAGGCATTGCAGAAAAGGGTGATGGATGTTTGCTGAAGGTGAAAGAAACAGGTGACCTGGAAAGAGGGAGAACTTGGATGTGTTGGTCTTATTCAGATTGCCCTTTTCCGCCAGGACTCAGGAGACCTCCCACCACTTGAAGCCCTCTTCCTTTTCCAGTAGGAAGTAGTTTGTCTTTCTACTTTACTCCAGGTACCCAGTTCATCTGGGAACACTGTGGGAGGGAGAGTGAGGGAGGTGGGAGTGGGGTCCTAAGGTGGACTGGGAAGGGGCGATTATGCAGTCAGCAAGCATTTATCCGTGCTTACTCTTTGCCATCCCTGAGACAAGAGCCTGGACACTGGGGTGAGCAAATCAGACAACTGTCTGCCCTTGTGGGTGGAGCTGACAGCCTAGTGGGGGATACACACATTCAATGCGTAATTTAATTCTAATTAATTAATTGCAATTGGGAAAAGAGCCATGAAGGAGAAGGACAAAGGAGCCCTGACTGGTCTGGGGGTTTGGGAAGGCCACCTTAACCAGTCGACGTGTTAGGAAATGAAACCATAAAGATATTGGAAGAAAATATGGGTGAATTCCTTTATAACCTGGGAATGGGGAAACCTTTCTACCTATGAATCAAAATCCAGAGCCATTAAAGAAAAGATTGATATATTGACTTTATAATACCAAACTTAGGAATGACAAAATAAAAGTAAAATTAAAGGGTGATAAACTATAGAAGAATATTTCCAGGTCATATCACAAGAAAAAGCTAATATCCCTACTATATAACGTGTGCCTAGAAATCAAGAAGAGAAAGACAGCAGTCCAGGCAGAAAATGGACAGAGGAGATCATTCAAAGAAAAATATAAAGAGCCTTTAGTTTCATGAAAGATGCTTAATGATAAGAAGTTGACATTTGTGTTAAATAGGAATTGGCGGTGCTGCAGTGGTTGGGAGTCCGTCTGCCAGTGCAGGGGACATGGGTTCGAGCCCTGGTCTGGGAGGATCCCACATGCCGCGGAGCAGCTGGGCCCATGCGCCACAGCTACTGAGCCTTCGCTCTGGAGCCCGCGAGCCACAACTGCTGAGGCCCATGTGCCTAGAGTCCATGCTCTGCAGTGGGAGGGGCCACCGCAATGAGAGGCCCGTGTGCGGTGGCGAGGAGTGGCCCCCGCTGGCCGCAGCTGGAGGGGACCCGTACACGGCAACGAAGACCCAATACAGCTATAAATAAATAAATAAATAAATAAATAGGTGTTGGCTGGTGGGCAGGCATGTGGGGAGGTGTTGGGGGCTGGTGTGACACTTGGCTGCAAGTAGATGTGAACGGGAGGAGGCCAGAGGGGCCTGAGTGCAGGCGATGAGAGGGGCTCTGGGTGTTGGGGTGGAGTGTGAGGCCTTGGGCCTGTTCAACTTTATACTTTACCTCAAGAGCAATGGGTAACCGCTGAAAGGTTTTAACAGGGAAATGACATGATCAGATTTATATTTTATATGTAAAAGGACCAGTTTTGTGATTCGTGTTCAAAAAGCTCACAGTGACTATGGTATAGAGATAGGGCTAGAGGCGGGCAGACTGGAAGTGAGGGCAGCCACTTCCCCTCCTTCACCAGCCGAACCGTGACTCTTTCAGCGTATCTGACACCCTTAACCACTGTTGGTGGTGCTGTGAGAAAAGGACAAGCTCCCTGCCTTCCTAGGGCTTCCTTCTGGATGGGGGGAAGCAGACAGTAAGCACGTGCAGAAGCAGGATCATTTCATAATGATAAGAAGTGCAGGAAGGGCACGAACAGGTGATAGGACAGCACAGGTGCTGGGTAAGGATTAGCGGTCTGGGGAGGCCTTCCCCACGAGGCGGCATCACTGAGATCTGAGGAGCTGGGGGAAGCCAAGCCTCCAGGTAGACTCTGAGGTGGGAAAGAGCAGACTTGTTTGGGGGACGGTGGGAGAGCACTGTGGCTGGAGCAGAGTGGGCAGTGGGAGAAACAGGACAGAGCTCAGAGAAGCAGGCAGAGGCCAAGACACGACAGGTTTCACAGGCCCAGGGAGGAAGCCGGTCTGAACGCTGTGGTAAGCCACTGGAGGCTTCTAAGACCGGTCAGGAGATGGTTGCCATTGTCCAGGCCAGAGGTGAGGGTGGGTTGCCTCAGGTCGGTGGCACTGGATGTGGAGAGAAGTGACAATGTTTTGGTGGGAGACCTGACAGGAGCTGCTGGTGGGTTGGAGGGTGGTGGGGAGTGAGGCACCAAGGATGGTCTCCGTTTTGCTGTGCACAGTTGGGCGATTTCTTGGGTGCTTGTCCAAGGTCACAGAAAGTGGGAGTGAAGGGCAGGGCCAAAGCAGAGGGCGGATTTGGAAGGTCCAGGTGTGGGCGAGCTGGCCCCTGCTGAGCCCTCCCTTCTCTCCACAGCTCTCCTCCCTGACACAGGCTCACCGGGAGGCTCTTTCCAGTTTGACTAGCAAAGCTGGGGGCCTGGAGAAGTCTCTGAGTAGTCTGGAAACCAGGAGGTCAGGAGAAGCCGAAGAGCTGGCTGCGGCCCAGAGGGAGGCCGAGCTGCTGCGGAAGCAGCTGAGGTGAGTGGGCGGGTGGGTGACCGAAGGGCAGTTGGTCTGGCATTCGGTGGGTTGGTGGGTGGGCTGGGTCTCCAGGGTGCCCCCCGATGGCTACCCTGTTCCCACCCCAACCCTAGCAAGACCCAAGAGGATTTGGAGGCTCAGGTGACCTTGGTTGAGAACCTAAGGAGGTACGTGGGGGAGCAGGTCCCTCCCGAGGTCCACAGTCAGATGTGGGAATCAGAGCGACAGGAGCTTCTAGAAACCGTGCAGGTGAGAGAGTGCTGGGCATGGGGTGGGACGTGAGGGCTCAGGTCCTGGGCGAGGGGGCCCTGGAGAAGAGCACAGTCCCCGGGAGAGAAGGCAGTGCTGTCAAGGGGCACACGGACTGGCCGCCGCCCGAGGGCCACTGGGAGACCTGGCAAGAGGTAGCTGTCCTCTCTCTCTCTCTCCCCCGACCCCGCCCGAAGCACCTGCGGGAGGACCGGGCCGGCCTGCACACCACCACAGAGCTGCTGCAGGTGCGCGTGCAGAGCCTCACGCACATCCTCTGCATGCAGGAGGAGGAGCTGGCCCGGAGGGTAGGCCCCTGGCCCAGGCCCCTCACCCCCGGGTGCCCCCTGTGCATGGGAGGGGTTGGGGTGCCGCTCCTAGAACCTGCCCGCGTCTTTCTTCCCCTGAACGCCTCTTCTTGCTCTGGCTCCTGATGCCTGGGCAGGACAGAAGAAGTAAAACCCACCTCCTTCCTCTGCACCCCCAGGAGCCCACACTGTCCCCACTTCCTCCACCCTCAGGTTCAGCCTTCAGACTGCCTGGAGCCCGAGTTCACCAAGAAGCGCCAGTCCCTACTGAAGCGCTGGCGGGAGAAGGTGTTTTCCCTCATGGTGCAGCTGAAGGCCCAGGAGCTGGAGCACAGAGACCGTGTGGGGCAGCTGAAGGGACAGGTCGCCTGGCACCCTCCTTCTCCCCATGCTCTCCCCCAGCTCTCTGCTCCTTACAGGAGGGGTGGCATTTATTCACCAAATACTTGGGTGGTTCCCACATGCTGGCAGCACAGCCCTGAGCAAAGGCTGACAAGGACCTGCTCTCATGAGGCTTACATTTGGTGAGGTGGGCCGGCCTCCCCCAGAAGGTGACAGTGTCCAAGGATGGGTGGGTGCCACGGGCAGAGGCTGGCCACGGGTCCTGGTGGGTTGGTCACAGGGTAGTTCCTTAAGGTGTGGGCACGGGGAACATGCTTCTGGAAGGAAACCTGGACCCAGACTCCATTCTTAGGAACCCGGGCTTACTGTCTCCATGTGTGGCCTTCTTTCAGAGACCCCTGCCCCTGCCCCTTCCTTCCCAGCGCCTCCCCTACAGCTTTGGCTCTAGACCTGCCTCCTCTCCTCCCCCAGGTGGCCGAGCTCCAGGAAGGAGTCAAAACCCAGTGCCAGGAGCAGGCCATCCTGCAGCGCTCCCTGCAGGACAAAGCTGCAGAGGTGGAGGTAGAGCGGATGGGTGCCAAGGTCAGTGTCTGAGACGGGCAGAGGCTGAGGGAGGGCAGGGAAACCCCAGGGAGGGGGACACTTTTGTTTTGGCTGTACCACGTGGCATGCGGGATCTTAATTCCCCGAACCAGGGATCAGACCTGTGCCCCCTGCAGTGGAAGCGAGCAGTCTTAACCACTGGACCGCCAGGGAAGTCCTCTGGGGACCATCTTTACCATATCCTTCCTAGGCCCTGCAGACGGAGCTGAGCCGCACTCAGGAGGCCCGGCGCCGGGAGCAGCAGCAGACAGCCACAGCAGAAGAGCAGCTGAAGCTTGTGGCGAACGCTGTCAGCAGGTATCTGGGCTGCAGGGTGGGTGGAGTAGCATTTCTGCTTGGACAGCTTCCTGGGCATCTTGGAGTTTAAGAGCCTCAGGCAAGAGGGGCTAGAAAGCTGGCCGTGTGGAGGATGCAGGGCTGGAGGTATGTAGCCCTGTAAAATCTTTGTGTTTGTTTTTTCCTGGGGCAACCCCCCTCCATATTCACAGCAGGGTCACTTGTTATGACTCCCACCCACTGCGTGTTTGGCTGGAGATGAGGTATTACTAACTTCCTCTTGCAGTTAGTAACGGCTTGAGCTAAATAGAGCACCTAGGAGGGTCTCCACCTTCAGAACTGTTCGAGGATGGGGAATGTGGACACTTGATCTTTCTTTCTTCCCTCCTTTCTCTCTTTCTTTCTCTCTTTCTCTCTTTCTTTCTCTCTTTCTCTCTTTCTTTCTCTCTTTCTCTCTTTCTTTCTCTCTTTCTTTCTTTCTTTCTCTCTTTCTCTCTTTCTCTCTTTCTCTCTCCCTCCCTCCCTCCCTCCCTCCCTCCCTCCCTCTCTCTCTCTTTCTTTGTTTCAAATTTTGCAGGCATGCCCTGTTGAGTTGAAAAAAATTTAATCTATCTCTTTTAAAGCTGCACACCCACAGGTATACCTCTTTTTATTGTACTTTGCTTTATTAACTTCACAGATGCTGCTACAAATCGAAGGTTTGTGGCAACTCTGTGTCGAGCAAGTCTATTGGTGCCATTTTTTTCCCAACAGCATTGTTTTAAAATTAATGCTATTTTAAAATGTTTAGTTGTTTTTTCAGACGTAATGCTATTGCACACTTAATGGACTACAGTATAGCATAAACGTAACTTTTATATGCACTGGGAACCCAGAAAATTCGTGTGACTCGCTTTATTGCAGTTTCCTTCCCCCCCTTTATTTATTTATTTGTTTATTTTTTTAACATCTTTTTTGGAGTATAATTGCTTTACAATGGTGTGTTAGTTTCTGCTATATAACACAGTGAATCAGCTATACATATACATATATCCCCATATCTCTTCCCTCTTGCGTCTCCCTCCCACCCCTCTAGGTGGTCACAAAGCACGAAGCTTATCTCCCTGTGCTATGCGGCTGCTTCCCACTAGCTATCTATTTTACATTTGGTAGTATATATAAGTCCATGCCACTCTCTCACTTCATCCCAGCTTACCCTTCCCCCTCCCTGCCAGTTTCCTTTTTAATCAATTGCAAGCCTGTCTCTCATACCAACTTCCTAGGTGTTTCCTTCACAGCTGTTGTTAGATAACCTTTAGAAAGACCTCTAAGGAGAAGCACAGGTTTCTTTGCACAGGTAACAATCCCTCCTCGGCTTTGAACATGGGGACACGGAGGCGGTCTGAGGAGAGCTCTCAGCACAGCGCCTGGCTTACTGTCTGCATTCTGTAAATGTTCACTTTTACCATGAGGCTCTTGTAGATGGATCACACAACAGTTTTGGCTTAGAAAAATTGTGATGCAGGGTGGGTCCTTGCCTACCATCCCTTTCTGTTGGATTTGTACCTTGAGGACTAATTTAACCAAAAAAAAAAATTTTTCATGAAAAATTTCAAGCGTGCATGGCATTAGAGAGACCAGTTATGATGAACTACTGCCCAGATTCAATCCATTGCATGTGCCTCCTACCTCCAGGAAGACAGAAAGATACAGTGTGGACAGGGTTTTACTTTGATACCAGGACTTTACTGAAATGGTCCTTGCTAATGATTTATTGCCAAAAAGTCCACGTGGCCTAAAACAACCCAAGCTCGGATTGTTGCCAGGTTTGTTAGTCTCTTGGTGGCTTGGAGATCCTGTCAGGAAAAGGCTTTCATAAGAGCCACAGTAGGTGTTGGAAGCACCCGCTCAAACAGTTTTCAGATAAAAGTGATCTCTGCTGTGCTGCTAGGGATACAGCCTTCGGCCTTTGGCGTCCGCTTGTTTTCCCCCTCGGTGCTGCATAGGCCCTCCTCCCAGGGGACCCGTTTAGACTTCTCAACTTCCATGAGCCACGTGGATCCTGCTCTGGGCACAGCCAGCTGATAAAGCATGTGGACCCGGCCTTTGTTGGTATCAGGGACTTGTTAGAGAGGATAACTTTGATCTCTGATACCTAATAGTGATCAAAAGGCAGACCGTGAGAAATAAGCTTAGCACATTGCTTGAAAAGATGTACAGTCATTTAATGCCTTCTTGGGGCAAACTGATGGAAGCTATGGGCTTTGTTCCATAGCAGAATGCACATAAGTTCATACACCCCAAACGTGGCACATGGCGGCAGGAGACTCCCCAAACCTGGAGACGCACCTGGAGGCCGGAGCTGCAAAAGCCTAAATCAGCGAGAGATAAGCCTGCTTTAGGGCACTTGTTTTAGCCCCCATGGAATCAATGTTACTGAACCCTTTACTTTGTGATGGCATCTGAGTCCAGATAAGGTGTGAGCCCATGAACCTGATTATTGTTTTTACCGTAGGGTTGTTTTTAAAGACACTGATTGCAAGGACGCAAATGAGAAGCTTATGTAGGTTTTGGGACCAGAAATAGCTGCGCCTTTTTTTTTTTTTGTCTGGGGCACACAGCATGCGGGATCTTAATTCCCCGACCAGGGATCAAACCCACACCCCCCGCAGTGGAAGTACGGAGACTTAACCACTGGACCTCCAGGGAAGTCCCTAGCTGTGCTTTTTTTTATGAGCAACTGCATCATTTTTATTTGACAATCACTAAGGGGCTTAAGCTCTCAGTTTTCTTTCACGACTGGCAGGGCACAGAGTTGGGGCCCCTACTCGTGGCTTCAGCTTCTCTTGCCCTTGCTCTGATTTCCCCTTCCCTGCTTTCCCCGCATACATAGCAGTACAGGATAGAGGGGATCAAGTCCTTTTGGAAATAAGTTGGGGTTGAAGGGTCATGACTTTGTGTGTCTTCTCCAGCTTTGAGACCTGGCTCCAGGGCGCTGTGGCGGAGGTGACGCGGGCCGCAGCCCGGCTGCCCGGCCTCAGCAGCCGAGTCAGCTATGCCGTCCGCAAGGTCCACACCATTCGGGGTGGGTAGGGCAACTTCCAGATGCGTCCTGCCCTTCCCGCTGCCCCACCAGCTCTCTCATCCTACACCCACCCTCCTGCCTCCTCCTTACCAGTCCAGGCATCTCCTGTTTTCCCTCTTCTCCTCCACAAACTCACCTCTCTGTTGCTCTCTGCCTTTTCTTCCCCAGGCCTGATGGCTCGAAAACTGGCCCTTGCTCAGCTGCGCCAGGAGAGGTGAAGTTTGGGCCACTTTGAGGTGGATCAGGGGCAGGAGTGGGGCTTTAAGGTGTTGGTTGCTGGGACCCAGAAAAGCGAGGATGGAGGAAGGATGGGGGCTTAGGGGTCAGGCAGCTGGGTGATTCCCCCCATCTCTGTTTCTCTTCCCTGTCTCAGCTGCCCCCGACCCCCACCGGCCACGGATATGAGCCTGGAGTTGGAGCAGCTGCGGGAGGAACGGAACCGTCTGGACACGGAACTGCAGCTGAGCGCCCACATCATCCAGCAGGAGGTGGGCCGGGCCCGGGAGCAAGGTACACCTGGTCCTCAAGTCACCGAGCTTGAGCCGGGGCCAAAGTCTGAGTCTGGGGGATGAAGAGGAAGAGGGAAGAGCTGGGGTCTAGGGTACGGAGAAGCCTGAGCGGGCACCACGTCTTCCCAGGGGAGGCGGAGCGGCAGAAGCTGAGCGAAGTGGCCCAGCAGCTGGAACAGGAGCTGCAGCGCACCCAGGAGTCCCTGGCCAGTTTGGGGCTGCAGCTGGAGGCGGCTCGCCAGGGCCAGCAGGAGAGCACGGCGGAGGCTGCCAGTCTCCGGCAGGAGCTGACCCAGCAGCAGGAGGTCTACGGGCAAGGTGTGCAGGAGGGGGCGTGGGCAGACCCGTGGTGGGGGCGGGGGTGGGAACCATGAACCAAGGCTCGCCTGACACCCCACGTGCACCTCCACCCCAGCGCTGCAGGAGAAGGTGGCCGAAGTGGAGACTCGACTGCGGGAACAGCTCTCAGAATCAGAAAGGAGACTGAATGAGGCTCGCAGGGAACACACCAAGGCCGGTGAGATTGGCTGGGGTGGACGTGGCTTTTCAGGAAGAAGGAAGTGTTGAGGCATGAGGTTATTTTAAAAACTTTATTTTTAAAGCTTTTTTGAAGTGTGCGAGTCATGAAGTTATCAAGGAAGATGAATTCTCAGGTGGTAAACACCCCTATATAGCCAGCTCAAGCAAGAGCACTTGACCAGCCCTGGATCCCCTGCAGCCCCTCCCAGTCACCCCCCTCTGCAAAGGCAGTCTGACATCTCATAGCAACGATTACCCCCAACTTTTTATTGGGAAACATTTCAGACACCTGGCCAAGTTAAAAGAATCAGGTAATGGACGCTCAAATGCCTTCTCTGGTTAGAGGCAGCGGTTCCTAACCTTTGGTCCCATTTCCTATCTATCTGTATATACACACATATTGATATATAAACATTTGGGGGGGAATTATTGAAAGTAGGTTGCACACATCCTGACTGTTCAGCTGCATCTCCCACAAATAGGATATTTTCCTATGTAACCTCAATACCATTGTCACACTTTAAGAAAATGAACATGAATTGCACAAAATCTGATATCCAGTCCCTATTCAGATTCCCCCTGCAGGACTCTGGGAAGCGTCAGTGATGGGGGAGGTACTTTGGGTTCACAGATTCATAGGCTCCTAGAGCATCAGACTCCCCTCTGTACGGAAGACTGAAAGCCACAAAGTGTCAGTGGCTCACCCGAGGCACAGAGCTGGGACCCAGTGTTCCTGCCCATCCTTCCAGGCTTGTTTTCACGGTGCCTCATGGCCTCTAGGCTGCCCAACACCCGTCCCCTCTGTGGCCTGGCTTTCCCGTAGTGGTCTCCCTGCGCCAGATCCAGCGCAAAGCCACCCGGGAAAAGGAGCGGAACCAGGAGCTGCGGCGCCTGCAGGATGAGGCCCGAAAGGAGGAGGGACAGCGGCTGACCCAGCGCCTGAAGGAGCTGGAGAGAGACAAGAACCTCATGCTGGTAGGAGGCCGAGGAGGGGCTCTTCTCAGGGAGCAGAGCTGTGGAAAGGGGAGGGGACTCTGCCCGGGCTTGGTGGCGTTTAACCCTCTCCTTCCCAGGCCACCTTGCAGCAAGAGGGTCTCCTCTCCCGTTACAAGCAGCAGCGACTGTTGGCAGTTCTTCCTTCCCCGTCGGATAAGGGGTTACCTGTGGAGTCCAGCCTCAGGCCCTCAGAGTCTTCAGCGCCTGCGCCTCCAGCGGCGGCCCTGTGCACCAAGGAGTCCATCAAAGGTAAGGGACAGATGGCGGGGGACTTCAGGCGTCTCTCCTCCAGGCACTCTGCAATGCATGAGCCTTGTTCTCTGTGACCCCTGGAGGCCCACAGCCTCTCTTGTTCACGCCCGCCTTGGACCAGGAGCCTTCTCCCTCATAACCCTCACATCCTGCGGCGTGACTGTGACAGCCTTCTCTTGTCCACCTCCTGTCCCTTGGGGTCTTCTTTCCCAGGATCCCTTTCTGTCCTGCTCGATGACTTGCAGGGCCTGAGTGAGGCCATTTCCAAAGAGGAAGCTATTTGTGAAGGAGACATCCAGACCTCTTCTTCTGTCTGTCTCTGAGCAGCTGCGAGGACCGAAGGGATGAGGATGGAGGAGGAGTGGGTTGGGGAGGGCGTCCAGCCCAGCTCCCTTCCCATCCAGCTGCCCTCGGGGACAGCTGCCAAGATGTTGTGAATTCTCCCGTGGCTCAATAAAGATGACTGCAGTAGGAGCCATTGTTTGGACAGTTCTCTCTGGGAATATAAGGAAATTTTCTCCCTGCAGCCTCTCTTGTCCGAGAAATATGAGAAGTGGTCTCCCACACAGCTCTTTCTCTAGACGATTCCGTTTTCGAAACCCCTTTCCTAGGCTGCCCAGGAAGTTTTTGGAGAAGCTCCAGGTTTCTTTTTATTCTCAACTTTTGTTTTAAAACTACCTCTGGAAGGTGATCAGTGCCAGGAATGAAGCAGATAAAACATTCACATGTTCGACAGGAATCACAGATCCAGGCAGCATCCTGCCCCGGGGGCCACTGTGGTGGGCTTGACGGGCGGGTTCCTGCTCCCGTGGCACTTACAGTCCGGTGGGAGAGACAGACGATGGGCAAGTACTTACATGAACAAATGAGCCGTTTCAAACAATGATAAGTGCTACGAATATGAAGAGAAGAAAGAAATGACAGTGATGTGGTAGAAACTGGCTGTGTGGGGAGGGGCGGCATTAGATGGGGGGGACAGGCAAGGCCTCTCTCCGGAGGAATGTGGTGCTGAGGCCGGGGTGAGGTGAGGCGCAGGCTGTGCAGCCCCCTGGGAGGAGCATGAGGGCGGCCACAGGCTGGGCAGGCGGGAGGCTGGAGGGAGCCCGAGGGAGGATGCTGCAGGGAGAGGCCAGGCCTGGTGGAGCTTGGATTTTACTCTAGAAAGTCCTTAGAGTACTTTTAAAACTGGGGACAGCCACACGATTTGACTTACATTTTTTTTTTTTTGCGGTACGCGGGCCTCTCACCGCTGGGGCCCCTCCCACTGCGGAGCACAGGCTCTGGACGCGCAGGCTCAGCGGCCCTGGCTCACGGGCCCAGCCTCTCCGTGGCATGTGGGATCTTCCCGGACCAGGGCACGAACCCGTGTCCCCCGAATTGGCAGGCGGACTCTCAACCACTGCGCCATCAGGGAAGCCCTTGACTTACATTTTTAAGAGATCTGTTGGCTGGCTGTGGAGGATGGGTTTGGGGTGTGGCCACGGGATGAGGAGAGAGAGGAATGAAGTCCTCAAAAGTGAGCCACGAGGGACAGTGGTGTCCCTTACTGCGGGGGAGCAGACCCGGTGGGGGACAACCCGGGGAGGAAGTGAGTTTGGACACCTTACTTCTGAGAGGCTCATGAGACGTCCAGGCAGAGGAGTCCTTGCTGAGGAAAAGTTCTAGGGGGATCTCTGAACGACTCAGACCAGACAGACTGACAACTGAAGGAGGAGGGGAGAGAAGGGGTGGGCACAGAGTTCACACCAAGGACACGGAGAGGGGCTCAAGGGGCAGTGAGGAGGATTCCAGAGGGAGGAGAAAGAGGCTGAGATGCCAGGGGGAGCTGAGGCAACTTCTTCCCGAGCCTCTGGGTGTGACTGATGGAAGCAGCCCTGGGGTCGGAGAAGGAATCAGGATGTCCTCGTACTGTCCCCTTCACCTGCAGTCACCCCAGGTGGCTCCTGGATGAAATTCTCAGATGTCGCTGCTTGGGAGGCCCCCTTCACGCCTGGAGAAGGCATATGCTGGGAAGTGGAAGTTCCAGGAAGGGCTGAGCCCCAAGGAGAGGGTTCACACTGGGATGGGTGGGGGAGGCTTGGTGTACTAGCTGAGACCGTTCTAGCTGTGTCCCAGCTGTTCAAGGGAACACCCCCTGTCCTCCCCCCAATTGCCCACCCCCTGCCCGGCATCCTGCCTCCCAGCCCCTGTAATTACACTGCTTCCCCACGCGTGGTTTGCTCCCATTCCTTGGCTTCCAATGACCTTGAGGGACTAGAGGTAGAAGTCCCTGTTATTAGGGGTTGCTGCAGGGTGTGTATGAAGGAGGACATGAAAACAATGGTGGGGTGACCAAGGTCTGGGTCATCGATAAAGCCTGGGTGGCTGGGTCCTGAGCTGGGGGACTAAAGTGAGGGACACCACCAGAGGTTACACATTAGCCACGGCCTTCCAGATGGGTTTGACCAGTTAGGTTCGGATGTGATTCCTTGTGTGACTGGGCCGGTCCCTCCCCAGAGATTGGCCTCCTCTTCCCCCTCCTCCCCTATAAAGCCTCTTGGGGTCCCCAAGCACCCAGACTCAGCCGACCCCTGACTGGGGGCCAGGAGACAGGCAAGATGCTCAACTGGAAGCTCCTGGGGATCCTGGTCCTTTGCCTGTTTTGCCGGAGGTGAGCTGGGAATAGAGGCCCGGAGTGTGATTTGGGGTGATGGGGGACGGTAAAGATGAGGCAAGGGTGAGCTGGGTGCATAGGGATAGGGAGATCCTGGGAATTCACATGAGGGGAAGAGTTAAGGCGATGGAGGTGGTGCGGGAAGGTGCGTTTTAGCGCAGAATAAATGTTTTGCTGGTTTGGGTGTAGCTGCATGTGGCGATTTAGGTCAGCATTCAGGTGTGGGGCGAGTGTTCATCAGAGCTGAGGTCCGTGTTAAGGGTGTGGAGGTCATCGTAGAGATGGGGTCTGGGTGCCACGCGGTGCCAGGGTGTAGACAGCTTTGGGACTGCAGACACATATAGCGGCCCTGCCAGTGGGGTGTCCCAACCAGGGTTGGATGGAGCTTATGTGGGGGGAGCAGGGGATCCTGTCAGTTTAAAGTTGGTCCAGTCAGTAGTTCAGGACGGCGTTTCATGTCATTTTAAGATCACTTTGGTATTTTGTGAATGTGTGAGAGTTACTTTTGAGTTTTGTTTGTGGGATCAGCTCAGGCTGCGGTCCATCGCAGAGAGGTGATGCTCCCTGGGTCTGTAGCTACGGGGAGAGGGGGGATCCTCACAACCTCTTATCTTTCTCCTTCCTCCTCTACAGGCATCTCAGGCAGCGGAGACCATCCATCTCCCTCATCCACAGAGCCCTCAGAGGAGGGCCCCCCAACATTGCCTCAGGGCCCCCCAATCCCTGGTGACCCCTGGCCAGGGGTACCCCCTCTCTTTGAGGACCTTCCACCTCCAGGCCCCAGTCATCCCTGGAGAGACCTGCCTGAATCTGGAGTCTGGCCTCCTGTACCCCCTAGAACTGATCCCCCTCAACCTCCCCGGCCTGATGACCCCTGGCCAGCAGGACCCCAGCCTCCAGAAAACCCCTGGCCCACCTGCCTCTAAGGTGGGCCACGGATCTCAGGAGGAGCCAGATCTTGACCCACCCCAGGAGGAGTACAGACAATGGATCCCCCAGAGGCATCCTGGGCCTCTGCCCTCAAGCCCATCTCCACCCTTCTGATTTCCCTTGAATTCTCCCCAATTTAGCCTAACTCCTTAATTCCTTTCCTCATTCCTTCTGTTTTATTCTGAACCCGGAAGGTGTTGTTCTCAATATTTTCTGTCCCCTCTTGAGATCGGTATTTAGCCCCCTCCTCCCCCTTCTTTTTCCTCTGACAGCCAAAGTGAACACCCCTACCTCACCTGTAGTCCTCTCCCCTCCCACCGCCTCTTCCCCACCCCGGGGACTCTCCGGGCAGGGCTGGCAGCACTGTGTTCTCTGCTGCTGCCTGGTGGCCGCCAGCTGGGAACTACCAGGAGACCATGGTGCTTCCATGAAATGGAAAAACAAAAAACCATGTTTTCTCATTTTGACTCGAGGCTGCGTCTTTGCCAATGAGCAGGACTTTGAACATTCAGATGCCCTCGTAACAGCCATGGACCTACAGAGATCTGGAAGTCATCTGAGTTCCTGTCTTGCCCATATGCGTAGGGATGTGGAACTCAGCCAGTGGAGGGTTGGAAATGCAACTCTCAGAGTTACAAGGACATTCAGACCCACATTTCTCCCATTCTGGGATCCCTGTTTTGGAGACCGAGAAACCAAGTTAAGTCTCTCTTTAATAGCTTATGGTTTGCATACCTCTGGCTGAACATGAAAACTCTCCCGGGGGGACGTGGGCAGGACTAAGTGGTAAGGGGATCAATTTCCAGAAGCATATGTGTCCCTTCCTAAAATGAATCTGCCTGAGAACTGTGTTCTCCTTTTCCACATGCCTCCATTAACAAGTGACCCTTCTCTCACTAGACAGAGGAAGGCCGAGCTCTCTCGCCCACCCTGAACTGAACCTGGGTGCTCTTTCTGGAGCTACCAAATGAAGTCAATGGAAAATAAAAATCAGCCCTTTCCATCTCATGAAGAGATGAATTTTTAGTAGAAGTTTACTTTTCTGTTTAATCATTGTCAATATTTGTAGTTTTGATCAGTTGCATCTTTTAATAATTGTAATTATAAACCCAGGGCAGAATAATGGTTTTTAAAATAGTCTTATGGTCACAGGAAATAAATTCCAATTTATTGATATGTACATATTTTCGTTATAGAGATATAAAATAAAAGACTTTCCAAAAAGACACTAAAATACAAAAAAGGTGATACAATGCAAACAATATTTCATTAGGACCAAACTCTATAGGGAAAATGAAATGGAAAAAGGAACCAAAAAGAAAAATAAATGAGGTAAATTTGCTGACTGGCTAATGGACTTGTTCACTTATTAAAAGGGTGTTAATGAACATGAAAGGGCTATGGTGTTATATTCCATCCGCTACATTTAAAAGAGTGATGTGACTTTCTAAATATGTAAGTATTTACAATTTCCCGGAAAAGGTACCCTTTGCAGTATTTAAACTGAAGATTAAAAATGTTGTTGACTTTAAAATGTGTAAGGGGTACATAGTTTCCCCAAATTCTTTAAGGGTGTATTTGAGCAGGAAAGTTGGAAGGGCAGGAGCCCAGAGATCCCAATGGCCCGATGTCAATCAAGTGGCTGGCCTGGGTGGGGTTGAAGAGGGCCTAAAAGAAATGACGGTTCCCTGACCTTAAAATCCACCACTTTAGGACCCAGTTTGCTTACATGGTTAACTCCCATCAAAACCTATATGTGACCGGTTTGGAAAAAAAAAAACGAAATAAAACAAACAAAAAGCCCCCTAAGTTTAGAGTTTGGAAATAATCTTAGAACAGGTGCGAATTGTAGGTGTGAGCCTGTAATTTAATAGGCCTCAAAGTGGACTAGATTCACTCATTCATTCAATCATTATCTCATACCCTCAATATGTCCTGCAATGTCAGGTGCCACGGGGGAATATAACGGATAAAAATATACAGTTCCCATTCTCAGGAAGCTTAAAATTAGGCCGGGGGAGCCCTTCCTGGTCCCACTTCCCCACTCCCTTTCCCTCCTCCCCACCCTTATAACTTTTTAATAAATCCCTTTTACTTGAATTTTTGTCTCAGGATCTGCTTCTGGAACATCCAGCCTAAGACACAACGAACGGTTTGCTATAAACCCTTGCAGCTGCTTTTTACTGCGCATGTGCAATAGGGGTACTGTTGCCCAAGGCATAGAGATTAAGCTCTCACTTAATTTGCACAATAACCCTATTGTTATCACCATTTCTCAGAGGAGAGAAACAAAGGCCTGGAGAGGTACAGTGACTCATGCAAGGTCATACGGAGAAAAATGGCAAAACTGGGATCTGAACTGAGGCCTGTCCTGATTTTAATTACATTATCCCATCTCTTTATTCATCTGTGTAAATCTGACACGGAATACAGTGCCTGGGCCTCACGGACACTGAATATGTTGTATTGGGGTTCTCCACACAAACAAAACCAATAGAATATACGTGGAGATTTATTACACGAATTGGCTGAGAATGTCCACGATCTGCCGTCTGCAAACTGGAGAATCAGGAAAACCTGTGGAGCAATTTAATCCCAGTCCGAAGGCCTGAGAACCATGGGAGCTGATGGTTTTAAGTCCCAGTATGAGTGCAAAGGCCCAAGAATCAGAGGGCTGATGGGGTAAATCCCAGTCTGAGTCCAAAGACCAAGAGCCAGGAGTGCCGATGTCCAAGGGCAGGAGAAGATGGGTGTCCCAGCTCAAACAGAGAGCAGATTTGCCCTTCCTCCACCTTTTTGTTCCGTTCAGCCCTCACAGATTGGATGGTGCCCACCCACATTGGTGAGGGCGATCTTAACACCGTCTACCGATTCAAATGCTAATCTCTTCCAGAAACACCCTCACAGGCACACCTGAATGTAAGGTTTCACCAGGTCTCTGGGCATTCTTTAGCCCAGTCAAATTGACACATAAAATTAACCGTCACATACATGTTTTATGAATGGCTGAATTCATTAATGAATGGTGAGTTTGGGCAACAGAGAGTAGATCAAAATGTTTAGAGTGAAGGAGATATTTATATATCTATATAAATATATATAAATGTATAAGTATATAAATATGTAAATTTTGGGCCTCATCATGATGCTTGTGGGATCTCAGTTCCTCAACCAGGGATTGAACCCAGGCTGTGGCAGTGAAAACCCAGAATCCTAACCACTAGGCCATCAGGGAACTCCCGGAGTGAAGAGTTTATAGCTTGGAGAAGAAAGAAATGTTGTGGAACAAGTAGGTTGGGGGGAATTAGAGAAGGTCTTGGTGCCTGGCTCAGGAGCTCATATCTAAAAGTCTTTCTCCTTGGATAGAACTGTGTTCTTTGTGGGGAGGCACACATAACCTGTCTGGTGTACTGTGGCAGGGAGGTATGGGATAGAAGGGAAGAAGGAAGTCTGGATTCCTCAAACTGGCCCTCCCTCAGCAACTTCTCAAGCCAGTGCAATGGCGTTTGTTGGGAATGGAAAGAGAAAAACATTCTTAAAGGAGAGAGAAAGTGAGGGAAAGAACTGAGTCCCTGATGTAAGCCAGGAAAGGATCGCAGGCTCTTTGCATCATTTCCACATTATGTTGGTTTCCATGTCTTTCTCCCTTTGTAAAGTATGAGCTTCTTGAGGGCAGGGATTGTGCCTTGTCTGTCTTTGTACGCCTTACTTCTCTCCTAGTACTTGACCCACAAGGTGTTCAATAAAGCAAATTATTAACCCCATTTTACAGATGAGGAAACTACTGTTGACAGAGGTAACTCACCTTCCAAGACAACACAAGTGCCAAAGTCAAAACTGGTTGTAAGTTCCAAACCAACTCTTCCAAGTTTGACACAACAGGTAGATGAGTGGGAGAGGGAAGGGAAAGCAAGAAGTAATTGGAGGGCTTCCCTGGTGGCGCAGTGGTTGAGAGTCCGCCTGCCGATGCAGGGGACACGGGTTCGTGCCCTGGTCCGGGAAGATCCCACATGCCGCGGAGCGGCTGGGCCCGTGAGCCATGGCCACCGAGCCTGCGCTCTGCAACGGGAGAGGCCACAACAGTGAGAGGCCCGTGTACCGCAAAAAAAAAAAAAGTAGTTGGAGATTTTGATACCAATTAATAGGCAACAGATATTGGTACCTAAAAATGCTGTGTTTATTAGCTGGGAGGAGGCTGAGTGGGACTGGATGGTATGGAATATTAACACAGGGGATCCCACTGTGCCAGCTTATCCATTTAGATTAGACGATGCTGATTCTTCCCCATCTGCCTTGACTGACCTCACCTACGAGTGACTGCGGTGGGGACACTATTGCATTTTATGTCAACATGGAGTCATACAATTAAATAATAGAATAGGATCTCTAATAGATTTAGAGAACAATGGCTCAGTACCTTGGACATGGCCGGTAGTCAATAAATGCTTAGCCAATAAGAGAAAAGAACCTTGAACTGGTATCTTGTATAATCTAATTATAGAAGCTGAGTTACCTTGAGAAAGCGTTGGGCACAGCCCTCAGCCTTTGGGCAGAAGAATAATGTCTTTGGACTAGACAGAAGAGTTGGTTATCTGCTCTCCTTTGAAGATCTCTAGGCAGGGAAACTCCAAACGACTCATTTGTTTATCTATTTACCCATATAATGGTCATTTATTGAGCGTCTACTGTGTGGGGTGCCAGGTGATGGTGACAATCTCAGGGAGAAGTTTCAGTCCTCCCTGCCCTCGAGGAGCTCTGTGTCTAGAGGGGAAACAAATATGTATTAATAAATCATGACAATAAAATGTGATAAAAGTTAAATTAGGGAGGGGCACACCCGTGCTAACTCCTCTGCCAATTTCATGTTTCAAACTCATCTGACCAAAGACTTGCTTTGGTATAAACTTAAGCTCTCTTACTGTACATTTTCTCCCTCTAATCTTTAACTAACTGCCCACCAGGTGTCTAGCACTGGCTCAAATAACTTGTCGAATTAAACCAAACCTCTCTCCGAAGGTTTTTCCCGCTGATACCCTTCTCTTTTGCAGCATAATCTCAACTGTGATGGGGACAGACAGGATGGTGTAGTGGTGAAGGCATCGGATTGTGACCCAATTCGTTGTTCCTACTCTGCCATCTGATCTCTGCGTGGCCCTGGGATGTGAATTTAGGGGATTTCCTTAATAATCTCTAAATTCCCACGCAAGGTTGACAGCCTCCGTTCTTCGTCTGTGATGTTCCACGACGTACCACCAGAGGGCAGCATAGAGACTCCTCCAAGGCGTTTCCCTCCAGAGTCCTCCTTGTCGTGCCGCTAACATCATCGCTCGCCCGGCCTCCGTCAGGTCCCACTAATGCCGGCTTAGTCGCCAAGGTGACTCCTCTAAGGTGAGTCAGGCACATGAGGTAAAATGAGGCAGGCGCTGGGGCCCTCAGGAAAATTCAGGCCAGGCTGCTTGACCAAGTGGTCCATTATCTATTCTTTCTCTCATTATTAACTGAGTTCCCTCCATGAGCCACGCAGCGCTAAAGCTGTGGAAACAGCGGTGAGTCAGAAAGGAGGGCCCCACCCTCCCGAGGCTTACCTTCTCGTGGGGGAAGTGAACAACACGCAGATGCATACAGGTTGTATGTAATAGGCTATCCCGTCCTGATAAGAGCTATGAAGAAAAAGAAGGCAAGAGGAAGGACATAGCGAATGATATGGCCCGTGAGTGTGCGGCTGGAGGGCTACAATTTCAAATAGGAAAGTCAGAGAGGGCTTCTGAGAAGATGGCAGGTCACAAGGACTGAAAGAAATGAGAGACTGAGCCAGGTCATGCAACGATCCAGGGAGAAGAGGAAAAGCTAGCTATGTGTAGCCTACAGCATCAGGATGCCAGGTAAAGCCCCCAGCTACTGGTAGCGGGCATCATCTTAACGCCCGGAACTTGTGTCTGCAGCTCCAAAGGATAAATAATAATTTCTGTCTCCTAGGAGCATTGAGAGAATCAAGATTAATCCTGCACGTGCAGATGTTTATGATGAGCTGATTGTTACACACTGTCGAGGAGGAGTCTGTCCTTCTCTGGTTCTAGTCCTGGGGCCCCAGAGAACAGAGCTGGACATGGGACGCCCGCCTCTCCAATAGGATTCTGTGTTGACTGGTGTGTTACCTGTGTGTGGGGGTGATGCATCAGGCACCAGGGGCACACTGTGGGGTGAGAGAAGCTCCCTGCCCACGAGGAGCTCTCAGCCAGAGGGATTCGGACAGTCCGGGAGAAGGAGAGAGGATGGGCCCCTGCAGATCCCACCCCCGGAAACAGTGAGGGCCACAGCCTGCCTAGAAGTCCCTCCTGGGACAAGTCCTTCTAGCCTCTCCTAAGCACATTCAGACTCTGCCTCAGTCCCCGTTTTCACCCTTTCCTGCCGGATCAGGAGGGAGCTGGGTCTCTAATTCTGGGTGACCAAAAACAATAAAATGCATGAATAGCAACAGTGGAAAGAATGACTATTTAATAGCTGAGTGTAATGAGCAGACAAGGGGTGCTGTTTTCCCTAACACTCGCTCCACAGAACAGAGAAGAGGAAAAATATTATTGTTACTCTGAGAGCTAACCACGGCCTTATATTCACCTCCTCACAAGACAGGAGGGCTGGTGGCCACATCAGAGGTGGCTTGAGCAGAGCTATGAAGTCTCAGACTCTAGGAGCATGACCGTCACTCAGCTGACTCCCGGCTGCTTGCAGGAAGGCGGGGGGAGGAAGGGAAAAGAACGAGGGCTGGGGGGACACATCGCCTGTGGGCAGAGCCCCCGCCTGCCAAGTGTTTCCTCTACGGGATGCACTGGCTGAGGCTGCTCCTTGCTCTGACCCCGATCTTCACTCCCATGTCCCTGCTGTGGTACCCGGGTCCCTTGGAGGATGCAAGCGGGGTTGCTAAGGGGGTGAGAACAGGGCCGGGAAGAGCAAAAGTAGATGCTCACCAGGTCAAGTTCCAGGAGGTCAGTCCTAGAGGAGAGAGTGATGGACGAGGGAGCTGAGGGGGAGAAGCAGGAAGGGTGTAGCTGAGTATGGACCACACCGTGGAATGTATTTTGAGGGAGTTGATGTATTTTGACGGGGTGGAGACTGCCCCCCAGAGCAGCAGTTCTCAGCCAGGGGTCACGCGTTATGCTGGGGTGAGAGTCCCTGAAAGAGTCGCTTAGGCGATTTTTTTGCACAGCACTGCCTACCCCACCCCAGCATCAGATGAACGCCTTGTCCAGGGGAAATCCCCGTACTTCCTCTTCGCGGCCACGTGAGCTCTGCCATTTGTTAATGGAAGTGTGCTGTATCCCTCAGAGGAAAGAGCTCATCCAGGGGAGAGAAGAGTGGCTCAAGGGAACAGTCACTCACGAGGAATGAGGGCAGGACAGACAGGCCCAAGAGAGAGCACAGGTGGGTGGCTCTGTGTCAGAGCCCAGTTCACGTGCCTGCTGCCACTGCCCGGCTAGACCAAGCACTCTTTTTTTTTTTTTTTTGGCTGTGTTGCGTCTTTGTTTCTGTGCGAGGGCTTTCTCTAGCTGTGGCTAGCGGGGGCCACTCTTCATTGCAGTGCGCGGACCTCTCACTGTCACGGCCTCTCTTGTTGCGGAGCACGGGCTGCAGACGCCCAGGCTCAGCAGTTGTGGCTCACGGGCCCAGCTGCTCCGCGGCATGTGGGATCTTCCTGGACCGGGGCACGAACCCGTGTCCCCTGCATCGGCAGGCGGACTCTCAACCACTGCGCCACTGGGCGCCTCTCTCTTCCACTCCCATTTTGGGTGCTAGGGGACGGTCAAGGGCTAGATTCGCTGGTAGCCACTAGCCACAAGTGGCTATTTACATTTAAATGAATTAAAATTAAGTAAAATTAAGAATTCAGTTCCTCCAGTCGGTCGTACTAGCCCCGTTTCAAATGCTCAGTGGCCACATGGGCTCTGGCTACTGTAGTGGGCAGCACAGAGAGAGAACATTTCCATCACGGCAGAAAGTTCTATGGACAGTGCTGGGCTGGGTCACAAGCAGGGCAGGAGACAGAGAAAGGGAGAAACGAGCCGAGGGCTCCGGCGGTAGGGCTGCCTCTGTGAGGAGACCAGGGCAGTGCGGGAATGAGAGTCCAGGCCAGGGGAGCAGGGAGAAGGCTGGGTGGGCTTGGGGAAGAGGCAGAGAACCTGACCCGACTCCCAGGTCCCGCCTTCCAATACTGATACTCTTGGCAATACCAGTGAGCAATTAATTGGCTGGGGTGGGGTCAGGTTCCAAGCGGAGGGAGGGGAATGCGATGGAGGAGGAACCACCCCCTCTTAGCAGGTCTCAGGGCTCTGGTCCTCCCGTCCTGCCCTTCATCCTTCAGGGACCCAGGATTCTGCTGGCCCTCCTTGGTCCTACCGTGGATCCTACCCAGACCAAGCTGGCTGCTTCCTGTTGCTCATCCAGGCTGGGCAGTCAATTAATGGGCGACAGGGCCACCACCTTCCCAATTAGTCTTATTAGCCTCTTGCTCACACACTGGAGCCAGGGCCACCCCTCGGGGAGGGGCTGTGAGTGGCCTGTGAGTAACCAAGGCCCAGCTATGACAGGGGTCCTCAGCCCAGGCCTGTCTCCGGGCTGAGGCCTTGGCGTCCAGCACCTGCGGGCCGTCCCTGGAGCCCCCCGGAAGGGACAGGTCAGGGAACTGGCTTTGGAGTGCAGACTCCAAAGGTCCGCTCGCTGATGACACACGTAATAGCTGTGCGGCAAGCATGGTACTTGGGCAGTGACAGCAGGGCGTGGGGTGTAGATCCTTATACCCGGAGGAAGAGAGTGGAAGCTGAGTGAAGGGTCTCAGGGAAAGGGGGGCGTGGATCCAGAGGCTGTGGAGGGCTCCCAGGCGGGGTTAACCGTGAGGCGGGGGTGCGGGCCACAGCAGGTAGCCGGTACTGAAGGGAAAGTTGAAATGCCCACATCTGTGCGTGGAGGGAGGACGAGCAGTCAGAGAGGCCAACACTGGGGAAGGCAGGAGGGTGAAGGAGCCAGGGGACTGGGCCCCATGGTGAGGGTGGCCGCCCGGGAGTGAGCGGCCTTCGGGGCAGAGCACCTGGTTCCAGGTTAGGCAACGAGGAGCCCGGGCAGGCCAGCCAGGTGTTCCCAGGGCCATGGTGCCCCACACTGCAGCCACCCCTGCTGCTGAGTAGGCAATACCCAAACAGTACTTCAGCTCCTCCCGGCCACACCAACTCCCCCCCCCACCCCCCGCCCCCGGCACCTCCACCTCCACCTCTCCTCCCCTCCCCACAGTGACTCCTGCCCGGGAAATGTCCAGCCCTGACATAAAGGCCCCGGGTGTCCACGAGCTGCTGTCACTCAGGAGGCCACACAGTCCAAGATGGGCTCTGCGCGAGCATCCCGGATAGGGCTTGTGGGAGGGCGGGGGATGTTGGCATTGCTGCTGGCCAGTCTCCTCCTGCAAGGTAGGAGGCCGGGGGCCCTGGGCGCAGAGAGAGTGGGGAGAGGAGGGGGGCAGGACTGCAGATGCCAGGTCAGAGAAGGCTGGGGGAGCCCTGCGTGGGGAGAGTCCAGGAGAGGACCCAGCGAGGGCGGAAGGGCAGGGGCTCTGGAATCTGATGCTTGAGTCTGGGGGCCGCTCCTCACTGCCTTGACACCTCAGGCAAACTGCTTAAATTTACTGAGCCTCCGTCTCTGAAACTCTAAAATGAGGCTAAAGTTAACACCTAGCTCTAGTTTCTCTCTGAGTCTCTAGGTAATGTGTGCCGCAGTGCCGTCGAACTCCTAGACAGTTATCTCATGTTGGCTGTTGTTGTTATTATTATTATTCGAGTGCTAGAAGATGGAGTTGATATTTAATAGTCATAATAGTTGTCACCATTCATAGGGCCCTTTTTATGTGCGAGACACTCCACCAGCACTTTAACGCATTAGCTCGTTTGATCGTTAGAAGGATGGTGTGAGAGAAGCGTCGTCACGCTACACGGGAAGACACTGAGGCTTGAAGAGCTTAGGAAACCGGCTCAAGCTCACAGATTAGAAAGCAGTTAAGCCGGGATCCAAACCCCAGGCTGGGTGACTCCGGGGCCTGTGCTGTTGATCACGGTGACCTTGCCCATGGCCCCGTGGCTGTGTGGCATCGGAGGAGCAGAGGAGGAGCGCGGGGTGGGGGTGGGGGGCTGGCTGATTAGTGCAGCAGAGTGAAGGGGGCGGGGCTGCGGGCAGAGCTGGGGTTTGGCGTGGAGGTGGATGCATTGAATTTCTTTCTGAGGAGAGAATGGGGAACTCACAGAGTGTGGAGACCTGGTTTTTGGTGGGGTGTTCAAAGGAGGAATGGCAGCAATAAATCATGTCTGATGCCTTCTGCTTTTGTAAAGCACCTTCTGCATGCGTGGTCACATCTAGTGCTCACCGTAACGCTGTGAGGAAGGTAGGGCAGATCTGGCCTCTCCAAATGTACGACCTGAAGTACGTGGCTCTGTCCACACCACTTGGGACCGGAGGTGGTTAAGGTGGGGAGTAGAGGAAGGGTGGGGGGAGGGGGAGCCTGGGTGAGGAGCAAAGGATTAGTTAAGGAAAGAAGTAGAGGCAGAAGCGGTCAGATGTGGGCCTGGGGGCAGGGAGGCACGCGGTGCTGGCCAGCGGGGAGACAACTGATAAAGGTCAGGGGCCTCGGAGGAGGGCTGCATCCTCGTGTCCCTGAGCTGGGCTCGGGGTGCAGGGTCCTGTCCTGCTGGTACAAGCGGGTTCTGAAGCAACAGTGCGCGCCCCCATGTCCTGGCCCCCACCCAGCTTTCCTGGCATGGGCGGTGCCGAGGCGGGAAGCAGAATTTCCATTCTGTACCCAAGCCTGGCCTCTCGAGGGGAAGCTGGCGACCCAATCATAATCCTCAAGTGTCCTGTCCTCTACTGCTGTCCCCCTGCCCCTCCCCCACTTTCTCTTTTTCTCAGTGTCTGTTTGGCTATTTTTCCTCCCTTCTCAGTCCTCTGTGGTTCTGTCTTTCATCTCCTCCTTCCATCTGGTCCCACGGTCTCCCCCACCTCTCAGAGTCTCAGTCTCCCCCACTCTCCATCTCTTTGGGGTCTCCCTGCCTTTTCCACCCCAAACTCTCCCTGGGCTCCTCTCAGGAGAGATCAGAGTAGCAGATGACTGAGGTGGGTCTGGGAGGGGAGAAAGAAAGTCCAGCCTCTCTGGCCCTTGCTAACCACTACTTTCCTCCCCAGGGACCTTGGCCAAGAGCATTGGGACCTTCTCAGACCCCTGCAGGGACCACACGAGTATCACCTCCCCCAGTGACCCCTGTCTCCTGGGGAAGGGGAGCTCCAGCAGCTTCAGTAGCCAAAGTGGCTCCAGCAGTTCCAGCAGTTTTCTTTCGAGTTCCAGTGGCTCCCGTGGCGGCTCCAGTGGCTCCAGTGGCTCCCGTGGTGGCTCCAGTGGCGGCTCCAGCGGGTCCATTGCTACCCAGGGTCGTTCTTCAGGATTTCCGTTATTTAAGCCAGGAACGGGGTATTCGCAGATAAGCTACTCCTCTGGACCTAGCCCTAGTCTACAGGGTGCATCTAGTTCCTCCCAATCAGGAAGCCTCAGCTCCCAGTCTGGAGGAGGCTCGAGCTCTTCTGTTTCCCAGATCTCCTCGATGTCCAGCAGCAGTGGCCAGGAGGTCAACGCCAAGCTGAGTCCCTGTAGTTCCAACATCCCTGACTCTCCCTGCAGTGGGGGACCCATCGTCTCGCACTCTGGCCCCTACATCTCCAGCTCCCATTCTGTGTCTGGGGGTAAAATGCCTGTAGTGGTGGTGGTGGAGCAGCATGGCTCTGGTGGCCCCAGAGTGGGTCAAAGCGTCCCCTGTAGCAATGGTGGCCTTCCAGGGAAGCCCTGCCCCCCCATCACCTCTGTAGGCAAATATGGCAGCTATGAGGTGGTGGGTGGCTCCTCTGACAGTTATCTGGTCCCAGGCATGACCTACATCAGGGGCAAAATCTACCCGGTGGGCCACTTCATCAAAGAGCACCCCATCAAAGGCTCTCCAGGGGTTCCCTCCTTTGCAGCCGGGGCCCCCATCTCTGAGGGCAAATACTTCTCCAGCATCCCCATCATCCCCAGCCACAGCTCTTCTAGTTCCAACATCTACCAGTCGGGAGCTTCCTCGGCCGTTGTGTTCCAGCCGGTGGGCTCTGGTGGGGTCCTGCCCTATGGCGTTGGCTCCAAGGGCTCTAAGGAGCCCTGCTCCCTCTCTAGCTCTGGAGTCCACAGCAGCTCTAGCCTTTCCAGCAGTTCTGGTTCATCTTTCCAGCCCTGTGGTGGTGTTTCCCAGAGGCCCAGCTCCTCACCAGGCACTGGCTCCTTCAGTGGCAGCTCCAGCTCCCAATCCCATGGCAAAATCATCCTCCAACCCTGTGGCAGCAAGTCCAGCTCTTCTGGTCACTCTTGCATTTCTGTCTCCTCTTCAACATTGAGTAGGCGTCGAGCTGGCTCTTCCCAACATGACCCCTCAGCTGGTGCCAAGCCCTGTGGCTTTGGCAGCTCTGGAACGATCCCCTGCCACTCCATCCAGGACATCCTAACCCAAGCGAAACCCCTGGGGCCCCAGCTAGCTGACCCTGAAGTTCTCCTACCCCAGGGAGAGTTACCTAACAGTCCATAAAGCAGATTTTGCCTACACACACGTGCAGGCACACACACACACACACACACACACACACACACACACGCACCATCTCCCAGGTGGGAGAAGTCCAGGAGCCCAGCCATGGGGGTAGCTCAGTTTTCTTCCACCCTCCCAAGACAGCTGCTCTGCTTCCCCCGTTGTCCCAATGTGGCAGACTCTCCCTTATCAGCTCTTCTTTCTTTACCTCCCCAAATTGTAGGCTCCAAATCCCTTTCCTCATTCTCTCCTACTGTTTAGATTCCCATTGTACTGCAGTGCCCTCCCTGCCAGATACCCTCTCCCTAGCATTTCCTCTGCCATTTCTTTGAGACAGTATAGTCCATTGGCTAACCCTACTCATTCAGATTCTTGACTGGGAACCCCCTGAAATGTCCTACAGTAACTCTGATGCCTGGACAAGCCATCCCCTCCCCACCCCCCTGCCCCCCCTTTGCCAAATAAAGCACAATCCAAACAGTTATTTGAAAACAGTGACCATTTTTCACTGATCTCATTTCACCATCTGGTCAACCAGCATGATATCCTGTTGGGTTCTCACACTCCCAATTCCACTCCCACGCTCCATTATAGAGCTCAGCACACCCTTTTTGAGTTCCCAACATTCCTCTTTGTCTCTCAAGGTCTCCATCTCAGTCCCCCTTCCTGGCTGCCACTTCCCTCAACGTTCAGAGGCTTCCCTGTGTGTAGGAGATACCAGGGTATCTGCAGAGACTGGAGCAGGCTCCCTGCTCTCTCTGGGTCCTGGACAGATGTCTCAATAAACTGTGTGAACTGGATTAGACTTTTTGCCTTCTTGGAGCCCTGGGTCTCCTCTTGGGACCTGAGTGATGCTCTCCTATGCCTCTAAAGGTCCTGTGTCCCCCACTTTCATTCATAAATTGGCCTGGTATTTCTTACATCTTACAGCTCCTCCCACAAAGGAGGAAAACCATAAATATTTGTTAAACTGAAAGCAGGGGTTAGTTGGTCTCCCAGATCCTTCCTCTCACATCTCTTCTCTCTTGTTGCCCCAGGAAATCCATTCTTGTTCCACTGCCCATTCACTCTGCAGTCCTCCCCTCTCCTTACATAGAGCCTTAATGATTTCCTCCCCCTCCCCACCTGACTCCTTCTCCTTATCCATTAGTTGGCCTCACCTTCAAGATGCCATCCTCTCTGGGAGTCCTGAGCATCGATTTCCTGGGTTTCTGGGACACCAGGAGCCTTGGGAAGGCTGGAACACAGCAGCCCGGACCACATTCCTGGGGACTGAGTAGGAGCTAAGGGGGGCGTGGTTCTGGGAGCTGCGGGTGGAGGAAGTGAAAGACAGAGAGGACAGGGGCATGACGGGTGTGCAGCCGAGCAAGGTGACCCACTGACCTACATTGAAACGCCCCAGCCCATGACAGAACAGTGTCCTTCCCAGCAGTGTCCTCTCCACCTTCACACTCCTGCTGCCTCTGCTGTGGTTCTAGAGTGAGAGCTGGGAGAGGTGAGAGGGCTGAACACTACAGTGGGGAAGGGGAGGTGGCCTCCATGGGAGAAGATTGAAAAAGTAGACAGGGTGCCAAGGGCCACGCGACTATGTTCTGGAGACAGCAGGGAAGACACTGAGGCCAAGGAAGCTCTCATGCCCCAAGGAGGGGAGGGTGGGCTGTGCTCACCCTTACAGGAAGAGCCTCACCCCAAAGCACAGGCCACCTCTCAGAGCCTCTGCTTGGCTGCAAAGGAATTCACCCCCACCTTAGGATCTAGCTCATTCCCTCCTATAGGGATGATGTCAGCTGGCCCCAAATCTAGGACTGTTGTTGAATTCTCGAATCAGCAGAAATTTGTTTTGTTGATCAGAAATGACCTGGGGCAGCTGAGCCAACCTGCAGGGTTGACTGAAGACAGAGGAGGGCTCCAGAACAGTCCTGTTTCTGTCATCACTGTGGGGTCACCCTTGGTTACCATGTGCCCCCTGGACTGCAGCCAATGACAGGAATCAAGGCCCTCAGAGGCTCTGTGGACTGCAATTGTGGGAGGGACGCAGCCTCTGACACGAGTATTCCTCTAGTTTCTGGTGTGATCCAGGTCAAAATGTTTTGCAAAGCTGTTGGATGTCACCCCAAAAGGCTGCTGCCCTGTACCCACTGGCCAGATCTGCACTCTTTTTAAAAAAGTTTTTATTGGAGTGTATGTTGTCCACTGGCCAGATCTGGAGGAGCTCTTTACCCTTCCAGTAGCCAGCTGGCAGGGGCTGGGGATGAGGATGGAATAGTAAAACCTAACAGCTAATATTTAAACTTCATGCAACAAGAGAAGCCTAGTCTGGGTGCGTCTTGGAAGCAATAGAGAAACAAAGGCGCTTAAACACTTTTTATAGGAAAAATTCAAACATATTTAAGAGTAGACAAAATACTTAATGAATCCCTATGCTCTCATCAATCAGCCTTAACAATGATCAGCTCATGGCTATTTGACATGTCAATGCCCTCCTTCTACTTAGTTGGAAACATCTGCTCTCTCTCTCTCTCTCTGTATCTCTTGTATATTCTGTGGACACATTTGACCATCTAAGGTAGGCAGACTTGTGCCCTCCCCATGACCAGAGATGTCCACGTCCTGATGCCTGGAAACTGAATATGTGAGGTTACATAACAAAGGGAAACTGTTTGCAGATGGAATTACGGTTGTTAGTCAGATGACCTTAAAGTAGAAAGATTATATGGGATTATTTGAGTGAGTCCGAGGTAATCATAAGGGTCTTTAAATATGGGAGAGGGAAGAAGGGGAGGTCAGACTGATGCCATGTGAGAAGATCCTGCTGTTTCTGGCTTTGAACATGGAGGAAGGGGACCATGAGCCGAGGAACTCAGGTGGCCTCTGGAAGCTGGAAGATGCAGGGAAATGGATTCTTCCCCAGGGCCTCCAGAAAGGCTCTACCAACACCTCAATCTTAACTCAGTGAGACCCATGTCAGACTTCTGCTCTTCAAAATTGTAAGATAGTAAATTTGTGTTGTTGTAAGCCATTAAGTTTGTGGTGACTTGCTATAGCAGCCATAGCAAACCAACACACCGTCATCTCTTAAGGATGGGAACCAGATCTATTTCCCTAGACACAGGGTCTCATCTAGGAGCAGCCCCTCAGAAGGGGGCCACTTCTGCACCCCAGAACCTCCTGCAGGTTGAGGTCAAGATGATGTAGCTATGGGGATGCATGAGAAAGGGGTGCTGGAAGAGAATGGTATGGATCCCAAAGAGAAACAGAATCAGGTGTTTCTATTGTTGAGAAGTCAGTGAAGAGATTGGGACCCCAAGGGTGAAGGTCCTCATGTGCCTGGTGTCAGCAGCCAGGAAGGGTAGGGCTGGCAACGAGTGATGAGCTGTGAGCCAGGACACCTGGGTTAGGAAGGGGTGGGGAGCTTGAGGAGAGGAGCAGGGTGGGAACACCCAGCTTCCCTGAGTCATTCAAGTGACATCTGTTGCCACAGAATGAATTAGGAACGAGGGTGGAACGTAGAGCTATATTGTTTCCACAACCACTGGCTCAGCCTGTTTCTGATGTCCCCCACCCACTAACAGGATAAAGGGCTGGCTGTCTTGAGGCTGAGGGAGATGCAGAGCGAGATGCAGGGCCATGTCGCAGGGAGCCGGGCTCCTCTGGGCCTGCTTCTGGTCTGTCTTCATCTCCCAGGTATGGAGGCTGTGGCAACCTTTGGGCAGGAGCGGACTGGTGGTCCTCGGGGAACTGGGACTGAGGGAAGAGGTAAAGGTGGGAGTGTGTACAGTTGGGTCCCTGAGGGAGGAAAGAGTTGGCACAGGCAAAGTGAAGGGACTTGAAGCAAAGGGAATCAGGGAGTCAGGGAAGGGAGGGCACTGAGACTAAATATCTGGTCCACTGGTTGCCTCCTCTTCCCCTTCCCTCAGGCCTCTTTGCCCGGAGCATCGGTGTGCTGGAGGAGAAATTTCCCCAAGACTTGGGGATCAACCTGCCTCTGCTTGAACGACCTTCCTTGACCAGCCCCTCCAACTTGGAACATCCTCAGCCCAAACCAGACCCTGAGCCTAATGATTCGGCAAGGGCTCCTCTGGAGCCCAATGCTTCTCCATCACCTGGCTCTCAACCTGCAGGAGGTGCTGGGGTACAGATGTGGCCCCCATCTGGGGAGCTGCCCTACATGGATTCCTGGTCCTCGGAGGACCCTTGGCCGATGATGCCTGCTGTGTTCGAGGACTACGTGGGAGAAGAGCTGCCTGAAGAACCGTCCTACTTTTCTAGTGAGGCTGCCCTCCCTCCAGGCAGTGGGCCTTTTCTTGCAGAGCCCTTTGCATACCCCGCGGACCCCTCACCCGAGGCTTCACTCCTCCCCCAGGACTCTGAGTCTAGAGGGCCACTCCACTCTACTGTGCTGGACGTCCCGAGAAAAATCCTTGCCCGACCCCGTCCCGGGTCTCTCCTCAATTGGATTCCATGGTCACTTCTGCCTGGTTTCCCCTGGGGGGCCCTGAGTCCCAGTGTACCCTGGGGAGGTGGAGGTCCTGGCACTGGATGGAGACCCTTTTACCCTGTGGGAAACCGGGGTAACATTAATCCATACCCAAGTACTAGCCGGGGGTATCCAGGTGCCAGATGGAAGACTATTAATTGGTATCCAGGTACTAGCAGGAAGAATATTTATCTACACCCAGGCAATAATCAATTTCCTCCCGGAGTTCTCCGTGCTCCTGGCTCTTATAGGAGCATCCCAGACAGCTTTCCCAATCCTCAAAACCCTGAGTCATAATGGAGTTAGGAGAATGACAGAGCGGGGGCAGCCCTAAGTTAGAAGTCAGAGAGGGGAGTCCTGCTCCCTCCCCTTGCAGTATGAGCTAAATCAAGATCCTATCAGCTGTTTTCTAGCGTCCTCTCCACTTTCACTGCCTCCCTGCTCCCCATATGCTGATCTCCAATAAAACACAGCACTTACTGAATCCGCTTCTTGTCAGTGTCTTTGTTTCTGGGTGCAAACTGGAGTTTTGTCCATCCCCATTTTCTAGTCATCCTCATGTCCCTCTAGGGTCCTCCTGACACTCTCTTGCTATCCCCATCCTTTGCAAAAGATCAAAGCCCAGGTGTTTGAGGGTGGGGCCTTGTGGTCTCATCTGCACCAAGTGGGAGAGCTGGTTCTAGAATAGTCCTGGAATCTGAAAAGGGGAGGAGGGGCAGCAGGACTAACTGAGGTGGCACCTATGGCAGGAGGCAAGGATGAGGTCCAGGAGGTTGGTACCAGGACCAAGTGGGGAATGAATAGTCTTTGATTCAGAGACACAGAGGGTCAGAGAGAGTCATTTTTGTCTATGCTTACCTTTTCTTCCCAGAAAGTTACGGTTCTTGGAAGTGGAAGAGGCATTGATCTCCCTTACACGCATCACTTGGTACACTGTGCCCCAGAGAACCACAGACTTTGGGCATTTGCTGAACAAATAGCAGACCTCAATAGAGGAAGAAAGGAAAGGGAGAAGGGACAGGGAGAGAGAAACTTGGAGCCAACAGTCCTGCCTATGGCTGCATTTGATGCGTTTATTCTCAAGTGATGACACAGTCTCTTCTTTTGGTCACACTACCCTCCCTTTGGTTTTCCCAGGAGCTCAGTATCCTTGTACAGGAGTTGGAGTGGGGTGAGGAAGGGTCATTCTAAGAAAGTGCAGAAGGAAGTTAACAGAAGCTGGTGGGGGTGATGGGGTTTCCAGGGGGCACACTTCTGGTGTCCACCCATGTCTTCCCATCACCAGTCACACCGCCCTCTATCACCCCAACCTCCTCCCCCAGTTCTTTCCCACCCTGGACTCTCACTTTCTCCCTGTCCTGGGGCAGGCAGTTCTGTTTTCAGCACCTGTCTCTTCCACAAGCCCAAGCTCATTCTCAGGCTTGGTCTCATTTCTGTCTGTCCCTCTTTCTGGCTGCCTCCCTCTCACTCCTATTTGCACTTTTAAATTCTGTGTCAGCACTCCCCTCCTCTGTTCCCCACAAGCACCACGGGAAAGGGACTTTGCTTGTTCACTGCGGAACTCCCAGCACCACGGACAGCGTCTGGACCAAGGTCAGCACTCAGCAAACACTGAGTCAACGCACTCGCACTCTCTCTCTGACTCCCTTGTTTTCTCTCTTCTTCCACTTTATTCCTGAGCCACAGGGCTGCACACAGACTCCCATCTGTACTGCTACCATACCCTTCTCAGAGCCTCACTGACATCTCCCTAGAAACCCCACAAAACCCTTCCTAGCTTGGGAATGCTCTGTACATTCCATTCTTTCACCTTCATTAACAACTGTGAGGAAGAGGTTGTAAGATAAAGAAACTGAAGCTCAGAGAGATTAAGCAATTTACACAAGGTGACATAGCTAACACGTGACAGAGTCAGTGACTCAAACCAAATTTTTCTATGTGTCCAGGGAGTGTTCAAGTATATTATGCAATTAACAAAAACCCATCTAATTTTTAATGAGTACTTGCTATGTGCCAGACTCTGGACGAGTTGCTTTCACAACACCCTTCCAGCTAATTGCCACAACAATCCCATTGTGTAGGCACTGCTGGGCCCATTATACAGGTGGAGATACTGAGGCCCAGAGAGGGAGGTGAGCCAAGGCTGACAGAGGTAACACTGAGCCGGGGGAGTGCAGTTCATCCACTACTCGCTGCTGATGGATGGTCCCAGGTAGCCGTGGTCAGCTTTGTCGGACTGGTCTTTGCTTTAGGGCTAGTTGTTGCTATTAAAAAAAAAAAAATGAGATTGGTCAGTAATCTGTGATATAATAAATGTCCTAAGGTCTGCAGTGGGAGCTGCTGCTCATATACAGATTTTTACATTTTTATTAGTGGTTAATTGGTGGAAGTAGCTGCTGGAGTAGCAGGAGTCATTTCTTGAAGGTTCTACAGTAGAGAGAGCACTTGGCTGGAAGTTGGAAGACAAGGTTCCCCTTCCATGTGCCCACACAGCTCTCTCTGCTGTGACAATTTGGGCTGGTCATTTGCCTCTGCAGACCTTAGTTTTCTCATCTGTAAAATGGGATGACAGCAGATGTCCAATCTACCTCGCAGGATTGTTATGAAACTTAATTAAGATAATGATAGGACTTCCCTGGTGGTGCAGTGGTTAAGACTCTGCGGTCCCAATGCAGGGGGCCCAGGTTCGTTCCCTGGTCAGGAAACTAGATCCCACATGCATGCCACAACTAAGACTGGGCCACAACCAAATAAAAAAAAATAAATGATAATAAATAAATAAATATTAAAAAAAAAGGTAATGATAAAGTGCATTAGAGACTGAAAAATGGAGCAGGTGTAAGGGCCTGATTATAATGCAAAATGTTGTCTCAGTGAGGCAGTCCTGGTGGCGTCTCAGAGAAGGAGAGTTCTCAGCCCACAGTGGGCTGGTCAGGGTAGTGGCCGTAGTTGACTTCACGGTTGACTGTTGAGTGTGGTGTGATGCTTCCCCCTGGGAATTACACTCAAGAGAATTATTCCAAGATCAAGAAGGGAGAGTTGGCTCCTCCTTGAATTATTTCATTCCTCAAACAAACTTGTGTTCTCTCAGACGTTTTTCACTTACACACACACTCTCGGGTGATTGTAATAATGGCGTCCTTTATCACATATTTACCATGAACAAAATGTGTTACAGGGTTATCTCAACTCTCACAACAATTCTAGGATGTACTTACTCTGATTATTTCTATTTTACGGGTGAAGAGACTGAGGCTCAGCAAGGTTAGGTAACTTGCTGAAGGTCACACAGCCAGTAAGAGGTGGAGCTTGGGTATGGTACCACTTGGAAACCACAAGCAAAGTTGGGCAAACTGCACAGAGCAGGTGAAAGCAAGACTCTCCAGCCCCTACAGTTTAATCACCACCTGGAGTCCTTCCTCTGACACGTCCATTTTCAGCCATTTTCATGTCATCTGAAGACCAGCAGCCAGACTGTGCTTTTGTCTCTCCAGACCAAATGCCTGCCTCTTGTGTTCCTCTCATTCCACTGGAAGGATGTCCCCTATTGCCTTTTTATACCTCTTTCTTTCTTTCTTTTCTTTTTTTTTTTTTCATTGTTTGGCAGCTCACGGGATCTTAGTTCCTCAACCAGGGATAGAACCCGCGCCTTCGGCAATGAAAGCATCGAATCCTAACCACAGGACCACCAGGGGACTCCCTCTACCTCTTTCTAGGTCTGCTTTCTCCCTTTGCTGTCAGGAAACTGGTAAACACATCAGGAAGACACTTTTATGAGCCCAGATTGTCACACGTGAGAGTGAGCACACCAGCCCTCGGGAAGATTGGTCATATGCCAGGGTTTCTAGTTCTGTCCACTCACAGAATATCCTGGTCAAGGAGGCCTGTACAGTCCAGGGGAGGGATAGTGGGAGGAGAATAGGTGTTTCAGGTCTTAGAGGCATGGTCGTGGCCAGGGTGGGAAGGACGGTTTTCACATTCTCAGTAGCAATGACTGTTCGGGGTTGTTATTGTCCCCACAGAGATCAGTGGGGTGGATATGGCTTATCCTGAGGTGGTAGTAAAGTTGGTGCTATACCTGCTGTTTGGTTTAAAGCAGTGGGCTAGGGGCTTCCCTGGTGGCGCAGTGCTTGAGAATCCACCTGCCAAAGCAGGGGACATGGGTTCGATCCCTGGTCCGGGAAGATCCCACATGTCGTGGAGCAACTAAGCCCGTGCACCACAACTACTGAGCCTGCGCTCTAGAGCCCATGAGCCACAACTGCTGAGCCCGTACGCCACAACTACTGAAGCTCGCGCACCTAGAGCCCATACTCCGCAACAAAAGAAGCCACCGCGATGAGAAGCCCACCCACCGCAAAGAAGAGTAGCCCCCGCGCACCGTAACTAGAGAAAGCCCACGCGCAGCAAGGAAGACCCAACGCAGCCAAAAAGAAATAAATTTATAAAAAAAATAAATAAATAAAGCAGTGGGCTAGGTTGACGTGAAATAATTTCTGGTCTAATAGGGTCTCCAGTTAGGCAAGCCCCACTGTGGAAAGGTGGTAGAAACAAGTTGTGAACTAGTTTTGAGACCATTTAATCTTTCTTGGCCTCAGGAAGGCAGTTATGACTGATTGAGCGGAAGCCGTTTTCTTTGGCATGTTTCTCAGTGTTCCTCTGTCTCCTCTCTATGTACCTTTTTGCGGTGCTTAACTGCTCCCTGGCTACCCAGGACAATCCATCAGGATTCCCCTCTGGCTGGTCTGACCATTCATCCCATGCACTGGACTTTCCCCCTTGCCTCACCCCCATCAAAACCCACCTCTCCTGTACCCCACTTCCTTGGGGCTCTCTGTTCACTGTGACATTGTAAGATGCTGAATTCAGAAGAACTGACTCTGTTAGTGATGAACAGGGGCGAAGATGATGAGCCTAGAAAGATAAAACCAATCTACTATGTTAGTGGGCCCTTAATTATCTGACCCCAGCCTCCCCTCCTGGAACACACCGCCATTGTCTAAAGGACTTTAAGGCATTTCTGTGTAATGTAAAGTTTATCACCCTTACGAGTTTGTTGAACAATTAACATTTAAGCACAAAACAACCTTCCTCTGCATACTAGTTACATAACTACTACCTCAAAACTTACAGATTTAATAAACCAAATTTTATTCAAACATTGACATTGTTTCACACTTAAACCAATTTAAGCATTTAATTCAGATCTCAAGTCTGATGTGTGAGATTCTCTTAAATGTCTTAACCCCCCACAAGCAGCAAACAAACACAAAAGTTATTATAACATTTACAAAACCAATCACTTCACTTCCACTAAAAATCAGTTATGAAAGCCTCGTTCCATGGATTTAAGCTTATTTCTTTTTTTTTTATTCCTTAAATTCTTTTTATTTTTTAAAAAACCCTTATTTTTTTCCCCGTTGCCATAATGCATTTTTATTTTTTAAACTTATTTCTTTATTCTCCTTCTCTTTCCTCTTCTATTCTTGGGTTGGGTTGCCTTTCTAGGATGTCAGTATTTTCTCTTTTTATCCCATCCTGAGGTTTCAATAAACTTAGGAATGGCATGTGACCACTTTAGTCTTGTCTGGACACGAGACGTGGTCGCACAGCTTATGATTCAGATCTGGGCTGCTGATCCCCAGCATGAGCTGTGGCTCTTTCCTTCTCCTCCCCGCCCCTCTTCCTCTTTCTCCTTTCCTCCTCCTCCTTTTTCTCTTTCTCCTCTTCCTTCTTCTAATTAAAGAAGACTAGTTGAGTCAATAAAACTTAAAAAAAAACTTTCTTGAGATATTAATTTACACACCATACAATTTGCCCATTGAAAGTCTATACTTCAGTTTTCAGTATACTCACAGAGTTGTGCAAACATCACCACAATCAATTTTAGAACGTTTTCATTGTTCCCCAGAGAAAGTCCGTGCCCATTAGCAGTCACTCCCCATTCCCCTTCCCCTAGCCCTAGGCAACCACCACTCTACTTTCTGTCTCTATGAATTTACCTATTCTGGACATTTCATATAAATAGAAAATACAATATGTAGTCTTCTGTGACTGGCTTCCTTCACTTAGCACAATGTTTTCAAGGTTCATCCATGTTGTAGCAGGTATCAGCACTTCATTTCTTTTTATTGTTGAATTCTCTATTATTTCATTGTATAGGTACAACACACTGTATTTATCCATTCATCCGTTGATGGATATTCTGAGCAGTTTTCACTTTTTGGCTATCATGTATCATGGTGCTATAAACATGTGTGTGCAAGTATTTGTGTAGACATGTATTTTCATTTCTCTGGAGTATATACCTAGGAGTGACTTTCTGGGTCACATGGTAACCCCATGTTAAGCCTTTTGAGGAACTGCCGAACCGTGATTCTCCAAAGCTGCTTCACCATTTCACATTCCCACCAGCTGTCTATGAAGATTCCAATTTTTCCATATTCTTGTCAACAGTTGTTATTATCTGTCTTTTTATTAGAGCCTGCCTAGTGGCTGTGAAACTGTATCTCACTGGAGAATAAAACTCTTTTTAAGTGTATAGATTTTAGAATTTTGCAATGCGGGTCTCTCACTGTTGTGGCCTCTCCCGCTGCGGAGCACAGGCTCCGGACGCGCAGGCTCAGCGGCATGCGGGATGCGGGATCTTCCCGGACCGGGGCACGAACCCGTGTCCCCTGCATCGGCAGGCGGACTCCCAACCACTGCGCCACCAGGGAAGCCCAATTAAGAAGACTTTTAATGTCACCAAGAGGCTGAAGGAGAGGAACACACCCTGGACCAGGTTGTGTGTGAGAACAAAGCAGAGGCACAGAGTCAGCTCACTGTAGAGACTCTGAAGTCATTAGATTGGGACAGGATTACGTGCTCAGTGATTTCTGCACCTGGCTAGGTCTGTTTGAGCTATAGTCATTCAGGGTGAGACCATATTCAACCCTGTTACGGGTTGAATTATGTCCCTCTATATTGAAGTCCTGACTCTGGGTACCTATGAATGTCATCTTATTTGGAAATAGGGTCTTTACAGAAGTAATCATGTTAACATGAGATCATTAGGGTTGGGCTTAATCCAATAGGACTGGTGTCCATATAAAGAGGAGGAAATTCGGACACAGACACACACAGAGGGAAGACAATGTAAAGACATAAGGATAATGTCACCTACAAGACAAGGAACGCCTGAGACTACTGGAAGCAAGGAGAGAGGCATGGAACAGATAGATTCTCAGGGCCTTCAGAAGGAACCAACTCTGCTGACACCTTGGGTTCAGATTTCTAGCTCCAGAACAGCGAGACAACAGGTTTCTCTTGTTTAAGACACCCAGTTTGTGATGCTGTGTAGGGCAGCCCTAGCAACTATGCAAACCCTTTAACATACACCTCCTTCACCTGCCACCTCTCCAGTCTTCTCTCCAGGATCACCCGAGTTGTTACCAGTCATCTGCAACTCAGTGCAGTGGACTCTAAGATAACTTGCTTGAGAGCAGGTTACACTGTTCACTCATTTAGCTGTCAACATTGCACACTTACTATGTCAAGGCACTGGGGCTACAGTAGGGAACACGACTCACATGGTCCCTTCCTCCTGGACCTTACAGGCTAACAGGGGTGAAAAACACATCACATGTTTACATGAAGAATACTGAATTTAAAACAGTGATGTGTTATAGAGCAGGGCAGTCCCGTGTGTGTGTGTGTGTGTGTGTGTGTGTGTGTGTGTCTGTGTGTGTGTGAAGGGGCTTGGAGGATCGTGGCAGGGCAGGCACCTTCCAGGCAGAAGGAGCAGCTGTGTAGGACTTCCCTGGTGGTCCAGTGGTTGGGACTCTACGCTTCCAGTGCAGGGGGCGTGGGTTCGTTTCCTGGTTGGGGAACTAAGATCCCACATGCAGAGCGGCCAAAAAAAAAAAAAGAAGAAGAAGGAACAGCTGTTTGAGGAGGGGAGGCACTGGAGCAGATCCTGCGGGGCCTTGTAGGCCCTCTTAGAGATTTGGGGTTTGGGGGTTTTATCCATATCTGAAGAACCATGAGAATTCAGAGGTTGAAGCAGGGGAGAAACATATTTACCTTTCAAAGTGATTTTTCAGAGTGGAGAAGGGATTGAAGGGGAGTGAGTGTTGATGAGCTAAGGGGGAGGTTTTGATGATGGAGGAGCTTCAATAATGTGAGAAATGGGTGCAAAAAAGAGCTTCAGATTTGTTGGCTGCTGACTCCAGCTGGGCAAGTCACCCGGAGAGGAAATGACTCCTCAGAAGCCTTCAGGCGGCCTGGCACAGTGAGTGTTTCGTGCACAGGGAGGTGCTTTTATTTAATTATTAAATTCGTTTCCTGTTTGTGCCCTTCTTTCTCACATGGGGATCCTCATGGCCTCTGGCCCTGGTGGTTACAGCCATCTCCTAATTGGCCTCTTACCCACAGGCCTTGTCTCCTGCAGCCCATCCTAAGGTCAGCTCGAGCTGGGGAGAGGGGAGAACAGGGAGGTATTGTTTAAAAGGTATAGACTTTCAGATTTACAAGATGTAAAGGGTTATGGTGATGGATGGTGGTGATGGCTGCACAACAATGTGAATGGTTTTTGGTTTTTTTAAAATTAATTAATTATATTTATTTATCTCTGGCTGCGTTGGGTCTTCGTCGCTGCCCGCAGGCTTTCTCTAGTTGTGGCGAGCGGGGGCTACTCCTCGTTGCGGTGCGCGGGCTTCTCACTGCAGTGGCCTCTCCCGTTGCGGAGCACGGGCTCTAGACACGCGGGCTTCAGTAGTTGTGGCACGTGGGCTCTAGAGCGCAGGCTCAGTAGTTGTGGCGCACAGGCTTAGTTGCTCTGTGGCATGTGGGATCCTCCCGGACCAGGGCTCAAGCCCATGTCCCTGGGATTGGCAGGCAGATTTTTTTTTTTTTTTTTTGCAGTACGCGGGCCTCTCACTGTTGTGGCCTCTCCCGTCGCGGAGCACAGGCTCCGGACGCGCAGGCTCAGCGGCCATGGCTCACGGGCCCAGCCGCTCCGCGGCATGTGGGATCTTCCCGGATCGGGGCACGAACCCGTGTCCCCTGCATCGGCAGGCGGACTCTCAACCACTGCGCCACCAGGGAAGCCCTGGCAGGCAGATTCTTAACCACTGCGCCACAAGGGAAGCCCGTGAATGTTTTTAATATTACTGAACTGTACACTTAAAAATGGCCAAGATGGTGAATTTTATGTTATGTGTATTTTAATACAATTTTTTAAAAAGTCAGCTCTAGTCAGGCCACTCCCCTGCTCAAGTATCAGCTGGTTGCAGAGCCTGGAACTTGCACTGAAGGTCATTACCATGTGGCCAACTGGCCCCCTGGATTCTGGCTTCCTCTGTTCCTCACCCTGATCCCTGGGCCCTGCTCTAGGCCAGGGCGGACACTACTGGAGGAACTCAGAGAGTGGCTTTAGAACCAGTGAATGCATGCAAACAAGCAAGTACCTGGCCCCTGCCCAGCACCTGGCCCAGCGGCCAGCCCTCAAGCCCGTGGCCGCCCCGCACCCTTGCTCCCGTCACCCACCCCCCTCCTCAGTGAAAATCAGGAAAGAAAAAAAAAAAAAGGTACCCAGAAAAAAGAAAATAATAGAGACGTACAGCTTGATCTCTTTTTTAGACGGTATATTCATGGAGAAAGTTCCTTCAGGGTGTTATTCAGCAGTTACTCCCTGGTGGTGGAAGCTTCTCAGATTTTTACTTTGTAACCATAGGCACCGTTTGAACTTTTTCAAGGAGCATATACATACAATACTAGGTTTACAATGAAAACAAAGAAACCAAACCAACAAACAAACCAACCCCTCTGCAAATGACTCCTTGTTCAAGAAGTCTTTCCTGACCCCTCACTGAACTCCTCTGCCCTGTGCCTTTCTCATGACATTGAATAATTATGGTTGTAACTACTGTAAGTAATGGGCCAGGCACTAAACTCTCCAAATCTGTTTCCTAATCTGTAAAAGGGGGGGATAGTCAGAGATCCCATGGGATAGAATTGCTGAGATGACTCAAGCAAATAATTGCATGTTAAATGCTGACCATAGTATCTGCCACAATAAGAACTCAATAAACTTTTGCTGCTGTTACTATTATTACAATTTTCTCTGATTCCAAACAACCATCCAAGGTAGGCATTATCAACAATATAAATGATGAATTCTCTTGCTTCATTTTATATGAGGTAAACCCCTCTGTAATGCTTTCCAAGGGAAGACAAGAGGAAGGAACCAGCACTGAGGAAAGACAGAGAGTACTAGGCAGCTTACTGTAAGAACACATTGATTCTGGCCGTCGTTGCTGCTGACCCGGGGCAGGTTAGAGCAGCTCTCGAAGTTTTTATAAAACGGAGATAATAATATCGCTCCCCAACTTGTATGGATTCAACGAGACGACTCATGTAAATCACTTAGCACCGCTGCTACAACTATTGCCATTTCTGTTGCTGCCCAATCTATAGCCATTAATTATCCTCACTACAATTCTGCGAGGTGGGTAAGATCACTAACGTTTTTAAGACGGGAAGTGGGGAAACCTGCGCTCCTGTCACTCCGCAGACTTCCACTAGAGGGAGGCCGAGGCAGGGGATGCGTGGAGGAGCCAGGGCTTTGGGTAGCTTTGTAAGCCGGAACAAGCAGCAACAGTGGGGAATAAAAGCAAACACTGATGCTCTTACTGAGTAAGTGTGAGGCCCCAGAGTTTTAAAAGTACTAGCCAGAGGGCTTCCCTGGTGGCGCAGTGGTTGAGAGTCCGCCTGCCGATGCAGGGGATGCGTGTTCGTGCCCCGGTCCGGGAAGATCCGTGAGCCATGGCCGCTGAGCCTGCGCGTCTGGAGCCTGTGCTCCGCAATGGGAGACGCCGCAACAGTGAGAGGCCCGCGTACTGCAGAAAGGAAAAAAAAAAAAAAAAAAGGACTAGCCAGGGCTCCATCTCTTTCTCTCTATCTCTCTGGTCCTGAAGTCTGTCCTGCCCAAGGTCTCTTGTGGTCTTTCCTTCTTTCCCGATGACTCAGCTCACAGTGACACCTAAATCCGCCCCCTCTCATCCTTTCTTCTCTCCATACTTTCTGAAACTTAAGGACTGGGTCTCCCTCACCCTCATATTTCTTTCACTCCAGTAAGTGAGAGACAGGATGCCGCCGAATCCCACCCTGGGGCAACTCAGATTTCTCCTTTAGGCTGAGCAGCGGCAAATAACATGCACCATTCCCTGCTGCAGAGCCTTAGATCCACGGGCTCTTTTGATTCTCACCAAGATAATTATGGTGATGACCCCTGTCTGGAGCCCCGCTCCTTCCCCTCTCTTCCCCCCCCCACACTCTCCAAGCCGTAAGGGCAGTCGCTACGGAGAACCTTCTGGCAATGTAAGCAAAGCAGTCCAGCGAGCTGGGGCGGGCTTGAGGAAGGAGCGGTGCCCTTCCGGGGGCAGGACCCGAAACCCCGAGATTTAGAAAGTTACCACTGCTGTATGCTAAACACAATTTTAAATGTACCAATAGTTACTCTTTCAGTCCTGGATTCTATTCGTAAACATTTCTGTGAACGCACACTATTTCACTTCTAAATGTCTCAGGCAACAGAAGGCATCACAGATCCTTCAGATCCACTGAGGAAGCCCTGTGCTGTCCATTTAGCAAGAGGACATTTCAAGAGGGGACATCAGGCCCAAGTGGATTCTGGCCAGTTTGGTCCCCAGCCTCCTAAACACTGGAGCCCAGTGAGAATCCAGCACAGGAAGTTTGGTTCTGTGAGCAGAGCAAGGAAAGGGCTTTTTTCTTTTTCCAGGAGGAACAGCTATTCCTGTGTTGGTTTGCAAAGATCACATCTACACAAATGCCACTGCTGCAGAAGAAGGAAGACACTCGGCCTCATGAGGAGGGTAAACCCATTTACCGTCTTGTCTACACCAGGCACAAACCGGAGGTGACTTGCTCTATTACTGTCTTATGTACTAGTACAGAGACATAACCTACTGTGCTCTAAGTACAATTCTATGAACGCACGTTATTTCACTTTCTGAATGTCTCAGACAACAGAAGGCACGCTATTTCACTGTGAACGCACGCCATTTCACTTCTAAATGTCTCAGACAACAGAAAGCGTCACAGCTTCTCTACCTGCAGAATGTAGAATCCTGAGTGTTGCTCTGAGATTTCACACACCCTCCAGAATCCCCTTCAGATTTCTGAGTGTGAAGGAAACATGATTAGACACAAAGCTGTACAAACAAAATGTTCTCAATGAATAGGGCTTTTCCTTGAGGTGGGCTCTACTATTTGGGCAAATAAGAACACTATGTTCTTTCTAGAAAAGTGAAACCTTGATGTATTCATCAGTTATGTTTCTGCTGAAAGTGGCAGAAATCTGACTCAGGCTTGTCAAAGGGCAAGTCATTGTCTTACTGAACAAACTAAAGAAAAGCAGGGGAGCAAGTGAACCTCAAGTACAGCTAGAACCAGGGGCTTGAATGCAACTAAGACTCCCCACCTCTTGTTTCCTCTTGTCTGTATTGGCTGTATTGGCTCTGTATTGGCTCCTCTTGTCTCTGTATTGGCCTCTGTATTGGCCAATTACCTGTATAAGCTGTAACCTTGCCATGTCTAGGTTCATATGTCTTATCTCAGCCTCTGCTCTTCCCTCGGTTCTGCCTCGTCTCTGTGACCCAGTCCACCCACCTTTCCATGCACACTGGGTGGCATTCTCCGGAGTCCTGGTGTGTTGGGCAGAGTCACCTGTGGTGTGTCGTGGATGTTTCCTGGTTGTGGATGGAAGGGGGGGGAGACAAAGGCAGCTTTTCACTCCTCCGTGTGGCTGATGTGTCTCCTCCAGGTCGCAGTTTTATGTCCAGAATCTGCCGATTCTGTTCAGCTGGAAGCCTGGCTCAGCTGCAGCCTGTGGGGCCCTAGGGAACCTCCCCTGACCCCTGACCCCGAAGTCCTGGGTCAACATCAGCGCCAGAAATTAGATCTGAGTCCAGGACCACAGGGCCTTTAAGTTCAGGTTGGGAAGCGGCTGGAGGGATCCAGACAGCAGGTCCCTGTCTATTATTAGGTCCACGGAGGGGAAGAAGAGGCAGGACACTGGGGTGTCCCGGACTCTGGGGACTGGGGAGGAGCGGAGAGGACCCTTGAGGCTTCAAACGGTGGCGGATTTCATGCCTGGACAGGAGGGGCCATGCTTGGTGTCCTTGGGTACGGTGTTGGGACGCCTGGGTCCTGTAGGGCTGGGGAGGGGGGAGGTCGTTTTTGTGTCTCAGGGAAATGTTAGGGGGACCCCCGGGCCCAGATTCATGGCTGATCTCCTTGTCCCACTGTGGTCTCCAGGCTCCACTCCATGTCCTGTCCTCTGCTCTCCTGTCCTCTGCTCTCCACCTCCACCAGCTGGGCAGGTCTTTTTCCAAAGGTCTTTAGCCAGTCTTTTTGGCACAGTGGTCACCGCTGTCTTAGCTCACAGGGAAACAATGTCCAGGTAGCCCCGGGCTGTGAGCTGGGATGGACTCTCCCTTCCTTGAGTCTCCTTGCTGCCCGCCAGCACCATGTGTGTGTGGGGTGGAGTGAGGACTGGGGGTGAGGTTATTTCTCTGGAAGAGAGGAATTCCTTTAACCACCTCCCCTCTCTCCTTTTCTCTTTTCTCTTTCTTCCAGGTGTATTTGAGTTATACCATACCTGTAAGGACAGGAAAACACCGAAAACATAAGCATAGTTTACCAGCAAAATAGAGAGCTGACACCTGTGTACTTATCATCCAGGTGAAAAACAGAGCCTCTACCAGCGCCCAGGCCAGAAGCCCCTGAGCCTCTCCCCACACAGACCCCACCCTCCCCGCATACGTGTCCACTGAGTGACCCGCCCTGCCCCCTCCCCACCCATTCCTCCCCCTCCACTCCTGTTGGCCTCCATCCCCTAATGTCACTGTTTCCTTCCTCTCATCACTTCTCACTTCTTAATAGGCTGTTACCTTGGGGATTCCCTCCTCCTCTGCCCCCTTTTCCACCCCATCTTAGGGATGGAGGTTCCAGAGTTGATTCCTTGGAGGAAGAGCCTATACCCCTGTCAGCAGCCGGAAGAAGTGACAGGGACTTGGGGTTCCAGGTCCCACGCCAGGAGGCTGAGGACACCCAGTATGTTTGTGGGGTCCACCCTGGACTGGGGAATCAGCTGTTATGGCCTTGAGATCTGATCCTCCCTGGGGCCAAAATCTTTAGTCATTTAATGGGGAGAAAAACGTCCATGTCAGCGTGTATTTTGGGTAACAATTCAAACTTCAAACTTGACACTGGATGGGATGCCAACTTGTGTGCCCAGCCCTGGCCTGCTGCTGGGAGCCCAAGGAGACCCTGGGCAGGTGGTAAGGAGGTCAAAGGGGAGCTCAGGTCTCCTGTCATCAGCACTGTGGCCACACGGGGCGCCACCACTCTGCTCTCTCCTATACAGCACAGCGCGGGAGAGGATGGGCTGTGGTCCGTCAGAAAGAGATGGCTGCCCTGGAGGCTGGACAGCAATGGGGGGATGAAGATGCCTTCTGAGCAGCTCCTCGGGGTGAGGCAGAGATTGGAGGGGAGGAGGGCCCTGGAGCCCTGCTGTGTCTGAGGTTTCCATCTTTTCTCTCCACAACTCCTCTCTCCAGCTCATTCATGAAAACACCCTGGAAAACTCAAAGTCAATAATTGTTTCTTCCACTCCCTGTTTGTTTCTGGTGGATATCTGAAAAAATATATATTTTTAAATTTTACTATAGTTCGAGATTTACAAAAAAGTAGCAGAGTTAGTAGAGAGTTCCTGTAACTCCCACGCTCAGTTTCTCCGTGTTAACATCTTACACCACCATCATACATTTGTCACAGCTAATAAAGCAATACTGATACAATATTACTAAAAACACCCGAATTTATTTGGATTTCATTAGTTTTTCTTTTTCCTGATCCAGGATCCTATCAAAGACACATTGTGTTAAGTCCCAATCATGTCTCCTTCAGGCTCCTGTGGTTGTGACAGTCCCTCAGAGGTCCCTTGTGTTTGATGACCTTGATGTTCTTGAGTATTCCTCAGGGATATTGTAGAATGTCTCTCTATCTGAGTTGGGTTTTGGGGAACAGTACCACAGAGATGAAGTGACATTCACCACATATAAAGGGTATATACTGTCCACTGGAATGTCACTAATAAGTTCACCTCATCACCCAGCTAAGGTACATTTCCCAGGTCTCTCCTTGTGAACTTCTATTTTTACTTCCTTACTTTCCGTACTGTAGCCTTTAGAAGGAAGTCACTACGTGCAGCCCACACTTGAGGGGCGCTCTGCTATAAACTTTGGTGTGCCGGGGTTTGTGCATATATAAGTTTTCAGATGAGTTGCATGAGGACTAGAGCGCTCAGTAGACTGGATGGAGGGTCTATGTGCAGCTTTATAAGAAACTGCTGACCATCATTTCTAGGGGCTGTGCTGCTTCATATTCCTGCCCCAGTGAGTGAGGGTTTCTGTCGCTCCACATCCTGGACAGCACTTGGTATCACCAGTTCTTGGATTCTAGCTATTCTAATAGGTGTGATGATACATCATTTTTTAAAACTTACATTTCCTAATAATATATGATGTTGAGCATCTTTTCATATGCAGTCCCATGGATAGATCTTCCTGAAGACGTGTGTGTTCAGACTTTCCTTCATTTTTAAATTGTTTTCATATTATTGAGTTTAAGCATTCTATGTGTATTCTAAAACAAGTCCTCCATCAGATATGTGAATTTGCAAATAATTTCTCCCATTCTGTGGCCTGAGCTCTTTTACTGACATAAGAGTATTCATTAATGCAGAGATATATTTGGGGAGAAGGAAAATGAGAAATTGCCAACCGCAGTGGTTTCCACGTAGAGGACTTGGGCAAATGGGGGACGAGAGGGAGAACATAAATTATTTATTTTGTATACCCCTGAGTACCTTTTCAGTCCCCTTCTGTGTAGGTAAATATGCTTTCAAAAATTACATTAAAATCCCTTGCACTTGTAAAACACCTGACAGATCCTCTTAAGATCGTGCATTAGGACACACATTCTCTACTTTGGCACCCAAAGTCTTTTAACTGAGCTATTCTGCCACAGAAATTCCATTACTGGAGAAGATGGGCTGGATTGTAAGGAGAATTCTGCTCACTGAAAATAGCTGAAAATGCCATGTAAAATATAAAAACCATCTTAAAAGCATCAAAGAGGTGACAAGGTCCTAATAAGTGACCACCCCGAAAAAAGAAGGGAAAAATCCTGCTTGGCCTCCAAAGAAAACATGGTCCTGAGAAAAGGAGAAAAGGTTGTGTGAGTTCACTGCCCAGAGCTCAGGCACGGAGCCCAGCACGTCCAGCTCTGTGCCCACAGCTCTTCACTTTTTCTGCCCACTTGCCTTCCTTTTAAAAATTTAAGCAAAGCTTTTGAATTCTTATTATGATGTATATGTGTAACGTATAATATAGGATATAATGTATGTTCACTGTAAGGCAAGTAATAAAGTGTCGAAAGTGATAAATGACAAAGGAAAAAGAATGTAATCCTCACATTTGCAGATATTTTGTTGCATTTTTCTTTCGTTTCTTATACAACCTCCTGTTGTTGCCCAAGAGCTGGAAATTTCTCTAAGCTGAACAGCCCAGACCTCAGTGGCCCCCACCCTGCACTCTGCAGACGCCATTTCCCAGTCAGCTCACTCTCACACCCCTGAGAGGGCGATTTCTCATTTCCTCCTTTCCCCTCAGACCCCTCCACTCATCCCTCACTCCCTGTTCTTAATGATGAGCTTTTCTTTTTTAACTCAGAAAAAAAAAGCACTCAGGTGAGAATTACATCCTCCTTCTCCACTATTCCCACATCTGCACCTGTATCTCACCTTCCCACCAGTGATGATGGATGGTCCCCTACTGTCTACGCCTGCCCCTCAGCGTGGGTACAGGATCCGACTCCATCCTCCCCGTGTCATCAGTTTCCCACTCTCTACTGCTCCTTCATCCCTGCCTACAAACATGCTGCAATTCCTCCCATTAAAATTAATCAAACAAAAATAAATAAATCAAAACAAAATTCTCCCATAAACATCCACCACTCTGTGTACAGTTTCCTTCCAACTGCTGCTCCATTTCTGTGACTCTTCTTAACAGAACAATTCCTAAGGCCAAAGGCCATTCTCTCATCTACTAGGTTGTCTTTTTTATTTTTAGCTAATGGATATGTGCACATAGTTTTAAAAAGTAAAATACTTCTGGGCTTCCCTGGTGGCGCAGTGGTTGAGAGTCCGCCTGCCGATGAAGGGGACACGGGTTCGTGCCCCGGTCCGGGAAGATCCCACATGCCGCGGAGCGGCTGGGCCCGTGAGCCATGGCCGCTGAGCCTGCGCATCCGGAGCCTATGCTCCGCAACAGTGAGAGACCTGCGGACCGCAAAAAAAAAAAAAAAAGTAAAATACTTCTACAATACTTGATATCTAGACCGATGTCCCCAATCTTCCATGTCCCCCGTCTCTTGAATCTCAGAGAGAAGCTCTTTTAGTTCTTAAGCTGGTTCTCTAATTGTTTCTTCTATGTCTCTAAAATGCATGCCTTTAATACTCCTTTGCTTTCAGTTTTATGTATCATCTTTAGTTAATTGGTTTTTCTTTCACACACCCCTGTCTTCCCAAAATAGTTATAACTTATAATTATAAATCTATCAGTTTTGTAATTTTGATTAGCTCGCTGTGCAATATTTGCCTTATGATGATGACGGAAATGCTATTCACAAGTGAGCATTTAGTAGACGGTGATTACTTTTCTTGAATGGATATTTAAGATTTCGCTGGAATAAATACTGTCTTACTTTGGTTGTACTGATTTTTTTTTTTTTTTAGTTTATTTGCCTGCTTTGGGTCTTCATTGCTGCATGTGGGCTTTCTCTAGTTGCAGCGAGCGGGGCTACTCTTCGTTGCGGTGTGCGGGCTTCTCATTGCAGTGGCTTCTCTTGTTGCGGAGCATGGGCTCTAGGTGCGCGGGCTTCAGTGGTTGCAGCAGGCGGGCTCAGTAGTTGTGGCTCACGGGCTTAGTTGCTCCGCAGCACGTGGGATCTTCCCGGACCAGGGCTCAAACCCTTGTCCCCTGCACTGGCAGGCGGATTCTTAACCACTTCGCCACCAGGGAAGCCCCATATTGTACTCATTTTAAATCATTATAAAACTCTGTGCAGAATCTAAGTCTTTCTGAATACATTCAAGCACATTGTATATTCCACCAACTTCACTTCTTTGCACAGACTCTCCCACAGCCCTCCGTGCTGCCACATGGAGACTGGTTCCCTGCACACCTGGGGCAGAGCTGACGTCCCGGATCTCCTTCTCCTCATTCTGGGCAGCCCTCTGCCTCTCTCTCCTACTGTATAATTTTACAAGGCTTCCCTGTTGCCTGGATCCCATGTTTCCCTGTTGTTGGTTTTCTCCATCATTTCCCCCGCAGTTTGTCTAACAGTATCCTGAAGAAGGGAACATGGAAAGGAAAACATTGTAACTCTGATATGTCTTAGGCTACCCTAGGACTTACTCTCATCTTGACTCAATATAGAACTCTGTGTTGGAAATACTGATTTTTTTCCCTTAGAATTCGGAAGGCATTGCTTCACTGTCTTCTAGCCTCCAGGCCCATGTTTTTTGCCTCTTGAAGTTTTCAAGGTCTCTCTTCTTTTCCATCCTTTCTGCAATTTCACTGTGATGTTTCTTAGCGTCTGTCTGTTTTCATCTACTGCAGTTAAGAGTTTGCTTAGGCCATTTCAGATGTAAATTTTTGTCTGTAAACTCCGAGAGGTTTTCTTGAAAAATTTTTTTTATTATTTCCTACTCTCCCTTATTTTTGAAACTTGTATTGCTTACTCGCTGGAATCTCTTGATTGATAGAGGGATATTCTTATAGGTCTTCTCTCCTCCTTGCCATTACTTTTCTATTCCTATTACTTACTGTGAGTATGACTGTAATTTTTCAATTCATCTACTGAATTATACACTTCTATGACATTATTTTTAATTTCAAAGAGCCCTTTTTGGTTCTATGATTTTATATAATTGTATAGAATTCTGTTTAGTTTTATATACCATATATCTTTTACATCTTTCAAATATTATTGCTAACAGTGGTAGGGGAGCTGTCAGGTCTCTTGGTTATCTATTTTCATAATATCATGAACTTCTTCCTCACAGCACTTAGCTCAGTAGTGATTTACATTTATCTTTCTCATTTCTGTCCATCTCCCTCACCACAGTGCCTGTCGCACATCACCCAGGTCCTAACTGTTGTTCTTCATTTTTTCTCCAGTGTCTCCAGATCCTGATTGAAGGTGGCCTTGAAATATACACTCCTTAACCTCTCTGGGTCTCCACTTCTGTGTCTCCTCTCTCTGAGTCTCTCTCTCTGTGTCTGTACAAAGGCATCACATGTTGGGTGCCTCATGGGTTTGCTTTTTGTTTTAATTAATTAATTAATTTATTTATTGGCTGCACCAGGTCTTCATTGTGGCATGCGGGATCTACTTCCCTGACCAGGGATCGAACCCGGGCCCCTGCATTGGGAGCTTGGAGTCTTAGCCTCTGGACCACCAGGGAAGTCCCCTCATGGGTTTGCTTTGAGGAATAAATTTGACCCACTATGTAAATCACATGGCATTATTGCTTTAATTCTTATTAAGTGTTCCCCTATTCATAGTTACCATCATTACAATGACTATAGCATTTAGCTTGTTTCCATTCTTTGCTTTTATAAACCACAATTCAAGAACATCCTTGAATATATATTTTTGAGAACATGTGTGATTATCTTCGCAGGATAAATTTCTGAAAGAGAAATTTCTATGTCATAATGTAAACATATTGAAGGCAACCCTCCTACACTGTTGGTGGGAATGTAAATTGGTACATCCACTAGGGAGAACAGTATGGCGGTTGATTAAAAAAGTAAACATACAAGTACCATGTGACCCAGCAATCCCAATCCTGGGCCTAGATCCGGAGAAAACCATAGTTTTAAGAGACATGGGCACCCCAACGATCATGGCAGCACTATGTACAATAGCCAAGACATGGAAGCAACCTTAGTGTATAAGGACAGATGAATGCATAATGAAGATAGGATACATATACACAATGGAATATTACTCAGCCATAAAAAGGATGAAATAATGCCATTTCCAGCCACAAGGAAGGAAGCGAAACTGGAAAAGACAAGTATCCTATGATATCACTTACAGGTGGAATCTAAAAATGGATACAAATGAACTTCTTTACAAAAGAGAAACAGCCTCACAGACTTAGAAAAGAAACTTACGGTTACCAAAAGGGAAAGGTGGTGGGCAGGGAAAAATGAGCAGGTTGAGATGAACATATACACACTACTATTTATAAAATAATCAACAAGGACCCGCTGTATAGCACAAGGAACCCTACTCAACACTCTATAATAACCTATATGGGAAGAGGACCCAAAAAAGGACATATATACGTCTATGCATAAGTGAGTCAAGTTGCTGTACACCTAAAAAAAACAAAACACCCCGCAACATTGTAAATTACCTATACACCAATACAAAATTAAAAAAAAATTTTAAATGTAAATATACTGAAATTGAGACGTTTTGCATACTGACCTTTAAACTTTTTGTACCAGTTTTCAATCCCATCAATCTTTATGACAGTATATTCTCCCTAAATTCCTGTCAATACTCTCCTCATACTATTATCTTTGCCAAGATGATAGATTTTAACTTATTCCCATTTCTTATTCCAGATTTGCATTTTTCTTTACATTTATTTGTTATATATTTGTTTGACATTTGCATTTCTTATTTTCCAAATTGTTTTCTAATACACTTTAATTATGTTTTGTTTTGGATTTAGTTATTTAAACACTGAATTCAGGAAGGACAAAGCAGCCTCCAACATCAGAAGCTGGTCTGACGTTTACCTTAGGCCTCAGCGTTGCCAGAAGCTGGGCTGGTGCTCACCACGCAGCCGTGTTCTTCTCCTGTTGGATATATGTCACCCCACAGGACATCAACATCAGACAAGGACACCTGAGACCATGACACAGTGAGACAAAACAAGACCACAACATCATTTTGTCCAAGCACAGACCAAACAAGGCAGCACTATGCACCTCACAATGTATCAAACCTCTCCCTGTGCTGATACCAGCAACCACGGCTTCTTTCCAATCACAGCTGCATCCTCACTCTAGTCTTTCCTCCTTACAGGGAAGGTTCACCGACATGCCCAGTCATAGAATTGTCCCCACTTCCTGACAACACCCAGTGTACAGTGAGCTCCTCCTCCATACACCCTCCTCAAAATCACCCAACCAGTGCCCACATCCTGTATATGTTCTATCTAGATAGGTGTTCTATCTAACACCTCACACTAAGACACCGTGGTCCCCGATGGTGTGTCATCTCCCTCGCTGCATCCAGTAATAAATCCGACTTGTTTGCCCACAGATTTCTCCTGGTGGTCTTTGGCTGAAAAACATTGCTACCTGTTTGTCAATGTTTTTGTCTTTGAGTTTGATAAGGGCATGTGTTAGTATCTTTGTGAATGTCTGGTTGACATAAAATTTATGATTTTTTAGCGGTTTTTCACCTTTGGGTCATACAACTCTTCATTCCCCAAATGTAAAAAATTCAAGTATTTTTTTGTCTAGGAGAGAGGGGTCCAAGGGTGAAGGGAAACAGAACTGATTGAATTTGGGGGGAACAAATAGCAGGAGCAGTCAGTAAAGAATTCTAAGCTGGTGGATTCTAAGGTTTACATCTCCTGCTTTATCATTTCACAAGTATGTACAGGTCCTGCAAGGTATTTGATATCTGCTGTGTTCAGTGAATACTTTCTCTTGGGCTAAGTGAAGACTTCAGTGTCTGCTTATATTTACCAGGTTAATGAAAAGAACAGCAAGAGCTCAAGGTTATAAAGACAAGAATTAGCCCAGCGATGGGCAGTCTTGAACACATACGATCTTAAGGTTATAAACCACGCTGTCCTTAATGTGTGAACACTCTAGTTGTTAAAATACATGTTAATGAAACTTTCTGCGCATGCTGCATTTTAAGGATATATCTAAGACCCACATAGACAAATCCATGATTTCCATGTGAAGGTTATTTTAATATGCATCAACTTATGAGTCACACAGTATCTTTTTGGGGGAAGAGACTGGAAATTAAGAACATTATAGATATGCAATGCCCAATAGGCTAGCTACTAGCCACATATTTAATGTTATTTAAACTAAATAACATTAAGGTGCTCAGCACAGTAGCCACTTCTGAGGTGCTAAAGAGCGACCTGTAGCTAGTGGCTACCTGATTTTGACAGTACAGATATAGAACAATTCCTTCACCACAGAACATTCTATTGGACAGGACTGCTCTTCATGTTTTCTGGGCCTCAAGTCAGATATAATGGACCCATGAAATGGCCAATATTATTTCTCTTAGAGATGATGTCAGATTTCTGTCTGGGATATGAATACATACTTAGCTGGTGTGTAACAAAACCAAACTAGGTTATGAGTGGGTACGGTGCCTTCAGGCACAAACTGTTTCCAGGTTCAAAGGGGAAACACCTGTCCCCCTACCTCCCTTCCCAGACTGAGGACACTCTCTGGGATCAATTTCCAAGGGGTGAGTTCTCTCCTAGAGGAGCCCTGGGGGCAGGGCCCTCAGCTAAGTGTGGGGAGGCAGGGAGTCCAGCTCAGGGAGAGGGATTCTCCAAAACGAAGAGGAGGCAAAAGCAAGGGTCAGTTAGGAGATTTTCCCAGGTTTATTCGAACAGCAGTTCTCAGAGTGTGATCTGTGGAACCCTTGAAGTCATTGAGACCCTTTCATGAGATCCATGAGGTGAAACCTACTTTCATAGCATTACTAAGATATTATTTGACTTTCCACTATGTTGACATTTGCTTTGAGGTATAACTTAGCAGTGATGGAGACTACTGTAGCAAACTGCAATATAATTATTTTCACCACAACTTACTTGCAGAAAAAAAAAAGCAGGTTTGCTTTAAAACATTCTGGTTGATGCATTACAAATTTTTATCTTTCCTTAATAAGCTATAATGGAAAAGAAAATGAAAAAGAATGTATATACACATGTATAGCTGAATCACTTTGCTGTACAGCAGAAATTAACACAACATTGTAAATCAACTATACCTCATTAAAAAAAACTTTAAAAAATACATAAAAATTCTTTTGTTTCCTAAATCATCCTTAAATCCACTTTTGTTTTTTGGCCACACCCCACAGCATGTGGGATCTTAGTTCCCTGAACAGGGATTGAACCCTTGAACCCAGGCCATGGCAGTGACACCTTTGAGTCCTAACCACTGGACGGCCAGGGAACTACCTTAAATCCACATTTTAAAAGTACCTTCTAAGATGACATGGGAAGTACCCATCAAGCCCTTCTGCTACATTCCAAAGTACTATGTCCCAAGGAAAATAATTTGTGTGACCTGAACTACCCTCCTCTTCATGGAATACAATGTTTACTTGAAAGAATGAATGACCCTGGAAGATCTATATAACTTAGTGAAACAACGTATTACTTCTTTAAAATCTTACCTTAGTCCAAGAGACATTCAATGTGCAAAATAGGGTTATGGAGTTTAACGTAACAGAATAGGAATAGTTAATAATATTGTTTCAGGTCCACTTTGAAAATAACCTTTGAGAAACTACCACTTGTGTAGTTTTCGTTTTGTATCAAAGACTAACATCCATGACTGTCTGAAAAGGTTTTTGAAAATACTACTCCTACATATGTGTGGGCCTGTTTATTTTCATAGACGTCAATCAAAAGAACGGATCCATTGAAGAAGCAAACATGAACATCCAGGGGTCTTCTAATGAGACAGACAAGAAACAGAGAGACTTGCAAAAATATAAAAATCTGAAAAGCTCCACTTTTCCCACTACCGTGTTTATTTTGGGAAGTAGTTATTTTTCATATTAAATCATGGGTTATTAATATTATTCTAAATAAATTAATTTAAAAGTTTTAAACTCTATTATTTCTACTTTGGAAAGTACCGACAGAAGTATCCACATAAAATTATCTGGGGGGTCGTCACTAGTTTGTAAGACTGTATAAATATTCTGACTACAATGCTGTGAAAATCGCTGACTACACAGTCCCTGGGCCAGGACTCAGGGAGACACTGTGACAAAGAGCTCTCGGTGCAGGAGGGGAGGGATCAGGCAGAGTCCCAGGTCCCGGGACGGGCAGGCTCTCAGGCTCTCAGGGTGTCAGGCGGTCTCTGGGGCGGGGACGCTCCGCGGGGGGGATTCCCAGTCTCCCGGAGTTTCACTTTTTCTCTCACAACCAGTGTCGGGCCCTCCTGCCTGGACACTCGTGACGCGACCCCACTTCTCACTCCCATTGCGTGTCCGGTTTCTAGAAGCCAGTCAGCGTCCCCGCGGTTCCCGGTTATAAAGTCTCCACCGACCCGCCGCAGTTTCTCCCCAGACGCCGAGGTTGTGGGTCATGTCACCGCGAACCCTCCTCTTGCTCCTCTCCGGGGCCCTGGCTCTGACCGAGACCTGGGCGGGTGAGTGCGGGGTCGGGAGGGAACGGCCTCTGCGGGGAGGAGCGAGGAGACCCCGGGGGTCGGGGGTCAGGACTCCCAGGGAAGGAGCCACGCCTCTGCCCCCCCACACCCGGTCCAGACCCGCCCCCTCACCCCGGTCTCCGCCTCTCCCTCCCTTGCTTCCCGGCCCCTCTTCTCTCCCCGCGAGGTGCCGGCCCTTCTCCGACCTCCACACCTTTTCCGTCTCACGAGCCCCTCGCCCCCTCCCCCCTGCCGGCCCCGTCACCTCGGACCCGGGGGCCCGCGCCGGGAGGAGGGTCGGACCGGGTCTCGCCCCTCCCCGCCCCCAGGCTCCCACTCCCTGAGGTATTTCAACACCGGGATGTCCCGGCCCGGCCGCGGGGAGCCCCGCTTCATCGCCGTCGGCTACGTGGACGACACGCAGTTCGTGCGGTTCGACAGCGACGCCCCGAATCCGAGGTGTGAGCCGCGGGCGCCGTGGGTGGAGCAGGAGGGGCCGGAGTACTGGGATCGGGAGACGCGGAATTTCAAGAACGCCGCACAGTTTTTCCGAGCGACCCTGAACACCCTGCGCGGCTACTACAACCAGACCGATGCCGGTGAGCGACGCGGGCCCGGGTCCGGGTCACGACCCCCATCCCCAGGGACAGGCCGGCAGACAGGTCGCCCCGAGTCTCCGGGTCCGAGGGTCACCCCAACATTGCGGGACCCGCCCGGCCCCCCGACTCGGGAGGAAACGGCGGGACTTTACCCGGTTTCATTTTCAGTTTGGGTTTAATCGCTGCGGCTGGTCGGGGCGGGGTCAGGGTCTCACACCCTCCAGGGGATGTTAGGCTGCGACGTGGGGCCGGACGGTCGCCTCCTCCGCGGGTACAAACAGTACGCCTACTACGGCGCCGATTACATCGCCCTGAACGAGGACCTGCGCTCCTGGACCGCGGCCGACGCGGCGGCTCAGATCACCAAGGGCGAGTGGGAGGCGGCCGGTGTTGCGGAGCACTACAGGAACTACCTGGAGGGCGCCTGCGTGGAGTGTCTCCTCAGATACCTGGAGAACGGGAAGGACACGCTGCAGCGCGCAGGTACGAGGGGCCGCGGGGCCTCCCTGGTGTCCCCTCGGGCTGGAGCTGGCTTCCCACAAGGGGAGGAAATGGGGTCCCTGTGGGAACACCGCCCCAACTTCTTGTCGGGAGAGGGAGGAATCCGCCCAGGTTTTCATATTCGGTACAAGACAGTGACTCGCCGGTGGCCTCACTTCTCTGAAAGACAGTGAAGGAATCCAGTCTCTTTGGGGAGAAGCAGGAAACCATCCCTGAAATAACTGACCAGCGGCGCCCTTTGACCCTGACCCCCATCTTGTGAACCATGACTTTCTCTCTCAAGCCTGTTCTCAGTCTAAGAACATCTTAGGAGGCCTGACTCCAGCTTTTCTGAGTCATTCAGTCTCCACCAAAGTCAGGATCATTGCTCTGTATTCTCCCCTTTACATGGAGCCTCCTATCTTGGCTTTCATCCTTATCATAGAACTTTCCAAGGACTGGGAGATCTTCCCAGACCCCGGAGTCCAGGCTGGTGTCTGGTGTTTTTGCTGCTTCTTTTCAAACCTGTTGTGCTGTTCATTCTCAGGATGGTCACATGATGTTGCTTCAGTGGCCCATGAAGGTAACACTAAGTGTGAATTTTCTGATTCTTCCTCCTCAGACCCTCCAAAGACACACGTGACCCACCACCCCATCTCTGATCGTGAGGTCACCCTGAGGTGCTGGGCCCTGGGCTTCTACCCTAAGGAGATCTCACTGACCTGGCAGCGTGATGGGGAGGATCAGACCCAGGACATGGAGCTTGTGGAGACCAGGCCTTCAGGGGACAGAACCTTCCAGAAGTGGGCGGCCCTGGTGGTGCCTTCTGGAGAGGAGCAGAGATACACGTGCCACGTGCAGCACGAGGGGCTTCAGGAGCCCCTCACCCTGAGATGGGGTAAGGAGGGACATGTGGGGTGGAGCTTCCTCTCAGATAAAGCAGGAGCCCTTCTGGACACGTTCAGCAAGGTCGGGATTCAGGCCTGAGGTCAGGGCCCCTTCCCTTTCCTCCACAGAACCTCCTCAGCCCACCATCGCCATCATAGGCCTCATTGTTGGCCTGGTTCTCTTGGTGGTCACTGGAGCCGTGGTGGCTGGAGCTGTGATCTGGAGGAAGAAGCACTCAGGTAGGGAAGGGGGGAAGGATCTGAGTTTTCTTGTGTCACTGGGGGGTTCAAGCCCAGGTGGAAGCTTGCCTGCATGTGTATTGGGCAGCACCATTCAGAGACATTGCTTGTCAGTCTGCAGACTGGCACTTACCCTTTTGTAAAGCACGTGTGGAAATGAAAGACACGTTTTTCACCTTCATAATTCCAGTTGGGGACCAGGTTACCAGCACTTGAAGGTCAGAGAGGGAATGTTCCTGCTGACAGACCCCTAGGAGGGAAGAAGTTGATCCAGTCCCCGCACATCTCCTTTCTTCATGTTCCTGATCCTATCATGGATTTTGGTCAACAGTTCTGGAAAGTTCTCTGTGGTCCAGGACTAGAGGGTTCCTCTAGGATCTCACAACTCAGTCTTCTCCCTGGCCTCTCACGTGATGTTTTCTTCTTACAGGTGAAAAAGGAGGGAGCTACGCTCAGGCTGCAAGTAAGTGTGCAGGGGCTGTGATTCCTGAGACCCTTGTGAGGGTGCAGACAGGAGGCCATGGGGGGGCCTCACCCTCCTAAAGTTCCTTCTCTAGTTTCTCTCCTGTGGGTTCTGACCACGTCCTGGTTTTGTTCTCCCCCAGACAGTGACAGTGCTCAGGGCTCTGATGTGTCTCTCACGGATCCTAAAGATGAGACCCTGGAGGGCCTAGATTGGGAGAGATGTTGGGGCGGAGGAGATGCCCCGGGTGGTGGGGATCCTTGAATGGGACATTTGAGCATGTGGGGGGCTGTTGGGAAGGTCAGCACTTACATGACTGACCGGAATTTGTTCATGATTATTTTCTTCTATAGTTTGAGACAGCAGCCTCGTGGGACTGAGTCGTGCACGGTCCCACTTTGTGGCTTCAGATCACATGACTCCTCTTTCTGCTGCTGCATCTGAATATGTCTGTGTTCCTCGTAGCATAATGTGAGGAAGTGGGGAGACTGGCCCACCCCTGCCCACCACGACCCCTCCCCACCCTGACCTGTGTTCTCTTCCCTGATCCACTTGCCTGTTCCAGCAGAGGCAGGGCTGGGCCACCTCCATCCCTGTCTTAACTTCGTGGTGCACTGAATAATAATGTCTTAACTTGCCTGTTGGAAATAAAATCTGTATATGAATTTTGTTTTTTCTAATTCCTGCCATGAGGCGTTTTTGGGATAATAAAGGAAAGGATTCTTAAAGTTTGAGAGAGAAAATAAATGGAAGTGCTGAGAACCTTCCAGAATCTGTGTGCTTGCTGTGCTCTGTCTGCTGCAGGTGGGACAGGAGGAGGCGGTGAGGAGCTGAGTGTGGACGCGGCCTGTGCCCACTCCGTGCTCACTGCATCATGGGCTTTGATGGGGTCACTGCTCTGCCAGATCATCTGCTCTGTTCCTTTGTCCTCGTCACTTCAGTAGAACCTTGTCCCACCAGGACCTGTGATCTCAGAGGCTCAGAAATCAGCTGGGCCTCGTACTGTCTCCAGGACTGTGGGCAGCAAGGGCTTCCTGTAACCAGGTAGCCTTGGCTCGGGCCTTGCTCCCATCCTCGGACCCTGTCTTTATCGTGCGTGTTTATATTTTGCTTATTTAGTTGTTGTTGTTGTTGGAATAATGACTGTTGTTTTTCATGTGCAGAGTTTGGTCTCATTCTTCTCTGGGTGTCCCCATCTCTGACAGCAGCTGGAGTCATTTTGCCTGTCTTGTCCCCACAAGTCCAAGGGGGCCCTGCACCCAGGATTCTCAGTAGTATCAAGAGAGCAATTTTCAGCCTCATCCAGCTCTTGCCCTCCTTCTAGAGATGTCTGCTGGATTCTTCTTTCCAACTTTTCCCCATCTTTTAAAAGGAACCAGATTCTGGAATTAGCAAACAGAAGGGACCCAGTAGTCTCCCATCTTGACTTAATTCTTGCTGGATTTCTCTCTTCTCTGCAGCCTGGCCCCTCTTCTGCCCTTAGATCTTCTAAGCCCAGTGCTGACTCCAATCCAAACTGATGGATTTAGAAAGCAGAGTCTAACAGAGTCAGGGTATGTTGGAATATAGGACGCATAAGTGCAGGATATTCTTTTCTGAAGCGAGAAGGAGCATGGTGTGTGGTGTGCAGACTGATTGGTGTGGGAGGGAGGGGAGATCAGCCCTTCTGAGAAAAGTACAGGCGGCATTGATGTCATTGCAAATGGACGTTGGGCTGTAGCTGCCACAAGACAGCATGTGGCCTGAGGTCACGTTAATAAAGACACTGTCTCTAGAATAGGGAGGTGCTCTACACTGATCATTCAATTGATATTTTTGTGTGCCAGATACATGACACACTATTTTTGCATCTAGGAAACCTCAGGGAACTAACAACAGACAAAACTTGTCAGCCATGTGGAGTATATGCTCTAGGGGAAAGGGCAGAGTGTGCACTATGAGATTAGTAAGTGAGGGAAGTGTTTACATTAAAAGTTGGTAAGTGCTTTGAGGAAGGTGACCCAGCGTGTAAGTGTGTGGGGACAGGGATGATGTCTGTTTTACTAGGGTGGTCAGTGTGGGCCTGATTGAGAAGGTGACCTTTGAGTAGAGATGTGAAGGACATGAAGATATGTCCACGAGGATGTCTGGGGCAAGTTCTCTCCAGGCGGGGGAGCCTCCAGTGCCAGTGCACTAGGGCAGGAGAGTGTCTGCGTGTTCAAGGAAGAGTGAGGAGGCCATCGTAGCTGGAGGAGAGAGGAATTGAGATGAGATGCAGTGTCCGGACAGATCATATAGACCTAGACAATATTAGAAGGGTTTTGATTTTGTCTGAGTGAGGGTGCGGAGTCTACAGGATGGTTTTTTTTTTTTTTTTTTTTTGCGGTACGCGGGCCTTTCTCACTGTTGTGGCCTCTCCCGTTGTGGAGCACAGGCTCCGGACGCGCAGGCTCCGCGGCCATGGCTCACGGGCCCAGCCACTCCGCCGCATGTGGGATCTTCCCGGACCGGGGCACGAACCCGTGTCCCCTGCATCGGCAGGCAGACTCTCAACCACTGCGCCACCAGGGAAGCCCCTACAAGATGGTTTGAACAGAAGATTGACCTGGTGTGACTACTCTCTAGAAACATCTGGCTGCTGGGCAGAATCAGGAGGTGAAGGGCAAGAGATTCCATAGAGGAAACTGTAGGAAATGGTGCAGTGTCCAGGCTGGAGATACTGGTGATTGTCTGGGGTGTGAGCAGGGAAAGTAATAGTAACTGATTGGATTCTGGATATATTCTGAAAGTGGCATTTTACAGCAATTCCTAATGGATGAAATTTGGGTTATAAGAAAGCAGAATGAAGGAAGACCCCAAATTTTGAGATTTGCAAGTAGACATGTGGGGCACCTTCCGCAGAAATGGGGAGACTCTGGAAGCAGCATATTTGAAGAGGCCACAGCACTGGCATTCGCTTTAGGAAAGTACAAACTGAGTCTGGGGTTCAGGTGAGATGACCTGGCTGGGGAAATAGTTGGAGGAAGTGACACCCTATAAATGAGGTTTAAAGCTTTGTGAACAGATGAGGTCACCAGGGGAGAATTGGCTACAGAAGAGGAAGGACAAGGACTGAACCCTGGACCCCCCAGAGCTATGCGATCTGATCAGACCACACACCCAAGCAGACCGCACGGTTCTGAACACCGAGTCTAGACGGCAAAGAGACCAGGGGGTCCCGATCTTCCTGTGCACCACCTGCACACCTCAGGTGGAGGGGAGCGTGAGAATCTGCATTTTAAACAAGTTTGGTGCTGATGTTGCTGGTCTTCAGATCACATATTTAGTAGCAGCAATGTAGACCAGGATTCCCACGTGGCTGTGCATCAGCTTCACCTGTAGGGCTTGTTCATAAGGGATTCCTGGACCTCATGCCCACATTCTGAGATGGCGGGTCGGGGAAGAGGCTGAGTACTTTGTCAGAATCCCTACACGCAGTCCTGAGGCTCAGGCAGATTGGGATCCACTGAGGTCAGGGATCAGAGAGTATTCAGGGTGGGGAGGGGTTTTAAATCTGCATTGAAATCTTTCTTCCCTGGGAAGAAAAAGGCAGGACATTTTCTGGGAGATACATGTTTTCTCTACCATGCAGTATAGCCAGGTGGAAAATTTAAGAAGCAGTTATCCACTCAGCATAAAGAAAAGCTTTTGAGTTCTAAGAGGGTAGACCTAAATTTTCTCCACACACACGAAAAAGGTGATAATGTGGCATGATACAGTTGTAAGCTAATGCTACGCTGGTAATTATTTTGCAATATTGAGTGTATCAAGTGAAGTTGTACACCATAATCTTACTCAATATTGTAGATCAATCATATCTCAATAAAGCAGCGGGGAAGAGTCTCTGAATCCCTGCTCTCTCAGAGTTTCGCTATATGGTATTCTCATGCAATTCTTTATGGGCAAAAAAGGGTTTCAAATTGTTCTAAATGGAACGAGAGAGAGAGAGAGAGAGAGAGAGAGAGAGGGCGGGAAAGAGAGATTGATTGTAGTTTTGTTTTATTTCAGGAAAAAGCCACAGAACAGCCCTGAGACTACACAGCCAGGAACAGAATCCACAATCCCACCCAGGTCGGGTCCCACAGAGGAACCGCTGCCCCTGCAGGTGGGCACAGATGCCACTTTTCACAGCACTGTCAGCCCGGATGCTGGACAGTGTGCCCTGCG